>NW_025814834.1:159399825-161799825 GCF_022079265.1 Lynx rufus | reverse complement strand
AGAAAACTTAGGTTTTTAACCCAGGATGGTCCCATCGGTAAGTTGAGTGAGCAAATGTCTGTATGATGTGGTAGTCACATGCTTTGGGTTATATATCTTGATGCTTAGGTTGACTTGTATATGTATGACCTTGTATATGTCATGTCACATTCCTGCACTTTGATTTCTTAGCTGTGATGTGGTCATGATACAAAATTATAACAAGGATTAAATGTCACTGTATGAGAAATGAGTTTATCACAGGCATGGTGAAAACAGAATAGATGCACTGCCAAATATTTTCTGTTTTCTAATTTTTTTTCTATTTTTCTTTCTTCTTTAAGTTTATTTATTTTGAGAGACAGAAAGCACGAGTAGGGGAGGAACAGAGAGAGAGGAGAGAGAGAATCCCCAAGGAGGCTCTGCACCATCAGCACAGAGCCTGAATGGGGGGCTTGAACCCACGAATTCGTGACATCATGACCTGAGCCAAGATCAAGAGTCAGACGCTTAACTGAGTCACCCAGGCGCTCCTATAATATTTTTATTCTTAATTCCTATCAAAGTGTCTATCAATGAGATAATTAATCCATTCTTTGTAAACTTTAAAGACAGAATTAGCTTTGTTTTCTGTAATATAGACTAAGACTCCATTTTTGATGTTTCATCACTAACAGTTTTCAAATTCCTCCCTTCCTCACTCAGGCCCTTTTACTTCACACTGAACAAATTTATAAGAACATTTTATGCTTTCTCCCATGGTGTGGGCAGGAAGTGCAAACCATGCATGTTGCAGCCTGCTCAGGGAACCTTCATTCTTGTCCCACATCCTGCCCACAGTTAAAACCAGTGTCATCCTCCCCCCTTGATCTTTTTTTGTTTCACTCCAGACGAAACTTGAGCCCTTCTCCTTGGGAACATCTTAGATATTTACTATGTAAATAATAAATTTTATTTCTTTATTTCATATCCATTGGTGCCCATGTGTCATTCATCCCAACATCCACATAAAGTCCTGGGGTGACAATGAAGGGGTGGAGTATAGGCAGTTACCCAACATCCATCACTAGTTACCTAAATAAAACATGTTGCCCAGCACAATAGCTTGTTCTCCATAGTGTTCCCCAGGGTTTTGGGGAAATGTAGAGAGAACTGCTTAACATGAGACAGTGAGGCTCGCAAATAATTCTGAAATGCTAAATAATCCTGGTTTTCTCCTATCTTAAATTAGCTTATTTTTAGAGCGTTCAAGGATGGCTATAGAAATTGAAGTATCTTGTTATTCTTACTCCAAAGGGAGAGAGTAGAAATATTCCTAATTTAATAGTTCTCACTCAATAGGACTCCAATAGTACCTATGTATTTACAGTTCAGAAGTGGGAACCAGCTATGTTAACAGCAGACTAATGATTGTTAGGCTAGATATTATGCCATGCCATGGAGATTATAATGGTGAGCAAGACCCAAAGCTCTACACTTTCATTTCCATGTGGTCTGTAGGGTAAATAGAACAACAAATGATACAATAATGGATGACACATGCTATAATATGGTTATTATGGTATACTCTAAGAAACCCCATCAGGGACATCGCACATAGTCTGAAAATAGCAGGTAGGTTATGGAAAGATGCATAGACTAGGTGATAAATCTGGGAGTAATGGGACAGGATAATTCAAAAGAGGGAATGATATTTGTAAATACCTTCAGGCAAGAAAGGTCACAGAACATACATATGTCCAATTTGATAAGGACAATCTGAATTTCCAGCTATCATACCATATGATTATTAATGCCCTCATTCACTCGCAAATATGTTTTAGATATGACATTAAATGTATATGGTTACCCTCTCCAGATAATTGAAAACATAGTTTAGTATGAATTTAAACCTAGATGTAAATTATTTTCCTAACCATGCTATTTACTATTCTTCTAATCCCAGAATAAAGGCAAAATTTAAATGTCCTAATCAAATAAAAACCATGATTGGAAATGAAATTTAGTAAAAGTCCAACAAGTTTCTATTAACCATAGATAATTTCTTCTCCTTCCTTCAGGATAAACAACTCATCTCTTTAGTATTAGTGTTTTCCTTTATCATCTCTCTTATTGAATAAACTTCTTTCTTGAAATGTAACAAATCTGACATGGTGCCTATAAATCTCATTTAAAATAATTTTGTTATAATATCTCTAACTTATTGTAAAAAAGAAAGAAAGAAAGAAAGAAAGAAAGAAAGAAAGAAAGAAAGAAGGAAAACCACAAAGTCTGTTATAATATTTCACTGTATGCCTGGTATTGAGTAGTTAATTCAAGTTTGTCTTTCATTTGTATGTCTCTAATGAAGGCACAAAAGATCTCAAGAATTTAGCTTACTGTCCTTAATCTCTTAGCTTGTTCTATCTTATTATGACCAAAGATGGAAAGAGCTGTTTCCTGAAAGATACTTCAATTTGGAGAACATTCAGAAATGATCAAAATGATGGGGTACCTGGCTGGCTCAGTTGGTGGAGCATACGACTCTTGATCTTGGAGTTGTGAGTTGGAGCCTAAGATTGGGTGTAGAGATTACTTTTTTTAAAAAGTAAAACCTTTAAAAAAATGAGGAAAATGCTCTATATTCCCATGTAAAAATTTATAATCATGATTGTATCTAATCTTTGACCTAAGTTTTGTTTTTTTGTTTTTGTTTTTGTTTTTGTTTTTGTTTTTGCTTTTTGTTTTAGCAGGCTTCACACCCACCTTGGAGCCCAATGCAGGATTTGAAATTTCGACCCTGAGATTGAGATCTGAGGTAAGATTAAGAGTTGGATGCTTAACCAACTGAGTGACCCAGGTTCCCAGGTCTAAGTTCATTTTTAATCATAGTGATATTACATGAAGTTCAGTTATTAACAATTCTAAGCCATGTAACATATCTCTAAAAATATATAAATGAACTGATAATACACATGTAAGAACACTTCTTAATATCTATGACATATGCAGGCTGTAGTATATAATTGGATGAGAAAAATAGTGCCTATTAAACATGCCTCTACACAATTTAAAATCCTTTTATGAATCATTAGAAAATAAGGGTGAAATGAATAAGCAATGCTGTCAAAATGATATGACATTAGCATCTACAGTGATACTAATAAGAAAAGAGGATTAGAAAAACATTAGAAAACTAACAAAGAGAATAATGAAATGAGATCTATAAAAGGCTGTTTTGAATATTGGCCATTTTCTCATGTTTATGTTCCATGGATGAATATACACATGATTGGATGTGATTGATGGGACTTATGAGCCACTATAGGGATTTTCAAGGCCACATATTTGGAAGGATGTGTTTAGAAGCATGTAAAAAGGAACCCAGATGGTTAGAGAATGGCATGACATGGGTAGTAATTTAAAGAAAAAAAATGAATGAAATGATCTTCCACAGTCAAAAACCTAATAAACACTGTTAGGGCAACCTATTTAGGAAATAAGCAAACTAAAATGGGTAGAATACCTGTTATATACTGTATATCTTACATACATTCATTTCACTTAGGTCTCATGACAGTTTTGAGTTGAGTCAAACACCTCAAAATGGTAGTTTTGCCTAATATGTCTTACAGATGTATTTTGTCAGGAAAAATGTTTAAACAAAATTTTGGAATTTAAATTCTTTGGGTGAGACATTCTCTCTCTCAGTTTGCCACAGTTTGCCACAAACAACCCTCTATCTTCACACCTTTGCCCCCCATACCCGTTTGGCCCCCACAAACCTTCACTGTGGTAAGTGTTAGTTTTTTGATATAAGAGGAAGAGAAACTGAAGTTCAGAGAATTTAAGTAGCTTTCTCAAATTCCAACAGCCAGCACCTGGTGTAGAAGAAATCCAAGCAAAGAATTCAAGGTTTCTTTATGTTCACCTTCTTTTTCCTCATATATATATGATGTATATATACTTATACATATTCTTGTATCTACTCCTTTCATAAGGAATATAATAGCCCTCAAAAGATGGCCATATCCTAATCTCAAAACTGTAAACATGTTATTGTAAATCGCAAAAAAGGCATTCAGATTGCAGCTGAAATTCATTTGCTAATTAGTTGACTTTGCAATAGGGAAAGTAGGCTGTGTTATCCAGGTGGGCCCAATTGAATCACAAGAGTATTTAAAAAAAAGTGGAGAACTCTCCTTGCTAGAGCAGAGAAACAAGATGTAGGAAGGTAGTGTGAAGGAACTAGTCCCGCACTTGCTGGTGTTGGAGATGGAGAGAGACATCATGAGATGAGGAATGTGGGCAGATTTTAGAAGTGGGAGTAGTTGACAGAAAAAACAAAACAAAGGGTCTGTCTTAAACCCTCAAGGAACTGAATCCTGCCAACAATCCAGGAGCAGAAAACGATTCCCCTCAGAACCTCCACCAAGGAATGGAGGCTTGCTGATTGATGCCTTGGTTTTAGTTTGGCGAGAGCAGCATTGGATCTTTGACCTACAGAACTGTAAGATAATATTTTTTTGTTGTTTAACCTATTAAACTTGTGGTAATTTGTTATGTCAGCAATAGTAAACTAATGCAACCATAAAGTAAAAAAAAATATTAATTTTATTTCAGGGCACCAGTTGGACCACAGCTGCTAGTAGGTTATTTACTCTTTCTCCCTTTGTCTATGCCAGAGTGGAGGATGGGAGTACCAAGACCCTTCTTAGGGCTATTTCCCTTTTTCTCTCACTTAGTTGGGCTTGGAACTACTGTAGGTCCCTGAGAGCAAATGAACCTGTAGGAGCGAGTAAACATTGTCTTCCCTCTTTTTGATAATGGTATGTGTGTCTGAATGTGTGTGCAGAACTCCCACTTGGCTGGGTAGTGGTGGGGGATAAAGTTAGGTCACCCTTTTTATAATCTAAACTTATTTAAACTCTGCTACATAAAGTTTAGAAATAATGACATGCCTAGCCTCCTGCCTTTGATTTGGGGGTCAAAGCTATGACTAATAATATATATGTTTTTCATTTTAAGTTGTATTTGATTATGTGTGCATTTAACTTACCTATGGAACCTTGTGTTTGCCTTGTCTGATGCAGAGTTTGCATATTTCTTGGTTTCTTGATGCTTATCTTGATTTCTAACAGGTTTGTACCTAAGTGGCTCTGGATCCCCCATACCATGTTTGTTCTTCAATACAATACTGTCTAGGCTACCACCTAATCCCCCTTGATGAATTAACAAATTGGATAATTACCACTCACAAGTCAATGCTCTGAATGTAACATGGTTATTGCAGGAATAGGTGAGCTTCCATTGAGCCACAGAAAACACAGGGCATAAAAGCAGGTTCATTTCTAGATCTGGCTGACATGGTGAGAACACTTGTTAGCATTTGACAAGAAAACAACTAAGTCACCTTTTCTAATAATACATCCTGAACTTATTTTACAGTGATTATCTTAAAGCAAGTACAACTTTCTAATAATAAAAAAGCAATTAACAATTTAACCTTAATATAGGATTATTCAAAGTGGTTTCATTGCATAGAAAAATGTTCTGCTATACTGAACATGTGAAGATAAAGGGAATCTGTCAGGGGCATGGTGCCATTTTTCCAACCTATTTAGGACCTGACGTTCTGCATTAGAAAGGGGAAGGCATTCCCTTTAGGTGGGCAATGTTTCCAGAAGATCCTAAAGCTAGTTAACTGAAGGGAAAATGGGCTGTCTGGTCAGGTCCTTGGAAAGAAGATAATAGTGTTTGTCTCCAGATGAGCAATTATTTGTGCCTGAAGGTTCAGTAGTAGTATTCCTAAAGACTCATATTTCTAATATCTATTTAAAAGTATACTAATAAAATAGTATATAAACGGTTACCATTTCCAAATGTCACTGAACCCACAGATGCTTTTGATTATAACACTGAGGTCCTCCACTTTTTTTTTTTTTAAGGAACAACTTCAAAGGGACTCTCCTAAGCCAGTGCTTCAGAGTCAATCAACCCTAAGAAGAAAACTATAACTTTAAAAACTTTTTACTTAAATACAATTGACAATGATACATTAGTGTCATCTGTACAATATAGTGATTGACAACTCTATATGTCATGTTCACCACAAGTGTAGCTACCATCTGTCACCATACAATGCTATTACAATATCATTGACTATGTTCCCTGTGCTGTACCTTTCATCCCTGTGACTTATTCATTCTATAATTGGAAGCCTATGCCTCCCACTCCCCTTGACCTATTTTGCCCCTCTTCCAACTTCTTTCCTTCAGGCAACCACCAGTTTTCTGCACCTATGGGTCTGTTTCTGGTTTTTTGTTTTGTTTTTTTTTTTTTTAGATTCTACATAGGAATGAAATGGTACATTGTTTGTCTTCCTCTGTCTGAATTGTTTCACTTAACATAATGATCTCTATGTCCATCCATGTTGTAACAAATGGCAAGATTCCATTCTTTGTATGGCTGAGTAATATTTCTTTGTATAAAGACCACATCTTCATCCATTCATCTGAATGGATGGACACTGAAGTTGCTTCCATATCTTGATTATAATAACTAATTCTGCAATAATCATAAGGGTGCATATCTTTTAGAATTAGTGTTTTTGTTTTCTTTGAGTAAATGCCCACTAGTGGAATTACTGGTTCATATTGCATTTCTTTTTTTAATTTTTTGAGGAGATTCCATTCTGTTTATTACAGTGGTTGCACTGAATTATATTCCCAACAGTGCATGGAGGTTTCCTTTTCTCCTCATCATAACCAATACTTGTTATTTCTTATATTTTTGATACTGCTCATACTGACTAATGTGAGGTGATATCTCACTATGGCTTTGATTTGCATTTCATTGATGATTAGTGATGTTGAACATGTCTGCATGTCTTCTTTGGAGAAAACTCAATTGAGGTCCTCTGCCCATTTTTTCCCATTGGGTTATTTGCTGGTGTTAACTTGTATATGTTCTTCATATATGTTGGATATTAATTTTTTATCATATGTATGATTTACAAATATCTCATCCCTTTTAATAAGTTGAATTTTTGTTCTCTTGATGTTTTCCATTGCTATGAAAAACCTATTTTGATAATTTATTTTTATAGTCCCAATAGTTTATTTTTGCTTTGGTTTGCCTTGCCTGAAGATATATACTCAGAAACAGATTGCTAGGACTGATGTCCAAGAGATCAATGCCTATGTTTTCTTTTAGAAGTTTTATGGTCTCAAGTCTAACATTTAGGTCTTTAGTCCAATTTGAATTTATTTTTATGTATGGTATAAGAAAGTGGTCCAGTTTTATTCTTATTTATTCCAGTATTGGAGTTTATTCCTGGTCTCCCTATCCTGTTCCATTGATGCATCTGTTTATTTTTGTGTGAGTACTATACTAATATTTATTTATTTTGAGAGACAGAAAGAGAGAGAGAGAGGGAGAGAGAGAGAGAAAAGGAGGGAGGCAGAGAGAGAGAGAATTTCAAGCAGGCTCTGCACTGTCAGCGCAGAACCTGACTTCAGGCTTGATCTCATGGACCATGAGATCATGACCTGAGCCAGTATCAAGGGTTGGGTAGTTAACCAACTAATCCACCCAGGTGCCCCAGTATCATACTATTTTGATTATCACAGCTTTGTAGTATATCTTGAAATTTGGGATTATGACACCTCCAGGGTGGTTCTTCCTCAAGATTGCTTTGGCCGTTCATGGTCTTTGGTGCTTTTTTACAAATTTTAGATTATTTGGTCTAGTTCTATAAAAGATACTACTGGCATTTTGATGGGGATTGCATTGAATCTTTGCATTAGGTAGTATGGACATTTTAAGAATATCAATACTCCCATCTATGAGCATGGAATATATTTCCATTTGTTGACATCTTCAATTCCTTTCATTAATGTTTTATAGTTTTTTTAGTACAGGCATTTCACTTCCTTAAGCTTATTCCTAGGTTATTTATTTACTTAATTTTTGGTGCAATTATAAATGAGAACTGTGACTTGAGTTTTGTCATCATTTTTTGTAATAAACTTATTTAGGAATACTTAGGTGCACAGAGTTTCCACTATGTGCCATGCAATAAAGATGTTTTTTCCATCTATTGTCTTCCTAGTTCTTTCACCAATACAGTATTGTAGGCACTATAAATCCCTTTTGTAGGGAACAAACTGAGCTACAGTGATATTAAGAGACTTACTCTTCAAGATTTTCTACATAGGTTTGAATCTGATTGCTACTTACTAAGAGTGTCACTTAATACCAGTTTTTTTTTTAAAGTGACCCATGTTGTCCTATATTCAAGAATTAAAAGGAAAATGGTACAATTGTAATATTGGAAGACAGAGGCAAATCTCTTTAATCATATTTATATATGTATTTATACATATTGAAAGAAAAGCTTTTTCTTTTAATATCTCTAGGTTTAATATTTTGAGCATTAATCTCCTGTATTGGAGATAGAAATAATCTCTTATGTGGAATTATTTAAAGAAAATATCCAGAAAAAATTATCTAGATAATTTAAATGGATAATTAATACACCACCATGATGTTGTCTAAGTTGTGGAGGAAATTGTCTCTCCACTTAGACTAGGTCGGCAGTCCCTTTTCTGTGTGTTTTCAGTATGTAATAGAATATATGATTATTACATATTTGCACTTTGGGGAAGGTGCTTTGTATTTCTTCCCATTACATGAAACAGTAAGTGCTCAACAATATTTGTTGGAAAATTAAATTAATTTCAGTGATGCAAGGCCCTCCTCTGAGTCCACTTCTAAGAGGTCAGAGACCAAAATATATTTCAGCAATAAAGGACCCAAAAGACTTCACACCAAACTTAAGAAATAAAATGGACCTTTATTTTTTCCCCAACTTTCTAATGCCAAGGTAATATCCTTTTTAACTGGTCTCTGCATTTCCAGGATATTCTTATGTAAATGCATGTTGTTTAGAGACAAGTAGTTTTCATAGGCCTGTTCATATCAGTACATTAAGGTAGTTTTTCCATCCTATGTCATATTTTCTGATGCCTTCAATAGACCTAATTTCCTTCCACTTACCTGATGCTAACAGTCCCTACCCCTACCAAAAAACACAAGTTGGCCTGGGACCAGCTATTTACCTCTCTCTAGTACGTACATGCACACACAGGGTTTCCTTGTTTATTCCCTAGTGCGTGTGGCCAAGTCTACAGTGGTGAAAAAGTTAGCTAAAGGAAGCTGGGTTGTCTGGGTTTGAAAGTTTTGATGAAATAATTGGTGATTATAGGAAAAAGAAGGGGAAAGTGGGATCAACACTTGAAGAGAAGCAAGAGAGTAGAACGAAAAGAAGGGCCAAATCTAGAGTTTCTAAAGATAGCCCAGAGTCTGGAAAAGGCAGACTTAGTGCCAGTTTATTTATTTTTTTTTCCTTTTTTTTTTTTATGAAATTTATTGACAAATTGGTTTCCATACAACACCCAGTGCTCATCCCAAAAGGTGCCCTCCTCAATACCCATCACCCACCCTCCCCTCCCTCCCACCCCCCATCAACCCTCAGTTTGTTCTCAGTTTTTAACAGTTTATGCTTTGGCTCTCTCCCACTCTAACCTCTTTTTTTTTTTTTTTTTTCCTTCCCCTCCCCCATGGGTTCCTGTTAAGTTTCTCAGGATCCACATAAGAGTGAAACCATATGGTATCTGTCTTTCTCTGTATGGCTTATTTCACTTAGCATCACAATCTCCAGTTCCATCCACGTTGCTACAAAAAGCCATATTTCATTTTTTCTCATTGCCACGTAGTATTCCATTGTGTATATAAACCACAATTTCTTTATCCATTCATCAGTTGATGGACATTTAGGCTCTTTCCATAATTTGGCTATTGTTGAGAGTGCTGCTATAAACATTAGGGTACAAGTGCCCCTATGCATCAGTACTCCTGTATCCCTTGGGTAAATTCCTAGCAGGGCTATTGCTGGGTCATAGGGTAGGTCTATTTTTAATTTTCTGAGGAACCTCCACACTGCTTTCCAGAGCGGCTGCACCAATTTGCATTCCCACCAACAGTGCAAGAGGGTTCCCGTTTCTCCACATCCTCTCCAGCATCTATAGTCTCCTGATTTGTTCATTTTGGCCACTCTGACTGGCATGAGGTGATACCTGAGTGTGGTTTTGATTTGTATTTCCCTGATAAGGAGCGACGCTGAACATCTTTTCATGTGCCTGTTGGCCATCTGGATGTCTTCTTTAGAGAAGTGTCTATTCATGTTTTCTGCCCATTTCTTCACTGGGTTATTTGTTTTTCGGGTGTGGAGTTTGGTGAGCTCTTTATAGATTTTGGATACTAGCCCTTTGTCCGATATGTCATTTGCAAATATCTTTTCCCATTCTGTTGGTTGCCTTTTAGTTTTGTTGGTTGTTTCCTTTGCTGTGCAGAAGCTTTTCATCTTCATAAGGTCCCAGTAATTCACTTTTGCTTTTAATTCCCTTGCCTTTGGGGATGTGTCGAGTAAGAGATTGCTACGGCTGAGGTCAGAGAGGTCTTTTCCTGCTTTCTCCTCTAAGGTTCTGATGGTTTCCTGTCTCACATTTAGGTCCTTTATCCATTTTGAGTTTATTTTTGTAAATGGTGTGAGAAAGTGGTCTAGTTTCAACCTTCTGCATGTTGCTGTCCAGTTCTCCCAGCACCATTTGTTAAAGAGGCTGTCTTTTTTCCATTGGATGTTCTTTCCTGCTTTGTCAAAGATGAGTTGGCCATATGTTTGTGGGTCTAGTTCTGGGGTTTCTATTCTATTCCATTGGTCTGTGTGTCTGTTTTTGTGCCAATACCATGCTGTCTTGATGATGACAGCTTTGTAGTAGAGGCTGAAGTCTGGGATTGTGATGCCTCCTGCTTTGGTCTTCTTCTTCAAAATTCCTTTGGCTATTCGGGGCCTTTTGTGGTTCCATATGAATTTTAGGATTGCTTGTTCTAGTTTCGAGAAGAATGCTGGTGCAATTTTGATTGGGATTGCATTGAATGTGTAGATAGCTTTGGGTAGTATTGACATTTTGACAATATTTATTTTTCCAATCCATGAGCAGGGAATGTCTTTCCATTTCTTTAAATCTTCTTCAATTACCTTCATAAGCTTTCTATAGTTTTCAGCATACAGATCCTTTACATCTTTGGTTAGATTTATTCCTAGGTATTTTATGCTTCTTGGTGCACTTGTGAATGGGATCAGTTTCTTTATTTGTCTTTCTGTTGCTTCATTGTTAGTGTATAAGAATGCAACTGATTTCTGTACATTGATTTTGTATCCTGCAACTTTGCTGAATTCATGTATCAGTTCTAACAGACTTTTGGTGGAGTCTATCGGATTTTCCATGTATAATATCATGTCATCTGCAAAAAGCGAAAGCTTGACTTCATCTTTGCCAATTTTGATGCCTTTGATTTCCTTTTGTTGTCTGATTGCTGATGCTAGAACTTCCAACACTATGTTAAACAACAGCGGTGAGAGTGGGCATCCCTGTCGTGTTCCTGATCTCAGGGAAAAAGCTCTCAGTTTTTCCCCATTGAGGATGATGTTAGCTGTGGGCTTTTCATAAATGGCTTTTATGATCTTTAAGTATGTTCCTTCTATCCCGACTTTCTCAAGGGTTTTTATTAAGAAAGGGTGCTGGATTTTGTCAAAGGCCTTTTCTGCATCGATTGACAGGATCATATGGTTCTTCTCTTTTTTTTTGTTAATGTGATCTATCACGTTGATTGATTTGCGAATGTTGAACCAGCCCTGCATCCCAGGAATGAATCCCACTTGATCATGGTGAATAATTCTTTTTATATGCTGTTGAATTCGATTTGCTAGTATCTTATTGAGAATTTTTGCATCCATATTCATCAGGGATATTGGCCTGTAGTTCTCTTTTTTTACTGGGTCTCTGTCTGGTTTAGGAATCAAAGTAATACTGGCTTCATAGAATGAGTCTGGAAGTTTTCCTTCCCTTTCTATTTCTTGGAATAGCTTGAGAAGGATAGGTATTATCTCTGCTTTAAACGTCTGGTAGAACTCCCCTGGGAAGCCATCTGGTCCTGGACTCTTATTTGTTGGGAGATTTTTGATAACCGATTCAATTTCTTCGCTGGTTATGGGTCTGTTCAAGCTTTCTCTTTCCTCCTGATTGAGTTTTGGAAGAGTGTGGGTGTTCAGGAATTTGTCCATTTCTTCCAGGTTGTCCAATTTGTTGGCATATAATTTTTCATAGTATTCCCTGATAATTGTTTGTATCTCTGAGGGATTGGTTGTAATAATTCCATTTTCATTCATGATTTTATCTATTTGGGTCATCTCCCTTTTCTTTTTGAGAAGCCTGGCTAGAGGTTTGTCAATTTTGTTTATTTTTTCAAAAAACCAACTCTTGGTTTCGTTGATCTGCTCTACAGTTTTTTTAGATTCTATATTGTTTATTTCTGCTCTGATCTTTATTATTTCTCTTCTTCTGCTGGGTTTAGGCTGCCTTTGCTGTTCTGCTTCTATTTCCTTTAGATGTGCTGTTAGATTTTGTATTTGGGATTTTTCTTGTTTCTTGAGATAGGCCTGGATTGCAATGTATTTTCCTCTCAGGACTGCCTTCGCTGCATCCCAAAGCGTTTGGATTGTTGTATTTTCATTTTCGTTTGTTTCCATATATTTTTTGATTTCTTCTCTAATTGCCTGGTTGACCCACTCATTCGTTAGTAGGGTGTTCTTTAACCTCCATGCTTTTGGAGGTTTTCCAGACTTTTTCCTGTGGTTGATTTCAAGCTTCATAGCATTGTGGTCTGAAAGTATGCATGGTATAATTTCAATTCTTGTAAACTTATGAAGGGCTGTTTTGTGACCCAGTATATGATCTATCTTGGAGAATGTTCCATGTGCACTGGAGAAGAAAGTATATTCTGTTGCTTTGGGATGCAGAGTTCTAAATATATTTGTCAAGTCCATCTGATCCAGTGTCTCATTCAGGGCCCTTGTTTCTTTATTGACCGTGTGTCTAGATGATCTATCCATTTCTGTAAGTGGGGTGTTAAAGTCCCCAGCAATTACCACATTCTTATCAATAAGGTTGCTTCTGTTTATGAGTAATTGTTTTATATATTTGGGGGCTCCGGTATTCGGCGCATAGACATTTATAATTGTTAGCTCTTCCTGATGGATAGACCCTGTAACTATTATATAATGTCCTTCTTCATCTCTTGTTACAGCCTTTAATTTAAAGTCTAGTTTGTCTGATATAAGTATGGCTACTCCAGCTTTCTTCTGGCTTCCAGTAGCATGATCAATAGTTCTCCATCCCCTCACTCTGAATCTAAAGGTGTCCTCAGGTCTAAAATGAGTCTCTTGTAGACAGCAAATAGATGGGTCTTGTTTTTTTATCCATTCTGATACCCTATGTCTTTTGGTTGGCGCATTTAATCCATTTACATTCAGTGTTGTTATAGAAAGATACGGGTTTAGAGTCATTGTGATGTCTGTATGTTTTATGCTTGTAGTGATGTCTCTGGTACTTTGTCTCACAGGGTCCCCCTTAGGATCTCTTGTAGGGCTGGTTTAGTGGTGACAAATTCCTTCAGTTTTTGTTTGTTTGGGAAGACCTTTATCTCTCCTTCTATTCTAAATGACAGACTTGCTGGATAAAGGATTCTCGGCTGCATATTTTTGCTGTCTAGCACCCTGAAAATCTCGTGCCAATTCTTTCTGGCCTGCCAAGTTTCAAAAGAGAGATCAGTCACGAGTCTTATAGGTCTCCCTTTATATGTGAGGGCACGTTTACCCCTTGCTGCTTTCAGAATTTTCTCTTTATCCTTGTATTTTGCCAGTTTCACTATGATATGTCGTGCAGAAGATCGATTCAAGTTACGTCTGAAGGGAGTTCTCTGTGCCTCTTGGATTTCAATGCCTTTTTCCTTCCCCAGTTCAGGGAAGTTCTCAGCTATTATTTCTTCAAGTACCCCTTCAGCACCTTTCCCTCTCTCTTCCTCCTCTGGGATACCAATTATGCGTATATTATTTCTTTTTAGTGTGTCACTTAGTTCTCTAATTTTCCCCTCATACTCCTGGATTTTTTTATCTCTCTTTTTCTCAGCTTCCTCTTTTTCCATAACTTTATCTTCTAGTTCACCTATTCTCTCCTCTGCCTCTTCCATCCGAGCCGTGGTGGTTTGCATTTTGTTTTGCATTTCCTTTAAAGCGTTTTTCAGCTCCTCGTGACTGTTCCTTAGTCCCTTGATCTCTGTAGCAAGAGATTCTCTGCTGTCCTGTATGCTGTTTTCCAGCCCAGCGATTAATTTTATGACTATTATTCTAAATTCACTTTCTGTTATATTATTTAAATCCTTTTTGATCAGCTCACTAGCTGTTGTTATTTCCTGGAGATTCTTCTGAGGGGAATTCTTCCGCTTGGTCATTTTGGATAGTCCCTGGCGTGGTGAGGGCCTGCAGGGCACTTCCCCTGTGCTGTGGTGTATAACTGGAGTTGGTGGGCAGGGCCGCAGTCCGACCTGATATCTGCCCCCAGCCCACCGCTGGGGCCACAGTCAGACTGGTGTGTGCCTTCTCTTCCCCTCTCCTAGGGGCGGGATTCACTGTGGGGTGGCGTGGCCCATCTGGGCTACATGCACACTGCCAGGCTTGTGATGCTGGGGATCTGGCATATTAGCTGGGGTGGGAAGGCAAGGTGCAAGGCGGCAGGGGGGGCAGGCTTAGCTCTCTTCTCCTTAGGTGATCCACTTCAGGAGGGGCCCTGTGGCCGTGGGAGGGAGTCAGAATCGCTGCCGGAGGTTTGGCTCCGCAGAAGCACAGAGTTGGGTGTTTGCGCGGAGCGAGCAATTTCCCTGGCCGGAACCGGTTCCCTTTGGGATTTTGGCTGGGGGATGGGCGGGGGAGATGGCGCTGGCGAGCGCCTTTGTTCCCTGCCAAACCGAGCTCTGTCGTCAGGGGGCTCTGCAGCTCACCCTCCCTTTGTCCTCCAGCCTTCCCGCTTTCCGAGCAGAGCTGTTAACTTATGACCTCTCAGACGCTAAGTCGCGCTTGCTGTCAGAACACAGTCCGTCAGGCCCCTCCGCTTTTTCTAGCCAGATTCAGGGACTCTGCTTGGCTGGCAAGCCGCCCCTCACCCTGGCTCCCTCCCGCCAGTCCGTGGAGCGCGCACCGCCTCGCCGCCCTTCCTACCCTCTTCTGTGGGCCTCTCGTCTGCACTTGGGTCCAGTGACTCCGTTCTGCTAATCCTCTGGCTGTTTTCTGGGTTATTTAGGCAGGTGTAGGTGGAATCTAAGTGATCAGCAAGACGCGCGGTGAGCCCAGCGTCCTCCTACGCCACCATCTTCCTTTAAATCTACCCTTAGTGCCAATTTAAACTGAATTAAGTTTTCTATACTTTTATTTTGCTAAGACTATGAAGATATATATGTGATACACATGCTATGTATTTTTTTCCAAATTAACCACTGTAATTGTACACCTGCTTTATTTGATACTGAATTGATTTTGTTCTAGTTAATGTTACATAGACATTACATCTGCATCTCCCTAAAGGTAATATTTATTATAGCAATTGAAATGCATAATTTGATAGAAAACATAAACAGAGTAAATAATTAGCTGATTTACAACTTGCTTTAGATAACATCTTCAATTATTAAAATAATTAGTGAAATTGAATTCAAGATAAAAAAAAACTCAGTTTAATTTGAACTTGTCCTTGAAGCTACTTTCTGACCCATTTTAATATATTACCTGTTGAAATATTCATAAGAGATATCTTAGACTTTGTGTTTAAGGTGACTTTTTTCAGTTCACTTCCATTTAAAAAAAATTCCCTTTTGTCTTATATTCCTTTACCTAGACCAAAAATTCTTAAACATATCAATACAAATTACTTTAGTGTATAGTCTATGTTCCTTTAGCAAAAGATTTGCAAGACCTCTGTGTATCTCTACTTTTGGACTCCTTTACAAGAGATGGGTAATTTATCTTCCTTTTTTGTGTGTTATGCTGAAAAAATAAACATTAAAGTATGTCTGTTTCCTATTAATATGATGTGGTTTGCTATAAAATACAAACCATACTTCCTTAAGACAAAAGATTATAAATATTGAAGAAAATCTAATTACTATCTGATATGCTACTTTTTCTCAAAATGAGCCTGACCATTAATTTGAGGTTTTATATAATAGGGAGACTTACATACTTATGATATAAATAATGTACATTAGTAGTAGGACTATTTCTCCCCCCCATATGAAAGACAATTTAACATAATTTTATGGGCTTAAAGGAAAGGAAGACAAAGTATTTTATTTGTATTTCTTGTCTCAAACATAATCATGCTTCTCTCAAGGAAAGTGTTTTTAGACTCTATGTGTGTCCCTGTAATCATTGGAATGTTGCTTATTATTTACCAAGAAGTCCTGTAGGAAAAATGTTAAGTACCAAATACTTCCTATCATGCACTGCTTAAAATGTGTAGCTTGGGAATGTGGACAGCTACCTGCTCTGTCTTATTTACACATATATTTCTTCGGAGTTTGTTTTTTGAAACAAACAAAAAAAGCCTGTTTTAGATCATAAAATGACAGAAAAAGAATAGATATTTTGTTTCCTTCTTTTATGAACTTGCACTTCCCTACCTACAATGGCTCATACATAATCCCAAGGAGACTTAGGTTTCTGCATCCTTGATGCATTACAAGTGTTCTTATATATTGAATCCAAAGGCAGAATCAATTTTGGCTGCCTTGGCTCTTCTGAAAATTTTATAGCCAAAGTCTTGACACTGTGGCTCTAAAACCATCTTTTGGTTCCAGAGGGGCCATTGTTTCCCTAGTAACAGTCATAGTAGACAAGCCCAAATGGATTTCTGTAGCCCATGGTCTCCTAATCCATGAGAAAACTGGAAGTCAATCATGGGAGTTCCATGGCATAGTCGTGGTAAATAGTTTGAACTAGAGGTTAATCTGAGAAAAAGTTACTATAAATGATAAATACTGTTCTTCTTTCTTAGTAACAATGCATTTTTTATCATTAAATGTCATTTTTAAATTGATATAAATTAGGCAAGAAATCTTATCACTTTGTTGATGGAGTTTGCATCTTTGTTCAACCTTAAGGAAATCCCAGTGTTTGCATTAGTGCTACATTCTGTGATCTTTCCTAGGAATTCAGAAGTTACCCTGATGAATGATCTCTTTTTTCTACTGGATCTTGTAATCCGAATCCAACAAAGTCCCAATGAGAGAGTCATTAGAGGACAAGGTTATTTTCCTAATAGAGGTCTCAGGGTTAGGTTAAACAAAACTTTTATAATCTTTCATGACTTTCATACAAATGCTTACCTTCCTAAAGCTTATGTGTTTTTATCCAGCATTACCTATAGGATATTTGAATTAAAATAGGTAAACTGGAACACGTCTGACAAGCTGCAACCATAACAGTTTTAAATTTAGGTCAGTTTAACACTTCTATTAGATGCCACCTATGCTTCAGTTTCCAGGGTATAAATAGCCGTCTAGGATACAATTGTCACACACCCAAAAACTCAGTCTGGTAGGGTAAATATATAGATTATATTACAGTGAGATAAAGACAGTAACACAAAATGTGTCACAGAATCTATTTTTTTTAATTCAACCTGGAATCATTTTAAGTGTAGAAGTTCTAATAAACTGAACTAAATCACTCCTGATTTATTGTTCAGTACTGAGTGATCATAGGATGAACAAAACTCTGATGCTTTTAGTAATAGTAATGTGGTTTTTTGTTTGTTTTGTTTGTTTTTACTTTGGAACCCTTTTAAAGGACCTACTCATTCAGGCAAACTCACACTAGGAAGTGTTCTTAAAACTTCACTGGCCTTCTTCCCCATTTCTTTTGGGTGTCTCACCATCAGCTCTTTTGTCCTTTTTAATGGTTTAGATACGCTTTTCTGACTTGACACTTAGCTCATAGTCTTAGGAACTTTTTTATTGTTCTTATTTCTCTGTTCTACAGTTGAAGATAATAACTCTTCCATTTCCCATGGATATTACAGAGTACATGGGAGGGAGCAATATTCTTAAGGGGGTGTTAGTACATATTAAATACTAGCTCTCTGGGAAAATCAAACAAATGTGAGTTGTAGCTTGTGTTGATTTCCATGGTGTAAAAACTCTCACTGTGGCTGATATCAACCCACCAGGATGATGTCACTGAACAGTATAGGGAAGTTCTCAGATCTCAGGGGCCAGAAAATGCTGACTCTAACACAGCACTGAATATTCCCTTCATAACACAATTTTGATATGGTTCTTAAGTATAAGCGTCAAGTGCATAACTGGAGACTAAGAATTTGCAACACATAGTAGTGAAAATTATAAAAAATCTGCTAGAATAAAAGAAGCAGTGTAAGACACATAAAAGAAACAACTGTTCTTGAGCAACGTGTGAATGGTAGAATACAGAATGAAATCTACAAAAGTTGTTCTGGTTTCACCTGATGAGAGAGATTACTCTTCTCTTTCATGAAAAATGTGTTTAACGTACATAACATGTATTAAAAGTATTCATCATCAAAGTTTTCAGAAGGATGCTATGTGATATTAAATGTGGCTGTGTATTCTTAGACCAGTAAGATGTGAACAAAAGAGACGTATGTCACATTCAGGTGTAAGAATTTAAATGGGAATGTTGGACTTACTACTTCTTTCCCTGCTGTGGTGATTATAGAAAATCGTGTTGATACAGCAGTGCGTTGAGAGATCTGGACAAAACACATGGAAGGCATTAGCCCTGGATACTGGTCTGGACATGTAGCACAAGGTTCCTCAGTGAAAAAGGAACGTGTGTGTGTGTGTGTGTGTGTGTGTGTGTGTGTGTGAATGTAACTAATAGGACATTGTGTGTTTATTACCTTAGCCCAACCTATCTTATCCTAGCTGATAAAATACATGTGCCTAAGTTCAAAAGTATTGGTGGGATAATAGTTCCTGTTCTACAATGTAGGTTCAATCTTCAATAAATCTACTCATAAACCTTTGAGTTAAAGGATTCTTCTGAAAAGTGCACATGAAATAATTCTCTGTGATCCGCCCACCCCCGCAAGTTGGCATTGGAAGTGTGGGAAATAACCATTCACAATTCTTTCTTAACCGATTTTTTTTAAATGTGGGGCAGTTATGGGATTTTTACTTTGTGTATGTCCTCCTTTTTTTTTTCTTTAAAGCTACAGTCGAGACCAAGTAAACTTGGCATGACTGCTACTTAATACAGAGTATGCAAGAACATACAAGAAGTATCCATTAAAGATATGTTGGCTTTGGCGTATCAGTTTCTAAAGCATTGCTTCTGGACAATAACAAAGCCATATGTTTTAGTGCTGTCCTTTTAAGGTGAGCAGTATAGCAATAAAATAAATCATTGTAGCTATATTATAAAGAACAGAGGAAAAGTGTGAAATTAAATCCACCTAACTCCCCAGCCCTGGAGATTCTATGAATGTATCAAGTTAGGAGCCCAAGTTAAAAAAAAAATGTTTCCAGTGATTATGGTTTTGTCTTATTTACTGGAAAATGCTGGGGTAAAGATTATAGATATCTTCACTCTTTAACCCCTTATGACAAGGTAAGCCCATTATTTAAACTTTTAGTCCTACGGTATTTTCATAAAAAATATAGATAATGCCTCTCTCTTGATGGTGTTATGAGGATAAATTAAAATAAGTATGTAAATTACCTGAAATATATTTTTAATATTTCTGAGTATAAGAGCTATTCAAGTATTTTAAAATTTGTTAAAATAAATTCTTCAACTTTTTCAGAATGTCTATAACTTTATATATTTGAATCATGTGGTCTCTCAGCTTTTACCTTTCCATAAGACATTCCCAATCTTCTATGTGCACTACACTATAGCTTATACTTCCATATTTTAAGTTTAATAGTTATTATCAAGTTTAATAATTCTTTTTTTACACGGTAACAAATTCCTATCAATTAACTTGAAAAAAATTGTTCACAATTAACAAGAAAATTAACATTCAGTCATATTACCTGGCTGCCCAAAGGTCACAGTAATATTTCCAAGTTTCCTGATTTTTTTTTTCTTTCCATAAACCCCTGGTTGCTATAGGATACTCAGATAAAGGAAGGTTGGACTTATGAAATCTCTCTCAATTGTAAATTTAAGAGTATCTGGTACTCAGTAACAACGGCATGTTAATAACAATAGCTCCTACTACAGTGACTTGAATCAACCTGGAAATAACATAGTCACATAACAGAACAGGCATGTCTTCCTTTGGAAACAGACTATGTTTTCCTTTTGGATTGTTTCTTTGGTTTTGCTAGAAAGTACCAAAAGTTTTTTTTTTTTTTTTTCCTTTCAAACTTGGTATTTTTCACACTGTTATATCTGATGGCTATCCACATTTGTTGGCTATAGATTCTGACAATTTGCTGTCAAGAGGTTTCAGCATATTGTGCCTCACCTGAATCCTTCTATTTATATACTGGAATACACTTGTGAAGTCGTTGATTGTAAAGGCCCATTGAATCAAACTGGCGAATCCTTTAACAGTCAGTCAAGTACTATCATCTCTATGGAGCCACTGATTCACTCTCTGCTTACTAAGAATAGAAAATGTACCTCTTTTCTGCTTCTATAGCCCTTCACACATGTCTCTGGTAGGGCACTTTCTACCCCACGCTTAGTTTCTCTCTGAACTTCTGTATCCTTTCCAATTATCTTGCAGTGACTTGAGGACAGAGTTTATGTTTAAATTACCATCTAATAGTGTCCTTGATTTATAGTGGTGCTAATACCCATTGCTCACTTGAGGAATAGAATGAATAATTATTGAAGTTATGACATGAAGAGGAAGAGGACCTACAAATTAAATATTTCTTCATGTTTCATGCTCATCCTGGCTACTTGAACATCAAAACTCAGCGAACGACCTCTAATCTATGTTCCTAGTTTAAAGCTTATGTCCATTTGTCTGTGTAACCCTATTAGCCAAAATGTGGTTTCCATAAAAATGAGGTTCATCCCCACACTCAGAGAACACCTACCGTGGTACTTGAATCAGCCTGACATTTCACAGCACATAGCTGCTCATATAGCCTAACTGATGTCATTGAGGATACTGCCAAAGTCAGAAAATTTTTCTTTCCCTGACCAGCAAAATAGCATCACAGTGAAAGGAAAAAAAAAAAAAAAAGCCAAGCCTATCTGAAACAATGGGATTAATTTGATACTATTTGGTGAATAAATATGAGTTTTTGATAACATGATGTTTCCCTGATGGGAGAGAGATGAAAATCTATTCCTCTGATATGAACTCATATCAGGAGGATGAGAGTAATGACCTCTAGTGAGAGCTAGCACTGAAAAGTTCAGTTTACCTGAGGTTCAGCATGGTGTCCATTTGTCTATAATATCACACTGGTATCAAATTTTCCTTTGGGCATGGGAAACTATACATTCTGGCTCTTCTATCTCTAAATGGAGACTTGACTTAAGGAGGAATAGTGTTAGTCAATGTAATATGATTTGAAAGGTACTGCAATGTACCCCTACAAACATCCCTTCCCTCCTCTGCACATACAGGCAAAGAGAACTCTAATGATTGTTTTGTTGGGAATGAATAGCTAGTAAATTCTAGGGCATAGATACGGTCTCCTAGACACTTAATTAACAGATGTCCCTGAAGTAATCAAATTTATTTTGATTTTCATACGCCCTGAGACGATAGAATACATACTTCTCTTTTTGAATTTGGGTGAATGTGGGTATTTTTATAAATGTCTATATTCTTAAAACAGTAGGATTTAATAATTTGTAGTTAAGAGGCTACTCTTAGTTGACCCTCTTCACACTGCTTTTGTTTGAATGGCTTTAAGATCAATTGTTTCAAAATGCAAGGGAACTGGACCCCAGTTAGAACAGTGCTATGAGATTCATGCTCTGGTTAGTATTTCATAAGAATTAATCTGCATTTTGTCTCTGGGCCTCTGATGTGGTGTGCATATGGTGTGGAGAGATGCCCACTGATTGGGGGAGACCCCCTGTGATACAACAGGCAGCTGAAAGATGACATTTTAGGGTATTGTTGATATAATCCAGGTTTCAAGTATCATTCTTGTGGCACTGTTTTTATTTACTAGATTTATTTTCTTGGATTTTTAACAAGATGTGTCCATAGCAATTGCCCCAGGGATTACTTGATTCAGCACTCAAAAAAAAAAAAAATGCATGATAAACAAGTAGGCAAGTTCCAAAAATTCAGATTTCTCTAAGAAAAAAAAAATATGCAATTGCTGAAGTAAAATCAAAAAAGTAAACCAAAGAAAGTAACTTTATTTTAATATTGTTAATCATTTATTAACCTGTGTATATACCTATGCTCTGAGTGACAGAGCAGACCAAAGGCTTTGCTATAGAAGGTTTCTTCTTGTTGTTTGACTAATTTTTGCCAAGAAGTTGGGGAGCAAACTTGACAGAGAAACTAAAACCTTCATCACATAGATATCAAAATAGAAATACAAGTTTAATAATAACCATACAAAATTTAGATTACAGTTAAGCACTCATTTAGGTTTATGAGTAAAGACCCTGCATCTAGGATGTCAGCAGGTGCACACAGTTGATCAAATCCCGTCTACATGCCCTCCCTCCTTTCTCTACCATGCATTTATAATTAATAAAAATTACTGTAAAAAACATCACCTTCCAACTCGTACACTTTTACATATATTCTCACGTCTGCATTTTTTTCACTTGCTTATCCACATATAGTTATTAATAATAATTAGTTAAAACACACACAAAGAAAAGAGGCCAGTATTCAGATAATCATACAGAAAAATGCATAGATATGAGAGAACTTGTAAGAGAAGCCTGTAAACAAACAAAATGACATGGATGTATTTTCAGAGTTGGGTATAATGTTCATTCAGACAGATAGTGTCATTTCCAAACATAGAATCATAAGCACAAGTGAGTAGATTAGGTGAAATAATGTGAAAGGAAAAAAGTGAGGGGAGGAAACTGATTAGGGAATAGGAGTAGGGTTGTTTATAAACGTCAAACACAAGAGAACTGAAAAGGAGTAGAGCAGGAGCTTACTGGTCCATGAAGGAAACCGAGATGATCTGGATGAGGATTTTAAAATGCAGGAAAATACCAGTGTAACATGTTGATTGCTCATGCCAGGGGCCATCCAGGCAAAGGAATGTGTTCCTGGGGTTATTAAATTGGAAATGGACAAAGTCGAAATATCATAAAACATACATTAGCACTTTTATCTGCTCCAAGATCTCTGAGGCCTCAGTGGGGGCAACACTGGATGAAATTCATGCTCCCTGTTCTCAAAAATATTATATTTAAAATACATTTTATATTTTTCAAGCTGCAACTGGTGAATGGGAGTGACAAGCATGTACTTACTGTATTGGGTGCCTGAAGGGGGTGATAATGCTGGCTCCTGATATCCAGAGATACGCCAAAGATAAAAGGACAATGTACTTAAATTACATTATTGTTTCTCAAATGAGATTGACTTGCTCACTAAAAGGTATGCTTTCTTTGACTTCCTTGGAAAGGAGGAAAATCTCTTAAAATGTGGTAACTACTTTTTGAAACCTAAATTGTCCCACCTACCTAATCTAATAGCCTAATACACCTTTGCACCTATTCCCCTGGCATTTCCATTTCTTTACATTGAATCATACTATTGCAACTAACTGTCCACAATTTAGTATTTAATGCATCAAAAGATAAACTCAAAGAAGTGAAAAAGGACTATTTCTTTAAAGACAATGATAATTTATATAGCCATTTAGTCAAAAGTACACTGCACCAAGTAGGAAGAGAGTTGGTCTTTTTGAAATATACTATTTGTTTGATTTTGCCCTTTTCTGGTGTCTTTGTTGCTGCCAAGTTCTGAGTGTGCTTATCCTGAGTCAGTGCGCATTCGGTCCTTGCCTTAAACGCCTCCAGATCCGATTATTATAATACCCTTGGTAGCACTTTGCCAAGAATGCTCATGTGAGATTCTAAATCTCCTTTAACAGGAAATGGTTATAAGAGGTGAACAAAACACTGTTCTGGTCATGATGGAGTTGAACTGCTGCCATCACCTGTCTGCAAATCCACACCTGCTCTGAAGTGCTTCATTTATGTTAGCACAGCCTTCTGTTCTCAGGGCTGATAACCTGCTCCAGAAAAAGTGATCATACAGATTGACTGTCCCCGCAGCCAGTCCCTTTCATTGTAATAACCTAAACAATGCAGGAGTCTTTTTTTTTTTTAATTTTTTTCCTCTTCCCCCCCCCCCCCCTTTGGTTGCATATATTTCTGTTTCACTTCCCATTTATTCCCCGGTAATATGTTAGTTGTTGGTTCCCATGATCAATTTGGTTTTTTCTCTTTCATTTATTATTTGGTCAAATGTTTTACTGAAAACGTATACAGAATTTTGAAAAACTATTTTTTTCATTCCATACGTAGACTTACCCTAAAATATATCTCACAAAAATCCCCTTGGCCTATGATTTTATCCTGAATCAAATGTATTTTTAGCCAACTAATTGATACCAGGAAGATAAAATTATCTTCTCATTTAATATGAAATATTCATAACTCTGACTTTTTAACAGTAAGAAATATCTTATAGAATTACGAAGCAGGACATTAATTTATTCAATGATAAAATATGAAGCTTCCCACTTAAGGAGGTTTTTGTCCTCTTAAAAAGTAGATCTTATTAGAGATCTCAACCCGGATACCTAATATATAGAGGTGTGACTAAAAACCTGTTTTGCTTGTAAGTTGAAAGTCAAAGAGGAAAGAAGCTGGGAGCTTAGAGAAAAACTTTACTAAGTGAAAAAACGTCTCTCAAGATGGAGCTTTATTGTCTGCAAATAAGTTATTCACAAATAGTTTATCTAACTTTAAAAATTTAGGTAAACTTCTAACACAGATCCAACAGGTAAGAAAACCTAGGCTATCTATCAACTTGCTAAGCTTTAACTCTTTAATTTCTTCAAGATTCCCTTCATGAATACTTTGATCAGGAACACAAGACGTGGCTTGAACTCTCTCTCCCTCATGCTTCTCCATGTCTCACCCCCGTCACTCCCTCCACATCATTTGCAAATATTTATCTCTCTTTAGACATCTACTGTGATACTAGGATATATTCTTAGATGCAATTATGCAAAACAATACTATTTCTGTAAAGTTAGAGATTCTGTTAAAGAACGACATCTTTTGTTACTATTTTGCTGCTGCTCTTAGTTATTTTTCACTTAACTCAGATGCTACCCGAGACCTTTACATTTCTTTCATTTCTGAAGCACTGCATATGTTTCCTTGAAGCCATTCACACCTTGACCTTTTAAAATAGGACTGTGAATCCGTGTGGGTGGGGGGAAGGGAAAGAAAGAAGAATGAGAGAAAAACATGTTGGCAACCATCTTTAAACAAAATAACTGGTCAGTGTATAAACAGCAGCTTCAAGTATAAGTGACATTGTTTGCCTGAGTACAGATTATTGACAGGCCTGGTACTTGACCTTACCTGAGAATGGATGTGCACTTTGCTGCTTTGCAATAACACAGCAGGGCATTCTAGATGGAGTGCTACAGAATGACAGAATGTCTATGGGTTGAGAATCAAGTGACCCGAGCTATGGCTCTAACTTGGCCAGGGTTCTGGAACCAATAATTCATGATTCCAGATGTCTCACCTAAAAGTGAGGAATACTATATGTGTTGTCTTGGCAGCAAGTGTTCAAGAAACCCATTGATATAATCTTTGAAAACATTTTGACTCACCACCTATCAAAGGCTGAACCATTTAAACTCACCACCTATCAAAGGCTGAAGTCGTAAGTCCATGCCAGCCAGATTTTGCTGCTTTCCTGTTATTTTTTCAAGGGGCCATTTCCAACAGATCATGAACACAGGTGATTCTGTCTTCTACCATGCCAGACACAGCATTTCCCCACAGATTGCTACAGCTGCAGAACAGAAAGGCAGGTTCTTACAGGTCCTGACTTCTCTAGCCTCTTTATGGCAAAATTCTACGGTAGCTTATGACTGAGGGCATCTGAGGGATAGAATCAAAAAAAGCATTGTCTCCTGCTAGGCAATGTTGATAGTGTAGTAACCTGTTTCATAGTTTAGGGAAATAGCTCATTAGTTTAGGAAAATGTTTATTACAGTCTACATGAACCTTTCATGGGTCTCAGAAATGAGTGTAATGGAGACTGAATAGATATGAAATCCTGTAGACCAATTCCATGCTATGCCCAGAATTATCCCTTTAAAATTGAGACAGTCATGCCAAGTTAATATTTTTAAACCTAGATCTCTCATACCCTAAAATTTATTTTTTCCTAAGTTGAAAATTCTTTCTACTAATGGGCTTCTCTTAAATAGTCTCACCAGTTTCTGCATAAAATCAGAACGAATCCCTAAAATGGACCCCATTACTGCTCTTCATAAGATTGTTCCACCCCATAGACGAATAGATTTTAATTATAAATTGCTGTGGAATTCACAAGATGTCTTTAGACCTTCAATTACTTTGAAGCAGACCCACTATAGGCTAATAGGAGTGCTACACTTCAAATAAGAGGCACACAAGGAGAAAAACAAACTTATAAGATCTTCCACACACTAACAGTGATTATTTCTCTACCATAAAGTTGTATGAGTTTTGGCTCCCCCTTTTTTTTTCTGTGTCTTTATCAGTATTGTCTAAGAGAGTTACAATGAGGATATATAAGATTTTAAATTAAGTAAGAGAAAAAATAAGTTTTAAGCTAATGTTCTATCTGGTTCCTACCAGTGTGCTGATGTACAGGACTGCTGATCTCAGCCCTAAGAGAAATTGTAGAGCAATCTCTGACAAACCACAAAGGTGTGTGTGTGGGGAAACTAGAAGAAATCCCTGGGTGATGTGTGGCTGCTTTGAACCTGCTATGTGAAGATATAGAAGGACCAAGACCTACTGCAAGGAGGAAAAAAAAACTTGGGAAAAAACTGTAGTGTTTTATCCTTATCCTTCCATTACTGTTATGTTGGGATGAATTGCTTCCCCACTTGTGGTGATTAGCCTCTAGTCCAAGTGCTCTTGAAAGTAAAACCAGGTTAGCAGAGGAGACCTGTGTTTATCAGGATTGGAGATAAACAATATGGGAGCTGTTTAAGTTCTGGCAGTTGCTTCCCCAACCATTTATAGAATGACTTCACCTTATCCCTGGGGTGTAATAGGTGAGGTTATGATCTGAAGAGTTGTTTTATGGAGTGAGGAGTACTTTGATACCTGGTTCCCTTCACCTCAGAGCTCAGTCCATTCCCAACCCTTGAACTCCCTGCAGAGAAAACATGACCTAATAGGCTGGGGACTGCTGTTTTCCTAGTTTGACCTTTGGCTGGTGTCTGGGAACTTGGCTTCTGATGGGTTTTGACTTTATGGTAAGATTGTGCACCTGAGCCTATATCCTTTGCACAATGAGATTTATGGGGAAAACCTGCTTTTGTTGTTTTTGTTTTAACCACTCTGGTGAGTGTGTAGTGGTATTTCGTTGTTTTTGTTTGTTTGTTTGTTTTCTGTTTCTGTTTGTTTTATTTTTGAGAGAGGGAGGGAGAGAGGGAGAGAGAGCATGCATCTGTGCAAGCGTGAGCTGAGAAGGAGCAGAGAGAGAGGGAGACAGAGGATCCGAAGCGGGCTGTCTGCAGACATCAGAGAGACCAATGTGAGGCTTGAGCTCAGGAACAGTGAGACCCTGACCTGAGCTCAATTCAGGCACTTAACCAACTGAGCCACACAGGCGCCCCTACGTTTAATTTTTTGAGGAAATGCCATACTGTTTTTCATTTGCCTCATGACTAATGAGGTCATGTTTAAAATGGCTTCTTGGATAGCCTCTCTTCTGAGGTACCTGATTAAGTTGTCTTTTTCCGGCTTTATTGAGATGTACTTGACATACGACATTGTGTAAATTAAAGGAGTACAACATATACATGATGATTTGATACACGTATATATTGTGAAACGTTTGCCACACTGTTGGTTAGCACATCCTTCACCTCACATAATTATCATTTGCTTTTTGTTTTGTTTTGTGAAAAAAAAACATGCAAATTATCACTGGCAGTTCTAGACATCACAAGTACAAAAAGCAGTGTCACTAGGCTAAAATCATGTTTGATTTCATTCTTTAAATTTTTTATTAAACATTTTTATTGAAGTATAATTCACATACAGGGTTATATTTTTTAACCTCAGGTATAGAACACCTACTTTTCTTTTGAGAGCCTAAAATTTCTGTAGTTGGTAGACGAAGAATGCCAATTTGACCAGCTCTGGCTAAAAACCCTGATTTCTGAGTTTCAAACAGAAATATCACACAGTTGTCACTGCGTTTTGATACTGGAGGATGGGTGCACTCTCTGTGACCCCCTTATGGGAGGAGGAGAGCATAAGAAACCTGCATAGGGATACCTCCAGACTGTTTCTTTTTCATAGTTGATCTCTGCTGTATCTCTGTAATACATCTTAGCAGTGAGTACAAACATGCCAAGTCCCTTGGGTCCTTCCAGCCAAACGCAAAAATGTGTGGGCAGTCTTGGGACACTGGAAGCATTGACAAAGTAACTGATAACCTTGCAGAATATGAGGTCCAAGGCAAAAACAACACTACCCTTGAGGAGCACACTATCTCAAAAGAAGCCTAAATATCGGATTACCATTTTCATCACAAGCGGATGTTAGAATAAGATCAAAAATGATCTTTGTAAACATTCCAAGAGAAGATATTGATGAAAGAAAAAAAAGTAAGTCTGAAATCTCTTCTAATCTATTTTCAGTCAATCTGCATGCTGTCATATAACTTCTTCCCAGATGTTTTAGTAGGTAGTTTGGTGATGTTAGTTTTTGATATTTAATGTATATTTTCTCTGTTGTCTTCTATGTTTGCAGGAAATTTAGAGCGAATGCTATCTAGCTTTCATTACACACAGAATAAATTTCTAAATGCTGCTCTTTCTTTTCAAATGTGTTTCTGCTTCTCTACCTTCTTCATGAGTCAAAATTACAGTCTTCCTTCATGGTCCAGTTTAAATTTCACAGGCTCTGTAAATCATCTTACTGTCCAATTCCATTATTACCAATTTTGTGGCACAATTTACCACAAAGACTTTTCCTCATAGCCTTACTTGTAAGACCTTTATAGTACTTTGGACTGGTTTTACCTACCCTATTAGAATAGAATATTCTAGGTAATAGAGACTGCATCATATTTGGGCACTTTATAGCACTGTAAAGTATATATGAATGGCATTGCATTAGTGTAACAGAAGGGTTGTAATAAAAACAATAATTGCAATTGCTAGCATTTATCGAGCACTTACTCTGTATCATTAACTCTTCAATGTTCTACTTTTATTAACTCATTTAATCCACAAAACAGTTTATAAATTAAGACCTCTTATTTTCCCAATTTTAAAGATGAAGAAATGAAGCACATGGATATTAAATACCTTTTTTAACATTAAACAGCTGCTAAGTTAAAATAAGGTATGCTTTGAATTAGTGCAATCTAGTTCAAGAGGCTGAGCTATTTAAATACTATGTGAAACTGTTTCTCATAATAGATGATTAATATTAGGGTTACCTGATTTGGGGGGAAAAAGCAGAATTCAGTTAAATTTGAAATTCAGATAAACAGTAAATCATTGTTATTTATAAGGATGTCTCAAATATTTCATGGAACATACTTCTACTAAAACTTATTTGTTGTTTATCTGGAAATCAAATCTGATTGGAGGTCTTTATCTGATAATTTTATGAATATGAGTAACAATGTACATCTAAATAGAGGTATGCTGACTTGTGTGATAGAGATACAGCACACAGGTAACATTGACAAAATAACCTGTTTTCCAGTTTGGGGTCCAGGATGAGCAGAGAGCCTAACCTGTCAGATCCTCAAGTTCTTTCTGAGTTTAAAAGAGCTCCTGTCTATCTAACCATGCCCCTTCTGTGGCCACTGACATCTTTGACTGAGGAGGGTGTCTGTAAAGTCTCCACCATTTCAGCCCAAAGCTAGACAACTCTGAGAAGCAATATTCATTCTAGAGTGTCTACAACTTGTTTGTGGCTTTTGGGACCTGCATTATAGTTTGGAAGCAAATACTAAGACTGTAGAAGTCAGAGAACCCAACTTGTGACAGCTTACACATAACTAAGTAACAGGACAAGAAGAATCTTCTTTGCCCTACAAATAACTTATTTTTCCTTTCTAAATGGTAAAGTTATTTCTTAATTTTTTTAATGTTTATTTATTTTTGAGACAGAGACAGCATGAATGGGGGAGGGTCAGAGAGAGAGAGACAGAATCTGAAGCAGGCTCCAGGCTCCGAGCTGTCAGCACAGAGCCCGAAATGGGGCTCAAACTCACAGACCGTGAGATCATGACCTGAGCCAAAGTCGGATGCTTAACTGACTGAGCCACCCAGGCGCCCCAGCCCTACAAGTAACTTCTATTAACAGAAGAGTAACTTTTATTGTAGCCCCTTTGCTGAAATCAAGACCAATGTACCTTATACCATTCAGAGTTCCAGCAGAATACAGATGTAAGCTCAAAGAATAGTTTAATGAAGACACTGTTCAGAGATGTGGACAAGGCGAATGAATCAAGAAAGTTGTCAATAACAGGAACTTGTTACCAAGAGCAAAAGTTAACATGAAGGCTATAAAGTTCTAGCAGTGCTGGAAGTCCTCATCATCCCTAGGCTTGAGACAATAAGGCATGGTTATTAGAACAGCTAGCAAAACATGTAGCTGTAGTGGGACCACAGACCAATGGACCATGGACCAATCATAGCCAGGCATGTATGGAGCTAGAGGAACTCAAACACATAACTCTGACTTCTTCCAGCATCCAACTATTGCTGGTGCCTTCCAACCAGATAAAGGACAACCTCCATATACAAAACAGGGCAGGAGCAGAATGAAGAGTAGATCTGGCTAGAAAATGGAATACATCCCAAAACACTAAAGCCCACAGTCAAGAATGGCATGCTCATTAATGAAGTAAATTAAAGGTAGAACACTGGATAGAGTAATAGATAAGAAATTCAAAGACCTGGGTTGTAATGCTATAAACATCCCTCACCAGCTTTCATATTTCAAGCAAGCTACTCTTTCCAGGCCTGTTTTTACTTCTGTTTAAAGAGTTCCATGAACTGGAGGGTTTCTTCAAGCTTTAACAATATATAATTGTACACATTTAAATTTCCTATACAAAGTATATGAAGAAAATGACTTAGGGAAATGAGATTCAGAATTATTTAAGAAAGTAGGGTAATTAGTAGGTAGCGATGACCTGCTTAGAGAAAATTAAAGCAGCAGTAAAGGTCATCTGTAGAGTTTGATAGTGGCGGTGGATTATTAAAAGGAGCAAATGTTGGCACAAGAGATGGCATGAAAGTAAAACAATAAAGCAGAATATAAAGGACTTCATGATGAATTAATAAATTCTCAAATAAGCCCAGTTTATATGATCTAATTCAAATCATACCTATAAAGAATATAAAATACTTAGGTATGTAATAATTTTTCCCTTTTCGTGTGAAAATGAACAGTATGGGCTATACAAAAGATCAGACAAACTTAGGATAAGAGTTCATGAACTCAAATTTCATACACTACTTAGCATAAATGAGATGCTTATTTAAAAGTACCTTGAAAGCATTAAATTGCCAGCTCAAATACAGTTGACTATTATGTGGGGTCAATCTATCAGAATCTTAATGGATATTTTTCTTTTTTTTTTATCTATGAAATTTATTGTCAAATTGGTTTCCATACAACACCCAGTGCTCATCCCAAAAGATGCCCTCTTCAATGCCCATCCCCTCCCCTTCCTCCTACCCCATCAACCCTCAGTTTGTTCTCTGTTTTTAAGAGTCTCTTATGCTTTGGCTCTCTCCCACTCTAGCCTCTTTTTTTTTCCTTCCCCTCCCCCATGGGTTTCTGTCAAGTTTCTCAGGATCCACATAAGACTGAAAACATGGTATCTGTCTTTCTCTGTATGGCTTATTTCACTTAGCATCACACTCTCCAGTTCCATCCACGTTGCTACAAAAGGCCATATTTCATTTTTTCTCATTGCCACGTAGTATTCCATTGTGTATATATACCACAATTTCTTTATCCATTCATCAGTTGATGGACATTTAGGCTCTTTCCACAATTTGGCTATTGTTGAGAGTGCAGCTATAAACATTGGGGTACAAGTGCCCCTATGCATCAGTACTCCTGTATCCCTTGGGTAAATTCCTAGCAGGGCTACTGCTGGGTCATAGGGTAGCTCTATTTTTAATTTTTTGAGGAACCTCCACACTGTTTTCCAGAGTGGCTGCACCAGTTTGCATTCCCACCAACAGTGCAAGAGGGTTCCCGTTTCTCCACATCCTCTCCAGCATCTATAGTCTCTTGATTTGTACATTTTGGCCACTCTGACTGGCGTGAGGTGATATCTGAGTGTGGTTTTGATATGTATTTCCCTGATGAGGAGTGATGTTGAGCATCTTTTCATGTGCCTGTTGGCCATCCGGATGTCTTCTTTAGAGAAGTGTCTATTCATGTTTTCTGCCCATTTCTTCACTGGGTTATTTGTTTTTCAGGTGTGGAGTTTGGTGAGCTCTTTATAGATTTTGGATACTAGCCCTTTGTCCGATATGTCATTTGCAAATATCTTTTCCCATTCTGTTGGTTGCCTTTTAGTTTTATTGATTGTTTCCTTTGCTGTGCAGAAGTTTTTTAATCTTCATGAGCTCCCAATAGTTCATTTTTGATTTTAATCCCCATGCCTTTGGGGATGTGTCAAGTAAGAAATTGCTATGGCTGAGGTCAGAGAGGTCTTTTCCTGCTTTCTCCTCTAGGGTTTTGATGGTTTCCTGTCTCACATTCAGCTCCTTTATCCATTTTGAGTTTATTTTTGTAAATGGTGTGAGAAAGTGGTCTAGTTTCAACCTTCTGCATGTTGCTGTCCAGTTCTCCCAGCACCAATTGTTAAAGAGGCTGTCTTTTTTCCATTGGATGTTCTTTCCTGCTTTGTCAAAGATGAGTTGGCCATACATTTGGGGGTCTAGTTCTGGGGTTTCTATTCTATTCCATTGGTCTGTGTGTCTGTTTTTGTGCCAATACCATCCTGTCTTGATGATTACAGCTTTGTAGTAGAGGCTAAAGTCTGGGATTGTGATGCTCCTGCTTTGGTCTTCTTCTTCATAATTACTTTGGCTATTCGGGGCCTTTTGTGGTTCCATATGAATTTTAGGATTGCTTATTCTAGCTTTGAGAAGAATGCTGGTGCAATTTTTATTGGGATTGCATTGAATGTGTAGATAGCTTTGGGTAGTATTGACATTTTGAAAATATTTATTCTTCCAATCCATGAGCACGGAATGTTTTTCCATTTCTTTATATCTTCAATTTCCTTCATAAGCTTTCTATAGTTTTCAGCATACAGATCCTTTACATCTTTGGTTAGATTTATTCCTAGGTATTTTATGCTTCTTGGTGCACTTGTGAATGGGATCAGTTTCTTTATTTGTCTTTCTGTTGCTTCATTGTTAGTGTATAAGAATGCAACTGATTTCTGTACACTGATTTTGTATCCTGCAACTTTGCTGAATTCATGTATCAGTTCTAGCAGACTTTTGGTGGAGTCTATCGGATTTTCCATGTATAATATCATGTCATCTGCAAAAAGTGAAAGCTTGACTTCATCTTTGCCAATTTTGATGCCTTTGATTTCCCTTTGTTGTCTGAGTGCTGATGCTAGCACTTCCAACACTATGTTAAACAACAGCGGTGAGAGTGGGCATCCCTGTCGTGTTCCTGATCTCAGGGGGAAAGCTCTCAGTTTTTCCCCATTGAGGATGATATTAGCTGTGGGCTTTTCATAAATGGCTTTTATGATGTTTAAGTATGTTCCTTCTATAATGGGTATTTTTCTAAATAGAAAAGTGTTTGAAGTTTTCTTAAGTTTTTATTTAAATTCCAGTTAGTTTCAGGTTTACCATATAGAGATTCAATGCTCCTATACAATAGTCAGTACTTGTTACAAAACGTACTCTTTAATCTCCATCACCTACTTTATCCATTCCTCCACCCACTTCCCCTCTGGTACCCATCAGATCTTTATTGTTAAAAGTCTGTTTCTTGGTTTGTATCTCTGTCTCTTTTTGACTTTGCTCATTTGTTTTGTTTCTTAAATTCACTTCACAATGAGGAAAGTGATATGGTATTTGTCTTTTTCTGACTGACTTATTTTGCTTAGCATTATACTCCCTAGCTCAAACCATGTCATTTCAAATAGCAAGATTTCATTCTTTTTATGGCTGAGTAATTATGAATATCCATTCATCAGTCAATGGACAATTGCGCTGTTTCCACAATTTTGTTATTGTAGATAATGCAGCTATAAACATCTGGTGCATATATGCCTTCAAATTAGTGTTTTGTATTCTTTGGGTAAATACCTACTAATGCAATCACTGGATTTGTAGGGTAGTTCTATTTTTAACTTTTTGAGGAAACTCTGTACTGCTTTCCATGGTGGTTGCACCAGTTTGCATTCCCACCAATAGTGGAAGAGGGTTCCCCTTTCTCACATCCTTGCCAACACCTGTGGTTTCTTGTGTGTGTGTTGATTTTAGTAATTCTGACAGATGTGAAGTGATAGCTCATTTTAGTTTTGATTTGCGTTTCCCTGATGAGTGATGTTGAGCATCTTCTCATGTGTCTGTTGGCAATCAGGATGTGTTCTTTGGAAAAATGTCTATTCATGTGTTCTGCCCATTTTTTAACAGGATTACTCATTTTTGAGGTGTTGAATTTAAGTCTTTATATATTTCAGATAAGAACCTTTATCAGATATGTCATCTGCAAATATATTCTCCCATGCCATAGGTTGCCTTTTAGTTTTATTGATTGTTTCCTTTGCTGTCTAGAAGCTTTTTATTTTGATGAGGTCCCAATAGTTTATTTTTGCTTTTTTTTCCTATACATCAGGACACATACCTAGAAAGAAGTTGCTATGGCCGATGTCAAAGAGATTACTGCCTGTGCTCCTCTCTCGGATTTTTATGGTTTCAGTTTCACATTTAGGTCTTTAACCCATTTTTAATTTATTTTTGTATTTGGTGTAAGAAATACCAATTTCATTCTTTTGCCTGTAGCAGTCCAGTTTTCCCAACACCATTTGTTGAAGAGACTGGCTTTTTGCCGTTGGATATTCTTTTCTGCTTTGTTGAAGATTGACCATACAGTTGTGGGTTCATTTCTGGGTTTTCTATTCTGTTCCATTGATATGGGTCTCTTTTTGTACCAGTATCATACTGTTGTGATCACTATAGCTTTGTAATATAAATTGAAGTCCAGGATTATGATGCAATGCTTCTACCTTTGTTTTTGTTTTTCAAGATTGCTTTGGCTATATAAGGTCTTTTGTGATTCCATCAAATTTTAAGATGGGTCTAGCTCTGTGGAAAATGCTGTTGGTATTTGATAGATTTGCACTAAATGTGTAGATTGCTTTGGGTAGTATAGGCTTTTTAACAGTATTTGTTCTTCTAGTCTGTGGGCATGGAATGTCTTTCCATCTCTTTGTGTCTTCTTTAATTTCTTGCATCAGTGTTTTATAGTTTTCATAGTACAGATCTGTTACCTCTTACGTTTATCCCAACCAAATTGTTGTTTTGGGTGCAATTGTGAATGGGATTTATTCCCTAATTTCTCTTTCTGCTGCTTCATTATTGATATATAGAAATACAACTGATTTCTATACATTGACTTTGTATCCTACAAATTTACTGAATTCATTTATCAGTTCTAGCAGTTTTTTGGTGGATTTCTTTATGATACTATATACAGTATCCTGTGAACTGCAAATAGTGGAAGTTTGACTTTTCTGCTGATTTGAATGCCTTTCACTTCTTTCTGTTTTCTGATTGTCGTGGTTAGGACTTCCCGTAGTATGTTAAATAACAGTCATACAAATTGACAGCCCTCTATTGTTCCTGACCATAGAAGAAAAGCTCTCAGTTTTTTCTCATTGAGGATGATATTAGCTGTGGGCTTTTCATATAGGGCCTTTATTAAGTTGAGGTATATATCCTCTAAAACTACCTTGTTGAGGGTTTTTTAACATAAACAGATGCTGTACTTTATCAAATGCAATTTTTCTGCATCTATTGAGAGGATCATATTGTTCTTATATTTTCTTCTATTAATGTGCTGTATCACGTTGACTGATTTGTGAATATTGAACCACCCTTGTGGGAAATCAAATAGCTATGCCCTGGTTAAGGAGATTATTGGCAACACATTACACTGCTTTCTGGACCTGCTGAAAACAGGGACCAATATCTAGTTAATGGGTGCTCATGGATTCCTTTTTTCATGTTTTCTATGGGACATCTTATCTCATTCTCCACCCTGCTTTCTGCATTGGCTCTTTTGTAGTCTTGGGAACACCTTGCTTTTCTGCATGCTTTCTAGATGTTCTCACTGGCAGGTAGCCCACTGAGGTATTGTCGATGTTTCCCTGTATGTATGTTTAATAAGTATTGGAGGTTGAGAGCAGCTCAGAGAGGCTTCCCTTAGCCTTTCTCCCATCTCTCTTAACTTGTGAAGACTTAAGTAATCCTTTCCTTGGTTTGCTGGACAAAGTCAAAAGCCAAACCCACAACTGGCTATAATCTCCTTAACCAGGACATAGCTATTTGATTTCCCACACACCCTTGCAACCTAGGAATAATTCCCACTTGATTGTGTTGAATGTTTTTTTTTAATATATTGTTGGATTCAGTTTGCTAGTATTTTATTGAGAATTTTTGCATCCATGTTCATCAGGGATATTGGCATGTAGTTTTCATTATTTGTGGAGTTTTCATTATTTGTGGATTTTTGCATCAGGGTAGTGCCGGCCTCATAGAATAAATTTGAAGTTTTCAATTTTTGGAATAGTTTGAGAGAAAATATGTTAACTCTTCTTTAAATGTCTGGTAGAATTCCTCTGTGAAGCTCTCTGACCCTGGACTTTTGTTCCTTTGGAGTGTTTTGATTACTGATTGAATTTCTTTGCTGGTTATTGATCTTTTCAAGTTTCCTATTTCTTCTTGTTCCGGATTTGGTAGGGCTTTATTCATTTCTTCCAGGTGGTTCAATTTGTTGGCATATAATTTTCATAGTATTCTCTTCTAATTGTATTTCTGTGGTGTTGATTTTGATCTCTCCTCTTTTGTTTGTGATCTTCTTTGGGTGCTTTCCCTTTTCTTTTTGAGAAGTCTGGCAGGAGGTTTATCAGTTTTATTAATTTTTTTGAAGAAACCACATCGTGTTTCATTGATCTGTTTTTTGTTTTTGTTTAGATAATTTATTTCTGCTCTAATCTTCATTCCTTTGGCTGGCTTCAGATTTCATTTTTTGTTCTTTTTCTAGCTTTCCTTTAGGGGAAAGGTGGATTTTTCTGAGCACATATTTTATTTATTTATTTATTTATTTATTTTTATTTATTTTTATTATTAAATTTTTATTTTTGAGACAGAGAGAGACACAGCATGAACGGGGGAGGGGCAGAGAGAGAGGGAAACACAGAATCGGAAGCAGGCTCCAGGCTCTTAGCCATCAGCCCAGAGCCCGACGTGGGGCTCGAACTCGCGGACTGCCAGATCGTGACCTGAGCCAAAGTCGGACGCTTAACCGACTGAGCCACCCAGGCGCCCCATGAGCACATATTTTAAAAAGAGGAATCAAGAGTCACGGCAAAAATATGACATGGATAAAATACCGTTCATTAGTATCGTCTATGATATCACTCTTTACCAAATATTCCCAGTTTCTGTCCCTGCAGTGCCTCTTCATGTGAAAGGATAATACTGTTGAAACTCACAGTGGCCTTGAGACTTGCCTTGACTTATGAACAATTGGTAGGAGAGACATAGGTCACTTTGGGGCAGAAGCTCAACAGCTAGAATGGCTCTCCCTTTTGTCACAATAAGTATCAATGTACTGGGTATAAGCTGCTTCATGACCTGGAGTGCTCCCAGAGTGACCATGACCTGAAACAGAGCCACAGCTAATCCAAAATGGATAACTAGTGTTAAAAATAAATAAATCTTTGTTACGGGTGACTGGGATTTTTGTGCCAGTTGTTGCTCTATGAGGTGACTAAGGGTGGCCTCCTGGATGGTTTCTGGATAAGGACTAGCCACCAGAAAGACAAAGCCATGATTAGAAGCTTGGCATTTTTCAGCTGTGCTATACACTACCCCACCTCCCATTCTCTTCAAATGGGAGAAGGGCTGAAAGTTGTTAATGATAAATCCTGTCCATGTAATAAAGCCTCCATAAAAAAATTCCCAGTAGAATGGGGCTTGGAGTATGTCCAGACCCATGAACATAGTCACTTACCAGGAAGGTGACACACCTCAATTGCACAGGGTAGAAGTCCTATGCTTGGAACTCTCCCAGACCTTACCCTATGTATCTGTACATCTAGCTCTTCATTTGTACCACTTATCGTGTCCTATAATAAACTGTTAAATATAAGTAAATCTTTTCCTGAATTCTGTGAGCTGCTCTAGCAAATTAATTAAATCCAAATGGAGAGGAGCTCATGATAAACTGTAACCAATTCAGACAGAAGTTGGGAGTAACCTGGGAAGCTGCTACTTGAGATGGCATCTGAAGTAGGGGAGACCATCTCAAGGGACTGAACCCTTAACCTATCTGATATATATTTGAGGTAGATAATGTCAAAATCGAGTTAAATTTTTGGACACCAAGCTGGTGTCATCAAAAATTGCTTGGTGAGGAAAACCTCCCACACATGCAATGTCAGAAGTGAAGTGTTCTGTATGTATAAGGACAGTAAAGGACACATATTGGAGGAAGGACTGTTTTGATTTTTTTCCTAGTAAAATGGCCATTGATTCAGAGTATGTTATCCTATAGTATTGTAATCCTGCAGTGTGTCATTTCCAAGACTGTAGCTCATGTATGACTTTAAAGAGAATTCCAACAGTCTATCAGGACAGCCACTCATGGGTTATAGAATATATGTTCATAGTGGATACTGTGATAATGTGCCTGTGGTCACATCTCTTGTTCTGTAAAATTTATGTTTCTCCATTGTTACATAGGATCCCAACATGGTAAATCACCCTCATTCCTATGAAAGTAAGCCTGGTTGGAACACTGTAAAGATGAATCATTGTCCCCTTCCAGGAGAAGATTCAATGAAATCCACTGCTGCATGTGGCTGGCTGATTTTCTTGAGGGATGATACCATATCTAGAATTTAGTGTTGATCTTGTTACTGAAAAGTCAAGCATTCAGTGCCATTAATTAGATGAGACCTGAGGAGAATGAATCAATGAGATTAGGTTTATGAATAGCCTTCATCCCTGCAACCATGGCTATGCCACCCAATGTGTAAACACTACTGTGGTCAAGAGTAAAGACTGACTGGGGCGCTTGGGTAGCTCAGTCAGTTAAGTGTTTGACTTCAGCTCAGGTCATGATCTCACAATTCGTGAGTTTGAGCCCTGCATCGAGCTCTGTGCTAACAGTTCAGAGCCTGGAGCCTGCTTCAGATTCTGTGTCTCCCTCTCTCTCTGCCCCTCCCCTCTTGCTCTCTGGCTCTCTCTTAAAAATAAAGATTAAAAAAAAGTGTATGTTTATATATATACACATACATATGCATATACATACATATGTACAGATACATATGTATATACATATATGTAAACTACACATGCCCGGTAGTTTAGCTTGAGACATTCTCCCGAATGTGTTTTCACCATTATATGATGGATATTTGCTACTGGGTCAGACAATACTTAGCTCATTATGGGCAGTCCTGAACACAGTTTTGATTCTCATAGTTAAGCAATCCCAGGGCCCAAGAGTATGTTGAAAGTAAGCTCTTCAAATTCTAAACACTTCCCTGCTGCAGACCACATGATTTTACTCTAGAATCTTAGGGCAGCTCTCTTATTGAAGCTTCCTAAATATTCCACATGATAATCTTACCTACTACAAATGCTCTAGCAACATAGGATCACTTGGGTCATATCACACAAACAGCCAGGCTGCTTAATTTCTGCTGAGGCAGACTTTCTGATTCTGGCACTTTATCAAAATTGGCAGTTTTTTTAGTCAACTGACAAACGAGCTGGAACACTATTCCTAATTGAGGTGCAGCCTCCTTTACATGAAAGGGCCTACAAAGCATTTACTTTTCCTTAGTGGTAAGGGGTGATGTTGAATATGTGCCCTTTGGAGAGGTAACTCTGAATACTCCACTCTCATGAACCTTTTAAAATTTCATGGATTAGCAGGCACCTGAAGCTTTTAAGAGTTTTATCTTCCATCCTTTGTTGCATATATGCCTTAGTAGGGCATCTGGTATATGATCTATTTCTAGGTCTGCATGTTCATTCGACAGACTGTATCAATTTAGTGAGGCTGTTTAGTATTTCTTAAAATGTCCATATAATCAACACCCCTTGTGGCTAAGAATACAAGCATGACATATCCAGAGGCGAGGCCCTGAATATACCTTTGTCCTACAACTGTATTCCACTGTTTCTTCCATGTGAATTGCTTCAGATTCTTCTCCATAATAGAAATTGAAATGGCCACATTTGCCAGATCAATAGCTTCTAGTGCTTGCTATTAAGGTATCGATCTGATGGGTGTGTTCTCATCAATTTCTGCCATAAATTGGCATTGCCTATTATCTATTTTATAGATCTGTTATTGTACATTAAAGATACCCAGAATAGCAGCTACAATTGAGGCTGCCAGTTAAGTTTTTGGTAGTATCCCATGAAAGACCAAGATCAGCCTGTTTTTTAAAAGTCCAAATTGGTGAATTAAACAGGGATGTAAACATGACCGCCACCTCTGCATCCTTTAAATTTTTAAAAGTGGCAATAATTTCTCCATTATGGCTTTCAAATGATCATATCCAGGCCTGTGGGGTTATGATTTCAGGGACTCCCCCTTGGCTTTTCTTACATTGTGGGTCTTATCTCATGGATGAAATTCTTATTTCAGTGAAAAGTTTGGTAGTTATAATGCTATAGTAGACCAAGGATAATTACCACTTGTGCTCATGAGTTTGGGCTGCTATGACAAAAATGCTAAGGACTGGGTGGCTTAGATAGCATATTTGTTTCTCATAGTTCTAGAGGCAGAGAAATGCAAGACAAAGATGCCAGCCAATCTGGTGTTTGGTGAGAGCTCACTTCCTGGCTTGAAGACAGCCACCTTCTTTCTGTATCCTCTCACAGCCAAGACAGGGTATCACTAATCCCAGGCTTCACCTTCATGACCTAATTACACACCAATGGCTTTACCTCCAAATACTACCCCACCGGGATTATGGTTTCAAAATATGAATTTGATACACAAGCATATAGTCCGTTGTACCAGTCTAGTTACTGTAAGGTCTTTATCCCCACTTACTTGTTTAGTAATACAGTTACAGAAACTTATTTTAAGAATCACTTCCTAAAACCACTGTTGGTTCTGACCAAGTTTGGGTTCCTTGACATGCAGACCTTGAAATAAGGATTCAGTTATTTAAGTAGTTAATTTTGGAACTGCAGAAAGCATGAGTAGGGGAATAGAAATTTGATGCAAAGAAGAGATGTCCCTAAGCTAGCTACCTCTGGTGACTGAAGTTTAATCACCATGGGAAACGGTGTATAATATGGCTTTGGGCAGTATATATAATTGTGTATTAGTTTATTAATTTCTATCCATCATTGTGTGAGAGCTATCATCAAGCGGTGCTCTCTTACTGCTTGTAGCCTCTCATGTCTGTGGGGTAAAGTGGTCTTCAGTGTTGGAAAACAAAACAAAACAACAAAAAACAAAACAACTCTCAGGCATAGAGATGCATAGACTGACAACTGGAAGTTGGTGGTCATAGGACACATAAAATGTTGCAGTATGAGCTCTGCTGCAGGTTCACTGTTAGTAGTTACTCTGGGACAAAAGGCCTGTGCTAGGACTACCCTGGACAAAACAGAACATATGGCAACTTTATCTTATCCCACCTAACTTGTCATCTGCTGACATTTTCTATACTGAATCCAGTGACCATCTCAAAATATAAATCCAACCAGCTCACCTATTTACGTCAAACATTTTGGTGATTTACTATGGCTCAAAGAATAAAGAGGCCTACACCCTGTGATCTGCTCTCACCTTTCATAAGAACTTTGCACACGTTGCTCCCTCTGATTAGAATGTTACTTCCCTCTTTTATCTTTCAGTTCAAGAATCACTTCCTCAGAGATGCTGATGTGTATGTATCTGACCTGTTGGTATTTTTACTTTAGTTAAAATCATCTGATTTATCATGGAGAATTATGGGGCATTAGAGCAATTCTGTAGATAACAAAAGAAGTGAGGTATATTCAAGATGTCTGAATTGTTAAAAGGCTTTTTCTTCTACATAATCTCAAGTTTCAGGTCTAGGAAAAAAATGAGGATACTTTTTATAATCTAATAATTCATAGATATACCCTTTTCCTATGCAATATGTCTGATTAGCCTAGATTTCTTTCATTTTGGATGGAATACTGCCTGCAGAATACCTGCAACCTGTCAAAGACTCCACATACCTAAACTAATTGTCACAAACTGTTGTAGTGAGACAAACTGGTCAAGATTGCAGCTTGGTGCTAAATATATTTTCAATATTAGATATGCAGTTTGAATAAAGGCATCTGGAACTTGCTAAAGATTGCAAAATAATGATATCATGCTTATATAGCAGTCCAGCAAGCCATCTCCTATGCTACCTATTTGTGTTAGGGTTCTGGGGTTCCCACTGTCAACTGGGTTAGCACTAGAGGGTTTTTGTTTCCTATTCTGCCCCATTATATACTGATGCTGGATGGACATGGACTTCTAGTACATTTTAGACAGTTTACTCCTTGGTGGCAATAGGACATTAGAATGCAATTCTGATGTTAACTACCCAGAGTTGGCACAAACTTCACAGATTCAGGGCAAAGTCTTCCACAAAGCTCTCCTCCCTTTGGACACCAGCCATAGGCTCTAAGGATTCCAAGACCACTCATGCTCCTGATCAACTGACTATAGTTTGGGGATTCCCAGTACCCTCTCAGATTAAGTAGTTCGCTAGAATGGCTCACAGTAAAAGGGAAAGCATACAGTTTGTGAAAGATACAAATCAGGAGCAATGAAAGAGATGTATAGGATACATCTCTGGTTGGGTCTGGTTGGGTCCCAAATGCAGAACATCCAGATCTTCAGGACACACCATCCTCCCATCACTTCAGGTGTATCACCAATCAGGAAGCTCAACCAAACTTAGATGTCTAGAATTTTTAGCAGGCTTCTATTGCACATTATATTACATATTACATGATTGATGAATTTGTCAGGTGTCCAATGATTCACCCTCCAGCTCTTTCTGATTCCTGGAGGTCAGACTGATATAAGGGGATCAAAGCCCCCAACTCATCTAAACATGTGGTTAGTCTTCCTGGTATGGCCAGCCCCCATTGTTAAAGTATCTAAAGACCTACCCTGAGTCACTTCATTAGCATAAACGCAAGAATGGCCCCAGATGTCAACCATGAACAACAAGACGCTTCAATCACTTGGGAAATTCCAAGGGTTTAGAAACTGTCATGGAACCAGACAGCTGTCCATGACAAGACCAGACAAGTTCTTTTTTATACAATGATATTATTGTCTGTATCAAAGAAATAAGATTATCGGAAACTCAGGCCTCAACAAATTCTAGTTGACAAACTGGCCATGGTCCATAATAACCCAGGTATTCTCAAACTATATTTGAAATAACTGATTATGCATGTATTTGATTACAAAGAACATAAATATATAAAACTCTGAACTATTTATCATGCTGAAGAAATGTTTATTTCTCATCCACTGTTGTTTTGATTAGTAGATCATATATATAGTTTAACATTTACAGGTTATTTATTACCTGATAAACTATAAAAACAAACGGGTTATCAGAAATAATTTAAGGATACTTTTTTTCTACAAGGCCCTTGAAAAAACTATAAAGCATAATATATATTCTTAAGTGCCACAAATAGGTTAAAAAACTCCACATTTTCCTCCCAGTGTACAATCTAGTTCATTGCTAAAATAATGGATTATTTCCTTAGAGTCATGGTAATTTGATTAATAGATTTGTCTAACTTGTTAAAATAATCTAGTCCAGTTACTTAAACATCTAAATTCGTATAGTCAACTCACTGTCTAGCCTGATTCTTTTGCAACAAAACTTCCAAAGGTCAATCACGCTGAAGGCAGGACGCACCAGAATCTGAGTTCTAGTTTTTCCACTGAAAATAAACCTCTATGGTATGAAAAATGAAGTCCTAGTGACAGAGGCTGCCTGGGTCCAAGGACCCTACAGGACAAGCCATGAGGGTCTTTGGCTTTGCACAAGATTGAAATCAAATGCAAGCCAAGAGGAAGTGAGAGCAGAGTTTATTGAAGACATAGTACAGATACAGACAGAGTACCTGGCAGCCTCAGAAAGGAAAGGAAAGTGAGTCTGGGGTTTTTACTGAGGATGGTGGTCTGGCATATGTGTCTTCTCAGTAAACCAGTGTCTAGGTATTCTCCATAAGTCATGTTTGCCCTGTAGCGAGGGGTCTTGATGAGTTAGTGGTCTTGGGAAAAGTTAATGATGAGCCCACTCAGTCATTCCTTAGATGTTCTCTTTTGTGCTGGAAGACTCCACAGGAGTCATTACGTCCTGGACCTTTACAAGGAGGACCTACACTATCTGTTCTGTAAGGTTTATGTAAGGCAGGGGTGGTAAGTCCCAGCAAGAATGGAAACAGGAAAAGGAGGAAATAGAGCAGTTTTACATGGGGTCCCTTTAGTTTCCCTGTCTCAATAGGTGTTATGAGATCTTAACAAAAACCAGTGTCCCAAATCATTATTAGCCTACTGGTTTCCCCATATACTGTCAGTCATGTCACTTAGGTCTTAGAGCTACGGCTCTCTTATTTTACTTAATCATCCTATTTGAATGGACCTCTCAGAAGTGCCTGTTTTAAGCCTGGTTTCTTTTTGTTTTGAAATCTCCCAAATTGCTCTGGGCCTAGGGAAGGAAGAGAGATAAAATAAGCTAAAGGGAGGCTGATAACAGCGGGAATAAAACATTGTGTCTGTTTTGTTAGAAATATAATTTTATAAGCCTCCACTCATCTACTGAAAGAATGTGGGTCCATTACATTCCCAATGTTATCCTGTTAAATTATTCTCTTCATTTGATATTCTTCACCACACCAAATTATGCTACATAAAATGAGTCTTAACTTTTAAAGTATTAACATGGGATATTCTGAAACTAAATGTTTCCATCAAGTGTATGTGAATCTTGCTGGCACTCAAGACTCCTACTTCAAGAAATGGATTTGCTCATACAATTAAACATAAGCAATTGCGAGTTAAGCAGATTTCTATTGCCTCTTAGCAGCCAAACTCCAGTGGGGGTAATGTAGGCAGAGCCTTAACCTTTAAAATTGTGGCTTACTGCCATGACCATATTAAAACATCTATGGTGCGGGGGCTGGGCATGTGCGATAATGAGAATTTAAAATTCCAAACTAAATATACTGAAGGAAATGGTTGTGGAACCTAATTAGCCATATGCAGCCTAAACCACTCAGCTTCTAGGAACAGTGTGAGCACACACAGTTATTTCAAAGAGAGAGATGGCAGACTAGAGTGTGAATGCTGCAAAGTTTAAGTGGAAGGACTTCATTATCACTGCCATTACCACTCTGGTTTAAACTTTTATCTGCACTGGACTACTATGTTTCAAATAGTGTTAAACATTTGACCTGCCTCTGAGGATCTGTCATTTTCCCTAGTCTCTTTCACTAACATTTTTCAAATGCCTGTCTATGTTGGTGCATTATCTAAGACTTATATACAGTAGATTTTAAAAAGTTCTTCAAGTGCATCCCAATGTGTCATATCCAGGTAAACCAACTTAAGGCTACACTTTATGGGAAGACCCTCAATCACCTGGCCATTTTGTTCTTAGACTATGATGTGATTGCCTTTATCCATTTTTTTTCTAGGAAAATCCAGTGTTGAAACATATGTCTCTGCATCATTGGAATAAACGAGATGCTTAATCAAGACTCCAATCCTGTACATAGAGTTTAGTCTTCTTTTTTTTTTTAATTTTTTTTTCAACGTTTATTTATTTTTTGGGGGACAGAGGGAGACAGAGCATGAACGGGGGAGGGGCAGAGAGAGAGGGAGACACAGAATCAGAAGCAGGCTCCAGGCTCTGAGCCATCAGCCCAGAGCCCGACGCGGGGCTCGAACTCACGGACCGCGAGATCGTGACCTGGCTGAAGTCGGACGCTTAACCGACTGCGCCACCCAGGCACCCCGAGTTTAGTCTTCTTTATTGCCTCTCTGCTTTTGTTATAAAAAGTTGTCTGTGGAGAAAAATTAATTGAAACCTCTCCCATCAGATTGTTGCCTCAAGAGTAAGCTCTTCATTCCCCCCCTCGGTGTCTTATGGTTTAGAAACAATCTTTAACAAAGTATACAGTAATATTGATATTTAAATTATGGTTAGCATTTGCTGACCAGCTAAGGTTCTTATATATGCATTTTTATAATACTTTTTTACTTTTAGCTTTCACATTTAGGTCAAAGATCTATCGTCCTTGGTGGAATTTGATATTTGTTCTAATTTTCTCATTTCTCAGAGTTTAACCATCTAACCACACAAATTAAGAAATTATGGAAATTTTTTTAAAGTTTATTTATTTTAAGAGACACAGACAGCATGAGTGGGGGAGGGGCAGAGAGCTAAGGAGAGACAGAATCCCAAGCTGGCTGCACAGAGCACGATGTGGGGCTCGAACACACAAAGCTGCGATGTCATGACCTCAGCTGAAATGAAGAGTCACACGCTTAACTGACTGAGCCACCCAGGTGTCCCAGAAATTATGGAATTTTCAAGGTGAAAGTGGACTTCAAGGTAATCTAGGCATTGAAGTTTTGAACTCTTCTGGGTCTAGCATTTTCTATCTCATCGTTTAATTTGGATTTTTGGTAGGAATAGTGGTTTTTTTGTTTTATTTTTGTCTTTTTGCTTTTTGCATTTCTTTTTTTTTTTTAATATAATGTATTGTCAAGTTAGCTAACATACAGTGCATACAGTGTGCTCTTGGTTTGGGGGCATAGATTCCCGTGATTCATCGCTTACATACAACACCCAGTGCTCATCCCAACAAGTGCCTTCCTCAATGCCCATCACCTACTTTGTCCTCTCTCCCGCTCCCCTCCATCAACCCTCAGTTTGTTCTCTGTATTTAAGAGTGTCTTATGGTTTGCCTCCCTTTCTGTTTGAAACTATTTTTTCCTATTCCCTTCCCCCATGGTCCTCTGTTAAGTTTCTAATGTTCCACATATGAGTGAAAACCTAAAATACCTTTCTCTGATAGACTTAATTCACTTAGCATAATACCCTCCAGTTGCATTAACATTGTTGCAAATGGCAGGAATAGTGTTTTATATGGGACTAGGGTGGTAGTGGAGTGGGAAACAAAGAATTAGACCAGAAATGATAAAACTTCCAAGTCCCTTTCAACTTCATACTTCATCTAACATTATCTCTTTATAAATATCAGAACATATAACCAAAGCTCAAGAATTTAAATACTTCATATCATATAACTGTGCCAACACAATTTATTTCTTGTGACAAAAGCCATTTCTTTCATATCCTGTTTCTATCCTAAAAAGTAAAAGAAAACTACCCATTTTGTCCACTGTTTCTTGTGTCATTCAAACCCTAATTAAAATCCATTAGGTGCAAAGTTTTAAGCTATTAAAAATATAAACCATATTATTACCCTAAAGTTTAAAAAATATTGTAGGGGTGCCTGGATGGCTCAGTCGGTTAAGCATCCGACTTCAGCTCAGGTCATGATCTCGCAGTACATGGGTTCGAGCCCCCCATTGGGCTCCGTGCTGCCAGCTCAGAGCCTGGAGCCTGTTTCAGATCCTGTGTCTCCCTCTCTCTGTCTCTTCCCCGCTCACAATCTGTCTCTCTCTCTCTCTCTCAAAGGTAGAATAAACATTAAAAAATAAATTATAATTAAAAAGAATAAAAGAATAATAGCTAACATTGGCAGTTGGGAAGGAATGAGTATTAAATTCTAGGTCATGAGGTAAAATAATTGAGAAAACATTCTTGAAGCAAGTCAATGTTGGTTTCAGTTGAAATAGTGATGCATATAGGGGTGTGTGTGTGCGTGCACGTGTGTTGAAGGGTGTGAAGTGATAAGAAAAAAGAGTATTCAAGTTCTTAGAGTGGTAGAGTCTAGTGCTCTGATAGAAAGTGCCTTATGAATTTTATGAACTATACCCTTACGAACTTTATGAACTCTACCCTTATGAACTATACCCATTCTTACACTGTTACATAGAACGCGAGTCTATCTGGGATAGTCTTAAACTGTTATGTAGAACGCGAGTCTATCTGGGATGGTAAGAAGTCCAGAAATAAATAATTGAGGAGCTTTTAATATCTTACTTCTTGGAAATTCAAAGTTGCATTATATTAAAAGCATAGTAATGCATTAAAAATATTTATATAATGTTCATTTCCAAGGTTTGGCCAGGAACTATTTATTATCAGAAAAATTACTTATGTTTTGAGAACTGTAGTTTTGTTTTATTTATTTATTTATTTATTTTGTACAACACTATTGGAAGAATGATGCTTCCAATAGGATAGCAAAGTATACTATTCTGACCCTCTGATTTCCCGAACCTTGTTTACTATTTGCTAAATTATTTTATATTTCTATTCATTTAAATATTTTGTCCAGATAATTCATTCCATTAGAATCACCTGATTAACTGATGTACCAGAAATATTGAATGGTGTTGTTTCCACAACCCATTCAAGGAAGCCAGGAGCTTTTAGTCTATTAGGGCAAAAGATACAAAAACAGTAATAAAAAGTCTTCCTGGGAGAGCACATTTCAATTAACTACCCTGAAGTAAAAAAGAAATTTAAAAAATCCCATTCTAATAACAGAAATTATTTTGAAACTTCCTGTACAATTTTTTCCCAAAGTCTCAGAATATTTCCATGCAACTTCAAAGCTGAATATAAATTGAAAAGTTCATTTTTGTGCATAACCAAATATTAACTGTCTACATTTTTCTTTAAATAGTTAAAACTTGACTGTGGAGTAGGAGTTTTAACTTTTGTAGTTTCCTAAGACTACTGTTTGCTGTGATAGTTTGCAAGAGCACCAAACTTGAAGCCATTGTAGAACTATTCTTTATACTATGACAATGACTGGGTAGTCTGAACTGTCCTAAGAATGCATCATAACTTAATATCTAATATGGATGTGTTAAGTGTTTTGATAATATCCCTTACTAGTAGACTTGATTAGACAGTTCTAGTAGGGGTATGTTGGAAAATTACTTGTGTAATTAATCAAAAGCCAGTCCAAGCTTGAAGATTACTCTGCTTATAGCTTACCCATTGTCTAATTATATCCTCTTTAATTATGGCAAGGTAAAGCTTCTCCTTTTGTTGCTCCTGGGGGTCACTTTGGAGACTATTATATGTAGTATTTTAATAAGGTTATGTGATGGCATAGGTAACACTAATAGGGTATATAATTTATCAAAAGTGGTGGTAAACTGAATAATTTTGAAGAGCTACAATTTATTGTACTGTGTTGACTTGCAGGGCAATGGACAATCATGGTCAGGCCTCCATTTTAATTAAAAGACAAGTATTTGACTCTCAAAAACAAACTAATAAAATACAGTTTAGCAAGTTCATAAGGCAAAACCTTATGTATTATTTATACGAGTTCTGTGAGGCAAGGAGTTATATCTCTGTGGTCACTTGGCCTGAAATCTGTTCAGTTTTATTTTGCTCACAAACACATGACTACAAAAAGAGAGTCAAAACTAGAATCTGCATGAATATCCTAAAAAACATTTATGAGGGAATATATTGTAATAATGTCTTCAGTCTTCTAGTCTCCTCCCTGTGCCGTTACCACACAACAAGTAGGAGCTATTAATGTTATCCTTAGGGGCTCTGCAACGTTTAATTTTATGTGTTAACTTGCCTGGGACAGAGGGCACCAAATATCTGGTTAGACATTAATCTGTGTTGCATCTGTGAGGGTAATTTTGGATGAGATTAATATTTGAACTGGTAGACTGAGAAAGTAGATCATCCTCCCCATGTGTGGAGCAATCTCATCCAATCAGTTGGAGGCCTGAATAGAACAAAAGGTGGTGTAAGGAAGAATTTGCCCTCTGCCTGCTGTTTCCAAGTTGGGTTGGGGCTTTGGTTTTCTCCTGCCATCAGGCTGGAATTTCCACTCTCAGGTCTCCTGGTTCTCAAGCCTTGGATCTCAGACCGGAACTACACCACAGTCTCTCCTGGGTCTCCAGCTTGCAGACAGGACATTGCAGGACTTTGCAGCCTCCATAATCACATGTGCCCGTTTCTAACAATAAATCTCTTTATATGTGTGTGTATGTGCATATATAAAATGTCTATATATAAAGACAGGGATGTGTGTATCAAGATATAGATACAGGCATAGATATAGATACATTTCCTATTGGTTTGTTTGTCTAAAGAACCTAAACTAATACAAGCACTCTTGTCCTTTGGTATAGCACCAAAACATTCTGCATTTTTTTTGGAAAACCAAGTAATTGAGTTTTATATTTAAAAAATCTCAAAAGATGAAGGAAATTGTGCTTTTCTAAAGGAAAAATTAGACCCCCAAAAACAACCAGTGAAGGTGATAATGCAATGACATAGTAATTCAAACCTGATCTGTTGTGAGTTGTGGAAGGGAATGAGAGAGATGACTCGGTTAAAAAGTTTCCTGCATGCTTGACTTATTTATTCCTCCTTATGACCTCTTATTGTTATACTGCAACTTATATTCTGAGAATGAATGGTAGGCGTTTCTCTATAGTTGAGGGAAAGAGTGTAAATTCAAATTAGTTATAAAATTGATTAGCAATGCAGTTAAAAGGTGAGATACAGTGCTCCAAATTGACAGAATGATTTTTATGTTTTGTGGTGAGACCAGAAGTTGTAAAGGGTATGACTTGAACATCAGTGTAATATCTGTCTTTGGTAAAACTTTTATATATTGGCAAAAATAGGCATTCATCTAGAAATAAAGCACTTAACAACAAAATTCACAGGATAAAGTAATAGAGAAAGGACTATTTTACATGAACTATTTTTATTTAAATGTTTTCATTTGAGGGGCGCCTGGGTGGCTCAGTTGGTTAAGCGGCCGACTTTGGCTCAGGTCATGATCTCACAGTCCATGAGTTCGAGCCCCGCATCGGGCTCTGTGCTGACAGCTCAGAGACTGGAGCCTGCTTCAGATTCTGTGTCTCGCTCTCTCTCTGACCCTCCCTCGTTCATGCTCTGTCTCTCTCTGTCTCAAAAATAAATAAACATTAAAAAAATTAAAAAATAAATAAAAAATAAATGTTTTCATTTGAGTACAGTTGACACACAGTGTATCATTAGCTTCAAGTGTATAACATAGTAATTCAGTTTCTCTATATGTTATGCTATGCTCACCACAAGTGTAGCTACCATCTGTTACCATACAACCACACTATTACAGTATCTTTGGCTATATTCCCTGCGTTGTGCCTTTCATTCCTGTGACTTACTCATTCTATAACTGGAGACCTGTAATTCCACTCCTTTTCACCTATTTTGCCCAGCCCCCAACCCCCCTTCTGGCAACCATCAGTTTGTTCTTTATATAACCAATAAAGTATTTTTACTGTTAATGAAAACGTGATATATTAGTTCATGAAGATATGTAACGGATGTTTGAAACAAAGAATTCAAGGTGAATTCAGAACAGTTAACATTTAATTTTTCATAATAAATAAGAGGTCCTAGATCTTATACAGTATGTACAGAAAGTTAGTTCTTACAGGGAATATTAGAGGCTCAGTCAGAATGTCAACTATATAAGAGTACAAAGAATTATGTATCAGGGATGCACAGATTTTGTGTTAGAGACTGTTTAGAATGCTCAAGATTTTTGAAGGCAATATGGGAAAATGATTTTGAGAATGATACTTACTGAAATTCACTGAAAAAAAAAACTAGAATAATAACTATGGCACAAAGAAGTAAAATTAAAACTGCCAATATTCAATGAATTTCATAGTTGAAAAAGTATTGCTTTAAAAGCATATTACTTAATTTTGAAGCAATTGGGATTTCTTATGGAAGTGAAATAAAAAAGATTACTTATTCTGCCATTGCAAAGTCACTAAAATTTTTGAAGTAGAGATAAGAAGACATCAACATTCTTGCTATTCTTTTACATATTCTGAGTGACATGCCAGTCATTCTGATAGAGTGGCTCATCATAAAACATGACTATGTAAATTCTCAGTAATGGGAATGTATGTCCTGCTATGACAGCATTGACTACTCTAGGAGGAAAGAACAGTACATCCTTATGTGTTGAGGAATATGGCTGTAAATGATAACATTTCCCCACATGTTAGATTGCTAATATTTTCTACAAATCATTGATGGCCTTGAAAATTGTTTTTCTATCTTCTCTTTGTGCTTCCTATTGTATAGTTTCTATTACTATCGACTCAAGTTCAGTGATCTTTATTCCTCCAGCAAATAACCTGCTATTAATCCTATATAAAGTATTTTTCATTTCAGATCATATATTCTTCATTCCCAGGAATTTGATTTGAATCTTTTTTTTTTCTATCTTCCTTCTCTTTTCTTCTGATGCCCTTGTTTTTCTTTTTGAACATTTTTTGAACATTTAAACGTGTATGTTCCCTGGTTATGTGTCATATTTTCTTGCCTCTTTGCATGTTAGTATTTTTAATTAAATGCAGTATATCGTAAATTTTACATTGAGTGGTACTGGATTTTTCTTTAGATATTTTTAAGCTTTATTATGGGACATAGTTTTATGTTCTCAGAATTAGTTTGTTCTTTTGAGGCTTGCTTTTTATGCTTTGATCCACCCTGAGAGTGGGCCTACTAGCTCCATTACTAAACAGTACCCTTCCAAGGATTCTAATACCCTATGAATTAGGACGTCTTTCACTCCTGGCTGGTAGGAACATGAAATATTTCTTGTCCTTAAAAAGCTCCATCTCTTTCTTTCTGGTGGTTGTTTTTCTGGTCTCAAGTGTTTTCCTCGTAACACAAACTGATAAATTCTAAGCCAAAGACCTGAAAAAATGATTATACACCTCTCCAGAGCTTTCTCCTTATGCAGCTTCGTTCTTTTACTCTGTTTTGTCTCCCAAAATCTAACCACTATCCTTTCAGAACTTTGAACTCTGTCTCCACACCTCAGTAGGACTGCTGATTACTGTTTGGGTTCTTCTTCCTCCATTACATCCTAGAAGTGGGACTGTCATCCATGTCACTTGTTCCCCTTCTCTTAGGTGTCCCTGTCTAGAGCAGAAAACTGTCTTATATATTTTGTCTGAACTCATAGGTATTTAAGGTAGGAAGATAAATTCCATGCCTGTCATTTCATCATAACCAAAAATGGAATTTCTGAGGGGCACTTGGGTGGGTTGGTTGAGCATCCAGCTCTTGGTTTCGGCTCAGGTCATGATCTTGTGGTTTGTGAGTTGGAGCCCCACATTGAGCTCCATGCTGATGGTGCAGAGCCTGCTTGGAATTCTCTCTTTCCCTCTCTCTCTCTCTCTCTCTCTCAAAATAATAAATTTAAAAAAGAAATGGAATTTTTGAGTCCTTAGATTTTTTTTTCTTTCATCCATCTTCACTTTTTATGACATATGGATAGTCAATTACTCCAGGACTATTTGTTGAAAAGACCATCATTTCCAAATTAAATTATGTTTACTCCTTTGTTTAAAATTAAATTGACCATATATGTGTACTGTACTCTGTTTCATTGGACTGTATAACTATTCATATGTCAATATCATACTAAGATTTTGAATAAGTGTACTTAAATCTACTCAGTCAATACCTTGCAAGAGTGTTGGAATTAATAGGCAGATGGAGTGACATAATAGCTCATAGTCTAGACCTGAGGCTATGGGTACTCTAAAAAAGTTGGAAATATGAATTAAATCTCCATGGCCTGATTAGAATAGGATGTCTGGTGAGACTGGGGTATCAGATAAATATTATGGATAGAACACAAGTAAAGACAAACATTGTGTGAAACCCAGGGAATAATATCAATTACTTGAGGGCCTCTATATTTGTAATTTACCTTAGTCCATCCTTGATTATGGGTCTAAGCAATCTATTTAGATTTTCTGTATAAATATATTTATGTAGATTCACTTGGAGGTTACTTTGAGCTTACATCCTCTTAGGAAATCATAAAATTTGAAATGTGTATTTTGCTCTTTCCTGCAGACACCAACAACCTCAAGCTAAATATGTGATATTGTAATTTATTTGGAAAAATCAATAATACCTGGGAAAGGAGATTCTAGTATTTCTTTTTGGATCCAGAATTGTTACTATACATTATATAAATGATATTTACATTGACTAGGAAAAGCAAGAAAGTGTCTCAACAAAGTAAAAACCATATCTGAAAAGACCACAGCTAACATACTTAAGGGTAAAAAACGGGGTTTTTCCTCTTAAATTAGAAACAAGGCTCTAGGAGTCCCACCGTAGCCACTTCTACTCAACTTAGTACCAGAAATCATAGCACTTAAGCATGAAAAAAGAAACATTCTAATTAGAAAAGAAGTACAATTAATCTGTTTACAGAATATATGATCTTATATGTAAAAACCCTAATGATTCCACCAAAATGGTTACAGATAATTAATTCAGCAAACTTGCAGGATACAAAATCAACATATAAAAATTAGTTGGTTTCTGTATTATATGAGCTACACAAAAAAACTGAAGAAACCTCCCATTTACTGTAGCATCAAATAGAATAAAATACTTAAAACATAAACTTAACCAAGGAGGAGAAACACTTGCACATTGAAAACTATAAACATTGCTAAAATAAAGACAACAAAAATAAAATGGAAAAAAATCCAGTGTTAATGAATTGGAAGAATTAATATTGTTACAGTGTTCCTACTACCCTGACTGATCTAAAGATTCACTGGAATCCCTATAAAAATTCCACTGGCATTTTTTTTTCTCAGAAATAGAGCAAACGATCTTAAATTTCATGTGGAACTACAGAAGACCCCCAATAGTGAAAATAATTTTGAGTAAAATGTACAAAGCTAGAGGCCTCATATGTTTTGGCTTCAAACATATTATGAAGCTACAGTAATCAGAATAGTGTAGTCCTGACATGAAGACAGACATATAGACCAATGGAACAGAATAGAGAGCCTAGAAATAAACCCACACATACATAGTCAATTGATCTTCAACAAGGCTGCTAAGGCTGGGGAAAAAATAGTCTTGCATAAATGACCCTGGGAAACTTGGTTAGGCATATGCCAAATAATGAAATTGGCCCCTTATCTTTAATCATACACAAATATCAAAATTGGGTAAGTATTTAAATGTAAGACCTTAAACTATATAACTTATAGAAGAAAATATAGGAGCAAAGCTTCCTGACCTTAATCTTGACAATGACTTCTGGGATTTGACAATAAAAGCATAAGTAACTAAAACAAAAATATGCAAATAAGACTATGTCAAACTTACAAGCTTCCGGGAAGTAAAAAAAAAAAAAAAAAAAAAAAAATTATAAAAGGAAACTACAGAATAAGAGAAAATATTTTTAAACTATATATCTGATAAAAGCTTAAAACCCACATATATGAGAAACTCCCACATACCAATAGTAACAAAAGTAATTCAATTAAAAAATAAGCAAAGAACTTGGATAGACATTTCACTAAAGAAAACCTACATAAGGCCAGCAGCTACATGAGAAGATGCTCAGAATCACTAATTATGGGGAAGTGCAAATCAAACCCACAATGAGATATCACTTCACACCTGTTAGAAGAGAAGAGACATGGGGCGCCTGGGTGACTCAGTCGGTTAAGCGGCCGGCTTTGGCTCAGGTCATGATCTCGCGGTCCGTGAGGGCTGTGAGTTCGAGCCCCGCGTCGGGCTCTGTGCTGACAGCTCAGAGCCTGGAGCCCGTTTCACATTCTGTGTCTCCCTCTCTCTGACCCTCCCCTGTTCATGCTCTGTCTCTCTCTGTCTCAAAAATAAATAAATGTTAAAAAAAATTTTTTTAAAAAGAGAAGAGACATTACAAAACACACACACACACACACACACACAAATAGAAACCTACACTATTTAGCATGTACAAATAGGATCCTTTATGCATTGTTCCTAGGACTCTGAAATGGTCACCTTGTATAATGTTTCCTGAGCAAATTGAAAATACAGCTACTGTGTGATCTAGCAGTCCCACTTTTATGTATCCAAAAAAAATGAAAACAGGATCTTTATAATTTTTAATTTAAATATAAGTCAACATATGGTGTAATAATGGTTTCAGGAGTAGAATTCAGTGATTCATCACTTAGGTATAACATCCAGTGCTCATCACAACAAGTGCCCTCCTTAATGCCCCTCACCCATTTAGCCTGTCTCCCCACCAAATACCCCTCCAACAACCCTCAGTTTGTTCTCTGTATTTAAGAGTCTCTTACGGTTTGTATCCCTCCCTGTTTGTTATTTTTCCTTTCCTTCCCCTACGTTCATCTGTTGTGTTTCTTAAATTCCACATACCAGTGAAATCATATATCTTTGACTTATTTTGCTTAGCATAATACACACTAGTTCCATCCACATTGTTGCAAATGGAAGATTTCATTCTTATCACAGAGTAGTGTTTCGCTATATATATATATATATATATATATATATATATATATACACACACACATACATACATACACCACGTCTTCTTTATCCATTGATCAGTAAATGGACATCTGGACTCTTTCCATAATTTGGCTATTGTTGATAGTGCTCCTATAAACATTGATGGACATGTGCCCCTTCAATCTTGAAGTGATATCTGCACTCCCATATTCACTGTAGGATTAACCACAATAGCTAAGAGGTTGAAATGAAATAAATGTCCATCAATGGATAAAGTGATAAAGAAAATGTGGCTATACATACAATGTGATATTATTCAGCCTTTAAAAAGAAGGAAATCCTTCCACATATTACAATATGAATAAAACTTGAGAATGTTTTCCTAAGTGAAATAAGGAGAAATCCTGCATGATTCTATTTATATGATGTAGCTAAAGTAGTCAAACTCCTAGAAGCAGAATGTAAAATAGTGGTTGCCAGCGACTGAGGGAAATGGGAAGTTTCTGTTCAATGGGCATAGAATCTGAGTCATGCAAGATGAAAAAGTTCTAGATCGTTCGGTACAAAAAATAATTAACAATACTGTACTTAAAAGCTTAAGATGGCAGGGTTCCGATAGATGTTTCTTACAACAACAATGTCAGTGATATTATGGCAATACAATAGAAGAGAATGAATGTTCAGTTGAGTAATAAGAGTTTGATGTTCAAGAAGTAGATAGATATTAATATTTAAACAATGATACATTAAGATGAGGACTCATTGGTTTAGCATCATGTAAGTCATTGGCAAAACTCAAAAGAGCATTTCTATAGGGGTTGAAGGCAAAACCAATAAGGAGATAGTTTGGGGGGGGAATAAGAAACTGGTGGGTCGCAAAAGAGAATAAAGTAAGGAACTAGTTACCATGACAGTCAAAATAATAGCAACTCTTTGTATGGAAAGAAGGGTTTATGACTGAGAGGGTACCCTTGTGGGCTACGGAGTCTGGCAAATGTCTATCCCCTGATATGTATAGTAGCTATAAGTTGGTTTGTACTAAAACAATTCCTTAAACCATATTTTTTTGGTATTTTTGTGTTCGATTTAATAATATCTAAATGTAAAACACTTCACAAACTAAGAACGAAAAGAGAAGGGCATGTATTACTATATGTAGAAGTTGAGAAATAGGACAATAACTAGAGAAAACTGTAGAATTAAGAAAGGTTTTTAATTGTTCTTAATTGGAAAAATGAGATTTATACTCTGATGGGAATGATCCAGTTAAAAGTAAAATTGACAATAAGAAAGAAGTGGGGAAAATTGCTGCATTTATATTCTTAAACGGACCTTGTAAGATGAGGGGTTCAATTTTAATTAAGAGCAATGACAGTTTTTCTCTAATAAGAGGAATACAATTTGACAGTGACCAAAGATTTAAGTATGTGGGTAAATGTAGATGTGAATTTGCGGAAGATTTATTCTCACCTCCCTTTTCCAATTTAGACAGACATAAGGGCATCAAATGATTTTGAGGTCTGAAGAAGAGGAGCTGCAGGTTTCATGAAACTGGAGATCTTACAAATTTGAAGTCTAAGGGGGTGGGAGAAAGATTGAAATAGGAAAATACAACATGATTGCTTGCATCATTAGAGATCCACTTGAGGTTTGTGGTTATGATTTCAAAGTGAGAACAGTCAGTATAATTATGTTTTTTTTTCTGTTTTTTAGGGTTATGGTTTGACAGGTGAATAGGAAGTAGCAAAAAAAAAGGGGGGCCAAGGGAACTGAGGTTGTCTAAAAGGAAGTAATTATAATAATTAATCTAGCTTCAAGCTGGGAAGAGAAGTAAAAAAAAAATGAGAGGGTAGAAGTAAAAAAAAAATGAGAGGGTTGAGAGACAGTTAAGAAGGATGTGTAGTGTGAAAGAAATGTTGGAGTTACAGTACTTAGGAGAGTAAGTTGTTAAGAAGTTGTGGTCAGAAGTTAGGGGATTTGTAATTAGGATGACCACAAGGGTCAGGGCACCTGGCTGGCTCAGGTGATTAAGCATCGGACTCTTGGTTTCAGCTCAGGTCATGATCACAGGGTTTGTGAGCTAGAGCCTTTCAATGGGCTCCAAACTGACAGTGCAGGGCCTGCTTGGGATTCTGTGCCTCTCCTTCTTTCTCTGCCCCTCTCCTGCTTCTGTTCTCTCTCTCTCTCTCTCTCTCTCTTTCTCTCTCTCTCTCTCTCTCTCCCTGCCTCTCTCTCTCCCTGCCTCTCTCTCTCCCTGCCTCTCTCTCTCCCTCCCTTCCTCCCTCCCTCCCTCTCTCTCTGTCTCTCTCTCAGAATAAATAAACCCCCACCACAGCAAAAAAAGATGACTGCAAGGATGAGATTGGCATAGTCCCATGGTGTATGAACATAGGAAGGAACTGCTAAGGTAGGAAAGTAGACAAGATAGTTGAAGACACAAAGATCAAGGTACTTGGGATGTGAAAGTATTGGAAGTATAATCTATCTGGGTATCAAAATTACTGACAATTATGTTAGGGAAGAGTGGCTGTGAGCTCAAATTCAGAGTGTTCAAGGAATCAGAAGGGGTCTTTGGGAGGTTGCAAAGTAGAATAGCGTGGTTTAATTTGATGAAAATAATTCAGACATTTAGGGAAAGAAATTTATGATAAATTCCTGGAAGTAATAGGGATGAGAACATTACCTATGTCATCTGAGGCCCCATGGTATGGAGATCAGGATACAGAAAAAACAATGAATTTCTGTTAGAGCAAGAAGATATTGAAGAAGACATTGAGTTGGAGTATTCAAGATTTTATTGTTGATTCATTAAAAGTTACAGAAAGTACATTGGAAGGATGTTGGGAGACGAAGACTGTGGATAAATGGGGTCAGCTTCTTTGGAGCATAGACAACTGGGCCTATGTGGAGTGATTGGACAATCCTGGGTATATTCATGGGATTGACTTAAAGGGGAATCAAAGGATATAATATTATTCTTATACACAGTTTTAGAGATGGTTAATTGAGATTTTTTGGGGAAGGGGATTTTGTGCACCTTGTTAGAAGTTTGCAGAACTCTGAGACTCTTTTTTCCACTCACTCCAATAGTGACATGGTACCTAGAGAACTGAAGATCTTACCCAAAGTCGCCCACATACCTGGAACTCCTTCTTAGCTCCAGGTGCATATCAAAGCTTCAATGCTAAGGGTGTGGATGCCAAATAAGAAGTGATCCTACCTAAAGTACTGGACTTCTGTGGTTCTTTCTTGACTTCTTCTAGTGGAGGCAAAGGAATTGTATTGAATATGACATGTATCAACTACACTCAAGGTTTGCACACAATAAACATTCTGTAGGCCACAGAATCCCATACTGAACTATTGTCCTCTTTTTCACTTATATTTCCAAAATACAAGTCTATTAGTGCTTCTTGAAAATTTAGTTCTCTACCTACATCATATCTCAACAGATAAGATTTGTACATAATAGAGAATGAAATGGATATTTTTCTTACCCCCATTGATCTTGTAAAGATTCCAATTGAAGCAATAAATCCCTCTTGTGCAATAGTTCTTCTGAGCTCCTTTGAAGAATACTTTTCATTTTGTATGTAGAACACAAATTTGAAAGGCCTGAGAAAATGCTGCTTGTCAGAGTAGCAGGTCGGCTGATGTCTTTTTGAAAAAGTATTTATTTTTCTTTCATATGCTTTACATATTTTATCAGACCCTAATGATAAAAGTAAAGAAAGAGAATTGTCTTTATAGGTAATAATATTTGAATTAAGTATTTTGTGCCAAGAATTGGAATAAATCCTGATAACACACAACAACAGATTTAGACCTTACCTTTTAGTCCTTACATTTATAATCTATAGAGAGACCCACCTGGTAACAAATTGCAACAAAACATAGTCATTTTATTATGTAGAGATAAAAAGGCCATGGTGGAAAAAATTGATTATTTTCTTAAGATAAGCACTTTTAAAACCCATTACCACTAATAATGACTACACTGAAGAGTTAGACCTATGGTTAGCCTATGATAAGTTTTTTTATTAGCACTCAAAACATGTAAAGTACTTTACATGTAAGGTATTTTACTTACATGATCCTCAGAATAATCCTACAAAGTAATTACTCTTAATTCCATTTTACTGAATGGAATTTATTGAATAATAAAGTTTCAGAGATACTGTGTTATTTTGTTAAAACTAACAAGTTACACAGAGTAATAGCAAAGACTTATCAAATGCCATTTCAGCTATGCCATAGTTTATCTAGCAATATTTGTAGAAACATGAGCTGATACAGTTCTTTTTCTTCTTGGTGTGGATCCTTGCTACTTCCCGTAGATGTTTTAAGAAGTGGAAAATACATTAGTCATTTGTAATTATAGATCTGCTTTCTGGAAAATAAGTTAATGATTTAACTTATGCAAATAAGCTCATAAGTTATTTAATACAGCACTTTTTCAATATTAGCAAAGTCAGTGTGCATTTAAAGCATAACATTCTATTAGGATGTAAGTGAGAGGCACTTTGCACTGAAAATATCTTCTTGTCCAAGTGTGTCAATAAAGCAGTTTTGTGTTGCTACTGAAAACTGCAAGGCCAGTGGCATCTGCATCCTGAAATTAAACATCTTCATGAAAAAAAAAAGTTTATCAAATATGCTGACATGTTAACACAATAATGGCACTCACTTGTATACATGTGTTGCCAAAAAAAAAAAAAAACAAAACACCAGACATCACATTATTTTTACAGTATTTTGTATAGTGTGTATTTGCCACAACATAAATTGCCAACTTTCCAAGGCAAACTTTATCCTTGCTATCAAAGTTTCAGAATGCATGACAAAGCTTTAATACATATGATATGGTTTAGGCTCCTCAAAACTAATTTTTGAGGTGTCTAAGTGCTTGTATTTAGGTTTCATGAGCTCTAAGCCTTAATATTTTACATGTGCCTAAATGAAATTATTATCCATAAATGCAAAAACAAACTGTACATAATTTCTTGTTATTGGCAAAAAGATTTATTACAATGGAAATGAGATGAACCATATTGTAAAATGTTGGGCTTTTTTATACAAATGCAAATAAAAACCGTAATATAGTAAAAACTCTTTTTAGAGTTGCCATGCTTCTGAACATTGGATTATAGTGCTAGCCAAATCCTGTTTCCATGTATATAAGGTCTAATATACTTTCCTCATAACACATAAACTCATTAATATGTATGTAACTCTTGCCTTATGAAATAAATATTCCATGTAATTCATCACTAATATAGTACAACCAATACAGCCTTCTGATCTTTGAAAGTAAAGGTATTACTGAGTCATTTATCACACTGACTTTATCTACCAGTTTACAACTCTTTTAAAGGAGAACTGGAATATTTTGATATGAACCACATGTTTGTTTGTTTTTTTTTTTTCCTGAGGGACTGATTCATCAACTCTAGTTGTAAAATTCACAAACAGAAATAGTAAATCAGTTTTCACATATTACCCTTGTTTGATGATAGTTGATGAACCACTGGAAAGTCTTAGGTACTGAAGATCAAGGGTATTCACAAGCTGTTGTTACCTTGTGTCTTTTTGTCCAGTATTTTCAAAAGATAATCACAAAAGCCCAGAAATAAAGGGAAATGCATATATTTCATTTCACCAATATGGATTGAGCACTTGCTCCATTCTTAAATTCTGGGCCCACATGTTAAAAGATAAATAAACAAGGTTTTTAAAGCCCTAATGTTCATCAGAACACATATACACACATATGTATAATAATAACTCTTTACAAAATGTGACATTAAAACTATGGAAAAAACTAATCACAAACTTAATTTTTCAAAAATGAACTTTTCTTATAGTTTTCCAATTTCCTATTCCATTTTAGCAAAATCATACTTGAAAACTTACAATTTGGGTGAATGTTTTAATCTTCATTAATGTATTAGTGGGTTACCATCCCAGGTAAAATGACTCAATTTTTACTTCAGTCGATACTTTTCTCTTATATTATGTATAAATAAATGCTCAATACAAAATACATTCAAATACTTAAGATGAAATGTTTCCCCACCACCACCACAACCACCACCACCAAAGACTCCATATCGACAGACTGGATTGTAATATTTTTTGAGGATCCTAAATCTTTCTGTATTCATACATTTCTGAGACTATAAATTGCCAGAGAATCAGAATTTCTAACAAGCCTTATGTGATGCCATAGCTGATGGTCCTTGTACCACACTTTGAGTAATTAAGGGTATAGGATATTATTCCTGGTGACACGGAAAAGAATGGGTTTGAAAAGGCCAACAAAATAGCTTATTTAGAAGGATGGGGTAAAAATAAGTGAGTTGAATTATTGAAGTGATGTTGAAAGTAAGTTTACATATAGAATTTATAGGACTTGACAACTAAATGTGTACGGAGCATGTGAAGAGTCTTGGGAATAAATATTCTATTCCAGTGAATACAAAACCAAGTTTATTTTGTACTATTTTCATACTATTACATGGATACTATTAAATTACTATTAAACTAGTATAGTCCCAAAATTGAATTAAGGGCAAAACCAGTTCCTACGTCAAGGAGAGGGTATCTCATCTGAAAGGTAAATCTCTTCCTTATTGTTCCATTAACTAGGAAAGAATTACTTCTTTTCAACCTGGAGCCAAATGAACAATGAGTAACATGTGAAATAAAGTATTTATTTACTAACTTTAGATAAAGTTAGGCTAAAAATTAGAAATTGAATTGAGTGAGGCAGGCCAAGTTATATGGAAAAAATTAGGAACAGAGAGAGATTATGCAGAACACTTAGGAATAGTAAGTGGATATCCCATGATCCGTGAGTACTTGAAACAACATAATTGTGGCATGGGTCAGGTGGCTATAATAAATAGGCCAGGCTATGAATATACTCTAAAAACAGACCATAGCGACACAAAAATAGAGAAACAAAGACCATAAAACAAAACAGAAGTGATAAATAACACTTAGTGAGCCCTTATGTGTTTGGTGGAATGCTAGTTAATATATATGTGTGTGTGTGTGCGTGTGCGTGTGTGTGTGTGTGTGTGTGTGTGTGTGTCTAGAAATAATACTCAAACCAAATTTAAGAGATGAGCAATACAATCTACCATCCTACTTTTGAGAAACCTGAGGCTCAGAGAAGTTAAATCGCATCTTCAAATTCTTGTAAATTGGGGCAGGGATGGGATTTAAAAGGCACCACCCTCCTTCTTAGGCAAATAAGACTCCTCCTCAGAACCTTACAGCAGAAGCACCATACTTTGAAGAGCCTTTCCTAAAATTTTAAAGGCCCTCTGTCACTTCTGGAACAACTGTCATCTGGAGTTGGGGGAGCAAATTTCTGCAGCTCTGGGATTTGAGTTTATGGGGTCCATCCCAGTCTCTACCAGGCCCTGTTCCAGGGGTCCAGGAACAGTCTCTACCAGTTCCAGAGAGGCAAGTTGTCCAAAAATCTATTCTGTTTTCCATCATCATGGGATGGGGAAAAATTGTGATGCCACATGGGTGTTGATTTATGGTGACTTGAGCTCATTTGACATCGGGTAAAGAACCTTCACCTATACTGATTAGACAGTAAAGTAACATATAAGTAACTCTTTCTTCCTATGATTTTAAATTTCCATCAGTATATCACTGTACCTACACAAACCCTGAATTCTATAATTTGTTTATAGATTGAGCTGTGATTGATACAAAACAAAGCACATACTTAAGTGGACACCTTCACACATTTTGGCATATGTATACACCTGGGAATCCATCACACCCAAAATGTGGACACAACATTTTGCCCATTGTAATCCATCTCTTTCCTCTTCCTCCATTGTTTCAAGGCTACTATTTTTATGCATTTTTAATTTTTTAAAATTTATTTATTTTTGAGAGACAGAGACATGGCACAAGTGGGGGAGGGGCAGAGAGAGAGAGGGAGACAAGAATCTGAAGCAGGCTCCAGGCTCTGAGCTGTCAGCACAGAGCCTGACACGGGGCTCGAACCCACAAACCGCGAGATCATGACCTAAGCTGAAGTCGGACTCTCAACCGAATGAGCCACCAAAGCACCCCTTTTTATTTTTGTTTTTAATTTTTTAATTTTTTTTTGTGCACTTTTAAATCCCATTGATTTTCTAAATGCTGTTTCTGCCAGTCAAAAAAAGTTTTTGTTCCCCACGGCCCTGGATATCTTGGAGCTGGCCCTGGATTTGAATGCTATTTTTTTTTTCTGGCTTCAAAACTCTCTCATAAACTTTGTACTATGTCCATTTCACTTATATTTACTCTTACACTTTTTAATTTTTTTATTTAATTTTTTATTTAAAATCTAATTTGTTAGCATATAAGGTAAGGTTGGTTTCAGGTACAGAATTTAGTGACTCATCACCTACATATAACACCCAGTGCTCATCACAAGTGCCCTCCTTAATACCCATCACTATTTAGCCCATCTGCCACCCACCTCCCAACACCAACCCTCAGTTTATTTTCTATAGTTAAGAGTGTCTTGAGATACTAGGAAGATGGCGGCGTAGGAGGACGCTGGGCTCACCGCGCGTCCTGCTGATCACTTAGATTCCACCTACACCTGCCTAAATAACCCAGAAAACCGCCAGAGGATTAGCAGAACAGAGTCACCGGACCCAAGTGCAGACGAGAGGCCCACGGAAGAGGGTAGGAAGGGCGGCGAGGCGGTGCGCGCTCCACGGACTGGCGGGAGGGAGCCGGGGCGGAGGGGCGGCTCGCCGGCCAAGCAGAGCCCCCGAGTCCGGCTTGCAAAAGCGGAGGGGCCTGACGGACTGTGTTCCGACAGCAAGCGCGACTTAGCGTCTGGGAGGTCATAAGTTAACAGCTCTGCTCAGAAAGCGGGAAGGCTGGAGGACAAAGGGAGGGTGAGCTGCGGAGCCCCCGGACGACAGAGCTCAGTTTGGCGGGGAACAAAGGCGCTCTCCAGCGCCATCTCCCCCGCCCATCCCCCAGCCAAAATCCCAAAGGGAACCGGCTCCGGCCAGGGAAATTGCTCGCTCCGCGCGAACACCCAACTCTGTGCTTCTGCGGAGCCAAACCTCCGGCAGCGATCTGACTCCCTCCGGCTGCACAGGGCCCCTCCTGAAGTGGATCACCTAAGGAGAAGCGAGCTAAGCCTGCCCCCCCTGCCGCCGTGCACCTTGCCTTCCCACCCCAGCTAATACGCCAGATCCCCAGCATCACAAGCCTGGCAGTGTGCAAGTAGCCCAGACGGGCCACGCCACCCCACAGTGAATCCCGCCCCTAGGAGAGGGGAAGAGAAGGCACACACCAGTCTGACTGTGGCCCCAGCGGTGGGCTGGGGGCAGACATCAGGTCGGACTGCGGCCCCGCCCACCAACTCCAGTTATACACCACAGCACAGGGGAAGTGCCCTGCAGGCCCTCACCACACCAGGGACTATCCAAAATGACCAAGCGGAAGAATTCCCCCCAGAAGAATCTCCAGGAAATAACAACAGCTAATGAGCTGATCAAAAAGGATTTAAATAATATAACAGAAAGTGAATTTAGAATAATAGTCATAAAATTAATCGCTGGGCTGGAAAACAGCATACAGGACAGCAGAGAATCTCTTGCTACAGACATCAGGGGACTAATGAACAGGCACGAGGAGCTGAAAAACGCTTTAAAGGAAATGGAAAACAAAATGCAAACCACCACAGCTCGGATGGAAGAGGCAGAGGAGAGAATAGGTGAACTAGAAGATAAAGTTATGGAAAAAGAGGAAGCTGAGAAAAAGAGAGATAAAAAAATCCAGGAGTATGAGGGGAAAATTAGAGAACTAAGTGATACACTAAAAAGAAATAATTTACGCATAATTGGTATCCCAGAGGAGGAAGAGAGAGGGAAAGGTGCTGAAGGGGTACTTGAAGAAATCATAGCTGAGAACTTCCCTGAACTGGGGAAGGAAAAAGGCATTGAAATCCAAGAGGCACAGAGAACTCCCTTCAGACGTAACTTGAATCGATCTTCTGCACGACATATCATAGTGAAACTGGCAAAATACAAGGATAAAGAGAAAATTCTGAAAGCAGCAAGGGGTAAACGTGCCCTCACATATAAAGGGAGACCTATAAGACTCGTGACTGATCTCTCTTTTGAAACTTGGCAGGCCAGAAAGAATTGGCACGAGATTTTCAGGGTGCTAGACAGCAAAAATATGCAGCCAAGAATCCTTTATCCAGCAAGTCTGTCATTTAGAATAGAAGGAGAGATAAAGGTCTTCCCAAACAAACAAAAACTGAAGGAATTTGTCACCACTAAACCAGCCCTACAAGAGATCCTAAGGGGGACCCTGTGAGACAAAGTACCAGAGACATCACTACAAGCATAAAACATACAGACATCACAATGACTCTAAACCCGTATCTTTCTATAATAACACTGAATGTAAATGGATTAAATGCGCCAACCAAAAGACATAGGGTATCAGAATGGATAAAAAAACAAGACCCATCTATTTGCTGTCTACAAGAGACTCATTTTAGACCTGAGGACACCTTTAGATTCAGAGTGAGGGGATGGAGAACTATTTATCATGCTACTGGAAGCCAGAAGAAAGCTGGAGTAGCCATACTTATATCAGACAAACTAGACTTTAAATTAAAGGCTGTAACAAGAGATGAAGAAGGACATTATATAATAGTTACAGGGTCTATCCATCAGGAAGAGCTAACAATTATAAATGTCTATGCGCCGAATACCGGAGCCCCCAAATATATAAAACAATTACTCATAAACATAAGCAACCTTATTGATAAGAATGTGGTAATTGCTGGGGACTTTAACACCCCACTTACAGAAATGGATAGATCATCTAGACACACGGTCAATAAAGAAACAAGGGCCCTGAATGAGACACTGGATCAGATGGACTTGACAGATATATTTAGAACGCTGCATCCCAAAGCAACAGAATATACTTTCTTCTCGAGTGCACATGGAACATTCTCCAAGATAGATCATATACTGGGTCACAAATCAGCCCTTCATAAGTTTACAAGAATTGAAATTATACCATGCATACTTTCAGACCACAATGCTATGAAGCTTGAAGTCAACCACAGGAAAAAGTCTGGAAAACCTCCAAAAGCATGGAGGTTAAAGAACACCCTACTCACGAATGAGTGGGTCAACCAGGCAATTAGAGAAGAAATCAAAAAATATATGGAAACAAACGAAAATGAAAATACAACAATCCAAACGCTTTGGGACGCAGCGAAGGCAGTCCTGAGAGGAAAATACATCGCAATCCAGGCCTATCTCAAGAAACAAGAAAAATCCCAAATACAAAATCTAACAGCACACCTAAAGGAAATAGAAGCAGAACAGCAAAGGCAGCCTAAACCCAGCAGAAGAAGAGAAATAATAAAGATCAGAGCAGAAATAAACAATATAGAATCTAAAAAAACTGTAGAGCAGATCAACGAAACCAAGAGTTGGTTTTTTGAAAAAATAAACAAAATTGACAAACCTCTAGCCAGGCTTCTCAAAAAGAAAAGGGAGATGACCCAAATAGATAAAATCATGAATGAAAATGGAATTATTACAACCAATCCCTCAGAGATACAAACAATGATCAGGGAATACTATGAAAAATTATATGCCAACAAATTGGACAACCTGGAAGAAATGGACAAATTCCTGAACACCCACACTCTTCCAAAACTCAATCAGGAGGAAATAGAAAGCTTGAACAGACCCATAACCAGCGAAGAAATTGAATCGGTTATCAAAAATCTCCCAACAAATAAGAGTCCAGGACCAGATGGCTTCCCAGGGGAGTTCTACCAGACGTTTAAAGCAGAGATAATACCTATCCTTCTCAAGCTATTCCAAGAAATAGAAAGGGAAGGAAAACTTCCAGACTCATTCTATGAAGCCAGTATTACTTTGATTCCTAAACCAGACAGAGACCCAGTAAAAAAAGAGAACTACAGGCCAATATCCCTGATGAATATGGATGCCAAAATTCTCAATAAGATACTAGCAAATCGAATTCAACAGCATATAAAAAGAATTATTCACCATGATCAAGTGGGATTCATTCCTGGGATGCAGGGCTGGTTCAACATTCGCAAATCAATCAACGTGATACATCACATTAACAAAAAAAAAGAGAAGAACCATATGATCCTGTCAATCGATGCAGAAAAGGCCTTTGATAAAATCCAGCACCCTTTCTTAATAAAAACCCTTGAGAAAGTCGGGATAGAAGGAACATACTTAAAGATCATAAAAGCCATTTATGAAAAGCCCACAGCTAACATCATCCTCAACGGGGAAAAACTGAGAGCTTTTTCCCTGAGATCAGGAACACGACAGGGATGCCCACTCTCACCGTTGTTATTTAACATAGTGCTGGAAGTTCTAGCATCAGCAATCAGACAACAAAAGGAAATCAAAGGCATCAAAATTGGCAAAGATGAAGTCAAGCTTTCGCTTTTTGCAGATGACATGATATTATACATGGAAAATCCGATAGACTCCACCAAAAGTCTGCTAGAACTGATACATGAATTCAGCAAAGTTGCAGGATACAAAATCAATGTACAGAAATCAGTTGCATTCTTATACACTAACAATGAAGCAACAGAAAGACAAATAAAGAAACTGATCCCATTCACAATTGCACCAAAAAGCATAAAATACCTAGGAATAAATCTAACCAAAGATGTAAAGGATCTGTATGCTGAAAACTATAGAAAGCTTATGAAGGTAATTGAAGAAGATTTAAAGAAATGGAAAGACATTCCCTGCTCATGGATTGGAAAAATAAATATTGTCAAAATGTCAATACTACCCAAAGCTATCTACACATTCAATGCAATCCCAATCAAAATTGCACCAGCATTCTTCTCGAAACTAGAACAAGCAATCCTAAAATTCATATGGAACCACAAAAGGCCCCGAATAGCCAAAGGAATTTTGAAGAAGAAGACCAAAGCAGGAGGCATCACAATCCCAGACTTCAGCCTCTACTACAAAGCTGTCATCATCAAGACAGCATGGTATTGGCACAAAAACAGACACACAGACCAATGGAATAGAATAGAAACCCCAGAACTAGACCCACAAACATATGGCCAACTCATCTTTGACAAAGCAGGAAAGAACATCCAATGGAAAAAAGACAGCCTCTTTAACAAATGGTGCTGGGAGAACTGGACAGCAACATGCAGAAGGTTGAAACTAGACCACTTTCTCACACCATTTACAAAAATAAACTCAAAATGGATAAAGGACCTAAATGTGAGACAGGAAACCATCAGAACCTTAGAGGAGAAAGCAGGAAAAGACCTCTCTGACCTCAGCCGTAGCAATCTCTTACTCGACACATCCCCAAAGGCAAGGGAATTAAAAGCAAAAGTGAATTACTGGGACCTTATGAAGATAAAAAGCTTCTGCACAGCAAAGGAAACAACCAACAAAACTAAAAGACAACCAACGGAATGGGAAAAGATATTTGCAAATGACATATCGGACAAAGGGCTAGTATCTAAAATCTATAAAGAGCTCACCAAACTCCACACCCGAAAAACAAATAACCCAGTGAAGAAATGGGCAGAAAACATGAATAGACACTTCTCTAAAGAAGACATCCAGATGGCCAACAGGCACATGAAAAGATGTTCAGCGTCGCTCCTTATCAGGGAAATACAAATCAAAACCACACTCAGGTATCACCTCACGCCAGTCAGAGTGGCCAAAATGAACAAATCAGGAGACTATAGATGCTGGAGAGGATGTGGAGAAACGGGAACCCTCTTGCACTGTTGGTGGGAATGCAAATTGGTGCAGCCGCTCTGGAAAACAGTGTGGAGGTTCCTCAGAAAATTAAAAATAGACCTACCCTATGACCCAGCAATAGCACTGCTAGGAATCTACCCAAGGGATACAGGAGTACTGATGCATAGGGGCACTTGTACCCCAATGTTCATAGCAGCACTCTCAACAATAGCCAAATTATGGAAAGAGCCTAAATGTCCATCAACTGATGAATGGATAAAGAAATTGTGGTTTATATACACAATGGAATACTACGTGGCAATGAGAAAAAATGAAATATGGCCTTTTGTAGCAACGTGGATGGAACTGGAGAGTGTGATGCTAAGTGAAATAAGCCATACAGAGAAAGACAGATACCATATGGTTTCACTCTTATGTGGATCCTGAGAAACTCAACAGGAACCCATGGGGGAGGGGAAGGGAGAAAAAAAAAAAAGACGTTAGAGTGGGAGAGAGCCAAAGCATAAGAGACTGTTAAAAACTGAGAACAAACTGAGGGTTGATGGGGGGTGGGAGGGAGGGGCGGGTGGGTGATGGGTATTGAGGAGGGCACCTTTTGGGATGAGCACTGGGTGTTGTATGGAAACCAATTTGTCAATAAACTTCATAAAAAAAAAAAAAAAAAAAAAAAAAAAAAAAAAAAAAGAGTGTCTTATGGTTTGTTCCTTTTTTTTATTCCCCTATGTTCATGTCTTTTGTTTCTTAAATTCCACATATGAGTGAAATCATAAGGTATTTGTCTCTCTGGTTGACTTAATTCACTTGGTGTAATACACTCTAGTTCCATCCATATCATTGCAAATGACAAGATTTCATTCTTTTTGATGGCTGAGCAATATTGCATTGTGTGTATGTGTGTGTCTGTATTCATCAGTCGATGGACATTTAGGTTGTTTCCATAGTTTGGCTATTGTTGATAATGTTCCTATAAACATCAGAGTGCATATGCCCCTTCAAACCAGTGTTTTTGTAATCTTTGGGTAACCTAGTAGTTCTATTTTTAACTTTTTGAGAAAACCTCTGTTTACTATGAGGCTAAAATTTTAAAACATTTTATTAAGAATGTCTTCTAATAAGTGAAACAAAGAACAGTATGTTGGCATGTTTTGGCAAGAGCATTAAATGTTTAATTCCAAGATGGGAAGAGCATAATTATGGTAATAGAAGTGAGATAAAACTCAAGACCAAGTATAAGGTACTTGATGAGGCAAAATTTAAAATGAGAAAATTTTCTTTGCAATATTCAACCTCAGTCTGAATCTACCTAATTCAAGGTACAGATAAGATTTTATAAATATTTGGTTATCCAAACTCCAAATTTAAAGTTATTCTAGTACACATTACTGGTCACTCTTTGGAACCATTTATCATGATTATAAAGTTACCATAATGGTGTCATTTGAATGTTCCCTATTAGGTCTCTGATCTTTGAAACCTGTTGATAATAGTTGTAAAATATCACAAATGCTTCACAGAGCATTCTATTCCCACTTTTCACTCGGCAATTGGATTATTTCAATACTTTGCCCATCTATTAATAGTGAGAAAGAGTTCATGGTTCCAAGCAGTTGAAAAGAATCTGACTTACTGGAAACATATCCAAAAAAATAAATTGAGGAAACATAAGGTACTTCACAGAATCAATGGAAGACTAAATATTGAGTCTCAGCAAATGTCCAAGAACCAAGGAAAGCTAAATCACAAGTAAGATCATAAGTAAGGTCATGCCATAGACACATTCTGAGATGTCATCGCTGGCTCTACAGTCACAGCTGTCGATGGCTACTGCCACTGTTGGACCATGCCTGTACAGGCATTAGCCCTGCTGAGAACATTTACCTGTACATTACTTACTCCAGTAAGAATGTCTGATTATTCAAAACCGGGACCTGTCCCCCTCACCTTTGATGGCCAGAGTGAAGAGAGAGAATATTTCTTTGACTGTCCTTTGAATTATAGTCAAAGAGGTTTGGGGTAATTGAAAGCAAAAGTAAACAAATTGATCAATGCCCTCTATAACTAGCTTTTTTTCTCAATTCCCTTTCACCCTTCACAGGGATCTGTACTATATTTGTAGCATATCCATTGAATCTTTTCACTTCCTTGCTTAAGAGCTTTCAATGGATTCCCACACTCCAACTAATGCCTTTCGAGTTTTAGAATGGAATTTTATACTAATCACAACTGTCTTTTGTCAGTATTTCCAGCCCCACCAATCTCTGTAACCTGTGAACAAATCACACGAAAACATATATATATATATATATATATATATATATATATATACATATATATACATATATATACATATATATACATATATATACACACATAAACACAATCACATTCATTATATTGTGTGATTGTGTTCATTTTGATTACATGTACACCTGGTCACTTGCAAAAATCAATTAAACCGTGTCTCATTCAAGGTAATTGTTCCATATATTACCTCTTTTCTGAAACCTTTCTGTGCTTTTCCCAATTTAGAATTACCTACTCTATTGTCTGTCTTGAAGCACTCTACTTATACCATTTATGTAACTACATACCTATATATACATATATATACACATATATACATATATACATATATATATCCTATATATGTATATATATGTATGCATATGTATATATAATATGTATAAATATATATCCTAGTTTTTTTTCTAGACCATGAACTACTTAAGGAAATGAACTGTGTCATAGTTATTCCATAATCAGTAAAATATTTATTAATTACTTGTATGTATTTCCTTGGTACTAGAGATGCAGTAGAGATGTTTATATCTCCCACTTAAAATAACAACTGACATACCACAAGGTTCAGTATATATTGTATGAAAACATGAATGTCAAGCACTCAAGGAAATTGCTTTGAGGCTATTATTTTCAGAAGCTATGGGGAATGAGGATTTATATAACAGTTGCTTCTGATTTTTTCCCAACGATGAATTTTTTTTAATGTTTATTTAGTTTGAAAGAGAGAGATCGTGAGCAGCAAAGGGACAGAGAGAGGGAGAGAAAGAGAATCCCAAATAGTCTCCATCCTGTCAGAGCAGGGCTCAAACTTAGGAATCGTGAGATCATGACCTAAGCCAAAATCAAGAGTCAGAGGCTTAACTGACTGAACCACACAGGTGCCCTCCTGCCCCCGCAATGATGAATCTCTATTTGAGATTTGAAAATGATACACGTTACAACATTTTATCCACTAGGGTTAACTTGTTAATTTTTCCATTTTCACCATAATTGTTAGAATAAACACATTTACATAAAATGATGCTTTTTTTCCGATGATAGCAATTAGATTGGTGTTGGTGGCCAGTAATTATTTTTATTTTATTTTTTTATTGATTTGCTATTTTCCCAGAATGACTGTAGCTTCTGCTTTAGATTTCAAACTGGATATACTAGATTGAGGCTTTTTTTAAAAATTCATTCCACACTGCTAAAGAAAAGTACTATAACATTTTTACAATTTCACTATGAATATTTTTTTTAGTGAAACCATTTCTTCAAATCACAGTAGAAGTCATTGAGTCTTCCCATCAAATTCCCACACTTTTCTTTAAGTGTTCCTATGAAACTATCATTACATATTTCTGTCACAGTTTAGGTAACAATACCGATTATAAATGCTCTGTGATGTCTTGCTGTCAAGATTGGAAATCCAGTGAAGCTCAAAGAAATGAATGGTTTCAATGATATAATGATATTTAATAAGTGTGAAAGGTTTTACATTTTTCTACTTGTAACAAACAAGAATTTATTTCATGGGGAAAGACTGGATAGTACAAGCTATGCGGAAGTAAGTGTGAAATTTGGTGAGGGAAAATATGTTTCTTTGGAAAGCTGCTCTCCATGATGAATAGAGGAAAGTTCTAACTGTAAGTCTCTAATTTCTTATAACCTAAGAAGCACTAATCTAAGGAAACTGACTTGCTTTGAGTCTTTTCTGGGGCTTTTTAGTGCTCTTTTGCCTTGGTTAGTTAATTCTCTGCCTTATGTTGTAGCCTTAAAACATTATCTACAGATCCATGCAATGTTCTCCCATCTAACCCTTCTTCCTTTTTCATAGCACCCATTGAACTTCATTGTAATGACTTGTTTGTTATGTATTCTTCATAGCTCAGGTTAGACTGCAGTAAGTAATGAATGAAAAGTCAATTGGTATGATAATTAGATATTGTTGTTTAATATCTATATGCACATCCTCTCATCTATATACTTATGTGTTTAAGTACATTACCATCCATAGACTTTTCTACGTTCTTCGGTATTCCTTTGCATTAGAAGAAATATAGTGTCTTAGGCTGTTCTGCATGCTAAGACAAAATACTACATACTGGTGATTTACAAACAGCAAACTTATTGCTCACAGTTCTGAAGGCTGAAAGGCTGAGATCTGGGTGCTTGCTAACATGTTTGGTCCTCTCCTGGGTCTCAGACATCCCATTGCATCTTGATGTGGTGAAGGTACTAGAGAGCTGTATGGGATCGCTTTTCTGAGACCACTAATCCCATTCGTAAGGGTGAGAGTCTCATGACCTGATTACTTCCCAAAGTCCCCACACCTTAATACACCTCCAGATCTCCACATCTTAATACTTCCCAAAACCTCAACCCACGAATACCATCACCTTTGAGGGTTAGAATTTCCACATATGAATTTAGGGAGAACACAAATATTCCAAATATAGCATTTAGAGATCAAAAGTAGAAGTCGCTTGCAAGGTATTTTCTTTCTGGTATACACCTTTCAAAAGCTCAACTCATGATAGAAATCTATGTGCTAAGGCATAGAGTGCAAAGAAGTAGTATTTCTAAAAACAGTAAGTTGGAAGACAAGGAATATATATAAAGAATAACAACCACAGTTAGAAAGCTGGGAATTGTAAAAGACCTTACTTATTACGTCTTAAAATCTTGGACCAAAAAATTAGCAAGACTTTATAGAAGATAGTTCTATAGTAAGCATAATGTAGGTCGACTTTAGTCACTGAAGGTCTCAGGCATAATTGGGTTTTCTATATATTATGTGAAACAAAGAACAGTATTACCATCAGACTCCAAGGAGTCACTCTTGGTTTGATCAGAAAGTCCAGTGGTATCCATCTTACAGATTAGCAAGTGTATTCCAATTAACAGCCAACATCAAGACTGACTCAGTTTCCAGAAGTCTCTCTCATAAAAGCGTAGTAGGAATTCAAAGTTATATTCAGTTTAAGCTGAAAAAATACAAGCATGTATATTTACTGTTCAGTCAAATTTTTCAAATAGGAATCAATATTTACACTTTGAATTGGGTTAAATCTCCATTTCCTTTTGGTTGGCAAAGAACTTAAGGATAAAACTATCCAGTCATGTCAACTTAATGAATTATATACAGTTCAACAAAAACACAATAGGAACCCCTTTAGGAGGCAGCGTGCACATTGTAAATTCATTATTAACCATGAGGGACAGACATGAAACAATATCATCTGTCCAAGTTATGAAACTGACTTTTGCTCTTTGGTATCTTCTATGATACTCTGGAGACTCAAATATCTTGGAAGGACTAGGTTTTTGTATTAGAAAACAAAAGGCTGGTTTCATGGTTTGCCCCAATGTGCTACATGTCACCAAAAAAAGGGGAGGAAGGGGTTTATTAAGTATTACAAATACAAGCTTTTAAAGGGCCAGGAGAAGAAACAATATCCCTGTGCCAAGATACAAAATCCAAGTGCAAAACTGAACTCCTTCTGTTATCAATTTTCAGGCACCTTAAGCTAGCCCTTTGAGACATGCCTTCTGTTTTAGAAGCTTTATACATGTAAATTGGGAAGTTGAATCTTCAAAGCTAACATCAGCAAACATTGCAGTAGCTATCCATGGCATGTTCTTAGCGGTTTCTATTAGCAACAGAGAAACTGGACTACTTAGTACCAAACTTCTAATGTTTCAAATTATCTCTATTTTGGTTAAATCATGAGATTGAAAATCTTATACAACATAAGTGACTTTTTCTTTTATTAAGTGTCTCATCCTCCCCCATTGAACTTTATTCTCTGTTCTCAGCCACAGAATGTGAAATTTAAGTAAACTTTTTTTTTTTTAGTTTTATTTATTTTTTTTTTTTAATTTTTTTTTTCAACGTTTATTTATTTTTTGGGGACACAGAGAGACAGAGCATGAACGGGGGAGGGGCAGAGAGAGAGGGAGACACAGAATTGGAAACAGGCTCCAGGCTCTGAGCCATCAGCCCAGAGCCTGACGCGGGGCTCGAACTCACGTAGCGCGAGATCGTGACCTGGCTGAAGTCGGACGCCCAACCGACTGCGCCACCCAGGCGCCCCTTTTTTTTAGTTTTAAAGATCAAGCCTACAGAACTGTTATCCCCTGATGATTTAACTGAATTATTAATTTTAAGGAAAGGAGCCAAATCCTATATGTCAGTCTGAGCTGACTTTAGATGATACTCTTAGAACAGGAAGTACTTTTTTTTTCATTGGGAAGTATTTTTCTAAGGTGTTGCTAATCCACAGGATAATCTATATTATAAAATTATCAGTCATTGACTATAAAATACACAAGTGAATGGAGGTATAAAATGATTTCTATAAGAACTAAAATTGGGAAGGGTAGAGTTCAAACAATATAAACTGTTAAAGTATAAACTGTTAGACATTCTAGTATAATATGTAGAACAGTGATGTGCTGGAACTAGCTTACACTACCACTTGAGAGCCAATTGTTAAATTTTCAAATCCATTGTGAGCTATTTGAAACCACATTTGAAATTAGCCACATTTGAACCATTTACACCATAGAAACCAGAAAATGATATAAATCACATCACCTCAGTCCTTAGAGAGCATGTTGCCAAATATTTATAAACACACCCCTAGGTTATTCTAAGGAGATATTGACCATGAACACATAAATTGTCTCATCCAAAATGTCCATAGGTAGTTCTTATTTCCCAGTTTAAATACATATTTACTAATGATGATCATATATTCACTACTTTTTAGATTATTTCTTTACTGCCTAATCTTTTCTGGTATATCTAATATGTGGTAAGTATTATATTACCCAAATCATATTATCCTACATAATTCTCACAATCATTGATGCCATTTTCTCCATTTAAAGACAGAGAAAACTGAGATACTTTAGGATCATACAGAAAATAAATGGCAGAGAGAATCTTATTTCAGTTTCCAAATTTCTGTCTCTAATGAAGAATCTTTATATATCAAAATCATAAATTGCTCTCCTTTACAATAAAAATCTAGAAAATTTCTATTAATCCTATAAGCCAGGTATAAGCCAGGTATAAGATGTACATTACTCTTCATACCTGCTATATTACTCTTCATACCTGCTTACTGTTATATTACTCTTCATACCTGCTTACTGGATTTACTAATATTCCTCTGCTTGAGGGGGGAGATAGACATGTGTCCATCGATAAGCATTATTCTTTTTGCCCTGTTACTCAACAAAGTACGATATTCACCTATTTTTGAATGTGAAAATCTAATTTACAGATGAAGCTTGTATAATGTGAAGCTATTACATTTTATTCAAATGTTCTTTTCAGTTTACATATTTGCCCATCCTGTGTGTCTATAATGACACAATATAAATTATTAAATGTAGCCTTTGTGACCTTAGCTTGAAAATAAAATTATAGACTATATTATTTAAATACAGTTGAAAGGGTTTTTTGTTTGTTTCAGTTCTCTACAGTAAATATGTGTTAAGAATAAAATGGGATTGAAACATTTTGTTGAATTCAGAAACAGAAAAATAATTTTTGTTCTCTCAATATCATACCTAGTTTAAGACTCTGATAGGAAAATAACCTTAATATGCCATAGTACTATGTGATTATCCCAAATATATAATTCTTTGACCTTCTTTTAAGCTTCCAAGATCATTTTTTAATATTGCAGAATATTTACAAGTTCCTTTTTATTCTTTCTTGCCAATCTCATTGATTTTGCTCTATATGCTGCTTATGTCATACTGACTGAAACCTGCCTGATTTCTTTTTCAATGTACCTATTGGTATTTTCCACAATGGTTGATTTCATCTATATTTTATAGCCCAATAGTGGTCACAACCATGCCCATCACCTCTGCACATGGACATACACAACCATTAGAATCCTTTGAATTGACAAGTGGCATTTCAGGTAAGTTTGTTTAAAAAGTACGTAAACAAACATTTTGTTAAGCTATATAGTGTTAAAGATATCAAATTTAGGGGCGCCTGGGTGGCGCAGTCGGTTGGGCGTCCGACTTCAGCCAGGTCACGATCTCGCGGTCCGTGAGTTCGAGCCCCGCGTCGGGCTCTGGGCTGATGGCTCAGAGCCTGGAGCCTGTTTCCCATTCTGTGTCTCCCTCTCTCTCTGCCCCTCCCCCGTTCATGCTCTGTCTCTCTCTGTCTCAAAAATAAATAAAACGTTAAAAAAAAAAATTTAAAAAAAAAAAAAAAATAAAAATAAAAAAAAAAAAAAGATATCAAATTTATAGCATCAAAAAATCACCATGATGGTAAGATTTTCTTAGAATATGATCTACAACCTTGAGCATAGAGAGGGTTTTATGGAATGTATCCATGTTAGAAAATTCAGAATTACTATGAAAATAGTTTTCTTTGAATTAATAGCCATGTTGTATAAGCTTAGCATTATAGAAAATTCATAAAATACTGCAAATCTTAGAAGAAGTTGAAGAATCAAGAATCCCTTTATTTTTTTAAGTTTATTTATTTTGAGAGAGAGAGAGAGAGAGAGAGAGAGAGAGAGAGAGAGAGAGAAGGGACAGAGAGAATCCCAAGCAAGCTCCTCACTGTCAGTGCAGAGTCAGATGTGGGACTTGAACCCATGAACTGTGAGGTCATGACCTAGCCAGGTATAAGATGCTCAGTAGACTGAGCCACCCAGGCTCCCCAAGAAACCCTTTAAAATTCATAACAGATAGAGCAAAATTGTGAGAGCAAACAAATTGGAAATATTAGGCAGAAAGTTGGTTATTGGGTTTCAAGATTTTAGATGTATGTATGAACATACCTTAACAAGATTTATGAGGTGACCATGGCTGATAGAGCCATGACTGATAGAGCATGAAGAGTAAGTATGAAAAAATCATGAAACTTGGTTACTAGGAAGATAATCTATATGACCATTCAGCTTTTCCAATGTGCTAGAAATATGTGAGTTAGAGAAAGATTATGGTTAATATATGAAAGGCTCAGCTGAATTTCACGTAGCTTAAAACACCATGTTTAGGGTGCTGGTATGAATCTGGAAAGAGGGCTTAGATTACAAAAAGTCAGAGGGTATGTTTCTACCCTTGGCTGTGATTGAATAGATAAATTATTCAACTGAATACAATAATAAAAGAAGGGTAAAATAAAATGTTAAAAAAGTGAATGAAGTCATCCAAGAGCTATCAAGGCAACTGGGATTTGAGGGGCAAAAGTATCAGAGAAAGGCAAGCTCAGAGAAGTAAGTCAAACATTGTTGTCCTCCTTGAGGAATTTGCTAACTTGTAAGAGGCAGCTAAGAGACTGTAAATGGTGGCTAAAGACTGAGAAATTAAGTAGAACTTTTAACAGTAATAAAAAATTAGAGTTAGGAAGGTAAGAAGAGACCATGGAAAACAGCCAAACTCACACTAGGATCACCTAAAGAGCTATTCCCTCAGAGCAAATATAAACCAGAAATAGTCCTTGTCTCAATATATAGAACTCAGGTTCAAATTTGGTCAAACTCATACTGAATCAGGGTGAATTTATCCTTGTTCTAATAATTTGTCAGAAGCAAAAGTCAACCTCTGCTGGAAGATGACATCATTTAGGGCTTTAAAATTGTTTAACATAAAATATTTAAAATTCAGTTAAAACTTACTAAGTGTACTAGAAAATAATAAGGATATAAACTTTCAAGTAAATCCATTGAATTATACAGCTGTATGAACTACAGCTAAATATGGTAGCTGAATGTTCCTACAGCAACATTTAGAAAACACAGAAAACTTGCAAAAATTATATTTTAAAAGCACTGAAGAGCTACAGAATCAATAAAAACTAGGTACAACTAAAATTTCAGTGAGGAAAAGCCCTTCCAGTGAGGGAAATGCTGAAAAGAACCAGCCATCATCTTTTCAAAGGGGGTGATGGATGGAAGATCATGCTGACCCCAACCAGCAAGAGTCTGCTGAAGAAAAGAGAAACCAGCAGAGCAGAGAATTAGCTGATCTATGATTTACAATTTTAGCATGATTGACTGAAAACTAGAAGAGCCCCAGATGTCACACCTGTGAGATTTCTGGTGTGGTGTAGGTGGTGGGCAAAAACAGGGACAAAAGCTAAAAGAGGAAATTTTTCTGCTGTGTTGAGGTGCTTGGAAACAAAGTCCTGCTTGACAGAGTGCACTACAAATGAAAAACACAGCTGGCCTCAGGACACTAATTGCAATGCATGCTTGTATGGATCAAGAAGATAAAGAGCTAAGCTCTAACCCTCTGAAGAACAGTATTCCTGAGCTGAGGAGTTGGGGACTAGCCAAGCTCTCAGTCAGAAACTCAGAAGGGACAGAAGCAAACTAGAAATAAACCAGAGATGAAGTGAAACTGCAATTAAGTCCCAACTCAACTCAATCCCTAAATGGATTGAGACTATAGAAAATGTGAGAGGAAATGGGGAAACTTCTCTGGTGGAAAATAATGTCTGTGGTTTCCATAATCTTTCATATGGACTGCTAAGCACAAAATATAAAATTACCAGAGAGGCAAAGAAGGCAAGAGGAGTGACAGGCAATAGAATCCTACTCATGTATATTTCAGCTATTGAAACCATAATGCTTTTAGGAGAAAACATGAGAATATGCTCATAGCTTAGAACTAGATAAAGGTTTCATACGTAGGAGAAAAAACCCTGATAAATTAGACTTAACCGTAAATCAAACTTCTGTTCATGAAAAAAAAAAACACTAAGAAAATACACTTTTAAGTAAGCTTTCATTAATTCCTTGAACAAATAAGTTGAGTGACATCTTTGTGATTGACATCTGCTAGATAGTAGTGATACAGTGGTGAAAGGGGACCCTTAAATTATTTTTTAATAAATATCACGGTTAAAAAGATTAAAATTATATTTTAAGTACCTTCATAGTGGAGAATATGTCTTAAACTTATTATAACCTATTGAACACTGTGTTTTCTGGTAAATGAATTGATTGTCAGATGGCTCCAAGTCTACTGGGAGAAAAGTTAAAGTAGATGGTTTTTTTCCTTCCATTGTCGGGGGGAGAATTGCCTGGGTAAATAACCTGTTTGCATTCCTCATTTGAGCTGAAAAATCTTAGACTTTACTACAAATCTCTTGGGTGTAAAGTGGCGATTTCAGAATATAAATTCTCTTTCTGAGTGATCATGTGACCCTCAAGTAGAGACCATAACTATTCTGAATCAAGGGATTGTCTGTCATGCACAAAGAACCTAGGAAATTGCCCCTTACCTATCAAGCTTTATTGTGCCTTGTCTGATCATTGGGTTGTGTATGTCCTTGACATTATTAAGCCTTTTTTCTTTTAATCATAGTTGTAAACAATATTAATTTCAGTTATTCAGCATAGTGATTTGACAATTCTATACACTTCTCAATGCTCACAATAAGTGGAGTCATCATCTGTCACCATACAACATTATTACAATGTATGCATATTGTTTATTATTACAATATATTCATATGGTACATATTATATTGTATATTTTAAATTCATATTTTATATGTATATTATATATATTCCCTAGGCTATACTTTTCACCTGTCTTATTTATTTTATAACTGGAAGTTTCTATCTCTTAATATCCTCTTAATACCCACCTTCCCACTGGCAATCACGTTTTTTTCTTTGTTTTTAACTGGTTGTTTTTTCTATTGTTTCTTTGTTTTGTTTTTTAAATTCCACATATAAATGAAACCATATGTTTGTCTCTGACTTACTTCACTAGTATAATACTCTCTAGGTTTACCCATGTTGCTGCAAATGGCAAAATCTTATTCTTATGGCTGAGTAATATTTCACGTGGAATATTACTGAATAATATTACTCAGTAAACATCAGTAACCATCCAATAGTGGAATTACTGGACCACAGGGTATTTTTATTTTTAATTTGTTTGAGGATCCTCCATATTGTTTTCTATAGTAGTTGAACAACAACACTGCACAAGAGCTCCTTTTTCTCCATATCCTTGCCAACACTTGTTATTTCTTGTCTTTTTGGTGTTAACTATCCTGACTGGTGTTTCGTGATAACTTATTGTGATTCTTATTTCCATTTCCTTGGTATTAGAGATGTTGAGCATCTTTTAATGTGTCTATTGGCCATCTGTAGGTTTTCTTTGGAAAAATCTCTATTCAGGTCATCTGCAAATTTTTTAATTGGATTGTTATTGCTGTTTTTGGTATTGAGATGTGGAACTTCTTTATATATGTTGGTTATTAAACTTTTATTGTATGTGTGATTTACAAGTGTCCTCTCCCACTCAGTAGGCTGCATTTTCATTTTGTGGATAGTTTCCTTTGCTGTGCCAAAACTTTTTATTTTGGCACAGTCCCAAAAGTTTATTTTACTTTTGTTTCCCTTGACTCAGAGGGGACATAGCCATAAATATGTTGCTAACATTGATATCCAAGAAAATTACTACTTATGTTTTATTTTAGAAGTTTTATGATTTCAAGTCCCATTGAGGCCTTTATCTATTTTGAGTTTATTTTTGTGTGTGGTGTAAGAAACTGGTCAGTTTCATTTCTTTGCATTTAGCTGTTCAGTTTTCCCAACACCATTTATTGAAGAGACTATCCATTCTCCATTGTATATCCTTGCCTCCTTCATTGTAGATGAATTTACATGCTGTGGGTTTATTTGAGGGCTCTCTATACTGTTCCATCGATCTATGTGTTTATTTTTTGTGTTAGTACCATGCTGTTTCAATTACTAAAGCTTTGCAGTATATCCTGAAGTCTGGGATTGATACCTCCAGCTTTGTTCCTTCTCAAGATTGATTTGGCTATTGAAAGTCTTTTGTGGTTCCATACAAATGTTAGAATTATTTTTTTTTAGGTATGTGAAAAATGCTATTGGTACTTGGTAGGAATTACATTGAATCTGTAGATTGTTTTGGGTAGTACAGATACTTTAACAATATTCTCCCAGTCCATAGCATGGTATATATTTCCATTTCTTTGTGTCTTCATTGTCTTTTTTCAATATCTTACAGTTTTCAAAGTATAGATCTTTTACATCTTTTGTTAAATTAATTCTTAGAAATTTTATTTGTTTTGGTGCAATGGTAAATGGGATTATTTTCTTAATTTCTCCTTCTGCCAACATGTTATTAGTGTATAGAAATGCAACAGATTTCTGTTTGTTAATTTTGCATCCAAATTTACTGAATTAATTTATTAGTTTTAATAATCTCTTGGTGGAATCTTTAGGGTTTTCTATATAGTATCATGTCATCTACAAACAGTGAGTTTTACTTCTTCTTTATCGATTTGAATTTCTTTTATTTCTTTTTCTTTCTAAGAGCTACAGCTAGGATGTCCAGTACTATGTTGAACAAAGGTAGTGAGCATGGACATCCTTGTCCTGTTCCTGGTCTTTAGAGGAAAAGTTTTTGGTTTTCCATCATTGATTATGATGCTACCTGTATTTTTTTTAATATGGCCTTTATTAGGTTGAGGTGTATTCCTTCAATCCATTTTGCTGAGAGATTTTATCATGAACAGATGTTGTATTTTGTCACATGCATTTTCTGCTTCTATTGAGATGGCCACATGGTGTTATCCTTCCTCTTGTTAATGTGATGAATTACATTGATTGATATTGGAATATGAGATCTTCCTTGCATCTCTGGAACAAATCCCATGCGATTGTGGTGAATGATCCTTTTGCTTTGCTAATATTGTATTGAGGATTTTTGCATCTATGTTTATCAGTGTTATTAGCCTGTAGTTTTCTTTATGTGTCTTTACCTGTTTTGTTGATATCAGGGCAATACTTACCTTGTAGAATGAATTTGGAAGTTGACATTTTCCTTCTATTTTTTGAAAAAGTTTGAAAAGAAAAGGTGTCAACGTTTCTTTAAATGTTGGTAGAATTCACCTGTGAAGCTCTCTGATCCTGGCCTTTTTTTTTTTCTTTTGTTGTTGTTGGGAGTTTTTCATTTGTTTTTTATTACCAGTTACTTGACTACTACTACTTGATTTGTTCAAACTTTTTATTTCTATGTGATTCAGCTTTAGAAGATGGTATGTTTCTAGGAATTTATCCATTTCTTCTAGGTTGTCCAATTTGTTGGACATAGTTTTTCCTAGTTTTCTCATATTTTTTTTGTATTTCTATGATGTTGGTTGTTGTTTCTCCTCCTTTGTGTTTGATTTTATTTATTTGAGTACTCTCTTAATGAGTCTGGCTAGAGGTTATCAATTTTGTTTACCTTGTCAAAGAACCAACTCTTGGTTTCATTGATCTTTTTATTTTATTTTATTTTTTTAAGTTTCTATTTCATTTAATTTCTCTCTAATTATTATTTTCTTCTTCTACTAACTTAGTACTTTGTTCTTTTTCTAGTTTTATGAGGTTAGGCTGTTTGAGATTTTTCTTGTTTCTTGAAGTAGGCCTGTATCCCTATAAATTTCGCTCTTAGAACTGCATTTGTTGTATCCCAAAGATTTTGGACCAAGTGTTTTTATTTTCATTTGTCTCCATGTATTTTTTTTCTAAATTTCCTCTTTGTTTTCTTCATTGAACCACTGGTTGTTTAATTATTGCATGTAGTTTAGCAGTTTTTTTCTTGTGATGTATGTCTAGTTCCATATCATTGTGATTAGGAAAGATGCTTGGCATTATTTCAACCTTCTTAAATTTACTGTGAATTGTTTTGTGGTCTAACACGTGATCTTTCCTGGAGAATGTTCGATGTCCACTTGAAAAGAATGTGCATTCTTCTGTTTTGAAATGAAATGTTCTGTATATATCTGCTAAGTCTATCTGGACTACTGTTTTATTCAAAGCCATGGTTTCCATTTTTACTTTCTGTCTAGACAATCTATTTATATATGTAAATGGGATGTTAAAGTCCTCTACTATTATTGTATTACTGTTAATTTCTCCCTTTAAGTCTGTTAATATTTGTTTTATGTATTAAGTGCTACTGTGCTGGGTGCAGAGATTTTTACAATTGTTATATTTTCTTGTTGAATTGATCCCTCTGGCATTGTGTAATGCCCTTTTTGTCCCTTGCTAAAGTCTTTGTTTTAAAATCTATTTTGTCTGATATAAGTAGTGCTACGATAACTCTTTTCCCCCCCTTTTTTGCATGGAGTATTTTTCTCCATTCCTCTACTTTCAGGCTGTGTACGTCTAAGTTTTAAGTGAGTCTCTTGTAGGTAGCATATAATGGGTCTTATTATCTATCCATTTAGTTACCCAATGTGTTTTGATTGGAGCATTTAGTCCATTTATATTTACAGTAAGTATAACTATGTACTTACTGTCATTGTGTTATCTGCTTTCTTGTTTTTTTTTTGTTTTGTTTTTGTTTTTGGTGGTTTTCTGTTTCTGTTTCTTGTTCTCTTGCACTCTTGTAGCTAGATGGGTTTTTTTTTAGAGTTTTTATTAGATTTCTTTCTCTTAATTTTTGGTATAGCAATTATAGGTTTTTGATTTGTGCTTACCTTTGGATTCATACATAATATTTTATATGTATAATTGCTTATATTAAGTTGATGGTTGCTTAATTTCAAACACTCTAAAAGCACTTATTTGTTTTTTACTCCCTCCCCATATCTTATGTATGGCATCATATTTTATACATTTTTATTTTGTGAATCCCTTGACTAATTTTTATAGATATAATTGTACTACTTTTGTGTTTTAATCTTCATACTGACTTTATATATATTAACCTATATTACTATATTTTTTACCTATAAAATTAATTCCTTTCCTAATTTATGATTCTAGTTATGGCCTTTATTATCCACTTAAATTATCCTTTTGAGATATCTGGGTGGCTCAGTCAGCTAAGTGTCTGACTCTAGATTTCAGCTCAGGTCATGATATCAGGGTTAGTGGGATTGAGCTGCTCTGTCAGTGCAAAGCCTGCTTGGGATTCATTCTCTCTCTGTCTTTCTCTCTCCCTCAAATAAAATCTTAAAAAAAAGTTTTCGGGGCGCCTGGGTGGCGCAGTCGGTTAAGCGTCCGACTTCAGCCAGGTCACGATCTCGCGGTCCGTGAGTTCGAGCCCCGCGTCGGGCTCTGGGCTGATGGCTCAGAGCCTGGAGCCTGTTTCCGATTCTGCGTCTCCCTCTCTCTCTGCCCCTCCCCCATTCATGCTCTGTCTCTCTCTGTCCCAAAAATAAATAAACGTTGAAAAAAAAAATTTAAAAAAAAAGTTTTAATTAAAAAAAAAGAATTCCTTTTAACATTTTTTGTAAGGCTGGTTTAGGGTTTAGTAGTAATGAACTCCTCTGGGAAACACTTGATCTCTCCTTCAATTCTGAATGAAAACTTTGCCAGGCAGAGTAGTCTGTATTGAAGGTTTCTCTTTTCCATGGTTTGAATACATCATGTCATTCCCTTTGGCCTGGAAAGTTTCTACTGAAATGTCATTTGATAGCCTGATGGAATTTCCTTTATATGTAACTGTTTCCTCTTGCTGATTTTAAGATTCTGTTTATTGTTACATTTTTTCATTTTAATTATTATGTGTCTTGGTGTAGACCTCCTTGGGTTTACTTTGTTAGGTCTTCTCTTTGCTGCCCAGACCTAGATGCTTCCCCAGATTAGAGAAGTTTTCAGCTATTGTATGTTCAAATAAGTTTTCTGTCCCTTTCTCACTCTTCCTTCTGGGAGTCTTGATAATACAAATGTTATAATGCTTGATGATGTGGCAGAGTTTCCTTAACCTGTTGTCACTTTTTATTCTTTTTTTCTTTTTGCTTTTCAGTTTACTTGTTTTTCATTATCCTGTCTTTCAGATCATTGATCCATTCTTCTGCTTCCTCTAATCTGCTGTTGATTCCCTCTAGTGTATATTTCATTTTAGTTATTGGATTCTTCAGCTCTGATTCTTTTTTTAATGTTTGTTTATTTTTGAGAGAAAGACAGAGCATGTGTGTGGGAGGGTAAGAGAGAGAGGGAGACACAGAATCTGAAGAAGGCACCAGGGTCTGAGCTGTCAGCACAGAGCCCAGTGTGAGGCTTGAACCCACAAGCCTTGAAATCATGACCGAGCTGAAGTTGGATGCTCAAACAACTGAGCCACCCAGGCACCCCATTAATTGATTCTTTTTTATGTATTTATGTGTTTGTTGAAGTTTTCACTGAGTTTATTCACTCTTTTCTCAGTTCTGATGAGTATCCTTATTATTACCTCAAACTCTTAATCAGACATAATGCTTGTGTCCATTTCCTTTAGTTCTTCTGAATTTTTTTTTCTTGTATTTGGAACATATTATTTTTCTTACTTTGTCTAACTCTGTGTTTGTCTCTATGTATTTGGTCCTGAGAATCCTGAGAAGCTCAGCTGCTTCTCCTGGTCTTGAAAGTACTGGCCTTATATGTAGTGGTCCTGTGGCACTTTGTAGCACAATCCCCCTGGTCACCAGAACCAGATGTTCCATGTATATTCCCTTTGTGGTCTATGTCTACTCTTCTGTTTTGTCTAAGCTGCAGTTGTTGTAGGCATGCTGTTGGGTGGGTCTGGTCTTCAGCCCAGCTGGCTACAATAATCTGGTTTGCCTCTTGTGGGTGTACCTTTCAGGGTTTTCTCCCTAGGTTATTGAGAGTCCTGGCTGGAGGTGCTGTGGTCTTGCTGGTGGCTGGCATCTGCAATTAGCCACTGCCACAGCTGCAGGTACTCCAAAGGGTATTTCTTCTTACCTGCATGGCCATCAATAGGCCTGGCTACTAGAACCATGGGCACACTGCTATGTGGAGTTATAGCTTCCTCCTCCTAGAGCAGGATTACTTTGAAGTAGTACCAGTGTCTGGCCAGGGCTGTCTGTTGGATGCAATGGTGTAGAGCTCCTTTGGAGGAGCACCTGCTTAGGTGGGTAGGTTGAGTAGGATGGGTCACAAGGGAGCACTGGGATGGAGCATTTGGTGCTGGCAAGGTAGATAAAGAGTTTTAGAACTAACTCCTGCAAGGTTCCAGCTATCTAGCCTGAGGAAGGGCAAGAAAAATGAGGCACACTTTTTCCCCTGGAGAAATCCACAGATCCCTGCCCCTCTGGCACATGTCCTAATATTAGTCAATAAATTTCTTTCACATACACCTCAGATGCTTTTCTTTAAAAAAATAATAATGTTATTTTGAGGGAGAGAGAGTGGGAGCAGGGAAGGAGCAGAGAGAGAGAGGTAGACAGAGAATCTGAAGCAGGCTCTGCATTGTCAGCACAAAGCTCAATGTGGGGCTTGAACCCATGAACTGTGAGATCATGACCTGGGTTGAAGTCAGATGTTCAACCAGCTGAGCCACTCAGGCACCCCCTAGGTACTTTTCAAAGTGCTGCTTTTGTGCTGTCATGGGCCAAGTTATTTAGCTTGTTGGAGTTAAGTTTCACTGATTTTAAAGTTTTGGAGCTGTTGAGATTCAAAGCTGGGTGTTATAGGGACTCGTCATCCCTGTGTAGGATCCCAAGGCTGGCGTTCTCAGTGCAGAATCTGATGCTCACACTCCTCTAAACCTGTGATGTCTCAATTGGTGGTTAGTCCTTCCAGGAGTTTGGTTTATGAATGCATCTCCACCCCTCCTATTCTCTTTGATGTGGCATTCTCTCTATGACTAGCAGTGGATGGTATGTTTTTCCAGTCTTCGTATCATTTTCAGACTTAGTTGCAGTACATGTGGTTGTCTCAGTGTCCATAAGACAAGGCAAACTTGGGATCCTCCTGCTCTGCCCTATTCCCCTCTAGTTAAGCTTAATGCGTAAGTTCAATTTAACAATCCGATCATTTGTATACACTCAGCTATATTGTGGGTGAAAGAAAATTAATTTAATTTAGATGCCTCTTTGTTCATAAAGCAAGCCAATTGTGTGTGTGTGTGGTGTGTGTGTGTGTGTGTATGCATGTATTTGTCTGCTATATATATCCACTACCTTGACTTGTGTCTTTGGTCCATTATTTTATACATTCAAGAGTGCTTTTTAGAGTAGGTATTATGTGGAAGGCCAAGTCCAGTGACGTATCTGTAGATGTCCTGAGTATATTTTTCTTAGGGACAAGGATGAAAATAAGGTATTTATTACCTGGACAGAATTTAGAAATCAGAAGATAAAATAACAGTCATGTTGAAAAAAAATATTCTTGGAATGTTTTTTATTAAAAACAATAAAGTAGTACCTCCATATTGAATTGTGTATTTGTTACGTATCTATCACTTCTTTGTAATCTAGATACTGACAACAATTCTATTTTGCTAAGGATAATATGGTGGTATGTTCCCATATACAGCCAATTTGTACCATAGTAAAGATTTCCTATATTAAAATGAGAAAATATATAGATCATCTAGTGCTCATTCCTCTTGGTAACTCAAAATATGATAAACCCAGTCTGTTCTCTTTAACTTATAATGTTGGATGGTTTTAAATGTATTGCTTCCATCTCCTTGATATATATTAACCATGAAAAATATGCTTAGTTTTTATTTTTAAGTTTGTATTAAAAAAAAACAGTGTAATAGTTGCATTATATGTCATTTTTCTTTCTAGAAAACCTAGTTTCTACAAATGTCATTACAATATTTTCTGGGCTTCTTTTGTTTTTATTTCACAACTAGTAATATCTAAGGATATTGAGATATTGGCATAGGTTTCCAAATATGAAATGTCCCACTTAAGTTACCATGAAGTCTGTGTAAGGATAGTAATCCATGTTTCCTACCTGTGTATTTTAATCCACTCAGTATTTGTGACGCCTGCATAATAACAAATGAGATCCCTATTGAAATATATGCAAAAGACCATTTTCTAGAAAATGTTCTCTCTTTCTTTATATTATAAAGTAACTTTTCTTATTAGCTATGGTGAATTAAAGTTATAATTAATCCTCCCTAAAACAATCTTTCTCAATCACTTCAAACTATTTCTCAGTTAAAGGTTATAGATTTCCTCCTTTCTGAATTCTCAGCGTGCTTTGCCTTTTGTATGCTGTATATGGCTGTCGATCTAAGAACTGCTTAATATTATGCCAACTGTTTTAACACAAAAGGGGCATTTTAAAATGTGAATAGCTTTAGTAAAAATTATATTAAACATACTTATTCATTATTAGAATAAATGTGCTTTTTCTCAGCATGAGTAATTTCAGGTACATGAGTAGAATATATTCAATTTTATTGGTTAAATTTTTAGTTTCCAGTTTTAAGTCTTCCCTGCCTCATATCTCTCTGTACCTCATATTAGAAAAGATTTCATACAAATGTGAGGTCCTGCACAAAACTGTGGTTTTATTTGTAGAGGAAGGGAAATTTAATTTCCTTTTTTAAATAGAAAAAAAAAACATTTTTGGTCTATTGGTGATAAATTCATATCCAAAAGAATATTCTAACCCTGACGTTAAATTTTTAATTAATGTCTAAAGAATACAGCATTTTCAGCCTAATTAAAAGAAAAAGATGTACTTATAAAAACTAGGATAATGTTAAAATTAGTAAAAATTATAGCAGATATTCTATCACACAAAAAGATACCTGAAGTTTCATGTATCTGCATAATTGGACCCTGGTATATAATTTATCTCTTTTATCAGTTTCACAAAACTTTCTCCTATAAAACTGTTAATTTTAATATCCCTTAAAAAAACATATTATTAGCACCACGCTCTAACCAACTGAGCTAACCGGCCACCTGACTAAAAAAACTTATAAAGTATACATACTACTATAAAAAAAACTAATGATCTACCATCGATAGCTTAACAAAAATGCCATTCAAATAATAAAATTGACCATTTTGCCATGTACTAGCAACATCTCCCTGTGTGTGTGTGTGTGTGTATTTATATACAATATCAGTAGTTAAGTGGGTGATACATATATGTATATATATCATATGTATCAATATCACATATATACATATGTGTGCATGTATCACCTACCAAACCACTGACACCTGTTTGGTACAAGGGATTAGATGGTGACCAATGGGGCTTCAAATGGATTTTTTAATGATCAATGAATTAATTTATCAGCATATAAAATGCAAGGGTGACATATAAGACTTAGCTAAACATTCTTCAACAGATTTCTAATACTTAAAAAGGGAGTGTAAGATAATGAGCATATTAGCCAATATCTAAAGTTATCGCAGTCATGAAATTCTATAATCTCTCTAGTCTAATTACTGCAGACATAAAGTGTATAAACGAAACATCAAAGTGTGTACCATGTTTTAATAGGAAAAAAACAAAATCATAAAGTGATTCGTATGTGCAACTGAAAATTCCTCTCACTTAATACAAATGAAAAATTTAAAAGATGTTAGTTGCAATGTTACTAATGTATTTTAGTGTGTTAAATAGCTGAGTGTTTATTATAAAATGAATGCTTGGTCCTGCAAGGGAAAGTGCATTTATTAAGTACTTAAAGCAACATCTCTCTTGCAAATTTTCCTTTCTGTTTCTCAGAACTGAATAGGTTTTTTAAGCAATTGTTTTTTCTTTGCTGGTTTGGAATGGGGTGGTTAAAGATACCATCATTTTTGTATTTTTTTCATATACAAAGCCAGGAGTAATTGACTCTGTTTTGTGGAAGATGATGTATTCACCATCTCTTATTTTGTTATCACCATCGTCTGATAGTTTGTTTTGTAAAAAAAGGCAAAGTGCAGCTGTCTCAAATGTGAATAACAGTATAGAAGGTCATAGAGACTTCATCTTGGGTAAAAAATGCATTTAATAAAGTTGAATAAGATTTCTTTAGCTTTCCATTTGTGTGCTGATGCCCAGGAAGATACCATATTTATAATTCTGGATGGTTATTCAATACTTTCTTTTTCATAAAGAAACTCTGATTCTAACAGTGCAAAAGGTGTATATTGCTTACATTCAAAAGTGCATAAATTCTTTCAGAATATCAAAGTTGATTTAATATGAATTTTTTTCTCTCACTTTCTCTCTATTATCCCTTCTGTTCCCCTATGGAGGGACAGATATCCTCAAATTTATTTATTTTCCTATCCATGTTTGCCAGAAAAATAAAATGAAAATGCATTGGGAAGACATAAAAATAACTGAGATAAGAATGGAAACAGTTTATTAACTTTCTGGTTGAATGACCTTGCAAAAGTTAATTAACTGCACCAAACTGTAATCTAGACAATTGAAAATTGATCATTTCTGTTGGTTGCTTCTCAACTATATATTTGTAGATATCTACATATGGATAAAATTGTGTTTGTAAAACTATGTCCTGTAATCTCTATATGACACATAAATGTATGTATAGATACCATACTGGAGTGTAGGTAGTCTTGTCACTCATTAATACAGTTTACAATATCAAAATCAACATGACTTCATTGGAAGTAATAGCCTTGAGAACAAGGTCTGTCTCATGACAGTGAATATATTTGGTAAACAACTGATTCTTACAGATGCTTACATTCTGTGAATGTAAGGTTTTCCTGTCTTATAATGCAGTGGCCTCTGTTCTAGTTCTAGACCTCATCATCTCTCAACTAGAATAATGCTCCTGGATGGACTTAAACTTTTCTAAAGACTTTCTGGTGATTTCTTAAATGACAGTGAATGTACAGAATATTAAATCTGAAAATGCCACTTTCTTTATGGTAGACCTTTATTGACACGTAATCCTTAAGATTTAGCTCAAACTTGGGATGTCTGGTTGGCTTAGTCGGTTAAGCTTCAGATTTCGGCTCAGATCATGATCTCAGGTCATGATCTCACAGCTCATGAGTTTAAGCCTGGCCTTAGGCTCTGTGCTGACAGCTCAGAGTCTGGAGCCTACTTTTGATCGTGTCTCCCTCTCTCTCTGCCCCTCTTCCACTCACACTCAAAAATAAATAATAAAATATTTTTGAAAACCAAGATTTAGCTCAAATTCAACATATTTGGCAAGGTTCTCCAAATAATTTCCTTTTTCTTATTTGTTAACTTTTAAATAAATGGGTTTACTATCTTACATACCAGGCAATGTGATTATTTTATGCCTTTACCACATTATAGTAACATAAAAATCCATCACACTATTTCACATTCCTTTGCCTTTCTTTTCTTATTGAGAGAAAATTTATACAATATACTAGTCACTGTTTCAACCATTTTAAAGTATATTACCCAGTGGCTTTTAGTATATTCACAATATTGTGCAGTCATACCATTATCTAATATCAGAACATTTTCATCATCCTGAAATGAAACTCCATACCCTCTAAGTAGTTGCTTCTCATTTACCTCTTCCTTAGCCCGTGGCTACTACTAATATGCCCTCTATCACTATAGATTTGTCCATTCTAGATATTTCCTATAAATGATAGCATATGATATGTAGTTTTTGAGGCTAGCTTCTTTCACTTAACGTAATGTTTTCAAGGTTCACCCATGTGGTAGCATGTATCAGCACTTGATTCCTCTTAAGGCTGAATAATATTTTATTGTAGTTGTATACCACATTTTGTTTATCCATTCAACATTTGAGTTGTTTTCATTCTTTCCCTTTCTTAATGCTCTATCTTCTTCAGGGGAACCTTGTCTGACAAGTGTTGGTTAGATATCGCACATATTTATAAAGATACAGATGTAATTTCCCATGAAACTTTTCTTGAACCCTGTCAGTTCTTCTGTTTTTTTCTAGGCATTATATTATGTTGAAGTTGCATGATTTTCTCTGACAGTGTGTTAGAAACTTGGGAAAATATTTATTTATATTGTTTTTGCATAGTGTGTGATGCATAGATTTATGTTCACACTTTATAAATAGACTATAACTATAGAAATACAGTTAACTGTATTTAACTGTACATTTTATATGCTATAACATAAAAGTTTAATTATGTATAATTTAACCACATATTTCTAGAATGAAGCAAGAATACTTGAGTAATTAAGGGACTGAATAGGAAGATCTATAAAGAAAAAGTGAGTTAATACAAAGTTGGAATTTCACATGAATTCTGACATGTCAGGAAATCTTTTAAAATGTTTTTTATGATTTCCATAGTGGCTAAAGTAGTTGAAGGGGAAGAGTTACGGGGTGGTATACGTTCATACTATGATCTCAAGCCCAGTAAGTGACAGATTAATCAAATACGCATCATTAAAATGCCATAAGTTATCAAATCTTGTTATATGCAAGAAAGCAATAAAATATAATTTTCTGTTTGGGACAGCAGGAATAAATACAGACATCATTTTCCAGGAAGGATCTGAGTAAAAATAGGAGAATGAAGTTGAAACAGCTCATTTCAAGATGCCTTTGCAAATCTAGATAACCAGTCATTTTAAAATGCTGTCAGCAATTAAAAAGGACAGCAAACACTGACTATACATAATTTTAGAAAACATGGAAAAGACTAAGCATGTGGTTTCTTACTACAGCTTCAGTAGCCATTGCACATATACATAGCAAAGGTAATTACAGCAAAGGAAACATGACTTTAATAAAATATATGCAGAAATTGATAGTGTATTTTGTATATACATGTATATACACATACACACATACATAGAGTGTATTTAATAAAATATATGAAGAAATTGATAGTGTATTTTGTGAATATATATATAGAGTGTGTTGAATAAAATATATGCAGATTATTATATATGTGTGTATATATATGTGTGTGTGCATATATGTATATATGTGTATATATACATACGTATGTATGATATTGTATCATACATATCATGCTATACGAATCATACATATGTATGATACTCTATCACACAAAAAGATACCTGAAGTTTCATATGTATATATATATATACATACATACACATCTATGTATATATGTGTGTGTGTATATATATGTGTGTGTATCTATATCTATATCTATATCTATATCTATATCTATATCTATATCTATATCTATATCTATATCTATATCTATATCTATCTATATATCTGTATCTATGAGATAGAAAGAAAGAAAAAGACTATTTCAATACATACTTTTGGTCAGTCACCAAACATTTCCAAAATTGGAGGGTTGCCTGTAGCATTTCATAAAGAATAAAGAGTTTGCTTTTAAAAGGGTAAAAATGTAACATTTGTCTTTCTGGCCATAAATTTATGCTGTTTCCACAGAAATAAACTCTTTTCTAAAATTAACTTTTGGTTTACTAACAATAGTCTCTAAACCTCATGTACCATATTGCCAGTAGTCTATACCATATGTAAAACTACTACAAAGTTAATCACAAGTATTTGAAGATAAATGTACATTTTTTTTATTTCAACTACTATAAATCCTATGTTTCCTGTAACTAATGTGTTCTACTGTGATAATACTCATTCAGGAAATTTATTTTATTATGGGAATTAAATGATACTTAGCCAAAAGGAGGAAATTAAACCAATTTCGGATTTTTAAAAACAGCAAATTCTGTCAACAAATGTTTACTAAATTGAACTTTCTTTTAATAGAGTAACATTTTCCAAAAGTTACTCTATTCCCAAAACATAAATTACTAAATGTTATAATTGTTCAGTGTTGTCATTGAAACACGTTACTACTGATCATACTGCTCTATTAAAAATAAATGCATCATATAGGGTTATAGCAATTGATATGTAATCATGCAAATAACCTTTATGAAAGACTGGATCAGCAAGCTAAATTCCCATATAAAACAGGGGAAATGTTAAACCTTTGGCATTTTAATCTCCTTAGGACAGAATGGAGACTCATGTTATTGTGATCTTAAATATCAGTCACAAATTCTTAAGACAATGTGAAGTCCATTGAAAGCCAAAACCAGACCGGGAGCCAGACACAAACCTCTTCCATTAAACCAAAATTCATTAAGTACTTGCAACCCATCAGCTGGCTGATGTGGCCCAGAGTCTGCAAAAGCTCTTGTAAGAGAATAGGAAGCTAATTCTGGTTCTTTGGAGTCTTGCAGAAGGAGTGTTCTTTCTGTTGGAAAATGTTATAGCACTTAGTCACTGATTCATTATCTTAGCCCAAGTGTTATGAACAAATACTTCTAGGTTTTCTTTGCTTAATTATTTCCTTGACTTGTATCTTAAAATTAGAAAAATAGAGACCCCAAAAATGCCAGTTAATCAAGGGGAAAAATTCAATTTAAAGATTTCAGTAATATCTTGGTGAATTAATGAACTTTCTTAGAAGGATCCATCTTGATCTAGATCTAAATCCTGTGATGAACCCAAATGAACCCGGGAATCTTTTTCTCTTTGAGTTGTTTCTGATCTTACACTGATTTTTTTTTCCTGTTTCGTCCCAAGCAAAATTTAATACTGTGTGTTACTAACGACTATTTAATGGGTGTATAGTAATGTGTGTTAGGAAATTTACATTATCTATGCCCAATAATTTCCACAACAATTCTGTTATATAAGTTATTTGCACCTTCAGTTCCACAAGGGAAATGGGGTTTAAAGATTCTTTAATATCTTTCCTAAAGGTTAGCTTTAAGTAGGCAATTTCAATGCATCCCAGCTTGTTTGTTTTGGCAGGCCTTATAGGTGCTAGTATAATTACTATATCACACATATTTCAGAAATAAACATACCCAATTTAACAATAGCTATAAGTGTTGAGTGCATACTATGTGGCATATTGTCTATTAAATACCTCTCTATACTTAGAGAACATTTTATAGACTTACATAGAATAGTCTTCTATTATATATATTCTTACATACTCATATATATTTATATATTATCAAAGTACATGGATGGATTTTATATATAAATATATATATGCTTATAAAATTCTTAAAATTGTTGTGAAGTATCAGTTATTAAAACCTGTTTAAAGATTATTAACCTTAGGCATGAAGGGGATAAATAATTTAAGTTTCTAGGGGACAGAAAGGAACTATATTAATATGGTATATATCTAACCTGGATTTAGATTCACTTTTATTTTTAGCTATCTTGTTTAATGACTGGCCCATGATAGGCATTCAAATTAGACCTATTACTCCTCACAGAGTCAAGTAAGTTGCTTAAAACAGGACTCTCCAAAGTGGATAAGGTGAATGTTTGCTTCATTCTAAGATCTCCATTGCAAAATATTCTGCAGATAGTACATTGAGATCGTTTCTAGCTTGTGATGGGGGAAAACACTTCTTTCAAAAACAGGAATATTTTAATTTTATTTCTAAATGGAGAAAGGATAATATCCATTTTACCAGAAAACGTTGGATAGTTACCTGACAAAAATGACAGTGATTCTCACTCCCACAAAATGTTATTCATTTTGAAGAATCAAAGGGAGATAATAGTTGTACTAAAAAAAACCCCACAATGTGTTCCCCTATATTGTAATACCCATATTGTTATTTTAAGTGCAGAAGCACAATTGGAAAGATACCTCATTTCTTTTATTCTGCTTACCTTACATTTGGTAAATTTTTTGTATACTATGCTCTGTAAGCATTCAAATGTTATTAAATATGTCTTTTAAACTGTGTTAATAATGAAAAACACACATATTCTCTTCTGATCTGAGATGACTTGGAAGATATTCCTCCCAATAATTTATCCCAAAGCAGTGGAGCCTGGTAATTTGGGTGGTTAATGCTCTTTTATTCTTTCTTTGTGCTTCTTCCTCTCTCACAAATACCATAATTTCATACTAGTGTCTCTCAATCTCCAACAGGGGAAAAAAAGCCCCTTTTATCACCTGAAAATTTATATCAGTGGTTAGCATGCGTAAGATTCAGTCACCGTTATCAGAATATGCCCAAATTATAAGATTCTTTAGATAATGGTAATTATTCATTATGTCAAAAAGTTAGTGTTGCCATGTTCAGAAAAGGTTGAACTAGGTTAAATTGGCCTAAAATTAGTCATCTCTTCCCTAGTCCCATTATCTAATATTTAACGTGGTGATTCCTACTCAATGTCATGTGCCCTCACCTTTAATGGGATACAGTAATTGCATAAGCATCTCAATCCTAATTGGGTAATCTTACAGAATTAAGTAACACAGTCTGTTCCACCTTTCCAACCTACTCAATTTCTTCCCCCAGACTTTCCCCATGACAGTTGTCATTTTTCTGGAATGCATGATTCTCTGGGAATCAAAAAAGATTGTTGCTTCTAGGTTAATACATAACAAGAGAAGATAGTTAAATTTTTAATTAAAGCTTGGTATAAAAATGATGTAGTAGCTTTGTGGTGAGAGTGTGACATTGGATTTAAGAGTGCCTGATGTTTGTTTCACATTGTTCTCCCAGAGCATAGAACAGGACCTGGCTATCCCAGAAACTCTAGAAATATGAAAGCCCAGATTTTATTCCCAATCTCTATACCCTCTAAAACTTTAGGGGGGCAATTTAACCTTGCTTATACTCTAGTTCTAATAATAAAGAGTTGGGCTATATGGGATTCCCAAATGCTATTCATAAGAGAGCTTATTAAAACAACACGAAAGATTATTAACACAAACCTACTGAATTATATTCCACATGGTAAAGTCCAAGAATATGTATTAAAAAATGAACTCCCCAAATTTTTATGAGCAGCTATACTTGTGAAACAATATTTATCTGATTTCCTACTCCCCTATCACATTTGCTAAAGATCTAACTCTAATGTATTTAATTTTAAACGTCTGATAGGCTGATTAAAATCATAGCTTGGAGTAGATGAGTAATTTGGTGTCCCTCCATTCTACTATATAGGTATTGCATACACCACCACTTTGTGGGTACAATTGATTCTCTGCAGAAGACATCTGTGTTCAAGGACTATTTCCATTTTAGGAAAATGTTACATGGAATAATAAAATGAGTATAAACTATTGGACCAGGAATGGATTAGAATTCCAGTTTCAGAGATAAATTTGTAAAGGACCTCAGATAACAGTAGTCCCTTTTTCCGCTGTTCCTAAGATACATAGGATCTAGCCCTCTGAATTCAGAATGTGTGATTTTTCTTCAGACACAGAAATTAGATACTGATTATTAGGCAAACATTATGACCCTAATGGTCTCAACATATATGCTCTAATGTTAGTAGGATGCCAGATCATAAACAGAACATCCAGTTAAATTTGAATTTAAAGTCAATAACTGTGTTAGCACCAATGAATCCCAAAATTGCATGTATATGGGTATCCTACACAGTATTAGAGATACACTAAAAAATAATCTCTTGATTCCAAATTAAAATTTAACTGGGTGTCTTGCATTTTTATTTGTGATATCCTGTAACCCTAAATCTGAGGTCTCTTTGTAAAATGGAGCCTAACAAAGTTTCTGTCTAGAGATGAAAATTTCACAGCGATTGAGGAGGTTTAATAATTTCAGTGCTTTTTAAAGTGGCAATATCTTGCCCATAAAAAGAAAAATAAAACTATTGTACAGACAACTTATTCAAATGACCAAAACTTTAAACAAATGCTATTTTCCTTGGGTGTTTGTGGGCACACATATGTTTATATACGTATGATCTTAACAACTCACTTTCACTTACTGAAAACATAACTGTTTACATGGCTAAAAAAGTATTAAGTGTTCAGGCTAAAAATATTTTTAAATGACAGCTACATTACATCATAGAGGATATTAAAAACATCTATATTTTGAGATTATAAAATAATAATTCACAGTTTGCAATATGGGGAACTATATGTAAATTATATTTCGACAACTGCTTGCAACTTCAACTTTTAAAGCTGTTTTTAAAATCTTTTTCCATGAAAAAGAATTGTCTATTGATAGCATAATTGCCTTGTGACTGGATATGAGGAAACTTCGAATGAAACAGATGGTTGTCTGTAAAGTAATGCCTACAAAGTACAATTGAAAATCAGTATTCAAAAATAAAAACTTGGAACTTTTTCTTGATATAATTGTCAAAAGAAATCTGGCTCACCAATTGGAGAAATAAAATTCCCAGTGTTTATTTTTCATAAATATTAAATAAACACAACTATATTTGTTGATACATACTAACATTTTCATGTAAACCGTTACAAATTACAGGGTCTTAAATGACATATGTGCTATGTCAAATGCATATTTTAACTCTACCTTTCAATGGTAATCCTCCAAGATCTTCATTGGCATATAAAAACCACAAAATAATCTTTCCATGCTATGTGATTAATATTTTATAAGTAGTCATGATAAAAACTGCTGGAATTGTCTGCTATATTATCCATATATTTTATGTGTAGCTTGTGATGATTTGAGAAAAAATACTTAGAATGGGCATTACTAAAGAGTTTTACTTGGATCTCAAGAGAAAATAGTTTCTACTAATATTTGAGCAAAAATTATTCTCTTGAATGTCTTTTTTTTTTATTTTGGCCAAGTATTCAAAGGTTAATGGAAAGTGAAAAAACTGTTTCTTGTCCAATCTATGGCACTGCTATTCAATATGATAGCCTGTGGAATTCTGCTAAATTGGGCCAAATTGACCTTTCTCTATCGGATCATATCTGCTAGGTGTAGATTCATGTATTTGCTCATACTTGGATTTTACTACCACGTAGACAATTCATATTCTCCAGAGAATTCAGAAACGGAGGAACAGCATACTTCTCTACAAAGTTGAGAATTTCTCTAGTCAAATTAAATGTCAGTGCAAAATCACCCAAAACAGAAGAGGGTTTGAATGGATATTTTTAATAAGGACTTTTACAAAAGGGTTTAATTCATTTAAAGTTAATTTCATTATCATAATTTTGGCAACAGATAAGCATCCTCACTCAATTGAAATTTTAAAATAGCGTTTATAACTGTTTAATGAAAGTCAATTCAATTTGTTTATTGGCAAGTTGTTTCTTGTCAAGATGCTCAAGAAAACTAACTTGTGGAGTAACTCCAGGTTACTAAGAACTTTGAAATCATTACTTAAAAAAAGTATAGTTACCTTTGCAAATTCTTACTAATTTTTCAGGGTTCTGCTGCCATACCTAATATTACCTGAGTGATACCTGAGTTGATTTTTCCCTAGTTACCTTATTTTCCTACACCCATTCCCACAGCCTTTTCAGCATGGCTATAACATAATGGTGGCAAAACCCAGTTTTTATAGCTGAGTTTTGTTTGCAGTTCATCAGTGCATAATTAGTTTTATTTTTATCAGTTCTTAAAGCTGTATTTCAGGTAAAGAAGAAAACCTAGTACTATTTTACCTGAATGATCAAAGGTAAAATCATGAAAATTCAGAACAGATATCGTTATTTATTTTTATTTAAGTGCTTATTTATTTTGAGGAAATGTGCACACACAAGTGGGAGAGGGACACAGGGAGAGAGAGAGAAAGAGAGAATTCCAAGCAGAGTACACACTGTCAGTGTAAAGCCCAATGTATGGCTCGATCGCATGAACTGTAAGATCATGAGCTGAGTCAAAATCAAAAGTCAGTTGCTTTGGGGCACCTAGGTGGCTCAGTCGGTTGAACGCCAGGCTTCAGCTCGGGTCATGATCTCATAGTTTGTGCTTTCGAGCCCCGCATCCGGCTTTGTGCTGAAGGCTCAGAGCCTGGAGCCTGCTTCGAATTCTGTGTCTCCCTCTCTCTCTGCTTCTCCCCGGCTCATGTTCTGTCTCTCTTTCTCCTTCAAAAATAAATAAAAAAACATAAAAAAGAAGTCAGTGGCTTAACCGAGGCCCCCGAGGCACCCCTGGGAGACATATTTTTTAAATAAATACAAAGATGAATGTAAAAAACTTAAATTAACTTATCAAAACTTGTAGGATGCACTGAAAGTGGTGGTTAGAAATTTATACCACTGAATGCATATATTAAAAAAAATGAGAAAGATCTAAAATCAAGTCTAACTTTTTACCATAGAAAATGAGAAAAAGAAGAACAGATTAAATCCAAAGTAGAAAAAAATAGATAAGATTTAGAATAGAAATCAATGAATTAAAAACAGGAAATCAGTAAGGAAATTAACAGAACCAAATGCAAATTCTTTGAAAAGATCAATAAAATTCATAAGCCTGTACCAGGCTAAATAAGGGAAAAAATAGAAAAGAATACTAATATGAGAAATGAAAGGTGGGACATCACTACAGATCATATGGGAATTAAAAAGGTAAAAATATGGGGCTCCTGGGTGGCTCAGTTTTTTGGGCATCCGACTTCGGCTCAGGTCATGTTCTCTCAGTTGGTGGTTTGAGCCCCATGTCAGGCTCTGTGCTGACAGCTCAGAGCCTGGAGCCTGCTTCAGATTCTCTCTCCCTCTCTCTGGCCCTCCCCTGCTCATGCTATGTCTCTCTCATTCAAAAATAAATAAACATTAAAAAAAAGATAAAAAGTAATAAATTATGAATACCTATATATTCAAAATTGGTGACCTAGATAAAATAGACCAGTTCCTTAAAACATAAAATTTGTCATCATTCACACAAGAAGTAGACAATCTGAATAGGCCTATATCTTTAAAGAAATTGAATCAATTATAACTTTCAAAGCAGATAATAGCAGGTCCTGGTGGATTCACTGGTAAATTCTACCAAATATTTAAGGAAGAAATTATCCCAATTCTCTCCAATTTCCTTCAGAGGACAGAAGGAAAGGGAACACTTCCCAACTCATTTGTGAGGTGAGCTTTACCCTAAAACCAAAATGAGGCAAAGACAATGCAAGGAAAACAAACAAACAAAAAATTACAGGCCAACATCTCATAAACATATATGTAAAAATTCTCAACAAATTATTACTCTATTGAATCCAATGATGTATAAAAAGATTTATACACTGTAACCAATGGGATTTATCCCAGGTATACAAGCCTGGTTCAGCATTTGAAAATCAAATTATGTAACCTATTACATCAATGACATAAAGAAGAAAAATTATGTGATCATATAAATAAGTAGATATAAAACAAAGTCTTTGACAAAATGAAAACCCCCAACTATGATAAAAACTGTAAGTAAACTAGAAGTAGTGGGAACTTCCTCAACTACATAAAGAATAGCTACAAAAACATCATGCTTAATGATGAGAAACTTGAAGATTTTCCACTAAGATTAGGAGCCAAGAAAGATACCCTCCCACAGCAATCCTTTTCACCATTGTCTTAGAAATTTTAGCTACCAAAATAAGAAAAAGAAACAAAAGAATTGTAGACTGAAAAGGAAGCAGTAAAACTCTCCGTGTAATCATATAGGTAGAAAATCTGAAAACAATTAACAAAAAACTCTTGGAACTAATAATGGACTAGAGCAAGTTTGCAGGATTCAAAGTAAAGATATTAAAGTCAATCACTTTTCTATATATATCAGCAGTGAACAAGGGGAATTTGAAGTTAAAAATAAAAAACACCATACCATTTGCATTAGTATGCAAATAGACTATGCAAAAATAAAGTATGCAGATATAAATCTAACAAAATGTGTGCAAGAACTAGATGAGGAAAACTATAAAACTCTGATGAACAAAATCAAAGAACTAAATAATTGAGATACTCATGTTCATGCATAAGACGACTCAATATTGTCAAGAGATCAGTACTTCCCAATTTGATCTATAGACTAATGCAATTATAATCAAAATGCAAGAAAGTTATTTTATGAACATCAACAAACAACCTCTATTGTATGGAGAGGCACAGACTCATTATAGCCAATACATACTGAAAATTTAGAACAAGGAGGGAGAACTGACACTACCCTATGTAATCTTACTATAGAATTACAATAAACAAGACAGTGTGATATAGGCGAAGGAATAGACAAATTAGTAGAACAGAATAGGAAGTCTAGGAATAGACCCACACAAATATAGTCAGCTGATTTTTGGTAAAGGAGCAAAGGCAATCATTTTTAGTAAAAGGCATTAGAACAACTGAACATCCACATGCAAAAATGAATCTTGACCTACACATTTCACAAAAAAATAGTTCAGAATGTATCACAGACCTAGATGTAAAACACAAAACTATAAAACTCCTAGAAGACAACATTTAAGAAAACTTAGATGACCTTAGGGATGGAATAACTTTTTAGATACAACTCCAAAGGCACAATTAACGAAATAAAGAATCAATAAGCTAGACTTCATTAAAATTAAACATTTCTGCTCTGGGAGTGGCAATATCAGAAGAATGAGAAGACAAGCCTTAGACTGGGGGAAAAGATTTGCAAAAGACACATCTGAGAAAGAACTCTTACTTAAAATATACAAAGAAAGGGGCGCCTGGGTGGCGCAGTCGGTTAAGCGTCCGACTTCAGCCAGGTCACGATCTCGCGGTGCGTGAGTTCGAGCCCCGCGTCAGGCTCTGGGCTGATGGCTCAGAGCCTGGAGCCTGTTTCTGATTCTGTGTCTCCCTCTCTCTCTGCCCCTCCCCCGTTCATGCTCTGTCTCTCTCTGTCCCAAAAATAAATAAACGTTGAAAAAAAAAATTTTTAAATATACAAAGAAAAAAACAAACAAAAGAAAACAAAATGTACAAAGAACTTTAAAACTCAATAAGAATACGAACAATCCAATTAAAATAATGGCTAAAGACTTTAAACTTAAAAAGACATCTACCAAGGAGGATATACAGATGGCAAATAAACATGTTAAAAGATTCTCCTGATTATGTGTCATCAGAAAAATGGAAATTAAATGAACATGAGATGCCAGTATGTACCTATTAGAGGAGCCCAAACCCAAAACACTGACCACATCAAATACTGGTGTGGATGTAGAACAATGATAACAATCATTCATTGTTGGTGGGAATGGAAAATGGTACAGACACTTGGGAAGACATTTGATGGTTTCTTATAAGACTAAATATACTCTGAGCATAAGATCCAGCAACCATACTCCTTGGAATTGACTCAAAGCTGTTGAAAATTTAAATCCACCCAGAAACCTGCATGCAATTATTATTATACTCATGATTCCCAAAACTTGTAGTCAACCAACATGCACTTAAATAGGTGAATTAATAAATAAACCATGGCACATCTAGACATTGTAGTATTATTCAGCACCTAAAATAAATGAACTATCAAGCCATGGAAAGACATAAAGGAACCTTAAATGCATATTCTAAGTTAAAGAACCCAATCTGACAAAGCTACATACTGTAGGATTCCAAATAGATGACATTCTGGAAAAGACAAAACTATGGCATAAAAACATCAGTGGCTTTAGGAATTGGGGAGGGGAGAAGGGTGAATAGCAGAACACAGAGGGTTTTTAGGGCAGTGTATAAATCTAACTTTATGCATACTGTGTATGATATTTTAATGATAGGTATGTGTTATTATACATTTGTTGAAAGCCATAAAATCCAAAGGACCAGGTTTGAATCTTAATGTAAACTATGCACTTTGGCTGATTATGATGTTTCAATATAAGTCATTGATTGTAACAAATGTACCCCTCTGGTGGGTGATATTGATAATGAGGAAAGTTATACACATGTAAGGACAAGGTGTATATGGCACATGTCTGTACATTTCTCTCAAATTTGCTTTGAATCTAAACTCTAAAATAAAGTCTTTATAAAAAATAAAATTAGCTGGAGTGGCTAACATGAACCAACATTATTCTCTGAACCCTTAGCAGATGATTGCATTTCTTACTATTTAACTCTCAGTCTCAGGCATGCTTAGTGATAGGTCATGATAATAAATGTTTCTTCTGTTAAATATATGAGTTTATCCTTAATTATATTTTCTAGCATAAATATAGGATTCTTTAGGATTGCTCTAGTCATTGGTAATTTTCATGAACTGAAACATAACATTGAAATGATTCCTCCTTAATCAGTACCAGGAAATCAATACACATAGGATATGTAGGAATATACTTTTTTTAGATATGAGTTAGAATTTATGTTTATGATTTTGTATTTAACTTACACTGGTAAGTATCCCCTCTATGGAGTACATTATTTGGGGTGCTTTTACTTAGTCTTACATTAAATCGTAACTTAATGGAAATAATAACTTAAGCATCACCTAAACCATTTGTATAATTTATATTTGTATAATTATAGATTATTGAATAGGAACTAAAATACTTGTTATTAAGCTTATAAGCATTGTAAAAATATTGATAAAATGTAGGAATACTTTAAAAATGAAAACAACAGCACCTACATTTTAATCAAACACCCATAGTTTTTTAATACCTGTATTAACATTTTGGCATATATTCTTTACAGACTTTTAGATATGTTTGTGGGTTTCTGTGTGAGTGTTTGTGTACATATCACAAAATAGGATATATACTATTTATTTTACTTTTCACATGGACTTTCAAAATATCCTCAGAGAGATGATGGTCAAACCAATAACTAAAAGGGCTATATTGATTCAATATATCCTGTTTGGCAATGGTGATTGATATGCAGATCTAGAATTTTAGTAATTTTAAGATTTTAAATGTATCTATTCACATAATGTCTACATTTTTCTTAATTTTTATTTATTTATTTTGAGAGAGTATGTGTGTGCAAGCAGTGAGGAGAGGCAGAGAAAGAGGGTGAAAGAAAATCCCAAGCAGGCTCTGCATTTGTCAGCATGAAGCTGGACACAGGGCTTGACCTCACAAATCTGAGATCATGTCCTAAGCCAAAATCAAGAGTCAGTCACTTAACTGACTGAGCCCCCAGGCACCCCTAATGTCTACCTTTTTAAAGGTTTGAAAACAGGGGCGCCTGGGTGGCTCAGTTGGTTAAGCATTCGACTTTGGCTCAAGTCATGATCTTGTGGCTGGGTTCATGGGTTTGAACCCCATGTCGGGCTCTGTGCTGAAAGCTCAGAGCTTGGAGCCTGCTTCAGATTCTGTGCCTTCCTCCCTCTCTGCCTTTCCCACACTTGCACTCTCTCTCTCAAAAATAAATAAACATTAAGAAAAATTTTAGAGGTTCAAAAAACATAATATTTACTAAAATGATTTATTAGTGAATCATTAATATGATAAACATTGAGAACATATTGTCAATCAGGCACTATTCTGAGCATGAGAGTTGCAAGCACCCAAGAAGGGAGATAAGAGATTGCAATTTTTAGGAAACAGATGATGATAATAGTAGAAGTGCTGACTAGTGGTTGGTTGTGGGCGTATATTTTTTCTAAAATGATCACATATTGAAATATGATGTATCTACAAAAAATACACTGCTATTTAGCTCACAGTTCAATGAGGTTTTTTTTTTTAATGCGTGCACTTGTGCAAACACCCCCTTCAGGATACATAAAACTTCCATCACCAAGAAAATCCCCTTTCTGTTCATTCACCATGACTACCACTATTCATCTTCCAACAACAGAGAAAAGTGCCATTGTAATTTCTATCATCACCATTAATTAGTATTTTTATACCTATAAGTATGATACAAATAAAATAATATGGCAGGCATTCTTTTGTATCTGACTTCAGTAGCACTGCATTGTCTTTGAGAGCCATCCATATCACTGTGTATAAAAATAGATTGTCCCTTTAACTGCAGAATAGTATCCCATTGCATGAAATGTAGCTTATTTTGTTCTTCTCACGATGAACAGTTTAGGGATGTTATGAATAAAACATCTATGAATATTGGTGTACAGGTCTTTTATGAACATATGTTTTTCATATCTCTTGAAGTACCATTGCTGGGTCAGAGTAGATATATGTTTTACTATATAAGAAAGTATCAAACATTTTTTCACATTCCTTGTAAAATGTTTACAGTGTACAAGGTCTCCAGTTACTACATATCCTTGCTAAAACTTGGTCTTGTCAGTCTTTTATTTTTGTTTTATTTTTTTAACATTTTCCATTCTATAGGCTATTCGCTGGTATCTCCTTTTGGGTTTTATTTTCATTTCCAGGATGTGTAATGATGTTGAGCACATTTTCACTTGCTTTAAGAGAGTTATAAATATTCTGTTGGAATACTTCAGTCTTTTGTGCTTCCTTCCTGGATTAATTTTCCCTTTGCAGTTGACTTGTAGAAGTTGCTCAGATATTCTGGATGTGACTCCTCTTCCATTGTATGTGTTACAAATGTTTCCTCCCAGACAGTGCTTTCCTTTTCAATGATGACTTTTGATTAAGTATAATACATTTTTAATTTTTTAATGTTCACTTTAAGTTTCTTTTTTTAATGATATTATTTATAAATAATTTTATCTTTACACAAAAGTTGCAAGGATAATACAGCAAGTTCCTGAATAAGATTTATCCAGTAAGACAATAATTTTAATGAATTAATGATTAATTGACAATTCCTCCTAAGATAACTGCACCAACCCCGAGATCACACAAAGTATACTCCCTGCCTTATTCTATAATCATTAATGTTTTAAGTTTTTAAATTAGATCTATGATTTGTACTGAACTCATTTTTACTTATCATGTAAGATTTATTTTTCCTAAGTACATACCTCATTGTACCAGAGTTACTTTTTTTTTTTTTTTAATGACATTCCTTTCTGTATTCAATCACTTTGGGACCTCTGAGAAATTTTGATAGGGAATGGACTGCATCAGTTCAACAATTTAATGAGAATTCACATCTTCAAAATCTGGTTTTCCAACCTATAAACACGGTATAGTTCTCTATTTCAACATTTTCTATATGCTGCAATATTATCCCATCTTCATGGGATCCCATCTTCACATGTTGAGTTCTTACATGTGGTTGGCTAAATTCCTAAATATGTTACATTTTTGGTAATATTTGAAATGTGTATTGTCATATTTATCTAAATGCAATTTGTGTGCAGTAAACTCTACTTCTTTAAAAGCACACAGTACGATGATTTTTGATACATGCCTTAGTCTATTTTGGATGCTTTAAAAATATACCATAGATTGGGTGGCTTATATATAACAGAAATGTATTTCTCATAATTCAGGAGGTTTAGAAGGCCACGATTAAGGTGCTAGCAGATTCAGTGTTCGGTAAAGACTTATTGGTTTATAGACCTCCATTTTCATATTGTATCCTCACATCGAAGAAGGGGTAAGGGGATCTCTGAGGACTCTTTTATAAGGACACTAAATATCATTCATGACGCCTCTATACTCATGACCTAATGACCTCTCTATGTCCCCACCTCCAAATACCATCACATTCTGGACTTGGTTTCAATATATGAAATTTAGGGAGATGACAAATTCAGTCTACGGCACATGGAACAGTTATGTAGTGTCAAAGAATATTTTGATGACCCAAAAATGTTTTCTGAGCCTCTTCAAAGTCAATCCTTTCTCCACTTCTAGTACATAAAAGCACACTGCTTATTGTCACTATAGTTTTATATCTTCTACAGATTCATATAAACAGAACAGTAAATTATATAGCCTATTAAGAATCATTTAAGAGTTACCCATGTTGTTATATATATTCATAGTTCATTATTTTTATTACCTAGCAGTATTCCATTGTGTCAATACCCTATAATTCGCTTGTTCATTGACTAGTTGATGAACATTAGTATTTAAAAATTGTAAATAGACCAGATCTGAACACATGTTTTTGTGAGAACAAATGCTTCCATTTGTTCTAACCTGGGGCAAAATGCAGGTTAGTATTGTTAGATTTTATGGTAAATATATGCTTTATTAAAAAATAATGGGGGGCGCCTGGGTGGTTCAGTTGGTTAAGCTTCCAACTTCAGCTCAGGTCATAATCTCACGGTTTGTGGGTTCGAGCCCCGTATTGGGCTCTGTGCTGACAGCTCAGAGCCTGAAACTGCTTCAGATTCTGTGGCTCCCTCTCTCTCTGTCCCTCCCTCCCTCACATTGTGTCTACCTCTCTCTCAAAAATAATATACATATACATTAAATTTAAAAAAATATATTGGGACTAACGCTTTCTCAAATCATTGTTTTATTATTGTTGAGGGTATCATGATTAGTGTTAATTCCATCAATCATGTAGCAGCTTTCCACAGGTATCATGCTATGATTTTGCTTATATTTCTCTGGTATATAATGATATAATTTTTAAATATATTGGCCATTCTTATATAATTTTTATTTATTTCTTATTGTGCCATTTCTCTTTCATTTTTTAAATGTTGCATTGTGGTTAATATGATATATAATGTGATAATAATTTTTAAGTATACATTACTGTTGAGCATCAGTACAGTATTGTATAGCATATCTCTACAGATTAGTCATCTTGCTTAAGTGAAAATTTATGTCCATTAATAAGTAATTCCTCATTCCCCCCTCCTCATACTATCCCACTCTTTGATTCTATGAACTTGACCTCATTGGATATTTCAACTAAGTGGAATCACGCAGTATTTGTTTCTCTGTGACTGGTTTATTTCACTTAGCATAATGTCTTCCCCATTCATCCATGTTGTTACATATTGTAGAATTTCCTTTACTTTGAAAGCTAAATATTCTTGCATATATATCATATATATATATATCATATATATATGATATATATATGGTGTTAGTATAATCTTATTCCCATAGTATGACATGGATATTGGCCACTTATCATCTACTTTGTGAAAGACAATTTATAGGATTAGTAAAATATATCTTATACCTATTGAAAGTGTGGAAGAATTTGATAGTGAAGTCATTGGACCTGAAGTATGTTATGTGAAAACATTTTTTCTCTTAAATTTATTCACTTATTTTTTTTAATAGCTATAGGGACATTCAGGTTGTTCTTAAGTTAACATGGATTAGTTGTAGCCTCTTATGGAATCTCTCATAAAAATTACTTAATTTAGTAAAACAAAGTTTTGATAATATTTCACGTTTATTCTTCACTGTTTTTAAAATATTAGTAATTTCTACTCTTTCATTCCTAGTATTAATAATGTGTATCATCTTTTAATCTTCTTGGAGTCTCCACTTGGAGACTTCTTGGAGTCTAGGAATTATATTGAACTTTATAAAAACTAGCTTTTATTTTCATTGGTTATTCTCTATTATTCAGCTTTATATTTTTTATTTTTATTTTTTTTCCTTTTGCTGGCTTTGGGTTTAATTTTGTCTTTTATTAGCATATGAAAGTGGAGTTTATTGATTTGAGACATTTGTTTACATGTAATATGAACATCTAATGCTTTTTTTTCTAAGCACTGTTTTAGTTGTACTATACAAATTCTTATGTTTCATCTTCATTTATTTAAAAATATATTCTAATTCGCTATATTGTTTTATAGTATATTTATAGTTGATATACGGTATATTGATAATATATTGATTTATATATAATATACAAATATATATACTTACATAATATATATTGCATTGTGTATCTATTTGTAGTATATTTAGTTGTCCGAGAACATGTTTTTTATGATTTCAGTCTCTTTAAATTTTTTTAAATGTTTATTTTGAGAGAGAGAACACATGCTCACAGGTACAGGAGGAGCAAAGAGAAATGGAGAGAATCCCAAGCAGGCTGCCAGCTGTCAGTTCAGAGCCGAACACAAGGCTTGATTTCATGAACCATGAGATCATGACCTGAGCCAAAATCAAGGGTTGGGCACTTAATCGAATAAGCCACCCAGGTTCCCTTCAATTTAGTCTCTTTAAATTTGATAACTGTTACATAGCCCAGAGTATAGTCTACCTTGGTAAATGTTACATGTGTACTTGGAAAGTATATGTATTCTACTGTTGTCTGTGGAGTGTTATAAAAATATCAATTAGGCCAAATTTGTTGATAGTGCTGTGTAAGTCTTTAATATTCAATATTCTTTTTTTTATGTGTTCAATCAGTTACTGAGAGGAATGTTGACATCTCCAAATATAACTGTGGATTTGTATATTTCTCGTTTTAGTTCTGTTCACCTGCATTATGGATTTTGATGACTTACTAAGTATACACACTTAGGACTGTAATGGATTCTTTATGTAATTATCCTCTTATGAAACAATACACTTTTTTTAAATCACTGCTCTTTTTTCCTTGTTCTAAGGTCTATGATGTCAACATATACAGAGCCACCAAATCTTTCCTTTGACTACCATCTGTATGAATTATTTTCCCATTTTTTTACTTTCAATTTATCCATGTTTTTGTGAGTTTCCTATAGACAGGTTTTAGGCAGATTTTTACATCTAATCTGAGAGATACTTCCTAGTAATGAAGTGATTTTATTTATGTGATTCAGTTTAAGATTACATCTTATAATTTGTTTTTATTTGACTTGTCTGTTTGGGGGGTTTAAAACAATATTTGTCTAACTTCCTTTGGCTTAATCACCACACATTGTATTTAAAAGAACAGTAGAGGTGCAGATAAATATTACCTATTTCCCTAAGTGGGTATTCTTTCTTTCGCTGCAGCTTTTCCTTTAGTATGAGTGGTTACAATTTAGCCAGTAATTAGGCTGAATTTGGGTTAAGTTGTTGCTATAGTTACTGTCAATATACATCTGTCAATATGGTAGACCACTGATCCATTCTAGTTAGTGTGCAGTCTAGAGTGTCAGCATTTGTTTATTTATTTGAGTGTGTGTGTGTGTTATTTTTCCAACCTTAGTGTTCTGCAGGCTCTTTACTCCTACATCATAAGAGAAGGCAATGTAGATCTTGTGTCTTGCCTTTTATCTGCTAGAGATTTTGGGTGCTATCAAGTTTTCTTCCTGTCCCCTAGTGGCTGCAAATAACTGCTTTGTTTCAGAACAGGATCTGGGCCTGAAATGGTTTCCTGTCTTTACCACCAGCAGATATGCTGCCCTAATTGTGGTGCTGGAGATGGGACAGGTTTTATAATGCTCCTCCAGCTGCCACTGATATTTCCCTGGAGGAAGAGGCAGGAAGGTACCTTGCTCCTTCCCCAGACCAGATCACTCTCATTTCAAACCCTCCTTCAGTACCTGCCAACCTGATCATTGCCTGTAACAGGAAGCAGCCAAAGGTTTGTTTTGTCTGTGTATTTGTTTTTGCTGCTCCCTGTGAGGAGATTAGCTTAGACTTCACAGGAAAGATGGGTTGGGTAGCTAGTCATTTCCATGCCTATCTTCTACTCCTAGCTAATCATTACCTGCACAGCTGTTTGATTGAAGTCACTCTTTCACATCACCACTCTGGCCTCCAGTTTTTCGCTTGAACATCCAATAGAGGCCTGAGGAAAAGAGTTAGCAAGTCAGAATGTATCTTGTTGAATCTGATCTGTCATACTCACCAACACTCAGACTTGAAACGTTCATTATAATTTCAGATACTTTCTTTTTACCTATTTTTATGGCTGACTCCTTTGCTCATGCTTTCATATAGATAAAACAATTTATGATTTCCATCTTGCATCAAAGGGACTTGTCATCCTTTGGAATTTCATTCATCTGATTCCTTGTCATCTAAATTTTCTGATGGTTTCAATAAAAAATTAGAATCTCTTATATTATGGAGTTTTATTCTTGTTAAAGATGACAATGACAGTGTTTTTGGGGATTTCTACATCCTAAGTTGAAGTAAAACCAGTATATGTATTTTTAAATTCATTCTCAATTTTTATATTATGTAAAATGCAATTGGTTTTTAATTGAACTTATATCTAGTTGCCTAGCTAAATTTGGCTTACTGCTGCTTTTCTAGAAACTGCAGGTTAATGTCTTAACCAAATCCAGAACAGTTTCAGATGTTATGTTTTCAAATGTTTCTTGCCACTTTGCTTATCTGTCACTGTGATTACAAATGGCATTATCTCATGTGTCACTGATGCTCTGTTAATTTTTCCCAATCTTTTATTTCTCAGTGTTTCAGTTTATATTTTTATAAAGAGCCCTATCTTTAGATGAAGCAATCTGCTTATTTTTTTCAATTTTGATATTTCTCAATTCTACATTTTCCAATTGATTTCTATCTCCATTATGCTTTTCTATATTTTTCCTAAAATATTTATAATAGCTATTTAAAGTCTTCTCTTAATTCCAACATCTGTGTGTGATCTGAGGAGGGTTTGTTTCCAATGGTTTTTCTTCTCTCTAGATTATGGTTCCTGTTAGGCAGTTAGTTAGACATGAGCAAGGAGGGATAAAGCAGGTGTTGGCCCCACCCTGGGAGCCACCCTGGAAGGGTTAACAGCAGTACCTTCAGAGCCACCTCTAAGGGCTAACAGAGCAGGAAAGGCTTTTTTAGCCCCAGAGCTGGCTCAAAAGCCCCAAGGAGAGTATTAAGAGCTGAGTATGTGCAACTTGCCCTTAAGTACTTTTAAGGTCACAACAAAAGCTCATTAGACACTCATAAGTATACAATAGGTAAATAAATACTATTACAGTAAAGCCTTGATTTGTGAGCTGGAAACATGCTTTTAATCCAAAGCGCTTGTATCTCAAAGCGATTTTCCCCATAAGAAATAATGGAAACTCAGACGATTCATTCCATAACCCAAAAATGTTCATATAGAAATGATTACAATACTGTAATGGAATAAAAAATAATAAAGAAAGTACAAAATATAAAAAAATAAATAAATTAACCTGTGGGTACCTTTGAAAACCTTTGTGGCTGGTGTGAGGGAGATGAGAGGAGGGTTATTTATTGTGTAGATGACTTTCACTATCACTAACTGAATCACTGCTGTCTATTGGCTCAATGGAATCTGTTTTTTTTTTTTTTTTTTTTTCCATGCAACTTTAACAAGGAACCTATCCAGGGGCGCCTGGGTGGCTCAGTAGTTTAAGCGTCCGACTTTTGCTCAGGTCATGATATCACGGTCTGTGAGTTCGAGCCCCGCATTGGGCTCTGTGCTGACAGCTCAGAGCCTGAAACTGCTTCAGATTCTGTGTCTCCCTTTCTCTGACCCTCCCCTGTTCATGCTCTGTCTCTCTCTATCTCAAAAATAAATTAACATTAAAAAAAAAATTTAACAAGGAACCTATCCAAGGACACTTGTATTTGCCTCCTTTTGAGGATTTCATGGAAATGTGACATTGTCATTAAACAAATTTATCGCTCACTTGCTTTGCTACAGCCTTATTCGGGTAGTGATTTTCTGCACAACTGTGTTTCCCACATTTTACACATCTGCCTAATCTCATTTGGAGTGAGGGATTCCTCTGCCTCTTTCTCCTCCTCCCCTGAAGACAAGATGCAGACATAGACTTCTAATAAAATCTTGCAATTTCGGCCACTTGCATACCTCATTTGTACTACTTGATGATTTCCTTCCTCCTTTTAACTTGCATCTCCTTCTTCTTACCACTTTTCAATCTTTTTCTGCATGAGAGCTATTGTATACACTAACACAGATGATGACTACAGTACAGTATTAATAAAATCTTGTCATATACTGTATTTAATGTAACTGACAATAGGCAGCAGGGGAAAGGGTCTGTATCTATAGACAGCTTGACCTAGAATGAAGCAAAGCATTCCTAAGTTTACTCTTGTATGGAAAAGCCAAGGACTATCCATAGATGCTTTGGAATGACAAAAAAAAATACCCTAATGCCAGCTGTGAGCACCTTCCAATGTTCTGAAAAATCACTGATTTCTGCCAAATGCCACAGCCTTAGACTGAGCATCTGTGCATGGGAGATGATCACCCACAATCCTGCAGTGAGAGACAGAGGGTGGGGGGAGAGAGAGAGAACATTGTCGCCATTGTTATCATGATCACGTGATGTTTGGTGTCAGGTACTAGTATGGCAAGACTTCACTCGTTTATTAACTTAAAATATATTAGAAACGGTTGCTGTTCTTGTGGAACACTTCACAGAACAAGTTACTCTCCATCCGAGGTTTTTCGGCACAAGACGCATCACGGGTAGACACATGTGCAGAGGCCGAAATGTTACATAACCAACAGCATATAACCACACATCAAATATGTCATCCAAAGCCAAATTTACATGTACGCAAAGCAGGCTTAAAAGGATGTAGCTAGAGCGTCTGGGCGGGTGCCATTGCCATTCTTGCTCAGGCAGTGGCCACTTTCACTCTTCAAAATATACTATACTTATCTCCTCAGCAAACTCTATCTCCCCGTTTTAGTCGAGGCTTTCCAATTCTTTGGTGCATCTGGGACAAGAACCGAGAGACCCAGTAACAGTCCCTATAATCTACTACTTTTCTTGCCTACTAGTTTTTTTTGTTGGTGTTGTTGTTCTATAGTAGATGTTGTGAGTAAAATGAAAGTAACATGGAATTTTCTCATCTTCCTCTAAAGAATATTGGATTTTTTTTTTTTTTTTTCCTAGCGGGCAGTGATTGACAGTTGCTGTCAGATCACCTTGATCTTATGGAGGCTTGGTTTTAGATTTTCTTTTTTTTTTTTAAGTTTTTTTTTTTTTTTTTTTTTTACTGTTTGTTTATTTTTCAGACAGAGAGAAACAGAGCATGAACGGGGGGAGGGTCAGAGAGAGGGAGACACAGAATCTGAAACAGGCTCCAGGCTCTGAGCGGTCAGCACAGAGCCTGTCACGGGGCTCGAACTTGCGACCACAAGATCATGACCTGAGCCGAAGTCCGACGCCTGACTAAGCCACCCAGGCACCCCTAGATTTTCTTATGTCAGGTTATTTTTGTTTTTACCCTTAGCCCTAAAATACAGAACAACAACCAGTAGGCGGTTTATTCCTAAGTTTTATGCCATTTGGAGTTTCAGTGGAGGCTCAGGGTATTTGTCATCCCCTCTAACTTAGGTGGACATATACTCTTTGTTTTCACAACTGGTTGGCTTATAGAGTCTTTTCTCAGCTCTCCTTAGTCTTAGAGCTGCTACTTCTGCATTCATTGCAGTCTTGCCTGGTATGTGTGCATTTTAATAGCAAAATATTTAAGGGCAATGTGTTTATAAATTCTTCATCTTTCCCATTTGTCAGATTTCCCAGTTTACATCCAAGTACTCTGGCAATCCTAAATTAGAAACTTGACTTCTCCATACTGCAACACTGTTGCTGCTTTTTTCATGCATTTTATTCCCCATATGCAGTGAGTATTGGGGGTGGGATGATGCTGTTTCAGTTTTCCTTTTCCTATTGGCGAGGGAGGGATTTCTACCCTAAGGTTAAGGGAATGGCCGAACCTATGACACAACCAATACGAACAAATGAGATCAACAACAGTTTATTCACCACATACATTAACAACCTGAGGGAAGTGAATACTGCATGCCACGCAAAGCCACGTGGAGACTGTACTCAAGAATAACGTGAATTATCAGGGACTGCAAGGTGTGAGCATAGTATCAAGAAGTTGGGCACCTTCTGGTGCCGGGGGAGGATATGATTTGCTCGTTGGAATAATTTTGCAGGTTGGCAGGGAACTAAAACCCACTACTCAGCAGTAAGCAGGAATTATGCCTTTAATATCCCTTTAGTTAAAAAAATATATGTTGTTTATTTTTGAGAGACAGAAACAGAGCATGAGCGGGGGAGGGGCAGAGAGAGGGAGACAGAATCTGAAGCAGGCTCCAGGCTCTGAGCTGTCAGCACAGAGCCTGACATGGGACTCAAACTCACAAACTGTGAGATCATGACCTGAGTCGAACGTTTAACTGATTGAGCCACCCAGGCACCACTAATATCCCTTTACTAAGAAGGATTATTGTGCTAGGAGACCTTATCTATCTATGGTGGCAGAATTGGGAAGGGAGCATGTGGTTGGACTGTTTGAAGCCCACCTGATTTCAGCAGATACTGTGAGGCAACACATTATATTTCCCCTTTAGTTTAGGACTACACCACGTGGTCTAAGTGAAACGGTCAGCTACACGTGACTCTCTCATAGTGAGATCTATTTTTATTTTTTTATTTTAATATCTTTCTTTTTTTAAAAGTGTGAGTGGGGGGAGCGGGGCTGAGAGAGAGAGAGAGAGAGAGAGAGAGAACTCAAGCAGGCTCCATACTGTCAGTGCACAGCCCCACACGGGCTCCACCCATGATCCTGAGATCATGACCAGAGCAGAAATCCAGAATCAGAACTCAACTGACTGAGTCACCCAGGTGCTCCTGTCATAGTGAGATTTATAGTGTGACATGTTTTCAAATGCTATATACCTTCCAGTTTATATCTAGTTTTGATCAGTCTTGTGTGTGTCCAAATGGTTTTAATTTTTATATTTGGTCAAGAATCTGTAATTATTGGGAGGAGGGTTCCATCTTTCACAACTTTTGAAAAACAACATGTGTTATTGATTTATTATTCCTCAGTATTTTATTATGAAATTATTCAAACATACAGGAAAGTTAAAGGAATTATATAGGGATCATACGTAAGCCCACCATCTAGATTTTACAATTTACATGTTACTACATTTGCTTTGTTACATATCTATCTATTTACTCTTTTTGTATCTATTTATCAATCTTGCTACTTTTTAAATGTCTTTCATGTAAATTGCACACATCAGTGCCCTTCACTTCTGTAAGCATATTCTGAAAGTACATTCAACAGCATTAGCATACAGCGTGTACAAAAAAGCGGAGTCCAGGTGGACACTATAGATTTTGATCTGACAATATGGAAGGACAATGTGATTATTAACTGAGACAGGAACAGTTTTTTGTGGGAATATGGAAAGCACTGTTATTGAAATATCTAGTTTTAGAATCCTGTTAGATATCCATGGCTTCTTTATTATACATATTAAGAATTCACTCTAATATTAGGCTTGAAGGTATATATTCATGATTAATTTTTGTCTTTATTTTCCATCCACAGCATAAGCACAGAGCTTGGAGTATAGTATGTGTTTTTTTGTTTGTTTGTTTGTTTAGTGTTTGTTAGATGAATCATTGGTTTAATGAATGGGAAAATAAATGAGAAAATAAAGTATTTGAAAAATTTTAATTATCATTAATTTAAAAGCAAGTGTGAGTTTTCATAGGAGAATACTTAATCAGTATAGAAAAAGATCCCTCAGTTTCTGATTGTTGCTTTAATTCTAAGGATCTACTGATACAGAATAGACATGTTTTTTTCAATGTTTATTTATTTTTGAGAGAGAGTGAGCGGGGGAAGGGGCAGAGGGAGAGAGAGTGAGAGAATCCCAAACACACTCAGCACTGAGCCTGACACAGGGCTTGATCTCAAGACTGTGAGATCATGACCTGAGCTAAAATCAAGAGTCAGACACTTAACTTACTGAGGCACCCAGGTGCCGCTACAGAAAAGACACATTGTTAAAGATGCCTCCTAGTGTTTAGAAAGGATGAATGATTTTTTTTTTAAAGAGAGAGAGAGAGAGGGAGAGAGAGAGAGATAGAACAAGTGGGGGAGCAGCAGAGAGAGGGAGACACAGAATCCAAAGCAGGGTCGAGGCTCTGAGCTGTCAGCACAGGGCCCAATGTGGGGTTTGAACTCAAACCATAAGATCATGACCTGAGCAGAAGTTGGTGTTTAACCAACTAAGCCACCTAGGCACACCAAAAGGATGAATGATTTTGACAGTGAGATTCAATATTTTTCTCCATCAGGGAATGTAAGATAGCTCAAATTTCTCCATTAGGGAATGTGAGATTCAATATTTTTCTCCATTAGGGAATGTGAGATAGCTCAAATTTTTAATGATTTGCTTATCAGTTGCATAATTACTTCATGCGTGTATGCCCCTACCTATTGACAGGATAAGTAAATTCTAATATAATACAAATGTTGGTATAAATAATGGAATATTTTGTTTTCATCATATAATAGGATTTGCTACTTACCTTCTTGTAGCCACCTACTTGTATACTCTGTGATAAAGAAAGAATTCTTCAGATGGGGCCAAAGGTTAGCAACCACAATATAAAACATCTTGTATTAATTTACAAGATGTATTGTATTAATTTACAATTATAAACAGAATTTGTATGGGGTCCGTCTTTCCATTTAGCTGTTGATAGTAACCTTGACCTAAGCTTGAATTTCTTTTTTTATCTTTTTTTTTTTTTAATTTGTTGCTCATTGATTAATTACAATGCCTTGAATAGTATTGCCAGGCTCTTAAAAAGTCATAAAAAGCTTTTTGGGGGGTATTCTAATTAACACTTTATTATTTATGGAATAACTGGAAAACACTGCAGTAATTGTTGATGATGTCAGTATTTTTTGACAGCTCTCCTAATTTTGCACTCAAGAGAAAAATAATACCTCTTGTTGTCCCTTTTGCATGATTAAGAGACAGAGTCATCCATCATCTTTTGACCAGTAGTATATGAGGAGGTCAAGGAAATCAATCAATATTCTTATTCTTTAATAATGTTTGAACCTGACAACAAGAAGCCCTCAACTAGAAGATGAAATTTACCAGTAATGTGTCTGTTCTATATAGACTGCACCACAGTTAAGCTCTTGGGATAGTAGTGGCTTTTTTGGTATGGTGACATAAAGGATATACTTAGATTTAAAGTGATATCCTGAGCATGAATTATTGTTTCTTGATCTGCAGTCGTTCTTCAAAAACACTTCAATAATGGCAATCATCAGGGTGATTTTTCATAATATCCTTAGCACATTTCGATGTCAGAATGCATTTCATCATGACTACTGTCCCTGCACTACAAAAGTTTTAGCAAGACAGGTTTGCCTGTCTCAGCTGAATTTTAAGACCTGGAGCATCTTCTCCTGTCACTTTTTGTCAATGATTTAGATTTTTTAAAGATGGATGGATGCAGCCTGTTTTTATTTTTACTTCTCAACTGAAACTTCATTCACAAATATGCTTCTGGCTATAAAATAACAAATTTTTAAGTGACCTGTACTTGACCTCTAATGTCAGTATATATAATCAAAGGAAGATAGACTTGCAGTCTATTCATGTCCAATTATAGTGATAGTAACAATGAAGTCCTTAGTACAAATAAATGTCATTTCACTTTAGGAAAATAAGGCCACATATTAAATTAGAATCATTAACATAATCAAAGATGAATTTATTACATATTGAATCTTAATATTTCATTCATTAAAAGTGATACCACGTTAGAACAGTAGTTTCATTAAAAACGTATATCAACTATTTGTAATGATATATATTTGGTCAATTAGGTGTTACAGAGTATTATTTTTGAGACACCAGATATTTTATAGGCCATGAAATAGAGGAAAATATTTCAGCTTATAAATTGAACTAAAATATTCTCCTTTATATCATAGAGTATAAACAGTATGTATCAAGCGACTTTATAGAAACCGAATAAACATTTCAACTGAAGCAATTTTGTACTTTATTGATGAAATCATACATTTGTCATGGGAAATGTGTCATCTCTCTTGATCTCTAAAGAAATATATGATTTAGAAATGTGGATATGAAAGACATAATATTTAGTAAAATAATGAGCATAGGAAAATTTTTATTTACTAAATTGCTGCAATCAGCTTGAACTGAGAAGAAATAGATATTGGTAATATTTTACCAATTTTCTTTTTAAAAATCCAGGGTGCAAACTATGTGTCTGCTTTATTGTTATACTGTTTTACTTCTGACATTAATAATTTTTATGTGAATTTGATTTTTTGATAGCTAATGATAGTACTTTGCGCACGCGCGCACACACACACAAACACACACACACACACTCACTCACTCACTCATTTTTTTTTCTTGTTTGGGTTTTACTCTTAAAGAGATATATCCCTGGGGCACCTGGGTGGCTCAGTCAGTTGAGCGTCCGACTTCAGCTCAGGTCATGATCTCACAATTCGTGGGCTCGGGCTCTGCATCAGGCTCTGTGCTGACAGCCTGGCGCCTGCTTCAGATTCTGTCTCATTCTCTCTCTGCCCTCCCCTGCTCACGCTTTGTCTCACTCTGTTTCTCAAAAATAAATAAATGTAAAAAAAAAATTTTAAACAGACATATCCCACCCAAACCAATCCTAAACAGAGACATAGAAGAGGTATTTTTAAAGCCATATTTATACAAAAATAGAAAAATATTCTTTACACTTGTGAAACTAGATAGAATATTAAAGCAAATAGTACTTATTCATGGATAAATTTTCAACTTAACTAATAACAATAAAAATAAAGGATTCTTAATAGTATTATTCATCCTTAAAAATATTAGTGAACTTCTTTTTATTATAAAAGAAATGTAAAGAAATGGTAAAAAGAATTATCAAAGTTTTGAAATATCCTATGGCGGTCAGGCAAAGTGACCAAAACTGATGAGGAAACAGGAATAGGGAGGTCTATCGCCTAAGAAAATCTATCACATTTAAGAACTCAATGAAGGATTATTAATTTATTAGAATAAATGATGCATTACAGTTCTACATAGCAATGAATTTGTACAGATGAGTTTTTTGAAGGTCACATAACCTACAGGAATAACAGATGTGTTAACCAACTGGGTTGGCAAATCTTTGTGATTTTTGTGCATGTTTTTATCACATTTTCACAGGGCATAACTATGTATAGAGACTTCCTCCAAACACTGTCTTGGCTTGTGGTAGGTACCCAAAAACACTATGCTTCGACATCATTATTGCCCACCTGGAGCTGCCCTTGTTCTGTCCAGCATCAGTGTCGTTGGCTCTCTTTCTCTGACCGAGGAGTTCCTCACTGCACCAAACAACAATAACAACAACAAAAACAGCACTACCTCACTGCTATTATTAGACATCAGAGGAACAACACAGTCTGCTCTGCTGTGTGACATGTCTGTGATTTCAACATTGTCAACAGCGTTAAGATGACACAGATTCTTGAAGAAATTTATTGCATTTTTTCTAAAGAGTTCTTAAGCACTATCAGGGCATTCAAGGTAGATTTACATATGCCCACTTTGTTTCCTTTGCTAAACTGTGTTTGCTTAAAAATAATTACCATTAATCTGAAATGTTTTCCTTGTTATCTTACGTAGTTTATATTTGATACTCTACTAGACCCCTCTCATGTTTGCTTTTTCTTTACCAACCTTAGTTAATGAGGAAAAGATTCTAATGAAGAATTTGCATCATTTCTTTGCACCCATCTTCAACCCTCTTGCCCCTTTAGTTTCACATATGCCCCTAGAACGTTTTCTTCCATTGACATTTTACTCTATACTTGCTTCCTTTATCCAAATTTATCACTTCCTCTCTCTAAAACACTTTCTTCACTTGGCTTAAATACAATACACTCTTCCTATGTTCCATCTATCCCTTAGTTCTTTTTCTAAATCCCATTTTGCTGGTTTCTCTACACTTCCGTAATCTCTAGCTATTGAAATGCCCTAGGATTCAATGTTCATACCTATTTATTGTCTTCTCTTGTTGTTCTTAGCCAATTTTTCATTTCTAAATATCATGCATGTAATTTCAAAATACATATTCCCAGCCTAGTTCTGAACTGTAAACCAATGCCATGCAATGAAAATTTAACAATAATGTTAATGTTCTATACCTACACTGTCCCTTATGATAGCCACTTACCACATATGACTGGTGTGCAGTTGAAATGTAGCTAGCCAGTCAGACTGAAAGCTAAATTTTAATTTACTTAATTTATATTAATTTAAATTCAAATTGCCATCTGGCTAGTGGCTATTATATGAGGCAGCAAAGTTGTAGACTAATAATTTCTAACTGTTTAATTTAACATAATCACTTGGATGCCTGCTATGTAACATGGCACAGCCCTCATGGTGTCATCATCCCTTCTTTATCTCACCCATATCCAATATGTTAAAAATCCTGCCACTTTTATTTTAAAGTTATATTTAGAATCTGACCATTAACAATGACCATTAACTCAAAAGTGACCACTCTTAATAAAATTCATGATCACTTTACTTCATTTGATATGGTTGCACTGACCAGATCATTGATGCCATGCTTCCACCGATACTGCATGTTCAGTTTTTCTCAACAGAGCAGTTTGATTAGATTTATGAAAAATAATCAGACCAGGCTACTGCTGTACTCAAAGTTTCACATTGATACCCATTAGCTCACTGTAAAAGTGAATTTTTTCACAATGACCTACAAAGTTCTATAGTTGTTCGTCTCCTTCTCTTACCTATCTCTTTGAACTCATTGCCTAGCACTCCTTCCCTTGCTCTAAGTTGTCACACCGATCAACTTGGGGTTCCTTGAACATTTCAGGCCTTCCACAGCCTCAAAGGCATGGCAGTCTTCCTCCCCCAGAGTCTAGGATTTAGATATATCTGTAAGGCCCCTTTTCAGGTCTTCAAGTAAATGGCACCTTCTTCATTAAGCCTTTCCTTAGTAACTTCTTTAAAATTATAATCTATCTCACCATATTCTCTATTTCCTCTTGTATGCTTTATTTTTTTCTTTATAGAATCTACAGTCTCTAAGGTTATGTACAGTACTATGTAATTCCACAATATTTTAATCACTCCTCAAAATAAATCTCTACTTATTAGCAGCTATTCCCCATCTTCCTTTCCCCCAAATCATTGTCAATCACAAATCTCCTTTCTATGCTAATTAATTTCTCTATTTTTGATATTTCATATGTCAGATAATAAAACATATGGCCTTTGGTTTTGTCTTCTTTCAATTAAAATAATATTCTTAAGGTTCATCCATATTTTAGCATGCATCAGTACTTCTTTTTATAGTTGAGTAATACATTTTATGAATATATTTATTACATTGTTTAAACATTTGTCCACTGATGGACACTTGATTTATTTCCACCTTTTAGCTATTATGAATAATGCTGATATGCAAACTCATGTGCAAATTAGTGTTTAAGCACTAATTTTAATTCTTGTTGGTATATACCTAGGAGTAGAATTGCTGGTCATGTGGTAATTCTATATTTAACTTTTTGGGGAACTGCCAAACTGTGTTCCATAGTAGCTACACCACTTTACATTCCCCTGAGTAATACATGAGAGTGCCAATGTTTGCAACATTATCTCCAATGCTTGTTACTGTCCATTTTTAAAATTATAGCTTTGTTATTGGTGTGAAGAGATATTGCATTGTGGTTTTGATATGCATTTTCCTAAAATTAATGATGTTGAACATCCTTTCATAACCTTAATAATCATTTGTCTATCATCTTTGAAGAAATGTCTTCTTTATTTGGGTTATTTATCATTTTATTGTTCAGTTGTAAGAGTTCTTTATGTGATCTGGGTACTAGACTCTTATCAAACATATGATTAAGTGATATTTTCTGCTTTTCTATGAATTGTCTTTTAATTTCCTGATGGTGTCCTTTGAAGCATAAAGTTTTTATTTTGATGTATTTTATCTTTTTTTTTTCTCCTCTTGCTTGGGCTTTTTTGATAATGCATTTAAGAAATTTTATCTAAAGTTCATGAAGATTTATTTCTGTTTTTTTTATCTTAATGTATTTATTTAAATTCAAGTTAGTTAACATACAGTGTAATATTGGTTTCAGGAGTAGAAGCCAGTGATTCATCACTTATGTATAACACCCAGCGCTCATCCCAACAAGTGCCCTTCTTAATGCCCATCTCCCCACTCACTAGATTTACTTCTGTTTTATTCTAATATTTTTATAGTTTTTATTTTTTTATTTTCATTTTAACGAGCGAGAGAGCAAGCGGGGAAGAGGGACAGAGGGAGAGAGAGAAAATCTTTAGCAGGTTCCACGCTCAGTGGGGAGACAGATACGGAGTTCGATATCACAACCATGAGAGCTGAACCAAAATTGAGAATTGGACGCTTATCTGCCTAAGTCACCCAGACGCCCAGTTTAATAATTTTAACTCTTATTTTTAGTCTATGAATGATTTTGAATTTTATATGGTATGATGTAGAGATTCAACCTTATTCTTTTGCATGTGGATATCCAAATATCCCAAATGAAGAAACACAATGAAGGCAACTCTTGGATATATTGTAGGACTAGGTACAAACCTCTGCAATAAAGTAAATATTACAGTAAAGAAAGTAAAATTAATGTTTTGGTTTCCCAGTGCCTATAAGTTATGTTTATACCATAGTCTACAGGTATGTAATAGCATTATGTCTTAAAAATGTACAAACCTTAATTTAAAAAGATTTTATTGATAAAAGTGCTAAGCATCATTTGAACTTTCAGTGAGTTTTATGTAATCTTGCTGGAGGAGGGTCTAAACTCAATGTTCATGGCTGCTGACTAATCAGGACGGTGGTTCCTGAAGACTGGGGTGGCTGTGGCAATGCTTCAAATAAGACAACAATGAAGTCCACCACATTAATTGACTCTTCCTTTCAGAAATGATTTCTCTGTAGCATGTGATGTGCTTTGATACCATTTCAACCACAGCAAACTTTCAAAATTGGTGTTGTCTCAAATCCCACTGCTGTTTTATCAACTGTGTATGTAATAATCTAAATCCTTTGCTGTCATTTCAACAGTCTTCACAGCATCTTCCCCAAGAGTAGATTCCATCTCAAGAAACCACTCCCTTTGCTCATCCATAAGAAGCTACTCCTTCAGTATTAAAGTTTTATAATGAGATTGCAGTGATTCACTCACATATTCAGGCTCTGCTTCTAATTCTAGTTTTTATGCTATTTCCACAACATCTGTAATTACTTCCTCTACTGACGTCTTGAGCTCCTCAAAGTCATCCATGAGGGATGGAATCAGCTTTTCTCAAACTCCTCTAATATTGATATTTTGACCTCTTCCCATGAATCATGAGTGTTCTTAATGGCATCAAGAGTGGTGAATACTTTCTGCAAGGTTTTCAGTTGACTTTTCCCAGACTAAACAGTGAAATCACTATCTATGGCAGCTATAGCCTTATTAAATGTATTTATTAAATAATAGTTGAAAGTTAAAAAGACTCCTTATTCCATGTGCTGCTCAATAGATGTGTTAGCTGGCATAAAAACAACATGAATCTCATTGTACAAGTCTCCAACAGTCTTTGGGATGCCAAGAATATTGTCAATAAGCAGTAATATTTAATTGTTTTTTTTTTCTGAACAGTAGGTCTCAACAGAGGGGTTATAGTATTCAGTTAACTATATTGTAAACAGCTATGACATCATTCAGGCATTGTTTCATTTGTAGAGCACAAGTAGTGTAGATTTAAAATTATTTTTAAGGGCCCATGGATTTTTTTTATTTTAATTAAAGTTAGTTAACGTACAGTGTTATATTAGTTTCAGGTGTGCAATATAGGGATTCAACACTTTCATACACCACCCAGCGCTCATCATGATGGGTACACTTTTTAATCTCTATCTCCTATTTCACCCATCTCCCTATTCACTTTGCCTCTGGTAACCATCAGTTTGTTCTCTACAGATAAGCATCTGATTCATTTTTGCCTGTTTGTTTTGTTTCTTAAATTCCACACAGGAGTGAAATTATGTGGTATTTGTTTTTGTCTGACTGACTTATTTGACACACTTTGCATTATACTCTCTATCACTATCGATGCCATTGCAAGTGGCAAGATTTTATTCTTTTTATGACTAAATAATATTTCATTCCCATAATATTAATAATATTACTCGATGGAGACTTGGGCTTCCTCCATATCTCGGCTATTGTAAATAATGCTGCTATAAACATAGGGGTGTATGTATCCTTCCAAATTAGTGTTTTTGTATTGTTGGGGGGTAAATATTACAATTTCTGGCTTGTAGAATAGTACTATTTTTAATTATTTGAGGAACCTCCATAGTGTTTTCTAGAGTGGCTGTACCAGTTTGCATTCCTTGTATAAGTGCACAAGCGTTCCTCACCAACACCTGTTGTTGCTTGTGCTTTTTCTTTTAGCTGTTTTGATAGGTGTGAAGTGATCTCTCATTGTAGTTTTGATTTGCATTTCCCTGATGGTAAGTGATGATGAGCACGTTTTCATGTGTCTGTTGGCCATTTTGGATACTTTCTGTGTAAAAATGTCTGTTAATTATTTCTGCAACTTTTTAAATTATTTGTTTTTTGGGTGTTGAGTTTGAAGGGTTTTTTTAAAATATATTTTGGATACTTATCCTTTATGTGATATGTCATTTGCAAATATCTTCTCCCATTCTGTAGATGTTTAGTTTATTAATTGTTTCCTTTGCTGTACAGAAGCTTTTTATTTTGATATAGTCTCAATAGTATATTTTTGCTTTTGTTTTCCTTGCCTCAGGAGACATATCTAGTTTTCCTAACACCATTTGTTTAAGAGACTATCTTTTTCCCATCGGATATTCTTTTCTGCTTTGTTGAAGATTAGTTGGCCATATAGTTGTATTTATTTCAGGGTTTCCCATTCTGTTCTATTGAAGTATGTGTCTGTTTTTGTGCCAGTACCATACGGTTTTGATTACTATATCAGTAATATAAGTCCAGAATTGTGATGCCTCCAGCTTTGCTTTTGGTTTTCAAGGTTGCTTTGGCTTTCCAGGGTTGTTTGTGGTTGCATACAAACCTTAGGATTGTTTGTTCTAGTTCTATGAAAAATGCTGTTTTTATTTTGATAGGGATTACATTATATGTATCAATTGCTTTGAGTAGTGTAGATGTTTTAACAATATTTGTTCTTCCAATCCATGACGATGGAAAGTCTTTCCATTTCTGTTGTCCTCAATTTCTATCATCAATGTTTTATACTTTTCAGAGTCACAGATCCTTCACTTAGGTTTACTCCTAAGTATCTTATTATTTTTGATGAAATTGTAAATGGGATTGATTACTTAATTTATCTTTCTGCTGCTTTATTATTACTGTATAGAAATGCAACAGATCTGTACATTGTTTTTGTATCCCGCAAATTTGCTGAATAAGTTTATCAGCTCTAGCAGTTTTTTATTGCAGTCTTTTGGGTTTTTTATATATAGTATAATGTCATCTGCAGAAAGTGAAAGTTTTGCTTCCTCCTTACTGATTTGGATATAATTTCTCTTTGTTGTCTGATTGCTGTGGCTAGGACTTCCAGTACTGCATTTAATTAAAGCAGTGAGAGTAGACATGCTCATCTTGTTCTTGACCTTAGGGGAAAAGCTCTCAGTTTTCCCCATTAGGGATGATACTATCTATGGGTTTTTCATGTATGGACTTTACTACGTTTAGCTATGCTCCCTCTAAACCTATTTTGTTGGTGGCTTTTATCATGAATGTATGTTGTACTTTGTCAAAGTACTCAAAATGCTCTTTCTGCATTTGTTGAAATCATTGTGTAGTTCTTATCCTTTCTCTTATTGATGTGATGTATCATGTTGATTGATTTGCAAATTTTGAACCACCCTTGCAACCCAGAAATAAGTCCTACTTGATTGTAGTGAATTTTCTTTTTAATGTATTGTTGGATTCATAGTGCTAGTATTTTGTTGAGGATTTTTGCATCTATGTTCATCAGGGATATTGGACAGTTCTTGGTAAATCTGGCTAGAAGTTTATCAATTATATTGATCTTTTTTCAAAGAACCAGCTCCTGGTTTCATTGATCTGTTTTATTATATTTTAGTTTCTATTATCATTTATTTCTGTTTTCGTCTTTTTATTTCCTTTTGCTGATTTTAGGTTTTGTTTGTTGTTTCTGAAGCTCCTTCAGGTAGAAATTTAGGCTGTTTGAGATTTTTCTTCTTTTTTTTAAAAAAATTAAGGTTTATTTATTTTGTGAGAGAGAGACAGTGTGCAAGCAGGGGAGGGGCAGAGAGAGAGGGAAACACAGAATCTGAAACAGTCTCCGGGCTCTGAGCTGTTAGAACAGTCGGACATTCAACTGACTGAGCCACCCAGGCACCCTGATTTTTCTCACTTCTTGAGGTAGGCCTGTATTGTATAAACTTCCCTCTTAGATGGGTACCTGGGTGGCTCAGTTGGTTGAGCGTCTGACTCTTGATTTTGGCTCAGGTCATGATCCCAAGCTCATGAGATCGAGCCCTGTGCCAGCTCAACCCTGAGCATGAACATGTTTAAGATTCCTCTCTCACTGTCTGTCCCTCCCTCCTTCCCTCCTTTCATCTCTCTCTCTCTCTCTCTCTCTCTCTCTCTCTCTCTCTCTCTGTCTCCTCCTCTGCTATCTCATCTGCTAATGTTCTCTCAAATTTAAAAAAAAAATCTATCTATATATACATACACACACATACATATATATACATGTTTATACAAGTTTATACAACCCCCCACACATATATGTATATATATATACATATATGTTTATGTTTATAGTATACATATGGAACATATACTCTTAGAACCACTTTTGCTGCATCCCAAAGGTTTTGGACAAGTGTGTTTTTATTTTCATTTGTTTCCATGTATTTCTTGATTTTTTCTTTTATTTCCTTGTTGATCCATTCATTGTTTAGTAGCATGTTGTTTAACCTGTGTGTATTTGTGGTCTTTCTAGATTTTTTCCTGTAGTAGACTTCTAGTTTCATAGCATTGTGGTTAGAAAAGATGCATGGTATGACTTTGGTCTTCTTGAATTAGTTGAGGCTTCATTTTTGGCCTATTATATAATCTATTCTGGTAAATGTTCCATGGGTACTTGAAAAGAATTTGTATTCTGCTTTAGGATAAAATGTTCTGAATATATCTGTTAAATCAATCTTGACCAATGTGTCATTTAAAGTTGCTGTTTCCATGTTTATTTTCTGCTTAGACCATCTGTCCATTAATGTAAGTGGGATATTAAAGTCCCCTAATATTATTGTATTACTATTGATTAGTTCCTTTATGTTTGTTATTAAATATTTTATGTATTTGGGAGCTCTATGTTTGGTCCATAAATATTTACAATTGCTATATCTTCTTGTTGGATAGCCCCCTTTATTAGTATATAGTGTCATTATTTATCCCTTGTTACAGTCTTTGTTTTAAAGTCTAGTTTCTCCCATATAAATATTGCTACTACAGCTTTCTTTTGACATTCATTTATATGATAGATGTTTCTCCATCCCCTCATTTTCAATCTGCGAGTGTCCTTAGGTTTAAAAAGAGTCTCTTTTAGGCATCATATAGATGAGTCTTTTTTTTGAGGGGGGGTTCATTCGACACCCTATCTCTTTTTTTAATTTTTACTTATTTATTAAAATTTTTTGATGTTTATTTATTTTTGAGAGAGAGAGAGAGAGAGAGAGTGCAAGCAGGGAGGGGCAGAGAGAAACACAAAATCTGAAACAGACTGTAAACTCTAAGCTATCAGCACAGCTGACATGGGGCTTGAATTCATGGATCATGAGATCATGATGTGTGCCAAATTCTGATGCTTAACCAACAGAGCCACCCGGGCATCCCTAATTTTTTTCTTTTTTTTGAGAGAGATAATGAGCATGAGTGGGGGAGGGGCAAAAGGAAGGGGAGACAGAGGATCTGAGTGGGCTCTGCTCTGACAGCAGAGAGCCCCATGTGGGGCTTAAACTTGTGAACCCTGAGATCATGACCTGAGTTAAAGTCAGACACTTAACCAGTTGAGCCGTTCAGGCACCCATGACACCCTATGTCTTTTGATTGGAGTGTTTAGTTCATTTACATTCAGAATAATTATTGATATGTATTAGTGCCATTTTTTTAATTTTAATTTTATTTATTTATTTATTTTTTTACTTATGCTTCTGGAGACTTTCTTTGATCCTTTCTTGCCTTTGTCACTTTTGGACTCTCCAATGCACTCAAAGAGTCCTTTTTAAAATTTCTTGAAGTGCTGGTTTAGTGGTCACAAACTCCTTTAGTTTTTGTTAGTGTGAGAAACTCTACCTCTCCTTCTATTCTGAATGATAGCCTTGTTAGATAGAGGATTCTTGTTTGCATGTTTATCCCATGAAGGACTTTGAATATATCATGCCAGTCCCTTATGACTTGCCAAGTTTCTGTTGAGAAATCTGCAACTAGTCTTATGGGTCTTCCTTGTAAGTTAAGGACTTCTTTTGTCTTGCTACTTTTTACATTTTTCTTTATCACTATATTTTACAAATTAATTACAATACGTCTTGGTGTAGCCCTGCTTTTATTGATTTTGATGGGAGTTTGCTCTGCCTCTTGGGTGCGGATGTCTGTTTCCTTACTGAAATTAGGGAAGTTTTCTGCCATTATTTCTTGAAATAAATTTCTGCTCCCATTGCTCTTATTCTTCTGGGACCCCTATAATACAAATGTTATTATGTTTGATGGAGTCACTGAGTTCCCTAAGTCTATTCTCATTTTGCATATTTCTTTTTTCTCTCTCTTGTTTAGCTTGATTACTTTCCCTCATTCTGTCTTCTGGGTCACTAATTTGTTCCTCTGATTCTTCCATCCTTCTGTTCATTCCATCAAGCATATTTCTTATTTCTTGAGCCCTTTATCTCCACTATGTTATTCTTCTATGTTAAGGGTCTCACTCAAGTCTTCCATTCTTTTTTCAAGTCCAGTGAGTGTCCTCATGTTCATTGCTTTAAGTTCACTATTAGCATGTTACTTAGGTCTCTGGCTGCAGCCTTGTCTTGTACTTTCATTTGAGATACATTTCTCAGTCTCCTCATTTTTCTGCCTATTTCTGAGCGTTTAGAAAGTTAGCTATGTCTTCTACACTTGAAAGTGGTGCCCTTATGAAGAAGAGGTCTTAGAGTGCCCTGAAGTACACTGTCTTCTCTTCACTAGAACCTGACACTTCAGGAGAGTACCTTATTTGTGTTTGCTCACACCCTGCTCTTGTGTGTGAGTCACCTTTTTTTTTTTTTTTTTTTTTTTTTTTTTTCAGTGCAGTCATCTGTACTGACTCTGCCTGTTGTGGGCCATACTGATTTCTATTATGTGAACTCAGGCCAGCTCTGAGGGGGTGTGCCCAACTTAGAACTTGGGAGTGGGGTGGTGGTGTTAGTAAAATTTGCCCTGGGCCACTAGTCCTATCTAGATCCCCTAAAGCACTGAAATGGCCATGGGCCACACACTGGAGTGACCAAGGATGCCAGGCAGGGTTCAGCATGCGGCAAGGGCTGGCCCAGCTGGAAAGGCCCTAGTTTTGGAATAGACAATGAGCACTGTCTTCACCTAGTCACTAACTGCATTAGCCCCTAACAAGAGTGTCAGCCTATCCTCTGAAGCATTGACTTCTCCTCTCTAGCTATGAAAGCCCTAGATAGCATCTTCTTCCAATGTAAGACTCTTTTATCTACATTGAAAATCTATTTTTAGTGTAGCCACCTTCATGAATTATTTTAGTTAGATCTTTGGATAATTTTCTGTGGCTTCTACATCAGTACTTACTGCTTCACCTTGCACTTTTTATTATCATGGAGATTGATTCATTTTTTAATCCCCATAAACCAACCCTGCTAGCTTCCAAGGTTTCTTCTGCAGACTTTTCATCTCTCTTAGCCTTGATAGAATTAAAGAGTTAAGTCGTGCTCTGCATTAAACTTTTGGCTAAAGGGAGTATTACAGCTGGTTTGATCTCTTGTCTAGACCACTAAAATTTTCTCCATATGAGCAGCAAATCTGTTTACTTCCTTATCAGTGGTATATTCACTGAAGCACCTCTTTTAAATACTTGTCCTTTGCATCCACAACTGGACTGTTTGGTGCAAGAGGCCTAGCTTTTGACTTATCTTGGCTTCCAGAATGCCTTGTTCACTGAGCTTAATTATTTCTAGCTTTTGATTTAAAGTGAAAGACCTGCAAATCATCACTGGAACACTTTGAGGCCATTGTAGGGTTATTAATTGGTTGCAATGTTGTTGTGTCTTAGGGAATTGAAAGGCCCAACAAGAGGATGGGAGATGGGGGAATGGCTGAAGCAGTCAGAACACACAGAACATTTGTCAATTAAGTTTGTTGTCTCATATGGGCTTGGTCTCTGGTACTCCAAAAACAATTACGTTAGAACATCAGAGATCACTAATCACATATATATATATATAACAAATATAATAATAATGTAATAGTTTGAAGTAATTTGAGAATTATCAAAATATGACACAGAGATACAAAGTAAGCAGATGCTTTAGGAAAAATTGGCACGAATAGATTTACCTAGTGTATGGTTGCCACAAACCTTCAATTTGTTAAAATAAAAACCTCAGCATCTGCAAAGTGCAATAAAGCAAAGTACAATAAAATGAAGAATGTCTATAAGCTTTTGTGTGTTTCTAACCTTCCAATTGCTGAACTTGTTTATTAATTCAAATAGTTATTTTAGGGGATTCCTTAAGGTTTTCTCTACACATAATTATTCCATCTGGAAACAGAGACGGTTTTAAACTGTCCTTTCCAAATCGAATGCCTATTATTTCATTTTCATACCTAATTACCCTAGCCTGAACTTCCAGTATTTTATTTTATATTTAAATATACATAAAAGTATATTTATTTTAATCTTAAAATAAAATCTTACTACTGATTTTATTGGTGAAATTTCAGTCTTTTACCATTAAGTATGATATTAGCCAACAAGTTTTATCTTTCTTAGAATGAGGAAGTTACATCTATTCTTGGTTGTTGAATGTTTTTATCATGAATGGACGTTAGATTTGTCCAATGCTTTCTCTGTATTTATTAAGATGCTCATGTGGTTTGATTTTTATTCCATTAACATGGTGTATTATATTGATGGCTTTTTGTATATCAAACAAAGCTTGCATTCCTCAGTTGAATTCCTCTCAGTCATGTTGTATAATTTATCTTACATGTTTAGATCCATTTTGCTAGTATTTTTTGAGAATTTTTATGTATACTAATAAAGAATATTAGTCTATGCTTTCATTCTTTTTGTGATATCCTTCCATGGTTTTGGTATCAGGATAATGCTAGCTTTATAGAATTAGTTAAAATAATACATTTCTTCTATTATTTGGAAGAGTTTGTAAGAATTATTAATTTTTCTCTAACCCTGGTAGAATTCAGCCTAAATTTTCTCATAGGAATTTTTTAAATTAATAATTCAATTTGGCTAGCTGTTATAGTCAGATATTTTATTTTTTTCATTTTTTGAATTTTGTGTATTTTAGGAATCTGTCCATTTCATCTTTATTACTTAATCTTTGGCACATAAATATACATTGCATTTCCTTATAATCCTTTTTATTTCAATAGGGTCAGTAGTGATATTTTTTATTTTTCATTTATTTTTTTAATGTTTATTTATTAGAGAGAGACAGAGAGAAATCACATCTGTACTGACTTTTATATATATATATATATATATTTAGTAACTTTTAGTAGTGTGCTTTATTCCTCCATGTGAATTTCAATTACCTTTTATTTCCCTTTCGTTTGAGACTGAGAGAATTCCTTTATTATTTCTCATAGCTCAATTCTCCTGATGAGGTTTCTCAGTTTTTCTCTATCAGGAAATGGTTTGATTTCCCCTTTGTTTTCAATGATAGTTTTGCTAGATATAGATTGGTCAATAGATAGATTTTTCTTTCAGTACTTTGTTTTTTTTATTTATTTTTCAATTTTAATTCCAGTATTATTAACATATAGTGTTATGGAAAAAAAAGGATGGGGGAGCCTTCGTGGCTCAGGTGGTTAAGTATCTGACTCTTGACTTCAGCTCAGGTTTTGATGTCATGGTTTGCGGGTAGGAGCCCTGTGACTATCCGTGTGAGGCCTGCTTGGGATTTTCTCTCTCTCTCTCTCTCTGCTCCTCCCCCACTCATGAACTCTGTCTCTCTCTCTCAAAATAAATAAATAAACTTAAAAAAAAGACATACAGTGTTATGTTAGTTTCAGGTGTACAATACAGTGATTCAACACTTCCATACATCACCTAATTCTCACCAGGATAAATGTATGCCTTAACTCCCATCACCTATTTCACCCATCCTCCCACCCACCTCCTCTCTGGTAACCATCAGTTTGTTGTCAATAGTTAAGAGTCTGTTTTTTTGCTTCTCTCTCTCTCTCTCTTTCTCTTTTTCTTGCTCACTTGTTTTTTTCTTAAGTTCCAATTACAGGTGAAATCATACAGCATTTGTCTTCCTCTAACTGACTTATAGCACTTAACATTATATATTCTATCTCTACCCATCTCCTTGAAAATGACAATATTTCATTCTTTTTTGTGGTTAAATAACACTCCATTGTGTGTGTATCTATACGACATCTTCTTTATTATGCATTCATCTATTGATGTACATTTGAGCTGCTTTCATAATTCGTCTGTTGTAAATAATGCTACTGTAAACATACGAGTGCTTGTATCCCTTTGAATTAGTGTTTTTGTGTTTTTGGTGTAAATACCCAGTAATGTGATTATTGCATTGTAGGGTAATTCTATTTTTAACTTTCTGAGGAACCTCCATACTGTTTTCCAGAGTGGCTGAACCGGTTCATGTTCCTACCAACAGTGCAAGGATGTTCCTTTTCTCTACATCTTCATTAACACTTGTTTATTGTGCTTTTGATTTTACCCGTTTTTACTGGTGTCAGGTGATAGTTCATCATAGTTTTGATTTGCTTTTCCCTGATGATGAGTAATGTTGAGCATCTTCTAACGTACGTGTTGGCCATCTGGGTGTCTCCTTTGGAAAAATGTTCATTTCTTCTGCCCATTTTTAAATTGGATTATGGGAGGCTATTTATTTGTATAAGTTCTCTCTCTCTCTCTCTCTCTCTCTCTCTCTCTATATATATATATATATATATATATACATATAAAGTTTTCCTTTCATTTCCCTTGCCTCAGGAGACATATCTAGAAAAATGGTATAAGGGTGATGTCAGAGACCTGACTACCTGAGCTCTCCTCTTAGATTTTTATGGTTTCAGGTCTCATATTTACATCTTTAATGCATTTTCAATTTATTTATGTTTATGGTATAATAAAGTGGTCCAGTTTCATTCTTTTGCATATTGCTGTCCAGTTTTCCCAACACCATTTGTTGAATGCACCCATTGCATATTCTTTCCTGCTTTGACAAAGATTAATTGACCCTATAACTGTGGGTTTATTTCTGGTTTTCCCATTCTGTTCTATTGATCTATGTGTCTATTTTTGTGCCAGTACCATACTGTTTTGATCACTACAGCTTTGTAATATAACTTGAAGGCTGAAATTATGATTCCTCCAGCTTTGCTTTTCTTTTTCAAAGTTGCTTTGGTTCTTCAGGGTCTTTTGTGGTTCCATGTAAATTTTAGGACTTGTTCTTTTTTTGTGAAAAAATGCCATTGGTATTTTGATAGGGATTGCATTACACATGTAGGTTGTTTTGGTTAGTATAGACATTTTACCAATATTTGTTCTTGCAGTCTATGAGGATGGAGAGTCATCCCATTTCTTTGTGTTGTCTTCAGTTTCTTTCATCAGTGTTTTATAATTTTCTGAGTATAGTTCTTTCACCTCTTTGGCTAGGTTTATTCCTAGGTATCTTATATTTTTGGTGCAATTATAAATGGGATTGCTTTCTTAATTTCTCTTTCTGCCTTACTATTGGTATATACAAATGCAAGAGATTTCTGTACATTGTTTTTGCATCCTGTAACTTAATTGAATTTATTTATCAATTCTAGTAGTTTTTGGTGCTGTCTTTAGGGTTTTCTTTTTTTTTTTTTTTATGAAATTTATTGACAAATTGGTTTCCATACAACACCCAGTGCTCATCCCAAAAGGTGCCCTCCTCAATACCCATCACCCACCCTCCCCTCCCTCCCACCCCCCATCAACCCTCAGTTTGTTCTCAGTTTTTAACAGTCTCTTATGCTTTGGCTCTCTCCCACTCTAACGTCCATTTTTTTTTTTCCTTCCCCTCCCCCATGGGTTCCTGTTAAGTTTCTCAGGATCCACATAAGAGTGAAACCATATGGTATCTGTCTTTCTCTGTATGGCTTATTTCACTTAGCATCACACTCTCCAGTTCCATCCACGTTGCTACAAAAGGCCATATTTCATTTTTTCTCATTGCCACGTAGTATTCCATTGTGTATATAAACCACAATTTCTTTATCCATTCATCAGTTGATGGACATTTAGGCTCTTTCCATATTTTGGCTATTGTTGAGAGTGCTGCTATGAACATTGGGGTACAAGTGCCCCTATGCATCAGTACTCCTGTATCCCTTGGGTAGATTCCTAGCAGTGCTATTGCTGGGTCATAGGGTAGGTCTATTTTTAATTTTCTGAGGAACCTCCACACTGCTTTCCAGAGCAGCTGCACCAATTTGCATTCCCACCAACAGTGCAAGAGGGTTCCCGTTTCTCCACATCCTCTCCAGCATCTATAGTCTCCTGATTTGTTCATTTTGGCCACTCTGACTGGCGTGAGGTGATACCTGAGTGTGGTTTTGATTTGTATTTCCCTGATAAGGAGCGACGCTGAACATCTTTTCATGTGCCTGTTGGCCATCTGGATGTCTTCTTTAGAGAAGTGTCTATTCATGTTTTCTGCCCATTTCTTCACTGGGTTATTTGTTTTTCGTGTGTGGAGTTTGGTGAGCTCTTTATAGATTTTAGATACTAGCCCTTTGTCCGATATGTCATTTGCAAATATCTTTTCCCATTCCGTTGGTTGCCTTTTCGTTTTGTTGGTTGTTTCCTTTGCTGTGCAGAAGATTTTATCTTCATAAGGTCCCAGTAATTCACTTTTGCTTTTAATTCCCTTGCCTTTGGGGATGTGTCGAGTAAGAGATTGCTACGGCTGAGGTCAGAGAGGTCTTTTCCTGCTTTCTCCTCTAAGGTTTTGATGGTTTCCTGTCTCACATTTAGGTCCTTTATCCATTTTGAGTTTATTTTTGTAAATGGTGTGAGAAAGTGGTCTAGTTTCAACCTTCTGCATGTTGCTGTCCAGTTCTCCCAGCACCATTTGTTAAAGAGACTGTCTTTTTTCCATTGGATGTTCTTTCCTGCTTTGTCAAAGATGAGTTGGCCATACGTTTGTGGGTCAAGTTCTGGGGTTTCTATTCTATTCCATTGGTCTGTGTGTCTGTTTTTGTGCCAATACCATGCTGTCTTGATGATGACAGCTTTGTAGTAGAGGCTAAAGTCTGGGATTGTGATGCCTCCTGCTTTGGTCTTCTTCTTCAAAATTCCTTTGGCTATTCGGGGCCTTTTGTGGTTCCATATAAATTTTAGGATTGCTTGTTCTAGTTTCGAGAAGAATGCTGGTGCAATTTTGATTGGGATTGCATTGAATGTGTAGATAGCTTTGGGTAGTATTGACATTTTGACAATATTTATTTTTCCAATCCATGAGCAGGGAATGTCTTTCCATTTCTTTAAATCTTCTTCAATTACCTTCATAAGCTTTCTATAGTTTTCAGCATACAGATCCTTTACATCTTTGGTTAGATTTATTCCTAGGTATTTTATGCTTCTTGGTGCAATTGTGAATGGGATCAGTTTCTTTATTTGTCTTTCTGTTGCTTCATTGTTAGTGTATAAGAATGCAACTGATTTCTGTACATTGATTTTGTATCCTGCAACTTTGCTGAATTCATGTATCAGTTCTAGCAGACTTTTGGTGGAGTCTATCGGATTTTCCATGTATAATATCATGTCATCTGCAAAAAGCGAAAGCTTGACTTCATCTTTGCCAATTTTGATGCCTTTGATTTCCTTTTGTTGTCTGATTGCTGATGCTAGAACTTCCAGCACTATGTTAAACAACAACGGTGAGAGTGGGCATCCCTGTCGTGTTCCTGATCTCAGGGAAAAAGCTCTCAGTTTTTCCCCGTTGAGGATGATGTTAGCTGTGGGCTTTTCATAAATGGCTTTTATGATCTTTAAGTATGTTCCTTCTATCCCGACTTTCTCAAGGGTTTTTATTAAGAAAGGGTGCTGGATTTTGTCAAAGGCCTTTTCTGCATCGATTGACAGGATCATATGGTTCTTCTCTTTTTTTTTTGTTAATGTGATGTATCACGTTGATTGATTTGCGAATGTTGAACCAGCCCTGCATCCCAGGAATGAATCCCACTTGATCATGGTGAATAATTCTTTTTATATGCTGTTGAATTCGATTTGCTAGTATCTTATTGAGAATTTTTGCATCTATATTCATCAGGGATATTGGCCTGTAGTTCTCTTTTTTTTACTGGGTCTCTGTCTGGTTTAGGAATCAAAGTAATACTGGCTTCATAGAATGAGTCTGGAAGTTTTCCTTCCCTTTCTATTTCTTGGAATAGCTTGAGAAGGATAGGTATTATCTCTGCTTTAAATGTCTGGTAGAACTCCCCTGGGAAGCCATCTGGTCCTGGACTCTTATTTGTTGGGAGATTTTTGATAACCGATTCAATTTCTTCGCTGGTTATGGGTCTGTTCAAGCTTTCTATTTCCTCCTGATTGAGTTTTGGAAGAGTGTGGGTGTTCAGGAATTTGTCCATTTCTTCCAGGTTGTCCAATTTGTTGGCATATAATTTTTCATAGTATTCCCTGATAATTGTTTGTATCTCTGAGGGATTGGTTGTAATAATTCCATTTTCATTCATGATTTTATCTATTTGGGTCATCTCCCTTTTCTTTTTGAGAAGCCTGGCTAGAGGTTTGTCAATTTTGTTTATTTTTTCAAAAAACCAACTCTTGGTTTCGTTGATCTGCTCTACAGTTTTTTTAGATTCTATATTGTTTATTTCTGCTCTGATCTTTATTATTTCTGTTCTTCTGCTGGATTTAGGCTGCCTTTGCTGTTCTGCTTCTATTTCCTTTAGGTGTGCTGTTAGATTTTGTATTTGGGATTTTTCTTGTTTCTTGAGATAGGCCTGGATTGCAATGTATTTTCCTCTCAGGACTGCCTTCGCTGCGTCCCAAAGCATTTGGATTGTTGTATTTTCATTTTCGTTTGTTTCCATATATTTTTTGATTTCTTCTCTAATTGCCTGGTTGACCCACTCATTCGTTAGTAGGGTGTTCTTTAACCTCCATGCTTTTGGAGGTTTTCCAGACTTTTTCCTGTGGTTGATTTCAAGCTTCATAGCATTGTGGTCTGAAAGTATGCATGGTATAATTTCAATTCTTGTAAACTTATGAAGGGCTGTTTTGTGACCCAGTATATGATCTATCTTGGAGAATGTTCCATGTGCACTCGAGAAGAAAGTATATTCTGTTGCTTTGGGATGCAGAGTTCTAAATAGATCTGTCAAGTCCATCTGATCCAGTGTCTCATTCAGGGCCCTTGTTTCTTTATTGACCGTGTGTCTAGATGATCTATCCATTTCTGTAAGTGGGGTGTTAAAGTCCCCAGCAATTACCACATTCTTATCAATAAGGTTGCTTATGTTTATGAGTAATTGTTTTATATATTTGGGGGCTCCGGTATTCGGCGCATAGACATTTATAATTGTTAGCTCTTCCTGATGGATAGACCCTGTAACTATTATATAATGTCCTTCTTCATCTCTTGTTACAGCCTTTAATTTAAAGTCTAGTTTGTCTGATATAAGTATGGCTACTCCAGCTTTATTCTGGCTTCCAGTAGCATGATAAATAGTTCTCCATCCCCTCACTCTGAATCTAAAGTTGTCCTCAGGTCTAAAATGAGTCTCTTGTAGACAGCAAATAGATGGTTCTTGTTTTTTTATCCATTCTGATACCCTATGTCTTTTGGTTGGCGCATTTAATCCATTTACATTCAGTGTTATTATAGAAAGATACGGGTTTAGAGTCATTGTGATGTCTGTATGTTTTATGCTTGTAGTGATGTCTCTGGTACTTTGTCTCACAGGGTCCCCCTTAGGATCTCTTGTAGGGCTGGTTTAGTGGTGACAAATTTCTTCAGTTTTTGTTTGTTTGGGAAGACCTTTATCTCTCCTTCTATTCTAAATGACAGACTTGCTGGATAAAGGATTCTCGGCTGCATATTTTTGCTGTCTAGCACCCTGAAAATCTCGTGCCAATTCTTTCTGGCCTGCCAAGTTTCAAAAGAGAGATCAGTCACGAGTCTTATAGGTCTCCCTTTATATGTGAGGGCACGTTTACCCCTTGCTGCTTTCAGAATTTTCTCTTTATCCTTGTATTTTGCCAGTTTCACTATGATATGTCGTGCAGAAGATCGATTCAAGTTACGTCTGAAGGGAGTTCTCTGTGCCTCTTGGATTTCAATGCCTTTTTCCTTCCCCAGTTCAGGGAAGTTCTCAGCTATTATTTCTTCAAGTACCCCTTCAGCACCTTTCCCTTTCTCTTCCTCCTCTGGGATACCAATTATGCGTATATTATTTCTTTTTAGTGTATCACTTAGTTCTCTAATTTTTCCCTCATACTCCTGGATTTTTTTATCTCTCTTTTTCTCAGCTTCCTCTTTTTCCATAACTTTATCTTCTAGTTCACCTATTCTCTCCTCTGCCTCTTCCATCCGAGTCGTGGTGGTTTGCATTTTGTTTTGCATTTCATTTAAAGCGTTTTTCAGCTCCTCGTGACTGTTCCTTAGTCCCTTGATCTCTGTAGCAAGAGATTCTCTGCTGTCCTGTATGCTGTTTTCCAGCCCAGCGATTAATTTTATGACTATTATTCTAAATTCACTTTCTGTTATATTATTTAAATCCTTTTTGATCAGCTCATTAGCTGTTGTTATTTCCTGGAGATTCTTCTGAGGGGAATTCTTCCGCTTGGTCATTTTGGATAGTCCCTGGTGTGGTGAGGGCCTGCAGGGCACTTCCCCTGTGCTGTTGTGTATAACTGGAGTTGGTGGGCAGGGCCGCAGTCAGTCCTGATGTCTACCCCCAGCCCACCGCTGGGGCCACAGTCAGACTGGTGTGTGCCTTCTCTTCCCCTCTCCTAGGGGCGGGATTCACTGTGGGGTGGCGTGGCCCGTCTGGGTTACTTGCACACTGCCAGGCTTGTGATGCTGGGGATCTGGCGTATTAGCTGGGGTGGGAAGGCAAGGTGCACGGCGGCAGGGGGGGCAGGCTTAGCTCGCTTCTCTTTAGGTGATCCACTTCAGGAGGGGCCCTGTGGCAGCCGGAGGGAGTCAGATCCGCTGCCGGAGGTTTGGCTCCGCAGAAGCACAGAGTTGGGTGTTTGCGAGGAGCGAGCAATTTCCCTGGCCGGAACCGGTTCCCTTTGGGATTTTGGCTGGGGGATGGGCGGGGGAGATGGTGCTGGCGAGCGCCTTTGTTCCCCGCCAAACTGAGCTCTGTCGTCCGGGGGCTCCGCAGCTCACCCTCCCTTTGTCCTCCAGCCTTCCCGCTTTCCGAGCAGATCTGTTAACTTATGACCTCCCAGACGCTAAGTCGCGCTTGCTGTCGGAACACAGTCCGTCAGGCCCCTCCGCTTTTGCAAGCCGGACTCGGGGGCTCTGCTTGGCTGGCGAGCCGCCCCTCTGCCCCGGCTCCCTCCCGCCAGTCCGTGGAGCGCGCACCGCCTCGCCGCCCTTCCTACCCTCTTCTGTGGGCCTCTCGTCTGCACTTGGGTCTGGTGACCCCGTTCTGCTAATCCTCTGGCAGTTTTCTGGGTTATTTAGGCAGGTGTAGGTGGAATCTAAGTGATCAGCAGGACACGCGGTGAGCCCAGCGTCCTCCTACGCCGCCATCTTCCCAGAATCCTCTTTAGGGTTTTCTATATAGAGTATCATGTCAACTGCAAATAGTGAAAGTTATACTTTTTCTTTACCAATTTGGATGTTATTTCTTTATGTTGTCTAATTGATGTGGCTAGGTCTTCCAGTACTACGTTGAATAAAAGTGGTAAGAGTAGACATCCTTTTCTTGTTCTTGTCCTTAGGGGGATAGCTCTCAGTTTTTTTCCCATTGAATATGATGTTCACTGTGGGTTTTACACATCTGACATTTATTATGTTGAGATACGTTCCCTCTGAACCTACTTTGTTGAGGGCTTTCATCATGAATGGATATTTTTCTTTCAGTATTTTGGTAAGTAATTCCATAGCTTTCTAGTCTCTATGGTTTCTGACCAGAAATAGTTATTTTTTTTTACTTAAAAAATTTTTAATGTTTATTTATTTTAGAGAGAGACAGACAGAATGCAAGTGGGTTAGGGGTAGAGAGAGAGGGAGACACAGAATCCGAAATAGGCTCCAGGAGCAGCCCCAACGCAGGGCTCAAACCCATGAGCTGTGAGATCATGACCTGAGCCGAAGTCGGATGCTCAACTGACTGAGCCACCCAGGCACCCCAGAAATAGTTATTAAGTTATGGTTCCCTCATATATGATAAAACTTTTTTTCTTCTTTTATGATTCATTATTGGCATTGTTTCTAGAATTTGACTATGATATGTATAGGAGAAAGTCTCTTTGAGCTTATCCTACTTAGAGTTTTGTGAGCTTCTTGGACGTACTAATTAAAAGTTACAACATATTTGAATAAGTCAGAGAAAGCCAAATACCATATGATTTACTCATATGTGAATTTAAGAAATAAAACAAGCAAAGGAGATAAAAGAGAGAGAGGGAAGCAAACCAAGAAGCAGACTCTTAACTATAGAGAACAAAGGGATGGTTATCAGAGAGGAGGTGGGTGAAGGTGGGTGGTAAAACAGGTTATGGGATTAAGGAGTGCACTTGCTGTGATGAGCATCAAATAGTGTATGGAAATGTTGAATCTCTATATTTATTGTACACCTGAAACTAAATTATGCTGTATGTTAACTAACTGAAATTTAAGTAAAAACTTAAAAAAATAAAGTTAGAAAATGTATTTAAAGTAGTTACAACATATTTAGAAAGTTTTCAGTGAATACTTTTTTTTAATGTTTATTTTTGAGGAGAGAGAGAGAGAATGAATGGGGGTGGAGGAGGGACAGAGAGAGAGGAGGACAGAGGATCTGAATTGGGTTCTGCAGACAGCAGAGAGCCTGATGCCAGGCTCAAACTGGCAAACTGTGAGACCATAACCTGAACTGAAGTCAGACACTTAACTGATTGAGCCACTCAGGCACCCCTCATGTGCCTGATTTTATGTCCCCTTCCCTTCCCTTCCCTTCCCTTCCCTTCCCTTCCCTTCCCTTCCCTTCTCTTCTCTTCTCTTCTCTTCTCTAATTCAAGTTAGTTAACATCCAGTGTAGTGTTGGCTTCAGGAGTAGAACACAGTGATTCTTCTCTTACATATGACACCCAGTGTTCATCCCCCCCAAAAGTGCCCTCCTTAATGCCCATCACCCATTTGATATATCCCCCTATCCACCTCTCCTCCAGCAACCTACATTTTGTTCTCTGTATTTAAGAGTCTCTTATGGTTTGCTTCCCTCTGGTTTTATCTTATTTTTAGTTCCCTTTCCCTATGTTCATCTGCTGTGTTTCTTAAATTCCACATATGGGTGAAATCATATGATATCTGCCTTTCTCTGACTTATTTCATTTAGCATAATACACTCTAGTTCCATACCCATTGTTTCAAATAGGATACAGATAAAGGGGAACCCATTTGCACTGTTGGTGGGAATGCAAACTGGTGCAGCCATTCCGAAAAACAGCATGGAGCTTCCTCAAAAAATTAAAAACAGTACTACCCTATGACCCATTAATTTCCTCTTAAGATTGTATCCAAAGGATACAAAAATGCTGATTCAAAGAGGCATATACACCTCAATGTTTATGGCAGCACTATCAACAATAACCAAATCATGGAAAGAGCCTAAATATCCATCGACTGATGAATGGATGAATAAGATGTGGATATATACACATACATGCAATGGAATACTACTAGGCAATGAAAAAGAATGAAATCTTGCCATTTGCATCAGTCATTACTTTCATCTGTAATGTTGGTATGTTTAGTGATTCACCACAGGTGAATCTAAAATTCTTTAGTTTTTTTTTTTTTTATTCATTTTACTTTCTGTACCTTGCACGGATTAATCTGAGTTGACATGTCTTCAAATTTGCTATTACTTCTCTGCTAAGGACCTCTATTGAATTTTCCAACTCCAAAATTTCTATTTTTTTTCTATTTTAAAATTTCTATTTATTCTTATTATCTACTGGTTGAAACATCTTTCACACTTTAATTATTTTGTTTGTTTCCCTTTTGTTCTCTAAACACATTTATAATTTAAAGTCTTTGATTACTTTCTTCAACATTGGGGCTTCCTCAAGGACAGTTCTCTAAACTACTTTGTTTTGTGTACATGGGACAAACTTTTCTATAATTTTTGTGTAATTTCTTGTTTAAAAGTTATTTAAAATAATGGAGCAAGTCTGTCAAATATCCTCCCCTTCCTCTTGTTGTTTCTTCTTGGTGTTGATTGTTCTTTGTTTTGTTTTTAGAAGTTTATTTTTGAGAGAGAGAGAGAGAGAGAAAGAGAACGCTAGTAAGGGAAGAGCAAAGAAAGAGGCAGACAGAGGATCTGAAGCAGGCTCTGTGCAGATAGCAGAGAGCCCAGTGTGGGGTTCAACTCATGAGCAGCAAGATCATGACCTAAGCTGAGGTTGGATGTTTAACCCACTGAGCCACCCAAGCACCCCAATTGTTATATTTTTTTATTGCTCTTTGTTACATGAATTAATTTCACTAATTTGCAAAGTTCTTTGTAATGTGCAGCCACCATACTCTCTGGTTGGTTAGCCTAGTGATCATAAATGTTTGGAAAAATATTTTTTAAATGCCTTTAATCATTAAGTTTCTGTGTTTTCCTGGGTGACTTGGTATGTATGTTGGGACAGGTCTTCCTACTCTGAAAGGTAGTTTATAATTCTGTCTTAGCTTTTATTTAGCACTCATGCCATTCCTCAGGGGTAGCCACTTTAGAGATTAAATTCTTCTCACGTCTTTCCTGGTCTTATGCACAATGCTGCATGTACAAATGTCCTTCTAGATTCCTGGGAATATTTTAGGGCTTTTAAAACCTCTCTATGTATATCCCATTGCCAAACATTTTCTATTAGTGTTTTCAGTCAGTCTCTTCTTAGCCTAACTGATAACATCACCTCAGACAGCTGCAATGTTAAACACTTCTTAGTAATTATTTTTGACAAATTCCCTGGAGATAGGGATAGTCAAGTTGCACAGATTGAGCTCAAAGTCAGCTCAAATAATAGCAAGTCCTCTGAATGGAACTTTTTTTTGCAAGATGCGAGGTCACATAGTGACAATTCTAAGAATGGGGCTTTTTGGGAATGCCAAACCCATCTATCCTATCCATGTGATACTAGAATGCTGGTTTTCACAACTGCCATATTTGTGATTCTTGATTTTCTAGACTATTACAAAAAAGAAGAGGATAGGATTAGGGCAAGTTAATAAAGATCAAAAACTTACTGTTCTCACTAATATTCAGCCATTTAAAAATCCTTTTTTGGATAATCAAATGACTTTAATGCTTTTTTGAATAGTCAAAAGTCTTTGGTTAATTTACAGAGTTTTAAAAAAGTTGATTTTGACAATTTTTTTCAATGTTCTATTTTTATTAAAGAACTGCCTCTTAGAGTTTTACTCCACCACAGTAGTCATAGGAAAGCTCTAGATTATATTAGTAAAATCTAATAAACACTGAATATTATCTATAATTGGAGAAGAAAGAAAATTGGTCTACTGCTCAGACTAATAATGAAATATCCGAGGATGGCTTTTAAAAACTGAATATATTAAATGTAGAAATATTTGATATAGTTTAGATTCACATTTTTGCATTTGAAGAAAAAGTGGAAAGCAGACTTAATCCATGGATTATATCTGGTTAATAGTTTACTTTTATGGATTGCTTACTCTGTGCTGATTCACAGATAGTAAGGGTTTTTTTCCCCACAACTTAATGTTTTAATGTTTATAACTATATGATAAAATTAAAGTAGAAAGTCAAATATGAGACACAGAAAAGATAGGTAACTTGACCAAAGTTTATATCTGCTAAGAGAGAAAGCCAGGGTTAGAATGAGGCAGTCTTATTCTGGAGCCCATGGATATAGCCATCATACTTACTTCATTTTCCTAATATAGAAAAGCACAAAGCCCTAGAAATCCCCAGCTCACAGAGAAAGAGGTATTTGCAGGTCTCAAGCCATCTGGAAAAATCCCTCCAAGAAGATACCATAGGGCTTTTCATAAAGAGCTAATTGGCACAATCTTTGCCTTCTTCACAATTCTGTCATTAATTAAATCTGATATAGACTACAGTTTACATTTCTGGAATTTTAAGTGTGTACCCACTGAAGATCTAGGCATAAGGGATTAAGATAGCTCATTAATAACAACAACAAAATTCCTCTAAGACAAGTTAGGTAAAAGTCCAAACTTGAGTAGATTAAATGCTACAGTGAGGCAGATGGCCTCCCTGGCATCTTATCCCTTCCTTACATAAACTCTTGCAATTTCTCTTTAAACACAATTCCTTGGCACCTACCGTGGTACATAAAAGAAAGTAAACCAAAAACATTTATTGCATGAGTGACTGCAACTGAAATTCAGCATGTTATGAAATAATAATTGCATGATAATTAAAAGTTCTAGGTTTCTAGTTTAACTCTGGGCCCTTTCTTGAAATATTATTTCACAATCCCAGGTCTCAAATTTCTTAATGGAAAATGAAGTTTGGGAAGACCACCTTTAACATTCAGTCCAATAGACACAATATGTTAGTCAAATACAAGACAATTTTAACATAAATTGCTTCTAAACTAAAAATATAATTTCTTCTGTTCTTTGTTTATATGTATATATGAATATATACTAACTATTCAAAAATACAAAAGACAGATACTGCCTTCAAAGATAGATAACAAAATTATAAGATAGAAATATTCATATCTGAACAGATCAAGAATAGTTAGGTGCAGTCTGAAATTTTATCATTAGCTATGTAGAAAGTTCTCATAGTTGATGAAAATGCAGCTGAAGTGGTGTTTAATTGGAAATTTCTTGATTAGCCACTGCAACTCTAATGAATGCAAATTTTAGCACTTTCAAAATTATATCCTACTGTGTGAATCTTTTTTATGCAATCAACAACAAAACGAAGTACTGATTTACTAAAACAATCTTAAAAGTTATTATTTCATTGTTAATTTAATCAGATTTTGCTTTCTACCTTTTGTAAAACAATTTTTTTCATATGCTTTTGCTTACATGACATAGTGGGATCGTTTTGGAATCTGAACTCTAAACTGGTAAATAAAAAATAAATCAGAAATTGAATATATTTAACCTCATTTATTTCAAGGAAACAGTTATCAAGAAACAATCTATGCAGGTATCTGCTTTAATGAGACAGTATCTATCACGCACAGTGCTGGGTAACTGATGATTTACTTAAGACTCAGCCCCTCTCTTTACCCAGGCTCATGATGATAATACCATAATGTACATAATGCATGTAAAGGAAAAAGATGTCTAACCATTTACAAAAACTGACAAAGGTATGCACTTAATAAGCATCCATTGCTGGGCATGGGATAAGAGAATTATAATGGGACTTATATTTTTCTAATTCAACTTTTTATTTCATGAGAGAAAATAATACCTCACCTTCCCTGTACATCTTTCTGCAAGTCATAAGCTATGTAGTTAGTGCAGAATCTGGAAGATAAACAAGGTTCTTGAGTATCTTTTGAGTGTTTTTTGCTAACTATATTATCTGGTGAAAAGTCAATTGATTTTACCTTGACACAGGTTAAACAAAGCCTTGTAAAGAAACAACCAGTATAGGGGTTCTTTAATGTTGATCAGAACTTTCACTCACTAGTCTACACAGTAACTTGTGCTTCTTTATCAAACACATTTAAATTCACTCTCCTCAGTCAGTTTACTTAGGGAATACATCATAACCATTAAGTTTAATTAAGTAATTCTTGTGAAACAGTTAACACTATTGAAAGAGACCATTACAAATCAATGTGATATTGATTGAAAGTCATGATACAAGATAATTTACCTGGAGAAATTTTGATTGACCCTTAATATAATTAGAAAGCTATAGTAGTTTATTTGGATTTTATATGCATCCGTATATTTTTACTTCATCCACCTGTTGAAATCCAGGATTTATACAAAATGTAGAAGATTCTACATTGATTTCTACCTTTCAATTTACTGGCAGTCAGAGTAGATAATGTCCCAAGCTTACAATTTCCCACTGCTCCTCTACCTGAGGGATTTTTCTGGAAACACTGCAGCTTGAAAAAATCAGAGAATGAATGCCTTCATATTACCTTTAACTCCCAAAGGATAATTGGTGAATATCTCAAACTCGCTATATTCTGGTAGGAAGATTCTGATGCAATAGAAGACAAAGTATCCCACTCACTAATGGATATTTTATTGGCTTTTTTCCTTCTCCCTCTCACATTTCCTACTGCCTCACTGGTTCTTCCTGCTGTCATCTTTCAGGAACTTTTCTCAGGGTTTGTTTTCATAAGAACTCAATAAGACACTGTGAAAGCAAAGTTCTCCATTTTTAATTATTTAAGTTATGAAAGTCAATCTCCTTAATTTCTCATGCTTATAATCATAGAACTCATACTCTTTTAGCAGAGTGTTGAATGTGATTTATATAAAATAGCGTTTAAGTACCTCTTTCCATTTTATAGAACTTTATAATGTACAGAACATCTTGAAATATGTAGTAGAATAGTTCAGACCAGAATAATGAAGAAGCATGAGACTAATTAGAAATGTATTGTCAGAACAAGAGTGGAGACTGATGTAAGGGGCTTAAGTCGATGGCTTGAGTTTCTTCACAGTGTGTATTTGTATATCTCAATGTTATATCCTTTCTATTAAAAGGTTTTATGAGTTTCTCTTTGTATTCTCCTTTTTAAAGAAACTTTATATGAGGAATTGTGATGGTGGTTTGGTGTCATGCTACCTCAGCTAATGGACTTCCAAGCTGACAGAACAACAGATTAGGAAATATATGGCTCAATATCATATTAAAAACACTAATGTTTGTTACATGTCAGAAAATTTGATATGACTAGTTATTCATGATGCAAGAAAAGATACAGACCCTAACTCATTTTTGAAGCAACTCTACACTGGGACAAACAAAGACTCAACTTGAAAACCATATCCCTCATAGATATAAAGACACTTAATAAATATTTTAGCTCTTTAACATAACACATATCTGTGTGTATGTATATTTATGTATATGTATACTTACATTGTGTACATATATGCATATACGTGTATGTGTAAACATTTCATACATAATAGTAAGTCCAGTAGAAACAAACTTGATTTTATCTGCCAAGAGCTAACACTGACATTATAAACTTATTTACAAAATCATTAATTAAAAAAAAAAGCATGCACTGTATAATCAGAACTATGTGTACATAGGTATTGTACAAAATTAATTTCAGCATACTTGGAAACTCATACATGTGAATGTGTTTTTATGTGTCTATATATGGAAGTATTTAAAATATACTTGTTTCTACCAATGAAAGCTCTTGCCAGAAAAATGTTTCATTCCAGTCTGTGTTTTTCTCTTTCTGATTATGCCAGTCTTTTACATCTTCAACATTCATGCTCTACATCATTCTGAACTGGAAGCCCCACTCTAATTATAGGGACCTCACAATGTGGTAAAACATTATTTTAGTTTCTTCTCCACTAGCCTTTATATGTAGGCATTATCATTTTCTTTTCATGTAAATACCTTTTTACAGTACAGTGCAAAGCTGGCTGAATACAGTACACAGTACACTAGGTTCCCTCTTCTTAATTCTCTTAGGATAGTCTTCTTTCTGTTTGCTTAGTGCTAAAACCATGAATCTCTTGCTTTTCCTTAAGCTATATATTTGTGTGTGTGTGTGTGTGTGTGTGTGTGTGTGTGTGTGTGTGTCTGTTTTCCTCTAAATGTAGAATCAGATAGTGCCTGGAATATAGTAGTTGCACAATAGTTGTTAAAAGTAAAGGAGATCAGGGCGCCTGGGTGGCGCAGTCGGTTAAGCGTCCGACTTCAGCCAGGTCACGATCTTGCGGTCTGTGAGTTCGAGCCCCGCGTCGGGCTCTGGGCTGATGGCTCAGAGCCTGGAGCCTGTTTCCGATTCTGTGTCTCCCTCTCTCTCTGCCCCTCGCCCGTTCATGCTCTGTCTCTCTCTGTCCCAAAAATAAATAAACGTTGAAAAAAAAATTAAAAAAAAAATAAAAGTAAAGGAGATCAACATTCTCAAGTGACAGGAAAGGAAGGGTCCTTTCTGAGCTAAAAGTAGCTTTCCCCTTTGGGCAATTACAGCATTACTCTTCTGTGTAAAATGTAATTGATTGATTGATTGACTGGTTGAATGAAGTATAATTGATATACAATCTTATATTAGTTTCATGTGTACAACATTGATTCAACAATTCTACCTAGTATCCTATTCATCATGATAAGTGTAGTCACCATCTGCCACCACAGAACCTTATTACAATATTACTGACTGTATTCCCTATGCTGTACTTTTCATTTCCATGACTTAATTATAACTGGAAGTTTGTACATCTTAATTTAATTGCCTTTATCTATTTTGCCCACTTCCCTATCTCCCTCCCTCTGGCTACCACCAATTCTCTGTATTTTAGAGTCTGGGGTTTTTATTCATTCATTTTGTTTTTTAGATTTGCCATCTTTCCATTGCTAGTATAGCATCATGTTTTGCCACTCAATCTCTTGAATTTCGCAGCAAAATTTCACTATCCTTTCTTTTAATTAAAAATAATGGGAGCTCTCGTAGGTAGATCTGCAAGCATCTTTGCTTCAATGAGACTATATTTTCTTCTAATAATGAAAATTTTCTAAATGTTAGACAAGTTTAATAATTTGATACTGTGGTACTAATTTTTGTAATCATTATTCAGGAAACATTTATTTTATATGTACTTGATGTTTTACAATCATTATCTCATTTACTTCCAGCTCAACCCATGACTGTTTAATAGACATCAATTAATCGCCACTGTGCAGTTTTTTAGAATAATATACTTTGTATCATTTATGCTTGCCTAAAAGTCTAGTAACAGAGGGATTTTGACTGGGATGGAATAATTGCAATATTGTGGAATAGTACAATATAGAGATAAATGGTAGTTGGGAGTAAATACAGAAATTTTACCTACCACATGCTAGGTGAGACAGGAATAGCTTTATCATAGAGTTGTTTGTGACCCATCATCTTAATTGTACTTAATAGTTAGCTAGTTAGCCAGATGACTGAAATAAAGTTTGCAATGGGGGAGATAAGAGAAAAAGAACATTCTAGTGAGAGAATGTCAAAGATAAACAACTTGAACAAAAGTTAAGGTGGTAAGGATGGATTTTAATCAGTGGTACACTCCTGCCATGAGAAGAGTGCAATGTGGACTGAATTCAACTTCTATTATACGGAGGGGACTGGGCATTTTTAAGAGAGAATTATGGGTCGCCTGGGTGTCTCGGTTAAGCATCTGACTTCGGCTCAGGTCGTGATCTCATGGCTCATGAGTTTGAGCCCCAATTGGGCTCTGGGCTGACACTTCAGAGCCTGGAGGCTGCTTCGGATTCTGTGTCTCCCTCTCTCTCTCTCTGTCCCTTCCTGGCTCGCTCTCTCTCTCTCTCTCTCTCTCTCAAAAATTAAATATATATTACAAAAATTAAGGGAGAATTAAAAATAAGGAAATGAGTGAGGGCTCAGTAGAGTCAGGGAATGAAAGAAAAAATGTGAGGGGGAGTTGGTCCATCTGGGTTTGTTAATTGTGCATACGGAAGTTAGACTCCTGCACTCCTATGAAGGCTGGGAGATAGGGACTCCATCCTTAGGTGTGGGTTAGAACACACAATAAATTGTTTTAAGCAGCCTTGAGTTTTCTCAGATGCTTTAAGGAGGCCTGGCATCATCCTAATGACACAGCCTTGAGCTATTAGAAGCTTTGTATAGTTTTGGTCAAGTCTTTATGAGGATTAATCAAGAGAGCTCAGAGATGCCTTGCTAGAGTTTGGTCAGTGAGAAACTCCTTATCAAGAAGATTGCATACATAGCAACAGAAAGGTAGAAAAAGTAGGCTGTTTTAAATATTGAAAGCAGTTTTATTGGTCATAATATACTAGGTTATAATGCAGTAACAAATTAAGAAATGTGAATGCTTTAACAAAGCAGAGGGTTTTTTTTCCCCCATCAGATATGCCAAGTCAGCTGTGCATCCCAGTGTTCTCAATGGCAACTAACTTCCATGTGGTGATTCAAAGATATCACAGCTCTGCCTTATCAACAATGGCTTCCACGTTGCTACAGGTAGGAAGAGAGAACAGGTGAATCACATAGGGCATTTTCATTGCCTAAACCCAGAAGTCATCCTTATCACTTATGTTCATAGAATTTTCAGCTAGAACTAACTGCATGGTAAATCAGAGAAATTCAATTTGAGCTAGAGTACACAGACAATGGGGATTAAATAGAAGGAAACTGGTATGTTTTTCCAAAAGAGAAAAGAAAATTAAACATACATGATTTAGAAAAGAAAGAAATCAGAAATGTATCTGAGTATGTCCATGGCTAACATCTACAGAATTTTCTTTATGGCACAAGCATCAATGTCACTCTTTTTTTGTTTTTTGTTTTTTGGATATTTCAATGTCTCTTCTTTCAAGTTTCACATTCCAAAGAGAAAAAAAAAAACAACAACAACTATTGTCAGGTCAGTTGTTTATCCATTAGTCAACTAGTTACAGTCAGAGAAGCACTATCAGCATAGCCAAATATTGCTACAAGATTCAACTCTTTTGTATAGAGAACATTCTTAGGAAGAGGAAATCATGTCAATACTAGCATTATAAAATAATATATTAAAAGAAGTAAGGAATATTCTTGGAAGACAAAGCAGGATCAGCAGGATACTCTATAAAGTAATAATTTATATTAATGAACTAAAGCATCAACTGGCAAGTTTCATACTGCATGCAGTACAGGATGGACCTCTTTGTAAGCCATGTAATAGTCACCCTTCTCTTCAGATAGGATGCGCAAACAATGACCATCTAAGTTACCAAGTTTGTGACTACTGAATACGATATATTAGATTTCAGGTATGGCAGAAACAGGAAATACAATAACACCAAAGTGCATTCTACCTCTTTTTCTTATCACCAAATAGAAAAGCCATTAGACCTACTAAAAAAGAGAAAGTAGGAAATCAGTTTAGATAAAACTTTCTATCACAAATCCTCTAGCTGAAGACAGAATGTTGAGTGTCAGCTGGGGCAGAGAGGACATGTGGCAGGCAGAGTTGCTTTCCAAGTTGAATTGAGAGAATTGGGAGCAAGCAGGTCTGTACTTTGCTCCTTGCTTAAGACTCAGAAAAAAGGAAGCCACAGAAATATTCTCAGTGTAAATGGAAAAATCAGTAAAGGTGGCCTTGAGATATACGTGAGCAGAGAAGGCCAAAGAGATGGAAAGAGGGGTTTTGAAGTTGAAAAAAAAATACTCCTAAATCTCCAAGAGGTAATTTAAGGGGGAAAAGTTCCCCAGGTGTCTCAGCAGGAGATAGGAAATGTGGATGAGAGTAAACTCAACTAGTCTCATAAGTTGGAACAGAGAGGTGTGGATATTTCCCAAGGACAAAATAAGTCACACTATATAGGTCGATATGTGGGGGGATGACAAGCAGGCATCAAATAGAAGATGCAACAGAACATTAGGGGATTAACTCCAGTAAAAGCCACAAGAGAATTGAATCAACGGGGAAATACTGAAAAGCCTTGCTGGAGCAATCACCTCAGATTTTCTGTGCCAACAAAATAGAGATATATTTTTATCTGCATAAGCACAGACCAATTATATCCCTTTGCAGTAGCATAAGTTAGATTTCCCCTGAATCTACACATAATCCCAATTATAGGGAGCAAGTGGACCGGCTTCTTGAACTGACTAAATGTTAAATCAAAGTGACGGATAAATCACAAGAATTGAGTTAATTTGACTGAAACATCCAGATTAATGTTTTAGCTTCACACAGAATGGAGCTCAGAGTCAGATATTTAAATCAGTGCTAGAAGTAAATAACTTTATGGGAACTTGTAATATTATCCTACATATATATATATATATATATATATATATAATAAAATATGTATTAATTTACAATAAAATATATAATAATATATATTCTTTATATATATTAATTTATACTAAAAACCAGAGTTGATAGTAAATATTTTAAATTTTAAATGGCCTAATACAAAGATATCTTGAGAGGTAAGATTAATAGCCTGTTATAGCAAAGGGGAGGTAAAGACAAATTGATGTAAAGACCTGGACTGAGACTCTAAAATCAACTTTGTTAGGTGCAGGATATAGGTTTTATATATGGAAGATGGATGTGGGTGATGGTTGTCAGAAGGCTTAAAATTTCATGTGACCAGAAATGATCATATTAACAATTATATCAGCAATAAATATGTGATATAGAATAAGATAGGTGATCTGGATTTCCCACTCTGTGCTAATTAATTAAGACTAAAATATTTTATTCAGCCAATGGGTCACATTTAACAATTCAAGCAGTAGAATAGGTAAAGAGAAATTGGGGCTTTTTAATTACTCATCCTGGTCCCTCTTTCTGAAAGCAAATCTATAGAATGAAGGGATAGTTGAATAAACTGGACTTTAAGATACTTTCTGTCCTCAAAATCTTTTGATTTATTTAAAAATGTGTTTAGCTTTGGTCTTATTTTTGTTTTTTTAAGAATAGACATTTCATTTTACTATTGAACTTAAACAATAGATTACCCCATAATTGTCCAACATATACAACCTGTGAATGAAGTCTTAGGCAGCACTGACTCTGCATTTAGAAGGCATTAGAAACTCAGAACAGTGGCTTTTTTATCCAGATGTCCCTTTAGCAGTGCCCCAGTACTCCTATGTTCAATGTATGATGGGAACAGACATGTGTAATCATCTTTATTTTTAATTTAGCTAAAATAGTAATGTTGACTTTGCTAAAGTGATGATTTTTCATTAATTACAACTTCTAGAATGCCTTTAGGAGTATGTAGCATGTAGTTTATCCCCAATGTTATTTTAAGAACAAATTGATGTATCTTAAACGTGTAAGTTTTTGAGCACTAAATACCAGCTCCACCTTTGTACAGAAAATATAATTCAAAATGCTAACTGTTTACTGGGAAACTGTATACCTTATTAAGTGACTTTTAATTTTTTTATTAAGCAAAGATTTATTAATATTGTACCCACTGCTTGATGGGAAACAGTAAAATTTACTGAATCTTACATTATTCTCATTACATATTAAGAATATTATTAAACCTCAGTGCTGTAGGCAAGTTAACAAAATGATATGTGAAAAATATCAATTTATTCATCAATAAAATAATTCAGTCAAATAATCCAGTAATTAAATGTAGTGAGCATTCAATGTGATATTAATCACCTGTTGGAAGTCCAGATATACCAAAATCACAATGACTGTCCTCAAGGAGACACAATCACAAAGACTGTTCTCAAAAATCACAATACACTGCCTCAAAAGGAAAACAATTTTATAATCAAGCATTTATACTATGCTATTATAAATATATTTGGGATATACAAATGGGCAGGAAATTATTTGGGAAATGATAGAGCAAGAAAAATATGACCAGGGAATAGACATGGATCTATGTCAGTTAAGAATCTGACTCAGGTGGCTCAGTCAGTTAAGAATCTGTCTCTTGACTTTGACTCAAGTCATGATCTCACCGTTGGTGAGTTGGAGCCCCACATTGGGCTCTGTGCTGACATCACAGAGCTTGCTTGGGATTTTCTCTCTCTCCCTCTCTCTTTGCCCCTCCCCTGCTCATGTGCTGTTTCTCTCTAATAAATAAAATGAAAAAATAAATAAATAAAATGCATCTAAAAATTATTTGAATCTCATCAGGCATATTATTGGGAAAACAGTAAGAGAAAATAGCATGATCAAAAACATTAAAGTATTGTGGCCTGTATATGTGTATTCATGTGTATACACATATACACACATAAAGAAGGGCGGGTAAATAACGGAAACTAGCTCATTATGAAGATACAGTGTTTGGTAGACTGGTAGAAGATAAATCTGGAATGGCACTTATAAATAAAGTTGAAAATTATTTACAAGGCTTAAAGGAATTTGGAAAGCCATCAAAATGTTTTAACGTCAGTTATCTGGTCACATAAAGGTTTTTGTAGCACTAAAAATTGGGGTAGTGTAGAAGATATATTGAAGTAGAGAAAGGTGATCAGAATATGTGTGAGAAGGTCCTCATTTGGAAACAGGGTGGCAAGATGAAGACAGTAATTAACCTTAGTCCCTATTTAGATAAGGCAAGATTTCAAACATAAGTATTGAAATTTGATAGAAATTGTTTCACTTCTAAACATGTATGGGGGGAAATGTAAAAAAAAAAATCAACAAGAGCAAAACACAATCCATAAATGAAGGGGAAAAGAAAAAGAAGCTAGGATAATCATGACAGTAAAACGATATCAAAAACAATGATTTTTAACAAGTCCAAATATATCAATCATGATTATGAATGTAAAGTATTATCTTAATTCATCTGGGCTCTTATAACAAAATATCCCACCTGGGACATTAAAAACAACAGAAATTTATTTTTCACAGTTCTGGAGGCTGGCAGTCCAAGATCTGCGTACCAGCAAGGTCGGGTGAAGGACCTCTTTCAGGTTGCAGACATTCTCAATGTATCCTCAAGTGGAAGAAGAAGCTAGAGAACTCTGCGGGAATTGAAAGCACCAATTCCATTTGAGTCCTCCACACATACTATCAAATTAGGATTTCAACCTGTGTATTTTGGGACACAAGCATTCAAACCATAGCATACAATAAAGAGTTGAAAGGAAGAATTCATCTATTTGAAATCAAACATAGGTCCCCCATAAGAATTAGGCTGTTTTCAGGAGAAACCTGTAAGACTATTGAAAGTTGAAATAAAATACAGATGTACGTCAGAGATATTGCAGGCTCCATTCCAGACCACCGCAATAAGATAAATATTGCAATAAAGTGAGTCTGAGTCAAATGAATTTATTGCTTTCCCAGTGCATATCTAAGTTATATTTATACTATATTGTAGTCTAGTAAGTGTGCAATAGCATTATCTCTAAAAAAGGTAAATACCATAAAACTTTGTTGGTGAACAATGCTAACCATCATCTGAGCTTTTAGTGAGTCATAATCACTGATCACCACTCACCATAACTAATTAAGAATGAAAAAGTTCAAGTATAAGAATTACCAAACTGTAACAAAGACATGAAATGAACAAATGCTGTTGGAAAAATGACACTGATAGACTTGCTTGATGCAGGGTTTCTATAAACCTTCAACTTGCAAAAATTGTATTATCTGCTAATTGCAATAAAGCAAAGCATAATAAAACAATATATGCCTGTACTTGAAAAGATAAATCAGGTGTATTCACCAAAACAAATTAATAGTAGCTATATTAATATCAGAAATGATACAGTTTTATAACTGAAAGAGACTTTAGAAATAGACATGGACACAGTAATTACAAAGTTTCAACTCTTCAGGTAGATATAACAATTCTGCATTTAAGTTCAGTTAATACTATAGTCTCAAGATATATATGGAGCAAATAGAATTATAAAGGAAAAATTATATATTGCATTAGGATAATACCATATATCTCTCTTTATTGACCAATAAACTAAAAAAAAAAGCAAATGTATAGAACATTTGAACATGATTAGCATATGATTTAAGGGGATAAATTTAGAATGTGCACACAATTGAAAGAAACTCATTGTTTTTAAATCGCATCATAAATAATTACAAAATTCAACCATGCACAAAGTCTTAAAGCAAGTCTCAACAAATTTCAAAGCTTCAGTATCTTTCATACAATGTTCTCTGACTGTAGTAGAATCTCCATTTGATTCAAATGTAAGACAAAAGACTTTAGGCTCTGTGCTGACACCCCGAGCCTGGAGCCTGCTTTGGATTCTGTGTCTCCCTCTCTCTGCCCCTTCCTTGCTCATGCTCTGTCTCTCTGTGTCTCTCAAGAATAAATAAAACATTAAAACAATTTTTTAAAATAAAAAAAATGTAAGACGAAAGGTATAAACTGCCATATATCTCCATATAACTCTTAAGTCAAAAAAAGTTATCAAAATGGAAATTTAAATGAACTTAGAATTAAAATATCTAACTAAACACTAAAATATCAAAGTTAGAAATCAAATTTACAGTGTTAACTCTTAGAAAATAAGAAATCTTGAAAATTAAACAACTTAAGGGGAAATTAGAATACAATCAAATAAGTTATGATAAAACATAAATAAGATTGAAAAGGGGGACACATGAAAAGTTAATTCAGCAAAAGTTCTACATTAATCCTATTTTCCCAAATTGAACTGTGGTCAAACCAATTTTTAATTATCTCCTATTTACCTCATTATTGAGGAAAGGATTACTGACCTAGGGTTAAGGGGATAGCTCAACAAACAGCTGACACTGTGTAGATGATACGGACAGAAATGTATGAGTCACGTATGCACATAACGTGGGGGAGGGAGACAATGCCCAGTACACAGTGCTATATGGGTGTTGCTTTTAGGAACAGAGTGAATATTAAGGGAGGTATAAGAGGCAGCCTTTTCAGTATCAAATATGGGGTACTCTCTGGTTATGAGACAATCAAATTGTCTTTTTCGAACAATTCTGTAGGCTAGCAGGACATTGAGCCCCCCACCCCACCCCCCCATTCAGGGGTAAGCATGAACTGTGTCTTTTCCTTTCGACAAAGAGCATGGACCTAAGGGATTTTAATCCATGGGAACAGAATGAGGAGGGGAATTTTGTACTTAGGCCATTTGAGTTCCTCTCAGTTTTACCATATGTCAAAGCAGCTCATAATATGTAGTCTTAATTTTATACCTTACACCCCAAAGCAGTGCAAAAAAGACCACAAGTAAATACATGCAAAAATAATAAATTTACAAAAATAGTAAAGAAAAAGCCCTTATTTATATGTGAAATGTTACCTATATAAATATTTAAGTATAAATTATAACAGAAACAGTAAGTTATACAGTTTTCTGGATTTTAAAATCATTACAAAAATAAATTACAATCACTTAGGAGATCTTATTTAAATTTTAATTTTACAATAGCAACAAGAACAGTCAAAAATTAGGAGAAAGTCTCAGAAAAGATGATCAAGAAATCTGTAGAGATAGTTATAAAAATTTTTGGCAGTGTGACAGAAAGGTAAATTAAGTCAACCACCATTTTTTTTTTAAACTTCTAAGTGTACATTAATATATTACATCAATTTAAAAAAGGCTGACAGCTACATTTCTAACATTCCTGTGCAGCTTAGGTCCCAGAAGAATTAAGTTCTGCCAATCAAGTGTACCCAACTGAACTTGGACTTGAATTTGGAACAAAGTTACACTGGGAATTTGTTCAATGTGCAAAACATTTATTTTGCTTTTGCATTTCTATTAGACCCAGAGTGGCTCTGGAGCCAATGACTTTAGAAACAGCTTTCTGATCTCTGAACAGCAGTGAAGCTGGTGTTCGCCTGAAGCCAACATTTGTGGTAACACCTTCCTGATCCAGGCAAAATGGCTAATGTTGGGTGATCATAAAGCCAGTGTCTGGGACAGTTGACTTCTTTTGTGCCAAGTCTCTGATTATGGCAAGAGTAGAACTTCATTGGCAGAGTAATTGTATGATTTTGTCCAAGGAGTCATTCCTGGATATCTAGCCTATACACTGTTCCTGCAAGTCTTCCTACTATTTGTGAGCAATTAAATCATGTTCTTAAAATAGTTGGAGATTTTCTGTATCTGCAAATTTTCTGTAACAAAACAAAGACATAATAAATATCTAAATAGTGGTCTGCTCTTATACAAAAGTTTCAATATTATAAATACTTTGAAAATGAATTGATAAATTTGCAGAGCTTCCCCTGGAATTTTATTTTGGTTCCAAAATTGATGTAGAAGAGTTATCTTACAAAATATCAAGATAATATAAAAACTATTTTAGTAAAAAAAAGTGTTGACATAGGGAAAAATAAATCAAAATAACAAGTTTTACTTGTTACTAGATTTTTTAATTCTAGGACCTCAGGGGCGTGTGTGTGGCTGCAGTCAAGAGTCTAAATCTTGATTTCTGTTTAGGTCATGGTCTCCTGGTTCATGAGTTCAAGTCCTGAATCCGGATCTGCACTGTCAGTGCAGAGCCTGCTTGAGATTCTGTCTCCCCCTCTCTCTGCCTTTTTTCACCTGCTTTCTCTTTCTCTTTCTCTCTCTCTCTCTCTTAAAATAAATAAACATTTAGAAAAAATCCAGGAGCTCAGAAATAGGTCCTTGTTCATGTTCATTAAATCAGTAAATATTATTTAATGTAAACTAGAAACTGTTAAGCTATGGATCCATTAGAAAACAAAAGAGAAACTGGCATGCCCTTATTTATGTTGTATTCTGGAGTAGGGAATAACAGTACACTTTCTAAATAATGAGGCAATAAATTTAAGAACAGTGAAATTGGATTTCTACCTTGTACTATACACAGAATAATTAATATCATTTAAATTTTCTAAAAGGAGACCTAAATACCACCATTTAAAACATGATTTAGCATTTCAACTCTGACATGTGAAGAGCTGGGAAGTCATTTCTCTCCTCCTTCCAATAAGTAAAAAGTGGAGAAACTGAAAATCAATGAATTTTGTTGGACTCAAGAGAGAACAGAGGTGGTAGGAAAAAAAGAAAAAAAAAAAAACACTGCAGCAAAATTTGAGGAAAATGCCTATCAAGAGAGATGTAGCAACCAAGATCTGCTTACCTGGAACAAAAGCTGCTGGAGCCATAAATTGGTAGAAACAGTTACATGGTAAGTTGCCTTGAGACTGATTATGGTTAGGCTGAAAATGATACCCCTTTGGGTTGTAGTCACTGGGGTGTTCTGGGACTTTCATGTGCTCATTGTGCGGATATGACAAAGAGCCCTTCTTGGCTCTGACGTGGAAAGAGGAATAGCCAGGCTGAACTACCTACCTCCAGAGCTTTCAGCATAGTAAAGGACCACCCTCCAGGGAGAAACATGCCTGAAGGCCATTCTGAAACACATGGAAAACAAAAACATAGTTGGTGGGAATGAGGACTTCAAAGAAGTGAATTAGGAACTATGAGACAAGGAAGTCAAAGAGAAGGCAGGAAGATTAGAGCTAACTATTGAAGAAACACTTGCATGGTCACCAGAGACACAGGTCACCGAAAGACTGAGATATAATTGGAAGATTGGTTCTCTCCCCTATACTTCTCCTCACGTCAAAAAATTTCTAGTGTAATAATGATACATTAAAGCTGAAAGAATAAAGAATAGGAAGACATAATCAAAGGGAGTATTTAGGAAAGTTCAAAAGTCAAGTGAGGAGACCAAAGCAAGGGGGCTAGAAGGAATTTGAAGTCTCTGGTACCTAGCTACAGCAGACAGTAATCCTGAGTCCAAGTCCTAACCTGAGAAAATATATACTCACCCTAAATGCCTTTTTACTTAAGTTCTTTTTATCTGATACATCATGTCCGGCTTTCCTCAAATTGTAAGGCATGTTAAAAAGGCAGGACAACACAAACTCTAATGAAACAAAGCAATCATCAGAACTAGGCTAAAACATGATGTAAACTTTGGAATTATTAAAGGAATTAAAATAATTATGATTAATACTTTAAGGGCCCTAATGGGAAAAGCCCAAAGGAGAGACACACAAAAATGGAAACTCTAAGAATCAAAAGGAAATGCTAGAAATAAAATCACAGTAACGAAAATACTTTTGAGGAGTTTTATCAGTAGACTTGAAATAGCCAAAAGTAGAAGCCCGTAACTTGAAGACAGATCAATAGAAACACTGGTAAATTATGCTTTACATATGTTTTTTGTTATGGAGAGGTATTCATAATATATTCCTAATTTTAAACAAAGTTAAGGAATACACATTTATAATAATTTTTTTTACTTAAAAAATATATTTTCATTCAAGTGTCTCTTACTCATGCTACACAGCCGGCCTCAGTCAATACACTTCTTTTTTATAGCTGTCTTACCACGTGAGCTGGCAGATTTGAAACATAGGTATTCAAGACTTAGGGCTTCTTAGCTTGGGTTCTTTTTAATGAGTTTGACTCTCAGCTTAGCATTTGTCAGTTTCATGCAAATTTATTCAATAATATGGTTTTGCACACAGAAGTGTGGCTTGTTCCAGCAACATGGGACTCATTTTAAATATTATTACTGTGTTGTCTAAGCAATTCTCTGAAAAGCCATTAATATTATTAGATTACTGGAATGTATTTTTAGAGATATGAAAAGAATTTCTGAGACAGTATCCTGGGAAGGCGTATTCTAGTTTCTATTTTTATTAGTAGACATTGAAGACTAAATGCTCATAAGATGGAATAAAGTATGGCAATGGTCACATGATACATTAGATATTTAATAAAATAGACTTGTATACGAAGAGATTATGTGTATTTGAGCTCAGCAAAAACGATTTAAGATGCTCTGACAAGTCAAACTGACTTTGAAACTCAGTCTATAAAATAAAAATTGCTTTTTTTCTCTTAACATATCTTGTCTAAGGCCACCAGCTGAATGGGTCACCAAAAACTATCCTGTGCCATAATACTGGATTCAGTGATTATGTATAGTAAACTCTGAAGTGCCAAAGAAGTGTTCAAAAAAGAAAACAAGTAAACATAGAAAATAAAATTTAAAAAATTATCATCTCATCTTTCTTGGGATAGACGTTTTTAATTTAGTAGTTAATGAATAAATGAAAACTATGCATAACTGTTTAGTTCAACCAGAACAACAAATAAGCATCAAGAAATCCATAAAAAAAGATCACAAGATGTTTATGTTAAATGATTAAAAAGTTATAATTAAACTTTCCATTACTTTCATCTAATATTACTTTTGTGGTAATAATTCTAACCTTGTGGACTACACTGAGTATACTGGTGTATATAAATATATAGGCTGTCTTTCCATTCTTATTCAGAAAATGCAAAAAAAAAAGGGACCATATGACATCAAACAGTGAGTAATCTTGGGTTTGAAAGTTGCATGGTAAAGCAAACAAACAAAAGGTGCTATTTCCCAAATGCTTGGCTTTTTTATTTTCCTTTTTTTTTTTTTTTTTTTTTTACTGGAAAGCATTAGCCTCAATAGAAAACTTCTTTATCGATTTATCTTTATTGGAACACACAAAAAGAGTACCTGTAATAAAAAAGAAATGTTTTCCATCAAATTAAAAAAAAAATACTGGATTTAACTCTTTAAATTGATTGTATACTTCAATGATTTTTATTCCAGTAAAAGTATTGATTGCTAGGCAATTTAAAAAGCTGTTTCAGTATTTTGCAGCCTATTTCTACTCCTGGCTTTTTTTTTTTTTAATGCAGATTAAGTGGAAAAGGGGAAAAATCACAGTTGTCATTTCTAAAACAAACAACAACAAAGAACTTTTCAAGCATTACTGATTTGATTATAGATTAACCTGTGTTATGATTAATTACATAGGTCTAAGGTTAGGCCAACATTGGATCTCAGACTTGCCACTCTTAAAATTTTTTTGATCTAAGACAAATTTTTTAACTTCGGTTTCTATACAGACAACCTGACAATAGAGAGAAATACTGAGTCACACTTCAGTGGGTTTGGTTTGTTTCTTTAATTTGTTTTTAATTCAATACTTTAAAGATGATAATGCGTATAATGTGCTTAGCATGGTGCATGGCAGTTAGTAAGCATGTTATAAATGTAAGCTATTATGTTTCAGGGCTTACTGAGGCAAAGTAGTTTAGGAGGGTATTAGTTTCCCAGAGCTCCCATAACAAAATGCTACAAGCTAGGTGGCTGAAAACAATACAAATTTATTGTCTCGGAGATCTGTAGGATAGAAATTAGAAATCAAAGTGTTGGCAGGGCAACGATCCCTCTGAAATCTATAGTGGAGAATCTTTCTTGCCTCTTCATAGGTCTGGTGGTTTACCAGAAATCCCTGGCATTCCTTGGTTTGCAACCGTAGCACTTCAAGATTTGCCTCCTCAGTGGTGTGGTATTCTCATGCATCTGAGTCTCTGTATCCTTTTTCTTCTTATAAGAACATAATTTATATTAAATTAAGGGCTCACCCTACTCTGGTATGATCTAATGTTAACTAATTGTATTGAAAATGACCCTATTTCCAAATAGGTTACATTCTGGGGTATTGGGTTTAGGATTTCAACCTGTCTTTTTGTGGGGGGGGGTGGGGAGACACACTTGAACTCATAGCACATTGTGAGTACTCATGTCACTTAAATAAGACTGAAAGTAAATAACAGGATATTTAGGATCCACTTATAGGAATAAATTAAAAATTTTGCTGCAACTATGACAAAGTAATATTAAATTATAGGGGTAAATTGTAAGGGTATTCTGATTAGTAAAATAAGACTAAGAACTGGGTTTTCTGAATTTTTGGCAAGTGCTTCCAGTGACTAATCTACCTTGGCTCCCATCAGTAGTGATAAGTGGAATAGACAGATAAACTTCATCCCACTCTAAGTTCGGTTGACATCCTTTTTTCTTTTTTTTTCTGTTATTTATGTGATTCACAGTGTTTCTCAGGCTAATGCACTTTTAGATGATACTTTAAATTAAACTAGGCTTTTGAACTTCAAAGGCTTTTATAAATTGTTATTAAATTTTAGAACAGACATCTCAATTACAAAAAAAAAAAAAAAACAAAAAAACAAAAAACGGGGCATCTGGGTAACCCAGTCGCTTAAGCTTCCAGCTCTTGACTTTGGCTCAGGTCATGATTTCACAGTTTGTGGGTTCAAGCCCCATATTGGGCTCTGTGATGATAGTGTGGATCCTGCTTGGGATTCTCTCTTCCTCTTCCTCTCTGCCCCTCCCCTCATGTGCTCTGTCCCTCTCTCCAAATAAATAAATAAATAAATAAATAAATAAATAAATAAAATAAACCCCAAAACATAAAATGAATCTTAATGTCCTTACCTCTAAAATAAAGAGAAAAATCATACCTGAGCATTTCATAGACTTAAGAGGATTCAATAAGATTATACAAAAGAAAATTCAGTTAATAGTAAATGTTTAAGAATGTTTAAACAATAAATATAAGGGGCATTTGTATATAATAATACATATTATATGTTTATAGAACTTATATTTATTTATATAATATATATTTTTACTATATATTTTATTTAATTCCCTTCTAACATACAGTGTAATATTATTTTCAGGTGTACAGCATACAGATTCAACACTTCTATACAACACCCAGGGCTCATCAAAACAAGTGGCCTCCTTCAACCCCGTCACCTATTTAACCCATCCCCCCACCCACCTCCTTTCTAGTAATCATCAGTTTGTTCTCTATAATTAAGAGTCTTTTTCTTGGTTTGCCTCTCTCTTTTCTTTTCGCTTTGCTCATCTGTTTTCTTTCTTAAGTTCTACATATGAGTGAAATCACGTTGTTGCAAATGGCAAGATTTCATTCTTTTTATGGCTGAGAATATTCAATTTTATATAAAAACACACCCCACATCTTCTTCATCCATTCGTCAGTCGATGGACACTTCTATAATTTGGCTATTGTAGATAATGCTGCTAGAAACTTTGCGGTGCGTGTATTTCTTCAGTTAGTATTTGTGTATTCTTTGTGTAAATACCTAGTAGTGCAGCTGCTGGATTCGTAGCATAATACTATTTTTAACTTTTGAGGAAACTCCATACTGTTTTCCAGAGAGGCTGAACCAGTTTGCATTCCCACCAACAGTGCAAGAGATTTCCCTTTCTCCACATCCTCAGCAACTCCTGATGTTTTTTATGTTGTTGATTTTATCCATTCTGACAGTTGTGATATATCATTGTAGTTTTTGATTTGTATTTCCCTAATGATGAGTGAGGCTGAGCATCTTATCATGTGTCTATTAGCCATCTTGATGCCTTCTTTGCAAAAACATCTATTCATGTCTTCTGCCCATTTTTCATTGGATTGTTTTGGGGTGTTGAGTTTTATATGTTCTTTGTATATTGTAGATACTAACCCTTTATCAGGTATGTCATTTGCAAATATCTTCTCCTACTCCATACATTGCCTTTTAGTTTTGTTGATTGTTTTCTTTGCTGTGCAGAAGCTTTTTATCTTAATGAATTCCCAATAGTTTATTTTTGCTTTTGTTTCCCTTGCCTTCAGAGATGTGTCTTGTAAGAAGTTGCTATGGCTGAGGTCAAAGAGATTGCCCCCTGTGTTCTATTCCAGGATTTTGATGGTTTCCTGTCCCACATTTAGGTCTTTAATACATTTTGAATTTATTTTTCTGTTGGTATAAGAAAGTGCTCCAGTTTCATTATTTTGCCTGTAGCTGACCACACCATTTGTTGAAGACACTTTTTCCCATTGGATATTCATTCCTGCTTTGTCAAAGATTAGTTGACCATATAGTTATGGGTTTATTTCTGGGTTTTCTGTTCTGTCCCATTGATCTATGTGTCTACTTCTGGTGCCAATACCATACTGCTTTGATTACTATAGCTTTGTAATATAATTTGAAGTCCAGAATTGTGATACCTCTAATTTTGCTTTTCTCATTCAATGTTGCTTTAGCTGTTTGGGATCTTTTGTGGTTGCATACAATTTTAGGATTGTTTGTTCTAGCTCTGAAAAATTCTGTTGGTATTTTGATAGGGGTTGCATTAAATGTGTAGATTACTTTAGGTAGTGTAGATAGATCTCTTTTAAGTTTATTTATTTAGAGAGATAGAGACTTCACGAATGGGGCTTAAAATCACCACTATGAGATCATGACCTGAGCCAAAATCAAGAGTCAGAAGCTTAAATGAATGGGCCACCCAGGCTCCCCAGTATAGATATTTTAATGATATTTGTTCTTCTATCCCATGAGCATACAATGTCTATTTTTTTAAACTTATATATAATCATATATATGTCAACCCCTTGTTTTTTACATGACTTTATTGAAATATAATTCACATAGCATACAACTCTCTTAAGTAAAGTGTACAGTTTAATGGCTTTAGTGCATTCACAGAGTTGTGCAACCTCCATAACAATCAATTATAGAACATTTAAATTACCCCACAAAGAAACCTGGTATCAGTCCCTCACCATCCCTCCCCCAACCTTCCCTAGGCAACAACTAATTACTTTCTCTCTCTCTAGACTTGCTTATTCTGAGCATTTCATTTAAATGGAGTCATACAATATGTGGTATTTGGTGATTGGCTTCTTTTACTTATACTCTTCTCAAGGTCTATCGATATTATAGCATGGATCAGTACACCATTCCTTTTTATGGCTGGATAATATACCATTGCATAGATATATTACATTTATTTTTTGTTAACGTTTATTCATTTTTGAGAGACAGAGAGAGACAGAGTGTGAGTGGGGGAGGAGCAGAGAAAGAGGGAACACAGGATCCCAAGCAGGCTCTAGGCTATGAGCCGTCAACACAGAGCCCAATACAGGGCTCAAATCCACAAACCACAAGATCATGACCTGAGCCAAAGTCAGATTCCTAACCAACTGAGCCACCCAGGCACCCCGATGTATTACATTTTTTAATCTATTTTTCAGGGAATGGACACTTGTTCTGTTCTCCCTTTTGGCTCTTATGAGCAATGCAGATATGACCACATTTTGTGTAGGTATGTTTTAATTTACCTTAGGTATATACCTTGAAGTGGAATTACTGAGTTAATTAGTAATTCTATATTTAACTTTCTGAAGAATTCCAGACTACTTTATTTTAGTATTCTTTTTTTTTAATATTTTTATTTATTTTTGAGAGAGTGAGAGAGAGAGAGAGAGAGAGAGAGAACACAAGCAGGGAAGGGGCAGAGAGAGAGGGAGACACAGAATCCGAAGCAGGCTCCAGGCTCCAAGCTGTCAGCACAGAGCCCGACACGGGGCTCAAACCCATGAACAGTGAGATCATGACCTGAGATGAAATCGGACGTTTAAACGACTGAGCCACCTAAGTGACCCTATTTTAGTATTCTTAATTGTTATTTTTTTTTTATTCTCAGGTTAGTTAACATACAGTGTAGTCTTGGCTTCAGGAATAGAACCAGTGATCCATCTCTTACATATGATAGCCAGTGCTCATCCCAACAAGTGCCCTCCTTAATGCCCATCACTCATTTACCCCACCCTGCCATGCCCCATTCCCATAAAGCCTCAGTTCTCTGTATTTGAGTCTCTTATGGCTTGCCTCCCTGTATTTTTCCTTCCCTTCCACTCTGTTCATCTATTTCTCAAATTCTACATATGACTGAAATCATATGGTATCTTTTGCTGACTTGCTTATTTTACTTAGCATAATACCCTCCAGTTTCATCCACATTGTTGCAAATGGCAAGATTTCATTCTTTTCCATTGCTGAGTAGTGTTCTACTGTATATATATACAACATCTTCTTAACCCATTCAGACTATTTTTAAAGCAACTGTACCATTGTACATTCTCACCAGCCCTGTAGGATATTTGGAATCTCTCTGTATCCTTGCCAAACCTTATTATCTGTCTTTTTGATTATAGACAGTCTAGTGTGGTGAAATTATATCTGGTTGTGGTTTTGATTTGTATTTAACTGATAGCTAATGATGTTGAGAATTATTTCATGTGCTTATTTGATATTTGTATGTTTTATTTGGAGAAATGTCTATTCTGATTCTCTAACCATTTTTTATTGAAGTATGATTGACACACAGTATCTTATTAGTTTCAGGTATACACCATAATGACTCAACACCCCCATATATTATGAAATGATTCACATGACAAGTACAGTCACCATCTGTCACCATATAAAGTGATTATAATATTATCATATTTTGAATGCTGCATACTATATCCTTGTGACTTATCTATTTGATAACTGGAAGCTTACACCCCTTAACTCCCTTCATTCATTTTGTCTGCACCCTCTCCAGCAACCAACAGTTTGTTTACTGTAGCTATGAGTCTATTTCTGTTTTGTTTTTTTAGATTCCACATATAAATGAAATCATATATTTGTGCTTCTCTTACCATCTTCAGCCAGCGCTCTCTAGGTCCACTAATGTTGTCACAAATGTCAGGATTTCATTTTATATTACTAAGTAATATTCTGTGTGCATGTGTGTGTGTACCTCATATACATCTTCCTTATTTATCTATTGAGGGACTCGTGGATTGCTTCCATATCTTGGCTATTGTAAAAAATGCTGCAACAAACATAGGGATACATACATCTCTTCAGATTATTATTTTTGTTTTCTTTGGATAAATACCCAGAATTGGAATTGCTGGAATATATGGTAGTTCTGTTAATATTTTTTTTGAGGGACATCCATACTGTTTCCCATGGTGACTATACCAATTTACATTCCCATCAGTGGCTTATGAGGGTTTCCTCTTCTCCACATTCTTGCCAGCACCTGTTACTTTTTGTCTTTTTTGATAATAGCCAATCTGACAGGTGTGAGGTGATATCTCATTGTGGTTTTGAATTGCATTTTCCTGATGGTTAGTGATGTTGAGCATCCTTTCATTGCCTGTTGGCCATCTGTATGTCTTTGGAAAAATGTCTGTTCAAGTCCTTTGCTCATTTTTTATTTTTTAAAGTTTATTAATTAATTTATAGAGATCAAGCATGTGAGTAGGGGAGGAATATATATATATATATATATATATATATATATATATAGAGAGAGAGAGAGAGAGAGAGAGAGAGAGAGAGAGAGAGAAGGCAGAGAGAAAGAATCCCAAGCAGGCTCCATCCTCAGCCTGAAGCCAAACTTGGGGCTTGACCCACAAACCCATGAAATTGTGACCTGATCTAAAATCAAGAGTCAGATACTTAACTGACTGAGCCACCCAGGCACCCCTCTCTGCTCATTTTTAGATCAGGTTGTTTGTTTTTCATATTAAATTGTGTAAGTTATTCATATATTTTGGATATCACCCCCTTATCAGATGTATGATTTGCACATATCTTCTCCAATTTATTAGGTTGCCTTTTGAATTCGTTGGTGATTTCCTTCACTGTATAAAATTCTTCAATTTTATGTTATCCCATTTGTTTATTTTAGCTTTTGTTGTCCTTGCCTAAGGAGACTTGTCTAAAAAGTATTGCTAAAATTGATGTCATAGAGCTTACTGCCTATGTTTGCTTCTAGGAATTTTATTGTTTCAGGTTTCACGTTCAAATCTTTAATCCATTTTGAGTTTATTGTTGTGTATGGTGTTAAAAAAGTGGTCCAGTTTCATTTGTTTGCATGCAATTGTCTGGTTTTCTTAACAACATTTATTAAAAGATGACTTTTCACTATTGTATATTCTTGCCTTCTTTGTCATAGATTAATCAGCCATATATGTATGAGTTTATATCTGAGCTCTTGAATCTATTCCATGATCTGTGTGTCTATTAGTGTGCCAGCATCATACTGTTTTGATTACTATAGCTTTATAGTAACTTGAAATCAGGAAACTTTTCCTCTAGCTTTTTGTTTCTCAAGATTGCTCTGGCTATTCAGGGTCTTCTGTGGTTTCATAAAAATTTAGGATTATTTATTCAAGCTTCGTGAAAAATGTCATTGGTGTTTTGATAAATAGTTCATTGAATGTAGATTTCTGTGTGTAGCATAGACACTTTAACAATATTAATTCTTCTAGTCTATGAGCACAATATATTTTCCATTTATGTTGTCTTCAATTTATTTTCATCAGTGTTATACAGTTTCAGAATACAGGTATTTCACCTCCTTAAATTTATTCTTACGGATTTTATTCTTTTTGATGCAGTTATAAATGAGATTGTTTTTTCAAATGTATTTTTCTGATAGCTCATTATTAACATATATCAGTGCAACAGATTTGTGTTCATCCGTATACTGTAACTTTACTGAATTTATTAGTCCTTATTAGTTGTTAAACTTTTTTTGATGGTATCTTTAGGGGTTTCTATATATAGTACCATGCCATCTGCAAATAATGACCATTTTCCTTCTTACCAATTTGGATGCCTTTTTTTGTGTGTGTGTGTTGTCCATTTTTAATTGGTTTGCCTTTTTATTTTGATTTGTACTTGTTTTTCTTATGTATTAAGATATAACTTTCTTATGAGATCTAGGATTTGCAAATATTTTCTCTGTGTTGTCTTTCCACTTTCTTGATGATACCCTTTGAAGCACAAATACTTTAGTTTTGATGAAGTATAACTTATTAATATATTCTTGTGTTATTTGTGTTGTTGTTATATCCAGGTGGGCCTCCCCTAATCTAACTTTATAGTAGTTTCCTTCTATATTTTCTCTAAATGTGTTATGATCTCAGCTTTTAAATGTAATTCTATGATCTACTTTAACTCAACTTTGTTTATGGTATTAACAAGTGATCTATTATAGATTATACTGTGTCCTCCAGAAAGCTATGTTTCATAATTCAGAATGTGATATTATTCAAAATTAGGGTTATTTCAGGTGCAATTAGTAAATATGAGGTCAAAGTGAACTAAGGTGGGTTTTTAATCCAATATGTGACCTGTTTCTTGACAAGAGGAAAACCTCTTGTAAAGGCAGAAACACACAGGAAGACAACCATATGATGACAGAGATTTAGACTGGAATAACACAATTTGAAGCCAAGGAACATCCAGGATTCTTTTTTTTTATCACAGAAGCTAGGAAGAAGCAAGGAAAGAATTCTACCCACAGTCTCAGAACACCAAAACTGCCAACACCCCAATTTCAGATATCCTGTCTCTAGAACGGTGAGAGAATATATTTCTTTTGTTCTTAAGCTAACCAGTTTGCAGTACTTTGTTACAGAAACTCTAGAAAACCACTATAGATTTGGATACCAGGAACTGAGATGCTACCATTACAAATAACTGAAAATATGGAGGTGTCTTCGGAATTGAAAATGGATAGAGGCTAGAACAATTTTAAGGATTTGATAGAGAAGTTCTAGATTGTCTTGAACTGAATGTTGATAGAAATGTGGATGTTAAAAGTAATTCTGGTGATGGCTCAAAAAGAAGTAAGGAAAACTCTTGTCATCTTAGAAAATACATGTGCCACCAGAAATAGACTGTTGCTAGAAATATGAATGTCAAGGTGCTTCTGTAGAAAACTTGGGTAGAAATGTGGAACATGGTATTTAAAAACTGGAAGAAGGGCTATCCTTATAAAGTGGTATAGAATTTGGCCAAAGTGTGTTTTATTATTCAGTGGTAGATAGTAGAATTTAAGTCATGAGCTTGAATGAGTGGCTGGGGGGATTCCAAGCAAAGTCGGGAAGGTAAGTTTGGTTTCTTTTTGGTGCTCACAGTAAAATGTGAAAGGAAGGAAATAAATTTAGTAAGGAACTATTAAGCAAAAAGAAATCAGGACTATTTAATTTTAAATTTCTTTCAAATATATTTTCTAAGTTTCTATTTACAAATCTTACTCTTTTGTTGAATTTATTACTATTTTTTTTTTTTGGTCTTTGGTAATGGAATTCTCTGAATTTCATTTTCTGACCATTCATTGGTATTGAATAGAATTACAATTCATTTTCTACATGTTGAACTTGTACCCTAAAAACTTGCTGAAGTCATTTATTAGTTCTATAGTTTGTTTAAATTTTTTTTATGTTTATTTATTTCTGAGACAGAGTCAGAGCATGAGTGGAAGAGGGGCAGAGAGAGAGGGAGACACAGAATCAGAAGCAGGCTCCAGGCTCTGAGCTGTCGGCACAGAGCCCAACGTGGGGCTCGAACTCACAAACCGTGAGATCATGACCTGAGCTGAAGTCGGTGTCTCAACCGACTGAGCCACCCAGGTGCCCCAAGTTCTGTAGTTTAAGGCAGGTGCTTTAAGATTTTTATCTTCAAATTTATGTCCACTGCAAATAGAGGTAGTTTTAACTCTTTTTTTAAATTTCCATGCCTAATTTGCATGGCAAGAACCTGATAGAATGTTGAACAGAAACAGTAAGAGCAGACATTCTTATCTTCCGGATTTTAGGAGAAAATAATTCAGTTTTTATTCATTACATATACTATTGGCTCCAGGTTTTGCTAGATGCCCTTTAACAGATTGAGGAAGTTTCTTTCTATTCCTAGTTTGTTGAATGTTTTTAGTATGAGATGGTGTCGGATTTGTCTAATGCTTTCTCTGCAACTCTTAAGCATTTGCTTTTTGTACTTTATTCTATTGATATGTTATTATGTAATTTTATTTTCAGAAGTTAACTTGCATTCCTATGATAAATTTCATTTGTATAATTCTTACTATATGTTGCCAGATTCAGTTTAGAGGATTTTTATTTCAATATTCATAACAGATACTGTTTTGTAACTTTTTAATCTTGTGATATCTTTAACAGATTTTGGTATAAAAATAATAGTGTCTTATAGAGTGAGTTGGTAAGTATACCTTACACTTTCATTTGTTGGAAGAGTTTGCAAATGGATGGTATTAATTCTTCTTTAAATATTTAGTAGAATTCACAGTAGAGTCATGTGGGTATAGCTTTCACTTCTGGGAGTTTTTAAAATTTTTCCACGGAATCTTTAATTGTTATAGATCCATTCCAATTTTCTGTTACCTCTTAAGTCAATTTCCATAGTTTGTGTCTTTCTATAAATTTGCCTGTTTCATCTACATGTTACATTTAAACATGTAAGTTGTTAGCATACATTTCATAATATTACCTTATGATTCCTTTCACTTATGAAAGGTTAGCAATGATGTACTCTTTTTCATTCCTGATTTTAGTAACTTCTAGACTTCTCTGTTTTCTTGGTCTTTCCAGCTAAAAGGCTATCAAGTTTGTCAATCTTTCAAATAACCCACTTTTTCTTTTGTTGATTTTTTTCTATTGCTTTTTATTATTGATTTCATTAATATTAATATTAATATTTCTACTGATCTGAGATCTTTATCCTTTCTAAATACAGGGGTTTACAACTTTATTTTCCTTCTAAGCGGTTCTTTGCCACATGTCCTAACTTTAGGATGTTATATTTTTAATTCTTTTCAAAATATTTTCTAATGCTCTTTGTAATCTATTTTTTATTTTAATTCCAGTATAGTTAACATGAAGTATTATGTTTCAGGTGTGTAATATAGTGATTCAACAATTCTATAATCGGTGCTCATCATAAGTGCGTTTTTTAGTCCCCTTCACCTATTTCACCCATTTCCCCTCTTGTAATCATGTTTATTTTCTTTAGTTAAGAGTCTGTTTTATGGCTTGTCTCTCTCTTTTTAGTTCATTTTTTTTGTTTCCTAAATTCTACATACGAATGAAATAATATCTTTGTGATTTATTTCTGACATATTGAATGTTGAGGCGTGTGCTTTTTAATTTCCACATATTTGTGCTTTTCTCCATTTCTTTGTTATTGATTTCTCCTTAAATGCCATTATAGGAAAACTTACTAGGTGTGATTTCAATCTCAATTTATTGAGAATACTTTCATGGCCTAAGTTGTTTTATGGTATATCTTGCAGAATGTCCCACATGTAATTGAGAAAAAAGGAGTATTTCTACTGTCATTATCTATAGGTGTCTGTTAGGTCCAGCTGTTTATGGAGTTGTTCATCTTCCATGTTCTTCCTGATCTTTTGCCTAGGTATTATGTCCATTAATTAAAGTGTAATATTAAAGTATCCAACTATTGGAACCTGGGTGGCTCAGTCCGTTAAGCATCTGACTTCATCTCAGAAATTAATAAACATAATTTTTTCTAATAAAGTATACAGCTATTATTTTTGAATTAACAACTTATCCTTCTCCTGTGTCAGTTTTTGTTTCATGTATTTTGGGGCTCTGTTGTTAGGTGTATATATGCTTATAAATGTCATATAGTTCTGTAGATGGAAACTTTTGTCATTATAAAATGTCCCTTTGTCTCTAGTAACATTTGTTTAATATCTATTTTGGCTAATATTGGTATATCCTTCCTGTTTTCAAATTCTTGCTGTTTCCATGATACATTATTTTTTCAACTTATTTTTATCTTATAATAAAATATTTAAACAGCATATATGAGAACTTTTAAAATCTAGACTAACAATTTGTACCTTATGATAGGATGGTTAGTCCAGTTGCAATGTTATTGACATAGTTAGATGTACATTTGCCATTGTACTTTTTGTTTCCTCTGTCCTTTTTCTTCCACTTTTCCTCCTTCACTGATTTCTTTTGCATGAAGTGAATATTTTTTGTATAACATTTTCTTTCTTTTTTTTTCAATGTATGAAGTTTATTGTCAAATTGGTTTCCATACAACACCCAGTGCTCATCCCAGAGGTGCCCTCCTCAATACCCATCACCCACCCTCCCCTCCCTCCCACACCCCATCAACCCTCAGTTTGTTCTCAGTTTTTAAAAGTCTCTTAGGCTTTGGCTCTCTCCCACTCTAACCTCCTTTTTTTTTTTTTCCTTACCCTCCCCCATGGGTTTCTGTTAAGTTTCTCAGGATCCACATAAGAGTGAAAACATATGGTATCTGTCTCTCTCTGTATGGCTTATTTCACTAAGCATAATACTCTCCAGTTCCATCCATGTTGCTACAAAGGGCCATATTTCATTCTTTCTCATTGCCACGTAGTATTCCATTGTGTATATAAACCACAATTTCTTTATCCATTCATCAGTTGATGGACATTTAGGCTCTTTCCATAATTTGGCTATTGTTGAGAGTGCTGCTATAAACATTAGGGTACAAGTGCCCCTATGCATCAGTACCTCTGTATCCCCTGGGTAAATTCCTAGCAGTGCTATTGCTGGGTCATAGGGTAGGTCTATTTTTAAATTTTTTGAGGAACCTCCACACTGTTTTCCAGAGTGGCTGCACCAGTTTGCATTCCCACCAACAGTGCAAGAGGGTTCCCGTTTCTCCACATCCTCTCCAGCATCTATAGTCTCCTGATTTGTTCATTTTGGCCACTCTGACTGGCGTGAGGTGATATCTGACTGTGGTTTTGATTTGTATTTCCCTGATGAGAAGCGACATTGAGCATCTTTTCATGTGCCTGTTGGCCATCTGGATGTCTTCTTTAGAGAAGTGTCTATTCATGTTTTCTGCCCATTTCTTCACTGGGTTATTTGTTTTTCGGGTGTGGAGTTTGGTGAGCTCTTTATAGATTTTGGATACTAGCCCTTTGTCCGATATGTCATTTGCAAATGTCTTTTCCCATTCCGTTGGTTGCCTTTTAGTTTTGTTGGTTGTTTCCTTTGCTGTGCAGAAGCTTTTTATCTTCAAAAGGTCCCAGTAGTTCCTTTTTGCTTTTAATTCCCTTGCCTTTGGGGATGTGTCAAGTAAGAAATTGTTACGGCTGAGGTCAGAAAGGTCTTTTCCTGCTTTCTCCTCTAGGGTTTTGATGGTTTCCTGTCTCACATTCAGGTCCTTTATCCATTTTGAGTTTATTTTTGTGAATGGTGTGAGAAAGTGGTCTAGTTTCAACCTTCTGCATGTTGCTGTCCAGTTCTCCCAGCACCATTTGTTAAAGAGACCGTCTTTTTTCCATTGGATGTTCTTTCCTGCTTTGTCAAAGATGAGTTGGCCATACGTTTGTGGGTCTAGTTCTGGGGTTTCTATTCTATTCCATTGGTCTATGTGTCTGTTTTTGTGCCAATACCATGCTGTCTTGATGATTACAGCTTTGTAGTAGAGGCTAAAGTCTGGGATTGTGATGCCTCCTGCTTTGGTCTTCTTCTTCAAAATTCCTTTGGCTATTCGGGGCCTTTTGTGGTTCCATATAAATTTTAGGAATGCTTATTCTAGTTTTGAGAAGAATGCTGGTGCAATTTTGATTGGGATTGCAGTGAATGTGTAGATAGCTTTGGGTAGTATTGACATTTTGACAATATTTATTCTTCCAATCCATGAGCACGGAATGTTTTTCCATTTCTTTCTATCTTCTTCAATTTCCTTCATAAGCTTTCTATAGTTTTCAGCATGCAGATCTTTTACATCTTTGGTTAGATTTATTCCTAGGTATTTTATGCTTCTTGGTGCAATTGTGAATGGGATCAGTTTCTTTATTTGTCTTTCTGTTGCTTCATTGTTAGTGTATAAGAATGCAACTGACTTCTGTACATTGTTTTTGTATCCTGCAACTTTGCTGAATTCATGTATCAGTTCTAGCAGACTTTTGGTGGAGTCTATTGGATTTTCCATGTATAATATAATGTCATCTGCAAAAAATGAAAGCTTGACTTCATCTTTGCCAATTTTGATGCTTTTGATTTCCTTTTGTTGTCTGATTGCTGATGCTACAACTTCCAACACTATGTTAAACAACAGCAGTGATAGTGGACATCCCTGTCATGTTCCTGATCTCAGGGAAAAAGCTCTCAGTTTTTCCCCGTTGAGGATGATGTTAGCTGTGGGCTTTTCATAAATGGCTTTTATGATCTTTAAGTATGTTCTTTCTATCCTGACTTTCTCGAGGGTTTTTATTAAGAAAGGGTGCTGAATTTTGTCAAAGGCCTTTTCTGCATTGATTGACAAGATCATATGGTTCTTATCTTTCTTTTATTAATGTGATGTATCGCCTTGATTTGCGAATATTGAACCAGCCCTGCATCCCAGGAATGAATCCCACTTGATCATGGTGAATAATTCTTTTTATATGCTGTTGAATTCGATTTGCTAGTATCTTATTGAGAATTTTGGCATCCATATTCATCAGGGATATTGGCCTGTAGTTCTCTTTTTTTGCTAGGTCTCTGTCTGGTTTAGGAATCAAAGTAATACTGGCTTCATAGAATGAGTCTGGAAGTTTTCCTTCCCTTTCTATTTCTTGGAATAGCTTGAGAAGGATAGGTATTATCTCTGCTTTAAACGTCTGGTAGAACTCTGTTGGGAAGCCATCTGGTCCTGGACTCTTATTTGTTGGGAGATTTTTGATGACTGATTCAATTTCTTCACTGGTTATGGGTCCTTTCAAGCTTTCTATTTCCTCCTGATTGAGTTTTGGAAGCATGTGGGTGTTTAGGAATTTGTCCATTTCTTCCAGGTTGTCCAGTTTGTTGGCATATAATTTTTCATAGTATTCCCTGATAATTGTTTGTATCTCTGAGGGATTGGTTGTAATAATTCCATTTTCATTCATGATTTTATCTATTTGGGTCATCTCCCTTTTCTTTTTGAGAAGCCTGGCCAGAGGTTTATCAATTTTGTTTATTTTTTCAAAAAACCAACTCTTGGTTTCGTTGATCTGCTCTACAGTTTTTTAGATTCTATATTGCTTATTTCTGCTCTGATCTTTATTATTTTTCTTCTTCTGCTGGGTTTAAGCTGTCTTTGTTCTGCTTCTATTTCCTTTAGGTGTGCTGTTAGGTTTTGTATTTGGGACTTTTCTTGTTTCTTGAGATAGGCCTGGATTGCAATGTGTTTTCCTCTCAGGACTGCCTTCACTGCATCCCAAAGCATTTCGTTTGTTGTATTTTCATTTTCATTTATTTCCATATATTTTTTAATTTCTTCTCTAATTGCCTGGTTGACCCACTCATTCTTTAGTAGGGTGTTCTTTAGCCTCCATGCTTTTGAAGGTTTTCCAGACTTTTTCCTGTAGTTGATTTCAAGCTTCATAGCATTGTGGTCTGAAAGTATGCATGATATGATTTCACTTCTTGTATACTTATGGAGGGCTGTTTTGTGACTCAGTATGTGATCTATCTTGGAGAATGTTCCATGTGCACTTGAGAAGCAAGTATATTCTGTTGCTTTGGGATGCAGAGTTCTAAATAGATCTGTCAAGTCCATCTGATCCAATGTATCATTCAGGGCTCTTGTTTCTTTATTGACCGTGTGTCTAGATGATCTATCCATTTCTGTAAGTGGGGTGTTAAAGTCCCCTGCAATTACCACATTCTTATCAATAAGGTTGCTTATGTTTGTGAGTAATTGTTTTATATATTTGGGGGCTCCCGTATTTGGCGCATAGACATTTATAATTGTTAGCTCTTCCTGATGGATAGACCCTGTGATTATTATATAATGCCCTTCTTCATCTCTTGTACAGCCTTTAATTTAAAGTCTAGTTTGTCTGATATAAGTATGGCTACTCCAGCTTTCTTTTGACTTCCAGTGGCATGATAAATAATTCTCCATCCCCTCACTCTCAATCTAAAGGTGTCCTCAGGTCTAAAATGAGTCTCTTGTAGACAGCAAATAGATGGGTCTTGTTTTTTTATCCATTCTGATACCCTATGTCTTTTGGTTGGCGCATTTAGTCCATTTACATTCAGTGTTATTATAGAAAGATACGCGTTTAGAGTCATTGTGATGTCTGTAGGTTTCATGCTTGTAGTGATGTCTCTGGTACTTTGTCTCACAGGATCCCCCTTAGGATCTCTTGTAGGGCTGGTTTAGTGGTGACAAATTCCTTCAGTTTTTGTTTGTTTGGGAAGACCTTTATCTCTCCTTCTATTCTAAATGACAGACTTGCTGGATAAAGGATTCTTGGCTGCATATTTTTTCTGTTCATCACATTGAAGATCTCCTGCCATTCCTTTCTGGCTGCCAAGTTTCAGTAGTGAGATCGGTCACGAGTGTTATAGGTCTCCCTTTATATGTTAGAGCACGTTTATCTCTAGCTGCTTTCAGAATTTTCTCTTTATCCTTGTATTTTGCCAGTTTCACTATGATATGTCACACAAAAGATCGATTCAAGTTACGTCTGAAGGGAGTTCTCTGTGCCTCTCGGATTTCAATGCCTTTTTCCTTCCCCAGATCCGGGAAGTTCTCAGCTGTTATTTCTTCAAGTACACCTTCAGCACCTTTCCCTCTTTCTTCCTCCTTTGGAATACCAATTATGCGTATATTATTTCTTTTAGTGTATCACTTAGTTCTCTAATTTTCCCCTCATACTCCTGGATTTTTTTATCTCTCTTTTTCTCAGCTTCTTCTTTTTCCATAATTTTATCTTCTAGTTCACCTATTCTCTCCTCTGCCTCTTCAATCCGAGCCGTGGTTGTCTCCGTTCTATTTTGCAGCTCATTGATAGCATTTTTTAGCTCCTCCTGGCTGTTCCTTAGTCCCTTGATCTCTGTAGCGATAGATTCTCTGCTGTCCTTTATACTGTTTTCAAGCCCAGTGATTAATTTTATGACTATTATTCTAAATTCACTTTCTGTTATATTGTTTAAATCATTTTTGATCAGTTCGTTAGCTATTGTTATTTCCTGGACGTTTTTCTGAGGGGAATTCTTCCGTGTTGTCATTTTGGATAGACCCTGGAGTGGTGCAGAACTGCGGGGCACTTCCCCTGTGCTGTCTTGAATAACTTGCGTTGGTGGGTGGGGCCACAGTCAGACCTGATGTGTGCCCCCAGCCCACCACTGGGGCCAGTCAGACTGGTGTGTGCCTTCTCTTCCCCTCTCCTAGGGGCGGGATTCACTGTGGGCTGGCCTGGCCGTCTGGGCTACTTGCACACTGCCAGACTTATGGTGCTGGGGATCTGGCGTATTAGCTGGGATGGATCGGCAAGGTGCACAGGGGTGGGAGGGGCAGGCTCAGCTCGCTTTACTTCTGAGATCCGCTTTCTGGAGGTGCCCTGCGGCACTGGGAGGGAGTCAGACCCGCCGGAAGGATGGATCTGCAGAAGCACAGCGTTGGGTGTTTGTGCGGTGCAAGCAAGTTCCCTGGCAGGAACTGCTTCCCTTTGGGATTTTGGCTGGGGGTTGGGCGAGGGAGATGACGCTGGTGAGCGCCTTTGTTCCCTGCCAAGCTGAGCTCTCTTGTCCCTGGGCTCAGCAACTCTCCCTCCCATTTTTCTCCAGCCCTCCCGTTCTCCGAGCAGAGCTGTTAGCTTATAACCTTCCAGATGTCAAGTCCTGCTTGCTGTCGGAACACACTCCGTCCGGCCCCTCCGCTTTTGCAAGCCAGACTTGGGGGCTCTGCTTGGCCGGCGGGCCACCCCTCCGCCCTGGCCTCCTCCCACCAGTTCGTGTAGTGCACACCGCCTTGCCGCCCTTCCTACCCTCTTCCGTGGGCCTCTCGTCTGTGCTTGGCTCCGGAGACTCAGTTCTGCTAGTCTTCTGGCAGTTTTCTGGGTTACTTAGGCAGGTGTAGGTGGAATCTAAGTGATTAGCAGGACACACAGTGAGCCCAGCGTCCTCCTACGCTGCCATCTTCCCAGGATCCCCTGTATAATATTTTCTTTAAAAAATTTAAATATGTATTTTTTGCTTTTCCCAAATTATTGCTCTAGGGTTTAGTTTATACTCCATAATTTATCAAAATCTACTTCAGATTGATACTAAATATTAGTAAGATATAGAAATATTATTCATATATAGCTCTATTCTTTATTCAATCATTTTGTGTTATATATGTATACATGTAACACAACACATTTTTATAAATATTATTTCATATAGTTTTATAATTTATAAAAGCTGGGAAAAAGTTAAGCAAGAATATATAGAAAATAGTTTATTATATTAACCATCATGGTTCTGGTTATCTTCCTTTGTTCCTGTGGATTTATAGTGTCATTTCTTTATTCCAGCACAACTTTGTTCCCTCTTCATCTCCTTTGCACAATTATTGTTAGTTACAATAATGTTCCATATGGTATGGCCCCAATACTGCAATTATATACATATTATTTTGTACAATAAAAAACGTTTTAACATTTATTCATTTTTGAGAGACAGAGAGAAACAGAGCATGAGCGGGGGGGGGGGGGCAGGGGCAGAGAGAGAGGGAGACACAGAATCTGAAGCAGGCTCCAGGCTCTGAACTGGCAGCACAAAGCCTGATGTGTGGCTTGAACTCACAAACCATGAGATCATGACCTGAGCCGAAGTCGGATTCTCACCTGAGTCACCCAGGCACCCCTGTACTTTTTTTTTTGTTTTTAATTTAAATCCAAGTTAGTTAGTATACAGTGCAATAATGGTTTCAGGAGTAGAAGTTACTGATTCATCACTTGTAACACCCACCCATCCCTCTACCCAGTTACCCTCCAGCAACCCTCAGTTTGTTCTCTGTATTTGAGAGTCTCTTATGGTTTGCCTCCCTCTTTGTTTTTATCTTATTTTTCCTTCCCCTCCCCTATGTTCACCTGTTGTGTTTCTTAAATTCCACATATGAGTGAAATCATATATTTATGTTTATCTGATTTATTTTGCTTAGCATAATACATTATAGTTCCACCCATGTTGCAAATGGCAAGATTTCATTCTTTTTGATTTTCAAGTAATATTCAATTGTATATACATACCACATCTTCTTTATTATCTGTTCATTAGTGGACATCTGGACATCATGGACATTCCATAATTTGGCTATTTTTGATAGTGCTATATAATTTTTTTTAATTTTTTTTAAAGTTTATTTATTTTTGAGAGACAGAGAGAGACAGAGAATGAGCAGGGGCAGGACAGAGAGAGTAGGAGATACAGAATCCGAAGCAGGCTCCAGGTTCTGAGCTGTCAGCACAGAGCCTGACGTGGGGCTCAAACCCACGAACTGCGAGATCATGACCTGAGCTGAAGTCAGTTGCTTAACTGACTGAGCCACCAGGTGCCCCTAGTGCTCTATAAATATTGAGGTGCAAGTGTCCCTTCAAATCAGCATTTTTTTATCCTTTGGATAATACCTAGTAGTGCAATTGCTGGGTCATAGGTAACCTCTGTTTTTAATTTTTTGAGGAAACTCCATACTGTTTACAGAGTGGCTGCACCAGCTTGCATTCTCACGGATAGTGAAAAAATGTTCCCCTTTCTCTGCATCCTCATCAACATCAGTTGTTTCCTGTGTTGTTCATTTTAGCCATTGTGACAGGCTTGAGGTTGTATCTCATTGTGGTTTTGATTGTATCTTCCTGATGATGAGTGAAGTTGAACATCTTCTCATATGTCTGTTAGCCATATGGAAGTTGTCTTTGGAAAAGTGTCTGTTCATGTCTTTTGCCCATTTCGTCACTGGGTTATTTGTGGGGGGGGGGTGTTGAGTTTGATAAATTCTTTATAGTTTTGAACACAAACCTTTATCTGATATGTCATTTGCAAATATCTTTTCCCATTCTATAAGTTGCCTTTTTGTTTTGATGATTGTTTGCTGTGCAGGTTTTTATCTTGATGAATAATAATAGTGGAAAATTGGACATTTAGATTATATATTTTATCAATTTTGATACTCTTCCCACCTCCCTAAGACTCACTGGAGACATTTCTCATAAGAAGTTGCTATAACTGAGGTCAAAGAGGTTGCTGCCTGATTTCTCCTCTAGGATTTTGATGGTTTCCTGTCTCATATTTAGGTCTTTCATCCATTTTGAGTTGTTTTTTTTTTTTATGTATTGTGTAAGAAAGTGGTTCAGGTTCATTTCTTTGCATGCTACTGTCCAGTTTTCCCAGCACCATTTGCTGAAAAGACTTTTTTCCCATTGGATATTCCTTCAAGTTTTTCCATTGGATATTCTTCCTGCTTTGTCAAAAATTAGTTGGCAATACATTTGTAGGTCCATTCTGGATTCTCTATTCTGTCCCACTCATCTATGTGTCTGTTTTTGTGTCAGTACCATATTGTCTTGATGATTACAGCTTTTTAATGCAGCTTGAAGTTTGGAATTGTGATACCTTCAGCCTTAGTTTTCTTGTTCAACATTGGTATTTGTAGTCGTTTGTAATTCAATACAAACTTTAGAATTGTTTGTTCTAGCTTTGTGAAGAATGCTGGTATATTATTTTTATAGAATTGAACTGAATATATAGATGGCTTGGTATGGTATTGACATTTTAACAATATTTGTTCTTCCAACCCATGAGCATGGAATATTTTTCCGTTTTTTTGTGTCTTTCTCAATTTCTTCCATAAACTTTCTATAGATTTCAGAGTACAAATCTTTTACCTCTTTGATTAAGTCTATTCCTAGGTATTTTACGGCTTTCAGTGCAATTGTAAATGAGATTGATTCCTTGATTTCTCTTTTTGCTGCTTCATTATTTGTGTATAGAAATGCAACCCTTTTCTGTACATTGATTTTATATCCTACAACTTTACTGAATTCATGTATCAGTTCTATCATTTTTTTTTTGTAGAGGCTTTTTAAAATCTGTTGAGAGGATGTACACATTCATATTCAAAACTACATGGTTGCCTTACCAATGGATTTCATTATCTTCAATGGTCATTGTTTTCACTCTGAAGGGCATTCTCTGAAAGACATTCTTTGTTGTTTTTATAAGATGGGTTTAGAAATAAATTATTTTTTATCTCTGTCTTTATGTTGCCTCCATTTGTCCTCATACATTTATTTACATAAATAATATTCCTTTAGTTTCTTGAAAATATTTATAAAATCTATTTGGAAGCATATTTTAAGTCCACCATCTGGACTCTCTCACAGACATTTTCTGTTGCCTATACATTTTTCTCCATCATCCTCTTCAGGTTTCAAAATTAATAGTGGCAAATGGGACATTTAGATTACATATTTTATCAATTTTTGATACTCTTCCACTCTCCCTAAGACTCACTGGAGTTGTTTATTTGTTTAGTGACTTGGACATAATATTTTAGTGAGGTGTATTTTCTCCACAATATGAAGCCTATGATGTTACCCCTCATAGTATACAGTCTTGGCTTATTCACACTCTGAGATGACAGCAATTTCTCCTTGACACTTTTATCCCCTCTTATCTCTCCTTTTAGTTATTTGCCTCTGTTTGTGTCATATGCACCTTTTAGGCTCTATAAATTTCTAGATAATTGCTCTATTGTTCCACTGCCTCATCCAGTTAAATTTGGTACACTTTGCACAGGTAAATTTTGAGGCCTGTGAGATTTGTTTTGAAACTAAGAGACCTCTTCTTAGCTTTGTTGCTCCCTGGTACTCCCTGGTAAACTAACTGGCTTATTATTTAGTTTATTATTCTCATGGGGTTTTCCATATTTTTTTAATTGCTTGTCTCCAAAATCTCCATTGTTTTAAAAAAATGACATTTAGGCTTGAGCATCTCTACCTTCTTTTCCAAAGCCAGTACGTTTGTTTTGTTTTGTTTTCCTATTCTAATGGCTTGCTTTTCTCTGTGTAACACATCTCTGAGCTACTAATCTGGAGATGAGGGCAGAGACAGTGAAACATGTCTCTTTGGGTGACATCTGGTTTATAAATGGGACACTAGACAAGGTGGTAGTTCCTGGTCTTCTTCATTTGCCTCTTGCAGGGTGGATCCTCCAATTAGTGAGTTGAAGCAAGGGAAATTAGGGCCCCAGTTTTTTTTAGTTTTTCAGGGCTGGAATAGAGCCTCTGTCACATGTTTTGAGATTAAGGAGTAATGGGGGTTTCTGACTTCATCATTGTAGTTCTCTAAAATCACAGATCTGAGTGAGATGAGAAGTGTTCGTGGTCTATCCCATTCTACAGTTGATTTTTAGTCTTTTACTGAAAGGGAAAAAGAAACCATCTTGTTGGTCACACACTTTGCTGGAGTGGAGCTTCTCCAACATTAAGGTTGGGTTGAAGGAGGGATTTTTTTTTGACTGACATATTGTCTTTGAGCCAAGACTTAGGAGATTTTATTGAATACTTGTTTTTGTTATCTGTTCAATGGCCGTAGGACAATTTCCAGAGATTTTTAAGTGACTGCCTTTTAAATAATTCTTACAATTATGGCTGTTGCAGTAGAAAACATGTCCATGAAGCTTTTCATGCAATTATTTTATTTTATTTAAAAAAAAATTATGTTTATTCATTTTCGAAAGACAGAGACAGAGCACAAGCAGGGGTGGGGCAGAGAGAAAGGGGGACACAGAATCTGAAGCAGGCTCCAGTGCCTGAGCTGTCAGCACCAGAGCCTGATGCGAAGCTCAAACTCACAAACTGCGAGATCATGACCTGAGCTGAAGTCGGACACCCAACTGACTGAGCCGCCCAGGTGCCCCATGCAATTATTTTAGAGGTAGAATCATCTTAAATCCATGTTTAATATCTATGCTAAATATAGAATTCTATCCAACATATTTTAAAATTAGATTTAAGGTTAGCCTTCAATAATCTTAATTTGTTGTCTCTTCTGTTACCTAGACTCATTCACTGCCATAACTTCCAACTGACAGCTGATCTTTTCTATTCAAGGAGATTCATATATATTGCCTACCTTGGATTTGGCTGCCTTTGCCTTTTGTAATGCCTATATATAAATTCCCCAACTAACCACTAATCAGTATTGACCCAAAAGTAAGGATATGTCAATGCTCCTATTCAACAGAAAGGAGTTACAGAAGATAAGACCTTCCACCCTCAGCAACCTCAAAGATTTAAAGGTCATAATTGTTCAGGGAGGAAAGTGATGAAGAGAACAAAGGCAAGAGAAAGATAAAATTAAATCTCCTTACAACTTGCAGCCCAATGATAAATACCTGAATCACGCAGAGTATAGCATTCCTCAAGGAACTCATGGCTGACTTAATGTTGATGTTTTGCTAGGGGCTAAAAGCAACCTTGACAATACCCAGACCTCCAGAATCCTATGAGTCTTAACATATGGAAATAACTTAAAGACTTCTATTATCTCTACCTTCTTCCAACTTAAAAGTGTATAATCAATTGTTCCTCAAAATCACAGTGCAGCTTTTTCTGCCCACAGGTCCTGTTGCCATGCTTTAATAAAAACATCCATTTGCAATGAAAAAAAAAACATTGCATCAGATTGAAAATTGAAATACACAATTACATAAAATTCTTTCAGAGATTATTTTTCAAAATAACAGAATCCTATTTAAAGTAGAATTGAGTTGCTAAAGGCAGAAAAATAATTTCAATGAGAACTACTAGAAAATACATATATTCTAAAAGTTATCTGTTTAAAGGCATCAGCTATCTGTAGAAGCAGCAATGACTAATGTAGCTAAGTTTTAAGAAGTGAAAATAAATAAGAAAAATGAGCCAATGAGGTTCTCTTTATTAGTTCATTCTCAGATTCTGTAGACACTACAACAGATAGAATATGTACCTTGTCCAGGTGTAGGACTATTGATGTGTATCTTAGAATTCATTAGACACTCAAAGGGACAATCTCAGATGTCAGAGAATTGGATTTGCATTTCTACAAAGAAAACTGAGTTTTGGCAAGTTACAAAGATCACACAATGGAGGAAAAAAGTTTTTCAATCAAATACCCTGAATCAATGGGATATCCACATTTATCTATCTACCAGAACTTTGATACATATACCATACCTTATAAAACTTTAATGCAACATATTGCCTATACATAGAAGTAAAACCAAAAACTAAATTTTCTAAGGGAAAATAGAGGAGAATATGTAGGTTACCCATGGTTAAGCAAAAATATCTTAGATATTATGCTAAAAACATGATCTACAAAAGTGCAAATGGATAAATTGTATTTCACAAAATTAAAAACTTTTGCTCTTTGAAAGACACCATTAACAACAGTATGTAAAAATGAAAACCCACACGCTGGGACAAAGTATTTTCAAAACACATATCTTATAAAGAGTTTATTTATTTTCGGGGCGCCTGGGTGGCGCAGTCGGTTAAGCGTCCGACTTCAGCCAGGTCACGATCTCGCGGTCCGGGAGTTCGAGCCCCGCGTCGGGCTCTGGGCTGATGGCTCAGAGCCTGGAGCCTGTTTCCGATTCTGTGTCTCCCTCTCTCTCTGCCCCTCCCCCGTTCATGCTCTGTCTCTCTCTGTCCCAAAAATAAATAAACGTTGAAGAGTTTATTTATTTTCAAATTTAAAAAAGTAATTTTCAAAGCTCAATAATGAATTACTTAAAAATCAGCAATATTTGAATGAACATTTACCATAAAGACATGGATGGCAAATAAACCATAAAAAAAATGAGTCATTGAAAAACAAATTAATACCAAAATGAGGTACTGTTGCACAAAAGAATAGCTAAAATGGGAAACACTAAGAATATCAAGTGCTGATGAAGATGTGAAGAAATTGGAACTCTCACACATTGCAAGTGGAAACTAAAATGATAAATACACTTTAGAAAACCAGCTTGTGTTTGACAAAAAAGTGATAATAATAAAGGGGAAAAAAGACTACATTAAGATTATGATTTCTATTCAGTCATTGTCAACTATACTCCAATACATTTTTTTAAATATAAAAATTACTTTTCACCCAAGATCTATTATATAACTTTCCTTTATTCTCTTAATAATATAAGTTATTTGCAATATATGTACCTAATAAAATGGGTATACTAAAAATAAAGATCTCCTATACATTAGAAAAAATCAGACAAATAGAAAAATGTGTAAATGATTTAAACTGAAATTTTTTAACAAGGTCATTGAAAAAAAACAGAAAATAAGGTACAAAGACATGTACTACTTAATTAGCCATCATAGAAATTCACAACACAATACCCATAAAAACCCACTACCAGTGAAACTGAAAAAAAGAAGGCAGTTAATACAATGTTTTGGTAGGAATGTTGAGCAACTGGAACTCACATAAATTGTTGATTAGGTTGTAAATTTTACATCTTTTGGGAAAATTCACTGTTTTTTCTAAAGATAAGTCCTAGATATATTTTATATATATATATATATATATATATATATATATATATATACACACACACACCTATCAGAAATACATACATATGTTTGTTGAAAGATACAAATGTATTCATAATGGTGCAAAAGTAAAAGCACCCCAAATGTTCAATAGCAGGAAAATGGATTTTTTTAAATATATATTCATACAATGAAATGAGAATAAAAAAAAGAAAGTAAATAAATCATTGCAATATACAACTGCATAGAAGAATCTCATAAAGCACTGATGAACAGAAGAAGCCAGACACAAAAGAGTTATATATCATATGATTCATTGATATAAGGTTCAAAATAGGAAGACCTAATCTATAGTATAAGAAAGGTGATAGAATTTAAGATGGCCTTCAAGGTTCACTCCCACTGGTATATATGTATTATGTAATCCCTATCTTTGTGGGTAGAACTTGTGAAAATGACTTAGGTTCTCTCTTGTGATTAGGTTGTATTAAATGGCATAAAGAAGATATGCAGACCTAATTAAGGTCCCTAATCAGTTGAGTTTGAATTAAAATGAAGATTCTACTGAGTGAACTTGACCTAAACAGGTGAGTCCTTTAAAATATTCTAGGCCACTGTTACAGATTTGAAGGTAGGTAAATATTCCTGTTTGTCTTGAAAGAAACAAGCAACCATTTCATGAACTGCCTATGGAGGTGATCATGGCACAAAGATATGAGAGGCCTGTAGAAGGTAAGAATCATCCTCAGCTGACAGCCAGAAAACAGTGACTTTAGTTCTACAACCACAGGAAAGAGAACTCAGATCCAGATGAGACTGCAGCCAAGACAAACACCTTAACTGTAACCACTTGATACTTTAAAGCGATGGATCCAGCTCATTATGCCCACATTCCTGACCCACAGAGACTGTGAGGTAACAAGTTTGCGTTAACACCAGTAAAGTTACAGTAACTAGCTATGTAAAAATAAGAAACCTATGCAAAAACCCAGGTAATGATTTCCCTTGATTAGTGGGAGGTGATGACTGGGAAGAGAATCTAGTGTAGCTTCTAGAATGCTGGTAATGTTCCATTTCTTGATCTGGGTGTAGATAAATGGATGGTGATTTTGTCAAAATCAATTAACACTTATGACATATGCATTCTATCAGGTATGTTCCATTTTTATTCAAAGTTTAAATAAAATTAAAACAGTGGATATAGCCATTGGTATATATTTTATAAGCAAAACAATTTTAATTCATGTATAGATCAAATTACATACACAATAATTTCTTCATCACACATGTTCCTAAAGTGGCTATTTTTCTCTTAATCATTTCCTGAGTCTTTTCAGTTTTGTCATAAATTTTCTTTTTTTTTCAGTTCTAAGTTTGGGTTATTCCCCCCCCCCCATTATGAGGGAAAAGAAAAAAAAGAACTACAACTAAATTTTGGAATGGAATATTAACACTCCTATGTTTTAAAATACACTTTTTTTTGTAGGCACAAATTAACACTAATGTATTTCCATGTCAACTTTGCCAACTATATTGATTCTGTTCAGAAATATCTCAAGGAAGCTTTATTTGATAAGGAGTTTCTTTATATTCTTGACTATGAATAAATTTGCCCAACCCCGTTTTGAATGTTTCATTAACAAGACATAGATTCTCCATTTTCCACAGCTCACTGGCTAACCTCATATTTTTTTTGCTACTGAGTATACTAAAGTCTGTTTTTTTATATGATATGACACATACAGTGCTGGTGTTAATTTTCTAATATTTAGAGCTTTTCCCTTCTGCTTTCATGCATTTCAGAGAAGTGTGATATATTTTAGGAGGTGATATATATATATATATATTTTTTTTTTTTGCCATCTTTCAGTCCAGGATGATCACATATCTGAAATTTGAATAGATATTTTTAGTGGGGGAAGGGAATAGAGATTTGTTAACACTAGGCCTTTTAAGGCAATAGAGCACATTAACAATCAGTTGTCTATTTGGGCCACTTTGGCTATACCACAATTGAGATTAAAACCAATAAAAAAGAAACTTCTTGAAAAATATCTCCTCTACTCATTAATTTGAGTATTTCATTAGTTTTTACCCACATATTTGGCATCAAGTTAGAAGATTTTTAAAGAAAGGCCAAATTGAGATATGTAAATGAACCTTAGCAGATTTTAGTTTATAAGACTCCCAATGATATCTTGAATTTTGAGGATATTAGAAAAACATGGAGATAGAAGATTGAACATACAGATTCATGATCCTCCTTTTATTTCCACATACAGAATTTATAATGACATTTTGACATATTACAAAATATGAAAATGAGCTTAAAGTCAAGAAAGAGAAAACACAAAACATTGGGAAAGTTGTAGTCTTGGGTAGGAGTTAAAGCATGGTGGCTGTTCAGTAGACTAGGAGCTAACACATATTTAGGTACTGTCACTTAGTGTGTACACAGGAAAGTAGTTAAGGCAAAAGATCACTTGCATTGCAGGAAGATAATTTTTTTTTCAATCTAAGAATAAAGTACTACTCTAATTTGTGAACTGAATAAAAATGAATAGATCATCTGAATTGTTGCTTGAAATGAGCCACTATTGGCTTAATAGTAGCAAATAAGTAAGATTAGGAACTCTTATTTGGAAATAGATTTTGAAAAAGTAGACGAGAAACAGATTTCAAGAACTATCACTATCAAAGCCTTTTAGGCATAGAGGATAAATCAGTGGGCCTGAAAATGGACCAGAGGAATAAGCCCATACATTTATGTGACCTTGTGACAAAAGTAGTGTACATTAATGTGAATACATTTTTAATATTGTGAATATTAATATGTGGTATTGGGACACCTGGAAATTCATTGTTTTATTATCAAAGTATAGTTGACAGAAAATGTTAAATAAATTTCAGGTGTGCAACCTAGTGATTAAACAATTCTATACGTTATACTACAGTCATCAAGCTTAAGTGTAGTCACTATCTGTCACCACACAATGTTATTTCAGTAATATTTATGTTTTCATGTTATGATCTATAGTTTTTATGTCTGTGACTTATTTATTTCATAACTAGAAAATTTTACCTCTTAATCCCCTTCACCTATTTCAACCATCCCCTACACCTGCCCCCCAACTTGCCTTCTGGCAACCACCAGGTCTCTTTTTAGATTCCACATGTCACAAGCAGCAAGATTTCATTCTTCTTTATGGTCGATATTCCATTGTGTATGTGTATACATATACACACCACATCTCCTTTAGCCATTCATCATCTATGGACTTTTGATTGCTTCTATATTTTGGCTATTGTAAATAATGTTGCAATAAATATAGGAGTGCACATATCTTTTTGAATTAGTGTTTTCATTTGCCTTGGGTAAATGCCCAGAGGTATAATTACTGGGCCATATGGTATTTACATTTATATTCTTTTAATATTTATTTTGAGAGCAAGAGAGAGAGAGGACACACACCCATGGGGGTGGTGTACAGAGACACAGAATCCCAAGCAGCCTCCACACTGTCAGCACATAGCCCAATTCAGGGCTAGATATCACAAATTGGGAGATTGTGATCAGAGCTGAAATCAATAGATGCTTAACCGACTGAGTCACCCAGCTGCCCCTGCATTTATAATTTTTTTGAAACCTCCATACTGTTTTCCACAGTGGTTCCGCCAATTTACATTCCTATCAACAGTATATGAAAGTTCCCTTTTCTCCACATCATCACTAACATGTTATTTCTTGTCTTTTTTGATACTACCCACTTTGACTAGTGTGAGCTGATATCTCATTGTGGTTTCAATTTGCATTTTTCTGATGATTAGTGATGTTTGAGTATAGTTTTGTGTGTCTTTTGGCCACCTATATGTCTCCTTTGGAAAAATGTCTGAAGTCTTCTGCCCATTTTTAGTATGATTGATTTTGTGCTGTTGAGAGTTGTATAAATTCTTTATATATTTTGGATATTAACCCCTTATCAGATGTATGATTTGTGAGTATCTTCTCCCATTTAATAGGTTCCCTTTTTGTTTTGTTGATGGTTTTATTTGCAGCACAAGACCAAACATCTCTCAATGGTTTATTTTTGCTTTTGTTTTCCTTTCCTGAGGAGACATATCCATAATTCTTTTGCTGAGGCTGATGTCAATGAGATTATTGCCTATGTTTTCTTATAGGAGTTTTATGGATTCAGCTCTCACATTTAGGTCTTTAATCCAGTCTATTTTTGTGTATGGTGCAAGAAAGTGGTCTAGTTTCATTCTTTTGCATGTGGTTGTCCAGTTTTCCCAGCTGTATTTATTGAAAAGACCGTGTTTTCCCCATTTCAAACCCTTCCTTTGTCATAGATTAGTCAACCATATATGCATGCATTTATTTTTGGTTCACTATTCTGTTTCATTGATCTATGTCTCTGCTTTTGTGCCAGTACCATACTGTTTTGATTACTACAGTTATGTAGTATATCTTGAATCTGGGATTGTGATACCTTCAGTTTTGTTCTGTCTCATGATTGCTTTGGCTATTCAAGTTATTTTGGGGTTCCACACAAATTTTACAGTATGTTACAGTTCTGTGAAAAATGCTATTGGTATTTTGATAGAGCTTGCATTGAATCTGTGGACTGTTTTGGTTAATATGAACACTTAAAATATGTTAGCTTTTTCAGTCCTTGAGCATGGTGTTTCCATCCATTCCTTGTGTTATCTTCTATTCTTTGATTGATATTTTATAGTTTTCAGAATATAGGTCTTCACCTCCTTGGTTAAATTTATTTTTAGGTATTTTACTTATGTAATGCAATTGTAAATGGGATTCTTTATATCCTCTTTCTGCTACTTCACTATTAGTGCATAGAAACACCACATATTTCTGCATATTAGTTTTGTATCCTGCAACTTTACTGAATTCACTTGTTCTAACAGTCTTATTTTTTTGGTGAAATCTTTAGTGCTTTCTATATATAGTGTTATGCCATCTGCAAATAGTGATCGTTTGTATGTTTATTTATTGTTTGATTACTACAGCTAGGACTTCTTGTGCTATGTTGAGTGAAAGTGATGAGAGTGGACTTGTCTTATTCCTGATCTTAGGGGAAATGTTTTTAGTGCTTCACCATTGAATGTGATGTTAGCTGTGGGTTTGTCATATATGGTGTTTATTATGTTCAGGTATGTTCCCTCTAAACCCACTTTGCTGGGAGTTTTTATCATGAACAGATGTTGTTTTGTCAAATGCTTTTTCTGCATCTACTGAAATAGTCATATGGTTTTCAACCTTCCTCTTTTAATGGGATGTGTCACATTGATTGATTGCATCCCTGGAATAAATCCCTTAATCATGGTCAATGATCCTTTTAATATATTGTAGAACTTGTTCATATTTTGTTGAGGATTTTTGCATTTATGTTCATCAGAGATATTGGTCTGTAGTTACCTTTTTTCTAGTGTCATTGTCTGGTTTTGGTATCAGGGTAATGCTGGCCTTGTACAATGCATGTGAAAGTTTAACTTTCCTGTATCTTTTGGAATACTTTAAGAAGAACAGATATTAACTCATCTTTAAATGTTTAGTATTATTTACCTGTGAAGCCATTTCACCCTGGACTTTGGTTTATTGGGAGTTTTTTTTTTTTCAATTACAGATTTAATTTTGTTACTAGTAAAGTGTTTAATATTTTTTATTTCTTCTTGCTTCAGTATTGGAAGATTGCAGGTTTCTACAAATTTATCCATCTCTTCTAAATTTTCCAATTTTAGCATATAATTTTTCATAGTATTCTCATAATTCTTTGTGGTATCAGTAATTATCCTTCTTCACTTCTGATTTTATTTATTTGCATCTTCTCTTTTTCTTGATGGGTATGATTAAAGTATTACCAATTTTTTTTTTTATCTCCCAAGAACCAAGTTTTGGTTTCATTAATTTTTTCTATTGTTTTTAAGTCTATATATAATTTAGTTCCACTCTAATCTTTATTATTATTTCTTTCCTTCCTCTACTCCCAGATTTGTGTTTCTAGTTCTTTTAGGTGTAATTTAGATACTTTATGTCTCTTGAGGTAGACTTGTATCACTATAAACTTTCTTAGAACTACTTTTCCTACATCCAAAGGATTTTCATTTTCATTCTGGATATTTTTTTATTTTTGTCTTTGATTTCTTCATTGATTTATTGGTTTTTTTAGTAGCATGTTATTGAGCCTCCATGTTTTGTGCTTTTTCCCATTTTTTTTTTTGACTTCTCATTTCGTAGCACTGTGGTTGGATAACATGCTTGATGTTATTTCAATCTTGTTAAATTAAATGCAAATTTTTTTTATGGCCTAATATGATATATCTTGGAGAATGTTCCATGTGTGCATGAAAAGAATGTGTATTCTGCTGCTTTGGGGTGAAATGTTCTGTATCTATTTATTATGATCTAATGTGTTGTTCAAATCCATTGTTTCCTTGTTGATTTTCTATCTCAATGGTCTATTCATTGATTAAGAGGGATGTTAAAGTTCCCTAGTATTATTGTATTGCTGTCAATTTATTCCTTTATGTCTAATATTTATATTTTTAATATTTATCCAAGTGCTTTTCATTGGGTGCACAGATACTTAAAATTGTTATAACCACTAATTGGATTGATCTCTATCAATATGTAATGTCTTTTTTTGTCTCTTTTGTCTGATATAAATATTGCTATTCTGCATTTTTAAAAATTGTTTGCATGGGATATCTCTTTCCATCCCTTAAGTTTTAGTTTGTATATGTCTTCAGGTCTTCAGTAAGTCCTTTGTAGGCAGCATATATAGATGGGTGGTTTTTTTGTTTGTTTGTTTTGTCCAATTACCCCGTATCTTTTGATTATGGCATTTAGTTCATTTACATTTAAAGTAATTACTGATAGATATGTACTTTTTGTAATTTTCTTGTTTTATGTTTATTTTTATACTTCTCTGTTCCTTTCTTTTACTCCTGCTCTCTTCCCTTGTGGTTTGATGGCTTTCTTTATTGTAATGCTTGTATTAGTTTACTTGTGTGGGTATCTTAGGGTTCTTTCTTTTAGTATGGTTACCATTGCAATCATATATAACGTTCTATGTGTTTAACAGTCTGTATTAAGTTGATGGTTCAAAGACACTCTAAAAGCATTAATTTTTTACTCCTTTTTCCATGTTTATGTATATAATATTGTATATTACGTCTTATTTTGTGTATTCCTAGACTAGTTTTTATAGATATAATATTACTACTTTTGTATTTCATATCTGGGTTGAAGTTCATCCACTTATTTCACAAGTTTGGTGAGTACTTTCATGACCATTACTTTGAACTCTGTATCAGATGTAGTGCTTACTTCCATTTCATTTACCTCTTCATCTATGATTTTTGTCTTGTTTTTTTCATTTGGGACATATTCCTCTGTCAAACTCTCAGTGTTTCTTTTCACATATTAAGGCAGTTAGGTTCTCTGGTCTTGAAACTTGTGGCCTAGTGTAAAGAGTTCCTATGGTCCCTTAGCACAATCCCTTCTAGACACCAGAACCTTTTGGTTCAGAGAGGGTATGGTTCCTGTGTGTTCTGAAGCAAGAGAGAAAAAGGAACAAAGAAGTACTACAGAAACAACCACAAAGCAATTAACAAAATGGCAATAAGTACCTACCTAGCAACATTTGCTTTAAATGTAAATGGACTAAATGCTCCAATCAAAAGACGGGTAACTGAATGGACTTTTAAAAAGTCCCATCTATATGCTGCCTAGGAGACTCCCTTCAGACCTAAAGGCACCTACAGCCTGAAAGTAAAGGGATAAAAAAATATAATCCAAGCAATAAGAAGAAAACCAAACATAAATAAATAAATATTGCTATCCTGGCTTTATCGGACAAACTAGACTTTAAAACAAGACTGTAACAAGAGACAAGATATTACATAATGATAAAGAAATGAACAAGAGGACATAACAATTGTAAATATCTATGCACCCAATATAGAAACAACTAAATACATTAACAAATATTAAAAGACATAAAAGACCAAAAGTAAAGGCATATACACTAGAAATTGACAGTAATAAAATAATAGGGTGTTTTAACACCCCTTTTACATCAATGGACAGATCATCCAGTGGCTTTGAATGACACATTAGGCCATATATATACAGAATATCCCCTCCAAAACCAGAAGAATACAAATTGTTTATGTTAGGCCATAAAAGAAATTTAAGTAAATTAAAGAGTGTTGAAATCCTATCAAGCGTCTTTTCCAACCACAAAACTATAAAAGTGGAAATCGATTACAAGGGAGAAAATGAAAAAACAAAACACAAACACCTGTAGGCTAAACAACATGCTACTAAACAATCAATGGTCAATGCAGTTATCAAAAAACACAAAGCAACAGCAGTTTCCAGATGGAAGTTTATAGCAATATAGGCCTACTTCAAGAAACAAGAAAAACTGCCATCAAATCTTATTCATAAAGAACTAGAGAAAAAATAAATAAAGCCTAAAGTTAGTAGGAAGGAAGGAAGGAAATAAAGAATGGAGTATAAATAAAGAGTAAAACATAATTAGAAAAGATCAATGAAACCAAGAATTGGTTCTGGAAAATATAAATAGCATTGATAAACGTTAGTTATCGAGACTCATAAGGAAGAAAAGACTCAAGATCAGAAGTGAAGGAGAAACAACAACAAATACCAATATCACAGAAACAAAAAAACTTATTAGAGCATATTCTGAAATTATATTCCCACAAATTGGATAACCTGGATAAATTACTAAACACAATCTTCCAATATTAAATCAGGAGGAAATAGAAAATTTAAACAGTCCTTTACTAGTAACAAAACTGAATCAATCATAAAACTCTCAACAAACAAAAATCCAGGAGCAGGCAGCCTTACGGTGAAGCCCACCAAAAAAACCTATTAGAACAAATGAATTCAATAAAGTTACATGATACAAAATTAATATAAAGAAATGTATTTATTATCCTTCATTTTTAATGTGTGTGTATAGAAAGAGAAAAATACCTAGAAATAAGTTTAACCAAGTGAGTAAAAGACGTAAACTCAAAACTATAAGCCACTGATGAAAGAAATTGAAGACAACGCAAGGAAGATATTCCATGCTTATGAATTGGAAGGGTTAACACTGTTAAAATATCCCTACCACTCAAAGCATTCATTTCAATCCCTACCAAAATACCAATAGAATTTTTCACAGAACTCAAATACTTCTAAAATTTCTAAGGAACCACAAAAGACCTTGAATAGTGAAAGCAATTTTGAGAAAGAATAGCAAAGCTGGAGGTATGACAAACCCAAACTTCAAGATATACTCTAAAGCTATAATAATCAAAACAATATGGTACCAGCGCACGCACACACACACAAATCAACAGAACATAATAGAGTCCAGAAATAAATACACTCGTATATGGTCAATTAATCTATGACAGGCAAGAATATACAATGGGGAAAAGACTGTCTTTAAATAAGTGGTGTCAGGAAAACTAGACCACCTTCTTATACACAAAATAAATGCAAAATAAATTGAAGACTTTAATGTGAGTCCTGAAACCATAAAACCCTATAAGAAAACATAGACAGTAGCCTCTTGGACATCAGCTTTAACAAGATAATTATGGATATGCCTCTTCTGTCAAGGGTGACAAAAACAAAATAAGCAATTGGGACTACACCAAAATAAAAAGCCTCTGCACAGTGAAGGAAATCATCAACAAGATGTTTACAGATCATACATGTAATAATAGGTAATATCCACAATGTAAAGGATTTATACAACTTAATATATAAAAAGTAATAACAGCCACCAACATAACCTGATTAAATAATGGGCAGAAGACCTATAGATGGCAAACAGGCATATGAGTAGGTGTTCAACATCACTAATCATCAAAGAAATGCAAATCAAAACCACAATGAGATATCATCTTACACCTGCCCGATTGGCTATTATCAAAAGACAAGAAATAAAAAGTGTTGATGCAGACATAAATTGATGCAACCACTATGGGAAACAGTATGAAAGTTCCTGAAAAAGTTACAAATAGATATATTACATGATCCAGCAATTCTCCTTCCAGTTACCCAAGGTAAATAACACTAATTCAAAGAGATCTATGCATCCCTTTGTTTATTGCAGCATTATTTACAATAGCCAAGATATGGAGGCAACCCAAGTATCCTTTGATACATGAATGACTAAAGAGAATATGGGCATATACATATACAATGGAATATACTTACCTATAGAAAAAGAATCAAATTTTGCCATTTGTGAAAACATGGATGGACCTAAAAGGTGCTGTGCTGGGTGAAGTTAACCAGACAAAGACAAATTCCATACAAGTTCCCTTATTTGTGGAAACTAAAAACAAAATGAAACAAAACAAAAACAAATAAATAGACTCTAGCATGCAGAGAACAAACTGATGGTTGCCAGAAGGGTGAATTTGGTGGTGGGGGGAAATAGGTAAAGAGGATGAATGGTCCAAACCTCCACTTATAAAAGAAATAATTTATGGAGATAAAATTTATAACAAAGTGTATATAGTCAATAATACTATAATGACATGGCATCATGACAGATGGTGACTTTACTTATTGCGATGACAGAATAATGTATATTACTATCAAATTGCTATGTCGTACACCTGAAACTAATATTTTATATCAAATATCCTTCACAAAAAGTTTTTACTGATTTGAATTTAAATGTGATAGGTACCATAGAAACGAACCCAACAAGGTATTTTCATTTTATTAAGTGTGACTTATAATTAAAACAAATTTGCATGTGTTTCAATAGTATATTTTAAAAGCCAGGTACCCATAATATGGGACTAGGTGCAAGGTAAGTATAGATAGTTCATAGCCTCAAAAATTCTTTAATGAGATCATCATAGGAGATGAAATATTAAGAAAAATCACAGGTTGCTACCAGGTTTCAAGGAGATTACCTATGAGAATCCAGAGAGTTTATGGAAGGCTTTATAGAGAAAGTTGTATTTGTTTGATACTGAAGAATGGTTACTTCTTTGAAAAACAAGATGGAGTCAATAGCAATTGCTTTTCCTATTTTCAAAGAAAGGGCCATTTACCGGTTCTTTCTAGACACTACTTATTCACAGGAGAGTTTGGAAATAGTTATAGCTACCAGAAAAATGCTTTAAAGTCTCATGGCACCAAAGTGCATCCTGCAAAACAAAAATATATTTTGTTAAAAGGTAAAAATATTCAATTGAGAATTTTTTCAGAAACAGTTCAAGTCCAAGCTCTGTCACTTACTAGATATGAAACATATGTTTAGATATGCAGTGTATTAGCTATGTATTAGGTATGAAATCTCTATGTATATCAGTTTCCTTAAAACAATCCCATGTTGTAGATAAGTGTTTAATGATGTAAAGCATGTAGTATAGAACCTGGTACATGGTAACAATTTTCTAAATCTAAGTTAATTCTCTTATTATATCAGGAGGAAAAGCCTATCTTTTCCTATTAATACACTGATTAATGTTTGTACTCTTATTTGGGTACTAATATTCGCTAAACAAATAGTGTGAGTAGAATATAATATAAACAAAAATTGAGAGGAAACTGTCTCAAATCCTCCATAAAACAGCTGATTAAAATTAAGATTGATATACATACACACATAAAATGATAACCACATTTTGAACTACAGATACCTTTGAGAACTGAGAGATACCAGTTTTAGCTCTGTAAAAAAATGAAATAATTGTAGGTGTTATTCTGATGGAAATCAATGCCCTCACATAAAACCAAAAAACCTTGGGTAATCTTGTGTATTATGATAAATGGAATAACTAAAGAATGGAATGAAATATTGGTAATGCCTTTGAAATCTTCTTTTAAAAAAATCTATTTTAGTAAGGATACACAATTATATTTGATCCACTAAAATAAATGAAAGCTTCACTGCCAGTGAATTACTTTTTAGAACATGGAATGTGTTTATAGATATTTTCACGGGACCTAACTTGATTAAGGCAAGATATACCATTGTTCTTGTTGAATCTAGTGTTGTGAGGTGTTCAATGAATGTTTAGGAAAGAATGAATATTCAAAAGATATGATACTTTGAATATACTAAACATAGGTTTTCATTACTCCAGTGTAAACTATATTTTTGGCAACTATTCTCACATTATGGTCCTAGGAAGAGAGGAGGGCAAACACCATCACACAAAAGAGAGGACATAAACAGAGTCTTTTGGACAGCTAAAGAAAGCCTTTCTGGTTGATGAGAAATTGTAGGAGGAAGAGATGGTTGGGGAAACAAAGTGATGCAATTTTCATTTGCTTGGCTCTATATCAAACCCTCAAATCATAAAGGGTAATGAAGAGGAAGAGACAAGTGTAGAGTCTTTGCCTGGCCTCTCATTTCATAATTTTTGCAAAACACAAGATTAACAAAATTTTAGATTTTTTGGTTTCTAAATTCAACGGAATTACTTGGACATCTGTAAAAAAAATGATTTCTAGGTTCTATTCTTAACATACGAGATCAGAAGTTCTTATTAATATTCTATAGCTTGTTCTACACTATGTTTGGGAACAAATAATCAAGATCGTAAATGTTATGTAAAAGGATTATTATTGTTAAATCAGTGTCAGTCAAATAGATTATGGACATGAATATCAGGAGTGATCATACTTCTAAACATATTCGCATTTATCTAAAAAAAGGATTTGAGTATTCAATTCTTTAAATAATAAATGCAAAGATTGACAAGCACAACTTAATAGTCATATAAATGGGTCACACAGTCTATCAATATTTAGTTTAAACTGTGTTCTGAGAATGTCTTAGTTAAGGTTGCTATACCAAGGTATCCTAAACTGAGTGGCTTAAACAGCAAACATTTATTTCCCACAATTCTGGAGACTAGAAGTCGGAGATCGGGATCCCAGTATGCTCAAGTTCTGGTTTGACCCCATTTCCTGGCTTGTAGATAGCTGCCTTCCTGCAATATCCTCATGTAGCCAAGAGAGATTTTATCTCTTGTGTGTCATTTTAAGGGCACTAATACCATTTATGAGGGCTGAACCCTCATGATATAATTACATCCCAAAGGCCCTACCTACAAAATGCCATCACAATCGGGACTAGGTTTCAACATGAATTTGTGTGGATGGTGGTGGGGGGACACAAACTGGTGTTAAATAGATTTTTATACAAGGATTCTATGGCCAAATATTTGAAAGAAATATCACAAGCTAAATCTATCTTTGAAATATTACTATTGCAATAAGCATATCATATACTATGTGACTTCCTTTAGCTAAAAAATGTATGGAAATTTTTTCCTTGCACACCAATAAGATTCTGTTTTAAGTGAACTAAAATGTTGCTTATAACACGCTTTTGAGTACAATGGTTAATGATATTAATTTTCAAACTATGTTCCAAGGATTTCTTTAGTTTCCAGGGAAGAAAGTACGTTCCCTATATTTAATTTATATCTGATCTGTCATCTCAGACTATGTCTCAGTATCACACAGATGAGATTTTAAAGCACAGAAAAAAAAAAAAAATCCCACCAGGGTTTTCAAATTCCCCAAGTTTAAGAAGCACTGGTGCAGATGATGAAAGCCAGAAATCTGAGTTCTAATTTTAGCTCTGCCACTGACTATGCAACCTGAAATAACTTACTTTTCTTGTGATTTTTTTTATATTTATAAGGAAGCTGAGAAAAGGACTCAGTAGTCCCATCAGCTTGTATATAAAACTTATTGACATTTATTGAGTAAATGATTGTGTGCGTTGAAGAAAATATTGACTAATAAATGATTGTAAAGCTTTTAGTAAATGGAAATCATTATGTAAACACATATTAAAGTCATTATATAGAAAGAGGAAAATGAGCATGTAAATATTATATGACAAGAAAAGGCAACTAAAATTCTGCATTGCTCTCATATTTCATAATTAAAGGAAAAATATGTACTGGCAACTTTATTTAATGCTTACCTAAGTGGAACATTAAACAATGTTTTTTGTTTTAGAATCATTCACTTACATAGCTCTTAGATAAAGTATATTTGGCCTTCTAATGGAAAATAATGCTAACAGTAATCGTATGCTGCATTTACATAATATATTTCTTTTGCTGTTCTGGGAGTGCTTTCACATTGATCTCATTTTTCTTTTGATGACATTCTTATGAGGTAAGCAGTACATGTAGCTAAGTAATAGATACAATGTATAGACTAAAGGATAGCATAAATGATCATTAGAGAAAAAGTGCTAAAATCACAGTTATCTTACTTTAGAAACACAACAAATGCACAAAATATATTTTATAAATTTAAATGGCAATGTTTGTAGTATTTTCCTAACAATTATTTAAACTGTGTGTTTAGTTTTTATTCATGAATCACTTACCCTATTGTATATATATTTTCCATGAATTGCTCTTGTATTATCATTTTATATTTTATATCCATATATATTTCATACTGCATTGATACTTAAAGTTCTCAAGTATTTATGAATGGATCAGTTTCATTAATTCTATTAAGACTGATGCCCTAAGTTTAAATATCTCTCTGATCTATAAGCATGTAGAAAAAAATAAAAATAAATCATTCACATTAAAAAATAAGACAAAAGGGGCACCTGGGTGGTTCAGTCAGTTGAGCTTCCAACTTAGGCTCAGGTCATGATCTCACAGCTCATGGAGTTCGATGCTGTCAGCGCAGACAGAGCCTGCTTCAGATCTTCTGTCTACCCGCCCCCCCCCACTCCTTCCCTGCTTGTGTGCCATCTCTCAAAAATGAATAAATCTGAAAAAAAAAAAAAGACAAAGATTTCTATGGGCCATTACAGAATAGAAAAATGTATCCATTGGGGGGAGGGGACCTGGTGCTCCCTTTTTTTCCAAAGCTTTCTAAACTCTGGCAATGTCTGCTGCAAGGCCATATATCCCTTGAGAAGTATTGCTTGACACCAAAAGTGTATACAGTTCCACTGCCCACAAAAATTATTTCATAAGAACTGTGGAGAAATGCTCCCCAGAGATAGGTTTTAATAAAGTTTCAGCAAACAGCAAATTGCAACACATTATGAATTTAAATTTATTTTAGCATGGCATAATCAGTATTTATTGAAGTAAAATAGTGTATAACCTTTGAGTGTATCATATGTAAACCTGTATGTTTTGTGAAGCTTAACATATGCATAGGTACAATTGAGCACCAAGTCAGAATACAAAATGAATGTTTTTGATTTGGTTTCTATCAAAAAAAAAAAAAAAAGCTTGAAAGATAAAAAAAAAAAAAGTTTGGAACATATCTGGAAAACCCAACTTCCTTCTTAGTAGAGATGTCTGTGATATTAATATTATCCCTGTAGGATAAAACTAAGTCCTCATTATTTTAATGTACCTGGTTTTTGCAAGCCAGGAGAATCTGGACAGAAAATTCATCATGACAGTAGGGTGGGGGATTGTAGAGAAAGAGAATAAGAGGGAACACATAAAAATAAACAAAAGACAAGCTCCTATTCACAATTAACCTATTTAAAATGCAAAGAAAAAAGCAAAACAAAGATAAAAAAAAATCAGTAATTAAGATGTTAATTTATCCCAACCCAACAAAAAGAACAGAAGAAAAAGATATGACCTTAAAATAAGAATACTGTAGAAAAATGGTGCTCTAGGAACATGGGAATCCAAACACAGCTTCCACTTCTTCCAATCTCAACTCTAAGATAACAGTCTCTATGAACCAGGTAGCATATGAGGCCACAACTAAGTTACAGAGAGAAACTGGCTTCTGATGGGTTTCCAGAAGAGATACTAATAAAAATTTGTTTTCTCCAGGTACTTCTCTTTCCCACTGCTGGGGAAGCCTTGGAAATGACCAGAAATTATCACATATCCTATCCTCAGAAGACTTGGCCCTGAGAAATATTTGGAGCACTGAAATAATATGTGAATGAGCTGTATCTCTTTGTACTGTAATCTAAGAAAGATCTGAAAGAACAAATTGAGTGTTCCCTGCTGCTGACATTCAAAAAGTATAAAACAAATTTGGATCAGGGATGCTTGTTTCAGGTGCCTGCCACTGTGTTCCAGGCTATGATAGCAGGTAGCACTTTGGCTGCCATAATTTAATGTACCTTCATAATAAATCTTGATCCAAAAAGAAAAAAAGCATTTAGCAATCAGAGAGAGGAGAAAAATGGAAAGTAAGAGAATGGCTGCGAAATAAAGCTGCAGATGAACAAAATATCGTCTTGAATAAACAGTAGCAATATAATCAATTTATGGTGTTCAGAATTCTTTTTTAAACAGAGGAATTTAAAGAAGAAAACAGTCACTTCTGAGGTTCAATATTGTAGACTAGAAAAATCACAAGTGGTAATTGAAATACATAGTAATATAAGACAGGAGAATCAAAAACCAAGAGGTAAGTTTGAAAGAAGATAAGCAGACCTATTATATGAACAACAGTTATTCTGAGGGAAAAAAAAACAGAAGGAAAAGAGGTAATATTTAAACAAATTATCAAAAATATTTTCTTAGGTTGAAGAAAGATCAAAATGTGTCGTTGGAAAGGAATAACGATATTATCACATGTCTGACATGAAAATCTTTTGCTATCAAATGGTAACTACTTAAGCTCTTTGGATAAACAAAAATCTCTTACATGTTCCCAGGAAAAAAGAATAAGTTATCTTTTAGATTATAATCAAACTGGAATTGGACTTTTCATCTGTGCCACTGGAAACCAGAAGATGGTGGAGTGTCATTTACAGAACATTAAACGAACACTCAGTCAAAAATCATCCTCTTGCTAGAATGAAAGAAAGATATTTGGGGATACATAAGATTCAGAGAATAGATACTAGTTATTTCCCACTAGAAAAATCACTGAGGTGGCTACACAAAAGTCATTCACAAACCCATTCTCATTATCCTCCATGAAGCGTAGAGCCTGGAAAACTGAATTCATCAATTTCCCATGTAGATAATATTGTACATACTGCATAATTCCAGCCAATGATTATTTCACAGAAGTCTGCTAGTGTCAGCTGCTCATTTTCCTCTTATTTCATGCTTATAATACAAACAGAAAGCCCTTGTAGTAAGGTGGGCACCTTGGCACCAAGACTTTATTCTAAGAATGTAAAAGATAAATCATACAAAATCCTGGTTTTCTGAAGGCAGGGTCGAGCCCTGGACTTCCTGCCAGTATACATTTTATTATGAGATAAATAAAACTCGTGTAAATAAAACAGTATACATTTTATTACGAGATAAATAAAACTTGTATAAATAAAACAGTATACATTTTATTATGAGATAAATAAAACTATTAGTTGTTTAAAATATTTTTTAGGATTTCTATTATTTGCAGCCAAAGTGTATTGCTAACTGATATAATGTGTAGCATATAGAAGTGAAATTCTGCCAAACCCAAAATGTGAAATTGGATAAGTGTAAGTAAGAGGTAGGATGTATTTGGAAATGAGGATACTGTCATTACAGTGTGGAAAATGAATGACCCATGTTTTGCAGTGATCATACATTTATGCCATTTGACACATGCTGTATTTTGGAATGTAAGTCATATACCTTGTGAAGGAAATGGTGGGATAATTTCAGAATGCTTATATGTCTGGTTACTCCAGGGAATGGTCATTATAGGGTAGTAGTTACATTTAACTGTAAGAGGCAAAGGCATAGAATAACAGAGAGCCACAAAAGTAGTGTAAGTCAGTGTTAAAAGTTTAGTTTCCATATCAGTAGTGTTTTTCTAAGGTGTTTTAACATATTAAATAACAACCTCATTGAGAAAATACAAAGGGTTATATTGTTATAAGAATAAGATATGTCGTATCAAACTTCACTAATAACTTAATGACTAAATTCATCATTATTAAAAAAAAAACCCTACAAGAAACCAAATACAGTTCAACTGGTGAATGGCTAAACAAACTGTCGTGTATCTCTACAGTAGAATACTACTTAGCTACAAAGAAAGGACAAAATGGTGATACATGGGGGATGTCCACCACATCAGGAGAAAGTGACTTAAATGGTTACATACTATATAATTCTATTCAAATGACAAAATGTCATTAAAAGACAATATCTTTCTGGAAAAAGAAAAGAGATCATTGGCTTTTCCTTACTGGGAAAGAAAAGAGAAACCACAAGAAGCTATCACTGTATACCCATTATGATGGCTAAAATTAATAAATATTTGCAATATTCAAGTATTCACAAGAGGACGGAGTAAATGAGTAGTCAGCTATTGCTCATGGGAATGTAAACTGGCACAACCAATTTACCAAAGAGGTTTATTTTCTACTTTTTTACCAAGGCCCTCACATGTTTGCTATTTTTTAAAAATTTATTACTTTTTAATTTGTGTATAGTTGACACATAGTGTTACATTAGTTTCAGGTGTATACTATGTGATTTGAAATATTATACATTATGCTATCATCTGTCTTGTTACATCATCATTACAATATCATTGACTGTATTTTTCCTGCTATGCTTTTTATTCCCATGGCTTATTCATTCCATAACCGGAAGCCTCTATCTCCCTTTCCCCTTCACCCATTTTGCTCAGCTCCCTACCTACCCTCTCCATTCCATCAAGCATTCCATCTCTGTATTTATAGGCCTGATTCTGCTTTTTCTTGTTCTTTTTATTTTTTTTTTAAATTTTTTTTTTCAACGTTTATTTTATTTTTGGGACAGAGAGAGACAGAGCATGAACAGGGGAGGGGCAGAGAGAGAGGGAGACACAGAATCAGAAACAGGCTCCAGGCTCTGAGCCATCAGCCCAGAGCCTGACGCGGGGCTCGAACTCACGGACTGCGAGATCATGACCTGGCTGAAGTCGGACGCTTAACCGACTGCGCCACCCAGGCGCCCCTTTCTTGTTCTTTTTAGACTACACTTGTGAATAGAATTATATGGAATCTCACAGCACTTAGCATAATACCTTCTAGGTGCATCCATGTTGCCTCAAATAACACAATCTTATCCTTTATTATGACCGTGTAATATTCCATTACATATGTACACATCTTCCTTATCCATTTATGTATTCATGGACCCTTAGGCTGATTCCACATCTTGGCTGTTGTAAATAATGCTGCAAGAAACATGGGAATGCATATATCTTTTCAAAATAGTGTTTTGGTTTTCTTTGGGTAAATGCCCAGGAATGGAATTATTGAATAATATATTTTTATTTTTATTTTTTTAGGAACCTGCATATTGTTTTCCACAGTGGCATGCCAATTTAGATTCCTACCAATGGTGCACAAGTGTTCCTTTTTATTCATATCCTGGCCAAACTCATTATTTCCTGTCATTTTGATTTCAGTCATTCTAATTTTAATAATATAATATCTCATTGTGGTTTGATTTTCACTTCCCTGATGACTGGTGATGTTGAGCATCTATTCATGTGTCTATTGGCCATCTGTATATCCTCTTTGGAAAAATGTCTATTCAGGTCCCTGCCCAATTTTTAATCAGATTTTTTTTTTTCTGAGAGAGAAAGAGAAAGGGAATAGGTAAATACCCAGAGGGATGAATAAGTATATTCATGAAAGGAACTACCATTTTGGGGGAAAACATTATAGATAATTCTTACAGCTCACACAGGTCCAGTCTGATCTCAACAGCCAGACTGAGAAACCACTTAATTCATGGAACACTGGGTACAGTTCTTAGCAGTGTTTTACCTCAGTGCTGAAAAAAAATTAGTCATACTTTAAAGGCTACTCCAGACTCTTCTTTTTTTTAATTAATTTTTTTTCAACGTTTATTTTTTATTTTTGGGACAGAGAGAGACAGAGCATGAACGGGGGAGGGGCAGAGAGAGAGGGAGACACAGAATCGGAAACAGGCTCCAGACTCTGAGCCATCAGCCCAGAGCCTGATGCGGGGCCCGAACTCACGGACCGCGAGATCGTGACCTGGCTGAAGTGGGACGCTTAACCGACTGCGCCACCCAGGCTCCCCATACTCCAGACTCTTCTAATAAAACATAAGCAAGAACTAAAAGTATCAAACTGTTGCTACTAAACTATTTCCCAGAAAAATACTCAAATATATTCATAGGAATACCCTAGCCACAGTAATCAGACAACCAAAAATTAATCAGATAACAATTTGATAAGGAAGAAGCAAAATTTTCACTATTTACAAATGATATGATTCTATATATAAAAAAAAGCCTGAAAGACTCCATCAAAAAGTACTACTGATGATCAATGAATTCAGTAAAGTCACAGAATACAAAATCAACATGCATTTCTATACACTAATAATGAAGCAGTAGAAACAGAAATAAAGAAAACGATCCCACTTACAATTACACCAAAAATAATGAGATACCTAGGAATAAACCTAACCAAAAAGGTATATGACCTGTACTCTGAAAACTGTAAAACACTGATGAAACCAATTGGGGATGACACAAAGAAATGGAAAGACATTCCGTTCTCATAGATTGGAAGAATAAATATTGTAAAAATATCTATTGTAAAAATATCAAAGCAATCTACAGATTTAATGCAATCCCTATCAAAATATCAACAACATTTTTTTCCCAGAACTAGAACAAACAATCTTAAAATTTGTACACAACCATAAAATACCCTGAATGGCTAAAGCAATCTTGAAAAAGCAAAGCAAAGCTGGAGGAATTATAACTGCAGACTTCAAGCTATATTGCAAAGCTGTATTGATCAAACAGTATGGTGCTGGCACAAAAACAGACACATAGATCAGTAAAACAGACTGGCTAAATGGGTGAAGGACATTAAGGAAGACATTTGTTGGGATGAGAACTGGGTATTATATGTAAGTGATGAATCACTAAATTCTACTCTTGAAATCATTATTACACTATATGTTAACTAACTTGGATTTAAGTTAAAAAAAATTACACAGAAAAAAAAATAACCCATAATTTTGGGTAGGCTTCCCAACCAAACAAGATAAAGAATTCAAATGCTGACCTTGAAGGAAAATTAAAAAAAAAAGAAAACCCAGAAATAAACCCACTATTATATGGTCGATTAAAATTTGACAAGGCAGAAAAGGATATCCATTGGGAAAAAGACAGTCTTTTCAACAAATAATGTTGGGAAAAATTAGTTAGTTACTGCAAACCAATGAAACTGGACCACTTTCTTACACACAAAACTAAACTCAAAATGGATTAAAGACCTAAAAAGTGTGAGACTTAAAACCATAAAACTCGTAGAAGAGAGCATATAGGCAGCAATGTCTCTGATATTAGTTATAATAGTATTTTTCTGGATATGTCTCCTGAGGCAAAGGAACAAAAGCAAAAATAAACTATTGGGACTATATCCAAATAAAAAGTGCTTGCACAGTGAAAGAAACAATCAACAAAACTATAAAGCAACCTACTGGAAAAGATACTTGCAAATTGCATATTCAATAAAGGGCAGTGTCCAAAATTTATAAATAACTTACACAACTCAACACCCAAAAAATCCAATTAAAAAATGGACAGAAGACACAAACAGACATTTCTTCAAAGGAGACATCCAGATGACCAATAGACACATGAAAAGATGCTCAACATCTCTTAGCAGGGAAATGCATATCAAAAGTATAATGAGATATCATGTCATACCTATCAGAATGACAAATAAAAAACATAAGAAAGAACAAGTGTTGGTGATGATGTGGGAAAAAATGAACCCTCTTGCACTGTTTGTGGGAATGCAAACTGGTTCAGCCACCCTGGAAAACAGTATGAAAGTTCTTGGAAAAGTTAAAATTAGAACTACCCTACCATCAAGTAATTGCCCTACTAGGCATTTACCCAAAGGATACAAAAATACTGATTCTAAGGGACACATGCACCATTATGTTTATAGCAGCATTATCTACAATAGCCAAATTATGGAAACAGCCCAAGTGTACATCAAAAGATGAGTGGATGAAGAATATGTGGCATATATGTACAATGGAATATTATTCAGCCATATAAAAGAATGAAATCTTGCCATTTACTGCAACTTGGATGAGGTAGAGAGTATTATGCTAAGCAAAATAAGTCAGTTAAAGAAAGACAAATATCATTTGATTAATTTCTATTTAGAATATATAAAGATTATTCAAGAATTATAGAAAACATCCCAATTTAAAAACAGACAAAATACTTTGACAATTCACCAAAGAAGGTATGTAGATAACAATTAAACATATGAAAAGATGCCAAACATCAGTAGCCACTAGGGAAATACAAACTGTAACTACAATGAGCTACAACTGCATATCTATTAATATATTTAAAATTTAAATAAATAAAATTATAAAGACTGACAATGCATAATGTTGGTAAGAGTGTGAAAGAACTGTTTGTGGAAATGTAAAATGCTACAAAATTTTGTAAGCCCTTGCTTATTTTCTTTAAAAATTAAACATATAATTAACATATGACCTAGACATTCTGCTCCTAAGAATATACACAATGGAATTGGAAGCATATATTCATACAAAGACATGTGCATAAATATTCATCACAAGTTTATTTGCAATAGCACAAACCTGAAAACAACTCAAATATCCCTCAAAAGTTGAATAGATAAATAAATTGTGCTATATCATATATGTGTATATATGATTTTTGGTGGAGTCTTTCAGGTTTTCCATGTACAGTATCATGTCATCTGGGAAAAGTGAAAGTTTGACTTCTTTCTTGTACATTTGGATGCCTTTTATTTTATTTTGTTGCCTGCTGAGACTAGGACATCTAGTACTATCTTGAACAACAGTGGTGAGAGGAGAGTGGACATTACTGTTGTGTTTGTGAAAGGTAGTTACAGTTTAATTAAGGTTTTGTTATTGCCAGTGAGTATTTACTGAGAACTAATTGCTTGTCTTCTGATTAAGCCTATAGTAGAGATCATCTCCTGTTATAATGATGTCATTCTTCCCTTAGTAGTTTGAAACAAAAGACAAGAACTTCCTATGATTTAAACTGTGACTATGATAACAAAATATCTGAATCCAAAGAGAAGAAATAATTTAGCGAATTAAGTATCTCGCTATGCAGATGAAAACATCTGAATGTTTAAGTTTTTTTTTCTTTTTTGTTCATATTTTTTAGTTTCCTGTTATTTAATTCAGTTAAAAATTTCCCATGTATCCAAGATACTAAGGAAATCAAAATCAGTACTTTGGATCTACAAACAGAAGAAACACTTGGAACAATTTTTCTATTGATTTTCAGCAGCTTTATTGTGTCTTGGCCAAAGTTCTAATAAACTGGCAAGAGACTAGTCAATATGATTAAATAAGTCTTTTGGTTGGATAAGTGAATAATTTAATCTAAATTTCAAAAAGATTATCATGCTAAGCGGTGCTTCTCAGAATTTAACATGCATATAAATGAGCTAGATACCTAGTTAAAATACAGATCCTTAATTAGTTAGTCTGGAGTAGGGCTTGAGACACAGCATATTTAATCAATTCCAAGGTGAGCCTATTAGTTTCCTATTGCTGTTGTAGCTCTCCGACAAAAATAGTGGATTAAAGCAATACAACCTTTTCTTTACAGTTCTAGAGATCAGAAATCCAAAATCAGTCTCAGTAATGTTTGCAGATGTTTGTGTTCCTTCTGGAAACTTTGAGGGTAAATCTGTTAACTTGCCCTTTCCATCTTCTGTTTGCATTCCTTTCCTCATGGACTCACATCAAACTACCTCTGCTTCCATAGTCACATCCCAATTCTCTGGTAGTCTTGCCTCCCTCTTGTAAAAATCCTTATGATTTTAACCGGCCCATCAGAATAATACAGAATCTTAATTTAATTGCATCTAAAAAATTTTTTTTGCCATGTCATATAACTTATTCACAGAGTCTCAGGATTACACATAGGTATATTTGAAACATCATTATTTGTTCTTAACCAGGTGATATTAATGTTTCTTGTCCATAAGCCACAATTTATTGTACTCTAGAGACTTGTTACTCAAAGTCCAAAGACTGGTCAATCTTCTGGACAGACACTTACATCACTTTTTGGTTCTGTTGTTTATTCAAATATAGTATAGAAACTGAACCAAAACCAGGGACCTACTGTCACCCAAAGAGTAAAATACACACACACACACACACTTTATTTAAAAGATGATAGACTCTCAAAATATTTGATGGTGTGTAACTTTATTCCTTGGATATTATATTTGCAAGCTAAACACTTTTAAAAGTCCTTCTGAGAAACGTATTTGTGTGTACATGAGAGGGAAAGAGAGGAGGTAGAGAGAGAATGAAATAAAGCAGTGGAGGGGAAGAGAAGAGTTTTTAAACTGCATATTACAGTTGTGCTTGTAAGGAGCTTGAAAGTCACCAATTTGTCTAAACAAGTAAAAACATTTAACAAAATGAAAAATCAACTCTTCTTTGATCCATATGAGAGGGAAAGACACAGGACAAAACACCGCTCCCAAGATTGGAGAGACAGGTAAATACACATCATTGAGTCTTGTCAGGACAAAGACTCATGAGCAGAAAGTTCTGGGAACCAGTGCTGGGTTAAGAAAACCCGAAGTGTAATAGAAAAATTGATGGAGGCTCAGTATGGACAACTGTGAGAGTTAAAAATTACAGGGGGGAACCAGTTATAGTAAGGGGACTACAAAATATTGTAAGATTTACTTCTAGATACTTGTTCAGCTTCCACCATAGCATATGTCAGAGAAAAATTCCCTTGGACTTCTATCAGGAACAAAGGAAAAGAAACCATTTTGAAATGCATGAGTTTCTGTCCTTCTGAACAGGACCTGCCATCTGGGAAAACTAGTTAACCAGACCCTATCCAGTGGAGTATTATCAGAGCATAACTGACCTGGGGTAAGGAAATACCCAACTCCAATCTGTTCTATAACCACCCTGTCCCATCTAAGTGGCAAGAAAAAAAGAGAGAGAGAGAGAGAGGGAGGGAGAGAGAGAAACACTTGTAAAGTTTACAGTCCAGAGGCATAGGCTCACTAAAAGATTGAGACCCAACCACAGGACTGTAGGATAATTTACCTTCCCCAAACCTTACCACCACATTACTAAAAGCCCACAGGCAGCAGTTGTTTTTACCTGCTCCATCATGCACAGCTATCAAGAGAAGTTACAAGGCAAACAAAAACAACAACAACAAACAAATAGAAAAAATAAGAATTTGTAACATCATAGCAAGCATCAGACCAGATATGGCAGGGATGTGGAAATTATCAGACTAGAAATTTTTAAAAAGTATATGATTAATATGTTAAGAGCTCTAACGAATAAAGTAGACAGCATGCAAGAACAAGTGGGCTGTAAAAACAGAAAGATGTAAATCCTAAGATCCCAAACTAAGTGCTATGGTTAAAAAACAGTAACAGGAGTGAAGAATGCATTTGAAGGGCTTATCAAGAGCCAGGACATGGTTGAAGAATATTGGAGCTACAAGGTACATTAATAGAATACCTCAAAATTAAAAAGTAAATAGAACAAAGACTAAAATAAACAAAACAGAATAGCCAAGGTCTATGGAACAAAAGGTGTAATATATGCATAATGGGAATACCAGAGACAGAAAGGGACAGAAGAAATATTCGGGATAATAATGACAGAGAATATCCAGAAATTAATGTCAGGTACCAAACCAAAGATCCAGGAAGCTCAGAGAATACCAAGCAAGATAAATGCCCTCCCCACAAGCAACTACATTTTGCCATATCTTCAACTTCTAGAAATCAGAGACAAGAAAAATCCTGAAAGAAGGCAGAAAAAAAAAAAAACTACCTATAGAGAAACAAAGATGAAATTAAATCCCACTTCTCCTCAGAAACCATGCAGGCAAGAAAAGAGTAGAATGAAATATTTGAAGTTTTGAGAGAGAAACCCATGAAGCTAAAACTGTATGTTCTTCAAAATTATCCTCCAAAAAGGACAGGAGAAATAAAGAATTTTCAGACAAACTTAAATTGAGGGCATTGGATCCAGTAGACTTGCCTTGCAATAAATGTTAAAAGAAGTTCTTTACAGAGAATGGATATAAGTCAAAAACTCAGACTTACAGGAAGGTAAAAATATTGAAGACAGAATAAGTAAAGGTAAAATTAAAACAAAAACCTACTTCTTATTCTCAATTGTTCTAACAAATAACAGGTATTCAAAATAGTAACCGCAGCAATGTATATTTGATTATGTATACTTATATATATGTATTATATATATACACACGTGTATACACACATATGTTTACATATAAATGAAATGAATGACAGCAATGATATAAGAGATATAAGGTATTTTGCTGTTTTGTTACTTTTAGGGTATTACACTATCAGTGAGATAGTACAGTATTATTTGAAAGTAGCCTGGGATTGTTGTAAACGTATATTGCAAACTCTAGGGCAATTACTAAAAATGTTTTAAAAAGTATAATTGATATGCTAAAATGCAATCATATAGAATTTATAACTATTAAAGGCAATTAAAGAGAAGACAAAGAACAAAAAACAAAGACTACATACAGAAAATGGTAAGGAACATGACAGACATTAATCCAACAATATCAATAATTATTTTGAATGTCACTGGTCTAAATGCACCAACTAAAAGACAGATGGTCAGAATAGATCATAAAACATGACCTAACTACATGCTGCCTACAAGAAATCTGCTTTAAATATAAAGACACATATAGATTATATTCAATGATTAGAAAAACATATACCATGCTAACACTACTCAAAATAAAGAAGGATTAGCTGTATTAATTTTAGAGCAGATTTCAAAGTAAGGAAAGTTATCAAGGATAAGAAGAGCTTTACATAATGATAAAGAGTTCTATTTAAAAACTCTTAATGTATATACAACTAATAACAGTTTCACACAATGTTATCGTATTGTGGACTTCGACAGCTTTCATTCAGAAATAGATTCAGTTGGCATAAAATCAGTTAAACTAACATGACCAATCAACGTGGTATAATTGAAATCTATGGAATGTTTCATCCAGAAACACCAGAATACACATTTTTCTCAAGCTCACATGGACTATTCACTAAGAGAGATCACATTCTGGGCCATAAAATATACCTTATCAAATTTAAAAGAATATAAATCATATAGTATCTGCTGTCATACCACAATGGAATTTAACTAGAAATTCACAAAAGAGGGATAACTGGAAAATTCCAAAATACATGGACATTAAACAGCACAATTCTAAATAAAACGTGGATAAAACAACTCTCAAGGTAAATTGAAAATCTTTTGAACTAAATGAAAATACAAGTTATCAAAATTTGGGTGAAGCAGCAAAAAGCATTGTTTAGAGAAAAATTTGTAGCATGGATTGCATATATTAGAAAAGAAAAATCTAAAGGAAGTGAAAATTTAAATTCAAAGTAAACAGAGGATGATTTCTTAAAAGAATCAAAATTAGAGCAGAAATCAATGAAACCAAAAACAGGAAATCAATAGAAAAAATCAATACATTCAAAAGCTAGTTCTCTGAAAAGATCAAAAAACTCAGTAAGCCACTAGCCACATTAGGCTAATGGAGAAAAAAAAAAAGGAAACAAATCATTAATCAGATCCCCTGTAATTTTAAAGACTAATAAAGGAATACTATGAAAGACTGTATGCCACAAGTTTGATAACCTAGAGGAAATAGACTGATTCCTTGAAAGTCGCAATCTGCCAAAACTCACACCAGAAGATATAGATGATCTGAATAAGTCTACATTTATTAAAGAAATTGAGTCAACAATTAATAATCTTTATTTTTTAATTTTTTAAATCTTTTTCTTATGTTCATTTATTTTTTTAACACTTTTAAACATTTATTCATTTTTGAGAGAGAGAAAAAGAGTGTGATCAGCAGAGGGGCACAGAGAGAGATGGAGGCACAGAACTTTGAAGCAGGTTCCGGCTCTGAGCTGTCAGCACAGAGCCCAATGCAGGGCTCCAACTCACAAATGGTGAGATCATGACCTGAGCCAAAGTCAGATGCTTAACCAACTGAGCCACCCAGGCACCCCATTGTTCATTTATTTTTAATAGAGAGAAGGAGACATAGTGTGAGCAGGGGAGGGACAGAGAGAGATGAAGACACACGATCCGAAGCACATTCCAGGCTCTACGCTGTCAGCACAGAACCTGACACAGGGCTTGAACTCACCAACTGTGAGATTATAATTTGAGCCGAAATCAGATGCTTAACCGACTCAGCCACCCTGGGGCCCCAACAATTAATAAGCTTTAAAAAAAAAACCCAAAAACCCCCAGGCCCAATGGGTTCACTGGTGAATGCTACCAAATATCTAAGGAAGATATGATACCATTTTTTTACACCCTCTTTTAGAAGATAAAAGCGGAGGGGACACTGCCTCTCATTCTCTGAAGCCAGCATCACCCTACTATATGAATCAGACATTACAAAAACTATAGACCAATATCTTCCATGAACATAGATTCAAAAATACTTGGCAAAATATTACCAATTCAAATCCAATAATGTATAAAAATAATTATACTCTGCAACCATGTGGAACGTATTTCAAATATGCAATGCTGGTTCAATATTTGAAAATCAATTAACATAATCCATTACATCAACAGGCTAAAAAAGAAAAATCATATGATCATAAAAATCAATCCAGGAAACATATTTGATAAAATGCAATCCCATTCATTATAAAACTATCAATATTTTTTACATATAAATACAATTATGAAACTTAAAACATAGAAAGACTGAAAAAGAATGAAAAAGCATAGCTTCAGGGAACTGAGGAACAATATCATTATATGTATTATATATGTATACATTGTATATTATATATGATGTATATTATATATTATATAACATATCATATATGTTATGTATTATATTTATATTATATAAATATAATATATAAATATATATATTATATATATAAATTTCTGGAAAGATAGAAGAGAAACAAACAAAGATGAAAAAAAATACCAACACCTTTCCAAGTTTGCTTGACACTATAAACCCACAAATCCAAAAATCTCAAGGAATCCTTCTGTGGTGTCTCCTAAATAACTCTTGGTTTCACTGAAGTCTCCTCTCTGACCATTGGGAACTTGGGTGATTCAAGGCCCTGTGGGATTGTTTTCTCCTGGCCTCTTCATGTTTTACTCCATGCATATGTAAATTGATATTCAGGCAAAGATGCTAGAGAAACCCTAAGCAGATTTCTGGAGTTCTTTCTCTGTCTCTCCATCATCTTTCAGTATATTCCGGCTGTGAAAAATTTAGCTGCCTCCATCTTTTCCAACTCTGATCTATGTATGCCTCCTCAAATCATCAAAATTCCCAGATTTTGTTTGGGTTCTCTTCCCTTCACTGCGGTTCAGAAATTGCATCTAGGCAGAAAGCAGGGGAGATGGTAGCGGTCTCCTTCTTAGTTCCCTTTCAGGAATCACATTCCTGTTTTGCCTGTTCTCTAATATTTGAAAACACTTGTTTCATATATCTTGTCCATTTGTCCAATTGTTTACTGTGGGAGGTAACTCTGGACCGTCCTACCTTCTCATGGGTAGAAGAAATATTTCAAATGAAATTTTTAGATATGTTATTCGTTTCTAAGAAAAGAATTCATCTTTATAGATGAAATAAATCTAATGAAGAAATCATAATTTCCAGCTATTGCAGCTCTCATATTACTTCCCAATAAGTAACCAGCTGGGGTTTATTTAGCTTTTTAAAATAACAAATTTTATCTCTTGATTTTTTTTCAAGAGACTGATTAAAACATTGAATGGAGGAACACATTTTCTTCGGTATAAAACCATTAAATGGCTATCAAAATTGTAAACACATGTCTTCTGCTAACACTGAACACATATAATCATGCAGATCCATCTAGGCATACCTTCTGAAGCCAATATACAGGAATAACTACACTAGCCAGAGAAATTAGATATACTCAAGACTTCAAATTTTATTATTTTAAACTTTTAATTTTAACTGAAAATAATTACAATGCAAGTGAAAATGTAAGTGATTTTACATGGCATCTGCATCATCTATTTATTATCATCAATTAATAGTTTTGTAGTATTTGGAGAAATGTGCTGAATACATACATATCAACATGCAACATCTTCCTCCTTAAAATATACATAAATAATAAAACACTATGCGGGAATTCTATGTCAGATCTGCCCTGCAACTGGACATTGAAAATATCAACATGGCTATGTCTTTGCTTGAACATTTTCCTGAAAAGATTTTAAGGAGGCACTATTTTCACAGATCTGTAGAAGAGTTCCCACTGACCTATGAGCATGGTCAATCACAACTTTGTCTTGGATGTCCTGAACTTTACTAGATGGTTCACTCCACTGACATGTTTTCAGAAGCCCTGGAGCTAGAAATGTTAAAAGGACTCACAAGTCTCAATGATGCATTAGATGCAGGAGCTGTGGAGGAGGGAAGAAATACTTTATAAAGGTAAGAGTTCTTACAAAAATGTCAGCTGTCTGGAAATTAATCTGTTATCATTATACATAGTTGGGGACAAGAAGATAATACTAACATCTACTGAGACTATGTCATAGATGCCACTGTAAATTTCATATACATACGAATATTTATATGTATCAAATCATTTATCTTTTGCAATAGCCCTATTAGCATGCCATTATGATTAACTCCATTTACACTTGAAGAAACTGAAGAACTGAGATGCTAAGTAACTCACGAAATATCTCAAAACTGGTAAGTGCCAGAGCCATATATTGAACCTACAACTTAACCACTATGCCCTACTGAAAGCATGATGGGGATTTCATTAACTACTGTTACAACTCAGAGCTCCATCTAAGTTTAAACTTATGGGGGGCATATAAGTAACTTAGAATATCATAAGACTATTAACAGCATTCTCAGAGGAAACCTGGAAAGTGCTGGGTACAAATGAATGGCTACTCCTCCTAAGTTCTTAGCTGATGAGGTTCTGGAACCAATATCACATACTAGAATCTCTTTGACCCTGATTTCGAGGACCCATTTGTGAAACCTCTCATGTGTTCTCCCTATATGGTGTCATCCTAGGTTTGTTCCTTGTACACTAAGATATCCTATCCTTATTTTCTTTCACAATAGAAATATATGCATTAAAAACCAAAGTCTCAAACATTAGGAACCACAAAACAGGTTTTGGTTTTAGTGTGCTGAATCTTCAAATGCTTTGTAGAGATAAAAAGAGAGAGATGATGCAACACTTACTGGGTGTGCAGGGTATTGAGAAGCCTTCTTTCCTGGAACAAATTTGATGTCTTAATTATAATGTCCCTTAGGGCAAGAACACTGCCTGCTCTATTCAATTCCTGTCATGCAGTAGTGACTAAATATTTGCTGGCTGGCTGACTGACTGACTGAATGAACGAATGAATGAACAATGTGGGTAATTAAAGGTGGAAAGAGAACACAGATAGATTTCCATAGTAAAATAGATTGAATGTTCATTTCCTGTCTATAAAAGTTTTAATTTATGGGGGCACCTGGGTGGCTCCGTGGGTTAAGCATCTGACTCTTGATTTTGGCTCAAGTCATGATCTCACCGATTGTGGGTTTTAACCCTGCATCTGGTTCAGCACTGACAGTGCAAAGCCTGCTTGGGATCCTCTCTCTATCCCCCTCTCCACTCACTCACTAGCTCTCTCTCTCTCCCTCTCTCTGAAAAACAAATCAATAAACTTTAAAAAGTTTTATTTTATGTATTTATAACCCTTTTCTTTTCCTTATCAAAATACTTTAAAAAGCCATTGGTTCCTTAGCTCATCTCCTCAATCCATTATGTTATACAAAACAGTCATATGCAATTACTTTTTATTCTCCAGCAGCTTTATGAAGTGATAACTGAAAATAAGGGGGGGGGGAAATCAACCCATTTATACTAACTTTGAAAAAATAAACTTACAAATGCTAAGTAGCAATGCAATTATAATCCTCAGTAAGAAATGAGAACTTAGGGAGGAAAACACAGATGTCACATGACCAAACTTCTAACAAATCAATTATAACAGTGAAAAAAAATCTTTACAGATTTATCTAATATGCAGTTTCTAGGCCATCTTCTTCACAGTTGTACAGATAGTTAACAGAAGAATACTGTTAAATTTCTTGTATCTAAAGGCAGATGATGCAAAATTGTTGCTCTCAGTTGAACTGTGTCCACCTTTGAACACTTGAAGAAGCTTATGGAAGCCTGATTGCTGGACTTTGAGAGTGTGCATTCACTAAAAGAAGAATATAGATTCTGGTATCCTGACAGGAATAATCCATCATATTTCACTTCAATGACACTTTGAGACCTGCAGTTTGACATTCTCTTATAGCCTTTTACTCCCAAGCCCATAAAATTACTGTACTTTTAGAATGCTATCTGATTTTAAATATGGTGCTCTCTGAAAGATATATGGTAAAAACGTACGCTATGTTCTTCTCTTAAGGAGATTTTATTTTACACTAGAACTTATGTGTTAGCCCTGACAATTTTTGAAAACTTCCAAGCCCCTGTAGAGAGACACAAAATTTAAAACACATTTGTCCTCTTTTAAACCTTTCTTTCTTTCTTTCTTTCTTTCTTTCTTTCTTTCTTTCTTTCTTTCTTTCTTTTTATTTTTAAGGCTAATTTCTCACCAGAAAGAAGGATGACTACAGCCTAAATGTAAAAGTTATATAAGAATGATAATATGGTCACTGACTTGACATGTTCCTCTGCTGGCAGAGGGTACTCTATTGGGAAGACTGCCATTTTGGCAACATTAAATCTGCATTTGTAGGTAATGCAAGAGTATCTAGTCATAGTTGACCTATTAGAATTGAGATGATTCATTGAGATAATTTTCTACAATGAGACTATTAACTTTTAACAATTACCAAGGACCAGGGACATAGAAAAAAGAATTGTGGACCTGCATATAAATAGAGTGCCTGTTTCATTTCATAAAAATGGGCTATGTGGAGATTACCATACAATTAATTACCATCCAAATGGCTAACTCAATGCTTGCCTCCTCCTCTGTCAGTCTACATGAAAAGTGTTGGTAGAAAGTAAAGCACGAGAATGGTGTTAAGATACATGGTCTTGACAATGTTCCAGCAATAATTTGATTGTATTTCCTCACAGAAAGAAAGTTAAGTGTGGACATGAGAAAATTTTAACAACCCAGGAATATAACTAAAATGTCAAGAAAAGCACATATTAGGGACACAACAGTACTGCCAGAATAAAAATATATGAGACATCACTCAGGGCTATTCATTATAGCCAAGCTTTCATCTGAAATGTACTTAAATATTAAAAAGATGTATTTTGTTAGAATCACTAAGGTACTAAAAAATGCCTTAGGTAAGGCATGCTAGCTAAAGTAAAAGTAATATCGTTTTCTAGTGATTAGAGTTGAAATTGTTTTAAGTAGAATTCCAGGAGAGGTACAGGTGTCAAATACTCACAGCATGATCACCATATTTGTGCTCATTGAGAAGTTAAATATAAGAAATGCTTCATTAGAGTGTCCTTGTAGTCATTGTATTAGTTTGCAATCTTTCAATTTGCAGTTATTTGCAGATGTATCAAGTATAATGGGCTCTATTCAGCAAGCTATCCTCCTTATTGGTTGCTTCTCACATGGTCAAGGGCATACTAAACACAGTCTTGGAATGATTCCCTCTTTCAATCACTGTGCCAATAATCAGTTAGAATACAAGTGGATTCTTTTCATTTAGAACAACCAGGTGGCTGAAGAGAGTCAGTTAATAAGCAATCAGCAAAATCAAAAGCAATAATGAAGCCCTTCAAGGTTTTGTGCTGTATTGCCTGATATATAATCTCTATTTTGTGAGTAAATATACGGTATGCCTAGCAGTTGAATGACTTTGCTGATGCCACATTCCACTCTTTGTGAGTTTTATTCAGCTTTGAAGTTCTCACTGCCAGGAGAGATCTAACATCTGTTTGAAGGCACTACCTTCTGTTGTAGAAAACTCACTATTACAAAGTTGGGTTTTCTACTGATATCACAGTTTTCAGTAGTGCCTATCAATTTATCTTTTATCTATACAAAGAAGTTTAAGAAAAAAAAAAAAACCAGTAACCACAAAAAGTGCATTGAATCTATACAACCAGTTTGGAAAAAAAAATCTGTAATTAGAAGGATTTTAACTTAAAGCTATATTGGGTCCTCAGATCTTAAAACTTATAAGATTTTTCTTGCTTATGACAATCAATTTTTAGTGGGGGGAAAAACCTTTATCTTGTTCTATATTACTTTTACATGGATTGGAGCATTACTCCCCTAATGACATAAGTCGATATTTCTTTTTTTTCCCCTTAATATTGTTCTTTTGGACATGCCAGATCCAGTGTCCATGTGAATACAATTCAAAGTCTAAATCAGAAAGGATCTTCAAAAACCTTAAGACAGTCTCCATTTGTCAATTGTATTTTAGATGTCTTTAGTCATTTGTTAGATATCTTTAGTTATATGAGGTTCTGATTATATTCCAGATTGAATAATACTTAATATCTAATGGAAGTAGAGATTTGGGACTAACAGACTCAGATAACATTCTGAATAAGTTAAGTTCATTGTCTCTGCTGTTTCATCTTATTTCATTTTTCTATCTCTTTAAGTGCCCACTGTCCACTGAACACAGACAAGCAACTCAAGTTCTCATTTTACTCTTATAGTTTCAGAATTCCAAATTCCTTGATTACTGTTAGCTCTATTTCATAAGGAACCCCTTATAGACTGTAATTTTATTGTAATTTGAAAATTATGGCATATTTATGTGTGTGGATGTCCTGGGAATCATTAATTTGACCCAGAAAATATGTCAGAATCTAATCTAATATGAATGCATTTACTCACAATGTCAAAGAATCAAGACCTTAAGAGTTAAGAACAAAAGGAGGGCAAGATAATACTGTATGAATGCATGAAAACATTTCCTATTTTCTAGGGAGACTTAATGATCTGCTAAGGTGGGAGATGAGCCTTCTTCCACCCTCCCTTTCCCAATATGCCACATGACACCATGTACTGTGAAAACAACCAGTATTTTTTCTGTGTTCTCATAACTCCTGCCTCGTGTTTTATCTTTGATGAATTCTAGATTGGAGCATCCAACTTGTTCTATTTTCAACAAAAAAAATGTGTTCTATTTTCATCACACATAAAACTTCATTTTTTTCAGTTATAAGTTTCATTCCATTTAACATTTAAGGATTCTTCAAAGGCTACAACCTCCTCACAGTTTTTTCAAGTTTCTTATTCTCTAACTGTATATTTAGACAGCATTTTGTTACACAACTTTGATTCTGTGTATTGTGTCTAAATGCCAATTCCTTGTTCTACTTCCATTGTAGACAATTTATATTCCTAAAAATATTGCTAAGCGAGAAAGTGCTAATCTTAAATATTTGGTTCTATAATATTTGCAACATTTTTAGATCAACAATTTGGTGTTCCAAGAACTCATAACTTTCTGAAACAGATACATAGATATAGAGATCTTATGAAAAATAAAAGTCAAATAAATTCTAGCAATACTTAGTTAACAAAATCAAGTGGAATTCTTTACTAAATAACTTATCAGAATTTTTAATACATTTTTCAGACTTGTGAAATTCCAAGAAAGGGAAATAGAATGAAGCAAACTCCCAAACAACCAGGATTTTTTTTTTCTTTAAACCTTTTATGTTTTCTATGACTTGTGTAGAATTCCTTTTGCTAATATGGTCTTTGATAGAACAAGTGAGAAAAAAAAAAAAAAGGAAGTTCTCATGTAGAAGGAATTTGGGTTAAAATTTGGCATTTTTTATTAATAATTTATCTTCAGTGTTAATGAGCTCATTTTATTGCACATATATTTAAGTACCAGTAATATTCCAAGCAGTTATCAAATAATTTGCATGGCAAATATCTCAAGTCCTTTAGGACTATTATCTTGTTCTCACAGTCACACTTTTGTCTTTTTGACAAATTCTTATAAAAGTTTCCTTAACCTGATAATATCCAGGGAAATGGAAGTACCTCTGTATTAGTCACTACTGTTCCAAGACAACTGAAAGGGTGTGGTCTAGGGAATAGAAAGTTAATCTCATCTGCAAGTTCCAGATTTGGTTTACATGTATCCTGCTGGCAGTGATTTATTTCTGTAGACTGCAATGTCAGAACAATGACAAAACTAGTCCAGAGTGATGGCATTGAAAATTGGCACTGTTATTTTCTATTGCTTATGACTCATAGAAACTGACAATTTTGTTGTCAGAACTGGAGCAGTGATATGAACTGGGAGGGGAAATTTGATTAGTTCCATGTGATAAAGGTACAAGAGGGGTGAGGAGAGACTAGGCAAATTAAGTTATTTTACTTTTAAATAAGCACATTTAGGACTAGGTAATCCCTGAGCTAGCATCAGGTATGTTTTAGAACTCAAAACCATGCATAGAAATGATAGATACTTTTCTAAACTTCAAAATATCTGAAAATAAAACACTCAATCAGTTGAAGATTTTGAGAAAGCATATAGCAAAAAGAGTTTACCTATACGAATCCATAAGGATGTGGCAATAATGGTCACATAAAAGTCACAATAAAAAGTGATAATTTGCTTCTTATTTTAATGGGGGGGGGGAACTGTCAAAACATGTCCACGTGTTTCTACAAACAAATTCACCATCCATCTAAAGATCTGTGCCCACCTTAGCTGCCTTCCCTCATATTTCATTAACAAGCCTCTCATTTCTTTTTTTAAAAAAAAATTTTTTTTTTCAACGTTTATTTATTTTTGGGACAGAGAGAGAGACAGAGCATGAACGGGGGAGGGCCAGAGAGAGAGGGAGACACAGAATGGGAAACAGGCTCCAGGCTCTGAGCCATCAGCCCAGAGCCCGACGCGGGGCTCGAACTCACGGACCGCGAGATCGTGACGTGGCTGAAGTCGGACGCTTAACCGACTGCGCCACCCAGGCGCCCCGACAAGCCTCTCATTTCTAAGATCAAACCCTCTATGGATACAGATTCCTATTGCTCGTCACTTTTTTGAAGAAATTCTTCAATATTTCCTGTCTCTTTCCTGCATAATTAGCGTTCTCCCTTTCTGCCATAATATTATCATTAGCTTAAGAGCATGATATATCTTCCATCTCGACCTAAAAAAATCATTTAATCCCACGCCTACAATCTGTCTTGCCCATTTTTCTCATTAACATAAGGGAAAATAATCTTCAAAAGTGTTGACTACACTCACCTTATCGTGGATGTCTTCTTGAATTAACAGTCAAAATTTTGTTTTTACCATTCTACAACTTACTTTTGTTGAAATTCACTACTAGTTACCTCATTGGTATTCCAACCTCAACTCTTAGACTCTACCACCTCACTTGACTTTTAGGGAGATTTGACACAGCTGATCCTCTCTCTTCTAAAACAATTTTTATCAATTGGCTTTTATCTCATTCTCTTACTATGTTCTTATCTCACAGGCTGATCCATCCTTATTTCTCTGTTGGATATCTCTCACCTTTGTCACATGTAAAATTTGTAGTATTTTAGGGAATAGTATTCAAATTGATATATCATCATTCTATGTTCTTGTTTTCCTAGGTAATTTTACTCAGTGTTATACCTTTACAGCAATCTTCATTACTGTTCCCCCAAAACTATCTTTATTTCTAACCTTTGAACCCCAAAACACTAACTGTAAATAAACAAAATGACATATTGGACTTTCTCTGTGATAGGCCCTTTTTGGGGAATGAAAAGAAAAGCCACAAATTGGGAGGTGTTTCAAAATCACACATCTGACAATGAATTTGCATTCTTACTATATAAAGAACTCTCCGATAAAACTCAATATTAGAAAACAAATAAAATAACAAAAGATAGACAAAGATATAAACAGATATTTCACCAAATAAGATAGATGCATAAATAATAAGCACATAAAAAGAAACCGATTTAAATAGTCATTAAGGAAAAACATACTAAAATCATTACATGATACCACCACACACCAGTGGGAATGATAAAAAAAAAAAAAAAAGTTAAAAAATAAAAAGCCTGGGGCACCTGGGTGGCTCAGTTGGTTAAGCATCCAACTTTGGATCAGGTCATGCTTTCATGATTTGTGGGTTCGGGCCCGCGCCGGGCTCTGTGCTGACAGCTGTGAGCCTGAAGCCTGCTTGGGATTCTTTGTCTCCCTCTCTCCGTGCTCCTCCCCTGCTTGCGTGCTTGCTCTCTCTCTCAAAAATAAGTAAACGTTAATTTTTTAAAATAAAAATAAAAAATAAATTAAAAGGCCTACATTACCAAATGTTGGCAATATTGTTGAACAACTAGAACCCTTACTACTTGCTGGTGGGAATGTAAAATGGTATGAGTCTTTTGAAAATCTGGCAATTATGGTTGTATAAAATAGAGTATGGTTATAATATAGCACAGCACTCTTACTCCTTGGTATTTACCCAGGAAAAATGACAACTTTTGTTCACAGAAAATCCTGTGAGTGAATATTTATAGCAGTTTTATTCATAATCACCAACAATTGGGAAAGAGCCCAATGGCTGTAAGCAAACTGGTATATCCGTATACCTCTGCTTCTGCACCTCAGGCTAACATCTCTAGTGTCTTTGTTGACACCTGCTTTTCTCAGACACTGCACACAGTCAACTCCCACAACAAATGCTGTTGTTTTACACTTTCAAAATACAGGCAAGCTCTTCTCACTACTTCTAGCTTATGCTACCATCATCTCTCATCCAGACTACAGCAATTGATCCCATCTTGAACATTTGTGGTTTAGGGGAAGAGAAATATAGAAGCACACTTATCATAGATTTAAATATCCAAAAGTTTGAAATATTCTAAAAATGGTTAAATAAATTATGACAGCAAAGGAGGAGCTCAATTGTTGCCATTGGCCCATGGCTGCCAGTTTTTAACCTGCTTCCTTCTCTTCTTACCCACCCTCACCCTTCTATATTCTGTACGCAAGGGCTCCCATACAAACACATAGAAAATCAAGCTTGAACATTTGAGTTTAATTCACCACCTCTGAAAGTAATTATTTCTTAGCCATCCCTCTGACTTGGGCTACATATATCCAAGAATGGTTAAATATTTGTGGAGTCAAGTGCAAAATCAAAACACAGAACACCTTGTTCAAAGAGCAGGGGGAAAAATACCATTAGTTACTAAATATAAAAGTTTTTCTTTCTTCTAGTGTCTCCTTCCTAACTTGCTATGGTGATTTTTGTTTGTTGTTTTGTTTTGTGATGGTGTTTTATTTGATATTTAATGTCCTTCTAAAAAAAAAAGAACATTTAATGTGTATTAGCATACATTTTACCATTCATCTTTATATTGTGCAATGCCAGTTTTACATGCAAATAGAACATTTAACTTGTATGCAGAATCAGTAATTAAACAGTTGTGGTTTTGGCTTGTATATGCATATGCATTTTGCTTTTACCAAAACAGTAGAAATGCTGTATGTACTAATTCAGCTGTTGTTTTAGCATGTCTTGATAAGTGCACATTTTACCAACACACTCTACCTTTAGCTTATTGATACGTAAGAAAAGGAACTATGGGTTGCCCTTTCTTTCTATTCCCTTCTATGTTACTACAGAAGGTAACAGGGGCGCCTGGGTGGCTCAGTCAGTTAAGCGTCTGATATCGGCCCAGGTCATGATCTCGTGGTTTGTGAGTTCCTGCCCAGTGTCAGGCTCTGTGCTGACAGCTTGGAGCCTGGAGCCTGCTTCAGATTCTGTGTCTCCCTCACTCTTCATGCTCACACTGTCTCTCTCTCTTTCTCTCGAAAATAAACATTAAAAAATTAAAAAAAGTAACAGAAGTCAAAAAGGATATGATAGGGGCGCCTGGGTGGCGCAGTCGGTTAAGCGTCCGACTTCAGCCAGGTCACGATCTTGCGGTCTGTGAGTTTGAGCCCCGCGTCGGGCTCTGGGCTGATGGCTCAGAGCCTGGAGCCTGTTTCCGATTCTGTGTCTCCCTCTCTCTCTGCCCCTCCCCCGTTCATGCTCTGTCTCTCTCTGTCCCAAAAATAAATAAACGTTGAAAAAAAAATTAAAAACAAACAAACAAACAAACAAAAAAACAAAAAGGATATGATAGAGTTCTTCAGTTGTTTGTGTTTCTTAGAATGCCATTTCATTCTCGCTGTAAGCAAAGCAAGTTGTGATTTGAACTAAGAATGTGACTGGCCCCTGTGGCCATCGATACCTTTGCCCCCACCTTAATTCAATAATAAGGATAACACTTTCCATATTTTCACTTTGCAACTTGTTGAATTCCTGAGCATTGCAGGTCCACTGGAATTCTGTGTTCATGGGGCATCATGAACTCTACATATGAATATGGTGGCAAGAAATAACTGACATGCAGCTCACGTGTGCATCTCTTCTGCTCATGCAGAAATTCGATTATCCCTTTGGACTTCACTTGCAAAGCACAAATTCAATGATACAATTCTTAGGAATTTTAAAACAGTGACAGCACTTCATTAAGCCAAATGAAGGGCCCTTTTGGGTGCGGGGTCCTGTGCCACTGCACAGGCTATATGCCCATGAGGCTAGCCCTGTATATGGAAGTAGAATGTTCTGCTCTTCAAAAGGCAAAAGGGAAGTAGTCATGATAGATCATGATTTCCAGGTCCCAGATACCTACAGAATGGGAAGGAGGGATATGGGCTCCTGTGGTGGGAGTTGAAGGCATCCTCTTTGCTCCATGGATTTCTCACTGGGAAAAAGGTGAGAAAAGTGCCCAGGGCAAGAGTTCCTCTTCCAGGTTTAAGAACAACAACCTCCTGACTGGCTTTTCTTTTTCTGTTCCTAGCCTTACTATCTTTTATCCACATATCACCAAGAGTAATCCTCTTTAAATGTATCTCAGACCAGGACACTCCTCTAGACAAAACCATCAATCACATTTCATGTCAGAATCAAGACCAGGGTCCTTAAAATGGTCTATATTTCCCTTGCTGACCTGCTGACATTATTTCTTATATTTTCCACTCTGCATCTCCACTTCAGTTACTTGGTCTCTTTTCTGTTCTTTGATTGCAAAACTGAACTCCATCTAGCCCTATCTTTATTATTAGTGACAGCAATTTCCCTAGTCTCTCCAGGTTACCATTGCTTTCCAACTATCCGATGTGTATATTGCAAAGTGATCTTCTTAACATCACAGATTTGAGCCCATCATAGGACTCTTTTTTTTTATTTTTTTATGTTTTCCATTACTTTAAGATAAAGCCTGAATCTCTTAACATAAAGAATAATTGATTCAGAGTAGCTGAAGATCTGACACATATTAATTGTTAAATTAGTGAAAGTTATCATTATTGGGTAAACATCTGCTGATAAACTCAGCATTCTCTAATACTGGACACAGTATAATTTTCATCTTTCAATTGTGATGAATTAGATCTTCCTCTACCTGAAGTAGTATTTTTCTTATTCTTTCCTTCCAGTCCTTCTTTCTTCCTTCTCTTGTTTCTCTCTCTCTTTCCCACCTTCTTGCTCAGTGTCTCTCACCCTTATCTCTAGGCAGTGGCATTTGCACAACAACTGGTAAATGGGGAAAGTGTCACAGATCTAGTAGAAAGTTCTTTTAATGAGTAATAAATGTTAAGCAGTAATAATGCCCTACTAAAATTGAAAGGGCTGATAATCAGCAATGCAGATTAGTAGAGACCTGCAGTTCCTCTGTGTGAAAGAAGTTGAATTCAGTCTAAAATCAATCAGATGGTAAGTAAGCTGTCACTAATAATGACAGAAACACCAACTTCCAGGACTAAACCCATAACTTTTTTTGACTGATGATACTTTCTGCTGACAAATGCTTTGGATTTTGCTAGTGTATGTGAGCATTAATGGTGGGTTAATTGGAATAACTACAATTATGCAGCATTCTCACTAGAGGTTCTATTTTTTTTTCATTGTGCTGATCATATCCCACAAATCTCAAAGTCTGTCTAACTTACATAGTAACCTAAAAGCATTTTTATAATATTCGGTATTACATTCTTGTGTAGCAGAGCCAAATACCCTTCTTTTAGAGTCCATGCTACAGATTTTCAGTTGCTTAACTTTTTAAAATAACATCAGAAGATTGTTGTCTCAATTACAAGTTTTTAAACTGTCAATTTTGTGAGACTAATTGAATTTCATTTTGATGAATATCTTTTGATGATAAATAGATTGCCTTCTACTATGTATTAAAGAACAGCTTGTTTCCTTTGGATTAAATTTTTATGGTAAAATGCAAATAATTTTCCACTTCTTATAATTTATGATATTATTATCATATCCTGTTACATAAAATGACAATGAGCAAAAATACCCCTGCTGTTGCAATCTGTGCTGAAAAGCTTCCTCAAAATATATTGTTCCCATTCCTATCTGTAGTTATAGCTGTAGGAAGTAGGAATTTTCTCACAGTATTTGCTGGTTGATGCTAATACTTGGTTATAATGGGCACTAAAAATATAACATGTGTTTGCTCAGCTCAAATTATAAACAGCAAAAGCTCTCTGAATAAGAATCATATGCTTTTAAGATTCATTTTTTGCCTGTCAGTGTTTTCTGTTTATTATTATTGGCATTTATTTCCCATTTACATACAAATAAATTCAATAGGAATAGCTATAGTCTATAATCAATATGATACATAATCCAAGTCTAAGTATAAATGTATGTAGCCTTCTAACAATCTCTTTATGATTTGGAGCACTATATCCAACTGGAAGAAAGAAAGTTTTAAGATATGCAAATAACTCACAAGCTCAGGGTTTCTTTAGGCTTGAGAATACTTTGACCTCTTGAGTAATTTATATATAGATTTGAGTAATTTCCATATTTTTTATAAAACTGGGACCATGACCTTGGGAATATTATAATGGAAATAAGAATTTCTTCTTCCTGAAATTTGGATTGTTTGAATGAGGGAATATAACATGGTGGTTTATAGTTCCACTTAAATATTGGAGACATATTGTTTTTTTAAGGTTTCTCTCTCTCTCTCTCTCTCTCTCTCTCTCACAATGATTTTTAATATAGTTTTACCCAATTTTTAAATGATGATTTCTAATTATGTTTTTGTACACTATTATAAACATTTTCCAATTTTTCATTGTTAAATTTATACATAATTGATTTTCATATTATATGTAATAAGATTTGTTAGCTTTGGTAGTATAATTTTTTAGATTATATAAGATTTTCTATGTACATATTCCTGTAGTCTACACATAACACAGTTTTACTTCTTCCTCTCTGATATTTTTTTTTAAATTTTTTAAATGTTTATTTATTTTTGAGAGACAGAGAGAGATAGAGTGCAAGTGAGGGAGGGGCAGAGAGAAGGAGACAGAGAATCCAAAGCAGGTTCCAGACTCTGAGCTGTCAGCACAGAGCCCAATGCAGGGCTCGAACTCACCAACTGCGAGATCATGACCTGAGCTGAAGTCAGATGCTTAACCGACTGAGCCACCCAGGTGCCCCTCTAATATGTAATTTTTTTAACCTAGCTTACTGAAATAGTAAGGGCATCACATAAATAATATCTGTTTTTATTTTATGTGTTTCTATTCTTAGAGGAAAAGTCTTCAGTCTTTAACCACTGAGTAAAACAGTAACTGTAGATTTCTCATAGATATCTTTTATCAGGCTGAGGGAATTTCTGTTTTTAGTTAGATGAAAATATTTGTCATTATAGGTGTTGAATTTTGCCAAATTCAAATACTTTTTTATATATTTACTGAAATTGTCATATAACTTTGCTTTTTAGTCTGTAAAATTACAGTGACTTGTTTTCAAATATCAAACCAACTGCATTTTTCTTTTATAAGTTTATTTATTTTTGAGAGAGAGACAGAGCACAAGCAGGGGAGGGGCAGAGAAAGAGAGGGAGACACAGAATCTCAAACAGGCTCCAGGCTCTGAGCTGTCAGCACAGAGCTGGATGCGGGGTTCGAACTCACGAGCCGTGAGATCATGACCTGAGCCGGTCAGAGGCTTGACTGAGCCACCCAGGTGCCCCAAACCAACTTTATTATTAAGATAAATCCCAGGGGCTTGTTGTTGGTTCAGCTGAGTGTCCAACTCTTGATTTCGGATCAGGTCATGATTTCAGGATCATGGGATCAGCAATCCCATTGGGCTCATCCTCAGCATGGAGCCTGCTTAAGATTCTTTCTCTCCCTCTATCCCTCTCCCCCACTTGTGCACTCTCTCTCTCTAAAATAAATTTAAAAAAAGAAAAAGATAAATCTCAGTCATGGTCATGGTGTAGTACTTATGTATTTATATATATGTGGCATACATTTATATATATAGGTGTATGTCTTTTTTGTCTGTGTATATATATGTATGTATGTATATACACAGACAAAAAAGACATATGTACAAAAAAAGACATATATACATACATATATATATACACACACATATACATAGCTATATTTAATTTGTTAACATTTAGTTATTAATTTTTTCACTGAAATTTATGAGATACATTAGTACTTATTTTACATTTTTTTATGATGTCTTTTTCTGGTTTGGCTATCATGATAGTGAAGGCCTCCTGTACTCATATAGGTAGTATTTCCACTTCCTCTGTTTTCTAAGTAATTTATGTAAGATTTATGGAATTTACCAATTTAGTCCCTTGAATCTAGAATTTTCTTAAAACATTATTAAAAATTTAGATTACAAATCCAATGTCTTTAATAACTACATTAGTATTCAAATTTTATAAGTCACTTTATAAGTCACCTTTTAAGTCATTTTTGTTCATTGTTTTTCAAAGGATTTGTCAATTTTTTCTAAGTTGTTTGTCTTAGACAGTTTAGGCTGCTACAGTGAAATACCACAGACTGAGAGACATAAACAGCAAATATTTATTTGTCATAGTTCTAGAGGCTGAGAAGCCCAAGTTCCAGGTACCAGCCAATATGGTTTCTCAAGATATTTTTTTTTCTGGTTTGTAAACAGCTTCCTTCATGCCAAATCCTCATGTGGCATTAAAAAAAAAAAAAAAAAAGATCATCCCTCACCTGTATTCTTCAAAAGCTTTCACCTTCATGATCTAACTATCTCCCAAAAGTTCCACTAGACATTTACAAAATATTCCATCCAACAGAAACAAAATACACATTCTTCTCAAGGAGACATGGAAAATTCTCCAGGATACATTGTAGATTAGGCCACAAAACAGATCTTAATAAATTTTAAAATTAGTAAAGATTGAAATCATACCAAACATCTTTTCTAACTACATGGTATGAGAGTAGAAATCAATTACAAAAAGAAAATTAGAAAATAAATGTGCATGCCACTGGGGGGTGTAGGAAAAATAGGTCAAAAGAGAAACCAATATAAAAATTTTAAAAAATCAAGAAATATAAAAATAGAAATACAATATACCAAACTTATGGGTTACGGCAAAAGCAGTTCTAATAGGGGATTTTACCATGATAATACCTATACTAAGGAAAAAAATCTCCAATGAACTTAACTTTATACCTCAAGGCATTAAAAAAAGAGAACTAAGCCCAAAGTTAGTAGAAGGAAATAGGCAAAGCTCAAAGTGGAAATAAATAAAATAGAGACTAAAAAGACACTAGAAATGATCAATGACACTAAGAGCTGGGTTTTTTTTTAAAGATAATTTAGACAAAATGTTAGACTGAAGTAAGAAGAAAAAAAGAGGACTGAAATAAAATTAGAAATACAAGCGGAGATGCTACAACTGATACCACACAAATATGAAGAATCATAAGAGAACACTATGAACAATTATACATCAATAAGTTGAACAACCTAGAGGAAATGGATAATTTCCCAGAAACATACAATATACCAAGACTGTATCATGAGGAAGTAGAAAATATTAACAGATCAAGTTCTAGTAAGGAAATTAAATCAGATTAAAAACCTCTGAACAACAACAACAAAATGTGGGAGCAGACATTTAAAGAATAATTAGTATTAACTATTCTCAAACTGCAAAAATTTTAGGAAGAGGAGACACTTCCAAACTCATTTTATGAGGCTAGCATTACTGTGATATGAAAACCAGATATGGACCTCTAAGAAGAGAAAATTATAGGCCAGAAACCCTGATGAACATAGATGCAAAAATCTTCAACAAAATGCTACCAAACAAAATTCAACTATATATTAAAAGAATCATACACCATGATATAATGGGATTTATTTGAGGAATTCAGGGATGGTTCAATATTCACAAATCAATTTGATGTGCCATGTTAACAAAGTAAAAGTTAAAAATCACTCATCTCAGTGTGTGTAGAAAAACAATTTTACAAACACGTACATGTTTGAAATAAAATTCTCAACAAACTGTGTATAGAGGGAACATACCTCAACATAATAAAGGCCATATACATTAAGCCCACAGATAACATCATATTCAATGGTAGAAAACTAAAACCTTTTCCTTTGTATTTAGGAACACAGTGAGGATGTCCACTCTCACCATTTTTATTCAACACAGTACTAGAAGTATTAGCCAGAGCAATCAGGCAAGAAAACGAAATAAAAATCATCCAAACTGGAAAAGAAGAAGTAAAACTTTCTCTATTTTCAGGTGACATGATATTATATAGAAAAATGCCCAAAAGACTCTACTAAAACTGTTAGGACCAATAAATGAATTCAGTAAAGTTACAGGATACAAAATCAGTATATAAAAATCAGTTGCATTTAAGAATTCCAGGGAAGACAGCCAAGTAGGAGGTCCTTAAATTTACCTCATCCCTTGGATACAACTAGATAACACTTGCATCAAAGCAAACAACTAGAAAAAGACACAAGGACTGGCTGAACAAATTTTACAACTAAATGTAGAGAACAGGTCACATCAAAGAGGATAGGAAAGGCAAAGACTTGGTGGGAACCTAAACCCCCAGGGTCTGACAGCTGGAGGGAGAGGGCTGCAGGAATAGAGAAGAGTGAGAAACTGACTAGCACACCAGGGAGCCTACAGGGAAGTGAAATTCCAATAGCATTTGGCTTTGAAAATCAGAGGGAGTGAATTGTGTGAATGCTTATAACCACGGAGATTTAAAGCCTAGAACTTTAAAAATCAGCAGGCTCAGCAATGAGAGAGCCTAAAGGGCAACAGAGAGCAGAGCCCCTGCCCTTAAAAGACAGCACAGCAGGGGTGCCTGGGTGACTCAGTCAATTATGTGTCCAACTCTTGGTTTTGTCTCAGGTCATCATCTCAAGTTTCATGAGTTCGAGACTCACATCTGGCTCTGTGCTGACAGTGCAGAGCCTGCTTGAGATTCTCTCTCTCTCCCCGTCCCCTGCTTGTTCTGTCTCTCTCAAAATGAATAAATAAACTTTAAAAAAAAGTAAAATAAATAAAAATAAATAAAAGACAGCACAGCAAACAGCCCACAGAGATAGCTTAGAAGCAGCAGTTTGAAAGGTGCTGAAGCTTATGGGAGGGACAGTTAGTTACTAATCTCAGGGTTCACTAAGGGGCATCTCAAGGAACAAAGGAGCTCGCTGGTGCCATTTTCTTCCCAGTCCCTCATCATAACGTAAACACACAGCCACCTCTAGGAATCAGTGTGTGTGGGCACTCACTACCTCACTAGCTTATACCACACCCTACCCACTGCAGCCAGACCTGCTTCAGTCTTGGTGCTGTGGATCTCCTACCCCAGAAGACCCATGCAAAACTTGCTGACACTGCCTTTCCCAACCTCCCACAGAAGACACTGTCACCTTGTTAAAACTGCACCTCCCACCCATTGTGCTTTACACAATGGTTCCAGCCAGTCCTGTTCTTCACAGTGGCTACACCTTGCCTGTGGAGGAGAGCCAGTACCACCTAGTTAAAGTGTGTGTCCCATGAACTACATTCAAGAGCAAGAGACATGGCTGGTTTTCCTAACACATAGAAATGGATGCAGATAGTTGGGGAATAAGAGGAGATAAAGGAATATGTCACAAGTGAAGGAATGGGACAGAGCCACAGTGAAAGACCTGGGAAAGATAGTAACATGGCTGATAGAGAATTCAAATGGTGATCATGAAAATACTCACTGGACTTAAAAGGAGAGTGGAGGATATCATTGGGGCTCTTAGGAAAGAAATAGAAAACATAGAGGGGAACCCATCAGAGATGAAGAACATAGTGAATGAAAATAAAAGTTCACTTGGTGGAATAAATGACAGCCTAGAAGAAGCAGAGGAACTAACTGATGACCCGGACAGTAAACAAATTGAATAAATGAGGGATAAAAAATTATGTAAGATGAGAGTGGACTTAGGGAACTCAGTGATTCCATCAAGTGTAAAAGCTTTCACATTAAAGGGGTGTCAGGGGAAGAGAGGAGAGAAAAGAAGGCAAAAATTTTATTTGAAGAAATAATGGCTGAAAACTTCCCTAATCTGGGGAAGGAAACAAATGTCCAGATCCAGGAGGCACAGAGATCCCTTAAGAGTCAACCAGGGGAAGTCCACATCAAGATCCATAGTGATTGGAATGACAGGGAGTGGTGATAAAGAACGAATTTTAAAAGCATCAGGAGATATGTCATTTGCAAATATCTTTTCCCATTCCATTGGTTGCCTTTTAGTTTTGTTGATGGTTTCCTTTGCAGTGCAGAAGCTTTTTATCTTGATGAGGTCCCAATAGTTCATTTTTGCTTTTAATTCCCTTGCCTTTGGAGTTGTGTCAAGTAAAAAATTGCTGCGGCTGAGGTCAGAGAGGTTTTTTCCTGCTTTCTCCTCTAGGGTTTTGATGGCTTCCTGTCTCACATTCAGGTCCTTCATCCATTTTGAGTTTATTTTTGTGAATGGTGTAAGAAAGTGATCTAGTTTCATTCTTCTGCATGTTGCTGTCCAGTTCTCCCAGCACCATTTGTTAAAGAGACTGTCTTTTTCCATTGGATGTTCTTTCCTGCTTTGTCAAAGATTAGTTGGCCATACTTTTGTGGGTCTAGTTCTGGTGAAGAGATGGGCAGAAAACATGAATAGGCACTTCTCTAAAGAAGACATCCAGATGGCCAACAGGCACATGAAAAAATGCTTAACGTCACTCCTCATCAGGGAAATACAAATCAGAACCACACTGAGATACCACCTCATGCCAGTCAGAGTGGCTAAAGTGAACAAATCAGGAGACTATAGATGCTGAAGAGGATGTGAAGAAATGGGAACCCTCTTGCACTGTTGGTGGGAATGCAAACTGGTGCAGCCACTCTGGAAAACAGTGTGGAGGTTCCTCAAAAAATTAAGAATAGATCTACCCTATGACCCAGCAATAGCACTGCTAGGAATTTACCCAAGGGATACAGGAGTGCTGATGCATAGGGTCACTTGCATCCCAATGTTTATAGCAGCACTTTCAACAATAGCCAAATTATGGAAAGAGCCTAAATGCCCATCAACTGATGAATGGATAAAGAAATTGTGGTTTATATACACAATGGAATACTACTTGGCAATGATAAAGAATGAAATATGGCTTTTTGTAGCAACGTGGATGGAACTGGAGAGTGTTATGCTAAGTGAAATAAGTCATACAGAGAAAGACAGATACCATATGTTTTCACTCTTATGTATATCCTGAGAAACTTAACAAAAGACCATGGGGGAGGGGAAGGGAAAAAAAAAGTTAGAGAGGAAGAAACCCAAACCATAAGAGACTCTTAAAAACAGAATAAACTGAAGGTTGATGGGGGGTGGGAGGGAGGGGAAAGTGGGTGTTGGGCATTGAGGAGAGCACCTGTTGGAATGAGCATTGGGTGTTGTATGAAAACCAATTTGACAATAAATTTCATATTTAAAAAAAAAGCATCAGGAAAGAGGAAGGCAGTTACATGCAAGGGAAGGTCCATGGGACTGTCAGCAGATTATTCAGGAGACTTTTCAGTCCAGAAGGGAGTGGCATGAAAAATTCCAAGGTGCTAAAAGGGAGAAATCTGCAGCCAGGGACACTCTATCCAGTAAGGAAATCATTCAAGGTACAAGGAAAGATAAAGACTTGCCCAGACAAAACTACAGGAGTTCATGACCACTAAACCAGCACTACAAGAAATATCGGGGAGACTTTTACGTGGAAGGGAGAGATCATAAGTGAGAGTGAAAAGCAGGAAACACAAAGGCAGTAAAAGTATTTCTTTAAAAATTCAGTCAAGGGATTCACAGAATGAAAGGATGTAGATTATGATACCATATGCCTAGAATGTGGGAGGGAGAGGGGTAAGGGGTGGGCTTGAACTTAACGGATCATCAACTTGGTGTAGACTGCTATATGCAGAAAATGCTATATACAAACTTAATGGTAACCACAAATCAAAAATCACAGATTTGCAAAACAAATGCAAATATATAAAGAAAGAGAAATGCAAGTATACCATTAAAGAAAGCCAGCAAACCATGAAAGAGAGAAAGGGAAGAAAGGATCAGAGGAAAAACTACAAAAACAACCATAAAACATGTAACAAAATGGCAATAAGTATGTATCTATCAATAATTACTTTAAATGTAAATGGACTAAATAAATTCTGATAAGTCACCTAACTGTACATACAAAGGAACTAGAAAAAGAACAAACAAAACCCCAAACCAGTAGAAGAAAGGAAAACAAAATTAAAATTAGAGCAGAGATAAGCAAAACAAAGTAAAACCAATACAACAGATCAATGAAATGGGAACTAGTTCTTGAAAAGATCAACAGAACTGATAAATCTCTAGCCAGGCTCATTAAAAAAAAAAAGGACTCAAACAAAATCATGAACGAAAGAGGAGAAATAATAACCAACACTGCAGAAATACAATTTTAAGAGATTTGAAAAACAAATTAGACAATATAGAAGAAATTGATAAATTCTTACCTACCAAAATTGAAGCAGGAAGAAATAGAAAATTTGAATTATCAAAGAGACTGAATCAGTGATCAAAAATCTCCCAACAAACAAAATTCCAGGGATAGAGGGATTCACAGGGGAATTCTACCAAACACAAAGAAGAGTAAATACTTATTTTTCTCAAACTATTCCAAAGAAATAGGAGAGAAAGGAAAACTTCCAAATTCATTCTGAGGCCAGTATCACCCTGATACCAAAACCAGATAAAGATGCCCCCGGTCAAAAATAAGAGAGGGGATGGGGGGAACTACAGGCCAATATCTCTGATAAACACAGATGCAAAAATCCTCAAAAAAATACTAGAAAACCAAACCTAACAATAAATTTTAAAAAAATCATTCACACGATCAAATAAGATTTATTCCCAGGATGTAAGGGTGGTTCGTTCAATATTTACAAATCAATAAACGTGATACATAACATCAGTAACAGAAAGATCAAAAACCATATGATCATGTCACAAAGTACAGCATCCACTCAGGATAAAAGCCCTCAAAAGTAGGATTATTTCATTGTTTCAAGATTTTAATTTTAAGTAATCTCTCTACCCAATATAGAGAGATATGACCCCAATATCAAGTCTAATGTTCCAACTAAACCAGTCAGGCACCCCTCAACAAAGTAGGTTTAGAGGGAACCACATAATAAATATCATACATGAAAAACCCACAACCAACATCATACTCAGTGGGGAAAAACTGAGAGCTTTCCCCCTAAAATCAGAAACAAGACAAGAATGTTCAGTAAAATTTTCACTGTTTGCAGATGACATAATACTATAGAAAACCAAAAAGACTCCACCAAAAAACAGCTACGAGTGATAAATTAATAAACTCAGTAAGTCAGAGGATTCAAAATCAATGTACAGATATTTGTTGCATTTCTATAGACTAATAATGAAGCAGCAGAGAGAGAAATTAGAAAAAAAAATACCATTTGCAATTTTACCAAAAGCAATAGGTTACCTAGGAATAAATTCTAACCAAAGAGGTGAAAGACCTAACCTATGAAACTATAAAACACTAATGAAAGAAATTAAAGATGACAAAAAGAAATGGAAAGACATTCCATGCTCATGTGTTGGAAGAATAAATATTGTTAAGATGTTTAGAGTATAGTACCCAAAGCAATCTTCAGATTAATGCAATCCCTATCAAACTACCAAAACATTTTTCACAGAATGACAGCAATCCTAAAATTTGTACACAACCACAAAAGAATAAACAGCACATTTGAAAAAGAAAAGCAAAGCTGGAAGAACCACAATTCTAGACTTCAAGTTTTATTACGAACTGAAGTGATCAAAAAAGATGGTACTGGCACAAAAATGGACATGTATATCAATAGAAGAGAATAGGAAACCCAGAAATAAGCCTAGAATTATGTGGCCAATTAACCTTTACAAAGCAGAAAAGAATATCCAATGGAAAGAAACAGTCTCTTCAACAAATGGTATTGGGAAAACTGGTCAACTATATGCAAAAGAATGAAACTGAGCCACTTTCTTATATCATATACAAAAGTAAATTCAAACTGGATTTAAGACCTAAATGTGAGACATGAAACCATAAAATTCTTAGAAGTGAGCACAGGTAGTAATGTCTCTGACACTGGTCAGTGCAACAGTTTTCTAGATATGTGTCCGGAGGCAAGGGAAAAAAAAGGCATAAATAAAAACTATTGGGACTTCATCAAAATAGAGAAACAAAGCAATAGTCTCTTAACTATAGAGAACAAACTGATGGTTACCACAGGGGAGGTGGGTGGGAGGATGGCTAAAATAGGTGAAGGGGATTAAGGAGTTTACTTGTTATGTTAAGCACTGGGTAATGTATAATAACTATATTATACATCTGAACTAATATAACACTGTGTGTTAACTACACTGGAATTAGTTGTTTTTTTTAAAGCTTCAAAAAAAAGGAATTTAAAAACCTCCCCACATTGCTATAAAATAAAAGCAAAATTGTCCATATTTATTTTAAAGCAGATCAAGAGGTATGGTATAAAAATATCAGTTACATTTATATTCACTAACACAAATTATCAGAAAGAGAAATTAAACAAATCATTTGTAATTGTGTCAAAAAGAATAAAATACCTAAGAATAAATGGATTTAAGGTGCTAAAAGATCTGTACACTGAAAGCTATAATACAATGATGAAAGAAATTGAAGACATAAATAAATGGAAATGTATTCCATGCCCATGTATTTAAAGTATTAATATTGTTAAAATGTCCAAATACCTGAAGCAATCCAGATTCAACGTCCCTATCACAATTCTAATAGCACTTTTCACAGTAATAAAATAAACAATCCTGAAATGTGCATGGAACCAAAAAAGACTCTGAATTGGCAAAGCAATCTTGAGAATGATGACCAAAGATGAAGGTATCACACTTCATCATTTCAAACTATATTACAAAGCTATAGTAATCAATACAGTACAGTACTGGCATGAAAACAGACATATCAATCAGACATATCAGATCAATGAAACATAACCCAGAAATAAACTCATGTGTATGTGGTCAATTAATTTATGGCAAAGGAAATGTTGGATCCAAGAATATACAATGGGGAAAAGGATACTCTCTTCAATAACTGGTGTTGGAAAACTGAACAGGTACATACAAAAGAATAAAACTGGACCCAATCTTATACCATATACAAAAATCAACTCAATATAGATTAAAAACTTAAACATAAGACCTGAAACCATAAAAATTCTAGGATAAAATATAGTAGGTAATCTCCTTGACATCACATTTGATGATTTTTATGTTGAACACCAAAAGCAAAGGCAACAAAAGAAAAAGTAAACAAGTAGGACTATATCAAGCTAAAAATCTCCACACTGCAAAGGAAATCATAAACAAATGAAAAGGTAACCTATAAAATAAGAGAAAATATTTGCAAATCATATATCTGATAAAGGGTCAATATTCAAAATATATAAGGAACTAGTACAATTTAAAAACCAAAAAATAAACAACTCAAAAAATTAGAAGAGGAATTTTATTTTCCAAAGAATACATGTAAGTGGTCAACAGGCACTTAAAAATGTGCTAACCATCACTATTTGTCAGGGAAATGCAAACCAAAACCATAATGAGATATCACCTTCCACTTGTTAAAATTGCTTTCATTAAAAAGACAGGAGATAAAAAGTGTTGGCAAGCATGTGGAGAAAAGCAAACATTTGTGCACTGTTGGTGGGAATATAAATTAGTGTAGCCACTATGGAAGACTATATGGAAATCACTTAAAAAATCAAACATAAAGCTACCATATGACCCAGCAACTCTACTTCTGGAAATATATCCAAAGGAAATGAAAAGAGGGTATTAAATAGATATCTGCACTCCCATGTTCATTGAGCATTATTTGCATAGCCATGATATGGGAAACAATCTAAGTGACCATCTATAGATAAATAGATAAAGAAGACATTGTGTATGTACACATGAAATATTATTCAGCCATGAAAAATAAAGAAATCCTGCTTTTTGGTGACAACATGGATGGAATGTGGGGGCATTATGCTCAGTGAGATAAGTTAGATGGAGAAAGACAAACATGGCATGGTATTGTTCAAAAATAAATCTTTAGATTCCATATGTAAGTCAAAGTCATAGAAACAGAGAATAAGAAAGTGGTTGTGAGGAGATGAAGGGTGGGGGAAGTAGGGTGAGATTATTAGAAGGGTACAGACTTTCTGGCATAAGGTGAATATGGCCTGAAAATCTAATGTAAAATATGGTGTCAATAGTTGATAACACTATTATATAATTGAAGTTTGTGGAGAATGAAACACAAATGTTCTCACACACATGCACAAAAGTGAGGTGATGGATGTGTTAATTAACTAGATGGTGGGAATCTTTTCACAATGAGCACATACATATCAAACCACCACAGTGTACACTTTAAATATTTTACAATTATATTTTTCAATTATAATTCAAAGCTTAAAAAAAAAAAGCCTTATCCTATGACCAGTGGTGGAAATGAGAAGTATAGCATCTACATTTTCTTCTATTTTGTGTTTTCTATGTTTCCACCTTTAAATGATTTCCTCTATCCTTCTCTTCTACTTTCCTTTTTTAAAAATTGATGCTGGTGGTGGTGAACTTGACAAATTCACTCACAAACTAAAAATTCATAAAATGAAATTCTGACCAATCTAATGGAGGAGTGGACACCACACAGAGTTTTTCTTCCTTATACCACATGTATAGCAACCCCAGAACCTTCAGTTGTTACAATTTGGGCAATACGTGAGCACTTTTATTGGTTATTTGGTTGGGTTGTTTTTTTATTAGTGCTATAACAGATTCTTATAAGTTTAGTGCTTTAAAACAGCATGAGCTTATTATTTTAGTTTTTCTTTTCTTTCTTTTTTTTTCTTTCATTTAAAAGTGGTATAGGTATCAGCCAGACTAACATAAAGGTGTTAGCAGACTGTTCCCTTCTTGGGTCTATAGGAAAGAACACTATTTTTTCTCAGTTTGTTACCAGAGTTCAGATTCTTGCAGATGCACACCAAAATTTACATTTTTTGCTGGCTGAAATCTGAGAGTAGTTTCCAGTTTCTAGAACCCACTGTATTGTGTGGGTAGTGATCCTTTCTCCCTTCAGAGTCAGCAATGACAGATCAAGTCCTTCTTATGTCATATCTCTTGAGTAGAATCTGCAAAGTTTCTCTGCTTTTAAAATTTATGTATTTAGATTAGACCCATCTAGATAATCCAATATACTCTCTCAGCCCAAGGACTTTAACCTTCATCATTGTCTGCAAAGTCTTTTTGCCACGTAGGGTAATATATTCATCTGTTCCAGGAATTAGGTTCTAAGGATATATTTGGAGGGCCTTTATTGTGTGTCTCACAGAAAGTATAATTGCATTTGTATGTTTGATAATTACATCCAGGATATAGACCTATAACCTGGGCCATGTCAATCCAGTGCATGGTCTCAGACTTAAAACATGTAGCTAATGACATAAAGAAGCTGGGATCTTAGAACAAGGGTGGGATTTGTAGGGAATTTCTTGGGGAGCAGTGATAACAGTGTTATTTCCTTTTCTACAGTTTTTCCATTTTCCTCCATCAGTACTTTTGTTCCTTGTGCCATCCCATGTATAGTTAGGACTATAAAACATATTATATTCTAACTCTGAACTATTGGTCTCTCACAGAAGAACACGTTTTATTGTGTTAGGAATGCCATACCCTTCCCAGTACAGACCTGAACCTATATGTCAGTATCCTTTAGTGAAGATACTTTTGGTATTTTAGAATAGTTCCTAAATCCTAATGAATGACTGCCCTACACAATGCAATATGTGTATTGTCCATTATCCCCATACACAGTAAACATTTTTTTGTTCCCAGTCACTAGACAACCCAAATCAACACTATGCATTTCAAATTGTTCATTAGTAGATTAATACTGGTTGAGAACTTCCATTCTAAATATTTAATACATGTTTGAAACGGTGGTAAAATGAAGTCTGAGGTCAGTACTGTTTATTTCCCATTCATTCCTTTGATCATTGCTTAACAAAAAGTATTGACAAACTCCAGAGTGACAAATTCTATGCTGGACACTGCATGTAGAGGGCATAGAAGGTTCTTAACCTAACACTTCATCAATTTCTATGTAACCCCCTAAGATTATAGGAGCAATTAACACTATTACTCAGATGTTAGGGCATGTATAATTGTGTTCCAAAAAGAGAGTTCTCTCCTATCTCTCATAACTGTGCCTTCTGGATAACCACCACCATGTATTCATTTTTTTTCTTCCTTTTTCTTTCATATGTACCAAGTGACACATTCAAGTTACAAACCTGTAGCAAAATTGGAAGAAAACAGGAAAGAAGAGGCTTTGCTTGCGCCCTGAGTTCAATTTATATGTTGTTATGGAATGTTCTAAAAAGTCTTACACTAGGATAAAAGGAAAATTTAGTCTAGTAATTCCTCTTATTTATCATTTGCTTGTGTGCATAAATCCCTTAGGGACTCCACATGAACAATAATGAGGCCAAAACAAGATTATAAGCCTCTAATAGTATGATTTTTCCCACACTGTAAAACTTGCCATGCTTTGTATTACTTGAATTCCCTCCAGCTCCCACACACATAGGTACCCAGAAGTTAAGGCTAATTATTGAAATATGAACCTCTGTACATAGACTAAAAAAATCAGAGAAACAAGGAAAATAATAAAAATAATACAGAACTTGCACATAATAAGAGATATAGAAATAGGGAAATACACATCTGAGACTGGCAGAACAAACTCTGGAGTCCACACCAGATCTGAGAATCGGGTAGGAATTTCACAAAGAAAGAAGAAGGCTGGGCTAAGGGGGCTAAGATGGCAGAACAACATGCAAGATTTTTTTGCATTTCTCATCCCTGAAATGCAGCCAGATCAACACCAAACAAACTTGTACACCTAAAAAACTGATTTGAGGATTAACACAACAATCTGCACAACTTGAACCATAGGACTCAGCAGGTACATGGTGTGGAGAAGTGAACTGGAGGAGAGAGAAGCCACGGATGGCAGGGAGCTGTTTTTGCTTGTGGAGAGAGGACAGAGACAGGGGGAGAGTATGGGAAAAGCACCCCTCTCCTGAAAGCAGCTGGAGTGAAAGAGAAAAAGTAAAGTAATTTCAATCCTATTTCATTCTGTTCACTGGTCCATCTATTCAATTTTTTTTCCTTTGTCTTTTCTTGAATACAGAAAGGGAAATTTTTTATTTTTGTTTTCTGCTTTTATAAAAAGGTTTGTCTTTAAATTTTTTTCTACTCTATTTTTCAGTTTTTTGTAAATTTTTAAAATTCTATTTTACTTTCATTTTATTCTTTTTTATTGTATTCATTTTTCCAATGTTTCAAACGTTTTCCTTTTTATTTTATTTTCTTTCCCTTTTTTCTCTATTCTATCAAGCTTCTTTCAACAACAAGACCAAAACACACCTAGGATCTTGCATCCTTTATTTTATTTTTTGTGTTGTTTTTAATTTTTTTAATTTTTATCTTTTTTTACCTTATTAATTCCTTTTCTTCCTTCAAGATGATGAAACAAAGAAATTCACCCCAAAAGAAAGAACAGGAAGAAATGAGAGTCAGGAACTTAATCAATACAGATACAAGCAAGATGTTTGAACCAGAATTTAGAATCACAATAATAAGAATACTAGCTGGGGTTGAAAATAGATTGGAATCCCTTTCTGCAGAGATACAAGAAGTAAAAGCTAGTCAGGATGAAATTAAAAATGTTATAACTGAGCTGCAACTTCGAATGGATACCAAGGCAGCAAGGATAGCTGAAGGAGAGCAGTGAAACAGCGATAGGACAAACTTATGGAGAATAATGAAACAGAAAAAAAAAAAAAAAAAGAGAAACTAAGATAAAAGAGCATTATATAAGAATTAGAGAACTTGGTGACTCATTAGAAAAAAATAACATAAGAATGATAGGGCTTCCAGAAGATGAAGGGAGATAAAAAGGGGTATAGGCTTTATGTGAGTAAATCATAGTGGAAAACTTTTCTAACCTGGGGAAAGACACAGACATCAAAATCCAGGAAGCACAGAGAACTCCCATTAGATTCAATAAAAACTAACCATCAACAAGACATATCATACTCAAATTCACAAAATACTCAGGCAAAGAAAGAATCATGAAAGCACCAATGGAAAAAAAAAGTCGTTAACCTACAAAGGAAGACAGATCAGGTTTGCAGCAGTCCTATCCACAGAAACTTGGCAGACCAGAAAGAGTGGCAGGTCATATTCAATGTTCTGAATCAGAAAAATATGCATCCAAGAATTCTTTATCCAATAAGACTGTCATTCAAAATAGAAGGAAAGATGGGGCGCCTGGGTGGCGCAGTCGGTTAAGCGTCCGACTTCAGCCAGGTCACGATCTCACGGTCCGTGAGTTCGAGCCCCGCGTCAGGCTCTGGGCTGATGGCTCAGAGCCTGGAGCCTGTTTCCGATTCTGTGTCTCCCTATCTCTCTGCCCCTCCCCCGTTCATGCTGTGTCTCTCTCTGTCCCAAAAATAAATAAACGTTGAAAAAAAAAATTTAAAAAAAAAGAAAACAAAATAGAAGGAAAGATAAAAAGTTTCCCAAACAAAACTCAAGGAGTTTGTGAGCACTAAACCTGCTTTGCAAGAAATTTTAAGGGGACCCTCTGAGGGGAGAAAAGATGAAGAAAAAAAACCCAAAAGTAACAAAGACTAAAAAGGACCAGAGAACACCACCAGAAACTCTAACTCTATAGACAACATAATGACAATAAATTCATATTTTTCAGTATTCACTATAAACATCAATGGACTAAATGCTCCAATCAAAAGACATAGGATAACAGAATGGATAAGAAAACATCTATATGCTGTTTACAAGAGACCCATTTTAGACCTAAAGACACCTTCACATAGAAAATAAGGAGATGGAGAGCCATCTACCACACTAATGGTTGCCAAAAGAAAGCCAGAGTAGCCATACTTTTATCAGACAATCTAGATTTTAAAATAAAGATTGTAACAAGAGATGAAGAAGGGTATTATATCATAATTAAGGGGTTTATCCACCAAGAATATCTAAAAATTGTAAACATTTATGCTCCAAATGTGGGTCACCAAAATATATAAATCAATTAATCACAAACATAAAGAAACTCATTGATACTTATACCATAATAATAGAGGATTTCAACACCCCATTTACAAGCAATGGGCAGATCATCTAAACAGAAAACCAACAAAGAAACAATGGTTTTGAATGACACAGTGGACCAGATGGGCTTAACAGATATATTCAAAACATTTCATCTTAAAGCAGTGGAATATACATTCTTCTCCAGTGCACATGGAATGTTCTCCAGAATAGATCACACACTGGGACACAAATCAGCCCTCAACAGGTACAAAAATATTGAGATCATACCATGCATATTTTCAGACCACAATGCTATGAAACTCGAAATCATACCTCAAGATCATAAAAACCATATATGAAAGACCCACTGCTAATGTCATCTCAATGGGAAAAGACTGAGAGCCTTCTCTCTAAGGTCAGGAACACAACAGGGATGTCCACTCTCAGCACTATTATTCAACACGATATTGGAAGTCTTAGCCTCAGCAGTCAGATAACACAAAGAATATAATAAAAGGCATCCAAATCAGCAAGGAGGAAGTCAAATTTTCACTTTTCACAGATAACATGATACTCTATATGGAAAACCCAAAAGATTCCACCAAAAAATGTCTAGAAATGATCCATGAATTCAGCAAAGTCACAGCATATAAAATCAATGCACAGAAATCAGTTGCATTCCTATACACCAATAATAAAGCTACAGGAAGAGAAACTATGGATTCAATCCCATTTACAATTGCACCAAAAACCATAAAATACCTAGGAATAAACCTAACCAAACAGGTGAAAAATCTATACACTGAAAACTATAGAAAGTTCATGAATGAAATTGAAGAAGACACACACACACACACACACACACACACACACAAAAGGAAAAATATTCCATGCTTCTGTATTGGAAAAACAAATATCATTAAAATGTCAATACTAACCAAAGCAATCTACATATTCAATGCAATACCTATCAAAATAACACCAGCATTCTTCACAGAGCTATAACAAACAATCCTAACATTTGTATGGAATCAGAAAAGACCCCGAATAACTGAAGCAATTCTGAAAAAGAAAACCAAACCTGGAGGCATCACAATCCCGGACTTCAAGATGTATTACAAAGCTATAATCATGAAGACAGTATGGTACTGGGACAAAAACAGACACTCAGATCAATGGAACAGAATAGAGAACCCAGTAATGGACTCACAAATTTATGGCCAACTAATCTTTGACAAGGCAGGAAAAAATATCTAATGGAATAAAGACTCTTCAGCAAATAGTACTGGGAAAACTGGACAGAGACATGCAGAAAAGTGAACCTGGATCACTTTCTTACACCATACACAAAAATAAACTCAAAATGGATAACACACCTAAACGTAAGACAGGAAGTCATCAATAACCTAGAGAAGAAAGCAGGCAAAAACCCTTAACACATCTCTAGAGGCAAGAGAAATGAGAGCAAAAATGACCTATTGGGACCTCATCAAAATAAAAAGCTTCCTCACAGCAAAGGAAACAATCAGCAAAACTAAAACGCAACCAACAGAATGGGAGAAGATATTTTCAAATGACAGATAAAGGGCTAGTATTCAAAATCTATAAAGAATTTCTCAAACTCAACACCCAAAAAACAAATAATCCAGTGAAGAAATGGGAAAAAGACATGAATAGACACTTCTCCAAACAAGTCATCCAGATGGCCAACCAACACATGAAAAAATGCTCAACTTCACTCATCATCAGGGAAATACAAATCAAAACCACAATGAGATACAACCTCACACCTGTCACAATGGCTAACATTAACAACTCAGCCAACAACAGATGTTGGCGAGGATGCGAAGAAACAGGATCTCTTTTGCATTGTTGGTGGGAATACAAGCTGGTACAGCCACTCTGGAAAACAGTATGGAGGTTCCTCAAAACACTAAAAATAGAACTACCCTATGACCCAGCAACTGCACTACTAGGCATTTATCCAAGGGATACAGGTATCCTGTTTAAAGGGGCACATGCACCCCCATGTTTATAGCAGTACTATCAACAATAGCCAAAGTATGGGTAGAGCCCAAATGCCCATCGATGGATGAATGGATAAAGAAGATGTAATATATTTATATACAATGAAGTATTACTCAGCAATCAAAAAGAATGAAATGTTGCCATTTGCACGTACGTGGATAGAACTAGAAGGTATTATGCTAAGCAAAATTAGATAAAGATCATATGACTTCACTCATACGAGGACTTTAAGAGACAAAACAGATGAACATAAGGGAAGGGAAGCAAAAATAATATAAAAACAGGGAGGGGGACAAAACATAAGGGACTCTTAAATACAGAGAAAAACCAGAGGGTTGTTGGAGGGGTTGTGGGAAGGGGAATGGGCTAACTGGGTAATAGACATTAAGGAAGACACTTGTTGGAATGAGCACTGGGTGTTATATATAGGGGACGAATCACTGGAATCTACTCTTGAAATCACTGTTTCATGATATGCTAACTAACTTGGATGTAAATTTTTTAAAAAAATAATTAATTAATTAAAAAAAGGCAGCTGTGGTTGCCAGTTTTTGAGAAACACAGTAAATGTCAACTAGGGCTTACTCCTTGTGGGGAAACACTGAGAACAGATGTTAGCCCTCAAGGATCAGAGCTCAGGCTAACAAGGATTTGAGAAAGAGATAATTAGAAAGTGCATGGGACCTGTCTGGTGAAAGTATAGCCCTTGGAGGAGAACAAAACTTGGTAGGAGAGTAGAGTAGCCTCGAGCCTTGGTGGTCATATATATTGAAGAAAGGAATTCTATTGAAACAAGACAGTATCAAAGAATCACAAAGAAGTTTAAAGAAAGAATATTTTACTCTTATTTCTAAAAGTGCTGAGATCATCAAAGGGGAAAAACACTCCTTTCTATTCTATTTTTAAAGTTTGCCTCTGTTTGTCATCTCAAGGGTTTCTGCTGTCAGCAGCAGCAGTAGTTATATGAAGGAAGCTGAATACACACAGATATATTTTGAAACCAGGAAAATTTAACCTAAAGTACATTTTAGCTTTGGAGTGCCCTTGAGGGTGGAACTGATTTGCTAGGAGATGAATAATGGGATTCATTACTATGACCAGTTGAAATCTAACATAACCCAAGGTATTCTCTTGCTGTTGAGGAGCTTAGAGATTGTGGAGAATAATTCAGCCCCACTTCTAATGATTTCTTATCCTAACACTAAAGTCATCAACAAAGGGGTGTTTTCTTCCTACAAGCAAGAGGTGTATCTATGTTCATAAGTATAAGGAACATAGGCCAGCTCTCTGCATATTCACATGACTTTCTTTTATTTTAGTTTTGTGATATATTTAAAAAAGTGTTTATTATGATGCTGTAAGATATAGACTTGATCAATATCTTATGAGCGTAATTACTTACACATTTCACTTTTGTTAATGTGTCCAAATAGTCACATGAATGATGTTAGATCATCTATTAAGAGAACTTTTGCATTCTCAGTATTTAAAATTCAGAGCAAGAATGCTTCTTCTGTAAGTTTTACCCAACTTTAAATGGCAAAATTGTAATTATTGACAAATTTTTCCAGATAATAGGAAAAGAGGGTCTACTTGCCTTTACTTTTAAGAAGCTAAAATTTATGCAAACAACTAACCAGTATGGTGTAAAAAAGATAAAGGCCAATTTATCTATGAATATATGTAAAAATAGGATGAGCCCTAAGAATCTGTATTTAAGAAGGCCTAATAAGGGACAATGGCCACATTTAACAAAATCAAACCAAACCAAACCTAACACTATAACTTCAGAATATTAAAGTCACTTGTCCCAGTCTTAATTGTCAAAGTTTAGATCAGAACCCATAAGTTGATGTCCAATTAGACTTTTCAATTCTATGATTGGATCAGTGAGGATAATGTATGTCACTATTACAAATCAACTCAAACTATGGTTTAACACATTTAAGATCGGCTCACCTAAACTGACAAATACTGACAGTTTCCCAACTGGGGATTAAAGCCCACTGGCATCTTCCATCATATGACTCTGCCATTCTCTAGGACCTTTTATCCTCTGTGTGCAGTTAACACAAAGAAAAAAGAAACAAAAACTCATATTCTTAACTATCCTCGTACATGTGACACTAATCACTTCCATTCATTCCATTCCTGAAGAGCAGTCAGGTGATTTCAAGCAGCCCAGAAAGGGGTCTGAGAAATGGAACAACTCCACAAAGATTGTGGTGAAATGCCAGCTTTCTCTTTTTGGTAACCCTAAGGTGTTCTAGTTTACACTTGTCCTGCTTATGCCTACATATTATCATCCAACCTAAGACACTTTAATAATGTTTCTCAAAACTGTCCTGGTTTGAATGATAGGTTATATGATCACCCTATGTTCTACTACAATGCTCTAAGAAAACCTCAGGTTTTTAAATTATTGTTTGACTTTGGTTTGGTTTTAATATATGAAAAGGAGGTGAATATGCCAACATTATGTTTTGCTGTAGATATTGTAAACGTACTGTTTAATATGTCTAGTCCATAGAAAATAATTAACACCTCTGGTGATCCAGAATGCTGTGATGATTTAAAAGATATTTTCCAGACATATTTAAAAACAACATTTTCAAAACAATTGTATCAAACTTGAATCATAATTTTATTGAAATAGCAAGTATGGGTTTTTTTTGACCCTAGAGAATATAGTTTTGAACAAATTCATGCATAGATTAGTGAAACACATACAGCTGTTCCAAGGCACAGTGAATATTTTAAGAACATGTTGGAGGAAATTTTTAAATACACAGTATGAGTATGACTCAAAGAAGAAAGACAATTGAGGTATCCTGTTGCCTGAAGGCAAAAGAATTGGATATATGTCCCTTTAAAGTTCCTCACACTCCCATAGTGCTAGAATAAATTCTCCTGCAGAGTATAATTTGAGTTATAAAAATGTTTTAAAATGATATGATAAGGCAAACGAAGATGTAGTTATAGGACCCTCTAAGCAATAAGATACCATGTATCCTGAATATTAGCATTCTGTGATATCATGTAAAATTTGCTTATGGAACCTGAGAAATAGAACTTAACATGACAAAATGTTGAGTTCCTAGGGTAAAGGCAATGATACTCTATCTCTTGAAATATAACGAAGACTACACTTCATTAAAGTGCAGTTGTCAACTGGAGGACTGATACTGCTTAGCTATGTCAAAATAACACAAGTAAATAAAACAGAACATGAATTTTCAAAATTCTTGGGACAGGAGAATGTATAATTTAGTAAGATGTTTCTACTATGCATTTTTTGGAATAAAGTATTAAATATGAACATAGTAGATATAATCCATTCAACTTATTTTCTTTATAATCTGTCCACCCTTATCCTAATGTCCTGTTTGCCCCTCATCCTCATTCCAAAAGTAAAATAAACATAGTTGTCAGATGTCAAAGTCACAGTGAAGACTTTATAAAATCTTAAATGTTTTGAACTCCAAAATAACAGCCTGACTAGCACATTCTGAGCTTAAACTCCATAAATTCTTAAATCTACTATTCAATGGCAAATGTTCTGAAAGATTCCTAATAATGACTCGTGCCATAAAAAAGGAAAACAAGTAGAAATAGATGTCTTCATCCTTTTAGTAGAAAATATCAAAATTTTTCCTTATTTTTAATATCTTGGTGAACTTTATAATCTGTCACTTGGGAATGCCCTAGATCTTACAAATTTCCAAAGTTTCATGAAATGTCCTTTAGAGATTACTGTCCATTATACCCAACTTTATTCACTAAGATGCCACTAATTATCCTCTGAAATCAAAGACTCTTAAATAGAAATAATTTTATGTATTATAAACATGTTATTGGGCTGTATAAGGCAATATCAGCATAAAATGTGATTTTATATCTATAAAATGTTTTATGTAGGTCTCATGGTAACTACACAGCAATGCCTATGGTAGATTCACAAAATATGAAGAGAATAGAATCAGAGCATACCACCATGGAAAAGCATCAATTCACAAAGGAAGGCAGCAAAAGGGAGAAAGGAAAAAGGGAACTACAAAACAGCCAGAAAATAATAAGATGGCATTAGTACATCCTTACCTATCAATAATGATTCTAAACATAAATAGATTGGGGCACCTGGGTGGCTCAATTGGTTAAGCATTGGACTCTTGATTTCAGTTCAGGTGGTGTTCTTACAGTTTCTGAGATCGAGCCCCATGTCAGGCTCTGTGCTCTCTCAAAATAAATAAATAAACATTAAAAAAGTAAATAAATGGATTGAATTCTCCAATAAAAAGGCCAAGAATGGCTGGATGGATAAAAGAAGATCCAACTATATGCTGCCTTTAAGAGATTCATTTTGGCTTTAAGGACTTTTACTTTTTAAAGCAAAAGAATGCTAAAAATATATTCCATCCTAGTGGAAACCAAAAGAAAAGAGGAGTACTTACGCTTATAACAGACAAAATAGACTTTGAGGCAAAAATGCAAACAAAAGACAAAGATCATTATATAAAAATAAAGTGGTTGGGGCGCCAGGGTGGCTCAGTCAGTTGAGCATCCGACTTCGGCTCAGGTCACGATCTCACTGTCCGTGAGTTCGAGCCCCGCGTCGGGCTCTGCGCTTACTGCTCTGAGCCTGGAGCCTGTTTTGGATTCTGTGTCTCCCTCTCTCTCTGACCCTCCCCCTTTCATGCTCTGTCTCTCCCTGTCTCAAAAATAAATAAAACATTAAAAAAAATTAAAAAAATAAAAAAATAAAAAAATTAAAAAAAAGTGGTCAAATCATCAGCTATAAACATTGTAAACATATGCACCCCAAATTGGAACACCTAAATAAGGACACCTGGGTGGCTCAGTTGGTTAAGCATCTGACCGTTGATTTTGGCTCAGGTCATGATCTCAGTCTCGAGATCAAGCCCTGTGTAGGGCTCTGTACTGGATGTGCATGTTGCATGGGATTCTCCTTCTCCCTCTCCTTCTGCCCCTCCCCCCTTGCAAACAAGCTCTATGAATCAATCAATAAATCAATCGATAAATACCTAAATATATTAAGCAAATACTAACAGATCTAACCAATAATAGTAGAGGACATCATCACCTTCAACAATGGATAGGTCATCCAGGCAGAAAACCAAATGAAGTAGAGACCAGAGAAACAATATAAAAGGACAATGAAATTCAGCTTTTTTGAAAAGATAAACAAAATTGACAAACTTAACTATCCTAAGAAAATAAGAGAGAAGAGTAATAAAAATCAGAAATGAAAGAGGAGACATTACAACTGATATTACAAAAATAAACATAGGATCATAAGTAATTTCCATCAACTTTTATATGCCAAAAAATTACAAAACTTAGAAGAAAGTGATAAATTCCTTGAAATATACATCTTATCAAGACTTAATCACAAAGATCTAGAAAATATGGACATACCAATACAAAGCAAACAGAAAAGACTGAGTCAGTAATCAAACATCTCCCAAGAAAAAAGAACAGATGACCAAATGGTATTAATGGTAAATTCTAGTAGACATTTACAGAATAGTATCAATCCTTCTCAAACTCTTTCGAAAAATAAAAGAAGAGGTAACACTCCCAAACTTCCTTATAAGACCAGTATTATCCTGATACCAGAGCCAGATTAGGATACTGCAAGAAGGGAAAACTACAGACCAATATCACTGATGAATATAGATGCAAAATTTCTTGGGAAAATATCAACAAACCAAATTCAATAGCACATTAAAGAAAATATACACTATGAGCAAGTCAGATTTATCTCTGGGATCCAAGGATAGTTCAACACATGCAAATTAATAAATGGGATACACCACATTAAAGGTAAAAATCATATGATCATATCAGTAAATGCAGAAAAAGCATTTGACAAAATGCAACATTCTTTCATGATAAGAACCCTCAACAAATTGAGTATTAAAGAAACATAATTTGATTCAATAAAGGTCATATACAACTAGACCATAGCTAAAACAATATTTAATGGTGAAAATTTTAAAGCTTTTCCTGTAAAATGAGGAACAAGACAAGGACAACCAGTCTTACCACTGTAATTCAACATAATTCTAAAAGTCTTACCCAGAGTAATCAGGCAAGATAAAGAAATAAAAGACATCCACATTGGAAAGGAAAAAGTAAAATTTTTATTGTTTGCAGATGATATGATCTTACATATTAGAAAATTCTAAAGATTCCACCATTTTATTATTTTCTATTCCATTATTCAATGTAATTTTATCCAACCATAGACATATTGTTATGAACTAGCATTGCATAGATATTATCTGTTTATCTTGCTTAGAATTCTCAAATCCCTAAATAAAGCTGGCAACAGGTACTTTAAAGAAAATAACTTGAATACCAAAATTTCACTGATGATCAGTAAAGGAAGAAAGACTTTATACATGTAAATACAATTTGAGTATATTCTCATAAGAGGCACTGCAAACAGAAAGAGCTCCATAATAAGATTTAAGTACAATAATTGAAAATGGTCACACTTTAACTTGATTCACAATTGTGCATGGAGTTGGCATTATAAAACAGTGTAAAAGGCCATTCCTAGAATATGGATATATACCTATTTATATCTACATGCAGTGTGTATATAATATGTATTTTATATTTTATTCATATTGCATAAATTATTAAATATAGTACTATATTTATACACTAAATGTATACATATATATATATATATATATATATATATATATATATACATATTTTAACTTTTTTTTTTTTTTGAGAGAGAGAGCTCATACAAGCAGTGGAGGAGCAGAGAGGGGAAGAGAATTCCAAGAAGACTCCCCACCCAGTGCAGAGCCTGATCTCACAACCATGAGATCATGGCCTGAGCTGAAATTAAGAGTTGGAAGCTCAAATGACTGAATCTCATGGGAGCTCCAATATATTTATATATTTTCTATAATATGGACATTATAAAATAGATAATTATATGTATTATATATATTCCATACATATTTATAGATCTTATATAATATATATAGATAATATAGATATTTTTTGGCACAAGCTCCCCAGCTATTTACACCCTGCACCACAATTGATATTTGTTAAAACTGATGAACCTACATTGACACATCATTATCACCAGATTCTATAATTTATATTAGACTACACACTTGGTATTGTACATTTTATGGATATTGGTAAGTATACAATTTGATAATTATGTAATGTTGGTGATTTACTCATTGTAGTATCAGATAGAATATTTTACCCTAAAAATCCTTTCTCCTCTGCCAAACCATCCTTCCCAGCCCCAGTCCCTGGAAAACACTGATATTTTGTTGTCTCCATAGTTTTGTCTTTTCCAGAATGTCATATGGCTGGAATCACACTGTATGTAGACTTTTCAGGTTGGCTTCTTTCACTTAGTAATGTGTATTTACAATTTCTTTATGCCTTTTCATGACTTAAAACTCATTTCTTTTTAGTGCTAAATAATATTCCATTCTGGAGTGTCATTTATTTATATTCATAATTCTATATGACAGCTTTATTTTCTGCCTCAGTTACTTTATAATTTTTTAAGTTTATTTTTTTTTATTTTGAGAGAGAGAGAAAAATAAAGAGAGAGGGGGGAGAGAGAGAGAGAGAGAGAGAGAGAGAGAGGGGGAGAGAGAGAGAGAGATTGAGTAAGGAGACGGACAGAGAGAGGAAGAGAATCCCAAGCAGGCTCCACACTGTCAGCACAGAGCCTGAAGAAGGGTTCACACTCATGAACCATGAGATCATGAACTGAGCTAAAACCAAGAGTCAGTTGCTTAACCAACTGAGCCAAGCAGGTGCCCTCTTACTTTATCATTTCTTATAATGCAGGTATTCTGGTTATGAGTATTTTCTGTATTTGTAGATATGAAAAATTATTTTGACAATTTTTCTTTGCATTGTATTTTATTGAATTTTTTAAACTAATCCCCAGTAAAATTTATTATCATTATCATTATTATTATGATTGTTATTATCATTTCATATATAGCCCTATGAGGTTTTTTGTTTTTTGTTTTTAAGAGAAAGAACAAGCGGGGGAGGTACAGCGAGAGGGGGGGGACAGAGGATCTGAAACAGGTTTCCTGATGATTGTAGAGAGTCCCAAAACCCTATGAGTTTTAATACATCCATGGATTTGTATAAACACAACCACAATCCGGATACAGAAAAGGTCCATTATTTTACAGCCATCACTTCTGAAAAGTGTTTTTACTGAATATAGAATTCTAGATTGAGGGGTTTTGCTTTATTTTGTTCTGTTCTGTTCTTTCAGCTGTTTCTGAGAGTCTATCTGCTCTATTTTCAAATCTTCTAAGTCACTTTTTATAATTTCCTCTTCCATGTATAAAAGCAAATCAAATGTTTTGGGGATCAAAATTTATATGATTTAGAGGAACACCTTTACACAAGAATAATACAAAATTATAATTATTAAATTAGGTACAGAGCTTGCACAATAATGTGAATGTACTTAATTATATGTAATTGTACACTTAATGATGGTTAAGTGGTAAATTTTATGTTAGGTGTAATTCACACCTATAAAAGTTGCAATGAAAAAGCAAAACAGAACAAAACTGAGACTTTGAAGGTATTTGTGTAAGTAGAAATGGATTTTAAGCTTTATTAACTTCACAGAAAATTTACTTCTGCCAGTATGTATTGTTAAGCTATTGCTTCTTTAACTATAATGAGCATAGCTACTTTATTTCTAATATTTGAAATGCACATACTTTGTTCTTTATTATTGTATATTGCCACAACAACCTTCACTACCCTCCCCTTGGAGTGAGTTAAGGGCATTTTTATCAAGCAGGTCCCATTTTGCAATACCAAATAAACATGGGGAGGATCTCCTATTAGACCCCTATCTTAAAAGCTGCTGGCTTTTTAATTATATCCCTCTTTTCTCAATAGGTCTTCAAATTCAAAAGTCAAGTTTTCCAGAATTACAAATCCTATAGGGAAAAAAAAGTATTTTTGCTTTTAACGCTGAATAACCCTTCTGGTTTTCTACTTTTCATCACATTTTTCCCTGATAGTATATTTAAAATCTCTTAGGAGATAATTTTTAGGAGATAATTTTTATATTGTGTATTAGGATTTATTTTTTCCACAAGAAAATTCGGTGTGATTAAACTAATCTACTCCATTTCTTACAGTGTATGTATCCTCACTTCAAAATAACACTTTTGGATAATGACATGTTTTCTAAGAAATTTCCAAAAATAAATAAAAATAAAGGAAAAAAATAGGTCTACCTTTTCATTTTCCCATTACTCAAATATGGCAGTATGTTGGTATTATTTTCTTTCCAGTCTTTTTAAGATTTTTTTCACAGTTGTTATGTACCATACACAATTTCTAAATTAATATTGTATTAAGGAATATTGTTCATGCTACCTCCTTTTCATAAACAGCATTTTAGATGGTTGCCTGAGGGCAGAGTGTATGCCCTTTGTATCTCCCCTGCTGTTTAACACAGATACCTACTCTCATTAGACATTCAGTAATGTTTGTTAACTTGAATGAAAGTACAGGCATTTTTTTTAATGTTTATTTTTGAGAGAGAGACAGAGCACGTGAGCAGGGGAGGGACACAGAGAGAGGGAGACACAGAATCCAAAGCTGGCTCCAGTCTCTCAGCTGTCAGCAGAGCCTGGATCAAAGTCCAGAACCAGTGAGATCATGACCTGAGCCCAAGTCAGACGCTCAACCAACAGCCACGCAGGCACCCCAGAAAGTACAGGCATTTTAAATAGAAAGCTTTCTGGGATAGTCAGTTCTTTCTACCATCTTACCTAATATAGTAATAGAGTTCAAAAGTTGACATTCAATAAACAATCACTGAATTAAATGCTGTAAGACTCATGTTGTCAAGTGACTACACTACAGAAGGAGATGTGGTATGTGCACGTGTGTCTTGCCATGTTCCGGTTGCCTGTTGAATTCAGTTTAGGGAAATAGTCATGAATTTCCAAAGCAATGGATGTGGTAACTTACATTTTACTCCAGATAAGAATATTTATCTGGTAACCATTCTCCTTGCTTTTGCCTTAGTCTCTCAATAATCAGTTTTCAATATATCAGCCAGAAATATTCTTTTAAAGTTCAAATTGATCATGTCATTCTTCTCCTTATACCCTCCAAATATGTTCCATCTCAGAACAAAAGCCAAATCCCTAAAATAGTTTACAAGGCACTGCATGATCTGGTCAGGTTGCCCCTCTGACCTCTTCTTTCGCTGCATGTTGCTTGCTGTGGTTCACTCACACTGGCCTCAAACACACCATATATGCTTGCTTATCTCCCAGGGGGTTGGCATTTGCTATTCTGCCAGGTAACATCTCTCCCTCAGATTCTCTCACTCACTCAGATCTTTATTGTCTCTGTTCAAATGCTGTTTCTGAGGCGTTTTCCCTCTCTTCAACCAGGCATTCCTTGACCTCTTTGCTACTTCATTTCTTCCTTAGTGTTGTACATATTTATTCATCATTTTGGTTTTGCTTTCTCCAAACTAGAATATAAGCTTCCTGAGTAGAAGACTTCACCTGTTTTTTCATTAATACAAAACGCCAATGCCTGGAAGCTGGAATATCTGCTTGGTAAATATTTGTTAAAGATATAAATGAATGAATGCTAAATACTCTATCATGCAGTCAATGCTTTTATTGTATATTGTTTTCTCTAAAACTTGAAACAACTTTGTGAAATTCTTATTAGCTTAATGTTAGAGAAAATGAAAGCGGAAGTTGAAAAGTTAAGGACCTTGCTCAAGGCTCCACTAAATGTATGCAGACATTATAAATATAAATCTATATATAAATCTTTCTCTGTCTGGAGACAGAGAGCATGATGGAGTGCTCATGTGTCTATGCAGGAGAACCCAAGTTTGGGCTTCACACAAAAATCTTGTTTTTCTCCAAGTTCAAATTCTTTTCTTTATATCATGCTGGGATATGGATTAAATGGAAATAGTTTAACAATTTCCTGATAATTTTACAATCTAACTGTTAGCTTCTGGGCTGTATTTGTCATTACCATAAAGGAGAAATCCTATGGTTAAAGATCTTGAAACTCACATAGCACACAATAGTAGAAAAAGGCAAAATCTTTGAAATTTAAAGGAAAAGACCTCTACAATTTCTTTGTAACCTTGAGATAATAAAACTTTGCAGATATGAAACCTTGGTACTCTGGGTTTTTAGGCTTCAACCTCAACATCTGTTCTTATAGTAGTACAGTGGGCTTCATATTCTGAGATGCATACCTTGAGTCTTGTTTGTAAGGTATTCCCTTCCATAAACATTCACTTTGAATGACTTCATTAACTTCCATGATGCTGGAATTAGTGGGAAATGTCTCAGAAATAAAATTACTATAGAATCAGAATTCTAAAATGTATTCTAAATTTATAACACATGCTTAGTAGATTATTACTTTTCTCTCTGTATCTCTTACAGCCTAGGCACGTTGATTTTTTTTTAATGTTTATTTATTTTTGGGAGAGAGTCAGAAAGAGGGAGAGTTGGGGGCAGAGAGACAGGGTCTGAATATGAAACAGGTTCCAGGCTTTGAGCTGTCAGCACAGAGCCAGATGCAAGTCTTGAACCATGAGATCATGACCTGAGCTGAAGTCTGATGTTTAATTCACTGAACCACCCAGGCACCCCTTGATTTGTTTTTTTTAATAAGAGAATTAATAAACCTCAGCTTAGGGATAGATCTAATTTCCAAATGTTTTACTCTGGTAATTGTTGTTGGCTGCAAAATGGTTACAAAATTAAAAAAAAAACAAAAACAAAAACGAGTGTGGTTACCTTTAGGTGATGAGATCATGTATGTCTTGGCCATATACAGGTTAAGGACGGAATTTATTTGATAGTACAACTAGGTTACAGAGTGGGAGTGAATATATAGAACATCACCAATTGGACTAAACTTAATTCAAATATATTTATTACTTAGAAAAATACTAGAAAGTGTGTGTCATATTTTTTTTCTAGATGCTTTTAGTAGTAGTAGGATGGAACAGACACAAGTTGAGTGATCCACACAGAAATCAAACCAATGTCTTTGTCCCATTTGTAGCCATATTCTTTCCAATGAGGACTAAAAACATTGGATTAAAATAGTCTTGATTAAAGATGCCTCCAACACCACCATCACCAAGGGTAATTGACTCCAAAGTATTACTGTAAAAATTCTGACATACATCAATAGGCACATAAAGTTATCACTAACCTATAAGAATATTTGAAGTTTGGGATAAATAGCAGAGAGTTTAGTTCAACTGTCCAAATAAAAATCTTAGAAGTGTTGAATTTGAAGTACAAGGTGTTTTGTTTTGAATTCCATTATTAAGACCAAATGATCCAGATTGTTTATGTATCTTTCCACTTAAATTGACTTCTTTTGATTTGGATTAGCTTCTTGACTGATTCTGCATCCTCTGGGAGAGGCTCTGAGCACTTGACAAGCAGAATGAGAAATTCAATTATTGCTATGTTAAATCCATCTTCAATTTGACATTTACCCTCAATTGAATATTTTCATGGAGTCTGAGACTCCATTAACCATTCCCTTCCTTTTTTTCTCATTATTCACATCTCCAGATTTATCTCTTACTCTTCACAAGATATCCTTTTATTTTAACATGCTTAAACAACCAGAATAGGAATTCTCTCTAAGAAATTAGCCTATCTGATTCATATTCTTTCTCTCTCTCTCTTTCTCTCTCTCTCTCTGTATATATATATATATATATATATATATATATATATATACACACATACACACACACACGCAAAATACTTAGCTTATAATATTTTTAAAGATTAAATAAGATAATATAGAAGAAATTGCTTTAGAAAAAATATATATTACAAGGTTAAATGTATTCTTCTTGGACAGGTGGTAATATATGAATATGTACACAACCCTAATAAATATATGACAACATGATTATAGGATTTAGAAAATAGACAGTTTTGGTGATACAGGGTTGAAGAATTAATTAGTGGTAAAATATCAAGGGTTAGAGGAATGAACCATAAATAAGAAAATGATTTACAGAAGCAACCAAAGAACCATATAATGAAAAAATAACTTGCCCAAGGTCACATGTTATTTATTAATTCATTCATAATTCATCCATCCATCAAGTATTTGTTAAACACAATTAATACAATGATGAGCAAAACATGCTCCATGTTTTCATGGAGGTTACAGAATCCAAGAAAGCGCTCTTCCCATAAAATAGTAATGCTTCTTGAAACACATCTAATGTTAAGAAAACAGCTGTAGTCTTGAAACACAGAGAAATGAAATACCACATATAGAAGTCCTCAGTCTCATTTAGAAGTATGTACTAAATCTTGTCATTCTAGCTAATTTAAATTTCCTCTACCATTAAGATATGATAACACAGTTTTTTGTGTCCACTAGGAAACCATTTTCTTTAATGAAAAGTACACCTTTCCTTTAATGAATTGGGAAAAATTCAAGAGGCAACTTTTTGTGAATCATTTTTCTTTCAACATCTTTTTTTTTGGAAAGATACTGAAAGATGTATTTGCGTACAAAGATTAAAAACATATGATTCTTGTCCCAAATGATTCAAAATATAATAAGGAAGATAAATGTAATACATAATTGCAGGCAAAAGCAATATATACAATCACATAAGCTTTGAAGGGATGAATTCTACTGAAAAATTCAAGAAAGGCAGTGCATAGAATAAGACCTACTTCTAGATTAAGGCTTCAAATAAATAGAATTTTTTGTTCAATCTTTTCTACTGCTAATTTGAAATTAATGTGATCAGGTAAGATTGCATTGTGGCATTCATTCAATAAAAATTGATTGAATATCCACCATTACACAGACTCTGTGATAATGACTAGGAGTATAACAAAGGAAAAGTCCACGGCTTGAAAACCCCAGTCTAGGGGCGCCTGGGTGGCTCAGTCCGTTAAGCATCCGACTTCAGCTCAGGTCATGATCTCACGGTCCGCGAGTTTGAGCCCCGCGTCGGGCTCTGTGCTAATAGCTCAGAGCCTGGAGCCTGTTTCAGACCCTCCTTTTCTGACCCTCCTCCGTTCATGCTCTGTCTCTCTCTGTCTCAAAAATAAACGTTAAAAAAAAAATTAAAAAAAAAAAAAAAGAAAACCCCAGTCTATAAGGAGGTCAGACTAGAAAAAAATCAATTCAGCAGGTACAAGATGGCCTCTTACTGCATGTTCCAGGTTTGGAGTAGAGAAGGAGAAAAAAATAAAAAGCAAACTGTTTACCCTTGTGGTGAGTATATATTTTACTCAGAAGAAACAGAAAATGAACACTTTAAATAAGAAATGCACTATTTCCTTTAGATGACAATGGAGGCTACTGAAACAAATACTACAAAAGTATTCTCAGGTTGCTATGAAATCACAGCCAAATAACTATCAGATAGAAGGAACAGTTGATAATCTAAGGCTCCCTGAGAGGAGTTTTGAAAGCTAAACGATAATTTAGTAACTGTTAAATGAAGGGAAGAGAATGTTAAGAAACCAACCCCCTCCTCATTCATTTTTCTTAGGATCCTTCAAAGACATAGATGGGGATAAACAAGTTTCTGTTACTTTCATGAAGAGCAAGGTTATAGCCACAAGAATTTCAAAGCAACTAAGAAACTGAAGGCAGAGTTGTAGGTAGTTAGACCTACATAACCACCCAATGTGATGACAGGAGTGCAAAATATAAGTGGGGATATAGCAGTTAGTAGCCCCCCCCAAAAAAAAACCCACTAGGAATAGTATATTTCATAGCAGATTGCATTGCATTATGACACCTGAGTAACATTTATCTTAATGACATTATAATATGTGAGATTCTTATAACAGTAATGATAACTTAGGGAAAAATCAGGAGAAAAGAAGACTGTAAAGTGACTAAGTAGTTAGCAGATACAAAAAAGACAGAATAATCTAAAATTTTTGACGTTATATTTAACTGACAAATGTCATATTGCTACTGAGTAAAATAAAGCAATACTTTTAAATAGAAGTTTACTATTTATGAGACAATAAACACATTAGATATTGGAGTTTTTTTTTTCTTTGTGTGATTATTAAGTTTAAAGGTCTGGATAAAATGTTGTCATAAGAAGATGTATTAACAAACTTTACAGAATAAAGAAACCATGCAAAAAATAATAAATGCTAACATACATCTAGCAGTAAATTAGGCATTCTCACAGGTGAACTATTTAAAACTTCTAATAAACAGGGAATTCACAGTCTATTAAACTACTTGTATCATAGAGAAAGAAGGAAAACTTCCAAAGTACAACAAGGAAAATAAAACTCTAACATATAAAGTTAATTCCAGGAAGGTAAAGATATTGTAGTATTAAAAAAAATTTACCAAAGTAACATGGAGTTTAAAACATGAAATTGCCAAGATGTAACCATTTTTAACTTATAAAAAAGAACAATTTCCTGTGTTGACATATTAGAATATCAAAGAGAAAAAAAAAATATAAATCATTTTGTTAGGTGACAAAGTAGTTGAAAAACTTCACGTTTACTGTATCACCCTTAATAATTAGTAGTTCATTTATTTCTTTTTTTTTTTTTAATTTTTTTTCAACGTTTATTTATTTTTTTTGGGACAGAGAGAGACAGAGCATGAACGGGGGAGGGGCAAAGAGAGAGGGAGACACAGAATCGGAAACAGGCTCCAGGCTCTGAGCCATCAGCCCAGAGCCTGACGCGGGGCTCGAACTCACGGACCGTGAGATCGTGACCTGGCTGAAGTCGGACGCTTAACCGACTGCGCCACCCAGGCGCCCCATTTATTTCTGATTAATAAATATGCCACTGTATAAATATGCCCAAATTTACTTATCTTCTCTCCTGTAAAGGATATTGCTTGTATTTTGTTTTTGTCCATTATTAATAATATTGCCATAAGCAATAGAGTAAAAGTCATTTTGCAGACATTTTTTTTTACTTCAGTTGATATCTAGGAATATAATTGCTGAGTCATAGGATAATTTATTTTTAACTTCATAAGAAATTATCAGGCTTGCAAAGTACATTTACCATTTGCACCATTTTAACCACTACCAACAATGCATGTGAGTCCATTGCTCCACATCCTTGCCAACAATTGACATAATCAGTCTTTGTATTTATCCATTATAGTGGGTCTACAGTGCTTTCCTGTGATTTTAGTTAGTCTTTCCATGACGATTAAATGGTGTTTATCACTCTTTCATGTGCTTATTTGTCATTTTTATCTATTGTTTTTTGCAGTGTCTTTAATCTTTTGCCCTTATTTATTTATTTATTTATTTATTTAAATGGAGTTATATATTCTGGATACAAATTCTTAGATACACGCATGTTAATATTTTCTTTTAATTTATGGTTTGCCTTTTCATTTCCTATGATGAACAGAAAAATTTAATAGAAAAATGACTACTGAGTAGAGCTGTTTCTTAGATGCTTTGAAAATAGAACTTTTTTTCTTTCAAAAATGTTTCCTATCTGATTTTTGCTTTAATAGTTGTCACCGATGCTGTTATTTTCAGTATAAATTTCTCACAGTCACATCAAAATTTTGTCTTTGTCCCTTTGTCCTCTTTTCAGTTACAGAACATACTGATTTTCAAACATCCTTGGCTCCTCTGTGCTAGGATGTAGAACTCACCACCTAACAATGGAAAGCAAGCTTGTTCCTTAAGTCAATGAGAGCAGTGTTGCTGACTACAAATAAAGTATTCTCTTGCTTTTTTTATTTATAAATGTTTGACTTTTTTCAATATTACCATCTAAGAATTATGTGTGTTATATTTGATAGGAATTCAAATCAAAAAAGGAGACAGATGCCATGGCCTCAGTAGCACGTAAATATTATAAAAATCATAAAGTTCACTATTTTTGATTTATGCTATTTTTGTAATAGGATTCATTATAGAAATTAAAAGTCAAGTTTATGTGAAACCTATGTCCATACCTCACACAACTGAAAACCAATTTCTGATCTAGGTCAATAGTTCTATCATGCATCTTTGTTTTTCCTACAGCTTTCTCTTACCAAAAAATGCTTCCATGAAATTATTATAATGAACTATGCACAAAACATATAGGTAAGAACTATTTAACAGCATGAGAATGTATGAAGGAAATAAATTTGTCAGGGGACGTATTATACTACATGTTTACATAAGACAAAAGAAGCTGTGCACAATTATATGGCTGCCTAAATTAAATATTTATAACCCATGAACTCTTGTAATTTTTAACTTTGTATGAATAAGTATGAATATATTATATGTTTGGAGATCTGAGCACTCGAGTATATGATCCATGCCTTCCTTCTTGTTTTTTATTTTATACATACTATTTTCTATATTGAATGATATCACCCTTGCCACATTGTATCTGAATGACGTGTTCACTATTCCAATTTGTATTTTGAATTCTTAGGGTTGTGACGAGCAGAAATATGGTTACCCTACAGCTGTGTGAAGTAGATATTACCTCTTACAGAAAATTCAGAAAGATCAACTGCTTGCCCCAAGTCATGCAACTAGTTCAGTAAGCCCATGACATTTACACTATAGAGTGCTGTCATTATTAGAGAATGCATTAAGTGAAGTTATAGTTCAACACTAGTGGAATCAAAAGTTAGCTATTTAGCTTGTTAAATGTGATAATAAAAAAATATAGAGAGAAAACAATTACAAATTGTGAAATGCCGTTTGATTGGAACAATGGCCCTTGCATACTCCACACTTTTCTCCCAATCCAAGCCATAATTCATAGAAAAAAATATTAACTTTTATTAACTTTTCCATTATCTTAATTGCAGAATTCTCTAATTCAAGGTAATATATTGTCATTTGTTTTCTTCTCTTAAAATTGTTTTGTATACATTAAGCAAATGCATTTAGACTTTGTTTATGCTTGGTTAAAAAATGAAAAAGATTATGATAGTGAAGGGAAAAAAAGGAGCATTTGAAGTAAAGTCAGTCTAGTATTGTTTTTTTCTGTAAAGAAGGCTGGAGGAAGAACATATGGTGACAACTTCTGAGGGTGCCAATGTTAACAAAAACACTTTTACAAATATCTTCATTACAAATGCACAGAGTATAAGGATCAAAGAGCAACAACAAGGAAACAAGGGGAGGACTGAACAAAATATTTTCATTTGCCCCATTAGATGCACTCTCCACATTTCTCCTTCTTTCCTCATCCTTGCTTGGTCCCCCAAGAGGCTCACCATGCCTACCACTCGGTGCACAGGAGGCTGATGCCACATGACTGCATCAGTGGGCTTCTTCAACCCCTGACTTCCTTCTGAGTGTGTCCAAAGGGAGTCACTGCAGGAAACAGGGTGTTTGAGTAAATACTCTCCCCACTGTTTCTGCTAGATCTCCAAAAGCTGACTACAGAGATTCTCTAATTTTCATCTGCCTTCTAGATCATCAGCTGTTTATTCCCCCATCACTCCTACCATTACCAACCTATTTTGTGGGGGCCTGTGGAGTTTTGCCACATGGTTGTGACTAGTCAAAAATTCTAACTCTGAGTCCTTTACCACATCTGCTATCGGAAAATTCCATACCAAGGAATGTAGGATCTTACTTCTTGAGTGGCGACTAAAGGTGATCAGGTAACTAAACCTATAATAATAGAAGTTAACTTCCCAGGGGAAAACTGGAGACAGTTAAGTGAGGATAAACATCCTCTTCCTTTCTACCTTGGATAGACTGTTCCAAGGTATGGTTTCTATTTTCAGTAGGTCTGGAGAATTCCTCCTCCAAGACCAAGTGATTTTATTTTCAGAGCAATCACTCTTATTTCCTTTGGCTCTTTGCAAACCACAGTGAACAGAAAGGTATTACATTTCTTTCAATCTTTAGAATTCTACTACCATTTTCTTGGTCTCTGCTGCTATGAGATTGCACACCCCACATAAAGATATACCACTTAATATTTGCGTGAGTTTCTGTCTAATAAGAAGTATAAACAAATTATGTACAGACATATCACTTTTAATAAAATTTTTCCAAATTTCATTTCTACTATTGTTAACCTTTGTAACTTTGTAAGGGATATAGAGACAGGTTTTTTTTTTTTTTTCTGTTTCAACAGCCATAGTCAATGTGTCTTACCTTTCCTACTTTGTAAGATGAGCCTTCCCTCAGCTCATTTATCTAAATTCCCCTCCCAAATTCCGATCAACCACACTTTCACTTGCATTGTGAAAACTAATATTAATACCTTTTTCTTAAACCTTAATTTTTAATTTAAATTTAATGTGTTTGCTGCATATAATTTATGAAATTTAATACAGTAAGTATTGTTTATGTCATGAATATGCAAAGCACTCTTCACTGAAGAGGTAGTAATGTTATATATATATTTTTTCTTATACCAGTTATTTATCTGGATTGTAATTGCTTTATTTTATACTGAGATATATACATTCACAGATATATGTATAGAACTTCTCCCATATAAAAATATTTTCCACATAACTCTTTTTAGGGCCTTCCATTTCCCTACACCATACTAAATAGATCATCCCTAAATTTCTCATACAGAGCCATCCTAGGATTTTATGTCTAGGATTTCACTTCTTGTTTTAAGTTACTTCTCTTGTTTTTTGGAAACAAAGTTCACTATCCATTCCTGGCATAAACTCTCAGGTAAGTAGAACTAATTGAGAATTTCATCAACTTAATATTTTGGAAAACACTCTCTGGCAATTTATTAAAAATTTAAACATTTACAAGATGATCCAGCCATCTACTTCTAGGTATTTTCCTGAAAGAATGAAAGGTCCATACAAAGACTTAAATATCAATGTTCACAGCAACTTTTTCATAATAGCCCCAAACTGAAAACAATCCAAAAGTCTACCAACAGTTAAACAGACATACAAACAGTGACCTATCCATACTATCGAATAGTAGTTAGCAATAAAAAAATACACTAGTAATATATAACATGGAGGTATCTCAAAATAATTATGCCAAGTAAAAGAAGTCAGAAAAGCAAAGTATATACCATATGCTGCCATTTACATAAACGTCTCAGAAATGGTAACTAATAAAGGGTGACCAAAACAGTGGTTGTGTGATGATGGAGACAGGGATGGAGAGTTGTGGGAATTGGGGCAAAGGAGGGTCTGCCAAGAAGCAAGAGGAAATTTTGGATTTTATTTTCCTAGGATGAAGTAGTCAACATGGAAACCTAAAATGTTCTGAGATAATGGAAGCCAAACTTTCATTCCCCCTGAAATAGCTTTAGGGCAAAACTAGCCCAAGTATCCATTGATGAATGCATGGATAAAGAAGATGTGGTATATATATGTGTATGTGTGTGTGTGTATGCGTGTGTGTGTGTATAATGGAATATTATTCAGTCATAAAAAAGAATGAAATCGTCATTTGCAACAGCATGGTTTGAGGTAGTGTATTATGCTAAGGCAAGTGTCAGAGAAAGACAACTACTTTTATGATTTCACTCATATGTGGAATTTAAGAAAGAAAACAAATGAGCAAAGGGGAAAGAATAGAGAGACAAACCAAGAAATAGATTCTTAACTATAGAGAACTGATGGTTACCAGAGGGAGGGAGGGAGGGAGGGTGATGAGTGAAATAGGTGATGGAGATTAAGGAGTGCACTTGTTGCGATGAACACTGGGTGTTGTATGGAAGTGTTGAATCACTATATTGTATACCTGGAACTAATATTATACTGTATGCTAACTAACTGAAATTTAAATAAAAACAAAAAAAAACACAACTGAAATATCAACAGATAATATTTAGCTCAAAATTGAGCTAAAGTATCCAACAATGTATAAAAACAATACAATTCTGTATTTCAGGCATTGTATTAATAATTTAGTATATACTGTCTCATGCAATTGTCCCATAAAATAACCCTATGAAGTAGGTATCCATTTCCCTAATGTAATGAGGATGAAACTAAGGCTTGGATAAATTATGTTCCTTGCCCAATAATATCAGTGGAGTTTATTTTTAAACTGACGAATTAGGATTCTAGAGTCTGGGATTTCATACTTTAAGAATTATGTAAACTTCAGTACATTACAAATGACATTCTTTTGTGTGATTCTAATAAATGTGAATAGCTATCATGAAGCCATATTATTGAAATGTATTCATTATGATATGGGTTTTTTTGCAGGGTTATATTAAGGCCTTTTTAAAAATTGGATGTATTTTATCCAGGTGAATTCTACAAAGTTTTACATGCAGTGAGAATCAGTGCCGATCTCCTTTTAAGGATCAATAGGTATGTATGGCTGATTGAACAATGAAGGCACCTTTATCCAGTTCCTCATTCTTTTGATTTTGAAGATACTCATCCAGCAGAGTGCTGCATGAGTTTTCATTTAATTAACTTGGATTTTTTAAAATATGTTTGTAGGTATCTTGTTCATCTTCTATCACAGCTGGAAGACAGGAGTCTCTCTCCTAAAGATACTTCATTTGTATGTTATGGAATTCTAATGACCACATGTATTTAAACCTATCTGATATATTTATTTTCAATTTTCTGAGTTAATACATTTCAACTGAATTCTAGCTCAAGTGAGTAAAATGGTTATTGGCTTGCAAGATCCATGCATAGATACAAATAGAATAAGATAAATTACAATATGAAAAAAGAAATAAAACTAGTTCATTTGCAATGCCAAATCAATAGCTTGCTGTTTTATTACATAATATGGTAACAGAACTGTTTTGACTGAATAATTCATCTCAAAAGGAATATTCAACTTGTTTTATAGAACACACATTGAAGAACAGTGAAAAGATAAAAGGTTAATAGAATCTGGTTGCCAAGAAAATAGAACATTTCTCTCCTTAAAAAGAAAAAAACCACTCTTGCCCAATTCTTGTACATTTTTAATTAATGAACTGTGGAAATAAGTCAGGAAACTATTTCTAGAATTCAGGAAATTAAAAATATAATTAAGAGTACATATTATCATGCTGTAGAAAGATGGTGTATCTGTCATCAAAAAGTAATTTGATCTTTCAAATCTCTACTCATGTACATGCAATCAAATAAACTTGAGGAACTGAGGCATAACCTAACTCAGAAGAGGTATATATTTTGAGATTTCTACAACCCAGGACACACACAGACCCCAATACACTCTTTGGTGGAGGCATGGTGAAAAAAGACTTGACATTTGAATCGTGAGGGATTTTGGAGTTTAAAAAAAAATCTAGCTACAAAGCTCATTATAGAGGCTATAATGAAAATATGTATCCCCTGACAAAACCTTGTGTCACAAAGTGAAATGTAGACCACTTTTATAATTAATATTATACCTTTAAATGTTTTATTTACCAAATACTGATCTTCTTGTTCTTTGATCCAGATACTCATTTTATCTCTCATCGGTACTTTTTCACTTGTGTAATCTTTCTGACTCTTCTTCTCAGAAAATTAACTGTTCCATTGTGCCTTACCCTTCTCAACAACATTGTTTCTGAGTACAGTGGCCTGACACATTTTTATGGAAATACAGAAATGTTGGCCCCACCCCAGATTTACCAAATCATAATATATATTTTAATGGGATTCCTCAATGAAGTTAGACACATTAAAGTTTGAGAAGTATTACTCAATTTTATATACATTTAAGTCTGTATTTGTCTTTATTTATTTGCTTAAATGCTTTTTCTCTCCTTTTTTAAAGATAAATACCATGGGGCGCCTGGGTGGCGCAGTCGGTTAAGCGTCCGACTTCAGCCAGGTCACGATCTCGCGGTCCGTGAGTTCGAGCCCCGCGTCAGGCTCTGGGCTGATGGCTCAGAGCCTGGAGCCTGTTTCCGATTCTGTGTCTCCCTCTCTCTGCCCCTCCCCCGTTCATGCTCTGTCTCTCTCTGTCCCAAAAATAAATAAATGTTGAAAAAAAAATTAAAAAAAAAAAAAGATAAATACCGTTAGATGGGAAAAAATACTGAAGTTCTTTATCATCACTTCTTATTGCATTGTTAGCATATAGTACAATTTAATAACTACCTACTGAATATATTAAGTGCATTACCCCCAGTGAAATATCTTTATTAAACAAGCTTAGCCTTTCAGTGCTCTCAACAAAAGAGAGAAATTTAGACTCTTATTTAATTGTCTCTTAGGAATGTAAACTCATTCTTCTGAAATGCTTTCATTGGTCTTGTGACTAAGACCAGAAACCAAAGCAGACTATAACCACACCAGTTTCCTAAACCAAAAGTTATTGAAGCCAAATGCATTGAATTCAATGACAAGCAAAGAGGTAACTTATGGTAGACCTTTAACATTATGGGAGCCAACATATAATTTCAAACTAATATATAACCACTACCTATACATATGACATTGAAAACATTATGTATCATTTGAGAACACTGAGCAGTTTTTCTTCTCATGTGGAAAATTAGGGATACAAAATGTGACCTCAAATAATAGCATAAAAACAGCATGCAAAAATAGAATGCTAGTCTCAGCTGTATCTTTAAAAAGCCAGGAGCAACTGGGTGGCTCAATCAGTTAAGAGTCCAACTCTTGATTTTGGCCCCAGGTCATGATCTCACAGTTCCTGGGATGGAGCCTTACATCAGATTCTACACTGACAGCACAGAACCATTTTAGGATACTCTCTTCTCTCTCTCTCTGCCCCTTCCCTGCTAGTGTTCACTCGCATGCTCTCTCAAAAATAAACAAACTTAAAAAAGATTAGTATTCACTTAAGAAAAAGCACCAAAATAGTAGATTCTTGTCCTTCAGAGGAACTCAGAACAGAATATCTCTCACTCGTAGTATGTTATACTCAAGGTATGCAAAATGCAGTTTGGTGGAAATTGGTCTTAAGAAATTGGACTCATGAAAATGCAAGAAGCACACTTAGCACCAAGATATTGGTTTTTAAAACCAAGTCTCCTTGAAGAAAAGGCTAATTCTAAGAAGGGAAAGGCTAATTCTAAGAAGGGAAAGTATAGGGCATCTTGTAAGTGCCAGAAAATAAGGGTCTGCTCAAACAAAACAAAACAAAACAAAACAAAACAAAACAAAAACAATACAACAAAGCAACACTATGTTGGTAATGGTATGTTGAAAGGACACCAGAGCCAACTGAAATTGTTCCCAATGGGCAAATTTGGATCAATTTGAGCAACAAAAAAAGGTAGTTATTAGATTCTACCCTAAAGTATGCAATACATATTTCTGAATCCATATTGACATAAATAAGTGAATAATTCTTCTTCCATGCAAAAAAGTTCCAAAGAATTTATATAGATACTCAAAATTCAAGGAAGTAGAGCATAACTCTCACTCCTTATTGTGACCTGTGCATAGTGACATTCTTTCAAATAGTACAGTATGAAACAGAGGGAAAAAAAAAGGAAATTTACAATTGGGAATCTTGGCAAACGCTACCTGAGCTTAATGATGAAGGTCGACATCAACAGTAAATATGCCATAATTATAGCATATACCTTCTATGTAATATGATGAAATGATAGTTTACCTCCTTGGTGTCTTCCCCACAACCCATAACCTCAATCTAATTATGAAGAACATTAGACAAATCCTAACTGAGACAGTCTACAAAATATCTAAACAGTACCTCTCAGCTGTCAAATTCATCTAAAACAAGGAAAGTCCAAGAAGCTGCCACAGCCAAGAGGAGACTTAAGATACATGAAACCTAAATGTGGTGGTATACTTGTAATGGGATCCTGGAACTAAAAAGGAATATTTGGTAAACAAAACAAAACAAAAAACAAAATCTGAATATAGACTTGAATTAATAATAGTGCATCAATGTTACTTAATTATTGTCATAAATATATCATATTAATATAAGATGTTGATAATAAGGGAAAATGGATGCAGGGGATATGGGAACTTCCTGTACTATCCTCACAGTTTTCTGTAAATCTGAAATGTCTCTAAAATAACAATATTTATTTTAAAAGTATAAAAACTAAAGTCCAATTTTCTTAGCTATCGAATGATTTTTGCATTTGCTCATCCTCTATGCTTCATTTATTTCACATATATTTAAGAAAGAAACAAGAAATGATTGTTTAATTCATTAATTATTTGTGGAGTTCAAAGGAAATAATTCATGAGAAAATATTTTGTAATCTGTAAGATAGAATGCTATGTCTACCATTACTGAAGCAGTAAAGACTTTAAGTAGGTGAATTCCTACTTTAACAAATGGCCTCACTAATGGAAAAGAGGAATGACCAAATGTTCAGCAGAATAAAGTCTTGGAAAAGTGAAAACAATACTTATTCTTGACGAGTATTGAGGGGATAATGGCAAATAATGCATCTGAAGTCAATAGCTTAAAACTTGGAATCCAGAGTGTTCACTAGAGACTTTTTTCCCTTTCCATAGGATTCCATGTCTGTGATGATGTTGCAATTTCATACAGGAGAACTCTATTTGTATTGAATATATATTACATATATTCTCCAGAGGATAAAATATATTGCCTAGCATATGAGCTGCTCTTAATAGATGTTTGTAGCATACGTGAATATAACTAACCCCCAGAGTCAAGGGGAACAGGTCTGTCAGAGAGCAGATCTGACAAGAATGTCAACCAAGATGCTGAGTTTTATAAAAAATAGCAAGAGGCTAAGTAGGTGGATAATAAGGATTAAAATTATTGATAAGGGGAATGATATCAACAATTTTCTAAAGGAATTATATATAAAAAGTGTCACTTAAGAAAATTTCTACTAGATTTGTTTTAGAAGCAGATTTTCTCATGTCAAAGTTAGAAAGAATTAGATTTGTAATTGGAATGTGCCTGTTTCCATATGGAGAAAAAAATGCTCTTGAACTATAACCAAACATATAACCTATATGGAATGACACTGAGCACGAATTTTTCCTACAATTGTCCCTTCCCTTGGGTCATTTAAATGGTTTAAATTCCATTTAGATATTAGTCCTACAGAAGCACCATAATTACCGAAGATAAATGCCTCATCTACTTTCAAATCTTCATTAAAATTAGCTTTGTTATTTTTGTGGTGCCCAATAGCACAGCTATTAGAGTTAAGAGTCTGTCAGCATTTCCATTTACAAACTCTGTTTTTTTAGGGTTCATTATCTTTTCTGTTTTGAATTGCATTAGCCTGAAAATTAGCTGTCAGCATGAATATGTATTATATTACTTAAACTCCATGTACACATCAGTTTGGCAATATAGAAAGCAGAGATCAGTAACCTCTTTCCTCCCCCTTCATAAAATTCTAAAGGTGTGTTGACTGCTTGATAGTTTCATGGCCAGGGACTGATTGAGCCTTTTAATCATGAACTTTCTCAGGAAATTGGTCCTAAATCTGACCTAATCATTTTAATATTTAAAAATTTATGAAGAAGTCAAATTGAATATGGACTGTATTTGCTTTTCAACATACAATGCATGTTAAAGCTTCTGGACCAAATTACAATCTCACATAATTAAAGATCTAGGAGAAGTACATTTCTGAGGGGAAAGAAAAGGATCTGTGATTTGTGCTATTTCAACCAAAGAACAAAAGCGAAGTAAATCTCAACAAATGTCAGTCTGTTCATTTTGTTAGGGCCATTTCTTCACTTTCAAGTGGGCAATGACAGGAGGTGATGCAGTAATCACAACAGAAGTAGCAGCTGTAGGGTTTGTGAAATGGTGTAAAAAGCATCTGGAATTCGGGCCACATGATATACCCCTTCTGTCCAGAGTAAAAACTACAAAGGCAATTCTATGTTTCTGAGTCTCTCAGTATCACTTTTGCAAATACATTTCTCATTTAGTTAATTTGTCACCACCTGTTTTAATACTGAACATTTTTCAATTATCATTCAGTATTTATCAGAAAACAGATTTCATCCCCTATTTTGCCTTTCTTTTTTAACATGGAGTTGAGTGAGGGGAGAAGGTAAAGTAGCAATGGAAGAACTAGCCATTGTACTATGTTTAAATAGAATATGTGGTCATACATGATCTGTCAGAAATAAATAATAAATCTGTCCCTGATCATCACGACCACAGGCAAGTGGTACTTATATGAGAAAAATATTGTGTCAGATGACATGTTTGAGCGATAGAGCTATCACCTGATCTATTTGTAATGAAATTGGAAATTAAAGTGAAAATCGAAAGGGAAGTCAAGAGTATTGTACTTATCTTTGTTACAAAATATGCCCATAGGTCTCAGCCAGGGCTAAAGAGAAATGGTGGTTAATGTCCACAGAAAGAAAACATAGGAACAATTCCTGTTTAAGAGTCACATACAAAATAACCCACCAACTTTGCAATTTTTTTTCCACAACATAGAAGCAACAGCCTGGTTGAAATACATAAAATACTTTTGTTTTATGACAGGGCATTATAGCTGAAGAAACAACCGTATGCAAATTCTAATATCTTATTAAAATAGATGATCATATTCTGTCACTTAAATTATTAACCTTCCCAATAGAACTCTAATTCTTGCATAATGGTTCTTTCCTAATGTTGGATATTAATAAGTGCTTATCATTAGGAATATCTGATCCATGATGAACTTTGAGATCTTCATTATTGTAATTTTCCCTTCTGCATTTGACAGTTACACTTATTAGATAATCTAAACAATTTGTAATAGATATTCCATCTTTCTTCCATTTTAATAGAACAGACTGCAGTTGCCAAATAGTTCAAGCTAATGTACGTGATTTTTGAGGCATCATTTCAAATGATGATTTCTGTGGATCTCTGTTCCCAACCCTGTACTCTCAGGACCCTGTATATAATGATGGATGTGATACAACCACTGTCCTTAAGCAATAGCAGCAGCAGAGACAAAATAATATAAGCAACTAGTTGTAACATGGCTCTTTCAAATAAAATTATATGGGTGCACAGAGGTCAAATATAGTTTAATGTATCCCTCATAAAGCAGGTGATAACGGTAGTGTTAATTCTTTGTTGTTAAGGGCAAAAGACAACATTCCAAGTTATGAGATATGTACCTAATAGATAAGTAATCAGAAACCAATAAAGAGAAAAATAATAGCAAAGAAGTGAATACTGTACAATAAGATGGGTCATGAGCCCTGGATATAGTATACTCTCAAAACTATTGGCTAAATTTATAAATAATTAAAAATTATCAAAGTTAACATTTATCTCCAGTTTGAAATATGCATTTTAACAAGTGCTACATACATAGTAGCTGTTATGTTGCTATTCTCATTTAATGAATAAAAGAGATAGAACATACAGAATTTAAGCAGATTACCCAACATCACACAGCAATTTAAACAACAGGCAAAACACTTGATTGCAGGCAGTCAATTTTCAACCAGACTCCTTATATGTATTTATGAATTTTTCCTATATAAGTTACTAAGATTGGGTGTTTGTACAGATATTTGTCAATCTATCCTAAATTGGACAATAACTTTTTTAATAAAAGCTTTACCAAATATGGAATTATTTCTGGGTTTTCCTGTTGCTACTTATGAAACATGAGTATGCTATTATGATAGTTTCAGGCGTCATAGGTCTTATCTAAACACTTTTTGTAAAAATTACCTTTGTCTAAGAGAAAAGTTTTAAAATGTTGCCTATGTTTTTGGCAAGTAGGAGTGTAACTCCAGCACAAACTTCCAGGCCATTTTTATATAAGCTATTAATTTTATTTATTTTTTTTTATTTTTTTTTATATGAAGTTTATTGACAAATTGGTTTCCATACAACACCCAGTGCTCATCCCAAAAGGTGCCCTCCTCAATACCCATCACCCACCCGCCCCTCCCTCCCACCCCCCATCAACCCTCAGTTTGTTCTCAGTTTTTAACAGTCTCTTATGCTTTGGCTCTCTCCCACTCTAACGTCCTTTTTTTTTTTTTTTTTTACCTTCCCCTCCCCCATGGATTCCTGTTAAGTTTCTCAGGATCCACATAAGAGTGAAACCATATGGTATCTGTCTTTCTCTGTATGGCTTATTTCACTTAGCATAACACTCTCCAGTTCCATCCACGTTGCTACAAAAGGCCATATTTCATTTTTTCTCATTGCCACGTAGTATTCCATTGTGTATATAAACCACAATTTCTTTATCCATTCATCAGTTGATGGACATTTAGGCTCTTTCCATAATTTGGCTATTGTTGAGAGTGCTGCTATGAACATTGGGGTACAAGTGCCCCTATGCATCAGTACTCCTGTATCCCTTGGGTAGATTCCTAGCAGTGCTATTGCTGGGTCATAGGGTAGGTCTATTTTTAATTTTCTGAGGAACCTCCACACTGCTTTCCAGAGCGGCTGCACCAATTTGCATTCCCACCAACAGTGCAAGAGGGTTCCCGTTTCTCCACATCCTCTCCAGCATCTATAGTCTCCTGATTTGTTCATTTTGGCCACTCTGACTGGCGTGAGGTGATACCTGAGTGTGGTTTTGATTTGTATTTCCCTGATAAGGAGCGACGCTGAACATCTTTTCATGTGCCTGTTGGCCATCTGGATGTCTTCTTTAGAGAAGTGTCTATTCATGTTTTCTGCCCATTTCTTCACTGGGTTATTTGTTTTTCGTGTGTGGAGTTTGGTGAGCTCTTTATAGATTTTAGATACTAGCCCTTTGTCCGATATGTCATTTGCAAATATCTTTTCCCATTCTGTTGGTTGCCTTTTAGTTTTGTTGGTTGTTTCCTTTGCTGTGCAGAAGCTTTTTATCTTCATAAGGTCCCAGTAATTCACTTTTGCTTTTAATTCCCTTGCCTTTGGGGATGTGTCGAGTAAGAGATTGCTACGGCTGAGGTCAGAGAGGTCTTTTCCTGCTTTCTCCTCTAAGGTTCTGATGGTTTCCTGTCTCACATTTAGGTCCTTTATCCATTTTGAGTTTATTTTTGTAAATGGTGTGAGAAAGTGGTCTAGTTTCAACCTTCTGCATGTTGCTGTCCAGTTCTCCCATAAGCTATTAATTTTAATTCAAAAACTGTGTCAAATTGTTGTTAAAAGAAATAAATCATATTTTTTTAGAGATAAAATAACATTTTTTCCTTCAATTATACTATACCTTCTACTTACTTCTATATTAGAAATTGACGTGTGAATTTGTTGATGTTAATAAATAAAAATGCGAAAGCCCTATTAATCTGCTAAAGCAGCTATGCCAAAAAGTAAATAGCAGTAGAATGATGAATTAATATGTAACAAGATCATAAGTGAACACTTACATTTTCATATAAAAAATTCATTTCTGTTCATGCAGCAGAAATTCCACTTAGTATCACTAATTTTATTTTGGGGTTTGTATTGTGATGTTTCCACTTCTGAAATAAGATACTGAGTTACACCACTATGGTCAAGTGTTAGTGCTTCTCAGCAAAGTATTAATTGGCTGGAAGAGGGAGGTTGGAGAAGTAGGTGGATCCTGAACAAACAGACACATGAAGGCAGCAACTACATCTACTACAACTAATTCTGGAAACAACCTGAAGAATGGCAGAAAAGATAATCCATAGCTAGACATACAGGGAAAGCCAAATTGAAAAAGGTATGAAGGACAGAGATGCAGTCAGAAACTAAATCCCCAGAGAGAGGAGCAGAGAGGAGCAAGGGGATCATACCCCATCCTGGGCATCCCAAGTCCTGAGGAAGTTCCGGGTAAGATGAGTCTCCGTACATCTGGCTTTGAAAATCAGTGGGGAATAACTCTGGGAGCTTTAAAAATCAGCAAGGCTTAACTTTGGGAGAGCCAGAGGGTGAAAGGAAACCAATCCCTGCCCTTAAAGAGTCAGCACACTAAATAACTCAGCCTAAGAAGCAGCAGTTTGAAAGTGCTTGGGATATATGTGAAGGATATTTACTGATTAATCGTAATACATTTTCCAGAGGTGCCGGGACAATCTAGGAACAAAAGTGGAGGCAGGCACCATTTTTCTTGCCCTCTCCCAGCCTAGATAGCCAGATGCTTCCAGGAGCCAGTTAGAACACTCTCCATCTAGCTTGATAGTACCAAGTGCCCCACCCAGCATTCTCTTGCAGACCCACCCTACCCAACACACTCACCTTGGCAAGCATCCCTCCAAAGTGGATCCTGCCCTGCCACACCTGGCAGGCACCCCTGACCTAGACTAGCACCACTCCAAAGTGACTCCAGTCCTGGGGAGGAGGAGAGGGTAAGCCCAAATACCAGCACAACCCCAGTGCCTGTGGCTGGGCCTCTTAGATGGCTATGCAGGGAACAAGCCCTGCCCTTAGGTTCCTCTGCAGATGTGGCAGAGGCTAATTCCAGACAGCAAGGCTGAGTACTAGTCCCTATGGTGACTATAGCCAGGACATTCAACAGAACAGAAAGAGAACCCTTCCCAGTGTACCCAGAGCAGGAAAAGTGAGTCACTATAGCTGCCTGGGAAGAAGGCCAATCCCACAAAGTGTGTCCATAACAATTGCAGCTAGTCACAATAAGAGGGTACACACAGTACACAGAGGGGAGACCCCTGAAGCACGTGGTTATGATGATAGGGAGGTTATGCTATAGGGCACTATTGGACCTCTTCTACACAAAGCCATTACTTCCATGACCAGGAGACATAGCTGCCCTCTCAAATACATAGAAGCAAACACAAAGTGTTAGAAAAAATGAGAGGTAAGAGGAATATATCCAAATTAAAGAACCAGACCATATGACAGAAAAAAGCTAAATGAAACAAATATATACAATATGTCTGATATAGAATTCAAAGTAATGGTCATAAAGATACGCCCTGGACTTGAAAAAACAGTGAATACACTCAGTGAAAATGCCAACAAAGATATATAAAATATAAAAAGAACCAATCAGAGCTGAAGAATAGAGTATCTGAAATGAAAAATACACTAGATGGAATCAATAGATGAGAGGATTCAGAAGAACATATCAGTGATCCAGAAGACAGGCTAATGGAAGGCAATCAAGCTAAACAGCAAAATGAAAAGAAAAAGAATAATAAAAAATTAGCACAGGTTAAGGAAACCCTGGCCCATAATTAAGCATAATAACATTCACATTATGCAGTTCTCTGAAGGAAAATAGAGAGAGAAGGGATGTGAAACCTTGTTTGAAGAAATAATAGCTGAAAACTTCCCTAACTTGGGTAAGGAAACAGATATCAAAGTCCAGGGAGCACAGAAAGCCCCTAATAAAATGAATTCAAAGATGCCCTCACCAAGATACATAATTATTAAAATGGCAAAAATTAATGACAAAGAGAGAATCTTAGAAGCATCAAGGAAGGAAGGAAGGAAAGAAGGAAGGAAGGAAGGAAAGAAGGAAGGAAGGAAGGAAAGAAGGAAGGAAGGAAGGAAAGAAGGAAGGAAGGAAGGAAAGAAGAAAGGAAGGAAGGAGTTACATGTAAGAGAAACCCCATAAGGCTATTGGCTGATTTTTCAGCAGAAACTGTGCAGGCCATAAGAAATGACATGATATATTCAAAGTGATGATAGAGAAAAACCTATAACCAGGAAAATCCTACACAGCAAGATTATCATGCATAATTGAAGGTAAGGAATTTGTCAGATGAACAAAAGTTAAAGTTCATCACCACTATATCAGCCTTGTAAGAATGCTAAAGGAAATTCTTTAAGTGGAAAGAAAAGGCCATAACTAGAAGAAAATTATGGAAGGAAAAAAATTCACAAGTAAAAGCAAACCTATAGTAAAGGTAGTAGATTATCACTTATAAACTCAGTATATAGGTTAAAACATGAAAGTAGTAAAATCAATTATATCTACACAAATTAGCTAAAAGACACACAAAATAAAAGGATCCAAAATATGTTATGTAAATAAAATGTAGAATAGACAGTAAAAATTTGCTTCATTTAGAATGTGTTTGAATTTAAGAGATCATCAACTTAAAATAGATTGTTATACACATATGATGTTATATATGAGCTCAATGCCAATCACAAGTAAAAATTCTATAATAGATAAAGAAATAAACAGAAAGAAATCCAAGGATAACACTAAAGAAAGCCATAAAACCACAAGGGAAGAGAACACGAGCAGAAGAAAGGAACAAAAAATATCTAAAAAATCAACCAGAAAACAATTTTCAAAATAGCAATAAGTACATGCTTATAAATAATTATTTTAGTCCATGGAAATGGACTAGCTTGCTTCAATCAAAAGACATGGGATGACTTAATGGGGGAAAAAAGACCCATCTATATGCAGTGTGTAAAAGACTTATTTCAGACCTAAAGATATATACAGACTGAAAGTATAGGGCTGGAAAAACATACCATACAAATGGAGGCACAATTTAAAAAAAAAGTCAGAGTAGCAGTAGTTATATAAAACAAAATAGAATTTAAAACAAAGACTGTAGCAAGAGACAAAGAAGGGCATTACATAATGATAAAGGGATCAATCTAACAAGAGGATATAACAATTATAAATATCCATACACCCAACATAGGAGCACCTAAACATATAAAGCAAATATTAACAGACATAAAAGGAGGAATTGATAAAAATACAATAATAGTAGGGGACTTTAACAAACCTCTTACTTCAATGGATAGACAATGTAGACAGAAAATCAACAAGGAAACAATGGCTGTGAACTACACATTAGACGGACAGACCAAACATATATAAGAACAGTCCATCCCAAAACAGAGTACACATCCTTTTCAAGTGCACATAGGACATTCTCCAGGATAGATACGTTAGGCCTCAAACCAATTTTCAATAAATTTAAAAAGACTTAGATCACACCAAGCATCTCTTCTGACCACAATGGTCTGAATTACAAACCAAGAAGAAAAAAACAAAACAAACAAACAACAAAAAAAACCACCTAGAAAACACACAAACACATAGAAGCTAAATAACCTACTACTAAATAACCAAAGACTCAACAAAGAAACCAAAAAGGAAATAAAAAGTATCTGGAGAAAATGAAAATGGAAAGACAATACAAAATCTTTGAGATGCAACAAAGCAGTGCTAAGAGGGAAGTGTACAGCAATACAGCCCTACATGAAGAAACACAAAAAATCTCAAATAAACAATCTAATTTTACACATAAAGAAACTACCCCTAAAAAACAACAAATAAAGCCAAAAGTTAATAGAAGGGAAGGAATAGTAAAGATTAGAGCAGAAAAGAAATAGAGACAAAAACAAAAAACAAAAACAAACAAAAACAAACAAACACACCAGAAAAGATCAATGAAACGGAGAATAAAAAAAATTGATAAACCTTTAGTCAGACTCATCAAGAAAAAACCACAGTGGACTCAAATGAAATGAGAAAAGGAGAAGTAACAACTGACCACAGAAATGCAATTATAAGTTAATACTATAAAAATTATATAACAAATTGGACAATCTAAAAGAAGAAACATACAATCTTCCAAAACTCAATCAGGAAAAAATGGAAAAACTGAACAGTACAATTACTAGTAACAAAATTGAATAAGTTATCAAAAATTACTCAACAAACAAATTTCAAAGTATTCCAAAAAAATAGAAGAGAAAGAAAAACTTATAATTTTATTCTAAGTAGCCAGCATTACCCTGATATCAAAATAAGACAAAAAAGTAATAATAACAGCAACAACCAAAAATAAATACCAAAATACTTGAAAAAATTATAGGTCAGTGTCTCTGAGATGCAAAAATCCTCAACAAAATGTTAGCAATCCACACTCAACAATACATTAAAAGAATCATTCACCATGATCGAGTGGGATTTATTCCAAGGATGGTTTAATATTCATAAATCAATGTGATACATCACATTAACAAAAGGAAAGATAAAATTCGTATATTCATCTCAATATGGTCAGAAAAATCATGTCACAAAATAAAACATCTCTTCATGACAAAAACTCTTAACAAAGTGGATTTAGAGGGAATATACATCATCATAATAAAAACCACGTAAAAAAACCCCCGTAGTTAACATTCCAATGGTGTCAAGCCATAAGCTTTTCCTCTGATACCATGAACAAGAAAGGATTACCATTATTAACACTTGTATTCAAAACAGTATTGGATATCCTAGCTGCAGCAGTCACACATACAAAAAGAAATAAAAGTCTTCCAATAAGGAAAAAGTAAAAATTGTCAGTATTGGCAGATGACATACTACATAAAAAAACCCTAAAGACTCCAGCAAAAAAACTTTAAGAACAATTGAATGAATTCAGTAAAGTTGCAGAATATAAAATTAATATACAGAAATATATTGTGTTTCTATACACTAATTAAAGAGGTGGTAGAGAGAGAAATTAAGACAACATTCATATTTATAATTGAAGCAAAAAGAATAAAATGCCTAGAAACAAATTTAACCAAGAAAATAAAACCTATACTCTGAAAACTATAAGACATTGATGAAAGAAATTGAAGATGACACACATGAAAAGATATACCATGCTTATGGATTGGAATAATTAATATTGTGAGAGTGTCCATACCATCCAAAGTAATCTACAGTTTCAATGCATTTCCTATCAAAATATCAATAGCATTTTTTACAGAACTAGAACAAATAATTCTAAATTTTTTATGAAACTGCAAAGACCTCAAATAGTCAAAGAAATCTTGAGAAAGAGGAACAAAGCTGGAGGTATTACAACCCCAGATTTCAAGATATACTACAAAGCTTTGCTAATCAAAACAGTATGGTACTGGCATAAAAATAGAAACAAAGATCAATGGACAGAACAGCGAGCCCAGAAATAAACTAAACTTTTATGGTCAAGTCATCTATGACAAAGGAAGCAAAATATAGAATGAGGAAAAGACAATCTTTTCAATAAATGGTGCTGCAAACACTAGACAGGTACATGCAAAAGAATGAAACTTGACCACTTTCTTATACCATATGCAAAAATAAACTCAACATGGATTCAAGACCTAAATGTGATATCTTAAACCATAAAACTCCTAAAAGAAAACATAGGCGGTGATCGCTTGGATATTAGCCTTAGAAACATATTTATGGGTATGTGTCCTCAGGCAAGAGAAATAAAAACAGAAATAAGCTATCAGGACTACACCAAAACAAAAAGATTTTGCACAGCAGAAAATGCAACAATCAATAAAACAAAAAAAAGCTATCTATTAAATGAGAGAAGATATTTGCAAATGATATATCTGATAAGAGGTTAATATCCAAAATATATAAAGAACTTCTACAAGTCAATACCAAAAAGAAAACAATCCAACTAAAAATTCATCAGATGATCTGAATAAACATTTTTCCAAAGAAGACATATAGTGGCCAACAGACACGTGAAAGAATGCTCAACATCACTAATTTCAGGGAAATGCAAATCAAAACCGCATATCACATCACACCAGTCAGAATGGCTAGTATCAAAAAGACAAGAGATAAGTGTTAGTGAGGAAACTGTTAGTGGAGAAAAGGGAACCTTCAACTGTTGGTGGGAATGTAAATTGGTGCAATTGCTGTGGAAAATATTATGGAGGCCTCAAAAATCTAAAAATAGAAATACCATATGACCCAGTAATTCCACTGTTGGGTGTTTACCCAAAGCAAATGAAAACATTAATTTGAAAATATATAAATGTATTCCCATCTTTATTGCAGCATCATTTACAATAGCCAAGATATGGAAGCAACCCAAGTGTCCATCAATAATGAATGGATAAAGTAGATGTGATTTAAGGGTGTGTGTGTGTGTGTGTGTGTGTGTGTGTGTATACATACATACAAACATACATACATATACACATCCAAATGGAATATTACTCAGCCACAAAAAGAATGAAATTTTGTCATTTGTGACAATATGGATGAGCTTAAAGGGCATTATGCAAATGAAATAAATCAGACAAAGACGTATGCTATGTGGTTTCACTTACATGTGAGATCTAAAAAACAAAACAAAAAAATCAAATCAGACCCATAAATGCAGAGAACCAGGGGCATTTATGGGTGGTTACCAGAGGAAAGGTGAATGAGAAGGGCAAAATGGTAACGGATATTAAGAGGTTTAAACTTCTAGTTATAAAATAAATAAGCCATGGAGACAAAAAGTACCACATAAGGAATATACTCCATAATATCGTAATAATGTTGTATGGTGACAGATGGTACCTACACTTTTTGTGGTGAGACTTGAGTAATGTATGCAAATGTTGAATCTATTGTGCATTGAAAGTAATTTAACGTTGAATGTCAACTATATTTCAATAATAAATATAAAAAAGTAATTGTCAAATTCAAATGAGATAGTGGATATAACTTTGAGCTCTTAACTGTTTTGCATGTATTTGTTCATTTAATCCTTACAACATTATGAGGTAGGAATTTTATCAGAGCCAGGATTAAGATGAAATAATCAAAATGAGTCATGCATGTGCAGGGTCATATATTAATGTAAAAGTTTGATATCTTGTGCATCATTCATACTTCGCAATAATTTTGATTTTAAAAAATTATTAAAATATTATCTAGCTTAATGCATCTAGAGGTGCCACCTTAAATTTGGCATATAAGTCAACTCTAGTTCCAGCCCCGTATTTTATTACCTGCATTTTACAAATGCAGTTGAGGATTAAAGGTCTCAATCTTGTCCATGGTCACATGGCCAGCAAGTGACAAAACTGGCTTTGTCCTTAAGCATTAGGTTGCTGTATACTCACCTTTAGGCTTCTGAGTTTACCTCAGACTGTTTCTACCTTATACTGTGTCATCAAGAAATACATGTAACTTGGTTTTGGTAAAAAGAATGGCGGAGACATGTTATAAAACAACTATCTCCTTATTTTTTGTCATACCACATCTTCAGTCCTCTATCTCCAAATGTTTCTGCCTTGCATCAGGGTAGGATATAGGTAAAAAAATAAATGAATAAATAAATAACTCTGAACTTAAAATTAAGTTTTTAAATTCCAGTTAGTTAACATCCAGTGTATTATTAGTTTCAGGTGTACAATATAGTAGTAATTCAATGCTTCATACAACAGCTGGTGCTCATCACAAGTGCACTCTTTAATCCTCATCACCTATTTAACATTGTGTTTATTAACAAATATATAAAATAAAGCTAATTCTTTTTTTAAAAAGTAGTGAAAGAGAGACAGAAAAGGAGGCATTTGGGAATGTGTATGTGCTCATTTTTCCCTTGGGGAAGATTATTTCTAAAGAATTAGGGTATGGCTTAAATACGTAATTCCACATCAACTTTTCCTGCATCTACCTTAAAAGATGGCTAAGGTATTATGCCCACTGTTCTTGTATTTCCTCTTCTCAGACATATAGAGATGATAGTTGTGGCTGAAGCAGCCATCTCAGACTATAAAGTGACCTTGCTAATTAAGGCTATGTATTGAACTTTTATGATATTCTTTATCATGTTATTTTATTTAATCCAATATAATTTTGAGTCATATATACCCTCAATGAGCAAATGATTACTAAACCCAGAGAAGCATATGACTGAGTGAGAAAACTAAAAGCAAAAACAGTGTTCTAGGGAGGTCAAAAGAGTCATCCAATGAACTAATTCAGAGTTTTTAGCCAAAAATATTTCCTTTTAGACCCAGGTAGAATCTTCCCTGTATGTATGTAGGGTGACTTTCTATACTCCTAACTCACACTGTAATTTATCATAGATCCAATTCTTATCACATTGTTCTTTAAGTATCTGTTAGTCTGCCTCTATCAGTATACTGTGAGATCCTTGAAATAGACATATGAATCATTCTTTTGAAATGCCAGGGAAGAATATTACCTATACACATGCTATCAGTAAAGATTGATTAATGAACTCATAAAATTATTTACCTCTTTTTCCAATGTCAGTGACATTCAGATTTACCCAAAGTAAATAAGAGAGATATAATTTTCCAAATAACTTTCTTTAAATTATCAAGTTACCTGAAACCAATCTGCTATATATGGCATGAAACAACAAAATAATTCATTTTGTTATATGCCTTTACTGTCTCAATGCCAACATTATTCTTCCCATTAGCTATTGATTCCACAGTGTTGCCTTATACAATGCCTTAGCCCAATAATTCCTTTCAATTATATCAATCTTCTCACATATATATTTCTACTTAGAAATAAAAGTCACGATAATGCATTGAAATCACTACAGTTCTTGGACAATGAGTATAGAAGGGTGTTTTGGGGGGACCTAAAATAGCATTAACATCTTTTAGCTGAAATCAATTTAGCATATTTTAATACTCAGAATTTTTCATTCTTATTCAAATGAAAATTCTTCAAATGTGCTGTCTCCAAGTGCAGAACAAATCATTATAGAGAGAAATGCATGATATCTATTCATATCTAGCATATATTTTGAATTTCAAGACATGTGTCAGTATGAATGTATTTTTTCTTTTCCTTTATAAATTATTTTAAAATGTTAAATCAAGTTTGAACTATAAGCATCATACAAATGTCTTTGTACTGTCTAATAAATTATGCTAGCTAAACTTTTTTCTTAAATTATTTTTAATAAGTAAGAAATCTAAATGGAAATGAATCATATGCTTGCACTATTGCTGTCAAAATGAGTTTGCATAAAAAGAATATATATTAATATTGCATGGAGAGACCTTTAGGAAATAAAGAATGTGGTTATAGTATTTATAAAAGGAATACTTTCTGAGTTAAATTAGGAGCAGTGTTATGTTCTTTCATTCTGTTACATTAAATATTATCAGATTAAAAATGCCAAAATGAAAATGCTTATATTAAAATATTGTATATCATATTTTAAAGATTATTCAATTTTTCACAGCCCTATTTTCGACCATATTCATTCTCTTTGAATGGATCAAATGCAGATCAGTCTTCTTTGTAGACTTTCTGGCACTTTTTCTAGCCTTTCGGTTTAAACTCCACTCCTGACATTGGTGAACTATTTGAAATACCATAAAGAAAGGATAAAACAAGATATCAAAACTTGTGTTACCTTCCTTATTACATTCTTGGAGTAATTTTCCCAAACTTTGGAAATTTTAATTTTCTATAATGTAAAACTGGTCCAGTGATATTATCCTATAAAACTCTATTGATTAATGAATTTGAAAACTACATTTAAGAATTATTGTTATTACAGAAACAGTTCTGATTGGGCACTTTAGGCAAGCTCTCCTGGGGTTTTAAGGGAAAATTCGGTGGTAAAAGTAAACATTATTTGGGCTCAGGGTCAAAAACCTAGTATCCAAGTGGTATCATGGAAGATGATGGAGTATGACGCTCTAGGAACTGGTCCCTCCACCAAAAAATCTACTGGGCTACTAAGAACTATTAGAATTAACTATGCGGAACTTGGCATTTTACTCAAACACTTGCAGCATCCAGGAGGATACTTTTTGAAGAAAGAGGATGGTAATATTCAGTGAATTCCACTGTTTTGCATGACAGCTACCAACCCCCACCCCCACTTCAGAGCAGGTAGCCCTGGGAAACACCTGCTTTCATCCTGCAACTTGCTGTGGCCCTGACCTGGGCCAAAGTTGGACACTTAACAGACTGAGCCACCCAGGTGCCCCAGAACTTAAATTAACTCTCCTAAAAATTCTCAAAGAGGTAAAGAATACCAAATGTACTTTTGAGATAAAAGTTTTGACACCAGAGAGAAGTGGTAGTTACAGAACAATATGAATGGACTGCTACTGAATTACACATTTTAAAACGGTTAATTGTATGATATGTGAATTTTACCTCAAAACAAAACAAACAAAATCTGGTATTACAGAAGCCACTATGGTAGAATTAAATATTTAAATTCAATACCAAATTAAACACAACCCCACTGGAACATTTAAACTGAGTAATTAGATTGAAAAATGAACTCGGACATATCAATTAAATGGGTAAAAAATATACGTAAGGATTATAAATTTAGATAATACAAGCAGTCAATACCATATAAAAAAACATTCAATCTCTCCCACTTAGGCAAGTGCAAAGTCAAATATCAAGAATTATTGAATCTCTCTCTCCCCCCCCCCAAAAAAAAGAAAAGAAAAAATTTCTGGAAGTTATATCAGAAATCTTCAAAATATTTATACCCTTTGTCTTAATACTAATTTCTAGGATTCTAACCAAAAAAAGAAAAAATCAGAAATTTGGACATCTTGCATGCAAACATACTTAACATTATATGTTTGTATGAGAAACTTATAAATGACTTATTAGAATATATAAATTATCTAAATATTTATTTAGATATTAAATAAAATAAATTTTGTGATGCAATACAAAGTTATTTAAACTATGTTTTAGAATGTTATGTATGAAGCAGAACATAGGTCTATAAAATATTTTAAGTATGCCAATAAACTGGCAATATACTATTTCAGATTTTAGCTATAAACTTATGTGGTTGGGTGCATAGCAAAGTATGGAAAATGCAGAAAATATCAAGTGTTTATTTCTAATTATTGTAACAATGGGTTATTTTTGTGCTTTCCATTATTACTTTATGTATTCTGAAAAATATTTTATAATGACTCTTCATTACTTCTCTGATCAGAAAATAATAAACACTATTTTCTAAACAAACCTAAAAGCAGGTTTCTAGAATTCACTACTGGCAAAGTAGCTTATATCAGACTAACCTTCCTGCTGATAAACATGAACATCTCTGGACAAAATATGAAAAACATTTAATTGAAGGCACTGTAGAATGAACAAAAGAAGGTAGATTTGGAGAGATTCAATCCTTGAAAGCAGGAAAATACAGAGGATGAAATACACAATTATTCAGCTTCCCCTGAAAATACTTTCTCATTCATGTGGCCACCAGAAGAAACTCAAATAGAAAGCTGAAGACATTTCTTAAGGGTTTAAGACACATAATTTGTGACTCCATCAGGGGTTTGGAATTGAGAAAGAAAATACCAGAATGATAGAAGCAATAGAGTAAGAGCTCTAAAATATCCATAGAAACTCCCCTAAAATCTGACCACTAAGATATGTTTATTTTAGGCAAGAGTCCAAGAAATCAGTGGGGATACCACAAGTAGGAAGCTAAAAATCCAAGTACAGCTATCATCAGGTGCCTGTTATTGAATAGAGCTTGTTTGCATCCCACCAAATTAGAGAGGCATGTTAAGACTTTAGGCTTTCCATTGTAATTCCATAAGGTCACATGTTAGATGAAAAGGTAATGTCTATGAACTAAATTAATAGTATAAATAAGGCATAGCTGAAATTTTAACAAAATAACCAACCCACAGATTAGAAAGCTCAGCAAATACCAAGAAATCGTGATTATAGTTACAATACAATTAAGTGCAATTTTAATTTTATGTAGCTTGTGATAATTCAAAAATGCATATTGTAATCTCTAGGTCAGCAAACAAAATTCACTGACAACAAAAAAAGAGTTATGGATGACAAACCTATAGACCAGAAAGAACGACATTAAAAAAAAAAAAAAAAAAGATTGGAAAGATACAAATGAAGATGAAACAGAAAAAACAGAGGGGACAAAAAGATTCTAAATCATATATACTAAAAGTTTATGCTATAAATGTAAATGGATTAAATATTCAAAACTTAAAGCAGATATCTTCAAGCTAGTGGGAAATGGAAGACAGGTAAATAATGGAAAGTCAAAATCGGAAAAGACTCAAACACTAAGGATAAGCAAGCTAGTGTGGCTATAACAATGCCAAATAAAACAGGCTTTCAGGAAATGAGGATCACCAGTAATAGAGACACATTCTATAATAACAAAAGAGCATATTGATGAAGGAAACTCAACAATCTTAAATGTGTAGCAACTATCATTGAAATTTAAAATACATGGAACAAAAACTTTCAAAAATACAAAGAGAAATAGACAAATCCACACTTACAGGTGCAAATTTTTAATGTCTCTTTTAGTAGTTGATAGGCAACAAATTAGTAAGTACATAGATTTAAACCATACTACTATCCAATGTGATCTAGTAGACATTAACAGAACACTGTCACTGTATCTCTAAGCATATGAAACCTTCATATAAATATTCTACTACAAAAGTCTCCATGTATTTTAATAGTTTGAAACTTTACTGAATATACTAACACAATGGAATTAAGGTAGAAATAAATACAAAAGGATAGCTTGAAAAATCCTAAGTACTTAGAAAATAACCAACACAATTATAAATAACCAAGGATCAAACAAAAATAACAAAGTCAATTATGTGTATGTGCATATATGTGTATGATTTATAGGAACGATAACTTAAAGATCCATCAATATTTGTGGAATTCAGCCAAACATAGTGTTTAATAAATATCCATCTTTAAATAGATAATTTAGAATCAATAATATAAGATTACATAAATGAATGGAGAGCCATAATATAATTATGGATTGTAGAAGTCAATATTAATATAGCCATTATACCCAAATCAATCCATAAATTCAATTTAGTTTCTATCAAAATCCAGTACGCTATTTCATTGACAAACTGATCCCAAAATTCATATTGAATTTCAGTATATCTAGAATAACCACTAGCTACACTAAGCAGGACTGTGTGGTATAGACAAATGGAATAAAAGAGTGCATAAATAGATTCACAGTATATGCGCAATAGATTTTGTATAGGTGCAAAAGTAATACAATGGGGATACTTCAAAAGCAGGATAGATAAATGATCCATGACACAAGAGAATATGCACAAAATCTTCAAAATCAGTAGTGGTAACGAAAATTCATGTTGAAATTATGAGCAGTTTTAAATCTGATAACGTCAGGGCGCCTGGGTGGCTCAGTCGGTTGAGCGTCAGACTTCGGCTCATTTCATGACCTCACGGTTTGTGAGTTAAGGCCCCACATCCGGCTCTGTGCTGCTCAGAGCCTGGAGCCTGCTTCACATTCTGTGTCTCCCTCTCTCTCTCTCTGCCCCTCCCCCACACGTGCTCTGTCTCTCTCTGCCTCTCAAAAATAAAGAAAACTGATTTAAAAAAATTAAACAAAAAATCTGATAATGTCAACTGTTAATGTGAAGCAATTTCCACTCTAGTACAACTTTGAAAAACACATTAGCCAAACCCTATAAAGTTAAATATAATCTATGCTATGGCACTACTCCTGGGTATTTATCAAGGATAAATGGAAATGTAATATCATCTGTGTTCATGGAAACTGAATAGAGTTTTAACCCAAGTGTCCATCCATAAGTCAAAGAATCAGCAAGTTGTGATATATATTTACTTAGCAATAACAAGGAACATATAATCATATTGATAAATTCAAAAATTATGCTGCATGTACACACTCTACTTCCTATACCAAATACATAATTTCATTTATATGAATTTTTAGATCAAGCAAAATGAAACTTTGGTGATGGAAATTAGAAGTAGTTGCCGCTTTGTAGGGGTCAGGGATTGACAATAAAAGACACAAAACATTTTCAAGGGTGACAGAATGGGGGTTACGCATTTGTCAAAACTAATATCACTGTACAATTAAAATGGGTACATTTTACTTATCCAAAAGGTACTTCAATAAAAAACACAGAAAAACTAACAAAAATAGTCTATTGAACAAACATAGAATAAAATTTGTCCATGAGCATTAGAATAGATGTTGGCAGTATTTCCACTTAAAAAATAAGAGCTAATATGATTAAAGGTGTTGAGTACAAACAAATCCTTAGGCAAAGTAAAGAAATGATGAACTTTATCAGTAGAAAGTTTCAGCAGTTTATTACCTACTATTAATGGATTCGGTATTGGCAAAATCAGTACTTTTACTATGCCATGCACTTTACTAAGGTGTTGCTTGCATAGTTATGTGTATTTATCAAAATTTGCTCCTGCAGAAAACCAGTCTCTCATTTCTATCCAGTACATATTCTATGAAGATACCACATATTAGCATACTAGTAATATATACTCTCGCTTCAAAACATCCAAATTTAGAAGGGTAGAGAAAGGCATAATCTTTATTTTAAGCGTTTTCCTCAGAAAGCTAGGGTTTCCTGAAGCTTTATTCCTGCCACTGCCAGAGATGAAGGCAAGGTTAATTTCCTAATCCTCCAGGCCTTGGAAATTCACTTCACCAAAGCAACTCTGCTTTGTCTGCTTTATATTGGGGCTTCGCAAGAGATTTTCTTTGAATAATAAAGTCTGGTTTTAAAAACAAAAGCTATCTGTCCCTATTCATAAAACAGATCAGCGTTTGCCATGGGCAGTGGTGGGAAGAGAGAGCTGATTGCAAGGGAGCACAAGGGAACTTTCTTGTTTTATCAAAATGTTCTGTATCTTGATGTGGTGGTGCTTGCATAACTGTGTACGTTTTTCAAAATTCATGGAACTTTACACCTAAAATTTGAGAAAATTATGCGCATCTAACCTTAAAAAAAAATCAAAGCTTGATTAAAGCAGATTGCTTTCCATTCTGGTAAGAGTCTTCCAAGAAGTTACATGTGAAATGTCATATGCTTATATTTCCCATCCCCTCAGCCTGGATAATTAGCATGCTATGTATACAGAGTTGGGTTTGGAGAGAAGAGGACATGGCCAGATATCTTTCATTTTAAAAAGTAAACAAACACACAGTGAGTAGTTAAGGAAGGAAATACTTTGTCTTAATAGCACATTCTGGTGCTTCCTATCTATCTCTTAAAACTTAGCAGAAAAATGTATTTAAAAAAGTCTAGGAAATCACTGTCTCCATTTTCTTCCCACTCAATGGTTAGTTAATCAAATATGGCTTTTTTTAACATGCTATTTTAATTACATTTTAATCAGATAAAATTCTCTATTTTTTGTTTTTTTTCTTTATCTTATGTCTGTTAAGATGTGTAGTATTGTCTAGTATTGTTATCTTTTTTAGTGTGTTTCATGTGCACTTGAAATTTCAGAAAAGAATGTGTATTCTGTACAGAGTTGGGTGGTTTCTAACCGTCAGATTAAATTTGGTTGGTAGTGTTGCTGAGGTCTTGGATATCTTCACTAATTTTCTGATAACTTGTTTTGTTTATTATTGAGAAGACTGTTGAAATCTCCAATTTATTTGTGGATTTCTCTCCTTCACCTTGAGTATTGGCAGTTTGGTTTCATTATCTTGAAGCTCTGTTGTTTGCTGCACAAACATTTAGAAGTGTTAATGCCATCTTTATTTCTGGTTATATTCTTTTAACTAAGGTTACATTAGCTGATATTAATACACCTACTCCAGATTTCTTTTGGTTTGGTTTTGTATAGTTCTCTACACTTTTGTTTTTAACCATTTAAAGTGGATTTCTTATAGACATCATGTAGTTGGGTGATTTATTTTTTTAAATAACAATTGACAATCTCTTTTAATTGTTTTAGACCATTAGGTCTAAATTTTTTTTTAAGCTTATTTATTTTGAGAGAGACAGAGACAGAGCCAGTGGGGAAGGGGCAGAGAGAAGCAGAGGGAGAAAATACCAAGCAGGCTCCCCCCTGCCAGGGCAGAGGCCCACATGAGGCTTGAAGTCATGAAACTGCCAGATCATGACCTGAGCCTAAACCAAGAGTCCGACACTTAACTAACTGAGCCACCCAGGAGCCCCAACCATTAAGTTTGATTTTTGATGTGGTTGGATTTAGTACTACCATTGTATTTCACCGTCGGCCGCTCCCAACCCCACTTGTCTATTCTGTCTTGTTTTACCTTTGGTTCTGCATTTTGTAGCTTGTTTTCACTTACATATATAGAGTATTGCATTGTTTATCCATTGGATTTTTAGCTACATCTTCTCATTATTTAAGGAGTTTCCTCAGGGATTATAATATGCCAATCTAACATTTCATAGTCTACTTAAATATTGTAATACTTCAAATAAATTTATGTGGAAGCTTTGGAAATACATCAGTAGGTTCCCTTATCATCTCACTAAACTTCATGATATTGCTATCTTATTATATGCTTTCAAAACTTCATTATAATTTAAATTTCAAGATTCATACATATTTTATTTTAAAACCTTTTATATTTTACTCAAAGATTTACTATTTATGTTGCTCTTCCATCATTCTCAAACTTCCATGCTCCCCTCCCTTATTCTGATCCTTCATCATAAAGGACTTTTGTTTTTTTCGTGTAGAACAATCTTACTGGAACATAATTTTCTGTTTTCCTTTATTTGAGACTTTATTAAGCCTTTGTTCCTGGCCTAGGAAATAGCTAGTCACTTAATTTGTTGTTAATTTCTATCTAATGTGACAATTTTTTCTAGAATTTTTTACTATATTTTTTGGTTTTGGGTAGTTGATTGTGATGTGCTTAATTGTAGTTGTCTTTAAATTTACATTATTTGGGGTTTGGTGGATTTCTGAAATCTTTAAATTTATGATTGCTAAATTTTTATTTGTAATGCAGATATTTCTCCGTATTCATTTTTCCTTCTTTTGAGACTCAAATGAAACAACTATTTTGACTTTGTGATAATGGGCCACAAATCATTGAAGCTTTATTCATATTTTTAAAGTATGTTTTTCAAATAAGAAAATTTCCATCAATTTATCCTCAAGTTCACTGGTTTGTTCTTCGCTCATATCTATTCTAATATGGAACCTAACAAGTGATTAAGAGCCTTTTTTTAGGATTGAAGTTTTGACCATTAACAATTCATCTTAGATGGTTTGATACTTTTAATTTCATTGCTGAAAAATTGTATTCTATTTATTTCAAGTATTTTAACCTTTACCTACTGAGTCATAATTATATTAAATGCTTTAAAGTATTTGTGTGATAATTCCAACATTTGAATCATCTCAGGGTTAGCATCTGTTATTTTACATGAAAATTGATCACATTTTCCTGGTTATTTTTGTGTGATATAAATTTGGATTGTATTCTAGACATTTTAAATGATGTGTTTTTAGACTCTAGATTTTATTATAACCATATGAATTATGATGATGGTTTTGGTTTATTTTTGCAGGAAATCAGCATGAATAGATTCAGTTGGCACATTCTCCCTCACCTTCTATGAGAACTAGTTTTAATCTCTGTTCAGTTTCAAAGCCTTTATATACTGTTTTGGCTACATTCCATGCATGGACTGCTTAAGTGTTAGTCTGAGATGCAGGCAGAGGCATAAATATTAGTTCATTTCTCAGAGTCTTTTCTAGGATATTTTGGGCCACACAGGTGTATCTCAGATGTAAGCCCAAGAAAAGACATGTGTAGATTTACATACAAAATTTGGAGATTTCCTTTTCGGCGCTTTGCCTTGGAATCCCCCCCCCCCAACTCCTTTCTCTGCAGAGGCAATTTTCTTTTTGTTTGTTTTGTTTGTTTGAATTAGAGATTACCCCCACACACTGCTGCTTCATCAGGAAGCAACATGACTGGGGGCTGGCTTTGGGGCAAAGCCACAGGAGAAAAAGAAGAGTATGGGCAACAGAAGGAAATTTAATTCTATGATAATTGCTTCTCAAGTTTTCAAAACCCTTCACACTTCACATGTTTTTGATTATTTTTAAGAGTCCTCAAGTAATTGCTCTTTATTATCTCTATTATGGTAAAATACACATAACAAAATTTACCATCCTAACAATTTTAAATAGACATCTTTAAGTATTAAATATATTTAATATATTGTACAAATATCACCACCATCTATCTCCAAACTTTTTCACCTTGTAAAACGAAAACTCCATACCCATTAAATAAGAACTTTCTATTCCCCTTAACACCTGTCACATGGCAATGACCATTCCTCTTTCTGCTTCTAGGATTTTGACTATGTACCTCACAAAAGTTCTCATACAATATTTGTGCTTTTGTGGCTAGATTATTTCACTTGACATAATATCCTCAATGTTCATCCATGTTATAATATATGTCGGAATTTCTTTTCTTTTTAAGACTGAATTGTATTCCATTGTATGTATATATTCTACTTATCCATCCATCTGTTGATGGGTACTTGGGTTATTGAGTTTTAGCAGTTCTTTATATATTCTGAATATTAATCTATATCAGATATATGATATAAAATATTTTCTCTATTCTGTAGAATGCCTGGTCATTCTGATGGTAACTTTTGATAAATGTTTAGTTTTTTTTTTTTTTTATAAAGTCCAACTTGTCCTTTTTTTCTCTTGCTACCTATGCTTTTAGTGATATATCCGAGAAATAAATTCCCAATGTCATGAAACTCTTCTACTGTTTTAAGACCTTTATAGTTTTAGGTCTTACATTTAGGTCTTTAATCCATTTTGAACTAATTTTGGCATAAGGTGCCAACTCAGGATACAAATTCATTCTTTTGCATGTGGATATCCAGTTTTCTCAGCACCGTTTGTTGAAAAAAACGGTCTTTTCCTTATGGAATGGTATTGGCACCCTTGTTGAAAATCATTTGACCATGTCTGCAAGGGTTTATTTCTAGTTCCTCTATTCTATTGGTCTATATATCTGTCTTTATGTCACTATCACATTATTTTGATTACTGTAGCTTTGTAATAAGTTTTGAAATCAGGAAATATGAACTGTCCAGATTTTTAAAAATATTATTTCAGCTATTTAGGCTGCCTTGAGATTCCATATGAATTTTCAATGGGATTTTCTATTTCTACAAAAAAAAAAAACCATTGGGATTTTGATAGATTACTTAGTTATGTGGATCATGCAGTGTAGTATTGGCATATTAACAATATTGAGTTCTCATCCACAAGTATAGGATGTATTTCATTTATTTATGTCCTCTTTACTGTATTTCAGTAATGTTTTACATCATTGTCCAAAGCAATGGTTAATCCCTAAGTATTTTATTCTTTTTGATGCTATTGTAAATGGAATTGATTTCTTAATTTCCTTTTCAGATTGGTCATTGTAAGTGTACAGAAATGCAACTGCTTTTTATCTGTTGACTTTATACCCTATTTTACTGAATTCAATTGTTAGGTCTAAGTATTTGTGTGCATGTGTGAGAGATAAAGTTTAATACATATAAGATTGTATAAACTGTCAACAGACAATTTTACTTATTTTCCAATGTGGATGCTTTTTATTTCATTTTCTTGCCTAATTTCTCTGGCTAGAACTTCTAGTCCTATGTTGAATAAAAGTGGTGAAAGTGGGCATCTTTGCCTTATTACTGATCTTAAAGAAAAAGCTTTAAGACTTTCACCATTTACTATGATGTTTACTGTGGATCTTCCAGATGTGGTTTTCATTATGTTGAGGTAGTTTTCTTTTATTTCTAGTGTATTGGAAAATTTTATCATGAAAGCGTACTGAATTTTGTCAAATCCTTTTCCCTATTGATTGAGATGGGGTTTTTGTTGTTGTTGTTGTAGCTTGTTTTGTTTTCTCCCTTCATTTGGTATATTGAGTATTACACTGATTGATACTTGTATATTGAACCACTCTTGCTTTCCATGAATAAATATGACTTGGTTTTGGTATCTGATCTTTTAATATGCTGAATTTTGTTGGTATTTTATTGAGGAATTTTGCAGGAATATTCATAAGGGATATGGCTCTGTAGTATTCTTTTCTTACAGTGCCTTGGTCTGGCTTTGTCATCAGAATAATGTTGGCCTAATGGAATGAATTTAAAAGTGTTTCCTCTTCTTAAATACCTTGGAAAAGTTTAAGAAGGGTTGGTGTTACCTCTTTAAATGTTTGGTAGAATTTACCTATGAAGCCATTAGTCCAGGCTGTTTTTTGTTGGGAGATTTTTGATTATTGACTCAAATTTCTTACCAGTTATAGATCAACTAGTCACAGATCCTGATTTTTTTAGTTCTTCATGATTTAGCCTTAGCAGGTTTGTGTTGTCACAAACTTGTTCATTTTCTGTACGTTAACCAATATTCAGGTGTACAATTATTCATAGTAATCTCTTGTAATCCCTTTTCTTTCGCATAATCAGTACAAATGGCCTCACTTCCATTTCTTATTTTAGTACTCTGAATATTAGTCCATCTAAATAAAAGCTTATTAATACATTTATCTTTTCAAAGAATCAAATTTTAGTTTTATTGATTTTTTTATTCTCTACTTTATCTCTGTTCTAAACTTTATTGCTCCTTCCTTCTATTACCTTTGGGTTTAGTTTCTACTTCTTAATTATTGATTTGTAAAGTTAGGTGTTGATTTGAGATCTTTCTTCTTTTTTAATATAAGCAGTTATAGCTATAAATTTCCACCTTAGCACTTCTTTCACTATGTTTCATACAGTTCTGTTGTACTGTTTTCATTTTCATTCATTTCCTTGTATTTTCTAATTCCCCTTGTGATTTTTTTTACCCATTAAGAGTGTGTTTAATTTCCTCAATTTTTTTTTGTAATTTTCCAGTTTCCCTTCCATTATTGATTTCTAAGTTTATATCATTGTAATTGGGAAGATAGTTCATATGATATCTTTTTAAATCTCCACACTTAACTTGTAGCCCAACATATGATCTATCCTGGAAAATGTCTCACGTGCACTAAATGTCTCAAGTGCACTTGAGAAGAACGTGTGCTTCTGTTACCATGTAGAATGTTCTATACATGTCTACTAGATCTATTTGATATTTTGTATTATTTGATTTTTTTGTTTCCTTACTTACCTTCTGTCTGGTTCAATACATTATTGAAACTGGATTATTGAAGTCTTGGGCTATTTTTTTTTAGCACTGTCTACTTCTCCCTTAAGTTCTGTCAATTATAGCTACATATATTTTGATGGTGTGTTATTAGGTATATAAATGTTTATAACTGTTAAATCTTCTAGCTGTGTTAAACCTTTTATTACTATCTATTGTCTTTCACTCTTTTATTTTTTATTTAAATCTATTTTGTCTGATATTAGTATAGCCACTCTTGATCTCTCTTGGTTGCTATTAGCATAGAACACCATTTTCTATCCTTTCACTTTCAATCTATTTGTGTTAGATCTGAAGTGAGTCTCAAAATAAATTAAGTAAGTACCTAAGTGAGTGAGTCTCTTGTAGACATTATACCACTGAATCCTGTTTTTATCCATTTTGCCAATCTCTTTATTTTGACTGGGGAGTTTAATACATTTACATCTGAAGTAATAACCAAAGGGAGGAACTTACTTATGCAATTTTGTTACTAATTTTCAATAAACCTTATACTTTTAGTCCCATATTTCCTATATTACAGTCTTTGGTGTTTAACTGATTTTTATAGTGAAATGTTTAAATACCTTTCTCACTTCCTTTTTTTTTTTTTTTTTTTTGGCATATTCTACAGCTACCTGGGGGGCTTTTCATGGAGATTACATTTAACATCCTAAGGTTATAATACACTAATTTGAATTACTAGCATCTTAACTTCAATAACCTACAAAAACACTACTTATTTAAAGCTGTGTCCATACCTCTTATGGCTCTTATCACAAAATTATGACTTTAGACATTGTGTGACCTAGAACAAAGTAATATTTTGAAAAATATTATCTTAAATTATGCAGAAAACAAAATATAGTTATAAATCAAATCTATAATACTATTGTATTATATATGTATATCTGGATTAGACTCTACAATCATGTACAAACCAGAATTAACAAGTATTATCACAATATTACTAACTTTATGTATTTATGAATTTCACGTCTTGCCCACGTATTTAAGTTTTTGAAATCTTTATTTCTTCAAATGACTTCAAGTTATGGTCTAGTGACCTTTCATTTCACCCTGGAGGACTCTCTTGAGCATTTTTTATACAGCATATGGTTTGTTACTAGTGGTAACAAACTCTCGGCTTTGTTTATCTGGGAATCTTATATTCTCCCTCATTCTTTTATTTTTATTTTTTTACATTTATTTATTTTTGAGAGACAGAGAGAGACAGAGCATAAGTGGGGGAGGGGCAGGAGACAGAATCCGGTTCCAGGCTCTGAGCTGTCAGTACAGAGTCCAATGCAGGGCTCAAACTCACCAACTGTGAGAACGTGACCTGAGCCAAAGTCGATGCTCAACCAAATGAGCCACCCAGGCACCCCATATTCTCCCTCATTCTTAATGGACATTTTTTGCTCGACATAGGATTTTCGATTATTTTGTTTTTCCTTTTAATACTTTGACTATATTGGTCCATTGCTCTCTAGCCTCCAATGTTTTTGATGAGAAATATGCTGATAATATTTTGAAGACTCCTTATATGTGATGAGTCACTTCTCTCTTGGCCATTTGCAAGATTCTGTCCCTGACGGTTTTCATCCAAAGATTTTTATTTTTATGAGAGACAGAAAGAGAGAGACAAAGAGAGAGATAGAGAGAGAAAAAAAATCTTAAGCAGGCTCCTGCAGAGCCCAATGCAGTGCTTGATCCCATGACTCTGGGATCATGACCTGAGCTGAAATCAAGAGTTGGACACTCAACTGACTGAGCCACCCAGAAACCCCTGTCTTTGAGTTTTTAAAAGTTTGATTAAAACGGATAGTGGTGGGTCCTTGAGTTTATCCTATTTAGATTTGAATTTCTTTGATAATTATTTTCATGTCTTCCATCAAATCTGGGATGTTTTCAGCCACTATTTTTTCAAATATTTTTTTAGCCCCTCTTGTCTTTTTTTGTTTTTTTTCTTTTTCTTTTTTTTTTTTTTTTTTAGGACGCTTGCAATGAATGGTAATCCATTTGATGCTTCTCTGACAAGCATCTGATTGTTTTTCAATCATTTTTTTTCTTTCTGTTTCTCATACTAAATAATTTCTGTTGTCCTATATTCAAGCTTCCTAATTATTTCTTCTACCTGGACAATCTGCCTTTGAACCCTGTAGTGAATTTTTCATTTCAGTGATTGTATTTTTGAGGCCTAGAATTTTTGTTTTATTTTAGGTTCTCTTTTATTGATAATTCCATTTTTTTATATAACTAATTTTCTTGCCTTTTTGTACACCTTCATTTAATTATTTGAGCCTCTTTAGGATGGCTGTCTTAAAGTCTTTGTATCATAGATTTTCCATTAAGTCTTTTCCAGGGACAATTTTATTTTATTTATTTATTTTTCTCCTTTCAATAGTCTGTATTTTCCTATTTCTTTGGATACCTCAAGATTTTTTTGTTGTTGAAAACTGAACATTTGTATTTAAAATTTGTTATCTGGAAATCTAATTCTTTCCCTTCATCAGGGTTTGGTGTGTTCTATTACTGTTTTTTAGTTTGCTTTTCTTTATGTAGGTTTTCTCTGTACTAAGGATCAGCTGAGGTATAATCTTAAGATATTCTTTTTTAATTTTTTTTTGTGTTTTATTTATTTTTGAGACAGAGACAGATCACGAACGGGGGAGGGGCAGAGAGAGAGGGAGACACAGAATCAGAAGCAGGCTCCAGGCTCTGAGCCATCAGCCCAGAGCCCGACGCGGGGCTCGAACTCACGGACCGCGAGATCATGACCTGAACTGAAGTCAGACGCTTAACCGACTGAGCCACCCAGGCACCCCAGGATATTCTTAAATATTTTCTAAGCCTTTTCCTTGTCCTTTTTCTAAGCCTTTCCATGTCCTTTTCCTGGACATGCATGGTCACTTTCTAATTTCCCCTGTATGCAGTTACTTTCGAATATCCTAATCTTTTAATGTCTGTCTTGAGAAAAAGGAATTTTTTTTAAAGAAAATGTAGGGAATGGGGAGAAAGGGCACTAGCCCTTTAAATGCTGTGGAAGTTACTTCAGCCTGAGGGAGAGGGGCTTGCAAGAATGAGGGGAAAGGGGTGCAACAACACTGGCCACTGAACTCCTTATCTGAAATTTTCAAAATATTTATTTAGAGAGAGAGAGGATAGGGGCACAGAGAGAGAGAGAATCCCAAGCAGACTCCACACTGAGCACAAGCCCAAAGCAGGGTTCTGTCTCACTACCTTGAGGTCATGACCTGAGCTGAAGTCAAGAGTAGGACTGTTAACCTATTGAGCCACCCAGGTGACCCCACTTGTCTGTACCTTTGTAATCAGAAGCAGCAATCAGAACCCAGATCTCAAATATTTGGAATATAGGATCCTTTTCACTATCGCTTGTTACTGCAAGCTGTATGTTAACTGCTGGACAACAAAATGTCCAGCTGCCTGCTCTAAGTCTGTCAGTGGGAGAAGGATAGCTCCCACTGGACTAAGAGCTGAAATGGAGAGAACTTCACCTTCACTTTACCCTCTAAGCCTACTCTTGTAAAGTGTAAACCTTCAGTAGACTCCAGAGTTACAAAAGAGTTACAAGAGGCAGATTCTATCAGTGTAATTGTTTAGGTGGGAAGACAGATTCCTGGTGCCTTCTAGTCTACCATCTTCCCAGAATCCTCTGCTTTTTGTATTTTGTTCAGAATTTTTAGTTGTAATCAGTGGGAAAGATAGGCTATAGTAAACTTATTTAATCTTAGTGAGAATCAGAATTTTAAACTGTTGTTTTAGACCACATATATGTATAACTTTGATTGAAATAAACAAAAATAGATGATAATCTAATTTGATTTTCTGCCAAACCATTTTCAAATATAGAAATTTAATATAACTATACAAATAAATATAAATTATATTATCTAGCCCATCACTAGGATTATCAAGTTTATTAGGTACAGAACAAAAAAGATGTGCGTTTTTCTTCTGTTAGACTGATAAATTTCTATTTGTATATCTTTTAAAACAGGTTTTTCCAATGTGTCCTATATATTTACATAATTCTTTTTATGACTTTAAGAATCCTTAGTTAGACAAAATTAATCAAATTATTCTTAAGTTCCCAGTGAATAGTCAGGAGGGCACCATATTTTACCATGTAATTTTTTTTTCCACACAGCTTCTCAATAGTCTAGAGTTCTACAAAAACATTTTAAAAGTAACCTCTTAGTGGTCCATCTATACTAATAGTCTTAATAGAAAATTACTCTATGGAATTACTTAAGAAATTGATTGACTCCCAGGATCCAAAGTAGCATTTTTAAAGAGGAAATAATTCTACTTTGGTACTAAAATGGAATTGGATCTAGCAGGATGCCTTAGTTTTACTCTGGAGGTCTCTAAGAAAAATGAAGAGAAGGTTTACTATATTTATGTCGAAGTAATTCTGCAAAGAGTAATGGGCAGTCACATACAGGAAGAGGGATATCCATATTGGTTTGACTCATACGATTTTTGCTTTATGAAGTTATACATTATCATAGTGGTTGGCAAAAAAAAGGTTGCAGTAAAACGACTACATTGAAATAAATAAGTTGTTTCTCTAGGTACTGAATGAAAAATTAATTCAAGATGAATTGTATTTCTTTTAATGTTTTTCTGGTGGTCTTTGATTTGATAAAGGTATACCCCTCCAGTTAGTGTGAAATCAGAGGGCTCACTACTCCAAGCTGCACACTTGCCATTCTCGCTTTCAGGTTTAACAAACATTTACACACCTACTCTAAAGAGAAGCAATCAGTCCCAAGTATTGTAAATGGCAGAATAAATTACAGGCGTTTTGGAGATGGAATTCTAAATTTGCTTGATTTAAACTTAGAAAATCAGACGAAAAACTGCTTCTATGCACTTTGATATTTAATTATCTAAAAGTATAGAAACATTATCATCCTGAAAATGTTTTATTATAAAAATTCATATAAGTAATGTATGTTTTTAAATTACAAAGCTCTCTTCTAATCTTGTTTTCATAATGAAATTTATTTAAGTCTAATATAAGCATAATGTAGAGTAATGTGTCTTCTGTACCACAAAATGAATGTGGAGAATAAATTCATTATTTCTTCTTTAGCAAATCTCTTTTTAATCTCACAGCTATAGACAGAATAATTTTTTTCCTTTTACTATACTGATGAGGATTTCAACCTAATTTTCAGTAAAATGAGAAGTCTTTAAAAATATGGTTTTATCATATTCTTCAGCCTCCTCAACTTCCCTAGTGTCCTCTTTTTTAATCCCAGTCTTAATTTTAATACAGCATTGTTTGCCCTGCATTATCAAATATGAGATAGTAGATGTGTGTATTGAAACCCTCTGAAGGTATTTTGTAAATAATCTTTACTTGATACATCCTCTTTTTATCTAGTATCCTCAGTTTTTACACCATTTTGTAAGTCAAGTTCAATTTTTAATAAATGGAATAAGAATTCTATAAGTAAAACCTCCTCTTTGATTAAGTTTAAACTTAGTGACTTTGCAATATATACTCTCTTTAGTATATTCAGTCCTTTCCTATAGTCTAGAAACTGGGTTAAACATAATCCATATGGCAATATAAGTATTTATGGAAGAGGTATACAGTTACATGTTTTAGATAATTGATGCAGACATATTCAGTTGCAAATACAAAATAAAAATAGTTTATGTCTTCCAAAATTTTTTATATTTATCTAGCATTTTAATTTCTTTAAATTAACTTAGGCATTGTAATTTCTTAATTTTTTAACAATATGAGTCCTTTTGTTTTGTTCTGTTATGTTTTGATTCTATTTATCACAGAAATTCCATAATAGGTGGTTTCTAGCTAATTAGGAAATTAAGACATGGAGTTTTAGACTTGCACTCTGAAAATTCTGTCTAGAGTCAGAGTGAAGTTGAAGTGTACTTTATTCCTTTGCTGGGTACAAGGGTTTCCTACCTTGCCTGAGTCTTTGGGAATGTATAAGCCTACAACCAGACATACCTCATGTGCATATTTAATCTGATACATGGCTGAACTTCATATGTATTGCCAATGCAAATTTGTATATACGTTATTCTTGGCTTCTCACACTTCTGAATTTTTCTGAAATATATTATAAAACACAAAATAGTTGTATAAGAAGTTACTAAAGATTGATTAATCTATATAATTTTCTTTCAACAAAAAAATTTAAGAAAAACTCCATTCTTCTTGATCCTTGAGAAAAATATTAGGAACTTATTACTAAATAGACATGTTATAAAATCAATTGATAGTTTATGGAAAATATGTAATTTTAAAATGATGTATAAATATGTGTCATGGTAACTGTATCTTAAAATATACTGTTCAATGAGTTTTGACAAATATATCGAGTTATGAGTTTATATCACATCAAAACATAAAATGTTTTGGTTACCTCCAAAAGCTACCTGAGTCTCTGTATGCTCCTTTCTCCACCCAAATAGTCCCTCATAACTGTTTGTTTCTTGCCTCTGGGATTTTGTTGTTGTTGTCTTTTGCCTTTTCTATAGAATCCTATAAATAGAATTATACAATGTGTAGCCTTAACATGTTTTCGAGAGGCATGAATATATATTGTTTATCACATATTTCATTGACATTCATTTGAATTGCTTTCAGTTTGGGCTCTAATGAATAAAACTGCTGTGAGCATTATATAGAAGTCTTTCTGTAGATACAGGTTTTTTTTTAAATGTTTATTTCTAAGAGTGAACAAGGGGGAAAGGGGCAGAGAGAGGGGAAGAGAGGATCCCAAGTGGGCTCTGCACTGATGGCAGCAAGTCCAATGTAGGGCTCGAACTCATGAACCATGAGATCATGACCTGAGCCAAAGTCAGATGCTCAACTGACTGAGCCACCCAGGTGCCCTTTCATTGTTTTGGATAAAAACCAGAAGTGGACATGGTGAACCGAATGATTTTATCTATTTAACTTTATAAGAAAACCAAACTGTTTCCAAAGTTGCTATGTTGTTTTGCATTGCCACCAGAAATGGGTGAGAGTTCCAATTATTCCACACCCTCAATGGCATTTTGATACCTTCAATCTTTTTACTTTTAAATCATTCTAAAAGGAATGTAGTGACATTGCACTGTTGTGTTCATTTGCATTCCCTTAGTTATTAATGATATTGAGCTCTGTATCTTATTTGAAGAAGTTTTTGTTCAATTTCATTCAGAGATACCATGTATTTCTAGACACTAATAGGGAGGTAATAGAAAATTAAGAAAGCAATCATATTCATAATTGCACCAAAAAGAATAAAATAACTGGGAATAAACTTAACCACAGGAGTTAAAGAGATGTTCTGAAAACTATAAAACACTGATGAAAGAAATTGAAGATGACACAAACAAATGGAAAGAGATAGCATGGTCATGGACTGGAAGAACAAATATCATTAAAATGTCCATACCACCTGAGCAAACTGCAGATTCAATGCAATCCCTATCAAAATACCAAAAGCATTTTTCACAGAACTAGAGTAAATAATCCTAAAATTTGTATGGAACCACAAAAGACCTCAACTAGCCAAAGCAATCTTGAGAAAGAACAAGAGGTATCACAATCCCAAATTTCAAGGTATACTAAAAAGGTATAATGATCAAAGCAGTACAGCACTGGCATAAAAACAGACATGTAGATCAATGGAACATAATACAGAGCCCAGAAATAAACTTGCACCTTTTTAGGTCAATTTACAACAAGAGAAGCAAGACTATGCCATAGGAAAAGGACATTCTCTTTAATAAAGGGTGTTGGGAATACTGGACAACTACATGCAAAAAGAATGAAATTGGACCACTTTCTTACAATAATAAATTCAAAATAGATTAAATATGAAACTATAAAACTCCTAGAAGAAAATATAGGCAGTAATCAATTTACTGGATATCACCTTAGTAGCATTTTTCTAGATAAGTCCCTTGAAGCAAGGGAATCAAAAGCAAAACTATTGGGACTACAGCAAAATAGAAATCTTTTGCATAGTGAAGGATACCATTAATAAAAAGAAATGGCAACGTATTTCCTAACAGGCAAGAAGAGATTTGTAAATGACATAGCTGAAAAGTGGTTAATATTCAAAAACATAAAAAAAATTGTACAACTCAATACCAAAAAACACAAATTGATTAAAAAATGGACAGAGGACCTGAATAGGCATTTTTCAAAAAAAAAGACATACAGATGGTTACAGACACATGAAAGAATTCTTGACGTCACTAATCATTAGTGAAATTCAAATCTAAACCACAGTGACATATCACATCACACCATCAAAATGGCTAGTATCAAAAAGACAAGAATAAAAAGTATTGGTGAGGATGAGGAAAAAAAGGAACCCTCCATTCACTGTTGGTATAAATGTAAATTGATGCAGTCACTGTGGAAAACAGTAAGGAATTTTCTCAAAAAAGTTAATGATAGAAATAACATACAATCTCATAATTTCCCTACTGAATATTTATTCAAAGAAAACAGAAACACTATTTCAAAAATATTTATGCCCCCCTTTGTTTTTTCAGCATTATTTAAAATAGCCAAGATACGAAAGCAACTCAAGTGTCCATCAACAAATGAAGATGTTGTGTACATATTTAACTGAATGTTACTAACCACCCCCCCCAAAAAGAGAGGTCTTTCCATCATTTGCAACAGGATGGATGAACACATCCATGCTGGATGTGGTATTATGTTAAGTGAAATAAGTCAAACAGGGAAAAACCAATGCTATATAATTTCATTTCATTTACATGTGGAATCTAAAAAACAAAACAAATTAACAGGCAAAAAAAATCAGAAACAAGCTCAAAAATGCATAGAATTAACTGGTGGTTGTCAGAGAGAAGGAGGTAGGGCATTTTGCATCCAATGGGCAAAATAGATGAAAGGGCAGTAGGAGGTACAGGCTTCCAGTTGTGAAATAAATAAATCAGGGGGATTAAAGGTGCAACAAAGGTACAACGAAGGGAAAATAGTCAATGTATTGTAATAGCACTGTATGATGACAGATAGCTATACTTGTGGTGAGAACAGGATAACATACATACTTGTTAAATGACTATGTTGAGTATCTGAAACTAAGGTAACGGTGTGTTCCCACTATACCTCAACTGAAAAGACAAACAAGCAAAACAAACAACTAAATCATAGTTTTATGCTCAGGGTTGACTGACATCATGATGCACTGGGTTGGGAGGGTCTCTTAGGATTTGTCCAAGAAAAGGAGGACTTCAATGTTATCACATGCGTTTGTGGGTTCAGTGGCATTTGGAAATTATAAATGTGTTTACCTTCCATTTTAGTTAATATATGTTTAAATAAATAATAGAAATACCGAAATAACCTAAAAATAACCTAATGCTTTATTTAATAAAATCTAATTTTTCCATATAGCAAGGTATCAGAAGGTAGGAGTTTCCAGTTGTTCATTGACAATATAGGATATATTTATATTCATGATTTTTTTGGGTTGATCTTCATGGTCAAAGGAGAGATACCAACCATTTAAGAAAGATGTAAGTAGAAAAGAGGGCTTCTCTTCTCAATATTCTGTGTTTTTATTGAAAAAGAAAGTATTTTTTTTCTAGTATACTGTCCTTTACGCATCTCATTAATTGAACAGATTCATTTGCCCACCTAACTTAGACCAATCACTAGCAGTTGCAGGTTGAGTCCCCCAGGGAGTAGTTGCTGAGCTAGACCTTAATATGGAGGACCTTCATTAGGGGGTCCTCTTAGGATCTACACCTGTGAAAAGGCAGTGAGAGGAAACAGGACTGGACAGAGGGTGAAGTTGGGCTTCAAAGCTAGAGCATGAAGGTGTCCTCTGTCCCACAGGAAGCTTTGGAAATGGGACAGCCTTTTAAGAGCTCCCCATTTTGGGGCAAAGATTCTGGGCTTTCATACATTCAAGCTAATCAAGCATTAATAAAGCCTGCTGATGTAAAGAGATCTTACCTTTGGTGAGTCATCTGGCTTGAACCAAAGCAATCCTCAAAGAGAGCTGATAGTTGAGGGGTATCTACTGGCAACGCATTCGACAGCTATGAGAATAAGTCCTTCATTTCAGGAGATGGTTCTGGGCTGTGCATCATAAAACTGAAAAAGAGAAATGGAATTACCATGAATGGATTAAAATGTTTATGAATCCTTTCTGAGTGGCTACAGGAAGGTACCACTCTCTTGAAGGTAAAAGTTCTCTGTCTCACACTTTCTTCAATTCTGTGATCCAGGGGCAAACTTCTCTTTGGTAGACAACCAATACCTGTCTGTCTGTCTTTCTTGTACCCCCTCTTTCCTACTCCATTCCTTCTCATTCTCTTTCACTTTCTCTTATTTATCCATACCTAACACACTACATAGCCAGAAGCAATACCATTTATCTATAGAATAAAATCCTAGGAGAAGCTCTAAAAATACTCTGCACAGAGTTTTATGGTTGATGGGACCTGGGAGAGAAGCAGCCCAGAACTATAAGTAACCTTGGATATCCACTAATCCCAGGGTAAAAACAATTATAAGGAAAATTATATTATATAATAACTCAAAACATTATTCCAATGTACCAATGTAATTATTTTTTGAGTTAGTCTATAACAATCCCATCACATTTTCTAAATGCTTGAAATTTGGCTATTTCATATATTTGAGCTTTTTTTTTTAAATGGTTATTTATTTTTGAGAGAGACGGAGACAGAATGTGAGTGATTTAGGGGCAGAGCAAGAGGGAGAACAGAATCGGAAGCAGACTCCAGGCTCTGAGCTGTTAGCACAGAGCCCAACACGGGGCTCGAACCCACGAGCCCTGAGATCATGACCTGAGCTAAAGTCTGACTCTCAACCAAGACACCCCCATATATTTGAGCTTTAATATCCTTTTTATTAATCAGAAAACATAAAACTAATTTGGTAGAATCATAGTATAATATAGATTTACATGTCACATTATATATATACATATATATATACACACACACATATATATACATATATATATATATATATAATATACATACATTGGTAATAGTGTCTAGTTCCAGTGTATGTATAACACTGTGCATATACATATAATAGTATCCAGTACTTCATATACAATATCAAAAACACTCAGTGAAATTAATTGCCTGTCTATAATGAATATTCTTTTTTTTTTTTTTTTTGTAGAGAGAGAGCACATGGGCTGGTGAGAGACAGAGAGAGCAGGAGACACATTATCTGAAACAAGCTCTAGACTCCGAGCTGTCAGTACAGAGCCTGCCACAGATCTCCAACTCACGAACCGGGAGATCATGACCTGAGCCAAAGTCAGATGCCCAACCAACTGAGCCACCCAGCTGCCCCTAATGAATGTTCTTAATATATATATTTTTTTCCATTTCTAGCACTGCAGTAAGAATTTCTGGGAAAAAAATGAAAAATTAAAAAATTATTAATAGAGTATATTTATAGATCTTATTTTCTTTTAAGTATAATCATAAATTGGCCCCCATATTCTCAGCTGATATTTCTAGGATCCTCTCCAGCACCAAACTAGAAATTTGGAATTCTCTATTTGCCTTATCCCATGACCACATCCCTCCATTTTTACTTTTTATATGTATCTTAAATTCTGTCTTCCTTTTATCCTTATTACTACTGCCCCAGGTCAGGCGGGTACTCAGTAAGTTTCCTTATTCCTGTTATAGACTCCTTAGCTCTACCATACCTCTTGTTTTCCTCAAACTCATCCTCCTAATGTATATTAAAACAATCCATGCTTATCAACCCATATCAATTTTAGCATTAAAGTTTTTCATTAGAATGATATTGCCTATGAGTGGATATGTATACATTTTTTAGCACAACAGTTTGGAGTTCTCATTACTTGGCCCCTATATTTATTATTGACTTCAGTTATATTATCTCTTCTTTCTTCACAGTGTAAATTTTAACAAAAAACTTCACGTAATTACACATGTGACACTCTGTCTTGATCCAGTTCCATTCTTTATGTATATCAGTCTTTTGATGAAAACAAAAAACAAAAACCAAAAGCAGACAAACTGTTCCTGCTTAATACAATGTTGGGTAAAGTGTAGAGACATTAAAAGGACTTTCTGGGAGCGCCTGGGTGGCTCAGTTGGTTAAGCGTCCAACTTCAGCTCAGGTCACAATCTCATGGTTTGTGGAGTGAGTTCATTGGTTTGAGCCCTGCTCAGGATCCACTCATGCGCTCGCTTTTTCTCTCTGTCTCATAAATAAATAAACATTTGAAAAATTTTTTAAAAAGACTTTCTGAAACCATTTTTGTTTAATTTTTAGTGAATGCTCTTTATTAAAGCCAGTTGAGAAATTCCTCCTACTCTGCTTATATCTGTATAGGTAATAGAAGATAATCACTGAATTTTAATTGTTGTGGTAGATTAAAATACTTTTGCTTAGTTTCAGGAGAAAAATATACTGGAATAAACTGGAGAAAAATCATTCATAAAGCAATTTATTTGAATTGATTTTAACTTTAAAATTTGTAGAAAATTCTTAATAACTCATAAATAACACACAACACTGAATCTTCACATTAATCCCAAACATCCTTTTCTTATTAAACCTTGAGAGATAGCACACAATTTCCAAACAGAAAGCAATTTAGCCCTTTTTGTGCTTAGAATATTACCCATCACGTTGGATAGGCAGGTTTCCTTAATTGCTTTGTTGCAAAAACAATTTATGTGCTTTCTAAATGAGTTTAATTTTCTTTTAAGTTTTTCTTATAAAAACATGCAGCATAGTAAAATCAAATAAATTATCCACATGGCAGACTCCATTCTCTCTTCTTCTATCAATAAAACTAAATCCTTCAAGACTCTCAGCAAGGCATATTGTATAGAAAAGTGTATGTTGGTGGAAAATTAAAAAAAAACAGAAAATATTACCTATATTATAAATGCCCCCCCTTTTCTCCTGAATACTCATTGTAAATAAATAATTCTCTAAACCTAAATTGTAAAGATTAAGGCCTGGAATACTACTAAAGATAACTGAGATTATGGTGTATTTGTGAAGCATTTTCGTGGCTAACTTTAGAAGAATTTTAATGATCTACTTAGGATTTAAGTGATTTTTAAAAACATGGACATCTTTCGGCTAACCACAAAAATGTTTTAGTCTCGTTTATTTCATTTTATACTGCAGCAGTGATAACTGGGGAAGGAAACACTAAGCACAGGATACAAAAGAGGCCCAAGATATTAAACTACTTGATTGAGCCACTTAGATGATAGTTATAGCATAAACTTTCAGTTAGGCTCTATAACATGTTTAAGTTAGGACTTATGCAAACATTTTTCTTAATGCTTTTCACTTTAGAACATTTTAATATCCAAGGTGAGGGAAAGGAATCTCAATGCCTATACAAGGCTGAAATAATGAAAACCCAACATCCCATTCTGTATGTTAAATACAAATACAGTGTCTGTCTTTTGGCTTGTACTTGTAGCCAGAACATCGATGGTATATATCTGATACATGCCATGCTCAAAAACTCCTGCAGGTTTTAAAAAACTAACACTGATGGTCCAGTTGACCAAGGAATTGCATTGTGCTTCTCTTCTCAGGGGAAGGGGATATCCTTAAAACACAGAGCTTGTGTTTTAAGATGTTTTGCTCTCACACTGTATGCATGGGTATGCCTGCATCCCCAAGCTTTTGCTCATACTCAGGGGCTATCCAGACCTGTACTTCTTTCAAACTTTAAAGTCTCATGGTGGGCTAGGATATGCAAAACATTGATGTCGGCCTTTCCTGGATAGATCTCTGGGACCCTGCCTAAACAATTCCTTCCTCCATCCTACTCCTCCAAAAAGTTGTTTTATTTTTTTAAGGGCAGCAGGTTGGAGCTCACATCCAACTAATAAATCTTACAGCACTGTGGAACTGATTAAAGCAAACTTAGGAAATCTAACAAAAAATCTCATTGTGACATTTGCCAGTACTATTTTTATTTTTTTTAATGTTTATTTATTTTTGAGAGAGAGACAGAGTGTGAGTTGGGGGTGGGGTGCAGAAAGAGACAGACACAGAATCCAAAGCAGGCTCCAGGCCCCAAGCTGCCGGCACAGAGCTACCAGCACAGGGCCTGATATGGGGCTTGAACCCATGGACTGTGAGATCATGACCTGAGCTGAAGTCAGACACTCAACTGACTGAACCACCCAGGTGCCCCTACCAGTACTATTTTTTATGTATGATCCTTATTTAACACATGTGCTGTGATAACTTTTGTTTCAGGTAAGATGACTGCTTCAAGCTGCTAACACTAAAACTAACGGTTGAGTTTGGCATGCTAACCTATACACTAAACTCAACTTCCCTTTTCCCCTTCTGGGAATATGAGAGCCAATAATAAATGCCATGGGTTCCCATGGAGCTGCTGTGTCTAAGCAGAAGAATGAAAGACTGAGTGGGAAGATTCTTCACTTAACCACTGAAACAGATCCTAAAACAATCCTTGGAACTTCTGGAAACAATGTTGGTAGACAGGTCAAATTGACTCCTTGATCCATGGGCTGCAGAATGGATGTTGTGTTACTAGGCATGAAAACAACATGAATCTCACTGCAGATCTCCACCAGAGGTCTCAGGTGACCAGGTGCATTGTTGATGACAAGTGATATTTTGAAAGATTTTTTTTTTTCTGAGAAGTAGATCTCAACCATGAACTTAAAATATCCAGTAAACCATGCTATAAATAGGTGTGCTCTCATCCAGGCTTTGTTGTTCCATTTATGGAGCACAGGCAGAGTAGTTTTTGTACAATTCTTAAGGCCTTTAACATAGTGAGGATTGTAAATTAACATCGGCTTCAATTTAAAATTACCAGATGTACTAGCCCCTAACAAGAGAGTCAGACTGACCTTTGAGCTTTGATGCCAGACATTGACTTTTTCTCTCTAGGTATGAAAGTCTTAAGTGGCATCTTCTTCAAATAGAAGACTGCTTGTCTACATTGGAAAGCTGTTGTTTAGTGTAGCGACCTCCCTTAATGATCCTAGCTAGATCTTCTGGGGAACTTACTGCAGCTTCTACATCAGCACTTGTGGCTTCACCTTGCACTTTTTGTTATGGAAACCACTTCTTTTTTCAAATCTCATGAGGCAACTTCTGCTAGCTTCCAAGCTTTCTTCTGCAACTTCCTCACCATCTTTCAGCCTTCATAGACTTGAATGGAGTTAGGCTTTAGCTTAAGGGAATGTTATGCCTGGTGCAATCTTCTGTCTAGACGGCTAAAACTTTATTCATATCAGCAATAAGGCTGTTTCACTTTATCATCATTCATGTGTTCACTAGAGTAGCACTTTCAATTTCCTTCAAGAACTTTTCCTTTCCATTCACAACTTGGCTAACTGTTTGACACAAGAGGCTAGATTTGGCCTATCTTGGCTTTCGACAGGCCTTCCTCACTAAGCTTAATCATTTTCCAGCTTTTGATTAAAGTGACACATATGATCTTTCTTTCCCTTGAATATTTAGAGGCCATCGTGGGATTAAATTCCCAAGAGGCCTAATTTTAACATTGTTGTGACTCAGAGGCCTGAGTTGTGATAGAGGCCTGAGGAGAGGGAGACACAAAGGGGAAAGTCTGGTTCGTGGAACAGTCAAAACATACATAGTATTTATTATGTGCACCTTCTTATGTGGGTGCAGTTCATGGTGTCCTGTAGTAATTAAATTAGTGACATCAAAGATCACTGATAACAGATCACCATGACAAATCAAATAATGAAATAGTTTGAAATATTGCAAGAATTACCAAAACGTAACACAGAGACAAAGTGAACAAATTACAGTTGGAAAAACGGTGCCAGTAGACTTATTTGATGTCAGGCTGTCACAAACCTTTAATTTGTAGAAAACACAGTATCCGAGAAGCACAATAAAGTGAAGTGTAATAAGATGAGGTATGCCTGTATTGCAGATACTGCTTTTCAGATTTTTTCTGTTACAAAGCAGTTGGTTAAATCCACGTGTTCATTGCCATAGGAATTAAAACATCACCACCAGTGGGAAATTTCCCTAATTCTTAAAGTGAAAGTTTGAGGGGTGCCTCGGTGGCTCAGTCAGTTAAGTGTCTGACTCAGGCTCAGATCATCTCACAGTTCCTGAGTTTAAGCCCCGTGTTCACGAGTTCAAGCCCCGTGTGGGGCTCTGTGCTGACAGCTCAGAGCCTGGGTCCTGCTTCAGATTCTGGGTCTCCCTCTCTCTTTCCCTCCCCCACTCATGCTCTGTCTCTCTCAAAAATAAACATTTAAAAAAATTAAAGTGAAAATTTGATCTGAAATGTAATAACTATGATTCTTCATCTTTATTCACACTACTTTAATTTCAGTAACATTCTTAAACACTTTAATTTTTCTTTTTACCTTTGATGAACTAAAATATTTGCTTTTTTGTGCCTGCTACTTTTCAACTGGGACTTGTTAGCAAAAGTCAGACTGGGTAGGAAAGTGGTGTGTTATTACTAAAAAAAATTCATGATAAATACCGTAAGTCTCCAATCTCCCAGCCACTTTAACTTTGTATAAAACTTCGGTATGATTGAAAAACCACCTGACTGAAACCCACCAAAGATTTTGCAATCTGAGGGCTCATCAAATTAGTGCAATTCATTCTCACTTCCTCTAAACTTCCCCTTTTTAAATTTTTATTTGCTTATATTTCCCCTATAATAAAATTTAAGATTTTGCATCTATGGTAGGACTATAGGAGATAATAGTCCTTTTTTTCTGCCTCTTGAATTTTTCTCTCAGACAGGAAAATTTCTGTGCTTCATCTTGAAAGACTCCCGTTCTTAAAATTAATGATCTCTGTGTGCCTGCTGATTTTACTTTACAATTGTTTTCAGTGGGAGAGAGAATACAGAGAAACACAGACATGCTTTCTTCCTTCATTTCAAGGGCTTGCCGCTAATTATTTTGAAACATCCCACCCACGCGGATTCGTGAATCGTGTTAAGCAGAATATAATGTAATTTTATACATTTTAGGAATATGTTTGAATTATATTCATTCCTTCAACACATTTATTGAGGCTCTTGCATTTGGCAAGCATTTTCCTGGATGCTGGGGATACAAAATGCAATCTTGTTCTCAAGTGATTTATAAAATCTAAAGGCAAAATATACAGAAATAGGTCACCAGCATGAGGAGCGTTGGGTGCTATGACAGAGGTTTTCTGTGTATCCCATTGGAACACAGAGATTCACAGAGAACATCTAAACCAGACTTGGAGTATCTAAACAAGAGGCTACATCACCCACAGAGACAATTGCATCACCTGGTCATCTACGTGGTACACATTCTATATATTTAATTAAACTGAGTGTCTGAATTATATCTGAAGTCAGGCTGCCTAGAAAATACTGCATGTTTTTCTTGCTATGCCATGTCCATGCTCTGTGCCCAAGTTTTCTCATACGTAAATTAAAAGAAAAAGTGGTAGTACTAATGTGATATGGTTGTTAAAAGTCTTAAAAATACACAGTATAGGCTTAGGATACGGCCTGGCACACAATAATCAATCAACCGATCTTAGTTGCCATTACTTTTAAAATCCTACTTTGTGTGACCAAAAGCAGTGTTTATTGATATTAGAAACAATGAGAATATGCAGATAAGCAAACTATTTACAAAATATTCCCCAAGATAATTACTGTGAAAATATTTATATTTACCTTCACTTAGATCATTATTCAATATGTTTTTGCTTGTGTCTGTAATGTATGCATGCACTTAAAACATGTAGGAATGATTTTGAACATTAAGGAATCTTCTTTCACTTATCAAGCTATTGTAAACATCATCTCAAATCAATAAATATTAATTTATAACACTTTTTCTTAATGACTCAATAGCATAAAGGTTGAGTAGGTGTCCATGATTTATTAAGTGTATCTTCAATTATAGGACACTTGTGTTGATTCCTTATTTTCACTTATTAAAAAAGGCTATGATGAATATCATTGTCACTTAACTCATAGTTAACTACTGACTTAGGATTCATTCTTAGAAGTTCAAATTGCTCTCTCAAATGTAATGTACCTTGATAAACCTATAAAATATTAAATTTAAGCTGTAAAATGAAGCTCTACTATAAAATCCATTCTGAATCTGCATCTAAAAGGTTATTATAGATGATTACTTGGAATTTTAAAAAAGTATCAGTGAACAGCTAAAATGGATAAAGAATTTTCCTACATTTGCCATCACCTAGCTATCGCTCAATACTATGTATTCATTAGCTTTTATAGAAAAAGAATGTAGAAAAACTCATGAAAGTTGCACAGGCCTGCCTCCCTTCTTGTAGAAAGGAAACCTATTTGTGTGAATCAGTATTTCTTTTGTGATTTTTGTTTCATGAACTCTTTGCATAAATTTCAACTCCAGGCTTTTTTGGTGGTGGTTGTGGTGGGGGAGGGAGAGGGTGTTTGTGAAAAGGCTTTCTCGAAGTGATGACAAAAGCACATTTTATTTCTTTGTAGGAAATAAGAATATTTAGAACCAGTCTTAGTTTCTTTGTTCTCTGGTGAAAAAAAAAAAGCTTCATACATTTCAATATACTTTTAAAGCTTTATATTTTACATTGAAGGTACTAAACTTTAAAAAGTATTTTTAAAGCATATTTTCCTCTTAAGGGGTGCTGCATCTTTTAATTTGGATGATAACTACAATATTTGATTTGCACTCATGAATATTTATGCACTCAGGAAGTATCTGAAAAATAACAACAATATTTCAAAGCAACTAAACTCAAAATAACACTTTTCCTCATCTGCATGTTTGGCATGAACAATGGGTCAGGCTTTCTCTCCTGATGCTGTGCCAATGCCTGATCTCAATATGGAGATCAGTCCTAGTGAAGCTGGGGCTGGGGTAGTCTTCAGAGCTTCAGTTTTTCTTCATGCCCTAAATTGAGCACTTATGCTCTACCAGAAGCTATACTGAGTGATTTAAAGTTATATATTTTCACTCTCACAACAGCCCTGTGATTTTAGTATTTTATCTCCATTTTTCAGATAAGAAAAAAGGAAAATCGAGAGTCAAGCTCAATTTTGAAATCTAGTATATATCTTGAACTGGAAATCCTTGAATATCCACTGACAGCTTTCTGCTCCTCATTTTCTTCTATGAGTTATTCCTAGACTATTTATTTATTTATTTTTAGTATCTTACATAACATTCTCTAGCTAAGCACAGTGTCACCATGTGCCTTGGCTGGCCATGGTGAAGCCACTTTGGGCCCTCTGGCCAACCTAGTAGTCCTTAAGTTTTAGCAAGTACCTATTAGCTCACGTGATTGATTGAACCTTTCTTTGTATGTTTATAGATCATACATTCTTTCCCAGAAAGAACAGAGCACTTCTATGTTACCAGACTCTCCTGCACCACCATGGACACCAAGGAACCAGACCTACTTGCATAGCCTCCAAGCACAGAGCTTGCACCATTAAGACTGCATGTAATCAAGAATTGTCACAGACCACTGCACTCCTTCCACTGTTAGCTGCCCTAAAACCCTTTAAGAATCTTCGGGCCAGGTGGAAACCCTGGAGTTCCTTTGGATAAGAGTCCAACTTCCCAGGTGGCTAGCCAACTGAACAAAGCTTATATTCCTTTCCAATCAAAACTTGTCTCAAACAAACCAAACCAAACAAACCAAAAAACAAAATACACAATAATACAAAACCTCATCTCTTGAATATTGGCCTTTTGACCAACAGGCATTCAAACTTGGGTTTTGGTAACAATGGTACCAACCTTTGCTCCCCTGCTTTGATCTGCTATTTTTAATTTGTATTTTTTTTGAATTTTCCTTTTATACCAAAATCAATCCAATTTTCTTTGCAGCATACTGATATTTGGGGTTTTATAATTCCCCCACCAGACAATTTTGTGAAAATTTCCTGTTTAAGAATCTTTTTTTTTTTAATTTTTTTTCAACGTTTATTTATTTTTGGGACAGAGAGAGACAGAGCATGAACGGGGGAGGGGCAGAGAGAGAGGGAGACACAGAATCGGAAACAGGCTCCAGGCTCTGAGCCATCAGCCCAGAGCCTGATGCGGGGCTCGAACTCATGGACCGCGAGATCGTGACCTGGCTGAAGTCAGACGCTTAACCGACTGCGCCACCCAGGCGCCCCCTGTTTAAGAATCTTTATGGATGGACAAGATCCTCTTTATGGAGGACATGGTCCTCTCAATAGATGCAGAGAAAGCATTTGACAAAATTCAGCATGCTTTCTTGATAAAAACCCTCCAGAAAGTAGGGATAGAAGGATCATACCTCAAGATCGTAAAAGCCATGTATAAAAGACCCACCGTTAATATCATCCTCAATGGGGAAAAACTGAGAGCCTTCCTCCTAAGGTCAGGAAAAAGACAGGGATGTCCACTGTCAACACTGTTATTCAACATAGTATTGGAAGTCTTAGCCTCAGCAATCAGACAACACAAAGAAATAAAAGGCATCCAAATCAGCCAGGAAGAGGTCAAACCTTCACTCTTCACAGATGACATGATACTCTATATAGAAAACCTGAAAGATTCCACCAAAAAGCTGCTAGAACTGATTCATGAGTTCAGCAAAACTGCAGGATATAAAATCAATGCACAGAAATTGGTTGCATTCCTAAACACCAACAATGAAGCAACAGAAAGAGAAATCAAGGAATCGATCCTATTTACAATTGCACCAAAAAACCATAAAATATGTAGGAATACATCTAACCAAAGAGGTGAAAAATCTGGGGCACCTGGGTGGCTCACTCGGTTGAGAGTCCAACTTCGGCTCAGGTAATGATCTCACGGTCCGTGAGTTCGAGCCCTGCATCAGGCTCTGTGCTGACAGCTCAGAGCCTGGAGCCTGCTTCCGATTCTGTGTCTCCCTCTCTCTCTGACCCTCCCCCATTCATGCTCTGTCTCTCTCTGTCTCAAAAATAAATAAACATTAAAAAAAATTTAAAAAAAGAGGTGAAAAATCTATACACTGAAAACTATAGAAAGCTTATGAAAGAAACTAAAGAAGACATACAAAAAAATGGAAAAACATTCCATGCTTCTGGATAGGAAGAACAAATATTGTTAAAATGTCGATACTATCCAAAGCAATCTACATATTCAATGCAATCCCTATAATAATAACACCAGAATTCTTCACAGAGCTAGGACAAATAATCCTAAAATTTGTATGGAATCACAAAACACCCCAAACAGCCAAAGCAATCTTGGAAAAAAAAAAAAAAACAAAAACAAAAAAACAGGAGGCATCACAATCCCGGACTTCAAACTATACTACAAAGCTGTAATCATCAAGACAGTATGGTACTGGCACAAGAACAGACACTCAGATCAATGGAACAGAATCTAGAACCCAGAAATGGACCCACAAATGTATGGCCAACTAATCTTTGACAATGCAGGAAAGAATATCCAGTGGAATAAAGACAGTCTCTTCAGCAAGTGGTGCTGGGAAAACTGGACAGCAATATGCAGAAGAATGAACCTAGACCACTTTCTTACACCATACACAAAAATAAACTGAAAATGGATGAAAGACTTCAATGTAAGACAGGAAGCCATCAAAATCCTCGAGGAGAAAGCAGGCAAAACCTCTTTGATCTTGGCCGCAGCAACTTGTTACTCAACACGTCTCTACAGGCAAGGGAAACAAAAGCAAAAATGAACTACTGGGACCTCATCAAAATAAAAAGTTTCTGCACAGCGAAGGAAACAATCAGCAAAACTAAAAGGCAACCAACGGGATGGGAGAAGATATTTGCAAATGACATATCAGATAAAGGGTTAATATCCAAAATCTATAAAGAACTTACCAAATTCAACACCCAAAAAACAAATAATCCAGTGAAGAAATGGGCAAAAGACATGATTAGACACTTCTCCAAAGAAGACATCCAGATGCCGAAAAGACACATGAAAAAATGCTCAACATCATTCATCATCAGGAAATACAAATTAAAACTACAATGAGATACCACCTCACGCCTGTCAGAATTTCTAACATTAACAACTCAGGCAACAACAGATGTTGGCAAGGATGCATAGAAAGAGGATCTCTTTTGCATTGTTGGTGGCAACGCAAGCTGGTGCAGCCATCCCGGAAAACAGTATGGAGGTTCCTCAAAACACTAAAAATAGAACTACCCTACAGCCCAGCAATTACACTACTAGGCATTTACCCATGGGATACAGGTGTGCTGTTTCGAAGGGACACATGCACCCCCATGTTTATAGCAGCACTATCAATAATAACCAAAGTATGGAAAGAGCCCAAATGTCCATTGATAGATGAATGGATAAAGATGTGGTGTATATATATTCAATGGAGTATTACTCGGCAATCAAAAAGAATGAAATCTTGCCATTTGCAACTACGTGGATGGAACTAGAGGGTATTATGCTAAGTGAAATTAGTCAGAGAAAGACAAATATCACATGACTTCACTCATATAGGACTTTAAGACACAGAACAGATGAACACAAGGGAAGCGAAGCAAAAAGAATATAAAAACAGGGAGGGGGACAAAACATAAGAGACTCTTAAATATGGAGAACAAACAGAGGGTTACTGGAGGGATTATGAGAGGGGGCGTGGGCTAAATGGGTAAGGGGCATTAAGAAATCTACTCCAGAAATCATTGTTGCACTATATGCTAACTAATTTGGATGTAAATTAAAAAAATAAAATTAAAATTAAAAAAAAGAATCTTTATGGAGAAGTGTTTTTGTATGTAAAAAAAGATTCTAAAAAGTAATACTTTGAAGACTAAAGATTATATGTCTAACAATTTATAAGGTTATAGCAAGGTTGTCGCAACTCACTTTCCCAGAGTGACCTATTAGCCCAATTCTATACATTGTTGCCAGAATAAATGGTTTTGATGTTTTTTTTTCTTTCAAAATGGTAGATGACTGTTTCTTTTTTTTTTTAATGTTTTTATTTATTTTTGAGACAGAGAGAGACAGAGCATGAGCAGGGGGAGGGGCAGAGAGAGAGGGAAACACAGAATCCAAAGCAGACTCCAGGCTCTGAGCTGTGAGCACAGAGCCCGACGCGGGGCTCGAACTCACAGACTGTGAGATCATGACCTGAGCTGAAGTCGGATGCTTAACTGACTGAGCCACCCAGGCGTCCCTTTTTTTTTTTTTAATTGTACTTTCCTGTTACATAATTAGAGCTTCTATTCATTTGATTATTGAGCATTTGTATTTCCCCTTTGTGAATAGACCAGTTAATAATCTTTGACGTTGTTTTTAATTGGGTTTATCTTTTTTTCATCAATTAGAAACCTGTCAAATATTAAAGGCATATTAAATGATCATTTATTATACCCATCATAACTACATTTTCTCAACCTATCGTTTGTTTTTTCATTTTCTTTTGGGTATATTTGTCATATAGACATTTTAACTTGCATGTTGTCAAATCTATCAGTCTTAGGATTTGGAGGGTTTTGTTCTGTTTAAAACACTCCCACCAGAGGGCGTTCATATATTCTTACACATTTTTCTAAAATTCATATTATTTGAGATATTAAACTTTCAATGTTTACACTAAAATGCTCATTCAGCAGAAAGCAACTTATAGCCACTTGTAACCACATAATTAAAACCTGTCTTCCTGTTCAAATCCCTTTTTCTGTTTGGTCTTACATATAGCTCTCCTGGGAAGTATACCCTGAGATCATACTTTTCTACCAAATGTAATCTCCAGTCTTTTTCTTCTATAAGAATGATGAACAAGAGAGGAAACCATTAATTCAATTTGGGCAAATTCAAGTCTTTCAACCTAAGTCACGACAATAAAATTGGTATTTAGAATAAACATAATGACAGTAAGCATGTCTTTTTTCTATCTTACTGCTTTTGGGAGAGTTTTCTCCCACAAAATACATGCAAGCTTCGTGTGTATGTATCACCTTACTCTTGAGCAATTCTCCTTATCTCCAAACAAAAATGCATTTTAACATTCATTTTCAAGTGTTTAACTCTATCCCCATCCATGCATTTCAGTTGTGAATTTCAGTTCTCTTGTCCTTCCCTCTCCAACCTGGGTTATTTTCCAGGAGATGCTGAGTGAACTTCCTCATACGTCTTTTCTCACTGGTATCTCTCCTAGCCAAGCATAAAGGTCTTCTTCATACTGCTCTTTCCTCATGTCCCATGATCCTGAATACTTTCTTCCTGGCTATTGCTGATTGTGCTTTATCTTTTTTCCGTCTCTCTAGGTCAAATCTCATTACATATACTGAATTTTGTAGTATTTGTTGGGTACCCACAAAAAACAGAACTCTTCCATTCCTTCCTGCAAATGGGATAGCCACATTTGTCTTGATTGTTGTTACTCCCTACCAACTACAGCTTCCTCTTTTCCAGAAGAAATGTCATAAGGCATAAGCCAGCTATCAGCAGTCACTCACCCTATAAAAACATTTATAACTTTAAGGCGAAAGAACACAGATCAAACTAACAATGAGACATGCCAGACTATTAGAAATTTATCTAAAATAAATGCTATAAGGAAGCAGTGACAGTATCAATAAAGGATCTAACTGGCAACCCCAGGGGCAAATAAATATTTTCAATTTTACAGTTTCTATATAGCAAAATGGAAGGGCATTTTTTTCTTCTCTTTGGCACCCTTTTGGAGAGGCAGATAAGAAAGGAAATAGAACAAATTACCAAACAGAAGTGACTAGATCCTGAGTTCAATAAAAGATCACAGGATTATTAAAGAGGACTGTCTGATATTCCTTTTTAGGATATTTGTTCTGCTAAGGCATAAGTTCCAAAAACTCTCAAAGAAGAGTATTTGCACTTACTGTGCAAATACTGAATGCCTAGCGCAATTAAAATATATTTATAGAATTTCTAATTATAAATTAGAGTTATCTCTAATAACTAAAGGTTAATAAATAAAGGTAATATCTCTAATATTTGAAGGTAGGTGTCATCGCGTCATGTTTACAGGTGTGGAAAATGAACAGCTTAAGTGATTTACTCAATGTCATACAGCTAGTAAATATGGAGGTAAGATTTAAAGTGAAGTGAGGAGTGCCTGGGTGGCTCAGTCAGTTGAGCCTCTGACTTCAGCTCAGGTCATGATCTCATGGTTTGGGAGTTGGAGCCCCATATCAGGCTCATTGCTGTCAGTGCAAAGCCTGCTTCAGATCCTCTGTCCTCCCCTCTGTCTCTTCTCCACTTGCTCGCTTTCAAAAATAAATTTAAAAAAAAAATTAAAAAATAATAAAAAAATAAAGTGAAGTGATTTGACTCCTGTAGCCTACAACATTAGCAGCATACCAAGTGCTCCTTAAAGGGTGAGCTACACAAAAAGACAAAGAGGTATTTTTTAGGGGGGTGGGTAGGCACTGAGTACAAGGACTGAGTTCCATGGTTTGATCCATCTGTAGCAGACCATGGGGAGCATGCCAAGGATGTTAAGGTGACTTCTTCATTGTCACTTCCCTAGACCAAGACAACATTCTTTTCTTATTTTTTTTCATATATGAAATTTATTGTCAAATTGGCTTCCATACAACACCCAGTGCTCATCCCAAAAGGTGCCCTCCTCAATACCCATCACCCACCCCCCCCTCCCTCCCACCCCCCATCAACCCTCAGTTTGTTCTCAGTTTTTAACAGTGTCTTATGTTTTGGCCCTCTCCCACTCTAACCTCTTTTTTTTTTTTTCCTTCCCTTCCCACATGGGTTTCTGTTAAGTTTCACAGGATCCACATAAGAGTGAAACATATGGTGTCTGTCTTTCTCTGTATGGCTTATTTCACTTAGCATCACACTCTCCAGTTCCATCCATGTTGCTCCAAAAGGCCATATTTCATTCTTTCTCATTGCCACGTAGTATTCCATTGTGTATATAAACCACAATTTCTTTATCCATTCATCAGTTGATGGACATTTAGGCTCTTTCCATAATTTGGCTATTGTTGAGAGTGCTGCTATAAACATTGGGGTACAAGTGCCCCTATGCATCAGTACTCCTGTATCCTTGGATAAATTCCTAGCAGTGCTATTGCTGGGTCATAGGGTAGGTCTATTTTTAATTTTCTGAGGAACCTCCACACTGCTTTCCAGAGCGGTTGCATCAATTTGCATTCCCACCAACAGTGCAAGAGGGTTCCCATTTCTCCACATCCTCTCCAGCATCTATAGTCTCCTGGTTTGTTCATTTTGGCCACTCTGACTGGTGTGAGGTGATATCTGAGTGTGGTTTTGATTTGTATTTCCCTGATAAGGAGCAACGTTGAACATCTTTTCATGTGCCTGTTGGCCATCCGGATGTCTTCTTTAGAGAAGTGTCTATTCATGTTTTCTGCCCATTTCTTCACTGGGTTATTTGTTTTTCAGGTGTGGAGTTTGGTGAGCTCTTTATAGATTTTGGATACTAGCCCTTTGTCCAATATGTCATTTGCAAATATCTTTTCCCATTCCGTTGGTTGCCTTTTAGTTTTGTTGGTTGTTTCCTTTGCTGTGCAGAAGCTTTTTATCTTCATAAGGTCCCAGTAATTCACTTTTGCTTTTAATTCCCTTGCCTTTGGGGATGTGTCAAGTAAGAGATTGCTACGGCTGAGGTCAGAGAGGTCTTTTCCTGCTTTCTCCTCTAAGGTTTTGATGGTTTCCTGTCTCACATTCAGGTCCTTTATCCATTTTGAGTTTATTTTTGTGAATGGTGTGAGAAAGTGGTCTAGTTTCAACCTTCTGCATGTTGCTGTCCAGTTCTCCCAGCACCATTTGTTAAAGAGACTTTTTTCCATTGGATGTTCTTTCCTGCTTTGTCAAAGATGAGTTGGCCATACGTTTGTGGGTCTAGTTCTGGGGTTTCTATTCTATTCCATTGGTCTGTGTGTCTGTTTTTGTGCCAATACCATGCTGTCTTGATGATGACAGCTTTGTAGTAGAGGCTGAAGTCTGGGATTGTGATGCCTCCTGCTTTGGTCTTCTTCTTCAAAATTCCTTTGGCTATTCGGGGCCTTTTGTGGTTCCATATGAATTTTAGGATTGCTTGTTCTAGTTCTGAGAAGAATCCTGGTGCAATTTTGATTGGGATTGCATTGAATGTGTAGATAGCTTTGGGTAGTATTGACATTTTGACAATATTTATTTTTCCAATCCATGAGCAGGGAATGTCTCTCCATTTCTTTATATCTTCTTCAATTTCCTTCATAAGCTTTCTATAGTTTTCAGCATACAGATCTTTTACATCTTTGGTTAGATTTATTCCTAGGTATTTTATGCTTCTTGGTGCAATTGTGAATGGGATCAGTTTCTTTATTTGTCTTTCTGTTGCTTCATTGTTAGTGTATAAGAATGCAACTGATTTCTGTACATTGATTTTGTATCCTGCAACTTTGCTGAATTCATGTATCAGTTCTAGCAGACTTTTGGTGGAGTCTATCAGATTTTCCATGTATAATATCATGTCATCTGCAAAATGTGAAAGCTTGACTTCATCTTTGCCAATTTTGATGCCTTTGATTTCCTTTTGTTGTCTGATTGCTGATGCTAGCACTTCCAACACTATGTTAAACAAAAGCGGTGAGAGTGGGCATCCCTGTCGTGTTCCTGATCTCAGGGAAAAAGCTCTCAGTTTTTCCCCGTTGAGGATAATGTTAGCTGTGGGCTTTTCATAAATGGCTTTTATGATCTTTAAGTATGTCCCTTCTATCCCGACTTTCTCAAGGGTTTTTATTAAGAAAGGGTGCTGGATTTTGTCAAAGGCCTTTTCTGCATCGATTGACAGGATCATATGGTTCTTCTCTTTTTTTTTTTTTTTTTTTTGTTAATGTGATGTATCACGTTGATTGATTTGCGAATGTTGAACCAGCCCTGCATCCCAGGAATGAATCCCACTTGATCATGGTGAATAATTCTTTTTTTTTTTTTTTTTTTTTTTTTTTTTTTCAACATTTATTTATTTTTGGGACAGAGAGAGACAGAGCATGAACGGGGGAGGGGCAGAGAGAGAGGGAGACACAGAATCGGAAACAGGCTCCAGGCTCCGAGTCATCAGCCCAGAGCCCGACGCGGGGCTCGAACTCACGGACCGTGAGATCGTGACCTGGCTGAAGTCGGACGCTTAACCGACTGCGCCACCCAGGCGCCCCGAATAATTCTTTTTATATGCCGTTGAATTCGATTTGCTAGTATCTTATTGAGAATTTTTGCATCCATATTCATCAGGGATATTGGCCTGTAGTTCTCTTTTTTTACTGGGTCTCTGTCTGGTTTAGGAATCAAAGTAATACTGGCTTCATAGAATGAGTCTGGAAGTTTTCCTTCCCTTTCTATTTCTTGGAATAGCTTGAGAAGGATAGGTATTATCTCTGCTTTAAACGTCTGGTAGAACTCCCCTGGGAAGCCATCTGGTCCTGGACTCTTATTTATTGGGAGATTTTTGATAACCGATTCAACTTCTTCGCTGGTTATGGGTCTGTTCAAGCTTTCTACTTCCTCCTGCTTGAGTTTTGGAAGAGTGTGGGTGTTCAGGAATTTGTCCATTTCTTCCAGGTTGTCCAATTTGTTGGCACATAATTTTTCATAGTATTCCCTGATAATTGTTTGTATCTCTGAGGGATTGGTGGTAATAATTCCATTTCATTCATGATTTTATCTATTTGGGTCATCTCCCTTTTCTTTTTGAGAAGCCTGGCTAGAGGTTTATCAATTTTGTTTATTTTTTCAAAAAAACAACTCTTGGTTTCGTTGATCTGCTCTACAGTTTTTTTTAGATTCTATATTGTTTATTTCTGCTCTGATCTTTATTATTTCTCTTCTTCTGCTGGGTTTAGGCTGCCTTTGCTCTTCTGCTTCTATTTCCTTTAGGTGTGCTGTTAGATTTTGTATTTGGGATTTTTCCTGTTTCTTGAGATAGGCCTGGATTGCAATGTATTTTCCTCTCAGGACTGCCTTCGCTGCGTCCCAAAGCGTTTGGATTGTTGTATTTTCATTTTCGTTTGTTTCCATATATTTTTTAATTGCTTCTCTAATTGCCTGGTTGACCCACTCATTCATTAGTAGGGTATTCTTTAACCTCCATGCTTTTGGAGGTTTTCCAGACTTTTTCCTGTGGTTGATTTCAAGCTTCATAGCATTGTGGTCTGAAAGCATGCATGGTATAATTTCAATTCTTGTAAACTTATGAAGGGCTGTTTTGTGACCCAGTATATGATCTATCTTGGAGAATGTTCCATGTGCACTCGAGAAGAAAGTATATTCTGTTGCTTTGGGATGCAGAGTTCTAAATATGTCTGTCAAGTCCATCTGATCCAATGTATCATTCAGGGCCCTTGTTTCTTTATTGACCGTGTGTCTAGATGATCTATCCATTTCTGTAAGTGGAGTGTTAAAGTCCCTTGCAATTACCACATTCTTATCAACAAGGTTGCTTATGTTTGTGAGTAATGTTTTATATATTTGGGGCTACTGTATTCGGCGCATAGACATTTATAATTGTTAGCTCTTCCTGATGGATAGACCCTGTGATTATTATATAATGCCCTTCTTCATCTCTTGTTACAGCCTTTAATTTAAATTCTAGTTTGTCTGATATAAGTATGGCTACTCCAGCTTTCTTTTGACTTCCAGTGGCATGATAAATAGTTCTCCATCCCCTCATTCTCAATCTGAAGGTGTCCTCAGGTCTAAAATGAGTCTCTTGTAGACAGCAAATAGATGGGTCTTGTTTTTTTATCCATTCTGATACCCTATGTCTTTTGGTTGGTGCATTTAGTCCATTTACATTCAGTGTTATTATAGAAAGATATGGGTTTAGAGTCATTGTGATGTCTGTAAGTTTCATGCTTGTAGTGATGTCTCTGGTACTTTGTCTCACAGGGTCCCCCTTAGGATCTCTTGTAGGGCTGGTTTAGTGGTGACAAATTCCTTCAGTTTTTGTTTGTTTGGGAAGACCTTTATCTCTCCTTCTATTCTAAATGACAGACTTGCTGGATAAAGGATTCTCGGCTGCATATTTTTCCTGTTTAGCACACTGAAAATCTCGTGCCAATCCTTTCTGGCCTGCCAAGTTTCAAAAGAGAGATCAGTCACGAGTCTTATAGGTCTCCCTTTATACGTGAGGGCACGTTTATCCCTTGCTGCTTTCAGAATTTTCTCTTTATCCTTCTATTTTGCCAGTTTCACTATGATATGTCGTGCAGAAGATTGATTCAAGTTATGTCTGAAGGGAGTTCTCTGTGCCTCTTGGATTTCAATGCCTTTTTCCCTCCCCAGTTCATGGAAGTTCTCAGCCATAATTTCTTCAAGTACCCCTTCAGCACCTGTCCCTCTCTCTTCCTCCTCTGGGATACCAATTATGCATATATTATTTCTTTTTAGGGTATCACTTAGTTCTCTAATTTTCCCCTCATACTCATGGATTTTTTTATCTCTCTTTCTCTCAGCTTCCTTTTTTTCCATAACTTTATCTTCTAGTTCACCTATTCTCTCCTCTGCCTCTTCAATCCGAGCTGTCGTCGTTTCCATTTTGTTTTGCATTTCGTTTAAAGCGCTTTTCAGCTCCTCGTGACTGTTCCTTAGTCCCTTGATCTCTGTAGCAAGAGTTCTCTGCTGTCCTTTATACTGTTTTCAAGCCCAGCGATTAATTTTATGACTATTATTCTAAATTCACTTTCTGTTATATTATTTAAATCCTTTTTGATCAGTTCATTAGCTGTTGTTATTTCCTGGAGATTCTTCTGAGGGGAATTCTTCCGTTTGGTCATTTTGGATAGTCCCTGGAGTGGTGAGGACCTGCAGGGCACTTCCCCTGTGCTGTGGTGTATGACTGGAGTTGGTGGGCGGGGCCGCAGTCCGACCTGATGTCTGCCCCCAGCCCACCGCTGGGGCCACAGTCAGACTGGTGTGTGCCTTCTCTTCCCCTCTCCTAGGGGCGGGATTCACTGTGGGGTGGCGTGGCCCGTCTGGGCTACTTACACACTGCCAGGCTTGTGGTGCTGGGGATCTGGCGTATTAGCTGGGGTGGGTAGGCAAGGTGCACAGGGGCAGGAGGTGCAGGCTTAGCTCGCTTCTCTTTAGGTGATCCACTTCAGGAGGGGCCCTGTGGCAGCGAGAGGGAGTCAGATACGCTGCCGGAGGTTTGGCTCTGCAGAAGCACAGAGTTGGGTGTTTGGGCGGAGTGAGCAAGTTCCCTGGCAGGAACTGGTTCCCTTTGGGATTTTGGCTAGGGGATGGGCGGGGGAGATGGCGCTGGCTAGTGCCTTTGTTCCCCACCAAACTGAGCTCTGTCGTCCGGGGGCTCAGCAGCTCTCCCTCCCTTTGTCCTCCAGCCTTCCCGCTTTCCAAGCAGAGTTGTTAACTTATGACCTCCCAGACGCTAAGTCGCGCTTGCTGTCGGAACACACTCCATTCGTCTGGCCCCTCCACTTTTGCAAGCCAGACTCGGGGGCTCTGCTTGGCCGGCGAGCCACCCCTCCGCCCTGGCCTCCTCCCACCAGTCCATGTAGTGCGAACCGCCTCGCCGCCCTTCCTACCCTCTTCCGTGGGCCTCTCCTCTGTGCTTGGCTCCGGAGACTCTGTTCTGCTAATCCTCTGGCGGTTTTCTGGGTTATTTAGGCAGGTGTAGGTGGAATCTAAGTGATCAGCAGGACTCGCGGTGAGCCCAGCGTCCTCCTAAGCCGCCGTCTTCTTCCCAAGCTCGACAACATTCTTTTCTATATAGATTAGACACCTGTCTGTACTTTCTATTTCTCTATTCCCACTCTTAAATTTCCTTCTTGCCTTTTCCTGGGTATGTGCCCACATAATTCTTGCAAGTGAAATGGGAGAAGTAACGCATGTTATCTTCACTTAAAATAGAAAGTGCTTACCCACAATTTTCTTTTTTTTTCATCCTCTGTTGGCTGGAATATAGACCCGATGCATGTAAACAGTGTCAATGGAGATAATGGAGATATTATAAGATAATAGCGATAATGGAGAATGACAACACCTACATCCCTCTCTACTTGAGAAATGAACTCTCATCTTTTGTGCTGTATTGAATTTGGTGACTCTCAATTATAGACATTAGTCTCTACCCTAAGGAATACATTTCCCTGAAACTCATTCACCATAAAGTGGCCAGAATATACTTTTTAAAATACATTTTGGATCACCTCTTTGCCTTGTTTAAAATCTTTCAACAGATTCTAATGTGTTTTATTTGAAAAATAATCTTCATCCCCCAACTTTTTTTTTTTTTTTTAACCACAACTTATAAGGCTCTTTAAAGGCGGGAAGTACTTTCCTTTCTATCTCTTATCTTACTCCCTCAACTTGGGCCATACTGGCCTTTTTACTGTTCCTTGAACAGCTTGTTTCTGCATTCGGTCTTTGAACCTTTCTTTTTAAGGCTTTTTTTCCTTAATGTCCTTTGCATAACCAGATGATCTTCCTTATATAGATCTCTGAAGATAGGCCTTCCAGAGTTACCACTCACTCTCTTAAATTTCTACAAGTTATTAGGTTAGAAACACTTTCAACTTCTGAAAGTATTGTGTTTATACATTTTCTTGCTCATTGCCTCCTTCTTCCTCCTGGAAGGCAAGCTACTTGAAGGCAGGAATCTCTCTGCTCTCCTACTAGTTCTGTATAGTTCCATCTATGACATGGTCCATGTCCTTGTAAACATTAAAAAAAATAAGAATTCAGTACATGGAGGAACTAAGAGGTTAGCATGAGAGTGTTCCATTCTTGTTCGTCCTGTGTCACCCATTGTTTCCATGATTCTTAGTAGTACATTGGGATTATGATAGTATATAAAGGGAAAGGAGTAATATATGGAGTTTATATTAAAACACATAGTAAATCCAGCTGACAAATGAGTTTCCAATCTATATTTAATACGTTAATTTTATATACAATAGAATGCAATTTTCTAAAGAAATTTCCTACAGTAATCAGAAGCTTATGTTCTAGTTTAGGAAGATAGTTGCTTGGTTATTTATGATAAGTAAATAAGGGGAAGTGTTACAGAAGCAAATATAGTTCAGTGGAATTTTGAAATATTTAAGGAATATATATACCATTCAATCTTTACTTAAGAATCAACTGTTTACTACAAATCCCAAGTTGGGAATACTGATCCAGATTTAACCCTAGTGCTTTTAGAGTGTGGGAACTCCTTGGTTGAACTTTACAAAAATTTACTTAAAAGAAGAACAAATAAAAACAAAACCTTGAAACCAAAAGTTCCTACAAACCCCAAGTTTTCCTGGGAGCTGAAGAGCAGAAATTATGGGTAATTTGTCTTTAAATTCCTCCTAACAGCATAGTGTGATGAAAATATTATGTATATTGGAAAGAGAAGGGTTAGTAGGCTAAGTAGGACTGATTATTTAGACAAGATTTATTTTCTATCTTGACAGATTGTAGAATTTTTATACTTTCATTGAAGCTATGGAGCAGTGAGGACTAATGTTTCACAATTTACATAGCTAATTTCATTTACCTTTGATGTTTCCATCACATTTTCAAACATTATAATTTTTTTCCTCTCTAATGCCATACTTCTGTCCCTGATAGCACTTAACATGGAGTTTTACGTATAGTAAGTGCTAAAAAATTTTGTTGAATAAATTGTCATAAGGAAACATATCTTACATATAAATTACATTTTCCCTGAGTCTATGTATAAAAAAGAAAACCCTTTGTCTGCAGGAGTTTAAAATCTACACCTTTCAACACTTGTTCTCCAAATTCAGTACAGCCTATATTGTTATCTTTATGGAACCATGGTGTGTGTGTGTATTTAATATATTAACTTCATATGACCTTAATGCTGGTGAATTATATTAAAAAGAACAAGAAAAGCAACCAAGCTTGAAGCAAATATTATAAATTCATAGATCCAAGATTTCAAATGTTTAATTAGCTATCCCAGTGTGATCCCTTCCAGGTATAGTATTGTTTAATTTCCTGGCAATATACAGCTTTTTTCTTTTCTCTTCTTGGTGGTAAGATTTTCATTGAACTATTTGATTCATTTTACTGCAAGAAACAAAAGAAAGAGTCAAGAGAAACCTTTGAATGTCTTCCCCAACATTTTAGCAGAAAAAAAAAATTCACATTTAAATCCTCTTTGAAACAGGAAGTTTGCAGAGAAAAGGCCACTTTGAGGTTTTATTTTAATGCTAATGTATTTGGGAGATGACTTTGATTGTGTTACATTAACTCTATTTTCGAACAGCTAGGTTTATGAGCTACAGTTCAGTTTCTTAAACCGTATATCCAGTAGATTTATACACTAAATATACCCACTAGACTAATAAAGGAAGAGAAATCTCAACAACTTGCCACTGAATGCTAAAATTAATCCTTAGAAAATAACTCCTACAAGCTTGATAACCAGTGGGGCTATCCAAATCACTGGCAATGTTTGGAATGATAGCATTTTGGGGGAATTTGGTGTGTGAATATCAGCTATTCTCATTGAGTGTCAGGAGATGAATTAGGACTAGTACCATCTTCCAGGAAGGGATGTGAGTGCCCCTCAAGAAAATGAAGGAATAAAGTAACACAAATTCCCTTCTCAGATATAAAAAAAGTCCTATTTTATACACACAAATCACAATAAATAACAATAAAATCTAGAACCGGAATGTATACAAAACAAACAAGAGAGATAAATGAACCACCTGGGTATGGTCTCCTATAGATTATTTATTGGTAGAAGTGTGTCGCCCCAAAAAAGGTATGTTGAAGTCTTAACATGAAGAACCTCTAAATACAACCCTATTTGCAGTCTTGACAGATTTAATCAAGTTAGGAGGACATAATTAGGATAGGTCTTAATCCAATATAACTGGTGTCACAATGACACACAGGTAGAATGCTATGTGGCGGGGCGCCTGGGTGGCTCAGTTGGTTAAGCGTCCGACTTTGGCTCAGGTCATGATCTCGCGGTTGGTGAGTTCAAGCCCCGCGTCGGGCTCTGTGCTGACAGCTCAGAGCCTGGAGCCTGTTTCAGATTCTGTGTCTCCCTCTCTCTCTCTGACCCTCCCCCGTTCATGCTCTGTCTCTCTCTGTCTCAAAAATAAATAAAAACGTTAAAAAAAATTTAAAAAAAAAGAATGCTATGTGGCAATGGAGTTAGAGATTGGATTGATGTATCTGTAAGATAAAGAACAAAGAATTGATGGGAAAGACTGAAAGCTAAAGCAGCAAGGAAGGATCCTCCTCTAGAGGCTTCAGAAGGAGCATGGCCATGCAAACATTTTGATTTTATTTCAATCTTCTAGACTCCAGAATTGTGAGAGAATTACTTTTCCATTTTTTAAGCCACCCAACTTGTGGTTCTTTGCTATGGCAAGCCCCAGGGAACTAATACAAGATTATTTTAATTTAGACTGTTATGATAATATCCATCTAAAATTACCCACATAATCCCCATTTTAATTATCTCCTGGGAATATTGAGGTACTTATTCAAAAGCCCAAATTATTCTTTCAGTTTTTTTTTTTCCAATTAATTGCCCCAACCTGTGTACCTAGGATTTTTTCTTTAATTGGGGTACTTTATAGGCCCATTCTTTACATGAATGTATGTTTACATTAATACTTACATGCTATAATAAAAATGTGGCAATGAGTAGATTTTTTAGATCACCCATAATAGTATATTGCCATATATCAATATTTTAAGTGTTTGTTAATAGTGATACCCAGATAAAAGGGTATATTCCTGACTTATGGCTCCCAATAAAACATCATTGGTCAAACACTACTTTCAGGATTTTTGTTGACTGGTTCTGAAGACATAGATTTTATCTGTCTTCATTAGGTTGCAAATAGTTAGCTTTCCATAATAAAAGGTGATCTTTCTTCCTTCTATAACCCAAGCTCAACCCCTGACATACAGTATCCATAGGCATTCTTAGAGAAGCAAAAGTGTTTAAAAAAAATCCATTTACTTCCCATAATGCTGCCTCACTATCTCCTTTCCTTCCTTTGTTTTTTTCTACTGTGACAAAGGTGGCCTTCTCTAGATGAATTTTCTATAATCACCTGAGATATATTTGAATAACACTTCATTACGTCACTCACCCACCAGTATTTATCATACACCTACTATATGTCAAATATGATAGTAATTACTAGTGATAAAAAGCTAAATGAAACATAGCCTTTTCTAAGAGCTCAGAGTTCCCCAAAAGAAGTAACTATGCAAATAAATTTCAATTCAATATGACATATAGCACTATAGGGGGAAAAAGCTGCCATCATCAAGGACAGAGTAAATGTTTCTGCTGAAGACACATTTTGTGAGACAAACTTGATAACCATTGCACTGTGGAAACACCCTACCTGAGAGACATTTTGAATGATACACTGAAGTCATAACATTTAATGTGTTATGGCACAAGTTCTCTAAGTGTTCACCAATTTCTCTGTAGTTTCTCTGTTGAGCCTTTCTGCTAAGCTGCATTTTCTGAGCCTTTGTTTAGAGATGACAAGGTGTGACTACATCTCACCAATGGAAGTGGAAATGATATATACCATTTCAGGAGAAACTTTTAAAAATATCTCAAAAGATCTTTATTTTCTTAATACATGACTGAATATGGAAGATCCAGTGGAAGACTCAGAGGCCTTTCTCAGTATTGTGATAAAAAAAAAAAAAAAGCCTAGATCCCTGAAGGTAGCCTGCCAAATACTCAATGGTGTGAATACATTTTTTTTTGTATAATGCCTAGTCACTGATATTTTGGGGCTGTTATTACAACAATTAGTCCACCGTTATTATATGGTGTTAATATATTGGAAATTGAAAGTTTATTACAACAATTAGTCCACCATTATTATATGGTGTTAATATATTGGAAATTGAAAGTTTACTGAGTGCTTTATGGACAAAGATGGATAAAGGACATTGTAAGCAATACCAGGTACAACAGACTGAGTTACAGAAAGTAGAATATCTAGAAAATAGTGACAATCAGTGAAGAGTGGTAGGTATTCTCTGGAAATGCAGAGTGCACCCATAGGGGAATGTAAGGAAATGGGACAGCACATTAGATCGATTTTATAGGGTTTTATTAACAAAAAGGAAATAGAAAACAGGAATGGAAAAGTTCTTAAAGCAAAAGAATGTGAATGACATGAGCAGGTCTAATTTACTGCTACCTTCTATTTTCTTTCTTTTTCCTTTCCTTCTATGGAGAAAGATAACTCTAAAGAGTATAGTTCATGACCTTAAAAGTGAGAAAGTCTGGGTGCCTGGGATATCAGAATACCACTAAAGCAGTTTAGAAGCGATGTTATTAGGGGCTGTGTATATAGCAAGGAATTTGGCTCTGTCCAAAGAGCTCTGGCCTCTGTTGCACTCATAGAAGTTAATTTCTAAATCCTTGGAATTTCTGGAGTATAGGGAGTATCTTTGTTTTTTGTGGCAGGCCCTTTGGGCCACACACCTGATAGTTAATGCCAAAAAGATGACTCAAAGTGGAGCCAGACACACCCTGTAGTCTTAGGATAGGAAAATGGTTACATCAGAAAGCCCAACCACAGGAGTTAGGATAGGAGCTTTGAATCGTGCATTATTAGTTAACACAGAGACTGAGTTCGGTTTTAAAAAAATCCTATTTTAAAAGTCAAACAAGGGTAATCAATCAATCATGCCTACATAGTATAGCCTCAATAAAAGCTCTGCTTCCCAAAACCTGTATAAGTTTCCAGAGTTGGTGATGCTCTGTGTGTATTATCACACATTGATGCTGGTAGAGTAACACATCCTGAAGGCAGAAGTCTTGCATTTGGTATGCTCCTAGACTCTGCTCTCTGTATTTCTTCATTGGGTTGATTTCTTCATCCTTTTCCTATAATCATTGTAACCATAAGTATTTGAGGCTTCAGTAAGTTCTGTAAATCTTTCTCTCAAATGATCAAATCTGAGGGTGGTTTTGAGAAACCCTCCCTCAGACTTGCAGTTGGTGTCAGAATTGAGTATGAACTTCTGTGAACTCTTTCCTCTTTGTGGTTGGACCCTAACTATTTAAAGATAGAGTTAGAAGTCTTAGATAAAAATGGAAGTATGGAAGCTTGTGCCCTTAACTGCACAGTGTGGCTAACTCCTGGTAACATGGATAGGAATGGGAAATAAATTTGGTCTTTTGAGTCATCTCCAGTTGTGATATTAGTGGAACACTTCCTCCCTTTTCCTCTTAATAATCTTGGCTTTTTTGTGCTATCCTTGACTAATGCGCAGGGAAGGGGATTAAGATAACCCAAATACCCTGAGGATAAATAGAATAACTCAACCCACTTGCTGTTCCTTCTTTTCAAAGACAGTTTCCTGCAGGAAACAAACATATGGTTTCATTGCTTTCCACTATAAATTTTAATGGGCTGGCTGCAAGGAGGAGTTTGATAAACAGATTTCTATTACAGTAGTCTGTCTACTTCTGAGAGTCAATATTAGGAAGTCCATTGTTACCACACAAGTAAGCCCGTTCCTCCTATCTACCATTAGTTATTAATAAAGTTACAAATTGATTTCCATCTTCTGAGTTTTCCCATCCTTCACTTCAACCAGAATTTGAGCGGGATAAATGAAATTATTTATTACTCTTCTGTTATCCTGTCTAAAATTTTAATAATAGAAGTTGATAACTGGGAACAATTTTCTTAATGAGAAAAAGTATAAGATAGATTAGTGATACCTACATGAAGTTAGATGACAAGTTTCCACTTGCCACTGTACCAGATAATTTTTGAACCTATTTACTATCGTCTGTTAAGATAATGGCAATAAATATGTACAATAACGGCTAGTTTGGGAAAAACATTTTCAAAATTAGAATTAACACGATTCAGAAGCTATTAGGTTTGAGAAACAAAAAGGTATGGGAGTTTATAGCTTGAGATTTGGGGTATAGTAATTAATAAAATTCAATGTGAATCTGGGGAAAAGATGGTAATTTTATTTGTGAAACATTTTGAGATTTTATATAGGACATAGAGATGTCTGGAAAATAGCCCAGACACCTAGAGAATATAGCTACTAACCAATGCTAAAAGACCTGCATTTTCCTTAATCATTATAAACCTATACTTTCACATTCCTATCTCATTTACAGAGATACTGATTTTGACATCACTCCTAAATTAGGAAGAACATATAGAGTTTTCCCATGCTTAGAGACCAAGTACGGTTTTAAGAAATTTCTATCAGTGTATGGCATGGTATATTAGTTCTAATAAAGACCTTTTATCAGAGACACAATGACAGTAAGATCATGGATTAGGATTTTACAATGCTTGTCTCCTCACAGAAACACCAATTTGAACAACTACCCACACTCAAAAATATCTTTACGAGAACTAAGAATTCCAGGTGAGAGATTACAGCATCTGAGTTGAATATAGAAATAAGGGAAAAAAAAATAGGTGGTGAAAAGAATGGAAAGGACAATCTCACATTACCCATATCACTCCTCCCCCAAGTTCAGGCAGCCTAGTGCCAGGACAGACACATTCCCATGGAAGAAGGAGAATTAAATGAACACCTGACTTTGCTGTGAAACCCAGCCCCAAGCCTGCCTCAGTACACCCCAGAACTAAGCCAGCCCCTAAAGACTCAGGCCTCAGCCCATAACCGTGGACCAAGTCATCAAGCCAGACCAATGGCAAGCCAGCCACATGGACTCACACTCAAGTATCTCCCCAGCATCAGGCTATCTCCTGTGGACACAGGCTTCAGGTTAAGCCTGTGAACACAGGACCCATGCACCTTTTTGGACCAAGTCACCAGGCCGGTCTTCACAAACCCACTTAAAGGTCTCACTTCAATTGTTCCTAGTGCCAGGCTGTCACCCATAGACTCAAGATCCAAGTCCATCCATGTGGACTCATGTGTTAGGTCTGACACCACAGAATCAGGTGACAACCCTGCCCTTTGTATGGAAGCACCAGACTTGCCCCAGTAGACACAGGCTCCAGACCCACTCCCATGGACCCAGGCACCAGATTAACCTGCTTATACATCCCACCGGATGGTCCTCCCAGAATCTCTGATGAGCCAACTGGTAAAAGACTTTCGCTACCAAAGCCAGCCAGTAAAGATTCAGAGATGCCTACCTCTTCAAATGTGCAGACACCACTACAAGGCCTCAAGTATGACAAATAATCAGGGAAACACCAAACACTTCACTACTAAAGAAACAAAATGAAACACTAGTAACTGAATGAGGAAATAGAGATCTCAGATAAAAAATTCCTGTCAGATAAAAAATTTCAAATAATTATCTTAAAAGAGTTTAATGATTTATAAGAGAACAAAATCAGTGAAACAATACATGAACATAAGAAGTTAAAGAGACAGAAAACATTTTAAAAATCCAACAATTTCTGCAACTAAAGAGCATAATGACTGACTAGAAAATTTCATTGAGAGTTTCACTAGAAGATTTAATCAAACAGAAGAATCAGTGGGTCATTTTCAATAACCCAGTCTGAGGAACACAAAGAAAGAATGAAAAAGACTGAAGAAAGCCTACATGACTTATAGAATAGTACTAAACAAAATAATATACACATTATGGAATTCCCAGAAGGAGCAGAGAGAGAGAGAAAGGGGAAGAAACCTCACTTAAAGAAAAATGAAAGAAAATGTATCTAAACTGGAGAGAGAAATAAACATCCAGACCAAAAACTATCAAAGAACCTCAAATACATTAAATATAAATAAATCTTTACTGAGACAACATTGAAATAAATTCTCAGCAGTCAAAGACAAACAGAATTGTGAAGCAATGAAAGAAAAGCAATTTGCCACATACAAAGGAATCTCCATAAGAACATAAGAGGATTTGTTAGCAGAAATCTTGCAGGCCAGAAGAGAGTGGGGAAATATATTCAAAGTGCAGAAAGAAAAAAAATGCCAAACAGGAATATTGTACCTAGGAAGGCTGTACTTTAGAAATGGAGAAATAGAGATTCCAGACAAACAAAAGCTCTACAAGTTCATCATCACCAGACCTGCCTTACATGACATACTTAAAGTTCTTTAAGTGGAAATGAAAGGATATTAACCAACTATGTAGCATCATATGAAAATATAAAACTCACAGTAAAGTTAAGAATATAGTTGAATGCAGAATATTCCAATTCTGTAGTGGTGGTGTATAAATCACTTTTGATATAAAAGTTAAAACATAAAAGTATTAAAATAACTATAGCTATAATATTTTGTTAATGGATACACAATGTATAAAACATATAAACTGTGACATAAGTAACAAATTGTGCTGGGAAGATGAGTTGAAGTAATAATTTTTCTGTATGGTCAAACTTAAGTTGTTCTCAGCTTAAAATAGACTAATACTAGAAGATGTATTCTGTGACACTATTAAAAAACTGTTAACAACAACTAAAAACCTGTAGTACATGCACAAAAGAGAATGAAAAAGGAAAGCATACCACTACCAAAAAAAAATCATCACAGGGAAAACAACAAGAAAGAAATAAACTATAAAATAGAAAACAATTAACAAAATACATAAAGTGGTTGAATGTATTAAAAAACTGAGCTCTAATAATATGTTGCCTATATGAGACTCACTTTTGCTTTAAGGAAACATATATGGTATAAATGAAGGGATGGAAAAAGATATTCAATGCTAAGTGTAAACAAAAAAGAGTAGGGGTAGTTATACTTATAGCAGAGAAAATAAACTTTAAGTCAAAAACTGTTACAAGAGACAAAGAAGGTCACTATGTAATGATAAAGGGGTCAATTCATCAAAAGGATAAACTATAAATATATATTCACCCTAAATTGGAGTGCTTAAATACGTAAAGCAAATATTACAGAATGGAGGAGAGAAATAGACCACAATACAATAACAGGAAACTCTGATACCTTACTTTCATGATGGATAGATCATAGAGACAAAATATGAAAGATGAAACAGCAGATATGAACAACATTACAGATGAAATGGATCTAACAAATATTACATAATGGTCCACCCAACAGCAACAGGATACACATTCTTTTCCAGTACACACAGAATGTACTCCAAGATAGGGTAAATATTAGACCATAAAACAAGTTTAAGAAGACTGAAACCGTATCAAGTATTTTTCCAGCCACATTGGTATGAAACTAGAAATCAGTAATAGGAGGAACATTTTAAAACTTACAAATATGTGAAACTTAACATAATCCTGAGCAACAAATGTGTTAAAGAAGAAATCAAAAGGGAAATAAAAAATATCTAAAGACAAATTTAAATGGAAACACAACATACCAAAATATTGAGATACAGCAAAAATGGGTCTAAGAGGAAAGTTTATAGCAAGAAATGCCTACATGAAGAAAAAAAATCTCAAAAAACCTAGCTTTACACCTCGACAATGGAAAAAACAAAACAAAACACAAAAACTAAATCTAAAGTTATCAGAAGGAAGGAAATAATAATGATCATAACAGAAATAAATGAATAGAGACTAGAAAATAGGAAACATCACTGAAACCAAGAGTTGGTATTTCAAAAGAAAAATAAATTTACAAACCTTTTAGACTAACAACAACAACAACAACAAAAAAGTTGTAAATAAATAAAATTATAAGTGACAGAAGAGACTACAGATATACAAATGATCATAAGAGATTACCGTGAACATTTACACACCCACAAATAAAGTAACTTAGAAAAAGTTATGGATAAATTTCTAGAAGTACACAAACTACCAAGACTGAATCATGAGGAGGTAGAAAGTTTAAACAAGCAAATGTCAAGTAAGGAGACTGAACAAGTAATTTAAAGCCTCCCTACAACAAAAACAAAAAATCCCCAAGCCTCATGGCTTCATTGGTGAATTCTACCAAACACTTAAATAAGAGCTAATGTCAATCTTAAACTCTTACAAAATATTGAAGAGGTGGAGACTCTTTCAAATTCATTTTACAAGGCCACCATTACTTTCATACCAAAGCTGGACAAGAATGCTACAAGAAAGGAAAATTATACAACAATAGGTCTGTTAAATATAAATTCAAATATAATCAATGCCAAGTGTGAATTATCCCTGGGATGCAAGGATGGATAAACATATGCTAACCATAATTGTGATACATCTCACTAGCTGAAAGTAAAACAATCATATGATCATTGCAATAGATGCAAAAAATAAAAAAAGAATTTGACAAGGTTCAACACTCTTTCATAATAAAAAACTCTCAACAAAAGGATTATAGATTGATGACTTCAACATAATAAAGCCCATTTATGACATGTCCACAGCTAACATCATACTCAAGTTTGAAAATCTGAAACCTTTCCCTTAAGATCAAGAAAACTACAAGGATGCTCATTCAGACCACTTCTCTTCAGTGTAGTGCTGGAAATACTAACCAGAACAATTAGGCAAGAAAATAAAGTGCATCCAAATCACAGAAAGGGAAGAGTAAATTTATTTTTGTTTACATAAGACACAGTTTCTATAGAGAAAACCCTAAAGACTCCATTAAAATTTTTTAGAACTAATACATTCAGTAAAGTTGCAAGGATGTAAAATCAACATACAAAAACTTAGTGTGGTTTTATACACTAACAATGAATTCTCTAAAAAATAAATTTACATTATGAAAAAATCTCATTAATAATTTCATCAAAAACAATGAAATACCTAGGAATAAATTTAACTAAAGAAGTTAAAGATCTGAACATGTAACACTTTGAGACATTCATGAAAGATACTGAAGAATGCACAAGTGGGAAGATATCCCATGTTCATGGATTGGAAAAATTAATATTGTTAAAATATATACTACTCAAAGAGATCAAAAGATTCAATGCAATCCCTATCAAAATCCCATTTCATAGAAATGGAACAAAGTATACTAAAACTACAAAGCTAGAGTAATCAAAACATCATGGTATTGGCATAAAAACAGATATGTGGACCAATGGAATAGAATAGAGAACCCAGAAATAAATACACAAATTTATGGTCAATTGATTGTTGGCAAGGTGCAAAAAAACACATGACATGAAAATGGCAATCACTTCAATAAATGTTGTTGGGAAAACCATCCATATGCAGAAAAAATAAAACTGGACCCTTATCTCACTCCTACCAAAATTAACTCAAAATGGATTAAAGACTTAAATGTAAGATCTGAAACTGTAAATTCACTAGAGAAAAACAGGGGAAAAGCTTTAGGACATTTGTGTTGGCAATGAATTCATGGGTAGGACACCAAAAGCACAGGCAACAAAAGCAAATTTAGACAAGTGGACTACATCAAAGTAAAAAGCTTCTGCACAGCAAACAATCAACAGGGTGAAATGGAAACTTACAGAATGGGAGAATATATTTGCAAACCATATATCTGAAAAGGGATTAATTTCCAAAATATATAAGGAATACAATCATAATAAGAAAACAACCCAATTAAAAAATAAGGAAAAAACCTGGATATTTATTTCTCAAAAGAATATATACAAATGGCTAACTGGAATGACTATTATCAAAAAGGACAAATTATAGCAAGCAATGAGGATATGGAGAAAAAAGAACCCTTGTACAATGAAATCTCCATCGGTGGATGAATGGATAGTGATCAATATATAATAGAACATTATTCAGGCTTTAAAAAAGGGAATTCATTCATTTGAGACATGGATAAACTGGAGGGTATTATGCTAAGTGAAATAAGCCAGGCACAGAAAGAAAAAAATTCTGTATGATCTCAGTGATATATAGACTTTACAAACTTAACCCAAAGAAACAAAGTATAATGGTACTAGGAGTGTGGACAAAAGAAGATGTTAATCAAAGGGTACAAACAGGTTGGGTGCTGGCTCAATCAATAGAGTACACAATTCTCAATCTCAGGATTGTGAGTTCAAGCAACACATTGGGTGTGGAGCCTAATTTAAAAAAATGGTACAAAGTTGCAGTTATGTGGATGAATAGGTGCAGAAATCTAATGGATAGCATTTTGACTATAGTTCACGTATTTCCAGCATTCAGTGTAATAGTAAGAGTAGATTTTAGTTGTCATCACACACACACACACACACACACACACACACACACACACACTGGGTAAAAAAGGTGGGATTAAGAAGCACAAAATTATTTATAAAATAAATAACTGGGATAAAAGCATAGCATGGGGAAAATAGTAACATTGTATTGATGTTGTATCATAACAGATGGTAACTATATTCATCATAGTGAGCATAGCTTCATGTACAAAATTATTGATTCATTATATTGTATACTTAAAGCTAATATAACATTGTATGTCAATTATATATTTTTAATGTTAATAATATAAGAAAACATGTTAATGAGCTTAACTATGGTAGTCTTTTCACTATGTATATCAAACTATCATGTTGTACATCTGAAATACATATTTTAATTTAAATATATATATATATATATATATATATATATATAAACCTAGATTTATGTAAATATATACACACACATTAAATCTTATAGCCATATAACTTTGGTGTAAGTTCAGAGAAGATGGAAAATATAGTCAAAAACTATTCTTTCTTTGTATCCAAGTTTCTAGGGGAAAGGTGAACAAGGTACCAGCAAGGATAGAGAATTTAAAAAATGATTTGAAAGACAGCAATAAAGGACTATTTAACAATGATAAATCAATTTTCTGGTTTTAAAAGAAGTAGATAGTATAACTCACCTGGGCTATATGCAACCCAAGATTTTTTTTCAGTTTTGGATCCTTATTTGACTCTTTGAAAGTTTTAGTTAGAAAACTAGTGCAGGGAACATACACTCTTCACTAAGTGTTCTAATAAACTGTCAGTCACTTTAAAGTTCTTTATATTGTGTCATACTTTTTCTTCTGGAAATAAAACTATTTTGTGCATCTAGTTGTAAAATGCTGATTACCCTCACTAAGGGCCCAGTGTGCAGCTAAGGAAAAATCTTTTTAAAAATCAGGTTTTTAATAATTAGGCAGTCTATTTCAGTTGAGAATCTGTAATTATATGTTAGAAGATGTCAGACGGAGAACAAATAAGACAGCGCTTAAGGGACTGGCGTAAAGAAAGAAATGAATGCAATTCATATGTCCTTATTTAAATCAAGGACCTCCTGTTTTGAGATCCATATTCTCAGCAAAAAGAAAAAAAAAAAATGACTGTTTTACTATGATAGGATTTCTCCGGAGGAAATTGCTAAGCAGGCAGTTTGGAATAGGACGCATGTCCCAAAATGCTTTGAAATAATACCAAACATACATATAGCACTTAAATATAAGCCTTCCTTTGTCTAGATATGCTAAAAACGTATAAGCTTATTTAATACTAATGCAGTTCATATGATTATCCCATTTAATAGATGAGTAAACTTAGAGAGTGGTTTGATAACTTGTCTAAGGTCATGTAGCTAGTATATTTTTCAGAGTTTTCCAAGAGAAAGAGCCAATAGGATGTGTGTATTACATTGTTAAATATCTACCTATCATTTATCTACCTATCTTTTCTTTCTTTCTATCTATCTATCTATCTATCTATCTATCTATCTATCTATCTATCGAGAGCTTTGTTTTAAGGAATTGGCTAATGCAATTATGGGGACTGGCAAGTCCAAAATCTGCAGGATGGTCTGAAAGACTAGAGACCCAGGAAGAAGCTTGATATTGCAGCTTGAGTCCAAATGCAGTCCAGAAGCAGATCTCATCTTTCTTGGAGGATCTCAGTCTTTTTCTCCTAAAGCCTCAACTGATTGTATAAGGCTCACCCACATTATGGAGGGTAATTTGCTTTATTTGAAGTCAACCAATTAAAACAATTCATTTAAAAATACATCTTCAACAAAATATCTAGGTACTGTGGTCTAGCCCACCTGACACATAAAATTAACCATTATATCTGCGTAGTAGAGTCAAAATATAAACCCAAATAATGCTCAAACTTTGAAAAGCTCCAATTAGGACTAGGAAAAAATGGAGACAATTTAGCCCAAAGGAAAATTTGTGAAGTGTTTGCAAGACAGATTTTATTTCTTTTCTACAATTCATTCTTCTAGAAGTCTCTTTTTTTTTTAAACTTTTTTTAACATTTTATTTATTTTTGAAAGGCAGAGAGACAGAGTGTGAGCAGGGGAGGGGCAGAGACAGAGGGAGACATAGAACCTGAAGCAGGCTCCAGGCTCTGAGCTGTCAGCACAGAGCCTGATGCGGGACTTGAACTCACAGAGTGTGAGATCATGACCTGAGCCGAAGCCAGCCAGACACGTAACTGACTGAGCCACCCAGGTGCCCCAAGAAGTCTCTTATTTTTATCTTCTCTTTGGTTAATGCTGCCAAAGTGTCCATTTACAGTGAATGAAGGCTTACCATTTCAAATGATTTTACTTTCACCATGGGATAGCATCATAGAATAAGAAGGCACATGCAGATTTGGGGTCAGTTCTCATATCTACTCTAGTTTCTCTCAATATTACTAGCATATCCATAGGACTCTAGGCAAGATAAAAATCATTAGTTTCAGGTGTTTTAAAACCTATAAAATAGTGTAATAATAACTATCTCATTAAAAGTTTTTAAATTTAAGTGAAAAAAGTCACATAATATGTCCAATTCATATTGTCTCATACATATAGGCATCCAATAAATGTTAGTTATTTTTCCCTGGAAACACATAAAATTGCCAAAATTATTTAAAAACTCAAACTTTTCTGGGAGACCTGAGAAGATGGTGGTGTAGGAGGACGCTGGGCTCACCTAGTCCTGCTGATCACTTAGATTCCACCCACATCTGCCTAAATAACCCAGAAAACTTCCAGAAGACTAGCAGAACGGACTCTCCGGAGCCAAGTGTAGACAAGAGGCCCACAGTAGAGGGTAGGAAGGGCAGAGAGGCAGTGAATGCTACATGGACTGGCGGGAGGGAGCCGGGGCAGTGGGGGGCAGCCCGCCCAGCAAGGCAGAGTCCCCGAGTCTGGCTTGCAAAAGAGGAGGGGTCGGACTGCATGAGTTCTCACAGCCAGCAGGACTTAACATCTGGAATGTTATAAGTCAACAGCTCTGTTCGGAGAGTGGGAGGGCGAGGGGACTCTGGGAGAGAGAGTTGTTGAGCCACGGAGGACAGACCTCAACTCAGCAAGGGAACAAAGGCGCTGGCCAGCACCATCTGCCTCTCCCACCCAGCCAAAATTCCAAAGGGAACCAGTTCCCATCACCAAACTTGCTTACAGCTTGCTCAAACACCCAACAATGTGCTTCTGTGGATCCATCCCTCCAATGGGCCTGCCTCCCTCCTGGTGCTGCAGAGCCTCTCCCACAGGGGACTACTGATGGCAAAGCAAATTAACCTGCCCCTCCCACCCCTGTGCACTTTGCGGATCCACCCCAGCTAATACACCCTTGGTCAGATCCCATCGAAGCAGCACCACAAGCCTGGCATTGTGAAAGTAGCCCAGACCAGGGCCACACCACTCCACAGTGAGTCCTGCCCCTGGGAGAGAGGAAGATAAGGTACACACCAGTCTGACTATAGTCCCAGAGGTGGGCTGGGCGCAGACATCAGGTCCGACTGCAGCCTTGCCCACCAACACAAGTCACTCTGGACAGTACAGGGGAAGTGCCTGGAAGTTTGGAGCCACCCCAGGCACTACCCAAAATGATGAAACAGAAGAATTCTCCTGAGAGAAACTCAGGAAGTAGTGACTGCTAACGAATTGATCAAAACTGATTTAAGCAATATAATTGCTTAGATTGCTTAGAATTTAGAATAATAGTCATAAAATTAATCGATGGGCTTGAAAAAAGCATAGAGGACAGCAGAGAATTTATTGCTACAGAGAACAAGGGACTGTGAAATAGTCATGAGGAGTTAAAAAATGCTATAAATGAGCAAAATAAAATGGAGGTGGCCATAGCATGGACTGAAGAGGCAGAGGAAAGAATAGGTGAATTAGAAGATAAAATTATGGAAAAAGAGGAAGCTCCAAAAAAGAGAGACAAAAAAAGTCAGGAGTATGCGGGGAGAATGAGAGAATTAAGTGATGCAATCAAAGGGAACAATATCTGTATCAAAGCAATTTCAAAAAAGAAGAGAGAGAAAGAAGCTGAAGGTATACTTGAACAAAAAATAGCTGAGAATTTCCCTGATCTGGGGAAGGAAAAAGGCTTTGTAATCCAAGAGGCACAGAGAACTCCCTTCAGACATAACTTGAATCGATCTTCTGCACAATGTATCATAGTGAAACTGGCAAAATACAAGGATAAAGAGAAAATTCTGAAAGCAGCTAGGGATAAACAGGCTCTAACTTAAAAAGGTAGACACATAAGAATAGTAGCAGACCTATCTACTGAAACTTGTCAGGACAGAAAAGAATGGCAGGAAATCTTCAAGGTGATGAACAGAAAAAATACGCAGCCCAAAATCCTTTATCCAGCAAGTCTGTCATTCAGAATAGAACGAGAGATAAAGGTTTTCCCAAACAAACAAAAACTTAAGGAATTCATCACCACTAATCCAGCCCTACAAGAGATCCTAAGGGGAATTCTGTGAGTGAAATGTTACAAGGACCACAAAGTACCAGAGACATCACTACAAGCATGAAACCTACAGATACACAATGACTCTAAACCCATATCTTTCCGTAATAACACTGAATGTAAATGGACTAAATGCTCCAACTGAAAGACATAGGGTAACAGAATGGATAAAATAGGGGGTCAGAATGGATTAAAAAAAAAAGACCCATCAATTTGCTGTCTAAAAGAGATTAATTTTAGACCTGAAGACACCTTCAGATTGAAAGTGAGGGGATGGAAAACTATCTATCACGCTACTGGAAGTAAAAAGAAAGCTGGAGTAGCCATACTTATATCAGACAAACTAGACTTTAAATTAAAGGTTGTAATAAGAGATGAAGAAGGGCATTATATAACAATTACAGGGTCTATCCATCAGGAAGAGCTAACAATTATAAATGTGCCGAATATGGGAGCCTCCAAATCTAGAAAACAATTAATCACAAACATAAGCAACATTATTGATAAGAATGTGGTAATTGCAGGGGACTTTAATACCCCACTTACAACAATGGATAGATCATCTAGACACACGGTCAATAAAGAAACAAGAGCCCTGAATGATACATTGGATCAGATGGACTTGACAGACATATTTAGAACTCTGCATCCCAAAGCAACAGAATATACTTCCTTCTCAAGTGCACATGGAACATTCTCCAAGATAGATCACATACTGGGTCACAAAACAGCCCTTCATAAGTATACAAGAATTGAGATCATACCATGCATACTTTCAGACCACAATGCTATGAAGCTTGAAATCAACCACGGGAAAAAGTCTGGAAAACCTCCAAAAGCATGGAGGTTAAAGAACACACTACTAAAGAATGAATGGGTCAACCAGGCAATTAGAGAAGCAATTAAAAAATATATGGAAACAAATGAAAATGAAAATACAACAATCCAAACGCTTTGGGATGCAGCGAAGGCAGTCCTGAGAGGAAAATACATTGCAATCTAGGCCTATCTCAAGAAAGAAGAAAAACCCCAAATACAAAATCTAACAGCACACCTAAAGGAAATAGAAGCAGAAGAGCAAAGGCACCCTAACCCAGCAGAAGAAGAGAAATAATAAAGATCAGAGAAGAAGTAAACAATATGGAATAAAAAAAATTGTAGAGCATATCAATGAAACCAAGAGTTGGTTTTTTGAAAAAATAAACAAAATTGATAAACCTCTAGCCAGGCTTCTCAAAAAGAAACAGGAGATGACCCAAATAGATAAAATCATGAATGAAAATGGAATTATTACAACCAATCCCTCAGAAATACAAGCAACTATCAGGGAATACTATGAAAAATTATATGCCAACAAACTGGACAACCTGGAAGAAATGGACAAATTCCTAAGCACCCACACGCTTCCAAAATTCAAACAGGAAGAAACAGAAAACTTGAACAGACTCATAACCAGCAAAGAAATTGAATCGGTTATCAAAAATCTCCCAACAAATAAGAGTCCAGGACCAGATGGCTTCCTTGGGGAATTCTACCAGACATTTAAAGCAGAAATAATACCTATCCTTCTCAAGCTATTCCAAAAAATATAAAGAGAAGGAAAACTTCCAGACTCATTCTATGAAGCCAGCATTACTTTGATTCCCAACCCAGACAGAGACCCAGCAAAAAAAGATAACAATAGGCCAATATCCCTGATGAATATGGATGCAAAAATTCTCAACAAGATACTAACAAATTGAATTCAACAGCATATAAAAAGAATTATTCACCATGATCAAGTGGGATTCATTCCTGGGCTGCAGGGCTGGTTCAACATTTGCAAATCAATGTGATACATCACATGAATAAAAGAAAAGATAAGAACCACATGATCCTGTCAACCGATGCAGAAAAAACATTTGACAAAATTCAGCATCCTTTCTTAATAAAAAGCCTCGAGAAAGTCGGGATAGAAGGAACATACTTAAACATCATAAAATCCATTTATAAAAAGTCCACAGCTAATATCATCCTCAATGGGGAAAAACTGAGAGCTTTCCCTCTGAGATCAGAAACATGACAGGGATGTCCATTGTCACCGCTGTTGTTTAACATAGTGTTGGAAATGCTAGCATCAGCAATCAGACAACAAAAGGAAATCAAAGGCATCAAAATTGGCAAAGATGAAGTCAAGCTTTCACTTTTTGCAGATGACATGATATTATACATGGAAAATCCGATAGACTCCACCAAAAGTCTGCTAGAGCTGATACATGAATTTAGCAAAGTTGCAGGATACAAAATTAATGTACAGAAATCAGTCGCATTCTTATACACTAATAATGAAGCAACAGAAAGACAAATAAGGAAACTGATCCCATTCACAATTGCACCAAAAAGCATAAAATACCTAGGAATAAACCTAACCAAAGATGTAAAAGATCTGTATGCTGAAAACTATAGAAAGCTTATGAAGAAAACTGAAGAAGAGACAAAGATATGGAAAAACATTCCATGCTCACGGATTGGAAGAATAAATATTGTCAAAATGTCAATACTACCCAAAGCAATCTACACATCCAATGCAATCCCAATAAAATTGCAGCAGCATTCTTCTCGAAGCTAGAATAAGCCATCCTAAAATTGTAGGGAATCACAAAAGGCCCCAAATAGCCAAAGTAATATTGAAGAAGAAGACCACAGTGGGAGGCATCACAATCCCAGACTTTAGCCTCTACTACAAAGCTGTAATCATCAAGACAGCATGGTATTGGCACAAAAACAAACACATAGACCAATGGAACAGAGACTCCCGAATTGGATCCATAAAAGTATGGCCAACTAATCTTTGACAAAGCAGGAAAGAATATCCAGTGGAAAAAAGTCTCTTTAACAAATGGTGCTGGGAGAACTGGACAGCAACATGCAGAAGAATGAAACTAGACTACTTTCTTACACCATTCACAAAAATAAGCTCAAAATGGATAAAGGACCTGAATGTGAGACAGGAAACCATCAAAACCCTAGAGGAGAAAGCAGGAAAAAACCTCTTTGACCTCAGCCGTAGCAATTTCTTACTTGACACATCTCCAAAGGCAAGGGAATTAAAAGCAAAAATGAACTATTGGGACCTCATCAAGATAAAAAGCTTCTGCACTTCCAAGCAAACAATCAACAAAACTAAAAGGCAAGGAACGGAATGGGAAAAGATATTTGCAAATGACATAGTAGACAAAGGGCAGTATTCAAAGTCTATAAAGAACTCACCAAACTCCACACCCAAAAAACAAAATAATCCAGTGAAGAAATGGGCAGAAAACATAAATAGACACTTTTCTAAAGAAGACATCCAGATGGCCAACAGGCACATGAAAAGATGTTCAACGTCACTCCTCATCAGGGAAATACAAATCAAAACCACACTGAGATACCACCTCATGCCAGTCAGAGTGGCTAAAATAAACAAATCAGGAGACTATAGATGCTGAAGAGGATGTGGAGAAACGGGAACCCTCTTGCACTGTTGGTGGGAATGCAAACTGGTGCAGCCACTCTGGAAAACAGTGTGGAGGTTCCTCAAAAAATTAAAAATAGATCTACCCTATTACCCAGCAATAGCCCTGCTAGGAGTTTACCAAAGGGATACAGGAGTGCTGATGCATAGGGGCACTTGTATCCCAATGTTTATAGCAGCACTTTCAACAATAGCCAAATTATGGAGAAAGCCTAAATGCCCATCAACTGATGAATGGATAAAGAAATTGTGGTGTATATGCACAATGGAATACTACTCGGCAATGAGAAAGAATGAAATATGGCCTTTTGTAGCAACATGGATGGAACTGGAGAGTGTTATGCTAAGTGAAATAAGTCACACAGAGAAAGACAGATACCATATGTTTTCACTCTTATGTGGATCCTGAGAAACTTAACAGAAGACCATGGGGGAGGGGAAGGAAAAAAAAAGTTAGAGAGGGAGGGAACCAAACCATAAAAGACTCTTAAAAACTGAGAATAAACTGAGGGTTGATGGGGGTGGCAGGAAGGGGAAATTGGGTGATGGGCATTGAGGAGGGCACCTGTTGGGATGAGCACTGGGAAACCAATTTGACAATAAATTTCATAGTAAAAAAAACCCTTAAACTTTCTATTGCTAGAATTTTTTAATTTTTTTAATGTTTGTTTATTTTTGAGAGAGAGAAAGCACATGAGTGTGAGAGGGGTAGAGAGAGGGAGACAGAACCTGAAGCAGACTCCAGGCTCTGAGCTATTAACACAGAGCTGGACGTGGGGCTCAAACTCACAAATCATGAGATCATGACCTGAGCCGAAGTCAGTTGCTTAACCGATTGAGCCACCCAGGAGCCCATCTATTGCTAGAATTTTTAATGGAGGTAAGTAGAGGAGATATTTTAGACAAAGGGCTCCTACTTTAAAGTCCCCCCCCATTTATCTATGTGTATATCTATTTTTCTATTTTATACCTTAAAAAACTATATTCATATATTACTGATTCTATATATGAAGCACTATGCTGGGAAGGCTTATGTAAATACATCATTTTATTTGACAATTAAATAATATATTGAGTATATACTGTGCCAGGAACATTTTGTATCCATGTTCAATGGCCTCTTGTAGTTTTTATCCTTATTTAATAATATTTTATCCATATTAGACTGGTAGGAAATAGTAAAGATGTTCGTGACTACATACCATGACTGTCTACTCTCAATGGCCTCATTTTTCTGGCCATGTAACTTCTAGTAGCCCTAAACCAATCCAGAGAAACTCACTCCTAGCAAAAGGACTCCAGGACCAAGGTTGTCAGAAATATTTGTTGATCCAGTCCTCACTCAGATGACTTCTGATTTTCTCTTTTATTGATTTACCTGCTTCACTGTGAATGGTAACATTATAACACTGTTTATTTGCCAGAGTACCAATACCAGTTAAAATCATATTCTGAACACAAATTGAGCTCACTTTAAATAGCACTGCTGGGGTAAGGTAAATATAATTGTTGTTACCTGATGCACTAGCCATGAAGATTAATTAAATAAATCTCCCTGTTGCCCAGCCTATTAATATTGAAGAACTCATATGTGAACAGATGGACCAGACTTGGCAGGTTTTTTCCACATTCTTTAAAAAAATATATCCTGACAGAATTTGTGCAGTCCTGCCATATTCCATTTCAGCCAGGCTTGTTTTAGCTAATCAAGCTTTCCAAAAACGTAAAAGCATTAGTCAGAACTTGAAGCAAACAGCGTATTTTTTATAGTACAAATGGCATATGAACCAGTGGTCACATGGACTACGTACATGATTTAGACTGCTACATCATGTTTCAAACATAAGCAGGACTTGAGATTAATTGCTCTGGGTTCTAAGAGTTTAAACTGAATCATCATTGTCATAATCACCATCCAATGAAATGACATTTCCATTGTATTATGCATGAGGAGTTGAGATCCCCATGGTCCTAGTCATTCATACTTGAAATTTACTATTCTCAATAACTAAATATGTCTACTCAATGGGTAGGCACAACAAATAATGCAAGCATCAAAGAAAGAAGCCTTGGATATATTATGGGGACTCTTTTAAAATGTCCTTTCAGAGAACTCTAAGAATAATTATTTTTTATTCAGTGTTAGTACAGTATGCCATGTGGTTGGTGGTGAAATTTAAATATTTTATCCCATTTAACCCTAGGACAACATTGAAATGTTGGCATTTCTATCCCCACATTACAGATTAGGATACTGAAGCTTAGGAAGATTAAGTAATTCACCATTATCAAATAGTGCTTGGTAGAGCCAGGATTTGAGTTCATTTTGTCTAACTCTAAGACCAAACTCTTATCCACTAAGCCATACTGTCTCTTTGCACATGGGCTGCAAAAAATAACGGTAGAAAAGAATAAGAGATAATGTTTATAGTGTGTAGAAAATGGATAAGAGCTAATGTTTATAGGGTCTGATGTTGCCCACTAGAATTTGTGGTAGATGCTTTATAGATATACTATTATTCAATACACAGCCATATTAACTAAGTAATACTTCTTCCTTCTGCAGTCAAGAAAATTGTTTCAAACAGGCTAAGTAATGTATCTTAGGGAATACAGCTAAAAGGGGGGGCCTCCAGTTTCCAAAACTAGGTCAGTTATCCTCTTAACATTGCAGTCTCATTATGGTGAAACTACTCATCCAAAGCTAAGTTCAAAACTGGGGACAGGCTTTCAACTTCTCCCTCTGTCCTACTACCCACAACCAAGCAAAACCTAAATGTTGCCTATTTTAACTTCTAAGTAAGTACAGACTCCACTTTCCCTTCCCCAAATCTTCAAACCATTCTGTGTCAAGACCTCCTTATTTAAAAAAAAAAATTGAATGTTTATATTTTAAGAGAGAGAGAGAGAGAGGGAAACCCAGAATCCGAAGCAGGTTCCAGGCTCTGATATATCAGCACAGAGCCAGTCTCGGGGCTTGAATTTACAGACTACAAGATTATGACCTGAGCCAAAGTCAGATGCTTAACTGACTGAGCCACCCAGGCACCCCAGGACTTCCTTATTTTTTATCAGAAAAATTCCATTTGTCAGCAGTATGGCTGATATTTGTTGACCGTCTTATTCTTCATGGATGTTGTCAGACCATTACAAACACACATTCTTTAAAATACGCAACAAATAACCTCATTTCTTAAGGTTTATGACATCTTTTAAAACCCTCCTCTCCCCACCTCTGGTGATGACATCCCCTGACTTTACAATCCCTTTCATTATTTATTGTTTTCACATATAATCACAATATTTTTCTCATCAGTTAATCTCATAACTACATCACTATAGAGTCAGAGTGCTGTCACGTTACCAAACCCTCAGTGCCTCCAGGTCATTAACAGAATAAATTCCAAATTTCATGTGCTAGACATAGCCCTTCATGACTTGGCCCATCTATTCATTTCCAAATTCAACTTCCATCACCACCTGCTCAGTACTTTAAATTCTAGTGATACTGAACTAATTATAATGTTTCTTATAAACACCAATGTCTTCCTCATTTGTATGTTTTTTCATGCAACACTGACTCTGGGACATATTTTTACTTTGATTCACCTTGTTCAATCTTACACATCCTCAAGATTTGCTTCAATATCATCTTCTCTACCTTCCCTGTATCAATGCTGAAGTCTAAGTTTTTTTTTTTAATTATACCATGATGACCCTAGGTCAGAAAAAACTTAAGACTTTTCATCTATTATGCTCTGAATGTGCCTGCCCTAAGACCCTAGTAATACTGTAGTTTCTGGATGAGATATTCCAGAGTTTGGGCTGCTAACAAGTCCCATGTCTCCAGGAAAGGAAACTGGATTACTAGATTTAAAAATATGTATACCCTTAAAACCTATGAAAACAGAGCTAAAGATACACATATCAGAGTTGGAGGAAAGAGTTTACATCAACACTTCTGTTGTATTATGGGATATGTTGCATTAGAGATTTATTAGAAACAATTGTTTCTGGATCAGTACAAAATTCTTGCTTCCCTCTATTGCTGTCACATACACACTTTAATTTCATGCATCTGTTAATACATATATCAGTGAATGATGCACATTAAAATTTAAATATTTTGGCTGAAAATTTCAAAACCTTAGCCTTTAGGAAGTAGAATAGTTGCATACAACTGTATCATTAAAAAAAAAGTACATACATCTCAGAAGTTCCAAATTAAGTGCTATTGCAGTTTTGAAGAAGAGAAACACTTCTGGGTGAAAAGTCAGAAAAAGGATCATAGGGCATGTAATATTTGGACCATCCTCAAGCAGTTATCAGGATTTGACTATATAAAACTTGGAAAGTTGGAATGACTTTGTCCTATTAAAAACATTTTTTTTAATTTTTAAGTTTGTTTGTTTGTTTATTTAATTTATTTTTGAGACAGAGTGTGACCAGGAAAGGGAAGGAGAGACAAGGAAAGAGAAAATCCCAAGCAGGCTCTGCACTGTCACTGCAGAGCCCGATGCTGGGCTTGAATCCACAAACTGGGAGATCACGACCTGAGTCGAAATCAAGAGTCAGAGGCCTAGGGGCGCCTGGGTGGCTCAGTGGGTTGAGCATCTGACTTCAGCTCAGGTCATGATCTCATAGCTTGTGAGGTCGTGCCCCGCGTCAGGCTCTGTGCTGACAGCTCAGAGCCTGGAGGCTGTTTCAGATTCTGTGTCTCCCTCTTTCTCTGTCCCAACCTACTCGCATTCTGTCTCTCTCAAAAATAAATAAACATTAAAAAAAAAAGTCAGAGGCCTAACCTACTGAGCCACCCAGGCACCCCAAGAACCTTTTTAAAAAGCACTAACATAATTTTCTTTCTTACTTGGATCAAAAGATAAAGTGAAGAGTAAATTTGTGCAGTCATTGAACAGAGGCATAGAGATATTAATTTATCAATTAATTGTGATTTAATTACTATTGATATATAACTGATAATTTAATAATTATTAAAATGTCTGAATTTCCTTTTAGTCTTTCTACTAATAAAGGCAAATTATCTTTGGAGTAGATCATAGAAAATACTCTATAAACATTTGTTGAATGAAATTATGAATGGGCAAATGAAGTCTGTCACTCTTTCCTCTCATCATTGGGAAGTTGATTTAGCATATAGAAAACTTTTGGGAATTTGAAAAGTAAGGTGATCATTGGGATTTAAAAACAATTAAGAGAAATCCCAATCAGTAAAACTATTTCAGAGCCTTGAGTATCTTGTAAGGAGGGTGTAGTTTTGTTTTCATAACAATACAAGGTCACAGTGATTGATTCTATCCCTGGAACATAAGCAAAAACAAAAACTGAAAGAAAAAAAAGAGAGAAACAAACCACAAGGAAATAGTTTATTACCAAGAGGTTAAGAACTCTACAGAGAATTATAATTACATGAAGCAGATCGCAAAAATTATTTGTATATCTTTCTAAATGAATTTCCCCCTTTCATACAATGTCAGGTAAGTTGTTTGGAGAATCAAGTGGCATTAAAAGATCAGTACATTTCTCAGTAATCATTTCTATTGACTGACTTCAGAATTTATGAGTATACATGTTTCGGTTGCTTTGGATGGACAAAAAGTCAAATTTGCAATACATTTGGCTGATATTCAGTTGAGAATTCTGCAACAAATATGTTAGACTTATTTGGAACCCTTATTCTGGATAAGTTCCCCACACAGAAATCAGAAAGCACTCTATAAGCTGACTCTTCCCATAGGTTAGTCAGCCTATACCATGTAGGGACACACTCAAACTGGTAACTAGAAATGGGCATCTGGGCAGGTGATCCTCTTCAGGCAATTTATATGCCATAGGATTCCAGGTTAGCTCTCTACTTTCATAATTTAGATAATTTACAAGATCACATTTACTCTAGTATTACACAAATCAAAGTATGTGGCTAAAATATTTTTAATCAGAATCTCTTGCATTGCCAAATATTTTTTTTGAAAATATTAACTATAGCTTAATATTATGTCATATGTATATAGCAGTAAGGTTAATCAATCAAATATCTTTGGATATTATTGGCTTTCTTACTGTAAACATTCTGAGTATGCTATTAAGTAAAATGTTCAACACTTTATGATTATTTACTTAGGAGTTCTAGAGTCTCAAAGGTATTTAGATGTGAGGCTATTGATGTGCATTGTCAAATTGGGTCCAGAGAACATATACCAAAAACTGGAATGGAAAAATACCCTGTAAACTACATGAACATGTTAATGGGTTCTACCTTTCTAAAAAATGTTTTCTGGCTGAATGGAGAAACATGGGCCTAATCTTTAATTTTAATGTACAGTATATTTTTGCTGCTAAGGTTTAATTTCTGCTATATTTATTGGTAATTTATATCTCATCTTTTACAAATGACTTACCTTATTTCCATTTTTAAATTGTTTGTTGTTATTGTCATTGTTGTGTGTGTGTGTTATTTTTAAGGTCTTATCTCTTTTTCTTAAATGTTTATTTGAGGGGCACCTGGGTGGCTCAGTTGGTTAAGCGTCGGACTTCAGCTCAAGTCACGATCTCACGGTCCATGAGTTCGAGCCCCGCGTGGGGCTCTGGGCTGACAGCTCAGAGCCTGGAGCCTGCTTTGGATTCTGTGTCTCCCTCTCTCTCTGCCCCTACCCCATTCATGCTCTGTCTCTCTCTGTTTCAAAAATAAATAAACGTTAAAAAAATTAAAAAAAATGTTTATTTGAGAGAGAGAGCATGCATGAAAGTCGGTGAGGGGCAGAGAGAATCCTTTACACTCAGCATGGAGCCTGAGGCAGGGCTTGGTCTCATGACTGTGAGATCACAACCTGAACTGACATGACAAGTTGGATGCTTATCCATTAAACCACCCAGGCACCCCTGTAGGGTCTTATCTCTTAAGGATGTTAACTATTTGATTAATTTGTTATAAAAACTTAACCCTAGTTTATCATTTTCTTAAAATGTACTTTAAAATATTGAATTTCCACTGGATAAATTAAATGGCAAATTCCTAAAGAATGATTCAAACAGAGAATATTTGTCATTATTTGGCAAGCTAGTCTGCTGTGAATAGCTTATTTGTAAAGTTGAAATACCATAGATTTCAGTCTTGGGCATAGGAATCGTGTACATTGGTGATCCAATTAGCTAAATGATTACTAGTCTTCATTACCTGATCTTCCATAGTTCTACCTAAAAAGTAGCTGTATAACTAAAGATGAATGTACAAAGAAAATATTTAGGATTAAGTGATAATCAGTAATTAAATTTTAGAGTATGTTTCAACAAAAAAAGTGAAGTAGATATTAGAAATCACATGATACATTTGATCTTTAAGAGGCCAATATAAATGAGTCACTTCTAATACTAAATTGTTGTCTTTTTCTCAGTCAAAACTTTCCACCTTAAGTGAAAAGTGACCTTATTTCAATTAGTGTTAGGCTTTCTTTACTATTTCATTAATGTTTATCTAAAAACAAACTCTTATTAAAAGTTATATAGGTATATATCTGTATGAAAGTATAGAAATGGAGGAAAGTATAAATAAATAGGCATATATATACATATATATGTATATATGTATGCTTATAATTATAATATTGTGGTATTTTATTCTTTGCTCCTAACCACACTTTCTGACCAGTAAGTTAGAGACTTTAGTTTTCACCTTATGCACCCTTACTTGATTTTCCCTACGGTTATGAAATCCTATCATCTTTATTTTTTTTAAATACTCCCCAACCGTTATTTAATTCTTCTCAAGCTTATTGTCACGTATTGACTCCAGGCCATCTCTTCTGCCTAGATTACTTCTGCCTAGATTACAAACTTGATTCCCTCCTTCTGATTTCAGTATTCTCAATTATATTTCCCACATTACATTAAGAGTTATCTTCTTCAAACATTCTGATCAAACTAATCCCTTTTATAAAAACTGCATGTGGTTTTCTCTTGTCCTTAGGATAAAATCCAAACATTTGAGGTGTTTAGAAGACTTTACAGTGGTTATACTGCTTTCTCCAGTATAATTTTACCCCAAATATATGTTCCCTTTTATTTATATCCCAAATACACAAGGCATATTTTATCAAATATACCATTATTTTTCTTAAATGAGTTCATCCAGAAAAAAAATAAATATAAGACCTTGAGAAAATAAAATGTATGGCAGTGGCTTGTTCATTTGGGAGGTAATGCCAAGAACCCAGTATAGTTGTGATAATGAGTAACTTACTGATGGAAACTGACCAGGAGCCTCTAGGTGACTGTATAAAATGTTACTATTACTAGTATAGCAAGTATGTTATTAGTATTCTCACCTGAATAGACAGGAATTGAAATATTTATCTACCATCTCCAATCCTCATTTTGTGGGCTGCTCACAGGACTCCCTGGCAACTCTGGCCTGTCCTGAGTGTGAGTGAAACTAAGGCTGACTTACACATTAGTAGTTCCTATGGCCCATAAAACTTTTAGAGACCTCTAAAAGTTTTAATTTCCTTTAACTCCTAACAATCAATTAATATAGTACAGATTTTACTCGTCTTTATACAAACACAGTCATGAAAGATACACATAATACTTTTTTATGTTGGAAGGGGCCCATGAAGACCAATTAGTCTAGGGTCTTCAGAAGTCATAGTATGGCCCTAGGATAAACATGCTCTTAGCGCCAGAAAGCCTCAGGCAGACAGACATGGTCCCAAAAATTAAGGCATCCCAGCAGCTGCTACAGAGTATCTGCAAGTGATAAAGTATTTGTTCTCTGTGAAACTCTTATTGTTTCATTTATTCCATACCCTGTCCCTGCAATAATCCCCTAAGACATACCTACATTGTCACAAATCCTTCTGATAAATTCCACTAACTCCTCAATTCCAAGTTTAAAAGTCACTGCATCTGGGAAGTTTTCCCTGATCCCCATGTCTGGATTAGATGCAGTTTTTATGCACTTTGAGATCTCCTTTTCTTTCCCCACCAGTGTGTTTTTCACACAGGGATTGCATCCTTACTTGCATTGCTCCCCTCTACTAGATTATAGGACCTGTGAGAGTAGGATATATTTTTTGCATATATTTGCACCATGCAAGCACAGTGATAAGCACATACTAGATAACCAGTTATTACCAGGTAGATTAAACTGAGTAGTCATGAACTTAGTCTTAACATGGTTGGGTTGTATTTCAAGTCAGGTTGTTTAAAGAGAGTATACTGGATCATGTTATGTCAAGTTTGCTAAGGCTGGACACTATTTTCCCGAATCATTTTCCCTGTGTACTTCTAAGTAAAAGCTGAAAGAAGAAAGTGCATGAGATTTGGCAGACATAAAGCAGACATCATTACTCTCAAGAGGTTGTCACAATCAACCCTAGTCATGGACAGAGATGCCCAGCGATTCCCTACTCTTCTCTGTGGCACATTGAACTTATCTTCTTGACTACTGGCTATGCTAATCAAAAGTGGATTCAAGTCTGCCTTTCAGATCTTGGCTGTGGATCTGAAGCATGATGATTGACACACAAAGAACAATTCACTAGAGGTGGCAGTTCCACTAGACCTTTGTGTGTGTGTTGGGGGGGGCAGGGGTGGGGTGCTCCTCTTCACAGTTCCCTCTGGTATCCAGAAGTCAAGCTTCTTGCTTGAACACATGATGGCCGTTTCTCTGATTGTCCCATTCTCAACTTTCCGATTTTCACTGTCCCAGTTTTCCCATTTTTATTATGTATCATTCTGTAATAAATCTATTATTCCCATAAAATGTATAATGGATCTGTTTTTATCCCCTGAACTGTGATGGAGGCAGTACAGCATTCAATTGCATGGAGATATCACAATATGTTAAACTATGGCTGTATTGTTTTATATTTAGTTGGTTCTCATCTTTTCAATCTTAATACTGTGATGAACAATCTTATTTTTTTTTAAATCATGATATGTTGCAGTGTTGATATATTTTTCAGGCTTGTTATGAGTCTTATTCTTTTGGTGAACAGTCCTGAAAAGGAATTGAAATAACTATTTATGTCCTGTTTTTACAAATGTTTGTGTAATAGGATGTCATTGTGAATATTTTCTATCAAATTTGGCTAAGCCACAACAGAGAAGTAAATAAAAGTCAACCATTCCTTCAATCCAAAGTAAGATGCTAGACTACTGTTGCTAGACCTACTAAGAATGTTAGAAAATATAATTTTGCAGTAAACACAAACTTTGAATTTGAAGATCCAAAAGAATTGATGTTGAATAAGCCTAGCCTAAGTAAGTTTATTAGGTAAATTTTCCCTCTGAGCCTCCCTGCTGCCATGAAGAATGTGAGGTGGGCTCAGGGTAGTGTGAAGAAGTCTTTCCATTCCCCTTAAGTCTAGTGAAAGAAATTTTCAGAGGGACACATGGAAATCTTTATGTTTATTATCTGGAGTCTTTTGGGGGGGGGGAGTGATGGTGTGGAAGAAGCTGAAAATAATGGTAAGGGACCCACATCCAAAAGACGAAGATAAAAACCTAGGCCTGAAACAGCCTGTGTAGTGGCAGAAAGAGGAGAGGGGGCTACAATAGGAAGAAGCTATTCATGGCAGACTTAATTAAGACCCATGACCAGATGTTGGTTCATTTTATAGAGAGACAACCAGGAATCATCTTTAAGGAGATTTTGCCCAAAAATCACTAGAGGTATGGTAGGGCTCCAATAGAAATGATTGTATTGAATAGATTATGGGATGCTAGAAACTGTGGGCTGGTGGGGTGGGAGTAAGCCACAGAACATCCAGCTCTCACAGCAATTTTTGTTTGATGTTCCCAGTGAGAAAATCTGAGCAACCCACAGAAGCATTCATAAGAGAATAGTCAACTTTCAAGTCCAGTATATGCCAATCCCCCAATCACATATGTACCAGTTAAGTAACACTTTTTAGTCCCTGTATCATCTCCTCTGTTCTTCTCACAGCTATAAAATAGGGGGTCAGAAACAGCTAGAGAGTAGGCCAGAGGTATGAGGAAAAGGAGTATTAAAATTTTTATGGAGGAAGAAAGGGAGAAAGGGGAGAAGAGATGGAATAGACCCCTCCTCCACTATTGTGGGCTCCCCCAACCCAAGCCAATCCAAGCCATGGGAAAGATGAAAAGACACAATTTTAAAAGATGGATTTTCTTTGATAGAATCCATTGAGTATTCTAGCAGCTAAACCAGGACAGTTCATTTGGCTAAAGTGATCAGAAATAAGTTTTAATATATAAGAATGACCAAAAGATTACAGCAGACTGAATTTTACCCAAGATGCAAAGAGAGAATGCATCTACAGATTTACATTTAAACTGGAAAATGCTTTCTATTAAGCTTTATAGAATCCTGTAGTTTCAACTTAATAGTTTATTTTAGTTATAAAAACAAAACCATTGAGCCTGATGATCAGCTGTATATATACCAAAGATCATATTGCTCCTTCAACTATTACAAAATAGAATTCACCCAAAGGAAAAAAAAATCAGGGTGCCATATGTGTTATATGAAAAAGCATACTTTAACATAATTTCTTCATTTTGTTTTTAAATACACAATGTATACTTTAATAGCCCTTTAAATTTATGGAGTTCTCTCTAAAAGCCATCTATAATGACCTGGGCATGTAATTCTTAGTCAAGAAATCAATCTTTACTCCCACCTATACACTAAATGTATAATACATAATGAGAGCTTTGTTGTGAGAGCATAATATAAATGTACAATAAGGGTGTCAAGTTCTGACTGAAAATATTGTGATCAATATCATTGTGCACGGACAAAGAAATATTTTGTTTTTGTTTTAGACAAAATTATATTCAATGACCATCAGTGTTATGTGCCAACAAGCATGCCTTTTAAAATGCAATACTTCTTCCTTCTTTGACAAAGAAAAGGATTCCCCATTACCTATAAGGAAATGCATCATATGTGAAGGGCATAATTTTTAAAAACCTACTTAGAAGATATTATTGGACACAAAGTAGAAAGAATATTGGTCACAGAACCCACTGGGCTTTAATTTTAGTTTACTTACTACCTATTAGTCTTGGGCGAGTCATTTAATCTTTCTATATATGGCAATTTATCAGAAAAACAAAATCAAAAACAAAAAGAAGCTAATATGTACTTAGAAATTACCGTGGGGTTAAGAATTTTATTCATATAAAATCTTATTCTACTCTATTCCTGTTCAAATACTATTTTCTCTATTTCACAGATTTTTAGAAAAAGGAAGCTTATATAAGTTTAGTGCTTTTTTCTAAGACCACATAAAACGAGACATAGGCATGTTTTCTGGCTGTCTTGGTTATTTATCTCTGCATAACAAAACTTGCCTCCCCAACTCCACCCAAGAATTCAATGTCTTGAAAGAATAACTGTTTTGCTCTCTTTCATGGTTTGGTGCACTGACTGGCATCAGCTGTTCCACATGGTGTCAGGTAGTGCTACAATCATCTGGTGGATATCTGGACTGGAATATCAAAGATGGCTCTCTTTATGGAAGAGCTACTGGTCACTCAGCTTGGGCAATGAAACAGAATATACGCACATTGTTTCTTCATATGGCCTGGGCTTCTCATAACATGATGGTTGATTTCCAAGAGGAAAATTCTCAAAAACAAGAGTTCCAAAAGATCAAGAAGGAAGTTGCAAGATCTTTTACGATCTAGCCTTGAAGTCAAGCAGTATCATTTCCACCATACTTCACAATAGAGGATCAGCCCAGGTTTAGTATGTAGGGGAACTACACAAGGGCATAAATTTAGAGACTGGGGTCACTGGGGGGTGGGGGGAGGAGGTACATCTTGCAGACTGGCTATGACATTGATTATAAACCACTGCATCAAATTATTTTTATGCAATATTATCTGCTCCAATTATTTCAAATGGTGGTTGATAAATATAAAATGGGGGAAAAATCAATGACTCACTGTAGCATTATTTATCTTTGTCTATTCTACTTCTAGAGCACTCTAACCGTATGACATACTTATAGATATCTAAAGTAAAAATTATCCATTTACACCTCTATATATTCCCCTACTGAAAACCCCTTATATAAAAAATAGACTGTAAGAACATAAATATCAATGTCAATTTTACCTGTGTCAAAATGCACACCCCACTAATTACTAGCTGAACAGGTTTCATAGAAATGGATAATGTTACAGACATTCAATATACTTGTTAGTAAAAGAGTAATAATAAGCGATTATAAAGTAGCTACTTCTCTGTTGGTTGTGAAGATTAAATAATGTAGTGCAGTGAGAATGCTTAGTATGAGGGCTGAAAGGTAATAAGTTGTTCAATATATGGTAGCTACTTCTGTTACATCCAGAGAACAATTAAATGTTGCAAATATAAATTTGCCTATTTAAACTTAGGGAGCAAGAAATGTAACTGTTTTCTCTATTTGATTTCTATTCCAAGGCTCCATTCTGCAAGGGGTGGCTTTATCTCATTTAATGCAAGGACATTTCAATAAATTTGTGTCTTCTCTGCCTTCCCCACCTTTCCCTAAGTCAAAGTCTAAGAGTGTGGTGTGAATGAAGAAATCTTAAATAACCTTAGGGAGATCGGAGAACAGAGAAATCCATGCTATGCTCTTAGTAAGATCCTCCCAAATGGAAGATGCCCAGTTTTGCTGGCCTGTACTTAGTATGTGGAACACCTGAGCCCAAATACTAAAGTTTTACTAGTCGCCTCATGATCTCAGACTGATTTGGAAATAGCAAATACTTGCCACATGCTAGAGAGGGGTAAGGAGGGAGCTGATAGAACAAACCAGACCAGGAGAGGCCTTGTATTTAGGTTCAGGGTTTGTGACAACACTCAGACCCGAAGGAGGTTATTTTAGCAGATAACAGCATAGCTACGTGACAGGAGGCCAAAAGCCTTCCTCTACCTCATCCTGTACCATCCCTTGAGCTTCCAGAACAGAGGATCAAATACTGGGTAATAAAGTGGTAAAGTACTCAATTGATAAAGATTACAATTCTTTTCCTCATTGGAATAAGATTTCAAGAAATAATTTTCATTTAATTATGGAGGGAATGTAACATTTTTTTCTACTCGAATTTCTGGCATATCAGGTACATATGCACTCAAAAGGAATCACAGCCTACCACAAAATCAGTTAAGGAGGCACTGTCATTGTTAGATCAACTGTCCCGTGGATATTATCGGAGATTTACTAAATTGAACACTCTGAATTACTTCCATGTGTAACTTTATGAAAATCCATGTTAAATTTCAATCTAGGCTTTTTTAAGATAATTGATTTAATTCTCAGAAAATAAGATAGAATATAACCACAGAGCGAGTGTCAGTCAGTATAAGCAGAGGATACTTATGCATAGGATATCAAAATGTCTTAGAGTCTACAGAGATCTTCCTGGCAGTTGCTCAAAAGGCTATTTTCAAGTATGAAGGGCAGCAATATTCACTTCTAATGAGTCTTCATTTGTCTTGCTATGGCATGGGACTTAAGATCTCAAAACAATTGGGCCACTGTGACTTAATATATCAATTTCTCTTGTTTTCCAAGTAGTATAGTGTTGCATTTATATAAAGCTATGTCACACTTCATAAATCAACCTCTGAGACAGAGGATAAACAGTCACATAACAAAAAGCATGTGGACAAATGCTTGAGCTCACAAGTCACAGCTCACTGAGCAGCCTTCCCAAAAGCTTCTACCTCAACTCCTGTCAGCTGCTTGCCCAGAACTTACTGCATTTTGTATCTTTCCTTTCACCAAAATCACCCTTGCTGATGACATGCGATCAAAGCGTCAGAAACAAATCAATGAATGCCCTACCTTCCAAAGTCTTTGTTCTTGTTTGATGATTGGTCACAATGGATCCAGCATTCTAAGATCATGTGGCATGGCCAAAACACATGTGTTTTCTGTTTCAATGCTTGCTGAGCAGGATTTAGCGTGACTATTTTTTTTCCAAGTCAGTATGCCGGGTCTTTTACTGGAATATTGTGAAAAACAAAAACAAACAAACAAAAATCCAAAAAAAAAAAAAAAAATGAAAAACAAAAACAAAAACCTATACCTCTTGCAATCACTTTATAACCAGTTCTTAGGAAATGGCAGAAGGAAATATTCACCTGCTCATAAAAATATTAAATCACCATGTAAACTTCTCATTTGATATGGAAATAATTGGACCAACAAACCTGGCCCACAGTGGGGGAAAAGGATACTAGTGAAAGTATTCTCTGTCAGATGGACTCATATGGATCTTCAGGCTCAGAGATAAAATAAAGGCTACTTTAAAGTTTCAGGAATTCATAAAAAGAAATCATCTGGGATCCTATCATATTTGTCATCACCCTTTTTATGCTCAATTGTCAGTGGGTACTCTGTACCTTAGAATAGTTTCTGAGGGGATGTTCATCTTTTGTTCCCCTGTAGGCAAGCTATCCTCTCCCAGGATTTTTTTTTTAATTTTCTACTGTTTTAAAATAAATATATGCTGAAGCATAGTTTTTGGACATTTATCCTGCTTGGTGTTCTCTGAGCTTCCTGAATCTGTGGCTTGGTGTCTGACATTAATTTGGAGAAATTCTCAGTCATCATGGTTTCAAATATTTCTTCTATTCCTCTCCTTCTCTCTTCTCCTCTGTTATTCCAATTATGTATGTTATACCTTTAGTAGATGACCCTCAGACCTCAGACATTCTGTCATGTTTTTCTCCGTCTTAGTGTCTTTGCTTCTCAGTTTGGGAGGATTTTATGGATATCCTCAGACTAAGAGTTTCTTTTCTCAGCCATGTCCAGTTTCTGGTAAGCCCAAAGGCATTCTTCATTTCTGTCACAATGTTTTTAATCTATGGCATATTTTTTGGTTCTTAGGAATTTCATCTCCATCTAATTGCCCATCTGTTCTTGCTTGCATTCTGCCTTATCTATTAGAGCCTTTAGCATACTAATTATAGTTTGCTTTAAATTCCTGATGTAGCAATTCCAGTATCCCTACCATATTTGTTTCTGAGTTTTCCTTTAGCTCTTCAAATTATATTGTCTTTGTTTTGTTTTTTTCTGTTTCTTGATAGCCATACATGATACACCAGGTAAAAGGACTTGCTGAAAATGGGCCTTTGGCAATGTGGTAATGAGGTGTTGAGGAGGAAAAGAGTTCTAGGTCAATGATTAGGTCTCAGTTTTTTAGTGAGTCTGCCTCAGGACAGTGAACTTCACAACTTAAAAAAAAAAAAATCACTCTTTATGAGGGAGAAAATGTCTAGAGTGGGGCCAAAGTTGAGTATTTCCCTTCCTTCAGGTCAGTTAGGACTAGATAATCCCCAAGCTGGTTAGGCTCTGGTTAACTAGCTTCTCCTGAAGGCAGGCCTTGTTAAGAACAGAGTGCCCCTGGTACATTTCCAAGTAGATCCTTTGTCCCCTCCCACTGCTAAAAACAAGAGGAGAACTTTTTTTTCTGACATTTACTGTGGGAACCTAGTTGAGCTCCCGGAGGCAAATCTCATAAAACTGTGTCCCCCAACCCCACCACTGAGTTTCCTCAGAGTTCTTAATACTTAGAAGTTGTCCACACTGAGCCTCCAGTAATTCATAAATGATCGTACTCGGTTCCTAAGGTCGTTTCTGCTCCTGAGTCTGCTCCATTACTATGTTCTCCTTTTAGTCTCTCTAATCTCGGGCGCTGTGATTTGCCCTGTCTTCACCTCTCTCATGAAACCCTGACGAGTTGTTAATTTTTCAATATGCTTAGCTCTTTGCCTGTTGCTAGGATGTAGTGGCAAGTTCCAAGCTCCTTACATCCAGAATCAGAAACCAGAAATTATTCAAAGGATTTTTAAGGCAGTGAAAATACTCCGCATGATGTAATGACAGTGTGCATTTGTCCAGTCTGTTCAGTGTAAACAGCAAAAAGGAATCCTTAGGTAAATGACTGGCTTTAGTTGGTTGTAATGTGCCAATGTAAAGAAGAAGAGCAAGAAGTGTATGGTAAACGTCTGTACCTTCCTCAGTTTGCTGTGAACATAAAACTGCTCTTAAAAAAAAAAGTCTAAAATAGAAAGTTGAAATACAAAGTGTGTAAAGTGTGTTTTTTTTATTAGAATGAAATTTAATTTAAAAAACAGAAGAAAATGTAGGAAAAACTAAATTCACAATTATGTGGAAATTAACTACGAAGTAAATAAAGGTCAAAAATGATATTAAAGAAACTAGAAAATGCTTTAAAATTCATGAAAACAAAAATACAAAAACTTGTAGGATGTAGCTAAAGCTTAGAGAGAAATTTGGAATACGTAATTTCCTACGTTAAACATAAGATGGCAGATCGACAAATTAATATTCTACCTTAATAAACAAGGAAATAAAACCAAACCAATCCCAAAATAAGCAGAAGGAAGGAAATTAAGAATAAAGTGGGAGTAAATGAAATACAGACTATAAAAACAAAAGGTGTATCGGAGGAAAAAGTCAATGAAACCAAAAGTTTATTATTTTAAAAGATCAACAAAATATAGTCCTACCTTCTCCTCTCGAAAAAGTAGACTCATGTTAGTAAAATCATGAAGGAAAGAGAAGTATCACTTCTATTATTACAAAAATAAAAAGATCCTAAGAAAATGCTATGGAAAACTACATGCCTAAATTAGATAACTTAGATGAAACAGATTCCTAGAAAAACAGAAATTTCTGAAACTAAGGATAAACAGATAATTTAAATAGATCTCTAACAAGCAAAGGTATTGAATTACTAATTTTAAAACATCCAAAGAAACTCTAACTCCAGATGGCTTTGCTGACTTCCAAACATTTAAAAAAATTAATGTCAATCCTTCATATACCCTGCCAAAAACAGAATAGGATGTAACTCTGCCCAACCTGTTCTATGAACCTAGAATTACCCTTATTTAGGAAAAACAAAAACATCACAAGAAAACTATATACCAATATCTGTTATTAATAGAGACATAAAATCTTTAACAAAATACCAGCAAATTGAATTTAGCAACATATAAGAAGGATTATATACAACCACCAAAAGGGATTTATCCTAGAAATGCAGTTCGTTCAAGATATGCAAATCAATGAAGTACACCACACTGATGAAGGATACAAAATACTTTATAATTTCAATAGATTCAGAAAAAAAGTATTTGACCACTTCATACCTACTAGAATGGCTAAAAGCAAAACAACAATCACAAGCGTTGGTTAGACATGGAGCAGCCCTTAGACATTCCTGTGGGGATGTAACATGTGAGATGACCTTGTTAAAAAAAAAAAAAAGCCTGGCAGTTTCTTTTTTTTATTCTATTTGATTTAGAGAGAGAGAGAGCGTGAGAGCACAAGCGAGAGCACCTGTGGTGGAGTGGCAGCGAGAAAGAAAATCTTAAGTAGGCTCCACACCCAGCATGGAGTTTGATGTGGAGGCTCATCTCATGACCCTGAGATGATGACCTGAACCAAATCAAGAGTCGGATGCTTGACTGGCTGAGCCAATCAGGCACCCTGGCAATTTCTAAATATGCTCAACATAGAGTACCATATTACCCAGCAATTTTTTTTCTCATTTCAACATGAAATGAAGACCTGTCTAAATAAAGAACTTGTACAAGAATGTTCTTAACAGCATTATTCATAACAGCCAAAAGTGGAAATAATCTAAATATCTACCAACTGATGATGGACAAATAAAATGCATGTATGCACTCAATAGAATATTCTAGAATATTCACACACACACGATATGAATTGTTGATACATGAAATATGGGTAAACCTTGAGATCATGGTTTTTGAAAGAAGTCCCAGGAAGCACCACAATATTGTAGGATTCCATTTATATGACATGTCTAGAATTGGCAAATCAATAGAAACGGAAAGAATAGTGGTTGCCTTTTGCTGGTGGCATTTAGTAATAAAGAGTGGCTGCCTATGGGCTCAGGATTTTTGTTTGTTTGTTTTGTTTTTGTTTTGTTTTGTTTTGCTGTTGAAAATATTCTAAAATTAAATTTCAATGATGGTCCCACAACTCTCAGAACATACTAAAAAAAGCAGTGAATTATACATTTTACATGAATGAATCCTAGGTTATATGAAATGTATCTCAATCAAATGATAAAAAGAGAGACAACAGAGCCATTGAACCACAGAAAAGAAAAAGGGTACAGATGGGAAGAAGACTTTCCTGGACAGCTGGCAATGGGTTTAGAGATTAATAACAAACCAATGGCCAAGAGAAAACCACTTAAAATCCAGGTATGGAATTATGTACCATTTCTGGTACAGAATGTAGGTAAGACTACATTTGTGGAATAGATGGTAAAAACAATCTAATTAGAAATATCTGCGTAGTTGGCTATTCTGTATTTTAAATCTGGACACTTGACAATATAAACAAAGTGTGTCAGAATTCTTAACACAAAGTAATAAAAAATGTTAACAGAGACACCTTTATTGTTGCTATTGAACTAGCTCATCTTTGTACCTGAACCGCCATTGTGTGTTCTTATTGGTTTCTTGAAAATTTTAATATACATGTAAACTATTTAGTAATTGTGAAGAATTAATCATCAATTATAGAGTCAGCTTTAAGGGTAAATGTCTCCAGCAGATGGCCCTTAGGTGAAAAATGCAGTCAAAATTTAGGGTTTGTTTTTGGTTTTGTTTCTCAATACAAGACCAGATAAACCATAATCTCCACATAATGGTGACATGGCAAATTTCTGTATTTTTAACAGTATTATACAAGTACACCGCATAGCACACAGTACTTTCAAATAAAAACCCACCTTAGCTACTAAGAAAGTAATAAAGCTTTGATAGTTATAATGGATTCTTGAATCCTGAGTGCATTCCTGAATGGATACAGGCATTTCAATTACCTTCTTTCAAGGTGGTTCTGAGAGAACATTCACTCACTAAGTATGAATTATATTCTTAGCAACTACAAATTATTTTTCTATTTTAGTGTCAGAGGACATGTTTCCAAGCCAATATTGGCAAAAGCTTTTGCCTTTTTAAGTTTTATTATAATTTAAAATATATCTTTAATATAACTAAATAAATCTTTAAATATAACGACAGAAAAGGAATTAATACTGAAGAACATTATTCTAACAAGTATGTGATTAAGAAGAGGCTATATTCCAAGAATGACAGCAATAAAACTTCTAGAGAGAATTTTTTTTTTGGCATACCTCTTACTGAACACTGACTTCTTGCCATTTCTTGGAATAATTTCCTGGTAATAACTGTAAAGGTACTACACTTCTTTTCTTTATCCCTCTATACTCTGAATTATCAAGCTAAATACTTAATTTTAATAATAGCCCCTTATCTTATGAAGTAAGGATCACACAGGTAAAACAACTACGTAGCATGGGTACATAGGCTGGGTTCAGGTACTATTTTGGAAACTGTCACCTAAACTAAACTCTCTTTCCAGTTTCTTTGTCATTTTTCATCCTGGTAGACACAATTCACAAACCTAATTATTCATCTATTCATCCATTAATTTTTCAACAAATATTAAGTCCACAGTATGTGCCTAACCCTATAATGGCATAAATCAAACAGATATGGTTCTAGCCTTATGAAACTTAAAATAATAAATTTAGATGCTTAAAATTAAATTTTTGATGAATAATATGAAGGATCTCCACATGATATCATGGGAGAACATAATAGGGCTTTGGGCTCAAGGGAGACAAAAAATGGTGTTCTAGAACAACTTAGTAGGTCTAGTGAGTAGAGTAGAGTAGAGTAGAGTAGAGAGTAGAGAGTGAGTAGAGACAAGTAGACAGAGAACAGATTTGAAATATAATTAGGAGACAACTGACAAAATTTGAATGGACATGTTTAGGAGGACATGGAGTAGGAGGGGGAAAACATGGATCAAAGTTCTTTGTCACTAGGAAAACACAGGCTGAGGAGTAAGTGTGTTGTCAAATGTTACAAATCCACATTTGTATCTGGTTTGCTTGAGGTGTCTGATGTGGGTATTCAGCACTGAGGTAACTGGAAGACACTTGTATATTCAGGCCTCAAGTATAGGAGAGGCTCTGCAGATAGAATTTAGGAGTCACCATTGTGGACACTGAAGAGTGGGTGTCTTCACTCAAAAGGAATGTGCAGAATGAGATGCTCTCAGAAAAAGGCAAAATTCCTGAGCGTACAAACATAACGCAGAGGACAAGGAGGCCTCACAGGAGACATGAAGATGCACTAAGAGTTACAGGAGTCTTGGAAGTTGAGCAAATAGTGTGTTCTAAGAAGAAGAGATTGGTCACTCAAGTCTGACCAATTGTAACAACGGGAAAGGAGATGGGGAGTGAACTGCATCTACTAGAAATCACAACAGGGAAAATAGTGCTGACATGAGGGAAGGTTCTTTAAGTCAGAGAAGTAGGATTGCTCCAGATTGTAGAGTAGGTTAGAGCATCCAGCTTGATCTTTGAAAGACCTATACATTAGCCATTTTCCCTCCTTAAAAAAATGTGGTAGTTTTCCATTACACATGAAATAAGACACTATTTCTCCACCATGGCCTCCCCAAACTCATCCTAAACCACTGCCTTGTACCTAACATGCTTCTTACTGATCTTTTTACATCCCTATAAAACAAGAAACTCTTTATTAATTTCTTTGAAATTGCTTTTCCCTCTCTTTCAAAGAAAACTTTCTCCATTTTACAGGGCTTATCTCATTATTCATTTTTAAAAATGTCTTTATATCTAATATATCTTAATGATACGGTAATAGATGTTAGGAGTATTTTTCTACTATCTGTGTTCTATTTTCAAAATGTAAACATGTTCAGAAAACTTTCAGCCACCAACAGAAAAATGAAAAAGAAAACAAAATATATTTTCCAATCTACAAAAACTCATTTGCTAAAGCCAAAATATTGTCTTTTAAATATATAAACGAGACCATAAAAATGTCAGCTTAAAACTTTCCAATGGGTTTCCATCATACCTGGAATAAAATTGAACTGCAGCCTATAAAAGGTAACCCCTTTTTTATTTTATTTACTCAAGTTTAATTTATTTAGAGACACAAAGAGACAGCAGGGGTGGGGCAGAGAGAGGGACAGAGAGAATCCAAAGCAGACTTCACACTGTCAGTACAGAGCCCAATGTGAGGCTCGATCTCAGAAACCATGATAATTACCTGGACCAAAATCAAGAGTTGGATTCTTAACCGACTGAGCCACCCAGGCACCCAAATATAGTCCCTTTTCACCCCCATCTTGTTTCTACTAGCCTCGTGTAAACTTCTCCTTGCTTGCTACATTCCAGCCACAATGAACTTCTCTCAGTGCCTAAAATACTCCACATTTCTTTCTGGTTTTGTCTTTGAATTTAATGTTCCTTACTAAATTCTTTGTCACTCAGGTCTCAGTTCAAATGACACTCCTCAAATGCTATTCTTTTCTTCTTGGAGCTTTTAGTCACTATTGTAATTATCTTCTCGATTTTTATTTCCCTACCAGAATGAAGTTCCAGGAGGACAGAAGCTGTGTTTTGCTCACTGCTGTAGGCCAATATGATGCGTAGTGCTGGGGTTTACATTTTCTTTCTTGAATCAATGAATTAATAGATGTATGAGGGCAGTACCTGAGGGATATGTGGATTAAATAGAAGGACTTTTGTTGGTTTGTTTTTGTAAGCTAAGAGAGGTTTAAGCATTTTCAGCGCTGCTGGGAAGCAGGCAATATATATGAGGACAGGTTAAATATATAGAAAACAGCAAAGGATAATTGACAGAATAAAACCCCTGGAAGATTTAAAACACAACCCTATTCTCTGCAGTAATCTACACTTTCTATTTCATATAAGCTACTCATACTTGCTTTAAGATGATAATTTTTCAAGCCCTGTGGTAACAATTTCAAGACAACAATTGCATTTTTGAAATATGCTATTTTGGGGAGGAAAAAAAAAAAAAGAAAAACCAGTACTTGAAAATGAGGTCAATAAGGAAGACAATTTCAGAATCCTTCACACACACTAATGTACATCATTCAGCATGAGGCCAATGGGACCAAGGCAATACCACAGGAACTCCAAAGAAAATTATTTCTCCAATTGACAGAAGCTAAAAGATGTATGTGTATTTCTTTTGTTGACTTTCTGTACCTTTCACATCAGAACATTTTCAACAGCCTTTTGATTATGCTGCAGCTCAACTGTAATTCTTAAAGACCACAAAATGACCCCAAAAGATTTCTTCAAGGAACACTTATTGATTTCTCATTCTATTTCATTAACCATGCTAAGCATTGAAAGGAGTAGTTAAAAAGATAAATTATGTGTATGTTATGTATGTAATTATGTTATATACATTTACATATTAAATATAAATTATGTATATGTATGTGTATATACATACACATATACACATACATATATAAAGACATATATACATACATATATACACATACATGTATGTATACATATACATATACATATACACACATAGCCTATACCATGATTCAATGTTATATCAAAAACAAGGATGCAATGGAATGGTAAGACATCAAGGGGAGCTGATTTTTTTAGAAAGTAAAACAAAGGAATAGCTGATTTCATACCTAGACAATTATAGTAACTTCTCAGTCACCTAAAAGTCATCTTACTTTTCACTCCATAAACCCAGAATTACTATTCTAAAATATAAATTGAATCAAAGTAACAAAGTGATTTCCACCCTCCATTGCCTCAAATACTTCACTGATTCACCAGGATTGATTTGCCAGGCCTCTTTCTTTCTGCTGGCTTGGACTCTTCCTTCTCAACTTTATCCACTCCTCCTCCCAACATGCATCTCAAGTTCCAGGTATGGTAAGCTGTTTAATTTAAAATAAACTCTGCATTTCTGTCTGAGACATTCCACACAGGTTCTCATTTCCTGAAATCCTAGAGAATGTCTTTTCTTGTAATATATGTGACTATCCATATGTGACTATCTATCTACTTGTAATATATGTGACTATCTTATCTACTTGTAATATATGTGACTATCTATGTACTCTGTGTTTCTAGACTAGTATCACCCTCATCCTCACCCAACACTTTCGCTGGCCTTCCTCTCAGTGATTTTTGTAGCACACTAAAACCATCACATCTTACCTTAAGTGCTGGTGTATTTTTCTGAAGAAACCATGTATTTGGAGAAAAACAGTCCTACTTAGATCTGCTAAGTACTCGATGTGAACTTTTGAGCAAACTGTATGTAGACTTTCTCAGCCACCATTTCTTCATCTGCATTGTTGGATTAATAATCATGAAATCATTGTGTCACAGAACATGGCATATAAGTCATTAATAAAAACTCCATCTGTATTAGTCTCTGTCTCTTTATTCCCCATTGATATGCAAGCTGCTGGAGAACAGTGACCGCCATATGTGTGTCTCTCTTCCAACATTTGACTTAGCATTAGAACATCACAGTTCTCAATAAATGCTACTGGCTGGTGAATTAATTGTGATCGCTACAACCATGTGGTGAGACACAGAATTTTTTTAGAATATTGTCATAACAGTTTGCAAAGTATATTTGCTTCATTATACGAAGATGCATTTGGGAAGTCAAAGTAGAAATTTTGTGGTTTTACCAACTACTGAAAAAACTTAGGATTTAAAGACTGAAATACTTTATTTTCCTTCTAAAGGACTCTTAAGATTCAACTGCATACTATCAGAAAAGATAAATATGTTAGTTTTAGGGCCAGTATCTTTCTTCAAATGGGTGTCCCGTAAGTAGCATAAGAAGTTAAAAGAAAGGACATGTGGCTTCCTTGTAGTAGTTCTGGGATGTGCACGTAGATGTCCATTTTACACACTACTTGAGGCAGTATGGTCAAAGCAGCAACATGTAAAGAAAAGCATACCTGTATCAAGGGGAAAACTTTACTTTATTTCTCAGTCAGGACGTAGACAATCGGATTCTAGATGGAGATTAGCTAACTTCTTGTTCAGCGACTTTGAGCAAGTCCCTGAATCTTCTTAACTCACTGTCCTCAACTATGTAATGGAGCTGACAACTCTACTTTCATCTATCCCTTGAATTATTATTAGGCCCAAATGTGATAATAGAAGTAAATGCAGTTTGAATTTTTTTTAAAGCACGCAAATTTAAAGGACTAGAAATGCCCATAAAAGTGTAGCACTTGAGAGGTATAAATGCATTTGTTTACAGATCTGTTCTTACTAACAGTGAAAGCAAGTTAGAAAAAAAAAATCACTAAAGGCTATGTTAGCTACACTTGATTTCTTAAGGTCTATTTTTGTACAGGCTCATGAATACTGTTTTTTTGTTTGTTTGTTTTTAAGTGTGTCATGATAAGTGGCTCTATGTTAAATGTGAGATGAATAAGAAAAAGGTGTACCTAAAAAGATGGTCATTCAGCAGATGAAGGAATGGGAATACAGTTTTAAACAGTGAGCAGTTCTTGCCTCAATCCCTTTTGTAGGTATATGTGCGGAATGTGTGTCAATGTATTTATTCGTTCCAATAAAAAAAAAAGGGCAAAGCTAATGGAAATGTGCAGGGTGTTTTCATTACTTTGGTTTTTCTCTTCTCCTGCTCACATGTTTATTATTTGACAGTTTTGTGTTTGATTCTTCAACTGACATCATTGCTGAATAGAAAAGCCTCATGAGCCTAATTTTATTATTTTTAAGTGAGATTTCAGGGTGTTTTCTGTGAACTCATTCTAGAGCTCATTTTGAGGTACACAAGCATAAGCGATTTTTTTTATCATAAAGACAAATTTTCTTTAAGAAAAATAATTGTTGATAAACATTTGACTTATTTCAAGATTTGAGATTCTAGGATGCAATTATTCATGAACCACTTCCATGTTCATATATCTATCATTAATAGTAAATTTATTTTAAATGGTTTTTCAAAAATATTTGTATAAGTAAACAGCTTTGGAAAAAAAGGAGACATGGACTGCCTCTGGAACAGATTCGTTCACTTTCCAGGGTAACAAACATAGAGATCTGTCTCCCTTTCCCTTGGAGTAGATGTGCTTACATTGCACAAAAATAAAGATAGTGGTTTTCTCCAGAGGGGACGATGGACCAGTTTGCTAGGAGACTCCATGTAAGATCAAGGACGCCTACTCTCAAAGGTTTTCTCCTGTAGCACATGTGAGTGCACGCATAGGCAACATCATCTCACCTTGTGGGAATTCACACTCAAACAACACGGGCCAAGATGTTACTCTGCCTAATGTTACCACCAGACGTAATAAAGGATCTTTTGCCTCTAATCAAAAGGATCAGTCTTCTTCCGAGTATCCATGAAACTGTAGAAGACTAGTTAGCTTTTACAGATAGGGTAAAATCCAAAGCTCTTAGTGGTTCTTGACTTGACACTTTTATGCATAAAGCTGTTTCAAATATTCTTGTACACATCTTTTTGTGATTAAGTTCTCATTTCTTAGTTTTTAATAAAGTTAAACATAGATGTTTATCTATCCAACAATTCCCAGAGTAGTTAACAATATTACACTTTCATGAACAAACTAGGAGGGTTCTTTTTGTTCTTCACATTAACCCACACTTAGTGTTCAGTTTTTCATTTTAGCAATTCAAGTGGGTAGGTAGTGATAGTGAATTATGCTTTTGAAAACTTGGGTCTTAAAATAAAAAATTTGAATTATTTAATTTTATGGAGAGAAAGAGCATAGCAGGGGGGAGGAGTAGGAGAAAGGAGAGAGAGAGAGTCTATGCTGAGCATGGAGTCTGACATGGGGCTCCATGACCCTGGGATCACACCGAGCTGAGATCGAGTCGGACGCCTAACTGACTGAAGCCCAGGTGCCCCTAAAATAAATTCCAATTTAAAGAAAATTCATAAATAACACAAATAACTTTAATTTTTTTAATACTTATTTATTTTTGAGAGAGAGAAACAGAGTGGGAATGGGGGAGGAACAGAGAGAGGGAGACATAGAATCGGAAGCAGGCTCCAGGCTCTGAGCTGTTAGCACAGGGTCTGACGTGAGGCTAGAGCTCACAAACAGCGAGACCATGACCTGAGCCAAAGTGGGATGCTTAACGACTGAGCCATCCAAGCTCCAAGCACCCTACCCTACAAATAACTATTTTATATCCTTTAATTATATGTTCTAATCATAACATTTTAGCAGATGTTCCCTTTCTCTTTAGCATTCTCAAATGTCTGAATGGTTTGAATAACAGATAGGAGGTCCCTGTTGTCCGTAGCACACATTTCTTTAAAACAGTATTTCCCTGTATTAGAGTAAAACATTAAAACAAAATTAACATTAACACAACATTACCTCCAATGCAGACAATTATTCAGATTTTGCATTGCCCTAAGCAATGTCCTTTATAGGTACAAGACCCAATCCAAGATTATACATATTTTATTGTTAGGTCTTGTTGGCCTCTTATTCTAAAATTGTTCCTGAGTCTTTCCTCATTGTTTATAAGCTTAATATTTGGAGGGGGAAAGGAAATTATCTTGCTGATTATCAGTGTCAGTTTTTCTGATATCTCCTCACAGCTGTTAAATTTTTGGCAGGAATACCAAAAGTTTGTGTTGAGTTATTCTCAGTGAATCCCATCAGGAAACGTAGAATGTCAATTTGTGCCACTATGGGTGATAGTGACTTTTAGCAATTGATTAAAATGCTTGAAATTAGGTCAGTTTTCTCTTCTGAAATTCTCTTCTGAAATTTAACAAATATTTAATAAATTACTATCTATTAATTAGTAAAAATAGCATCTTAGGATAATTTTATTCATATATTATAGGGATATACTTTAACTTTTTAAAAATATCCTGTCCTCCAAACATTCAGCCATCAGTTTTGACACTTGCTAAAGATTCTTGCTTGAATTAATCACTCTTTTCATGGTTGCTAAGTACTATTTAACTTAATTCCATCAATCCTTCCACATTTATGAGATGGTATTCTTCTACAGGGCAGGGTTTGCCCTTCTCCGTGTTTGACTGATGCATTCATTCACTCACTTATATAAATGGGGAATGATGGAATTCTATTTTATTAAGTTTATTTGGATCTTCAAGGTGTTCCAGATATAGTTGGTGAAAAATCATTCAAGCTAGATATGGTGTTCTATTAGGTGTCCTCCATTATTCTTTGCATTCTTCCTTCATGAACAAGATGTCCCACATTCATCTCATCTTTAGTTTCCCTGTTTCAGCCCTGAACTATGTTATTTCTCCTGGATGTCCTGGGTGATTATAGAGGAAATAATATTTCAAGCCCAAACTCTGTTGCTAAGTGTACTTAATGATAGAGTTGTGATGATCTCTGAAACGTCTCAGCAGAGAGAGCTAGGAAATATACGTACATGTATTCCGCCCTCACCCCCTGGCCTCTCTTGTCATTCACTCTCTATTGCACACACAATTTTTAGACCTATACCTAAATATATTGGAAACCTTGCACTCACACTATTTCCAATCCCAATTCAAAACCACAAGCTTTATCTCAGCTTTCTGTTTCTTATAATTTCCAATATTAAGAAAACTAGCCTATTGTCTCAATAGATTTCCCTAATCCTCTTATATATAGTTAATCTCCTGGCTATGTAGACCATTGCTTTCGTTCAACCAATCTCTATGCTACCCAGCATATTATCTGGCTTCAAACAAAATTCTTTTGAAATAAAAGAAGGATAAAGGAGCCCATAATTTTTGAAAACATTTCTATTTTCTTTTAAGTAAGTTCTCTGAATAATGTGTATACACATGCACACATGTGTGTTTGCTAGAATTCATCAAGGTAGCTTTCCTTATGTGCTATGAAATGTTAATATCCATATTCACCTATGATGGGACTTTTAGTTTTATCTGTTTTGCTACTTTGCTTGTTTTTCTTTTCTGCTCATATTTTTATATCTGATGGTTCTGTGTTTGATTCCTTAATTCTTTTTTAGAAGAAATTTTTCAAGAAAAATAAAGCATATAAGCATAGCCACCCTAAAAATAAAGAAAGGGTTTGTAAAATAAAATTTGCTTCACAAGATAATACAAGTAGTTTATGAAGCAACAGCAATTAAAGTGTCAGATTGGTAAAAGTACTCCCTACACCAGAAATCCAAATTGAATTAAAATGTTTTGCTATGACATTTTCATGTTATTCTGTCATGGGAATTTTTAATTTTTGTTCTATATTTTAAATTATAGAGAGAGAGAATATGTCTAAGTACTCATAATTTGCAGACCCCATTTCTTTGAGCACATAAAACCTATTTTATTATAGGAGCATGGTAATTCCAATATCTGAAACTTCGTGCTTGGTTTTATACAAACTGCAGTTCTCTTTATTCATAATTCTGTTTCCCAAGTGTTTTAATTTTCTTTTTACACTCATATACACCGTTATTAATCCTAGTGTGTACTCTTAATGGTAAGGTAGCTTGCTCCAGAGCTAATTCCAGCCTCAGCACATTCTGAAACTGAAATGACCAACCTCTCCTTCCTGGGGACCAGGCTCTGGAGTAATAAAGGATCACCTTAGAGACCTCTTGCCCTTAATTAAGAGTTTTCTCATGAGGAAACTTGGTTTCCTTTCTGCCAGTTGATCTCAGCAGTGCAATGTAATTCCTCCAGAGAGGCTCTAAAAATATTGTACCTCAAATTCTGTGTAAATTTGCTTCTATACTCCATTACCCAGACAAAAGATAGCCTGTTGTCATCTTCTCTAAGGAAAATTGGTGTTCACCTACCTTATATGTATAACACTAAGAAAGCCATTAAGTGATTTCCAAAAATAAAAACATGTTCTAAAATAATTTGATGTCTCTGTCTTTACATAGAAAAATGTAACACAAATTTTTCAGTGGTAGCTACTCTAAGATGGGGTGGAAGTAAGAAATAAATGTCAACTTCTGCCTCATCAGACTCTCACTAGTATAGGAGAAATTCTACAGAATAAATTCAGAGATGTAAATTAAAAACAAAAACCTGGGATGCCTGGGTGGCTCAGTCTGTTGAGCATGTTGACCTGAGCATGAGTCATGTTGACCTGACTTGGGCTCAGGTCATTATCTCACAGTTCGTGGTTTTGAGCCCCGCACCAGACTCCACACTGCAGGTGCAGAGCTGGCTTGGGATTCTCACTCTCTCCTCTCTCTGACCCTCCCCCGCTCCTGCTTTCTCTCACTCTCTAATTAAATAAACTTTAAAAACAAAAACAAAACAACCTCCACACAAGAGAGAAGCAGAGCACCAAATTTCTTGTTCCTTTTCCAATAAATACCTCATGTTTTGTTTCACATGTGCACAAGGCGCACCCCCACACAAATCCCTATATGTTATTTTTGAGAGAGAGAAAGATGATGAGCATGCCCAAGAGGGAGAGGGAGAGGGGGAGGGGGGAGAGGGGGGAGAGGGGGGAGGGAGGGACAGAGAGAGAGACAGAGAGATAGAGACACAGAGAGAGACAGAGACAGATCCTAAGCAGTCCCCATGCTCAGCTCCTACCATGGGGCTTGATCTCACAACCCTGGGATTATGACCTAAGCTGAAATCAAGAGTCAGACACTCAACCCACTGAGCCGACCAGAAGCCCCCAAATCCCTATATTTTAGAGATGGAACTTGGGAACCAGGAAAGCCTTTAACTATTCTTACGTTTTCAGCCAATAAATGAAGTAACAGCAATTAAAAAAAAAAAAAAGTAAAGGTTTATCTAATCTTTTAAAGAGACTATATATTTTTTAGTATAAAAGCAATAGAAACTTGAGAAAAAGAGATTTGATTACATAAAGTTTAAAGCCATATACCAGTATAAAAAAGCAAACAAAAAAATGGTCAGTTATTTCTAGATTAATGTGTTTATAAGCTTGATATATAAAGATTTCATTAAAATTGGTATAAAAAATGACTATAAAACAGGCAAATGTCATGTCTAATAAGCTTTAGAAAATTTCAGCCTCATTACTAGTAAATGCAATTAAAACTCACTAGTAATCAATGTAATGCAAATTTTTATATACATAATACAATAAAATAAGTTCAGTAAAACAATTATTTATGGAGCACTTACAACCTTCTAGGTACTAACTGAGATGATTTACATGAAACAATTGACTGTTTTTATTTATCAACCTTATGAGGTAAGTGTATTTCCCTATTTTAAGGGTAACTATGCCTAGAATTTCCCAAATCTTCCCAGTTCCAAATCTGGTTAACCTTGTGGTCTAGCAATAACTAGTATACTCAAGCTTTTATAAGCAGTTACTCTTTTTGATTATCTAATTAGAAAAGGAATACTTTAATGATGTTGTGTATTAGCTAGTAAAATAAAACATGTACTGTTATTAGCCGTTGGTACGTTTATACATAGATACACTCCTAGAAACAATTATCCAATCAACATTAAGAAACACAGAATAATGAAAACACTTTGATCCAGTGTTTTTTCTTCCAGAAATCTGTCACAAGACAAAATCAGATATGCAAAGATACATGCAAAATTATATATATTGCAATACTATTTGCAATAGTGAAAGATGGAAAACAGACTAACAATATGGAAGTAGGTAAATAAATGATCAGAGGTCTTGAAAATGAGATACCATGCAAATGCTAAAGCCACAGCTCATGAATATTTAATCACATGTAAATTTTCCCAGATGTAATATTAATTCAAATTCTTTGAGAAGAGTGACTAAAAATTAGGGCAAACTGTCCTGTGCCCAGCTTTACAGCATCCAGTTTGCAGAAATGTCAGGAAAGAAATGGAAGGGAGAAGGAGTGACTGTATAGCAAAAGAATTCTAACTGGGGTACAATTTCTGTAATCATTAAAGGAGAGCTCCAGAAGAAAATGTAATACTGCAACAGTGTGCTATCTTTGTACATGCTAATATCCAGCTGTATTTTTGTTAAGTGCTTTATGTTACATTTATGATAACTATGGCACTTATATTGTATTTGCACTTTTATAGGTGTTAAAGTACACATATACACGCACATAAAAATAAGCCAAATGTTATCAGTGGTTATTACTAGATGTTAACACTATAGATAACTTTTATATTCCTTGTTACAGTGTTTTTGTCCTGAAGTTTTACAATGACTACCACTTTTATGTTTAGAATAAAGTAAATATAATTTTAAACAGCACCACCACCTCATTCAAATGGCTATTTTGAGAGTTAAATAAAATATACAAAAGTAATCAAAGGACTTGCTATATAATAAATTGTAGAAAGTTAATTCTAAAATTAGTGAATACATTCCTTTCAGATAATGTATATACAGCTGTTAGTTGTGAAACTAGCTACTAGATATCAAAATTTAAAATTTATACGCTCCTTCATAACTTTTACCTCTTTGCCATCATGTTTCTCCTATTCCAGAGAGAAAGCAAGGATGAAGAGACCAAGATTAAAGTCAAAGCAAAATATTACCCCACTGCTTTATAATTGTTGAAGGTTTCAGATGTGGGGTTTCCAAAGAGAGGAGAAGCAGGGAATGTCATTCACTCCTGTAGTGTTCTCAAACTGCAAGATTCACGGGTCTTTTTAGGGTATATCAGGGAAGGATGGTGGGGAAGGGAAGGATGAGGCTGAAAAAAAGTTCAGGTAATTATAACTCTCCTTCCATCCTCTTAAGAACAATTGTATTTATTATTCCCTTTCTACAAGTCCAGATTTGAAGTCACACAGACATCTTTTCTTTGGGAGTTTGAGTGAATGGGGTAGGCAGCAGTTTACCACATTTATCAGAACCACGAATCTGATAGCACCAGAGCAAAGCCTATTTTATGTAAATCATTCAGCGATAATTTTTTAAATTTACTGAGAGAGAGAGAGAGAGAGAGAGAGAGAGAGAGAGAGAGAGAGAGAGAGAAAATCTCAAACAGGCTCCATATAGTCAGTGCCGAGCCCGATGCAGGGCTTAAACTCATGAACTGTGAGATTATGACCTGAGTCGAGGTCAGGCACTTAACCTGGGCGCCACCCAGGCACCCCTTCAGTGACAATTTTTTAAAGCCTGTTGTTTCTCCTGGACTTCTCAGTGTTGAGAGAAGCAAGCACAGAAGTAGGAAAGGGTCTTGCGCTGGATTTGTGATCTTTTCCTCTTGCTCAGTGCCTGGAAGACTTATCAGGTGTAGACCATTAGGAGGGATAATGTTTACTTTTTCTCAACCTGTCACAAGTACAGGAAGAGCTGGGGCAAAATGGTTTAGCTTTCTCATCATGATCATCTTGTAGTTCACCTAGAGCTAGCCTTGGATGGATATCTACTTCCTGCTCTCCTTCCTTTGTTTTCCAAGACCTCTCACCTATTCCTATAGCCCTGAGTTTTCTTAGAGTCCTATTTACTAAATGGGCAGTAGTCTTGCTGCCTGTTTTTAAATATGTTCTGAAGAAACTGAAAGATACATCATCTATAAGACTCACAAAGCCTACTTCCCCACATCCCAACCTCCATTAATAATCAACACCTATCATACATACCTGATGAACCCTTATAGCTTACAAAATCTTTACTTTTTGTTTCAAACACCATCCCTCTTAATCCTTTCAATGAGAGAAGGATGAAGTTGATACAACACCCCATCTTGCCACACAGATATTAGAGCAGATCAAATATACAGCCTGCAACTCAAAATACGAGCTCCATATTCAACTAACGCTCCTCCAGAACTTGTAAGAAAACCGGAAGGATGACACTGTTCCAGGTGACAGCATGGTTATTTCTTTACAAAGTAATCCATTCAAAAATCAGTAGAGTTTTAAAACTAGAACTATGTAGAACATATGACAAATAAATTCAATGAAACAAAGACCTCCCGAACAGGCAGGGAGACCCTACGACTTCCTATGTTTGGCTTTCAAAATGTAGTCTCACCATTAATCCTGCATTGCTGCAATTTTTGCTTCTCAATTTAAAAGTTGACATTGACTTGTAATTAAGCCTGTCTGGGCTTGCAGGCTCGGTGAACTTAAGGGAACTTTTGGCACTGTCTTGGTTATAATTGTCACTGTTGTGAAGAGAGATGGCATTAGCTTAATGAGAACTATGAGCTACAAAACCACAATTAGGTCTTTCCCTATGGTTGGTGAACCATCACGTGTGTGCCAACAAAAGCATAAAAAAGGTTTGAGGCTGCCAGTGGAGAAGTAGTAGACACAAGTCCAAAGTGCCCAGTAAATTCATGGTTAGCCACGAGAAAACATTTCTCTACAGCATGAGGGAGAGAATAGGAGAATATTCATCAGCTAAAATGTATAGTAGGAGAACCATTTTAGTTGGCTTTAAAAAATACACTTACAATCAAAAAAAAAAAAAAAGACACACACAAACACCACTTATAAACACTGCTGTCCAGTCAAGAGATGGAAAACAGCTGTTGTTACAATCCAGATGGAAGAGAGTGTTCAAATGGGAGAATGGCAGTTTTAATTGCTGGAAATCCTAAAGGCAAGCTAACCTCAGCAATACGAATTAAGTGCTGTGGGACAAAGAACAATTTCTGCATGGATAGGCCATCTGTACTACACTGATCTTGCCAAGAAACAAGAAAACCTGCAATTGACACTGTAAAAACAGGATACCAAGATCTTGGTCCCTCCCTAGTTTTCTAGGCCATCTTGGGTGAGAACACTTCCAGGCCTGTCTGGCAGTCAAAGCAAGCGAGGGAAGTGGATTTCAACCATTCAGTTATAAATGCCTGTGTGTGTTCTTGAGCAGGACTGCCTCCAACTAACTTTACCCAAGAGAAGAGGAGCACATTCTATACGGGACTAATGCCACTTTGAGCGGTCTCCCTCCCAAAGTGCTTAATTGCCTTGAAATATGTATTAGTTTTCTATTGCTGATATAGAAAAATCATTACGAATTTAGTGGCTTAACACAACACTCATTTATTATCTTACAGTTTTGGAGGTCAAAGTCTAAAATGGATTGTGTGTGCTAAATTAATGGTGTCAGCAGAGCTATGTTCCTTCCTAGGCTCTACCCCTGATGCATGTTCTTGCTTTTTGTAGCTGCTAGAGGCCACCTGCTGTCCTCCTCCCACAGCCCCCTCCTCTGTCTTCAGAGGACGTCACTCCAACCTGTCCTTCCATGGTTACTTCTTCTGAATATGACCTTCTTGCCTTCTTCTAGAAGATTCCTTCCAATTACATTGGCCTCACCTTGTCCATCCAGAATAATCTTCCTATCTCAATATCCTTAGATCCTTTGATTATAACATATTCACAGGTTTCAATAATTAGGATGCAGACATCCTTGGGGGGTACAATTATTCTACTACCATAAACTATATGTTAATTGTCCTATATTCATCTGTGCACAGAAGGCAGGAATTCAATTTCAAGGACATCAGAAAAACAGATCAAGAAGAGACAAAAAGAAAAATTGAAAAGGACAGAGTGTACCTATAAAAATTATGTGTACAAAATGTAGGTAGGTATCCTTTGGAATGGATAGGAATGCTGCCAAACTGTTGTGAATGGCATAAGAACTTGAAAACCCCCTTAAGTTGTGGAATCAGGTAGATGTGTGTTAGCGGCAACTCTTCAGCTGGTCCTCCTTGTCAGCAGGAATGATATATAGGTGTGCACTGAACCTGGCTCACTGGCCAAAGAGAGGCTTGAATGCACACCCTTAATCTTGTAAGCTTCATAGCCATTAGGAGCTCACAATGTCACAGTGGTGTCAAAATTGAACCTAGAGTTAAACATTTTATATTCGGTTCCACTCAACAAATATTTGATGAAGGAGGAACCAGAGTCACCTACTAGGAAAAAACTGTCAAGGACTGACAAAGAAACCCTTTACACTCCTTGCTAAGTTCCAGTCCTACCATATACCTGTTTCCAAAACAAATTATGTCTCATTCACATCTCTCTGACATTTGCTCAGAACTCTTAGTTTTTCCTCTGTTTATTAAATTCTGCCTTGTATTTCGATTCTCAGCTCAAAGCCAGTCTGAGAAATTTACCTCTATCCTCTCCAAGTGGCATTCATCATCCACCCCTGAATGCATACAATGTTGTAAGCGGTACCACATTTCATTCACCCCTGTGCCCCCATAGCAGTTTGCACATCCCTAATCAATAAAGGTGATTGAGCTGATTGGCTTTACTGTTTTATAACAATGCCTACCTTGAAATGATTTGTGTCACTTATTAAAAGAAATTTCCTACTCATGGTAAAAAAAAATAAAATTTCTATACCCTTATATCAGTGACCCTGAAACATCCGTGTGTATATGAGTCACCTGAATAGTTTGTAAAAAAAAATGGATCCCAGAGTTTCTCTATCTGAAAGTTTAAATTAGTAGACATGAGGTAGACCCCAGGGACTTTTGTTTTAGTAAGAACCCTGGAATATACTGATCTAATTTAAAAAAGTGATAATCTCGACTTCATAGAAACATCTCCTCCTTAAGAATTAAATAAGCTCGTCTTTCAGAAAATTTTCTTGATGAACAGAGTTCTCCACGGTGGACATAAACAGTGGGTTGACAGAAAACACAGTCAAGTCCCTAATATCATCTGGAAGGAAGCATTTGCTACCAAACCTGGAATTTCCTGTCTCCTAACAGGTCATAAAGGCCAGTTCAGAATCTTACTTACCTATACAGAACTCTTCAGGTCAAATAAAATTAATTCCTAGACCATATACATTTTACAGTTCTGCTAGAAAAAACAGAGGCTAAAATGAACACCTAGTCTACCTTGTTCTAATTTTTATAGAACTCCAAATATGGTACATACCCACTCCTACCTCCTGTCCTTGAACCAGCAAGGTTTCACCATACTTGACTTTTTTTTTAAAAAAATATTCTCATGTAACATTAGTCTAGTTTCTTAAGCACAATTATAAGTTTAGTTTCTTGTGAACAACAGTAATACCTGATTCAGCACTTGGCACCATGTTGAATATATTCATGAACCAGAAGCAAAATGTAATGTAACTTTAAGAAAAATATTTTTAGAAGTGATGTTAAAATTTAAAAGATTCTCATATGTAATGAATATCCTACCCATTTATTTTGTAGTACTTAGCCTTTGTAATAGGTTATATCCCCACACATGTGCATGCAACTTGAGCTCATCTTGCCTTTAAATTACACTCTGGCTGGGTTAACAGACTTCTCATAGCCCTTCATTGCTCTAATTTCTTTCTTCCATAGGATGCCTCCTATAATTGGCTCACAATACAAGACACCTAAAATTAATACGTAGAGTTGATTTTGTTGCATGGGTGCCACTGACCATCTCTCTCTGCTCACATGAGAGCAAACTAGGATTTAATCGCAAAATAGTATATCCTTACTCACAACAAAAGTCAACTTATTTCTTGCCAATATGATTTTCAAAGATATATAAGCAAAAGTAGTCATAGTTCACCTGTCAGGTCTTAGCAAACATTTTTTTTTTTTAGTTACTCCCTCCAAGTGCTATACCTTTTGTTATATTTTCTCTAACGTATTTGGCAGAACTATTTTAAAAGTAATTATTCCCTAATTCACCCTATTATTTCATCAAAGCCACATCTACTGACTCTATAGTTGTAAATATGAGCTAATTCCCCATCTCTGTTTTTTTTTTTTTTAATTTTTTTTTCAACATTTATTTATTTTTGGGACAGAGAGAGACAGAGCATGAACGGGGGAGGGGCAGAGAGAGAGGGAGTCACAGAGTCGGAAACAGGCTCCAGGCTCTGAGCCATCAGCCCAGAGCCCAACGCGGGGCTCGAACTCACGGACCGCGAGATCGTGACCTGGCTGAAGTCGGACGCTTAACTGACTGCGCCACCCAGGCGCCCCCCCATCTCTGTTTTAATATATTGTGTACAGTGGTAAAGGACTCCATTTGTAGTTTGTGAGTATAGTAGATACTTGAACAAAACAGGAGTCAGGGACATTGATCCCCCCCAAATCAAAATCAATGTATAACTTCTGATTCCCCCAAACTGTACTAATAGGCTATTGTTGACCAGAAGCATGTATTATGTATTATCTACTGTATTCTCACAATGAAGTAAGCTAGAGAAAAGTTTTAAAATCATAAGGAAAAAAATATATTAAAGTACTGTCAATATCTCCAGAGCACCCAGGAGTCCCACAGACCAGTCTCTTGTTTCAGCAGTGTTTGACAGACCCCGGAATGCCCTTTATTCCAGCCTCTCACCACTCTTCAAACTCTTTTCCAGTTACAAACTTCAGAAACATTTTTTCAACAACCTCTGCCTCCAGCACCACCTAACACCATTTTTTGAATTTAGCTCCTCCTTGCCCGTCAACCTTGAGCCCCCAGATTCATCAGAATTATTCCACCAAAGTGGAGGCTATGGTCAGCTGTCCAGTCAACGTGCATCTGCAAGATTCTGACACCTACCTCTCTCTGGAGCTTTTATTTCACAAGAATGTGGCTCTGCAAACATGAAGCTTCTTTCCTGAATTGGCCAAGGAGAAGCCAGAGGGCACCCAATGTCTCTTGAAGATCCAAAACCAGTGGGACAGCCACAACAGTACTACAATGGTACCTGGAAGCTACCACCGTTCCCAGAAAAAGAACCTGAACCAGGTCCTTTTGAATCTGCGCACCCTAGCTTCCGTCCACATGGACCCTCCTCGCTGTGACTACCAGGAGAGCCACTGCTAGCTAAGCAAGTGAAACTTAAGAAGATGATGACCACCTGATTAACTGCTGCAGGCTGGCGATCCCCAGGCTGGGTTAGGCCAGTATCTCTTCCAAAGTCTCACACTCAGGGATAACTAGGAGCATCTGGAGCCCAGCAGCCTTTGAGGTGCCCCTCTGGCATCCCCCTAGTGTCCCGGCTTCTGTCTGAACCTCTCCCTGCAGTCACTAGGCAATTTTTTAATCAGTCTGTAGCCTTTTCTTAAACCCTGGACCAGCTGGAAACAATTAGGCTTTTGCAGAAGAAACAAACAAATGAGTGGACCTCCACAGTTCAAACCTCCATTGTTTAAGTGTCAATTGTATGTGTGTTGCAGCTGGAGAAGACATTAACAGGAAAGGTGTAGAAAAAAATGAGAAACATTTGTTCACTAAACTTAAAAGCTTTTCACTTTAAGAAGATAAATCCAACAATACATATTGTAAGTGAAACGCAAAGTAGAGCTGCGATGTGTCTCTAAGAGTTTCTAAGTGCTTCAGAACAACAGAGATGAATGGAAGAAAGATTGCCTAATAAAATCAAAATACACTTCCAGAAGGAAACACCAATAGAAGTGAAAAAAGCCTTGAAAGTCTTTCAGCAAGTAGAATTAGGGGGAGTAAAGGGAGAATATTTTATGCATTTTTAATAATATGAACAACACCAAACAGCAGCAGGTATAGAGTGATTTGGGGGAAAAACATGGAGTTAATTTTGAGGGGTGAAGGGAAATCAATTTTGAGATTAACTCAGAAATTGCGTTAATAAAAGATAGTGATGAGCCTCAAAGTATAAGTCTCAGAATTAAGAATATATTCTGTGGGATTGTGGGCCCATGAAAAAATTGTGAATGGGGAGTGATAAGATAATTCTGACCGAGTTTGTGAATTAGGGAAGAGAAAGGGATACCACCAGCCAACACCCAATTGAGGCACTCCCTCTTCTGGTCAAGATGGAATAATAGGGAACAGCTTTATTCTCTCACCCAAAACAACTTAAAAAATCACACAAAATATATGAAAAAATAAAACCAAAGACATTGAAATCAGACAATAAAGGTCAATGGTCTCTGGCAGATGGTAAAAGAGGTAGGTCCTATGACTGTGTCAGCTTCTTACCTAGGAAAAGTTTCTAGGTACCCCCCCCCCGAGGTGAGGAAATGGAATGGAGTCCAGAGAAAACAGGGGTAAAGTGTTTGCTAAGCAGAGTACTGGAGAGAAGAGAGTTGCACAAAGGAAAGAGCTTCTCAGATCTGCACAGAATTCCCATCCAGTACTGATCATGTGTATATGATGATATCAACCGAACCTAGAGAGAAAAATATATATATATATATATATCACCTGATATATAGATACAGATAGATATATAGATGTAGATATAGATATCTAGATCACCTGAAAGTACTGTAGGAGATAGCACTTGGAGATATTCCCTGGGCAGAAAGAGCTACTGTTCCCCAAGAGTGGAAAAGCTCATAATAAAATATACATTGGTTGTGTACTGAGAAGGATATTGTCCCAGTACCGGGGAGAATTAATCTTAGACTAAGTGGTGCTCTGAGCCTACTGGAGTGTGGCAGACACTTCTAAAGTAGCCCCCAAGATTCCTGCCCCCTCAGGTATATGCCCTGTGTAATTCCATCTCTTAGAGCATGGACATGACCTGTGACTGAAAGGAGATATACTCACATTCAGGTTATGCTATATGCCAAAGGTGAAGAATTTTGCAGATATAATTAAGGTCCCCAATTTTTTTCAGTTAATGAAAAAGGAAATTATCTGGGTAGGCCCAATTTAATCAGGTGGAAGCTCTTAAAGAAGGGTCTGACCCTTCTTGAATAGAGTGTTTTTCTTACTCTTTGAAAAAGTAAGTTGCCATGCCATGAGAGGGCCTGTGAGAAGAATACATACATGTCAAGGAGAAGCAGACACCTCTAGAGTTAAGAGTGGAGTGTGGTTGACAGGCAGTCAGAAGATTAGGACCTTAGTCATACAGTTCCAAGGAACTGAATTCTGCCGACAACCATGTGAGCTTGTAAGATTCTGAGCTCCAGAAAACAATGCAACCCAACTCGGATTGCAGCCTCGTGAGACCCTGAAAATACCACCCAGCTAAGCAGTGACCGCTCAGCTAGTCTACTGAGAGTATGAGGTAATAAAAGGATGTGACTTTAAATCACTAATTCTGTGCTAATTTGTTATGCAGCAATAGAAAACAGACACTAAGTAAGTCTGAAATAAGATTTAAGAAGATCAAACTGTTTGCAAGTAACTTTACTATGTCTGCAAACAAAGCTTAAGGATACTTATAGGCCTACAAATATACCAAATACCCAACAAGATAAAATTCATAATGTCTGACAACCAATAAAAATCACCAGCATTCAAGGAAACAAAACAAAACAAAATACAACTCACAATGGAGAGAAAAAAATAGATCAAGTCTGACTCAGAAATTGCACAGATCAATTAGTAAATAAATATGTTAAAATATTGAATATTTTTAAAAATATAATTAATAATGCCTTTTAAGTCTGTATTTATGTTCAAGAAACTAGAAGAAATAACATAGGAAATATAAAAGAGATGCAAATCCAGCTTCCAAGAGATAAGAGGTACAATGTGTGATTAGAAATACACTACATTAAATTAAAGATACATTAGACATTGCTGAAGAACAGTGAACTTGAGCACATAACTAAAGATACTAGACAAATTAAACAGCTGAAAAAGTATCGAAAAGAGAAGCAGTGACCAAGAGCACAATTTCAAAGAGCTAAATATATGGGTTATTTGAAGTCCCCAAAAAAGATCGAAAAATTTTTTGAAAAAAATAATTGCCAATTTTTTTTTCAAATGAAATGAAAACTATAAACCCATACATACAAAAGTCTTCATCCCAATGAAAAAAAATACACCAAGATACATAAGCACATGATTGCTCAAGACCAGTAATTTAAAATATCTTAAACAGAGCCAGAGGAAGAAAATATGCATTATTTATGAAAAACCAAAATAAGGATGACAGTGGTACAGTTCTCATGACAAAGAATGCAAGCTGCAGGACAGTGAAGCCACATTTTCAAAGTGCTGAAAGGAAAAAAAAAATTACTGAAGTAGCTTTTCTTATGTAGCTGTGCTATCTTTCAAAGACCAAAAATATAAGAAAGACTTTTCCCATATCCAAGAGCTGAAAGAATTAGTCAGTAGTAAACTTGTACAACAATAAATGGTGACGGAACTCCTTTAGTCAGAAGGGAAATGATAAATGGAAACCTGGTTCTATACAACGGAATGAAAACCATTGAAAATGGTGAAGACATAATAAAAGTGGTATAAATATAAAGCCTTTTTTAGGATTTAAATATTATGAAAAAAGATAATGTCAAAAGTAAAAATAGCAACTTGTATCGTGTGGTACATGATATGTGTAGAGATCAAATGTATGGTAACGTTAACATAAATGCCAGGAGAGAAAAAAAAATGGAAATCTATTTTTATGAGGCCCTTACAGTATATGGTAAACCGTGTGTTATCACCTGAAGTTATGTTGTATTTTATTAAGCCTAAAGCAATTAGCATAATATAAAAATAAGGGATCGGGGCGCCTGGGTGGCTCCGTCGGTTAAGCGTCCGACTTCGGCTCAGGTCATGATCTCACGGTCTGTGAGTTCGAGCCCTGCGTCGGGCTCTGTGCTGACAGCTCAGAGCCTGGAACCTGTTTCAAATTCTGTGTCTCCCTCTCTCTCTGCCCCTCCCCTGTTCATGCTCTGTCTCTCTCTGTCTCAAAAATAAATAAATGTTAAAAAAATTAAAAAAAAAATAAGGGATCATAGCTAATACAACACAGAATGAAATAATAAAAAATATTCATTCTAAAAATAGTAAACAAAAAAAAGTCTTCTTCAATTTTCTCCCCATTGATAGACTGATGATATGTGGCAACACTGCAAACTCTGAAGTTATCTTAGATACTTCTCTCTCTGCTGCATACACTTAGACAACCATTAAATCATTTGATTCCCTCTTCTAAGATCTCCAGAATCTATCTCCCTCTCTTGTCTATTCGGATGGCTCATTCCCTCACCATCCTCTATTAATCACAATTTTCTTTTCTCTATCTCCAGGTGTGTCTCTCTCATCCATCATTTATCATGCACCCTTTTCTGACAAACAAACAAAATACCATGGCACTTATTTGCTCTGTGTTCTTCAACCATCCAACTCCCAAGTCTCTCTCCTTGGTTCTGAACCAAAGCACAGGTCTTGTCTTCCTCTGTGAACAGAAGTGAATATAATATGTCAATTAATGGTTAGGGCTGTGAAAACATGAAGCAGAGTGAGAGACTGAAACAGGGAAGAGGGTGCTATTTTAAGTAGTTTTATCATGCAGGACCTTTATGGGGAGATGCCATATGTGTGGTATCTCTGGGTGCTCTCTGAGAACAACGCTCCAAGCGGAGGGCTGAACTCTCAACCTACATGTCATTTCTGTACCACCAACTTCCTCATCATCAGGATGAGAATATAACTAAGTCTTCCTAAATGTCACAATGGAAAGCCAGCTCTTCCACCTGCTTGTCTAGAATCTAAAACGTAGGGGCAACTTTTCAATCAACAATGCAGAATATCATCACTCAAGTCTCTTGCCAAAGCATTTGCAACTAATTGATCCAGCACTTGCCAAAGGCTCAGATGAAAATCTAATAGCTTGATTGAGAGGGTCATGTTCAATAAACTCTATTTTTACATTAAATCACATATGCAAGGTATATTTGTGTACTTTACCTTCTCTGAAGAAATGGTATCACTGAATAGAAATTTGATGTTATGGCCTCAGATTTATATTTTCTGGAAGAGGGACAATTTATATTTATAGAGGGTAAGATATTAGTCTGTAAAATGTTCACTTTTCTATCAAAAAATCATAGCTGGAGAAGGCATGCATCATGCAGCTGGCATAGTAGTTCTGGTCAATGCTCTAAGTAGATTCTTGGAAAAACAGTTTTAAGACAAAGTTTTTAAATCCAGAATATATTTCAAGTATTATGTGTCCATTCTCAATTTTAACATCCTCCACTCTGTCTGGGTTTAATTCTTTTGTGTTCTATCAGAACCTCTCAACAGATCTCATCTTCAGCAATTGGCCCCATTCTAAATTCATTCTACTATTAGTACCATAGTCCCTACCCTGAAACATTGCTTTAACCATAACACTATTCCAAAAACTGTTCTGGTGAAGTCCATTCTAGTTATCAGATCTTATTTTCCATACTCTTCTACCTATGGATTTTACTTTAGCCAGGCCACTTACTGCCCAATAGGACATTTTAATGTGGTCCTTTCGATTTCTGGAATATTTGTTTTGGCTGGTTTCTCACGACAATTTTTTTTAAATGTTTATTCATTTTGAGAGAGAGAGAGAGAGAGAGAGCAGTAGAGGGACAGGGTGGAGAGAGAGAGAATCCCAAACAGGCTTCCCACTTAAGATGCTGACGTGGGGCTTGAGCTCACCAACCATGAGATCATGACCTGAGCTGAAATCAAGTGTCAGATGCCTAACCGACTGAGCCACCCACATGCCCCCACTTTCTTATGACATTTTAATTAAATGAGGGTTTTTGAGGAAAAGAAGCCTGGGGATCCAGCAAGACTCAAGGATGGGGAGAAAGTAAGGGAAGACATGAGGAGTGGGTTGTAAAAATGTTAATTCACATTTTGTTTAGAGAACCATTTTACAGTCTAGTTTCTTTTAGGGGATAGAAAACAAATGTGAATATTAAACTATCTCTTGTACCAAATGGTTGCATTACAATGACCTTGTCAAGATAACTATGTGAAAAATGATACTCCTTTCCCTCATTTTGTACTACACTCCCCAGGCTTTTTCCCAACTCCAAGCCTTATTTTCTTGTTCTCACATGGAACTGTCATTTTCTAGCCAGAACTGTCCTTAACTCCCAGCTGAATCACTCCATCAAAATCTTAGAGTTGAAATTGACCTTTTCCTGTCAATTTCTATAGAATTTTGTCAGAGACTCTCATATTTTCTTTTCATTCTTTTTTATATCTACTTTTAGAAGTGACATATCTTGATAGCCTCACTACAGTCACCCTAAAGAGAAAATGTTTGATAAATATTTGTGTCCCTTTCAGTGCTTGTTATAGTGCTGCACATATTGATAGGATTCACTAAACATCAGACGGTTGATGAACCAATAAAGCATTGTGCTAATAAAAGTGCATATCATAGGTTTTTTGTTAAGGACAGGGAACCAAACAACAAAATTAAAGATTTGTCCAAGACCATATAGATAATAGTTTTTGTAGCTGAGATCCTTCAAGTCTTGCATTCTTTCTAATGGATATCTTGTTTTTCTTGTGCAAAATATATATCCATTATTCACACAGAAATCATCTGAAAAGAGGATAAACAATACTTGAGGGGTTTCAAAAGTGTTCAGATTAACAAATTAAAAATTCTATTTGAATAATTATAAAATATATTATAAATCTCATGTGTGTATTTACAAAAATATACTAAAAATTTAAGTAATGCTCTGTTTAATAGGTTGTTTTGTTGCTTTCTTCTTAAGTAAATCTATATTCAGTAATCACAATTTCCAAATGATTCTGTGTGAAATGGATTTCTATTTTTTTACAATTTAAAAATCTGTGCTTAATAAAAATTGCCTTAGAGCACAAAAGTACGAAAATTCAACAGCCAATGCAATTAAAACAATTGGCAAAGGTAATATCAGGGTCAGATAACAGAAGGAAAATGGATCATGACTGACTTTATGATTGTTTTGTAAAGTGCATTCTTAAATAACTGATAGGGTTATAACAAGCTGTGTCATCATTTCTGAATTCATTCATACAATTTTCATCAAATATGAGTTGAGCACCTACTTTGTGGTTCATATATAGCCTTTCTTCACAGAGTACAAGCAATAAAAATCTGGTAAATTGACCAAAGTAGTAATAGTAAGGTTAAAAAATAATGAACTTACTTATTAATAAGTTCAAAATGACTTTAATATTATGCAATGTATGTTTCTTTTTCTTCTTTTTTTTTTTTTTTAAATTTTTTTTTCAACATTTATTTATTTTTGGGACAGAGAGAGACAGAGCATGAACGGGGGAGGGGCAGAGAGAGAGGGAGACACAGAATCGGAAACAGGCTCCAGGCTCTGAGCCATCAGCCCAGAGCCCGACGCGGGGCTCGAACTCACGGACCGCGAGATGGTGACCTGGCTGAAGTCGGACGCTTAACCGACTGCGCCACCCAGGCGCCCCTGCAATGTATGTTTCTTATGGTTTCCTAGGATAGCTGTAGATTACTAAAAAATTAAAATAAAATAAGCTTTATGTTTCTTACTCTGGAATTTGTATACAGAGAATATAGGCAAAAAATGTATCTTAATTTATTTCTAAATATACTTCTGGCTATCTAGCACAGTTCCAAGCCATCCAGAAATGCTCATTCCTACAGCTATCATTTCAGTTTCTATGATCATATTCATAACAAATATCCTCCCAGTAGGGGTCAGTTCATTGACAGTGAAGCAAAATGGAACTTGAGTTTTGAAGTCAGACAAGGAGCTCAAACCCGGGTTCCTTAATTCATTGGCTGCGTGACCTTGAGGAAGTTAGTGGCCCACAATTGTATCTGTAAAATATAAATCTTTATATGGGGCACCTGGGTGCTCAGACTGTTAAGCATCCAACTTAGGCTCATGTCATGATTTCATGGTTCCTGAGTTCGAGCCCCATATGGGGTTCTGTGCTGACAGCTCAGAGCCTGGAGCCTGCTTCAGATTCTGTGTCTCCCTCTCTCTTTGCCACTCATTCTCTCTCTCTCTCTCTCTCTCTCTCTCTTTCTGTCTCTCTCTGTCTCTCTCTCTCATAAATAAACATTTAAAAATTTTAAATATAAATCTTTATGTATAGAACTATTTCTATATATGTGAGTAATGTACAGCTATATAAATATATGTAAAACATACGTAATAAAAAAGTACTTCATGGAGTTGTTGCCAGAATTAAATGAAAAAAGCATGTAAGGCGATTAATAGAATTCCAGGGACATAGTAAAATTTAAACAGTTGCGGTTATTACTATACCTTATTTTCAAATTCTTCTAATTTAATTTGCTCTCCTATATACTTCCTCCTGTTTAATGTCATTTCTCCAGCACTGCCAGAACATATTTTACTTAATGATAGGCTAGAAGTTGTCTTTGCTTTTTATTCTTTTCATATTTATGCATTAATTATTATCCTGGATTCTTAATATTTAAAAATAAAATTGCCAGTTTCACTAAGACAGGCAACCAGAAATATATCTGTATTGTTCCATAGAATATCATTTTGTGTTTTTAAAATATCGATGAAGTTATTAGTTGTGTATTAGAATTGGATATATTTGCATTTTTAAAAACTAACATATTCATATTTCCCACCATTATTTTAAATACGGAATTGGATTAAATCAACTAGGAAAATAACTCATCAAATGAAACAGAGATCCTTTTCAGACTGACTCATAGAAATTAAAATAAATACACCTTAAAGGGTCATTAAGTTTATTTCTATTTTTATCAGACCAGTATAATTCTAAAAATTAAAAAGGAAATGTCTCAAACTTTGGTTATAATAAAAAAATAACCTCTAAAGATTAAAGGCCTAATAAAATAGAGGGCTATTTTTATTTGAACTTGAAGTGTGTGTGTGTGTGTGTGTTTGCGTTTATACACATATAATAAAGGCATTTGGTTGTTCTGATTTTCAGATTTTAAATAATACTTTCTCACTTTGATCTAAATGCATTCTCAGGAACATTTTTTTAAATTCATTTTCAAAAGGATGTTTTTCAGTCATTTTGTGCCAGCATTATGAGAAAACATTAGAACCAGTGCCTAAAGAAAAACAAGTCGCTTAGTTTTCATTCATTAAGCTGGAAAAAAATCCCACAAAAATTTGTATGCATTAAAATTGCATAAATGATAATACAGTAATCCTAGCTCTAATTCTGACACGAGCTGTTAAGAACAAACCATATGTTATGTTCATAAATGTATTAAATACACACAAATGAGTCTCACTTATGTAAGAAGATTTCTAAATTATAATCTTTAGATTATGAATAGAGTGCTGATCAGAATTTAAAAAAAAGAAATTCCAGAAATATGCATATTCTGCGATATCTTTAGTATTCCAGTGTGAGTAAGCAACAAACAACCAGTTTGCCATGTGCCCTTTATATCTGAAAGGCCACCTGCCAGCTCATTCCCATTTTCCCCTCAATGGGTTATCAGATGAATATAAATTAGTACAGTTAGGAGATTTTCAAAAAGAGCTGCATTTCCTCCTCCATTGTGAAATGGGTCAGATGGCAGCCGTTACTCTGATACTGCCATTCAGATCCAAAGTCATGAAGTGCAACTTGCAAACCATTGTCCCCCAAATGATTATCACACATGGGCTAGGCAGCATGACAATGATTGAGTGTCAATTAGTCCAGTCCAAAGGCAACCAGTCCAAACTGTTAGGGAATTTTTAAAACAAAACATGTGTTCCCAATTCCCTTTAATACCCAATTGGCAGCAAGTCACTGGCAAAATCTGCTGCTCAGGGCAAGTTGTTAATGTGTCTTTCTCAAAGGTAACAAACAGCTGTGAAAAGAACTGGTCAAGAAGGAGAGCATACTGCATGCCGTTGCTTTAGCGAACACAAATCACAGTCTTAACAGGAGTGAAAAAAATATGCAGGTAATCTATTGTGATGTTTGTAACACCTGCCAACTTTAAAATAACCAAAAGAAATTAATGTCCTTCTCCTGAAAATTTATATCTCATTACATCAACTATTGAGAAAATTTTAATTGAAATTTGTGTAATCATATAGGGGTTTTAGATGTCATAAATCCTTGTGTATTTTCTTGCCTGTTGTTTTCTTTCTCAGGTTACTAGGGACTTAATTTAGTACTCCAAAATTACTAAAAGCTTGGCTTCAAAAATTAAAAAAAAAAAAGTCCATCAAATGACTCCAAGTTGAAAGTGTGGACAACACCAAGTGTTGGCAAGAGTATGAAAAAATAGGACAAGACAGTGATTTATTGTTCTCTTATAAAATTGAAGACAAACATTACAACCTAGAAATTTCAATCCTATGTATATGTCATACAGCACTGTGTGCACATAAACCCCAAAAGACAGGTACAAAATTTTCCAGAACAGGATTGCTAATAAAAACATAAATTTCTTAAAAATCTCAGTGTATCAACAATATGATAAATTCTGATATATTCACACAACAGATATGTTCATATAATACAGCCATGAAAATATGTTAACACTAGCTACTAATGCCTACTTGGGTGAATCTAGAAAACTGACACAAAATATATATTCAACAATTACATTTATATAAATTTTTAAAATGCAGAAATTATTTCCACCTCCATCCAACAAATTGTTTCTGAAGTAATCTAGATTAGCTCTCCAACAGTAAACAATCACAAAATGGACAAATATATGAGGGTTTGGGGCGCCTGGGTGGCGCAGTCGGTTAAGCGTCCGACTTCAGCCAGGTCACGATCTCACGGTCCGTGAGTTCGAGCCCCGCGTCAGGCTCTGGGCTGATGGCTCGGAGCCTGGAGCCTGTTTCCGATTCTGTGTCTCCCTCTCTCTCTGCCCCTCCCCCGTTCATGCTCTGTCTCTCTCTGTCCCAAAAATAAATAAACGTTAAAAAAAAAAATTAAAAAAAAAATATATGAGGGTTTGATTTTAGGCATTGGATGGCAAGCAGCTTAGAATGTTATACTAGAGAGGAAGAGTCACAAAGTGAGTTCCACAACTGCCCAACTGTGTGCCCAGGGATGACTGTCAACTTTGGCACAGAGCTCCGTTGCAACACAATGGTTCCACTGAGTTTAGGAGACAGACCCAGAGTTGAGGAAAGTTCAAGTTGGAAGATGCAAGGGGCTTCAGCTCACTGAAGAAGAGGGAGTCATGAAAAAGAGAGCAGAAATGTAAGTAGGAATTTCCTATGTGTCCTTGGCTGAGATCTGGGCTGTGTGTACCAAAAGTCCTGCTAGAAATGGTTGATAAAGCAGTGCTACCTGGTTAAGAAAGAACCAGAGATACTAGAGTCAAACAGTGCTGGAAGATGCTGGAGGTATGGCCCAACCAGAGTCGCTATACTTCATTAATGCCTTATACTTCAGTAACACCCTTGCATCTAGCTGAGAGACTAGAAAGGCCTCAACTCAACCACAACGTGGAGGAAAGTCTACTCTAATCCCACCCTGACAAAATCTAAAACCAAGCCCTGACAAGGTCCTCAGGGGAGAAAGAATTTCTTCTTTGGGCCTGGTTCAGTTATAAAAACACAGGAAACACATTGGGCCTGGTTAAGTTACAAAAACATAGGAAACACATAAAAACATTCCAAAGAATTGTCCTAACAAAGCATGAAACCTAGCCTTTGTAAGTACAAAGTAATTAAATGGTAATGGATCTGCCTACAAGAGCAAAAATCAATAATCTTTAAAATTTTTTTTAATGTTTATTTATTTTGGAACAGAGAGAGACAGAGCATGAACGGGGGAGGGTCAGAGAGAGGGAGACACAGAATCTGAAGCAGGCCACAGGCTCCGAGCTGTCAGCACAGAGCCCGACGCAGGGCTCGAACTCACGGACTCTGAGATCATGACCTGAGGCAAAGTTGAATGCTTAACCGACTGAGCCACTTAGGTGCCCCCAAATCAATAATCTTTAAAAGAAGATAACAGAATAAAAATTATTTACAGTATATCAACAATAGCCATTTGCAACAAAAATTTACTAGACATGAAAAAGTATTAAATAACAAAACAGAACAGGAAAATATCACCCACAGGATAAGAATAAAGTCATTAAGAGCAATGAACCTCTAGATGTGCTATGTGTTGGACTGAGACTTCTATAAAGACATGTTCAAATAACTAATAACAATAAATTAAAATATTGCTTTAATGAATTAACAGATAAGAGAATTCGAGCAGATAAATAGAAGTTATAAAAAAGAAAAAATGGAAATTCTACAACTTGAAACTTTAGTTTAAAATAACTAAACTAAAATTTGATTAGATAGGTTTACCAGAAGACTGTAGATAACAGACAAAAACAATGAATATGAAGGCAGATAATTAGTAATCATCCGATCTGAATAACAGAAAAAAAAATATTATAGAAAAGGAACAGAGATTTGGGCACTTGGGGAGAATATCAAGCTAACATACTAGGAAGAAGTGAGTGAGATTAGGGCCAAAAATATCAGGATGTATGAGATTTTTTTTTCAAATTTGATGAAAAAATATTGATTTACAGATTGAGAGAGATTAGAGAAACTCAAACAAAAAAAGTCTGCCCTGGAGCACAGGCTTTTCTGATCCCTGACTCCAAAAACACTCTGTGAGGTGATGAGAAAATCAGAAACATCCATGCTTCTCCAGATGACCTATGACCTCTGTAAATTCCCAATAATGTCTCTTTTTTTTTTTTTAATTTTTTTTTCAACGTTTATTTATTTTTGGGACAGAGAGAGACAGAGCATGAACAGGGGAGGGGCAGAGAGAGAGGGAGACACAGAATCGGAAACAGGCTCCAGGCTCTGAGCCATCAGCCCAGAGCCTGACGCGGGGCTCGAACTCACAGACGGCGAGATCGTGACCTGGCTGAAGTCGGACGCTTAACCGACTGCGCCACCCAGGCGCCCCAATAAATCTCTTTTTAAATATTTTTATATTTAAAATTTATTGTAATTTGTCTTGTACCTAGTATGTGAGAGTTCACGACCTAGGTGAAAGTCATCTCTCTTAAAAGTCAGGATTCAGATGACATTTACTTTGTTCAATAACACCAAACACCATATATATCATTTTGATTTGTGTAGTGCAAAGGGTCAATCAGTATAAAGAAAAGCTTCTGGAGTCTAAGTAGAAGTAATTGCTGGTTCTGGGTAATAAAGAGAAAAACCAGGTTCCTACATGATATCGTTTACAATTCCACTGAAGAGAGAAAGCATATACACTTTGAAGGTATGTTATAGGAATCTTCAAAAACTGATCTGGAAAGATGAAGAGTATAAGGAAAAAGGTGGAAAAGAGAAAAGGAAAACCCACATCTGAAACAAAGCGTGTGTTTATCTTCTGTAAACTTTCTCTCTGGCCACAATTAGGTAACAAGTGATAGTAATTTGGTAAGGGTCAGTTAAAAAAAAAAAAAAAAGGGCACCTGGGTGGCTCAGTCAGTTAAGCGTCCGACTTCAGCTCAGGTCATGATATTATAGTTCGTGAGTTCAGGGCCCCGAATCGGGCTCTGTGCTGACATCTCAGAGCCTGGAGCTTGCTTAGGATTCTGTGTCTCCTTCTCTCTCTGCTCCTTCCCTGCTCCCGCTCTGTCTCAGTCTCTCAAAAATGAATAAACGTTAAAACAAATTTAAAAAAAGAAAGAAAAGAGAAAGAAAGAAAGAAAGAAAGAAAGAAAGAAAGAAAGAAAGGAAGAAAGGCTTTTAAAAAGGTAAGTTTAGATCTACGTCAAGGACCATCAAATAATCATCCACAGGCTAAATCTACCTTGCTGTCTGTTTTTATAAATAAAGTTTTGTTTAACACAGCCATATTTGTTAGTTTACATATAAGGTAGAGCTGCTTTCCTCTTAGAAAGTGGTGCTTCCATGTTAAAAAATTGTTCTGCCTGTTTCTGAGGCTCTTTAAGAAAAAATGTATGAGTTATAAGGCCACACTCGGAAGGAGGAGCTCACCAAAGAAATGAAGCTTAATAAAGAGGTCTCCCCTGGGCTGGTGTCAGTTTTGGTCTCCAGCTTCCAGGGAAAACTCACACCTGAGATATTTACCTTCGTGTTTAACGACTTACAATTGTTTTTCCATCAGAATTTATCATAGATTTCACCTTCTCAAAGAAGCCTGCAACACTGGGTTAGGTGCCTGTAATATAGTAAGTGGTCTACCTGCTGTAATGAATAAACCTAAAAATTGTATATAAAATATTAAAACATTATTTTTAAAACCCTGATGTGGCTATAGCAGAAATGACTAGTTGTAAAGAGACTGTTTTAACCACAAAGCCTAGAATATTTACTATCTGTGCCTGTACAGAAATTTTCCCACTTCCTAAGTTCTTAAACATTAAAGAGAAATGGAATAGGAAAGAGACAGAATGCTGTCTGTAACTAAACAAAAGAAAGGAAATGGGAAAATTTTATACTTTATGGAAGCAAAGCAGTTGACATTAAGAAAAAATAAGAAATAACTTTAAAAGAACAGAAAGAGAAAGGAAGAGGTGAACATCAGAAAATAAGAGACCCAATTTTACAAGACTATAGAGTACACTGTTATTTATTTGTGAAAAGTTAGGTGATACATTGTTTATTTGTGGTGAGTCTGGTGAACTCTATTAATAAAAGTTTTTAAGTGGTAGACAAAACTAAACTCATAGGTATAATAACATTCCCATCCCAAGTTTTTCTTAAATCTAAGATTAAAAAGGGGTACCTGGGTGGCTTGGTCAGTTAAGGGTCCAGCATCAGCTCAGGTCACCATCTCACAGTTCAGGGTTTGAGCCCTGCTTTGGACTCTGTGCTAACAGTGCAGAGCCTGCTTGGGATTCTCTCTCCCTCTCTCTCTGCCCCTCCTGACTCATGCTTTGTCTCTCTCTCAAAATAAAGGAATAAACTTAAAAATAAAATCTATGACTAAAAACAGATGAACTTTTCTACTCTTTTTTTCATATTTTATCCTTTCAGTTATAAAATAAATCAAATTACTAATCCATGTGCTAAAGACCTGAACATAATTGAAGTGGGGCATATTTAATTCACGCTATAAATATAGTTTGCAGAATTTTGCATATTCTGATACATTGTCATAGTTGCTCGTGGATTTATCTTCATTGTAAACTACAGTCATATGAGAAATACAATTTCAACTGTCCTGAAATAGAACATATACTCTCATAAGTTGGTAAACCCTTCATTAATTGAGAAAAACATTAAGGAAGAAAATAAAACAAGTTAATTGCAAATTTTGTTGAATAATCTTAATATTGCACAGTCTGACAATTATATCCCATTATCCTATTTCATAGCACTTTTGCTTGTGGCTGATGGGTAAAATGTGAAAGAATCACTTTCACTGGAGACTTTACCAGGAATTTCATAAAATTCTTAAAGTTTTCAACAAGAAACTAGTCATTTATATACTTATTCAGTTGTTAAATTTTCAGCACTTGAACACAAGAATATTAGTTCCCAGACATCAATTTTAGTGACAGAAAGAGATCAAACATAAAGTGTCACTGTTTATTTCCTCCCAATGAATTTTGTCTAAAATCTTTAATTTTTTTTACCCTTGAGTTTTTTCCTCTACTACCAACTTGAGGACTTGAAACTAAATGTAACTGTCAAGTGGCATTGGTCAGTGGGCAAATCCTTGCTCTATGTGCAGAGTCAAATTCATGATCCACATAGGGACTATAAAAGTGATGACATTTGAGACAAATGGAAATCAGAACTTAGAGATTCTCCTTAATGTACAATTAAGAAGTGACTTCTACATCAGTGACATCTATATAAATTTTTATGTACATTTTGTTATTATTTGTGGACAATAATTGACCAGGGAAAAGGACACTTACTAGTAAAATCCAAGTGTAACATTTCAGCTAAAGGTATTTGAAATCTTTATCTTTTTTTTTTAAAAAATTTTTTTTTTTTCAACGTTTATTTATTTTTGGGACAGAGAGAGACAGAGCATGAACGGGGGAGGGGCAGAGAGAGAGGGAGACACAGAATCGGAAACAGGCTCCAGGCTCTGAGCCATCAGCCCAGAGCCCGACACGGGGCTCGAACTCACGGACCGCGAGATCGTGACCTGGCTGAAGTCGGCCGCTTAACCGACTGCGCCACCCAGGCGCCCCTGAAATCTTTATCTTAACTGTGATGGTTCCTCAGTAGTTGTAACAAGTTGGGGCATAAGCAAATAAAGTTTATATGTATTTCTTGAGACCTAGAAAACAAATTAAATGCCATTTGGCAACATGTCTTGCTGGGGACAAGAGCCAATATGTTTCTAGAGTGTGTATTTTAAAGCAGCATGTTATGAAATGTAGAAGACAAGCTCAACATGATCAATGGACACAAAAAGGGCATTTAAAAGACCAAAGCTGTCTTTCTTTTCTTTTTCTCCTATGGAATTTAATGAGCAGAATTTGGTTATGTTAACCTTTCCTTTCTAAGTCATCATTCACCTTTTAATAATGTTTATATTTCTCTAAATTTCCTCTAGTGAAAATATGTTTTTCCTCCATGTTGACATAACCTTTAATATGGTTTCACTTCTGTGTATATTCTACAATAACTATGTTGTCCTTTTAATAAAATGTTATGCCAGAGTCTGGAACATTTTTCTGGGAGTTACACTGCTTATAATATTCAGCAAGAGACCACATAGATTGTTATTAGGTAGTTGGTCTATTTCTCTCTCAGACTTCTAGAATATGAATAAAGAAATTAAAGCTGTTGAGACTCTGCAACATTCTCCTGGCTTTCCCAGTGAGACTTTCCAACATTACAACAATAGCCATGTGGAAATGACTGGGCTAAGCTCCTCTGTCCTCAGTGACTGCCCTTTACTACCACCATCACCCTCATCACCAGCACCTCCTCTATCACTATCATCATCACCACGTTGTCCCTATGTAGGCAGCACATAATGCCTCTCAGGCTTTCCAGAAAGAATTCTCCTCAGTCCCATAATCAGGCAAATTAGCCTGATAGCCAGTAGTCAGTTCCTGAAAGAACTATGAAAGGAAACAATTTTTTGCAACACTTGTGGAAAATATACATTGGCCATAAGGTATTCAGAGAGAAATAATAAAATCCATCAAAGAAGTTAACTGAAGCTGGATAACATAGTATCTTAAAGATACTATTTGATTTAATCATATTTCAGTATTTTTCCAAAATAGGTAAGTCTATACGTATTAGGCGAAAACCATTTGTTATTTAACTACATTTTCAAATTCAATTCAACTTAGGGCTTCTATAAGAAACGACTCATTTCAGTGATTAGTTTAGAGCTAGAGTTAAATCCCCTGACTAAAAAAGATAAAGGATAACTCCAAAGAGGAGATCAATGTTCCACACTGAAGAAAAAGTTGTGGGGTTTTTGTCTAATAATGTTGACAGACATCCATAAAAGGGGCCATATGCTGTCATTCTACTAGATATTTCTCTGACATAGTAGTCCAGCTAACGATCCTGGCTGTCTACAGAATGGCACAATAACATAGACTTTTCTGCACAGGTAAGAATAACATTGGAAATCTATATTTGTTCATAAATTGTCAGAATATTGTAATAATCTGTCTCCAAGCTATATACAAACAAATGTAACAGTAGATCTTTGGGAAAATAAATTACCTCCTTGTTTGGTAGAATAAATTAAGACCCCTTTGGAGAATAGGGGATACTTTTCCAAGTTTTGGTACTATTTCAAAATTCCAGAAGAAAATGAAAAAAAAATCCTCAAATCATTATTGAAAAGTTTGAATCTAACAAAAATTCTGGTTTAGACATTTAAAATAAAAAATATCTTACCACATGACTCAGGAATCTCATACCTACCATTTTCTGGAGAGAAAAAAATTACGTGTATCTATAGAAAAAATTAAGCATGATACTTATAGCAGTTTTATTTTTTGCTGCTCACAACTGGAAACAACTTACACATTCATTAGCTAGTAAATGAACAAATACTGATATATCCATATGATGGGATACTAGTCAACAATAAAAGTAATGTACCTGTTGATACATTCAGCAAGATAGATTAGTCTCAAAAACATTATGCTAAATGAAATAAACCATACACAAAAGGCTAAATACTGTATGATTCCATACATTGTCTGTCATCATTGTATGATTCCATTGTCATATATGACAATCTGAAAAAGGGAAAATTAGAGTGGCTTTAAGATCTAATTCTGAGGGGCCCCTGGGTGGCGCAGTCGGTTAAGCGTCCGACTTCAGCCAGGTCACGATCTCGCGGTCCTTGAGGTCACGATCTCGCGGTCCGTGAGTTCGAGCCCCGCGTCGGGCTCTGGGCTGATGGCTCAGAGCCTGGAGCCTGCTTCCGATTCTGTGTCTCCCCCTCTCTCTGCCCCTCCCCCATTCACCCTCTGTCTCTCTCTGTCTCAAAAAAAAAAAAAGTTAAGATCTAATTTTGAGATTATTTAAAAAACATAAGGAGCAGATTTCAACATTTTTAAGTAAACATTGGTAAAAGTCATTGAAGGATACCTTCTCAATAGAATAAGGTAAAATACATAGAACTATTAATAATGCATAGAACTAATGACTTTTCCCAAACCTGACAAAACTAAATAATAGTATGTTACATTTAATAAAGAAGAGACGTTTCGCATATGAAATTGCAGTTATTTTACATGCCTACTCCAAAATGATTACCAAACAATTCTCTAATTATGAAAGACTAAAGCAAAACAAACAAACAAAAAAACAAGCATAAAGATCAAACATACCTCATTATCAGTGACTATAAGTTGAAATGAGAGAATCCATCCGTGTGCCATCCTGAGAAGATAAAGATCATGTTATCTCTGAATTTTTTATATTCTCCAAAGGTCAAAACTACTGCATTATAAAAACTATAATGTCACAAAGTTCACAAGTTGTGTGCTTTTTTATTCAAGTTTTGCATGTATGTAATTGGAAGCCTTAAATTTCTGAAACATGAATTGTTAACATCAGGTCATGTTAGTTGTGATCTTGACACTAACTTAGATTTATAACCTAATCGACTATCAATGATTATGGCTATAATATTACTAAGGAAAATAGTTTGTCCATTCACCAATGATTGAAAGAGAATTGTATTCACATTCTTTATGTACTAAAAGGAGAGATGATATTAAATCTCTTTTAAATATTTGCATTTTACTGAGGTTTTGATCTTTCTTTGAAATGTGTTAGTCAAGGCGGCTTTCCCAAAGATGCAGAATTGTATTTAAAATATCATGGAATTTTACTCATGTATTTCAAGCAAAATCACTGAGAAATTCTTTTTTTTTTTCAACGTTTATTTATTTTTGGGACAGAGAGAAACAGAGCATGAACGGGGGAGGAGCAGAGAGAGAGGGAGACACAGAATGGGAAACAGGCTCCAGGCTCTGAGCCATCAGCCCAGAGCCTGACGCGGGGCTCGAACGCACGGACCGAGAGATCGTGACCTGGCTGAAGTCGGACGCTTAACCGACTGCGCCACCCAGGCGCCCCGAGAAATTCTTTTTTTTTTAAAGCTTACTCATTTATTTTTACAGAGAGAGATAGAGAGCCAACAGAGGAAGGGCAGAGAGAGAGGGAGACAGAATCGCAAGTGGGTTCTGCACTGCCAATGAGGAGCTCAACTCAGGGTTCAAACTCACAAACGATGAGATCATGACCCAAGCTAACAGCAAGAGTTGGACACTTAACTGACTGAGCCACCCAGGCACCCCAAAAACACTGAGAAATTCTTACTTTCATGGTCTTTAAAATTTTTTTTTAAATGTTTATTTGTTTTTGAGAGAGAGACACACACACAGAGTGTGAGTGGGGGAGGGTCAGAGAGAGAAGGAGACACATAATCCAAAGCAGGCTCCAGGCTCTGAGCTGGCAACACAGAGCCCGACGTGGGCCTCGAACTCACAAACTGTGAGATCATGACCTAGGCCAAAGTCGACCGCTTAACTGACTGAGCCACCCAGGCGCCCCATTTATTTTAATGGTCTTATATCTAAGTTGCGTAAGGAAAGGTTAGCTTCCGTGATAATGGCAATAGCTACTGTCACCAGAGTTGCTACATATGATGTCCTTTTCTCTCATAACATTCCTTCAGGGTACACCCTATTTTCTTCATTTCTAAATAAAACTAATAGCTGATATTTAATAGAAGCTCTATTACATTGCATGAATTTACTCTTTCAGTGCCTACAGAAACAAGGGGTCCCTCAGAGCACATCTAAGAACTGTTGACTGTTAATATGAAGTCCACTCTATTCCCATTCTATGGTTGAGGATACCAAAACACAGAGATACGTGAAGAAACTTGCCCACTATCACAGAGCTAGTGTGTAAGCCATGCTATCTCATTCCACAGTAGCAATCTTAGTCACTACTCTATTCTACTCTATTCTAAGCGGGAAGCAAATTCGTCATTGTCACAAAAAGTAACAGACTATACAAATTTGGCCCCTTAACTGAAATACCACTACATACAACTGCCCTCACGTCACAATATGTATACTCCATAATATGTGCATATTCATGCCATGTAAAATGTTTAGAGGAGCATATATAACATAGTCACATATTCAGTATTTTTGTCTTTAATCCTGGAGTTTTCAAAACAATGTGTTATAAAATATGTATGTACATTTATTCATTGCATTTAATTCTTACACAGCAAAATGCAAGTGAAAGTTTAAGGTTATTGATAAACATTTACTTAAGGTTTAGATAGATTTGATGACATTCTGAATGATATCCAATACCATAATATGATATCCATACATATAACTATCATGATTCTATAGATACCAGGGTCCTAAATGGCTAGATTCCTTACTTATCTCCTATAAAATATAGTATCACTGGCTAAAATATCAGCTGTTTCCTCTCTCAGTTGTACTACATCTAATTGACTTTTCTGTTAAAGAACTATATTGGTAACAACAAGCTTTTGTTTTCTGGAATAATCAGATACTCTACACGGTACATTAGTATAGGTGTTATTATTGAATTATTGAATGCTTTATATTTAAAACATGGGCATTTTAAATTGCTTACACTTCCTTAATGGATCCTTTCAAAAATATAGTAAGAGAGCATTTGCCTATTTTTTTCATAGTTAACATTTTTGCCCTTTCACATTATTGCATATTGACATATGTTCATAATTGCTATTACATATATAATCTGTTTTAAAATGGAGGAGAATACTAAATTAGAGTATATGAAACAGAATAGGATTTACTCAAATGTTGTTTAAAACTTTAATAAAACAAATTTTTCAGTAAATTCATAAAACTCCAGGGACAGAAAGAACTTGAAAGACATAGGTTCCAATCATACAACCTACACTTGCATCGTCTGGGCAATATACCTGGAAATGACTCTTTAGCCTTTACTTTAATACTTCAATGAAGACCACACATATTGCCTTCATATCTCTCTGGATATTTAAAAAGTTTCCATTACAAACTCACTTGCCTTAGTTCTCAATTTTAGATTATAATATATACACATATATATGTATGTATATGTATGTGTGTATATATGTATGTGATATATAAATGCTGTATATAATGTGATATATATGTGATGTATGTGGTATACATGTATAGATATATATGTATATCTAAAAAAGATATTTAATATAAAATTATGACAATAAAAATATCACCATTTTCTATAATAAATTCTAGGCTTATCTCTGAAATGAATCTTTTTTTCTTAATTAAAAATTAGCTATATTTTCAAACAATGTAAAACCTTAGTTTGTGAGCATAATTCGTTCCAGAAACATGCTTGTAATCCAAAGTACTTGTATACCAAAACAAATTTCTCCGTAACAGATAATGGAAAATCAGATGAGTTGTTCCACAACCCAAAAATATTCATATGAAAATGGTTACAATGCTATTATATAATACAAAATAATAAAGAAAATAAAAAATATAAGGAAAAATAAACAAATTAACCTGCACTTACCTTTGAAAACCTTCCTGACTGGTATGAGGGAGATATAGGAGGGGAGGGTTATAGTAAAGGATACTTTCACTATCACCGGCTGAATCACTGCTGTCTATTGGCTCAATAGAATCTTTTTTCTTTTCATGTAGCTTTAACAAGGAACCTATCCAATGACACTTGTTTTTGCCTCCTTTTGAGGATTTCACTCTATGTGACATTGCATGGTCATTAAACAGAGTCATCACTTGCAATGTTACAGCCTTATTCAGGTAGTGCTTTTCTACAAAATTTTGCACTGTTTTCCACATTTTACACATCTCCCTAATCTCATTTGAAGTGAGGGATTCCTCTGTCTTTTTTCCTCCTCCTCTCCAGATGAGATGCAGACGTAGACTTCTTATAAAATCTTGCAGTTTTGGCCACTCATGTATCTCGTTCATACTTCTTGATGATTTCCTTCTTTCTTAACTTCCATAATCATCTCTTTCTTCTTACCACCTTTCTTTTCAACTTTTTTTTGCATGGGGGTTATTGTATATGCTCACACAGATATTGACCTCAGTCCAGTGTTAAACTCTTGTCATATACTGTATTTAATGTAACTGACAATAAGGCAGCAGAGGAAAGGGTCTATATCTGCAGGCAGCCTGACTTAGAATGAAGCAAAGCATTCCTAAGCTTACTCTTGTGTGGAAAAGCAAAAGACTGTCCATAGATGCTTTGAAGTGACAAAAAATACACTAGTGCCAGTTGTGGGCACCTTCCAACATTCTGAAAAATCACTTATTTTTGCCAAACACTGCAGCGTGAGACCAAGTATCCGAGCATGGGAGATGATCACCCACAATCCCACAGTGAGAGACAGAGAGAGAGAGAGAAAAGAACCATTGATTCAGTTGTGATCATGTGACATTCGGCATCGTGTTCAGCATCACTATTCATATTGCAAGACATTGCTTATTTATCAAGTTAAAATTTGTTAGAAATGTTTTCTCCTCTTGAGGAACACTAGCAGAACAAGTTACTCATGATCCAAGGTGTTACTGTATTCAGAAATTTCACAAACTCTCCTAGTGTTCTGCACTAAAACTCAACTAATCAGGAGACTTGAAGTCATTTATAATGAATAACTTTTATCTTTTGTCCTTACCTGTTAGAACTTATTCCTTTGCAAGAAGAGAAAATTCAACTCCAACTGGTTTAAATAAAAAAGTAATGCAGTGGCTTGTGTAATGGCAAAGTCTGGCTAATTATATGGTTTAGAATCTCAGGGTGCCTAGGAATTATAGCTGATTGAGCGTCCAGTTCCTGATTAGCTCAGGTCATGATCTCATGGTTCATGAGTTCAAGCCCCATGCTTGGGATTCTGTCTCTCCTTCTCTCCCACCCTCCCCTGCTTGTGTTCTCTCTCTCTCTCTCTCTCTCTCTCTCTCTCAAAATACATAAATAAACTTAAAAAAAGAAGAAAAATAATACCTTCAGAACTATTTCTCCTCTTTAGGCTTTGCATTCCATTGTGTTTGCCTCATTTTCAGGATCCATGTGAAGTCTATTTATCAACCAGAAAGAGGGTTTTTTTGTTGTTGTTGCCAAGTTCAAGCAAATCAGAAGTGAAGACACTCTCCCTGAGATTACACTGTTAAGCTTAACTTGAGACAGCTGCTAATGCTCATTCAGAGGTGACTAGAATAAATGCTATCCGACACAGCATTTGAGACACAGCATTGAGCACACAGGCTCAAACGTCCAGTGTCGAATGTCCACTACATCAATCCCTTGTCCACATTGACTTTTCATTTTCTCTCACTAGCATTGTTCTAATTTGTCCATTATGAAGATATTTTTAAATATTGAATAGTGAAGAAGACTCATTTTTTTCTATTTTTCACAAAATTAATTCAATTTATCTTTAATTTTAACTACTGAGAGGTTCCATTGGATACTACTACAACTAGGTTAACTTTGTTTTTCAATCTTTTTTCTATTTTTCTACTTCAATTTTGATGATTGCTATTGATCCATCTTCAAGTTTAATGAACCTTAGAGTCCAATCAACTCTGAAGTCTACCCAGTGAAAACTTTTTATTTCTAAGACATTTTTTTTCAGTTCTAGAAATTGCATTTGGTTCTTTATTGGGGTATCAATTTCTCTCTAAAATTCCCAGTCTCTTTGCCCATTAGACCCATCCTTTTCTGAATTTGCTTTGTTATTTATAACTGTTTTGAAGTACTCTTCTTCTCATTCCACTGACAGGTTTGCTCATGAATTTCCTTCTGTTGATAGTGTTGTCTGTTGATCATGGGTAACGTTTTCTTGCTTTCTTTAATTTCTTATGCTATTTCATATAATCTAGATATTGTATACAAAGGACATTGAAGTCATATTTTCATTTTGTTTTATTTTAATTTTCTATAAAAATTAAGCCATATCTTGTCTCCAACAATTAATTTCACAAATTGTATATTTAGACAACTTGTTAAAATTTCTTATTGGTTCTAAAAATATATCTATATTGTGGAGGATTATCAACATGAAAAATTATATAATCTGCAGTAATTTTCTGTAATTCTTACATATATTTCTTTACATTGTCCTACTTCATCCCAGGACTGTATAGTAGGACATTGCAGGATTGCATTGTCCTATTATTTCATGGACATTGACTTTCATAACTTTTTTTTAAATGGAGGAGTATAACCAGAAAATATTTGTATTCCTGATGTTAAAGGGAATTTCTTCAATATTTCACCTTTAATACTGTATCTGATGAGCTGACTTTTGTTTGTGTTTATTTTGCTGCCTTTCTTATTGTGGCTGCCCTGAATCATTAGATAGATGATTGATAGATAGATGTGAACAAGATTTGTATTTTACCAAAGGCTCTACTACATTTGTTAAGGCAATCAAATGATTTTGCCCTTTAATGTATTATTTTAGTCAATAATGCTGATCCCATTTTTTAATAATAACCCTATATTCTTGGAAAAAATCACAAAAAGTCATTTATGTAGCTGGATTTGGTTTGTTGATAGTTTATTTGAGATGTTGCATCAATATTTGTGAATGATATTGACCCCAAATTTTCTTCTCTAGTAAGACTGTCTGGTTTGGCATTCAGTGTGTTCTGTTGTCATAAGTGAAAGGAGAATGCCTTTTTATTTTTTAACTTTGGAATTATTTCTGAAAAGTTGGACATATATCCTGGAAGTTTTCATAGAACTTGGCCTTATGCTAACCGTGCTAACTTGTCATTTGTGGGAGTTGAATTACTGGTATAATTTCTAACAAAACTACAAAAATAAAGGTTGTTTATTCCAAGGTTAGTTTTAATAAATTGTATTTGCTAGAAATAGTCCATTCATTCTAAAATTTCAAATGCACTGGCATTATTGTTAAATTTATTTTATTATCTGTGTAATCCTTGAAATACCTGTATTTCTTGATACATCAAGAGATGTATCCCCCCATCTCTAATATTGCCTATTAGTGCCTTCTGATTCTGATTACATTTATCCTTTTTTTGTATTTTGTAAGGCCTTCCTTCTAAATGCCAATTTTTTTGGCTTTATTAGGTCTCTTTATTTTGTATGTTCTTTATTTCATTATTTTCTAACTTTATTATTCTTCTATATTTAAATTTTGAGATTTATGGAATACTTCTACTACTTAAAGTGGTGGCTTGACTAATTTTGAGCTTTTATTCTTTTCTAATCTAAGCATATATTTTTAAAAATATTCCATTATATATTATATATTTGTATCCCACAAATTTGATTTTTTGTTTTCATATTTTTTGAATCTTATTTTTTATTTGTATTATGATGTGTTCTTTGTCTCATGAGTCATTTAAATATTTTTAATTTAAACATATGGAGTTTTTTCTAAATACCTTTCTTATTATTTCTGACTTAATTTTACTATAGTACTAAAGAATGTGGTCTGTATAAGCCAAGTTTTAATATTTTGGGGATTAAATTTATGGCCTAAATGTGGTCTATTTTTAAAAATATATTATATTTAAAAGTGCATATTCTCTGAGTGTCTAATGTAATTTTAGATACGTTTGTAAAATTGTGCATCAAGCAATTTGTCATTTGTGCAGGTGAAAATTTCTACATCATTGCCTTTTAAAATTGGTCGGCTACATACATACATTATTTAAAAATACGTGATATAATAGTTAAGATAATGACTTTTTAATTTATCTTTGTAAGGTGCTCAAGTATTGCTACCTGCATTTTTTGTCTATTTGTTTTGTTTTTCTAATTTCCTTTGGTGATAAAATACCTTAGTTTTTTTATAATCAAAAAATATCTTTCCTTAATTCTTTAAATATAGTGTCTAAATATTTGATCATTTTTATTTCCTTCCAAGAGTTGTATTATTTTAATGTCTTCTGGATTTTCTTTATTACAGATGAAAAATCATCTTTAAATTAAATTAATGTTTCTTTAAAATATTTGTCTTTTTTTTTGGCTAACTATAAAATATATTTGTCTTTGGTGTTCTGCCTTATTAGTACAAGGAGTTCTTATGTGGGTTTCCAACAAATGAAATCTTCAGATGTCTATTACTTTGTTATTGCTTTGATTCCCATGTACGGCTCACCTTTTTTCCTGATATATTTTGTAAATTTTGATTGAAAACCACTTATTTTTCCCAAATTTCATGTGATAATTCCTTTGGATCTGTATTTGAAGGTGAGTTCCTCCTGAAAGGATTTGTAAAATTGTTTCTGCTACTTTTTCTGGCATGCAGGCAAACTGAGTAATTTTCAAATATATTCTCCTGCTGGATCTTTGTTTACTTCTAAAAAAGAGAGAGAAGAAGAAAAGAAATGAAATGAAATGAAAAGAAAAAAGAAAAGAAAAAAAAGGAAGGTATGCATTCAAACTCCAACTACCAGTTAGAATTTGTGGTTTTAAATGTCAAAGGATATACTTCCCTTTCATTCTGTATCTGAGTTGAAGTACGCAAGTTTCCTGCAAGTTTCTAAATAGTGAGGATTATTTCTTATTACTTTTGTAATATATGTACACCACTTTTAGGTTTTACCATTACACAAGGATTCTACTTTTAAATTCTTCACTTTAGACTGGACCTTGACTTAGGGCGCCTGGGTGGACCAGTCGGTTAAGCAGCTGACTTCAGCTCAGGTCATGATCTCATGGTTCTTGGGTTCAAGTCCTACATTGGGCCCTGTGCTGACAGCTCAGAGCCTGGTGCCTGCTTCAAAATCTATGTCTCCTTTCCCTCTGCTCCTCACCCTCTCACACTCTCTCTCTCTCTCTTTCTCTTTCTCTCTCTCTCAAAAATAAACATTAAAAAAATTTAGACTGGGCTTTGGCTGTATCTTCATTTCTTGACATCTCATGAAGCTGTCAACAAGAAGCTTCTGATAACCTAGGTTCATTACAAAATTTCAAATTGAAGGCAAACTTTGAAACTCACTAACTTGCCAAAGCCCTTGCTTTCACATGATTGTGAGGTTTTAAATATCCTTTACCTTTTGACAGATAAATAATTTTAGGGTTTTTTTTCTTCAATGTTTATTTTTGAGAGAGAGAGAAAGAGTGTCAAGGTGAAGGGACACAGAGAGAGACACAGAATCCAAAGCAGGCTCCAGGCTCTGAGCTCTGAGCTGTCAGCAAAGAGCCCCAAGCAGTGCTCAACTCATGAACCATGAGATCATGACCTGAGCCAAAGCTGGATCTGACTGAGCCACCCAGTGGCCCCCAAATTTTAGTTTTTTTATTGTTTTAGTTCTTGGTGCCACTCTGCTTCCTCACAATGTGAGTTACATAACAACACAAAGGCTTTTTTTTTCTTTTCCATCACCAAAGGATTTTACATTAGGTTTTATGAAAACTGATTTTGACCTATTGTTTCATTAACAGTTAAAAATTATCATAATGAATATCTTGAGGATATTTATCTCCTTTTTCATTCTTTTACTACTTTCATGTTTCAAACGTTATTGAACACAAACAAGTATTCTACTGAAGATCTCTAAAATTTGCTTTTATAAATAATTTGTTTGCATTTCAATGCAATCAGTGAATCAACTGTAATTAAAATTAATGGTACAAATAGGTAAGATCACAACAGCTTCTAAGTTCTCTTCTGGGGTAACTAAACTAGATGATTGGATAAAGAAGATGTGAAATACACACACACACACACACACACACACACACACACAGTGGATGGACTATTACTCAGCCATAAAAGAAGAATGAGACCTTTCAATTTTTGACAACATGGATGGAGAGGGCATTATGCTAAGTGAAGTAAGTCAAAGAAAGACAAGTACCATATGATTTTACTTATATGTATAATCTAAAGAACAAATGAATAAACAAATAAACAAAAAGCAGAAACTGACCCATGAATAAAAGAACAAACTAATGGTTGCCAGAAGAAAGGGGGTGGAGGAACAGGCAAAATGTGTAACAGGGAGGGGGAGACACAAGTTTCTAGTTATGGAATGCATAAGTCACAGGAATACAAGTTATAATTCAGGAATACAGTCAAGAGTATTGTGATAACATTGTATGGTGACAGATGGTAGCTACACTTGTGGTGAGCATAGCACAACATCAGCTATAACATAGCATAGCTTATTGAATCACTACATTGTATATTTGAAACTAATGTAATATTGTGTGTCAACTAAACTCAGGAAATTTTAAAGTAGAATAAAAAGATATAAGTAAATTTTATTACTTGATATTGATATTGACTCTAATAAAAACAATTTGATATTTGTTTTAAACATCATGGAATCTTCTGAATGCAGCTAGTTGACTTGACATTTTTTTTTTTTTTGGAGTTTTTCTTCTACCTTCCCACAGCCACATCTCATCTAAGTCTAAGTGCTATGCCCTCAGCAAGTTATAAGTTAAGTTTTTATATGCTTGTCTGGCTGGGATATTTCCAGTTTTTAAAAATCTATTAATAAGAAGTTCATGAGCATAGGTTTTAACTAAATCTATTTTTCAGTTAAAGTTTTAGTTTAAATTAACCAAGTTTACAAAATATGCATGAAAATTTGTCACATTTTTTAATGAGAAACAGAAAAGAATGGACAGCAATGTAGGCTCCAACTTCAGTTAGTAGTTGAATTAAAGATAGAATTTTTGGAAATACCAGTTTTCCAGGAGATCAGCTGGGAAAATGGTGGAGTAGGAAAACCCTAAGGTAACCTTCTCTCACAGATACAGCTAGATACAACTCACATCAGTGTAAATAACCCAGAAAATGACACAAAGACTGGCAGAACAAACTCCACTATTAAAAGTAGAGAAGGGGCCACATTGAAGAAGGTAGGAAGGGCAAAGATGTGGTCTGGGAGCAAAACGGACCATAGCTGTCCATGGTGGAAAGGGAGCAGTTGGTCCGAGAAAGGCAAAAGGCAGACTTTCACACTAGGAAGCCCATGAACAGGGAGGATGAATCCCCATGACATTTTCCTTTGAAAGTGAGAGGGGCCAAACTTCATGAGTTTTTACAACCAGCATGAGTTAATGCATGAAATTTTAAAAAATGGTGGCAAAAAACTACAGGCCAGAGGGAGTGGCATAATATCTTCAAGGTTCTGAAAGGCGGATATCTGCAGCCAACAATACTCTATCTATCAAGACTATCATTCAGAATAGAAGGAGAGATAAAGAGTGTCTCAAACAATAAAAACTAAAGGAGTATATGATGACTAAACCAGCCATACAAGAAATATCAAAGGGGACTCTTTAAGTGGAAAGACCACAAGTGAGAGTATAAAAAGTAACAAAATACAAAAGCAGTAAAAATAAATATTTCTGTAAAAATCAGAGGATTCATAAAATTAAAAATGTAAAATAGGACAACATATTCCTAAAACATGGTGAGGGGAGTAAAGAATGGGTTTAAATTTAGGTAACCATCAACTTAATATAGACTGCTCTATGCCAAAGATGTGATATACAAACATAATGGTAACCACTAATCAAAAACCAATAATAGATATGCAAAGAATAAAGAGAAAGGAATCCAAGTATAGCACTAAAGAAAGACGACAAATCATGAAAGATAGCAGGAGAAGAAAGTATCAGAGAAAATCTGTATAAACAACCACTAAGCAAGTAACAGAATGACAATAAATATATATCTATCAATAATTACTTTAAACTTAAATGGACTAAATACTCCATTCAAAAGACATAAGGTGACAGAGTGGTTAAAAAAAAAAAAACAAAAAACAAGACCTATCTATACACTGCTTACAAGTGACTAATTTCAGACCTAAAGACATCTACAGTTTGAAAGTGAGGGGATGGAGAAACATTTATTGTGCAAATGGATATCAAAAGAAAGTAGAAGTAGCAATACTTATATTGGACAAAAGAGACTTTAAAACAAAGGCTATAACAAGAGACAAAGAAGGATACTAGATAATAATAAAGGGGAAAATACAACCAGAGGATATAAAAACTATAAATATTTATGCTCTCAACATGGAAGCACCCAAATATACAAAATAGTTAATAACAAACATAATGGAACTGATTGATACTAATATACTAATAGTAGGGGGCTTTAACACCCTATTTTCATCAATGCACATATCATCCAAACACAAAACCAACAAGGGAACAGTGACTTTGAATGACACACTGGACCAGATGGATTTAATAGACATATTCAGAACATTCCAGCCTAGAATAGCAGGATACACATTCTTTTCAAGGCCATACAGGGCATTCTCCAGAATAGGTCACATAATAGGCCATAAAACAAGTCTCAACAGATTCAAAAATTGAAGTCATACCATGCATCTTTTCTGACCAAAAAACTATGAAACTAGAAATCAACTACAAGAAAAAATCTGGAAAGACTACAGATACATGGAGGTTTTTCATATATGGTCTTTTTTATGTTGAGGTATATTCTCTTTAGACCTACTTTGCAGAGGGTTTTATCATGAATGGATGTTGCACTTACTACATCTTACATCAATGGGAAAAATATTAGATCTTTTCCCCTAAGGTCAATAACAAGACAGGGATGTCCACTCTTACCTCTTTTATTCATAGTAGTGGAAGTCCTAGCCACAGCAATTACACAACAAAAAGAAATAAAAGACATTCAAATTGGTAAGGAAGAAGTAAAACTCTCACTATTTGCAGATGACATGGTACTATATACAGAAAACCCTAAAGACTCCACCAAATAATTACTAAAACTGATAAATGAGTTCAGTAAAGTCACAAAATCGATGTGAAAAAATCTGTTGCATTTCTATGCACTAATAATAAAGCAGCAGAAAGTGAAAATATGAAAACAATCTCATATACAATTGCACCAAGAACAATAAAATATCTAGGAACAAACTTAACCAAAGAGGTGAAAGGCCTATACTCTGAAAAGCATAAAACAGTGGTGAAAGAAATTTAAGACAACACAAGGAAATGGAAACATATTACAAGATCATGGGTTGGAAGAACTCATATTATTACAATGTCGATACTATCTAAAGCAATCTACAGATTTAATGTAATCCCTGCCAAAATACCCACAGCATTTTTCACAGAACCAGAACACACAATTCTATACTTTGTTGGAGCCACAAAAAACCTCAAATAGCCAAAGAAATCTTGAAAAAGAAAAGCAAAACTGGAGATACCATAATTCCAGATTTCAAGTTATGTTACAAAAGGGTAGTAACTAAAATGCTATGGTACTGGCATAAAAATAGACACATAGATAAATAGAAAAGAATAGAAAACCCGGAAATCATTTGGTTGATTAATCTTTGAATAAAGGAGGAATGCATATAAAATGGAAAAAAAGTCTCTTCAACAAATAGTATTGGGAAAACTGGACAGTCACATGCAAAAGAATGAAACTGGACCACTTTCTTTCACCATATACAAAAATAAACTCAAAATGAATTAAAGACCTAAATGTGAGACCCAAAATCATAAACATCCTTAAAAAGAGCACAGGCAGTAATGTTTCTGACATTGGCCATAGCAACATTTTTCTAGATGTGTCTCCTGAGACAAGGTAAATAAAAGCAAAAATAAACTATTGGGACTGCATCAAAATACAAAGCTTCTGCATGGCAAAGAAAACAACCAAACAAAACTAAAAGGCAATCTACTGAATGGAGAAAATATTTGCAAGTGACATATCTGATAAGTGATTACCATCCAAATATATAAAGAACTGATACAACGCAATACCCAATAAATAATCCAGTTTAAAAATGGGCAGAAGACATTGACATATATTTCTCCAAAGAAGATATGCAGATGCCCAACAGACACATGAAAAGATGCTCAACATCACTCATTATTAAGGAAATGCAAATAAAACTACACTGAGTTATCACTTCACACCTGTCAGAATGGCTAAAATAAAAAACACGAGAAACAACAAATGTTGGCAAGGATGTGGAGAAAAAGGAACCCACTGTTGATGGGAATGCAAACTGGCACAACTACTGTAGAAAACAATATGGAAGTTCCCCAAAAAATGAAGAATAGAACAACTCTACAATCTAGTAATTGCACTATTGGGTATTTACCCAAAGAATACAAAAACACTAATTCAGAGGGACACATGAACCCCTGTGTTTAGAGCAGTATTATTTGCAATAGTCCAACTATGGGAAAAGCTCAAGAGTCAATTGATAGGTGAATGGATAAAGAAGGTGAGATAGAGAGATAGATGATGAGAGAGATGATAGATGAAGATAGATACATCTATCAATCAAATGCAAAATCTTGGCATTTGGAACAACATGGGTATGCCAGACAGTATAATGCTAAGTGAAAAAAGTCAATATGAGAAAGACAAATGCCATATGATCTCACTCATGTGGAATTTAAGAAACTTACAGAAGCAAAGGAAAAAAGAGAGACAAACCAAGCCAGAAACTCTTAACTATAAAGAACAAACTGGTGGCTACCAGAGGAGAGGCGAGTGGCGGATGGGTGAAATAAGGGATGGAGATCAAGAGTACACTTATCATTAAAAAAAAGAGTTCACTTACCATAATGAATAAACAAATGAAAGAAAGAAAGAAAGAAAGAAAGAAAGAAAGAAACACCAGTTTTCCTTTCCTCTTCTTAAATGAAGCAATTTCATTGTATCCAATAATGTTAGAAAACACCCTTCATAAGCTGTAACATCTTTCATTAAAACCTTGAAGCATTTCTGTTTTGTATAGAATATAAAGCCTTGAAGGAATAACCAACCATGTCTACACATCTCTCCATATCCTACATAATCATAGCTTCTGAAAAAGGCAAAGTGGAAACTTTTCCCAAAAATATATTCATAGACCCCGTATCTAGCAATTTAAACATATCCACGGGACAAATACTCCAGTAAATACTGTTTTTATTAATGGGTGTTTTAATTCTCCAAATGGATAAGCTATTCACTGAATAAGATCACATCTATGGAGAGTTAATGCTTGCCCTAAATAATTGTCACTGAAGAGAAGGCTGGTAAGTTTTATTACAATCAGCAAACTTCATCTAAAAATGTGAAACTTCATTGACATCATCAAAAGAGCAGTGAAGCCTTCTAACCAGTTTGGTATTTATAGATTTAATTTTATTTGCTTTTTATTAGAAAACCTAAATTTCCATGTCCATTAAAATAAGTAGAGTCTTAACAACTATTTCTTTACCATACTTGTTCATTTTTTCACATAGAACTTAAGTTCTACTTTTAATGTAAAGAAATGCAGGGTTGATGTCTGGAAACAGAATGGCAACTAAACCATAGATTAAAGGCATTTCACACCTTGCATCATTTGCAGGAAGACATGCTGAATGGTGCCCTGCCATATGTTAAATAGTAGAAGTGTTAATTAAATGCAAACAGTAAATGCATATCATCATACACCTCTACAGGGTCCAAATTTTATTTCACTTAGCTTAAGATATTAAGCTTGTTTGTGCAAACTGAGCAACAGATAATGGCAGGATATGACAATATTCTTAAAAATTCTTTCCTCTGTTTCAGAAATACCTCACATCAATGCTGAGTTGCTTGAACTTTCTCTCAGTACATATATATGTTTAAATCAAGGCTGAATGACTGCCAAACCAGCACTGACCTCTCAATAGGGGTGACATTAAGAATTTTTTGTGGTTTTTGCTTTTGAACAAACTAACATATAACTTCCAGAAGCTCCCATCCAATGCACACATTCATAGTTCTTTGTTCATTTTCTTCTTTTGTGTCAGTGACTTTTAGATGGGAAAAATATAGCTCTAGCTTTAAGCTTTGCTCTTTTAACACTAGCAGATTGTAATATATATTTTTTTCATGACACCTACTAACACATAAAGATGATTTTATTATGACATATGAGAAACAGAAAGAGAATGAGTGTGAGAATAGGACATTGGATATCTTGAATGTAAAATACCTATATTGTTGAGTTTTTATAACAAAAAACACTCTCTCAAGGGGAATAAATACTATTTTTAAATAGGGATGGTGTCCTATTTTTTTCCCCAAGGTTTGATGATTTCCTACATTCTATGTAATATAATCTTACAGGCAAAAGCAGAGCCTTGTAAACCACATTCCTCCTTGAATAATACAGTACTTAGTTTCCTGTATTTTAAATGTCAGTAAGGACTGATTTATTAAAATGCATGCAGGTAAATGTGTTTATTCTTTCATCATAAATTGCAGAGTTGCTTAATTTTATTTACTTCTGAGAAATATCTGTAATATCACTGCAGACATGGCACGCAAGAATTCAAATGCATACATTTTACAGATCTCTGAAACAAACAAAACGTGTGTATCCATGACAACCAAGCCAGTAAGATCCATCAGTATGTGAATAAGGTACTGTTTAGCATTATGTAGATTTTCTTTTTAAAAACTGACATGTAGTTACTGAGATAGAATTTATAAATGTGTAAATGTAAGCGCTCTATGTGTTGCTGAATTTGTTTATGATTTACTTGACCAAAAGCACTAGAAATGTTCAATTCCAAGAATGATACTGGTTAGAATCTTTTTTTTTCTATTTTTTGCTTTGATTTTCATTTGAGGAGAAGGGGCTTTGGGAATTTTATTTTATTTTATTTATTTTGTTTTTTAGAGTTTTGACGGAAGAGGTAGAAAGAGACAAATCCCTTGAATAAACTGGCCAAAAACCAATCATTAAGCTCTTTTACTTCTGCTTCTAAGGAGGGAAAACTTGGGGAGACAAATATGAATTGTACTAATACTTCAGAAATAAGCCAAAGTTTTCTGTATATTATCTGTTTGGACAACACTCATTTGGTCCCTAGTAACATATTCTCCATATTTAGCTGATCTACTCTGATTCTATCTGACTCTATGTTAAATTTTTGAGCTGAGTAATGCCTACTTGTTCTCTATTTTTATCCTTAAATCCATTTTATTTTTTTATAAAACTAATTTTGTGTGTTTATAACAGTCTAACTTCCTTACTTATTATAAAGTGCATACATCTTATGTTACTTTTTTTTTTTTCAACGTTTATTTATTTTTGGGACAGAGAGAGACAGAACATGAACGGAGGAGGGGCAGAGAGAGAGGGAGACACAGAATCGGAAACAGGCTCCAGGCTCTGAGCCATCAGCCCAGAGCCCGACGCGGGGCTCGAACTCACGGACCGTGAGATCGTGACCTGGCTGAAGTCGGACGCTTAACCGACTGCACCACCCAGGCGCCCCCATCTTATGTTACTTTAATTCATCCAGGAATTTGGAGTAATTGTACAAAGATCAGAAAATACATATAAAAGAATAAAGAATATCAGAAGAGTCTAAGCTGCTTTTAAACACTTTTTTCTTTTTTTTAATGTTTATTCATTTTTTGAGAGAGACAGAGACAGAGTGCAAGTCGGGGAGGGGCAGAGACAGAGGGTGACAGAATCTGAAGCAGGCTCCAGCCTCTGAGCTGTCAGCACAGAGCCTGATGTGGTACTCAAACCCATGAACTGGGAGATCATGACCTGAGCCTATGTCAGAAACTTAACCAACTAAGCCACCCAGGCACCCCAATTTCTTATTGCACTTAAGTAGATAGAGCCTAATTGAAAAGCTCAAGGCTATGCATTTACTTACCTTGAACTTCTAGTCCATTTTTATTTTTCCCTGCTCCTATACTTATAGTCCATATTCCACCTAAACTGATTAATAATTTATGAATTTGTCTCCCAGGTCCAGTGCAGTGACTGACACCTAACTAGTGATAAACACACACACACACACACACACACACACACAGGAGAAATTTATATATCTGATGGAGCAAATATTGGTATAGCATAGTCAGGTTTTGTTTTGTTTTATTTATTTATTTTTTTTTAAATTTTTTTTTCAACGTTTTTTATTTATTTTTGGGACAGAGAGAGACAGAGCATGAACGGGGGAGGGGCAGAGAGAGAGGGAGACACAGAATCGGAAACAGGCTCCAGGCTCCGAGCCATCAGCCCAGAGCCCGACGCGGGGCTCGAACTCACGGACCGCGAGATCGTGACCTGGCTGATGTCGGACGCTTAACCGACTGCGCCACCCAGGCGCCCCTTGTTTTATTTTTTGATAAAAAAATTTTTCATACTATTGATTTAAAGTTTTCATGTAGGAGCTTCCACTTGACCTTAGGATAATGGCACAACTGAAGCAAATATCACTTCAGAAAGAAAGTTTATCACTAAGTGCTAAAATATTGAATACATGTCTGGGACTTGGTAGCCACAACATTGACTATAAGAAGTGAACTAAAAATGTGAAGAATTGCGTAGCATTCTCAGAGAGGCATCAATTTTGGGGTAGAAGGAAATTGAGAGAAAGTGGCACTTACTCAGCTGATGAAAATCCATTCAACAAAACCAACTAGAAGGGAAGAAAACTATAACACAGCCTCCACACAAAATTGAATGTAATTTTCAAAATTATAAATATGAGGGAAAAGAATTTGAATTAGATATTCCAAAAGTAAGACCACAAATGAACAAAAATAGAGATAAATGGAATGTGATTTTCTCAAACTAAGGTGAACAATTTTTAAAAAGACAAAACTATACCAGTACTAAAGAAGAAAATACAAGATGTACAAAGCAGAATATATTTGAGTAAAAAATTTACTAAAGGTCATTGAAGAAAGGATGGTAAATATCTGAGAGAAACAAAAAAAAAGTGAAATAAGGAAATAAATTAAAAGTGTAAAGGGAAAATAACCGAATAAGAAGGCAGGCAAAGATCAAAAAGACTTATAATTGGAGCCATTAAAGTAGAAAGAGAAAACAAACAAAAGAAACTAGAATTTTAAAGCTACAATTAAAAAGATTTCTCAAGAACAAGAGAAAAATAAAATCTAAACATTGAAAGGATCCATCATGTATATGAGATAATTGACCCAGAACAATCAAATATAAGACATATCTTATAATAAAGTTAGACTTTAAAGACTGAGAAAAAATTCTTCCAAGTCTCTAACAAGAAATGATAAAAATATTTTATAATAGTATATAAGACTAGAATAATAATTTTGAAAACCACCAATTCAAAAAATTAGAATGAAACCAGCATTTTCAAGAAACCCACAGAAAAAAAAAAGTGTAAGACAATCATTGTGTATATCTAGTATACTTCAGGACTATAGAAAAACAGTTTAAATATGCAAAAATTCAAGACTTACTGTATTGCAGATTCTTTCCTGAAAAGTCTGTTGGAGAATGATCTTCATTCAACTAAGAGACAAATGAAAGAGACTTTAGCAAAATAATTGGGGTGAGCATTTAATATATTTAACTATAGATTAACTACAGATTAATACAATGTTTGGAACTGAGCTAGTAGAGTAACATGTAAATAGAATGACAAAATAGAATACATGAAAATTTTATAAAGGGCACAGAAGGGCAAAGTATAATAAATTCATTGATTGATGTTTTAGAAATAGGTAAGAATTAAAGGATACCATTTAAAAGTGAAACAAAATCAGATAGTAAAAGGTTGAGAAGAGAGGCACCTTGGCGGTTCAGTCAGTTAAGTGTCCAATTCTTGATTTCAGCTCAGGTCAGGTCTCACAGTTTGTAAGTTTGAGCCCCATGTCAGACTCTGTCCTACCAGTGTGGAGCCTGATTGGGATTTTCTCTCTGCCCCTCCCCCATGCTCTCTCTCTCTTTCTCTCTCTCAAAATAAATGAATAAACTAGAAAAAAAAAGATTAAAGGGGTCCCTGGGTGGCTCAGTCGTTTAAGTGTCCGACTTCGGCTCAGGTCATGGTCTCGTACTTCATGAATTTGAGCCCTGTGTCAGGCTCTGGATTCTGTGTCTCTCTCTCCCTCTGCCCCTCCACCACTCACACTCTGTTTCTCTCTTTCTCTCTCTCTCTCTCTTTCTCAAAAAAATAAAATATACATTTCAAAAAATTTAATAAAAATTAAAACAGGTTAAGCAGAAAAAGAGTTTAAGGGCACTAAAAATTGGATAAATATAAAGGTAATCAAGGCAGCAAAAATACAAGATGCCGTTAATACTTAAAGACATTAAAAATATTAAGGATATTAAAAATCTCTGAACTGATAAGAAATGATTTTTTGATAAGATATTACTTGGAAAAAATAAAGTACAGAAAAATATTATATAAGCATGGTCTCACTTTTCCAACAGAAAATACACTGTTCATGGGTCTGTTTAATTTTGCAAAGAGAAACACAGGAAGGATAACCTTGAAGCTATCAAACCTGTTTGTCTCTACAAACAGGTTTTCTTACCTCCACAACAGGTGTGGGGGTAGGGAAATAGAATGAAAGTGATAGAAAAGAAGCTATACTTCCCCGAATATATCTTTTGGTGTAGATCTAACTTTGTAATTATTTAAATGTCCTGCATGTTCAAAATATAAAACTGAATTTTAAAAGATAGAGGAATACTGTAAAATAGATTAGAAACGTGAATACAATTGTATTTCAAATGAATAATATAACCACATTGAGAGAAAAAAGATAATACTAATTTATGTAACATTTGCAGAGAAACTTTCACTTCTTACCTTCAGTCTAAAGACAAACAATGCTAAAACTTACAATTTTACTAACAGATAGGGGTTTTTATAGTGTTGTTGGTATAGTGACTCTGAAACTGTATCATGTACACTGTAAGATTATAAAAAGAAATATAGTCCTTGGCATTGTTAAAAGCCAGGTTCTCATTATGGAAGAGAACAGAAAGAAGGTGAAATGGTGAAACTCACAAAAGAAATCTGTCGATGGTACAGGAACAGGAATTATTAGTATAAAGGCATGGATTCCAAATCTGTCCCTTAAAAAGGTCTAGTAGCAATATACACTATAGGGAGATAGGACAAAGACCTTTCCTGCAGAATTTCAATCAATAAATGTGGAATAAATGTTAGAGTTAGAACATCATCAGTTTTCGAACCTCAAAAGTATAACTGATTTAGGCAAGAATCATTAAGAAATTCCAAATCTAGACAGTGAAAGATTTATGAGGAACATGCATTTACGTAATCACAAAGTATATTCCACAAATTACTTCTTAATTACAAAAGAAAAAGGGTAAATTTACAGTGAAGTTATCTAATGGATAGTACTTTAGCTCTCTACATCTCATTAATAAGCCCCATCTGTTTTATCTCTGCATATGATTTGGCACTACAAAGATCATTAGCTACTTTAGCAAATGGAATGGTACGTTAATAATCAGTTATATCAATATTCAATGGTTTAAAGAATGAATAGAATATAAAAAATTAGAAAAAGTCAGCGGAGACTAGTCAGAAGAAATTTGGCTGTGAAGACGAGAAAGATTTGTAGCTTAAGTGACACAGAATTTAAGAAAAAATTCTTAAACATAATAGATCTTTTATCATATTTATATACTAAAGAGAAATCACCACTGGTGTGCTAGTAAAGTAGCTGTTAAAACAAACAAACAAAAAAAGACCCCAATCTTTATCTTTTGCTGATTTGGATAGTATAAGTATTCCCACTATGGACGTTTCCAAGCTACCAAAAGTTTAACAACCTCTTAAAATCCTTGAATATTTAAGAGGAGCAGCAGGGCTTGGAGACCTCAGTATTGGAATCCAAAGGATAGTTGGAGGAATTAGCTCCTCTGATGCTGAAAAAAAAAAAAAAAGCATAAATGCAAATAGAGATGTATATGTGTGGGTATTGAGAAAGGAAGTCATGTGACTTTATCACTGAAACCCTTAAGTAGCTAGAGAAATAAGGGGCAAAGAGTTCTAGTTAGATCAAAAGAAAAGATCGTAGATCAAGTTTTTGAGAAGAATGATGAACATCAGAAAAAGCTAACAAGGTAAAAACAAAATTGTAGCATCAGGAAGAGTCTCAAATTCTACTAAGGCTGGAGATCATCCTCAGCGACATATATATATATATTTCAACACTCTTTGGTGGCCTGGGTATAGGAGAAAAGTCAAACGGACTGATGCAGAGAATTCCACAGAGTAGGTAAAATGGAAAGACAAGGTGTTGGTAGAGGTATGGGCAATGGTGAGCATTTTTTTGTTACCAAGGTACCTAACTAAGTTGCAGAGGAAACCCAGGCTCAACAGAAGGGTGATCATGGGGCAGTGTTATTTTGATATGGCAATCATTCATTCATTTATCCACAAAGTGAGTTGATGACCTATATCTGATTTGGTTCCTGTGTGAATGGACAAATTTTTCAGCACGTATCAAAGAACAATCTTCCCCCCAATACCACCATAATCAACTTCATCTCTTCTTTTCTACTCAAAGGCTTTGTTTCTGCAATTATCCAGTCTCTCTCTTACTTCTTAAATTCCCCCTCTCTAGAGAATCATATCTTGGCAAACAAAATGCTTTTTCATGCCCATTCTATTCAAACCCTCTCACATCCACATCCCCTTCCAGTTGCTGTCCCTTTTCTCTGCCTGTCTTTATATAACCCCCTCTAAACAGTTGTCTATATATATAGGCTACTCTACTTTCTTAGTCCCTATTCTTTCTTGATTTGTGTCTTATATTTTTAGCAAATAATTATTTTGTTCATTGTATATGTCAATGACCAATCTATTTTTGGGAATGCAGAAGTAAACTAAACAGATCAAGTCTATGGTCTCAAGAAGCTTACATTTCGGTTGGGAGTAAGGGAGAAAAACAAAAGCAAATAAATATTTGTCAGGTCAGCACTACACAATGCTCTTTTGTGTAGTAGTTATGCAACAAATATTCAATGAACGGCTGGCTAAAAGATAAGTTTCAAAGAGAAAAAAATGATTTATCAGTCCCATTAGAAATTGGTTCTTAATGATAGTGTTCTACTTTTAGTAAAGTAGCCAAAGATTGCTTGTGATGTATATGGAGGATTACTATAAATAAATACTGAAATTTCACGCATAAAAATACTAACCATCTTTTTTATTTGAAAATTAATAATTATAAGTAGCATGTATACATAAGTAAATGAGAAATACTTGAGAATCCAATACTCAGGGAAGAAAATGGAATATTGTCAATATGTCAGAAACCTTTGCCATGCTTTTCCATAATCCTGTCTCCCCAGGAATGGCTACATGATTTGTGGGGCACAGTTGAAAATGAAAATTTGGGTTCCCATGTTCAAAAATTACAGTGAATTTCAAGATGCCAATAGCATATCATTATAGAATGTGGGGATCTTTTGAACATAGGACCCTGTGAAAGTGTACAGGTTACACACACAGCCAGCCCTGTATCACCCTTTCTCCACCCCAGGGGTAACCTTTTGTATTAGGTTCAAAGGTATAAAATTGCAACTTTTGGATGTCGCTTAATATATAGTTTTTTAGTGTATTTTGTTTTTGAAATTTTCCCAAACAAAATATCATATTAATCTGTCTCATAATGTTCACTTAATATTATAATGGCAAGATTCATACGATTATCACATGTGGCACTACATGCTCACTTGTTTTTGTCACAGTGTTATATTATGCTCTATGAATATACTATCACTCATTTATCCAATCTAAAGTTAACAAGCATTTAAATTCTTAAACACATTTCACTATTATGAATATAGCTGTTAGGAATATATATATATACACACTTTTTTAAACTGGGACATAAAGGCAAGCGTTTTTCAAGGGCAAAACCTAAAAAGGAAATTGCTGGGCAACAAAGTTTGCACACGTTCCTCTTTATCAGACAATATCACTCTTTCAAAATGGTTGTTCCAATTTATACTGTCACTGTCAATATATGGGAAGTTCTCATTACTGCACATTCCCGCTAACACCTGCAATTGTTAGAACTTTTTTTTTAATATTTAGTTTTGAGAGAGAAGGAGAGAGGGAGGGAGACAGAGAGAGAGAGGGAAAGAGAGAGAGACAGAGACAGAGAGAGAGAGAGAGAGAGGAGGGGCAGAGAGAGAGAGAGGGAGACACAGAATCCAAAGCAGGCTCCAGGCTCTGAGCTGTCAGCACAGAGCCTATTGTGGGGCTGGACTCATGAACTGTGGTATCCTGACCTGAGCTGAAGTCAGATGCTTAACTGACTAAGCCACCCAGGTGCCCCTGAAATTGTTAGAACTTTTAACGTTTGCCAATATGGGGTATGTTAAATATATTTTAAAATTTTTGTTTTCAAGTTCAACTTTTTTGATTACTAATTTAGTGGAGGGTATTTTATATATTTATACCTATTTAGATTGTTCTGATGTGAGATATCTACTCACAGATTTTTTTTTCATTTGTCTATTAGGTTTTTTGAATCACAGAAGTTTTACAAATGCATCATAGGTATCAATCCTTTGTCATTTATTTGTGTTAACAAATAACTTTCCTCAGAGTTTTACCTTTCACTTATGGTATCTACTATTAGTTATTTTTATTGAGGTATTATTGACATACAACAATTTACTAGCTTCAGATGTACAACATAATGATTCAATATTTGAATGTATTTCAAAATTATCACAACAATAAGCCTGGTTAACATCAACACTATACATAGTTATAATTTTTTTTCTTGTGATGAGAATTATTAAGATTTACTCTTTTTGCAATTTTCAGATTCATAATACAATATAATAATATTAACTATAGTTACCATTCTATACCTTACAACCTCATAATGTATTTATTTTATATTTGGAAGTTGGTACCTTTTTATTCCATTCACCGATTGCACCAAACTCCCTACCCTTGCCTCTAGCAACCACAAATCTGTTCTCTGAATGTAGGTAGCTTATTTTTATGTTTCTTGATTCCACATATAAATGAGATCATATGTATTTGTCTTTCTCTTCCTGACTTATTTCACTTAGCATAATACTCTCAAGCTCCAACCATATTGTCTCAAATGGTTAAGATTTTATTCTTTTTTATGTCTGAATAATATTATACATATATATGTATATATATGTGTGTGTATACATGTATATATGTGTGCATATATGTAATATATGTATATATATGTGTGTGATACACACACACACACACACACACACACACATATATATATATATATGACATATTTTTATTTATCCATTCCTTCATCCATAAACACTTAAGTTGTTCCATATCTTAGCCATGGTAAATAATGCTGCTATGAACATAAGGTTACCTTTTTGTATTCAAATTAGTGTTTTCATTTTCTGGACAAATACCCAGAAGAGGAATTGCTGGATCATACAGTAGTTATATGTTTAACTTTTTGAGGATCTTCTTTAATGTTTTCCAAATTGGCTGCACCAATTTACATTCCCACCAACAGTGCACAAGGGCTTCCTTTTCTTCACATCCTCACCAACACATATCATGCCTTTTTGATGAAAGACATTTTGACAGATGTGAAGTGGTATTTCATTATGATTTTAATTTGCATTTCCCTGATGTTACTGATGTTGAGCACATTTTCATGGATGTGTTGATCATCTGTATATCTTCTTTGAAAAATGTTTATCTAGATCTTATGGACATTTTTAAACAGATTGTTTTTGGTATTGAGTTGTATGAGTTCCTTATACATTTTGGATATTAGCCTCTTATATATGATTTGCAAATAGTCTTTCCCATTTGGTGTTTTGTTTTTTTTTTTAATTCTGTTGCTGGTTTCAGATTCCTGTGAAGAAGCTTTTTAGTTTCATGTAGTCTCACTTGCTTTTGTTTGTTTGTTTTTGCTTCATTTGCTTTTGGTGTCCAACCAGAAAATCATAACCAAGACCAATATCAAAGAATTTACCTGCTATGTTTTCTTCTAGGAGTTTTAGACCTGGTCTCAGGTCTCACATTCAAGACTTTAATCCATTTTGAGTTAGTTTTTGTTTATGGTGTTAGATACAGTCCAGTTTAATTCTTTTGCATGTGACGGTATAATTTTTCCTGACACCTTTTGTGGAAAACCCTTTTCTTCTTCCCTTTGTATATTCTTGGCTCCCTTGTGGTAAATTAATTGACCATATATGTGTTGGTTTATTTTTGTGTTCTCTATTCTGTTCCTTTGATTTATGGTCCATTTTTATGACAATACAATACTGTTTTGATTACTGCAGCTTTGTAATATATCATGAAATCAGGAAATGTGATATCTCTACCTTTATTTTTCTTTTTCAAGGTGGCTATTCTTTACCTTTTGTGGTTCCATAAAAATTATAGAATCATTTGTCCTATTTAATTGAAAAATTCTTTGGATTTTTGATAAAGATTTATATTGAATCTGTAGACTGCTTAGTGTAGTATGGACATTTTGACAATATTAATTCTTCCAATCCATAATAATGAACTATCTTTCTATTTTTGTCTTAAATTTCTTTTATCAGTGTCTTATAGTTCTCAGTCTACAGGTCTTTCATAACCTTGGTTAAGCTCATGTCCAGTATTTGGGTTATTTTGATGCAATTGTAAATGACATTGTTTTCTTAATTTCTTTTTCTGATAGCTCATTATTAGAATACAACTAATTTTGTATGATGGTTTTGTATCTTGCAATTGTTAACATAAACTGTTAGAACTAGATAAATAAATTTAGTTCTAACAGTTTTTCATGGTGTCTTTAGGATTTTTTATATATAATTTCATGATATCTGCAAACAAAGACTGTCTTATTTTTTTCCTTTACAAGTTAAATACATTTTATTTCTATTTCCTGCCTAATTTCTCTGGCTAGGACTAATATGTTGAATATAAGTGACAGGAATGAGCATCCTTATTTTGTTCCTGATTTTAGAAAACAAAATCTTTCAGCTTTTCACTGTTGAGTATGATATTATCAGTAGGTTTGTTATATATGGCCTTTATTATATTGAGTTATTTTCTCTCTCTACACCCAGTGTGTTGAGAGTTTTATCATGAATGTATGCTGAATTTTGTCAAATGCTTTTTCTGCACCTATTGAGATGATTATGTCATTTTCATCCTTCATTTTATTCATGTGTTCCTCTATTTAATTTTAAGGGGAAAGCTGTAGATTCATAAGACTTTGTAATATTAATATGGAGAGATGCATTCATCCAGGTTTTTCCCCCATGGTCACATCTTATGTAACCACAATAAATACTAAAGCCAGGAAATTTACCTTGATATAATGTATACATTTATATAATGCACACAAGTATACCATATCATTTTTATCATGAGTGTAGTTTCATGTAGCAATCACTGAAATAAAAATTGAGAAATATCCTGTCACCAGGGAAATCTCTTTTGTGTTACTCCTTTATATTCAAACTTACACCCTGCCCTGAAACATCTCTAACAACTGACAACTATTAATCTGTTCTCTGTCTCTATAACTTGTCATTTTGAGAATGTTGTGTAAAATTACTCAGTATATAACCTTTGAAATTCTTTTCACTTAGCATAATACCCTTGAGATTGTTGTATTTGAGGTGAACTTCTTGTAGAAAGTGGATAGTTGGAGCACTGATTATTTGTATCCACTCTGCCAATTTGTTTTTTAATTGGTGCATTTAGACTAATTACATTTAATGGAATTATTGATGTTGGAACTTAATTCAGCCATTTATGGATATTTTTTGTCCCATTTTTTGTTTCTCTTTTTTGTTTTTCCTATCTTTCTGTTGATTATTTAAACATATTTTACAATTTCATGTTTACTTATCAATAGGGGGTTTGAAGGTATTTTCTGGTATACATTATTTAATGGTTGTTCTAGAGATCACATTGTATATGTATACCTTATCACAGTTTACTGTGTCAACATTTTACTAATTCAAGTATGGAAATCTTTCCTCCCTGTATGTCTCCCTCTCCTTTATTGTCTCCGATTCATAATATAATTGTCATAAATATTTTCTCTACATACTTGGAGAATCATACAAGAATGTTGTAATTTCTGTTTCGGTTGCCAAACATTATACAGTAAACTCAAGCACAGAAAAACAATCTATTATATTTATCCACATATTTGCTCTCGGCATTGGCCTTCCTTCCTGGTATGACAAGATTTCTTCCTTTACTATTTCTTTTCTCTTTAGAGATGTTATTTTGATCATTCTTTTAGATTAGACCTCCTGGAAACAAATTCTCTAACTTTTCCTTTATCTGAGAATGTCTTAATTCCCCCTTCTTTCTCAGATGATATTTTAGTAGATAAAAATTCTGGTTTGTCGTCTCTTTTCTTTTAGCACTTGAAAGTTATTGTGTCCTTCCTTCTGAACTTTATGGTTTCTGATGAGAACTCATCTGTCATTTGAATTGTTTCTTTCCTGTAAGTAAGGTTTCATTTCTCTTTGGCTACTTTCAAGATTTTTCTTTGTAGTTTTTAGAAATTTGGTAATGTACCTCGGTATGTATTTCTTCGGGTGTTTCCTCTTTAGGACTCAATCAGCTTCTTGAATCTGTAGGCTATGTCTTTTGACAAATTAGAGAAACTTTCTACCATTATTTATTTATTTTTTTGGGAGGGGGCAACACTTACTCCCAACCTTCAACATCACCTACCCCCATCTATCTTCTTCCAAGACTTCAATGACAGTAGTGTTAAATTATTTGCTATAGACCCAGATATTTCTAACTTTATTTGTTTCTTTTCTCTGTGTCATTCAAAGGAGTTATCATCTTAGTATTGGCATCTGTTGATTGTCTTTTCTCATTTCAGTTGGTATTTTCATAGTTTTGGTAGGATAAATTATTTTTTTAGTGAAATTTGAAAAAATTGGGGTATTATTTTATGAGGCTCTGGATCTTATTTGAATCTTTTCTTTTAATAGGACTTCTCTGACAGACTTAGCAGGGAAGTCATTCCTGTCTCATAACTGCTGGGGGACCATGCTCCCAATTTAGTTTCCTTTGACACTGTGGTGGGAGGCGTCCCCTTACCACTGGCTAGTGGTGATAGCCCTGATTCTTCACTAGGCTTCTTCTGACATGATCCCCTTAGGGAGAAGGAAGAGTATCATTGCCAAATGGTGGTGGAAATTCAGGCTTCCCAAGTGGTTTCCATGGACACTATACAAGGTGGAAACCTTTTTACCACCTGATAAGGATAAAATTTTGATTCCTCACTCAGTCTTCTTTGCTGACTTGGATTTGGGGTGCTATCTTAGAGTATAGCACGGATAGAATTCTAGGCTTCCCATTCAGTCTTTGCTGAGGTGGCTGCGAATGAGGCCATAGTCTTCTCTAGGTTATTTTGCTGGAATAGAGTGGTTATTTTCTAAAACTTTTTCATCTTGCTAGGTAGCCCCTTTAATGGTCCCTTGGTTATCACAGTAGGCTTTTCTTATGGCTTTTTATTATCTGAACTCTTTGGTATTTCCAGCTTGGTTTTCTATCTGAAAAGATATATGAGATAAAAAGAAAATTTAGGGAGCCCATTACCATTTTGCTTCTTATGTCCTGAGGTCCCTAGCCCGTCTTTCTTCTTCTTTCCACCTTTCTGAGTGGAAATTATGTTATTTATTTATGTTTATTTTATATATGATATAAAACATATGATATATGATATCTGGGGTTATTAGCCATGGTTAGCAAGAGAAATAAGGAAAAGTAGTCTACTCCATCTTTTCAAAAGCCCAGTGTCCATGTTTTTAACCTTTATTTGATCCTACCTCTAAGTGAAATCATGTATATAAAGTTTTTGCTTAATATATTATAATATAAGAATCCCCTCTTACCATCTACATTTGTAAAATTGGGGTAATAATATTGCACCCAAGATTGCTGTGAATAGTAAATCACAGGCAGTAAGTGAGGATTTTGGCGCAGTGCCTAGAGTTTAGTAAGTATCCAGTAAACTGTAACTCTACAAATAGGAACAGCAATTTCAAAAGATTTTAGTTAAAAAAAAAAAGAACTGGTAAAGAGAATAAAGCAAAAACTAATATCAAGAATAACACTAGAGGAAAACAAATATTCAACTAATAACAATGATCTTTAATTTTTTTTACTATCAATTATGTTCTAGTCTTCACAATTGTTTTGTGTTTAATTCTGAATATCATCTTCTGAGGCCAATAATATTATCATGTCATTTAATTGATGAAAACACTCAGGAAAAAAGGGATAAGTCTCATTATCCAGTTTTCAAAGAATGCAATATGTGGATAGAACTTGTAATTTTCTCCAGGCAATATTCCACCAGAGAGTGATCCTTTCAGTGTCTGCAATATCCCGATATTTCTATACTGACCTCTTCAAATTATATATGTTAAGTATATACCTAGGAATTGGGGGCTCACATGAATAAAATAATGTAGAGTCTTTTAAATTTAACCAAATAAAAATATGAATTACAACCCATATCCCATGCAAGAGATTAATAAGCTCTCTATATCCAGTCAACAGAAAGTATGGTACAGGAGAACACATTGAATTATTTTAAAACACTTACAAAAGAACAAAAACTAATGTCTATATGCTTTACATAAAAAACGGATTTGAGAGGTAGAAAAATAATCACTCTACAACAAATTAAACAATGAGGTACCTTGAAGAAAGAAAGAAAGAAAGAAATGAAAGAAGAAAGAAAGAAATGAGAGAAAGAAAGACAGAAAGAGAGAAAGAAAGAAAGATAAAGACCGAGCATGGATTTATCATCTCTTTAGATACACAAAATGAGGCACAAGCTGAACTAGTATGTTAAGGCTACAAATTCCCACCCATACTATTGCTAAAGGAAAGAGAAAGGGGGAACAAAAATACCTTTCTATTTTAATTCCTCTCAGCTGTGGACCATATGATTCACTGTTGGTGTTAATTCTATAACCACATAGTAAAACTAAATATTAGTGTCTGAAATTTTATTCAGATACTTATATTTGCTCACTTGTTTAAAGTGTTGGAGGAGGAAGGCAGGGAATTATTGGAGCTTGCAAAATGCATGTGATCCACTGAAACTAAAAGTCCAGGCAAGTGCAATTATTTGCCAAAATATAGTCTCTAAACAAGCAGCAACTGCATAACTAGAAAATTGCTTAGAACGCCAATTCTTATCCTTACTCAAAGCAGGGCTGAATTGGAAATGGGGTGGAGCCCCCAAATCTGTGTTTCAAGAATCCCTCTATATAATGGTTATGTATGGTAAAGTTTTTTTTGTTTGTTTGTTTGTTTGTTTTTGTTTTTGTTTTTTTTACCTTTTTATTTATTTATTTATTTATTTTTTTTATATATGAAATTTATTGACAAATGGGTTTCCATACAACACCCAGTGCTCATCCCAAAAGGTGCCCTCCTCAATACCCATCACCCACCCTCGCCTCCCTCCCACCCCCCATCAACCCTCAGTTTGTTCTCAGTTTTTAAGAGTCTCTTATGCTTTGGCTCTCTTCCACTCAAACCTCTTTTTTTTTTTTTTTCCTTCCCCTCCCCCATGGGTTCCTGTTAAGTTTCTCAGGATCCACATAAGAGTGAAACCATATGGTATCTGTCTTTCTCTGTATGGCTTATTTCACTTAGCATTACAGTTTGAAACCACTCATGTAAAGATAATAATAAGCTTTCTATATTTAATTCTCATCAATTGTTGACTTTAATATCTACATGTCAATTTACCCCAATATAATTCTTAAACCAATCCAAACAAGCACAGAGACATAAGAGGTGTGCCTAGTAATGTCTTCTTTTATGGACCTGAAATATGATTTCCCTTCCATGGGCACTGGGTAATCACTTTCCCACCAACAGATTCTTTCTGGGTGACTTTCACTCAATACCACCTTCCCCAGTGCTTTGGCCTTGCCATACTACTGACATATCTTAACTTTGTTCACTGACAATCAATTCTTCCTTCAAACTTTATTTCTTTCTTGAAACACTATTCTTTCCTTGAAAATCAGCCTCCTTGACTGATATTCTGCTTGATACTCTGTCAAGTTCCATTCAATCTTGAAAATTGGGTATATTGCTGCCTTTTGTTGGTTGCCAACAGTCTGTCTGTGAGATTATAAAGATAAACAAAATATTCAAATTTTGTATTTTCATAGTGTTTATAATCTAGACTGGATAGCAATTATTCATGAAATAATTTTATATGTGAATTTTATAAAAGAAAACAAATAGAATCAAGCCCTAGGAGAATATTGCACTCCAGATTGGAGATTCACAGAAGAATGCCCTGATAAAGTACATATAAATTCAATCCTAGAGCAAGATGGGCAGAAATTAGCTACATGCAGAAGACATGAGGATGAACATGCATGAATATCCCAAGGAAGGAGGATAGAGTATTTAAGTGCCAAAAAAAAAAAAAATTGGAAGAGAGTGACATGGGATGAGGTAGGGGAGAATCTGCACACAGTACTCAGCTTGAGAGTTAGGTACTCACAGCCTTGTAAGTCAGGTAAAGAGTATTGAACTCAATCCCAAAGCAATTTTAAAAATTTGATGATGAATGGTATGAGGACATTTTCCATCAGGAAATATTCCTCAGAAGACCACAGAAGACTAATTTGAGGAGGATAAGAGTGGATGTCAAGGAATGGAGCCAAGAAATTACTGGCATCAGGTAAGGGAGAGATGATGATGACCTAGACTGAAGTGATAGTATTGGAGATAGAGTGTTGCAGATGTATTTGAGAGAAGATTAATTGTTGCCAGAGGGAGTCAAGAATAAAACCTGGTTTCTATAATATGAGAATAGATAATATCAATATCATATTTTTAAATATCATATTTTTATTTCAATTTTTGTCATCTATTATTTCCAGAAACACTTTTCAAAAATTTTGCAGCATTTGAATATATACATTAGTATCCTTATATACCTCATGGAGTCAGAGTGAAGAAATGGACTAATTAACAGGGAAGAGTTAAACTCTTGCCAATTGCCATTTGTATCATAAATGATATTCTTTAGAAACATAGACATTCTCAACATTACACATAATGATATTTTGAACCTAACATGAAAGGCTGAGGTTCTTTAAATTACAAATTTATCATGTCTGGATGATATAGTCATATTTTAAATATTATTCAGCCATGAAAAAGAAGGAAATCTTGCCAGTTTTGACAACATGGGTGAACCTGGAGGGAAGGATCCTAAGTTAGATAAGTCAGATGGGGAAAAACAAATACTATGTGGTATCACTTATATGTAGAAAATAAAAATGTTGAACTAATAAAAACAGAAAATAGAATAGTAGTTACTTCTGGAGGTTCATGAATTGGGGATATGTTGTTTAAGGGTAAAAAAATAGGAGCTAGTTATTATATAAGCCCTGGAGATCTAATGCACAGTATAGTGATTTAGTCAACAATACTGTATCATAAACTTCAAAGTTGCAAAGAAAGTAGATCTTAGTTGCTCTTACCATAAAAAATAATAATTATGTTTCATAAAACAAATGTTAGCTAACACTGTGGTGGTTATCATATTGTGATATATAAAGATACTAAATCAACACATCATATACCTTCAAATTACACAATGTTTTATGTCAAACTATGTTTCAATAAAAATATAGTAAAATATGAATATATCACTATGGTACAGCAATGAAGAAAAACCCTTGAAATCATAAACAAGTGTTTTGATAGAAATCATAAACAAGTGATTTCAATATCATAAAAATATTGTTTTTAATTTTATTCCTTAATTTAAAAATTCACGTCAATATAAATTTCAAAGTCAATTTATATCATACCAGAAAATATTATTTCAGATGTTGTCTGTTTTTTTCACAGAACATACTGAGAAGTAAACTTAGTAGCCACAGTTTATATTTTGTAATTACCAGTAATTAAATTAAAACTGAGTCAAGATCAGGAGACATGATTTTGACTATTAACCATTTTCTATAACCTTAACTCATATATCTATTGTCCTCATTGTCATTGTATAAACGGTATTCCATAAGTACTGAAGCCTATGCATTTTTTTTTATATGAAGTTTATTGACAAATTGGTTTCCATACAACACCCAGTGCTCATCCCAAAAGGTGCCCTCCTCAATACCCATCACCCACCCGCCCCTCCCTCCCACCCCCCATCAACCCTCAGTTTGTTCTCAGTTTTTAACAGTCTCTTATGCTTTGGCTCTCTCCCACTCTAACGTCCTTTTTTTTTTTTTTTTTTTTTTTCCTTCCCCTCCCCCATGGGTTCCTGTTAAGTTTCTCAGGATCCACATAAGAGTGAAACCATATGGTATCTGTCTTTCTCTGTATGGCTTATTTCACTTAGCATCACACTCTCCAGTTCCATCCACGTTGCTACAAAAGGCCATATTTCATTTTTTCTCATTGCCACGTAGTATTCCATTGTGTATATAAACCACAATTTCTTTATCCATTCATCAGTTGATGGACATTTAGGCTCTTTCCATATTTTGGCTATTGTTGAGAGTGCTGCTATGAACATTGGGGTACAAGTGCCCCTATGCATCAGTACTCCTGTATCCCTTGGGTAGATTCCTAGCAGTGCTATTGCTGGGTCATAGGGTAGGTCTATTTTTAATTTTCTGAGGAACCTCCACACTGCTTTCCAGAGCGGCTGCACCAATTTGCATTCCCACCAACAGTGCAAGAGGGTTCCCGTTTCTCCACATCCTCGCCAGCATCTATAGTCTCCTGGTTTGTTCATTTTGGCCACTCTGACTGGCGTGAGGTGATACCTGAGTGTGGTTTTGATTTGTATTTCCCTGATAAGGAGCGACGCTGAACATCTTTTCATGTGCCTGTTGGCCATCTGGATGTCTTCTTTAGAGAAATGTCTATTCATGTTTTCTGCCCATTTCTTCACTGGGTTATTTGTTTTTCGTGTGTGGAGTTTGGTGAGCTCTTTATAGATTTTAGATACTAGCCCTTTGTCCGATATGTCATTTGCAAATATCTTTTCCCATTCCGTTGGTTGCCTTTTAGTTTTGTTGGTTGTTTCCTTTGCTGTGCAGAAGCTTTTTATCTTCATAAGGTCCCAGTAATTCACTTTTGCTTTTAATTCCCTTGCCTTTGGGGATGTGTCGAGTAAGAGATTGCTACGGCTGAGGTCAGAGAGGTCTTTTCCTGCTTTCTCCTCTAAGGTTCTGATGGTTTCTTGTCTCACATTTAGGTCCTTTATCCATTTTGAGTTTATTTTTGTAAATGGTGTGAGAAAGTGGTCTAGTTTCAACCTTCTGCATGTTGCTGTCCAGTTCTCCCAGCACCATTTGTTAAAGAGGCTGTCTTTTTTCCATTGGATGTTCTTTCCTGCTTTGTCAAAGATGAGTTGGCCATATGTTTGTGGGTCTAGTTCTGGGGTTTCTATTCTATTCCATTGGTCTGTGTGTCTGTTTTTGTGCCAATACCATGCTGTCTTGATGATGACAGCTTTGTAGTAGAGGCTAAAGTCTGGGATTGTGATGCCTCCTGCTTTGGTCTTCTTCTTCAAAATTCCTTTGGCTATTCGGGGCCTTTTGTGGTTCCATATGAATTTTAGGATTGCTTGTTCTAGTTTCGAGAAGAATGCTGGTGCAATTTTGATTGGGATTGCATTGAATGTGTAGATAGCTTTGGGTAGTATTGACATTTTGACAATATTTATTTTTCCAATCCATGAGCAGGGAATGTCTTTCCATTTCTATAAATCTTCTTCAATTGCCTTCATAAGCTTTCTATAGTTTTCAGCATACAGATCCTTTACATCTTTGGTTAGATTTATTCCTAGGTATTTTATGCTTCTTGGTGCAATTGTGAATGGGATCAGTTTCTTTATTTGTCTTTCTGTTGCTTCATTGTTAGTGTATAAGAATGCAACTGATTTCTGTACATTGATTTTGTATCCTGCAACTTTGCTGAATTCATGTATCAGTTCTAGCAGACTTTTGGTGGAGTCTATCGGATTTTCCATGTATAATATCATGTCATCTGCAAAAAGCGAGAGCTTGACTTCATCTTTGCCAATTTTGATGCCTTTGATTTCCTTTTGTTGTCTGATTGCTGATGCTAGAACTTCCAGCACTATGTTAAACAACAACGGTGAGAGTGGGCATCCCTGTCGTGTTCCTGATCTCAGGGAAAAAGCTCTCAGTTTTTCCCCGTTGAGGATGATGTTAGCTGTGGGCTTTTCATAAATGGCTTTTATGATCTTTAAGTATGTCCCTTCTATCCCGACTTTCTCAAGGGTTTTTATTAAGAAAGGGTGCTGGATTTTGTCAAAGGCCTTTTCTGCATCGATTGACAGGATCATATGGTTCTTCTCTTTTTTTTTGTTAATGTGATGTATCACGTTGATTGATTTGCGAATGTTGAACCAGCCCTGCATCCCAGGAATGAATCCCACTTGATCATGGTGAATAATTCTTTTTATATGCTGTTGAATTCGATTTGCTAGTATCTTATTGAGAATTTTGGCATCCATATTCATCAGGGATATTGGCCTGTAGTTCTCTTTTTTTACTGGGTCTCTGTCTGGTTTAGGAATCAAAGTAATACTGGCTTCATAGAATGAGTCTGGAAGTTTTCCTTCCCTTTCTATTTCTTGGAATAGCTTGAGAAGGATAGGTATTATCTCTGCTTTAAACGTCTGGTAGAACTCCCCTGGGAAGCCATCTGGTCCTGGACTCTTATTTGTTGGGAGATTTTTGATAACCGATTCAATTTCTTCGCTGGTTATGGGTCTGTTCAAGCTTTCTATTTCCTCCTGATTGAGTTTTGGAAGAGTGTGGGTGTTCAGGAATTTGTCCATTTCTTCCAGGTTGTCCAATTTGTTGGCATATAATTTTTCATAGTATTCCCTGATAATTGTTTGTATCTCTGAGGGATTGGTTGTAATAATTCCATTTTCATTCATGATTTTATCTATTTGGGTCATCTCCCTTTTCTTTTTGAGAAGCCTGGCTAGAGGTTTGTCAATTTTGTTTATTTTTTCAAAAAACCAACTCTTGGTTTCGTTGATCTGCTCTACAGTTTTTTTAGATTCTATATTGTTTATTTCTGCTCTGATCTTTATTATTTCTCTTCTTCTGCTGGGTTTAGGCTGCCTTTGCTGTTCTGCTTCTATTTCCTTTAGGTGTGCTGTTAGATTTTGTATTTGGGATTTTTCTTGTTTCTTGAGATAGGCCTGGATTGCAATGTATTTTCCTCTCAGGACTGCCTTCGCTGCGTCCCAAAGCGTTTGGATTGTTGTATTTTCATTTTCGTTTGTTTCCATATATTTTTTGAGTTCTTCTCTAATTGCCTGGTTGACCCACTCATTCGTTAGTAGGGTGTTCTTTAACCTCCATGCTTTTGGAGGTTTTCCAGACTTTTTCCTGTGGTTGATTTCAAGCTTCATAGCATTGTGGTCTGAAAGTATGCATGGTATAATTTCAATTCTTGTAAACTTATGAAGGGCTGTTTTGTGACCCAGTATATGATCTATCTTGGAGAATGTTCCATGTGCACTCGAGAAGAAAGTATATTCTGTTGCTTTGGGATGCAGAGTTCTAAATATATCTGTCAAGTCCATCTGATCCAGTGTCTCATTCAGGGCCCTTGTTTCTTTATTGACCGTGTGTTTAGATGATCTATCCATTTCTGTAAGTGGGGTGTTAAAGTCCCCAGCAATTACCACATTCTTATCAATAAGGTTGCTTCTGTTTATGAGTAATTGTTTTATATATTTGGGGGCTCCGGTATTCGGTGCATAGACATTTATAATTGTTAGCTCTTCCTGATGGATAGACCCTGTAACTATTATATAATGTCCTTCTTCATCTCTTGTTACAGCCTTTAATTTAAAGTCTAGTTTGTCTGATATAAGTATGGCTACTCCAGCTTTCTCCTGGCTTCCAGTAGCATGATCAATAGTTCTCCATCCCCTCACTCTGAATCTAAAGGTGTCCTCAGGTCTAAAATGAGTCTCTTGTAGACAGCAAATAGATGGGTCTTGTTTTTTTATCCATTCTGATACCCTATGTCTTTTGGTTGGCGCATTTAATCCATTTACATTCAGTGTTATTATAGAAAGATACGGGTTTAGAGTCATTGTGATGTCTGTATGTTTTATGCTTGTAGTGATATCTCTGGTACTTTGTCTCACAGGGTCCCCCTTAGGATCTCTTGTAGGGCTGGTTTAGTGGTGACAAATTCCTTCAGTTTTTGTTTGTTTGGGAAGACCTTTATCTCTCCTTCTATTCTAAATGACAGACTTGCTGGATAAAGGATTCTCGGCTGCATATTTTTGCTGTCTAGCACCCTGAAAATCTCGTGCCAATTCTTTCTGGCCTGCCAAGTTTCAAAAGAGAGATCAGTCACGAGTCTTATAGGTCTCCCTTTATATGTGAGGGCACGTTTACCCCTCGCTGCTTTCAGAATTTTCTCTTTATCCTTGTATTTTGCCAGTTTCACTATGATATGGCGTGCAGAAGATCGATTCAAGTTACGTCTGAAGGGAGTTCTCTGTGCCTCTTGGATTTCAATGCCTTTTTCCTTCCCCAGTTCAGGGAAGTTCTCAGCTATGATTTCTTCAAGTACCCCTTCAGCACCTTTCCCTCTCTCTTCCTCCTCTGGGATACCAATTATGCGTATATTATTTCTTTTTAGTGTATCACTTAGTTCTCTAATTTTCCCCTCATACTCCTGGATTTTTTTATCTCTCTTTTTCTCAGCTTCCTCTTTTTCCATAACTTTATCTTCTAGTTCACCTATTCTCTCCTCTGCCTCTTCCATCCGAGCCGTGGTGGTTTGCATTTTGTTTTCCATTTCCTTTAAAGCGTTTTTCAGCTCCTCGTGACTGTTCCTTAGTCCCCTGATGTCTGTAGCAAGAGATTCTCTGCTGTCCTGTATGCTGTTTTCCAGCCCAGCGATTAATTTTATGACTATTATTCTAAATTCACTTTCTGTTATATTATTTAAATCCTTTTTGATCAGCTCATTAGCTGTTGTTATTTCCTGGAGATTCTTCTGAGGGGAATTCTTCCGCTTGGTCATTTTGGATAGTCCCTGGTGTGGTGAGGGCCTGCAGGGCACTTCCCCTGTGCTGTGGTGTATAACTGGAGTTGGTGGGCGGGGCCGCAGTCCGACCTGATGTCTGCCCCCAGCCCACTGCTGGGGCCACAGTCAGACTGGTGTGTGCCTTCTCTTCCCCTCTCCTAGGGGCGGGATTCACTGTGGGGTGGCGTGGCCCGTCTGGGCTACTTGCACACTGCCAGGCTTGTGATGCTGGGGATCTGGCGTATTAGCTGGGGTGGGAAGGCAAGGTGCACGGCGGCAGGGGGGGCAGGCTTAGCTCGCTTCTCCTTAGGTGATCCACTTCAGGAGGGGCCCTGTGGCAGCCGGAGGGAGTCAGATCGCTGCCGGAGGTTTGGCTCCGCAGAAGCACAGAGTTGGGTGTTCGCACGGAGCGAGTATTTCCCTGGCCGGAGCCGGTTCCCTTTGGGATTTTGGCTGGGGGATGGGCGGGGGAGATGGCGCTGGCTAGCGCCTTTGTTCCCCGCCAAACTGAGCTCTGTCGCCCGGGGGCTCTGCAGCTCACCCTCCCTTTGTCCTCCAGCCTTCCCGCTTTCCGAGCAGAGCTGTTAACTTATGACCTCCCAGACGCTAAGTTGCGCTTGCTGTCGGAACACAGTCCGTCAGGCCCCTCCGCTTTTGCAAGCCGGACTCGGGGGCTCTGCTTGGCAGGCGAGCCGCCCCTCTGCCCCGGCTCCCTCCCGCCAGTCCGTGGAGCGCGCACCGCCTCGCCGCCCTTCCTACCCTCTTCCGTGGGCCTCTCGTCTGCGCTTGGGTCTGGTGACTCCGTTCTGCTAATCCTCTGGCGGTTTTCTGGGTTATTTAGGCAGGTGTAGGTGGAATCTAAGTGATCAGCAGGACGCGCGGTGAGCCCAGCGTCCTCCTACGCCGCCATCTTCCCAGAATCAAGCCTATGCATTTTTGTATGCTACTCACAAAACAATCACCTTTTTTTTATAATATGGATTACATATTAAACTAAGAACAAATCATTGAACTTTAGTTTCAGTTCTGATATAGAGAGAGCTAAAAAGAGCATTGGTTCTACTTATAAGAATACAATAGATACACAAGCTGTAATTTTCTTGATTCTATCAGAGAACTGAGGTTACAGAGCCAATAAATAATCCAAACTATGGAGAGAGAAAGGAACCTGCAGAGAGAAACAGGACTAGAACAATTGTTTACCTAGGGCAGAAGAAACAAAGCATCACAGAAACTAGTAAGGGCATCTCAAGAAACTGTAAAGGTTGAGTGGACTAACATGAAAGTGAAAATACAGATTCTAGACAGTAAATTCACACCCTCTTCTAAGTTTTTCCTTCAGGAAATCCTCCAAGATAACTAGAAAAAGTCTAGTTGGAGGAGGAGGAGGGAGGAGGGAATCCAGAGAAAGCTGTCTTTGTGGTACTGATTTGCAGAACTCTGTTAAAACCTTACCTATGATCAGCTGCCTATTGTCCTTAAGAAATAAGAACTTTCATTTGCAGCAGCAGAGCCAAAAACCTGAGATAAAAAACACAAACAAAAAAACCCAAATTTATAGCCTGGGTGCACTGGTGGAAAACTACTGCAGCTTGGAGATAACAAGAGGGAAAAATAAAAACTTCTATTTTTTTGGAAGGGGCAGAAGTGTATATTAGCATTACATCTAAAAGTGGACAGGAACATGAGTGAAGGTCACCACGTCAAGATTCAGGTTTACAGTGCCTGCCTAAAACAAAGAAGGCATTCCATTTCCATCTGCTACTAACACAGTAGAAAGTACCACATAAAACTAAAGTAAAACACAGGGAGAGCTACAAGAGAATTCTCTCTGGGAAGAAGCACAAAAGAAAAATCTAGGGGTGCCTGGGTGACTCAGTTGGTTACGTGTCTGACTCTTGATTTCAGCTCAGGTCATGATCTCACATTTGTGGCATTGAGCCCTGTGGGGTCTCTGTGCTGGACATGGAACCTGCTTAAGATTCTCTCTCTCTCTCTCCCTCTCTGTCTGTACCCCTGCTTTGCTCTCTCTCTCTCAAATATATATATATATATATATATGTATACATATAATATTAATATATATAATATAATAATATATAATATATATAAACCTGAATATATATATATATATATATATATATAGCCAAGTGAGCAGCAAGTTCAACAAAGAAATTTGAAACTTCTGCCACACTGAGCGTAACCATAGTGACAATAAACTGCAAAAACAACTCAATTCCCTAATAGTAAAAACAAACCCCTATACTCAAGGTCTAGTAGAGAGATAGATGTAGTCATCTCCAAGTATAATCCTTGATATCTACTATTATCTATAATAACATGTACAGCTTTCAACAGCAGCAAATAAAAATTTGAGGCATATGAAAGGCACAATCTGAAAAGACAAAAGCAATCATCAGGATTAAATTCAAATATAATACAAATGTTGCAACTGTGAGACAAAGTTATTAAAATAAAGACACATGTGTTAAAGGCTCTAATTGATAAGGTAAACAATATGAGAAGGCAGATAGGTAATTTTAACAGAGGGAAGAAAATTATAAAGATAAAGAACACAGTAACAGAGATAAAGAATGTCTTTCAAAAGCCGCTTTAGTAGAATTGACATAGACAAGGAAAAATCAGTGATTCTGAAAATAGGTTAATAAATATTAGCCAACTGAAATGCAAAACAAAAAGGGTGAAAACAAATGAACAAACAAAAAAAAACAGCATCAAAAAAAAAGAAGAACAAAGCTGGGAGCATTACACTTTCTGATTTCAAAAAATACTATAAAGCTATAGTAATCAAAACAGTATGGCATGACATATACATAAATCAATGGGATAAAATAGATCAAAAATAAACCCATGCAGTGGTGCCCGAATGACTCATTTGGTAGATGATGCAATTATTGATCTCAGGATTGTAAATTCAAGCCTCAAATTGAGTGTAGAGTTTACTTAAAAAATAAAAAAAAGAATTAAAGAAATAAGGCCATGCATAAATGGTCAATTAATTTATAACAAAGTAACCAATGAGGACATAATAGTCTCTTCAACATATTAGGCTGGGAAAATCAGACAGCCACATTCAAAAGAATGAAACTGAACCACTATATATTACATGATAAAAAAGAATCAGTTAAAAATGGATGAAACACTTGAATATAAGACCTGAAACCATAAATACGCTGGAAGAAAACATACGCAATAAACTCCTTGACATTGGTCTTTGTGACAATTTTTTGGCTCTGAAACCAAAAGCAAAGACAACCAAACAAAAATAAACAAGTGAGACCACATCAAACTAAAAAGGTTCTTCACAACAAAGGAAACCATTAACAAAAAGAAAATGCAACCTTTGAATGAGAGAAAATATTTGTGAATCATATATCTGATCCAAACCATATATTTAGATAACCTCTATCCAAACCATATAAGAAATCTTACAACCCAATAGAAAAAAAGCACACACAAAAAACAATTAATTAAACAACGGGCATAGAATATGAATAGACTTCTCCTCAAAGGAGATATACAAATAGTCATTAGGTACATGAAATGGTGTCCAATATCACTAATTATCACAGAAATGTGAATAAATCAAACCCACAATAAGATATGGCCTTATACATGTTTGGAATGGCTGTCATCAAAAAGATAAGAAATAACAAGAGCTAGTGAAGATGTGGAGAAAATAGAACCCATGTGCATAGCTTGTGGGAATGTAAATTGGTTCAGCCACTATAGAAAAATCACAGATGTTCTTAAAAAAATTAAAAATACACCAACCATATGATCCAGCAATTCCACTTCTGTAATATATCCAAAGAATATAAAAATACTAACTTGAAAATATATCTGCACCCCCATGTTGGTTGCAGCATCCTTTAAAATAGACACAACATGGAAACTATTTAAGTATGCATTGATGGATGAATGGGTGTGTGTGTGTGTGTGTGTGTGTGAGAGAGAGAGAGGGAGAGTGCAATGGAATATAATTCAGCCATAAGAATTAAATAAATTCTGCCATTTGCAATAGCATGGATGAGGCTTGAGGTCATTATGCTAAGTGAAATAAGTCAGAGAAAGAAAAGTACCATATGATTTCATTTATATGTCAAATCTTAAAACAAAACCAAAAACCAAGACTTGGATACAGAGAATAGAATAGACTGTTGATTTCCAGAGGTAGCAGGAGGTATGAAATGGGTTAAGGTTGCTAAAACATACAAATTTGGTTATAAAATAAGTAAGTCCTGGGGCTATAAGGTACAGCATGGTGACTATAGTTAATAACACTGTACTGTATATTTGAAAGTTGTGTGGAGAGTTGATCTTAAAAGTTCTCATCACAAGAAAAAAATTGTAACTATATATAGTGATGGATGTTAACTACACTATTGCGGTGGTCATGTGGCACTATATATACATATATATACATATGTTGGATTATTATGTTGTACACCTGTAACTACTATAATGTTACATGTCAACTACATCTCAAAAATAAATTAAATGAAATAGAAAGTAGAAAAAATAAATAAAACCAAATGCTGATTATTTGAATTCAATAAAGTTAATGAATCTCTAACCAGGCTAACCCAGAAAATAACAAGACACAAATTACTAATTTTTGGAAGGAAAGATGGAACTTTACTACTGATCCCACAGGCATTAAAAGTATAGTAAAATGATACCATGCATATCTCTAGGCCAGTAAACTCAACGATTTACATGGCAGACACACATTACTAGAAATTTGGGAAGAAATAGATCATCTGGAATGACATATATACAGAAGAAACTGAATTTATAATGAACACTTTCAAGAAACGAAACTTTAGAATCATATATTTTGCTCGTGAATTCTACACAATATTTAAATAAGAAATAACACCAATTCTATACAATATCATTCAGAATTGATAAGAGGAGGAAATACTTTCCAATCCATTTTATGAGGTCAGATTCATTCTACCACCCAAAACAGACAAAGACAAGAAATCTATAGAACAATAACCTTCATGAAGGTAGACACAAAATACATCAAAAAAACTAAAGCAAATCCAATTTAGTAATAAATTAAGAAAGGGACAATATATTAGAATCAAGGAGAGTTCAGCACAGGAAAGCAAGGCTGATCTGACATTTAAAAAACAAACTAGAGGCACCTGGGTGGTTCAGTTGGTTAAGCGTCTGACTTCAGCTCCGGTCATGATCTTGCAATTTGTGAGTTCAAGCCCCATGTCAGGCTCCATGCTGACAGGTCAGGGCCTGGAGCCAGCTTCTGATTCTGTGTCTCCCTCTCTCTCTCTGACCCTCCACCGCTCTCTCTCTCTCTCTCTCTCTCTCTCTCAGAAATAAATAAACATTAAAAACCAAACTATGAGTTATGGACTGAATTGTCTGTCCCTCAAATTCATATATTAAAGTCCTAAACCTTGATGTGACTATAGGGCCTTTAAAGAAATAAGCAGAAATGAGGTCATAAGGGTGAGACTGTAATCCAACATAATTGGTGTTCTTATCAAAAGAGGAAAATATACTAGGTATGCACACACACAGTGAGAAGGCCATGTGAGGACACAGAGAAAAGCTGGCCGTTTGAAAACCAAAGAAAGAAGCCTCAGGAAAATCCAACATTGTCAGTACCTTGATCTTGAACTTCCAACCTCCAGTGTGAGAAAATAAATTTATGTTGTTTAAGGTTGTAATATTTTGTTATGGCAGCCCTAGTAAACTAATGTACTATATAATTCATCATGTTAGCAGACTGGGTTAAAAACATAAAAGCTTATGTTCACCTCAGTAAAGACAGAGAAAGCATTAGCAAAATTCACCTTTATTTATGACAAAATATACATTTCTCAGAAATCTAAGAATCAAAGGGAACTTTTTTAACCTACTAAATGACACCTATAAATGTATAGGTTACATAATATTTAACAGAAATATACAGAATCCTTTCCTTATGTGTTAAAAATACTTTTCTCCTCACCTATATCCAACATCATACCAGAAGGTCTATGCAATGCAATAAGTAAAAACAAAAAAAGAATAAAAGAAAAAAGTATACAGTTCATAAATGAAGCCATAAAACTATCTTTATCTGCAGAATACATGATTATCTATGTAGAAAAATCACAAAGACTCAAAAAAGCTCCTATAATCAAAACTCCTATTTTGTGAGTTTAACAAAATCACAGCATTAGTCTAAAAAATACAATTACATTTTTAGATACCAGTAATGAATAAATGGAGTTCGGTATATTTTTTAAAAATCCGCTTATAATAGCACCAAACAATTAAGGATTTAGGTATATCTAATAAAATATGTGGTAGATTGGTGTGTTAAAAATACAAAACACTACAGAAAGAAAACAAAGGAAAGCTAAATAAACAGATACATACAATGTTCATGGATTGGAAATCTCAGTATTATTAAGATTTCAATTCTCCCTCTCTTTGCTCTATACATTCAACAGAATCCCAAACAAAATCCTAGCTAGTGTTTTGGTAGATAATTCTAAAACCTACATGGAAAGATAAAAAACTAGAATAACCAAAACAATTCTGATAAAGAACAACTTTGGGGGAATTCTGAAATCTAATTCCAATACTTAATGTAAAGTCAAAATAATGAAGATATTGATTGGTGAAAGTTTAGACATATAGATCAATGCAACAGAATAAAAAAAACAGAAATAGTCTCACAAAAACATAGGCAGAATTTCCAGTTTCCAGTTTTTCATATGTGAAGCTTAGAAGTTGCCACTCCATCCAAACAAGTGCAAAGCTAAACTGACTACAAAAATCAACAATTTTTCTTAGATACATAGGAGCGGGGAGAACACCGGGGAAAACTTACCCCACTATTGGAGAGACAGACAGGAAAATATAGAGTCACAGCTTACTGGAACAGACTCATGAGCTGAAACCATCACAGGAACCAGTGCTGGGGTAGGAACTCCTGACCTGTGAGTTGCTGAAAACTCAGTGTGGACAATGTTGAGATTTAAAAACTCCATCAAGACCCAGTCATGGCAAACCCTTCTAGTATTGTGAGATTTACCTCCAAGAGCTCAACCCAGTTAACACGGTAAATATTTGAAGAAAATCTGCTCAGAGTTTTGGCAGGCGAAGGGGAGGAAAGGGAACCATTCTGAGCGCAGAGCACTCTGCTTTTTTAACAAGGCCTACCCTCAGGGGAAACCAGTTAAACAGAACTTAAACTATGGAAGTATTGTCAGAGCCTAATCCACCTAATCCCAACTCCATCTCACTGTAGCCATTTTGTCTCACCAAAGAGGAAGAAATAATTGACAAACACTTGTGAAGTTTACAGTCCAGAAGCACAGGCTCACTAAAAGACTGAGACCTAATCATAGGACCAGAGAATGCTTCCCTCATCAGCCCTCACCACCATATTGCTAAAGGCCTATTTACAACAGTTCTTTTTACCTGGTATATCGTGACTGGCTATCAAGAAAGATTACAAGGCACACCAAAAGGCAAAAAACATGATTTGAAGAAACAGATTAAGCATCAGACCAGATGTGGCAAGAATATTAGAATTATCAAATGAGGAATTTAAAATACCAACGATTAATATGCTAAGGGCTCTAATGGATAAGGTAGACATTAAACAATAATAGATGGATAATTTAAGCAGAGAGATATAAACCCTAAGAAAAATCCCAAAAGAAATGCTATTGTAAAAAGAAAAAAAAAAGCTAATAGAAAAGAAGAATGCCTTTGATGAGTTTATTAGTAGACTAGACACAGCTGAGTATTGAATGTCTGAGCTTGAGGATGTATCAGTAGAAACTTTGACACTGAAAAGCAAAGAGGAAAAAGACTAAAAAAAACCCAAAAAAAACCCTAAAAAACAAAAACCAGGACAGAATATCCACAAGGACTATTTGAAAACTACAATAGAAGTAACATATGCATAACAAAGATACCAGAAGGGGAAGAAAGAGAGAAAAGAACAGAAAAAATATTTGAAAAGATAATGACTGATAATTTCCCCAAGTTAATGTCAGACACCAAACCACAGAATCAGGAGGCTCAGAAAACAGCAAATAAGAGATTAAGAGGTACAAACTTCCAGTTATAAAATAAGTAAGTCATTGGCATGTAATTAATGTACAACATGGAACACAGTCAATAATGTTGTAATAACCTTGTCTGGTGACAGACAGTATCTAGACTTTTCATGGGGATCATTTAAATATGTATAAAGAGTGCCTGGGTGACTCAGTTAAGTGTCCATCTTTGTCTCAGGTCATGATCTCACAGTTGGTAAGTTACAGTCTGACATTGGGCCCTGTGCTGACAGCCTGCCTGAGATTCTCTGTCTCCCTCTGTCTCAGCCCTCCTCTGCTTGCACTCTCTCTCCCTCTCTCCTTCTCCCTCTCCCTCTCCCTCTCAAAAATAAATAAAACATTTAAAAATTAAAAATAAATTAATTAAATTGTATAAAAATATAAATCACTATGAAGTATACCTGAAACCAATAGGGTATTGTATGCCAAATACATATACATATTGTATGCCTATATATATATATATATATATATATATTAGGCTCCACACCCAGCATGGAGCCTAACATGGGGCTTGATCTCACAACACTGAGATCAAGACTTGAAGACCTGAGCTGAGAACCAGAGTGGGATGTTTAATTAACTGAGCTGCCCAGGTGACCCAGCAATTATATCTTTTCAATAAAAAAAAAAAAACAGCAAGCAGAATAAATATTTTTAAAAATTTTAAAAACTACATATAGACGTAATATTTTCAAATTACAAAAAATCAAAAATAAAGAAAAAAATACTGAAAGAAACCAGAATAACATCTTTTTCTTGAGAGAGAGAGAGAGAGCAAGATCAGAAGACAGAATGTCAAACTGGCTCTGCATTGGCAGCACAGAACCTGATGTGGGGCTCAAACTCATGAACCATGTGATCATGACCTGAGCCAAAACCAAGAGTCAGATGGGTGGCTCAGTCAGTTGAGTGTCAGACTCTTGGTTTTGGCTCAGGTCATGATTGCATTGTTTGTGGGATGGATACCCCTGCAGGGTCTCCTCATTGACAGTGTGGATGGAGCCTCGTGGTCTTCTCTCCCTCTCTCTGCCCCTCCTCCACATGTGCACACTCACACATGCACTCTCTCTCTCTCTCAAAATAAATAAACTTAAAACAAAAGGTAAAACCTTAAAAAATGCCATACTTATAAGGAACAAAGATAAATATTTCATATGATTTATCCGGAAAAGAATGAAGCCAAGAAAATAATGGATTTAAAACGTTGAGAGAAAAAACACCAACCTAGAAATCTTTTCCCTAAAAATTCTCCTTTAAAAGTATAGGAGAAACAAAAACCTTTTCAGATAAAATTTGAGAGAATATGTTGCCAGGAGACCTAGCTTGCAATAAATGTTAAAAGAAGCTCCTTGGAGGAATAAAAAGTACCATAGGTCAGAAATTGGATCTACATAAAGAAAGGAAACATATCAAAGAAGGAATACATGGAGGTAAAATAAAACTTTTATTTTTCTTATTAACTGACCTCACAGATACCAATTTATTCAAATAATAATAGCAACAATGTACACACTTATGTATCTTTCATATATATTCTACATTTGTACATATGCTTATACAAAAGTGAAATAAATGACAGCAGTGATATAAGGGACAGCTGAAAGGAATCGGCATTACTTTGTTATTATAAGGTTCTCACACTACCCATGAAGTGGCATACTGTAATTTTAAAGTGGATTTAGATTAGTTGTAAGTGTATATTTTAGACTCTAGGGCAACTACAAAAAAGAAGTATAGCTAAATGTATGAAAAAAGAAAAATGGAATTATATACAATGCTCAATTCAAACCATAAAAGCAGAAAAATATTTGAAGACAAAATAGAACAAAGCTATTTTATGGATGTAGACAAATGAGTTCTAAAGTTTATATGGGGAGGCAAAAGACCAGAATAATCAACAAAGTATTGAAGAAGAACAAAGTTGGAGGACTGACACTAGTCAACCTCAAGAATTACTAAAATGCTACAGTAATCAAGAAACTGTGATAATGCAAAAGAATAGACAAATAGATCAATCGAACAGAGTAGAGAACCCAGAAATAGACAGACATAAATATATAGTCAACTAATCTTTGACAGAGGAACGAAGACACCACAATGAAACAAAAATAGCCTTTTTAAGCAATGGTGCTGAGATAACTGGACATCCACATGTGAAAAAAAAAAGTATTTAGATACAGACCTTACACCCTTCACAATAATTAACTCAAAATGGATTGCAGACTGAAAGGTAAAATGCAAAACTTAAAACTTCTAGGAGATAATATCAGAGAAAATCTAGATGACTTTGGGTATATTGATGCCTTTTTGGTACAACATGAAAGACATGTTTCATGAAGGAAATAATTGATAAGCTGGACTTTATTAAAATGAAAACTTCTGGTATGCAAAAGATAATATAAATAGAAGACAAGCCACAGATTGGGAGAAAATATTTGCAAAAATCTGTGAGAGGACTGTTATCCAAAATATACGAAGAACTCTTAAAACAACATTAAGAAAACAACTTTATTTAAAAAATCATCCAAAAAATGGTCTATTAACCTTGACATACACCTCACCAAGAAAGAAATACATATGGCAAATAAGAATATGAAAACATGCTCCACATCATAAGTCATCAGGGAATGTACATTGAAACAACGAGATACTCCTACATACTGTTAGAATGACCAAAAACAAATGCTGGCAAGAATGTGGAGGAACAATAACTTTCATACTGGTTAGAATGCAAAATGGTACAGCCACTTTGGAATACAGTTTGGCAGTGTCTTACAAAACTAGACACACTCTTACCACACCATCCAGCTTTTGTGCTCTTTAGTATTTATTGAAATTAAAAACTATGCCTACACACGGACCTTTATAGCAGCTGTTTCATAATTGCCAAAGCTTGGAAGCAACCAAGATGTCCTTCTGAAATTGAATGAATGAATAAACTGTGATATACCCAGACAATTAAATATTATCCAGTGCCCAAAATATATGAGATATCAAGCCATGAAAAGACATGGAAGAAACATTAACACATATTATTAAAAGAAAGAAGCTAATCTGAAAAGGCTACATAGTGCATGAGTCCATTCTATGACATTCTGGAAAAGACAAAACTGTGGAAAAAGTAAAAAGATTGGTGGTTACTAGGGTTAAGGCAGGAAGAAATGAATAGGCAGAGAAGAGAGGATTTTTAGGACAAAGAAGATACTCTGTATGCTATTATAATGATAGATATGTGACATTAAACAATTATCCAAATCCATAGAATTCACAACACTGAGTGGACTCTAAGGAAAACTCTAGACTTTGGGTGATTTTGATGTGTCAATGTAGTTTCATTCTTTATTAAAAAAAAAAAAAAAGTACCAATCTGGTGAATGACATTAACAATGGGGAGGCTATCCCATTATCTCACTATGCCCATGTGAGTGAGGTATAGGGAAATCTCTGTACATTGCTCTCAATATTGTTGCAAATATTGTAAAACTGTTCTAAAAAATATGGTCATTTTAAGTAAAAATGAAAAATAGAAGGTAAGAATCAATTATTTTTTAAAATCATTTTTAAGTTTGTTGGTTCGTTCGTTGGTTGGTGGCTTGTTTATTGATTGATTGATTGAGAGAGGGAGAGAGAGAGCACACAGCGGGGTAGAGACAGACATGGGAGAGAGAGAATCCTAAGCAGGCTCAGCACTGTAAGCACAGAGCCCAACACAGGGCTTGAACTGACAAAACATGAGATCATGACCTGAGCCAAAACCAAAGTCAGACGTTTAACCGACTGAGCTACCCAGGCACCCCAAAAGCAACTAATATTTGATCAAAATGCAAAAGCAATTTGATGGAGAAAGGATAATCTTTTCAACAAATGATGTGAGCCAAGTAAATGTTCATTTGCAGGACAATGAGCCTCAGTACATGCTTCACACCTTATGAAAATGTTAATTTAAAATATATCATCAGCCCTCAATGTAAAATATAAAACTATAAAAATTTTTTGGGGTGCCTGTGCGGCTCAGTCAGTTAAGCGTCCGACTTTGGTTCAGGTCATGATCTCGGTTCGTGGGTTCAAGCCCCACATCAGGCTCTGTGCTGACAGCTTGGAGCCTGGAGCCTGCTTCAGATTCTGTGTCTGTCTCTCTCTCTGCCCCTCCCCAGCTCACGCTCTGTCTCTCTCTCAAAAATAAACATTAAAACTATACAATTTTTGAAGAAAATATGGAAGAAAATCTGCATGGATCTGGATTTGGCGATCAGTTTTTAGATATGATAGAAAAAGCACAGTCCATAAAAAAATATATTGGGCTTCATTAGACTAAATCTTTTGTTCTGCAAAATAAACTGGTAAGAGAATAAAAATACAACACACAGACTGGGAGGATATATTTGTCAAGAACCTATCTTATAAATGACTTATATAATACATACATATATATATACACACACACACAGACACACACACCCCAATTTACAAAAATTCAATGGAAAGAAATAGACAAAAGATCTAAAAGGGACTCTCCTGCAAAAGATACACAAATGGAAAAAAAAAGTCTATGAAAAAATTCTCAACATTATTAGTCATTAGAGAAATGCAAATAAAACCACAATTATATAACACAACATATTTTTAGAATGACTTTAAAAAAGAAGAAAGATATCAGTATGAAATGCTGGGGAAAATGCAGTACAGGGCATTAGGAACTTTCATTCATTGCTGCTGGGAATGCATAATGGTACAGACACTTTGGAAAGAGGTTCACAGTTTCTTAAGATGTTAATCATATACTTACAAAACAATCCAGCAATCCTACTCCTACATATTTACCCAAGTAAATTGAAATTTTCTGTTCATACAAAACCTGTGTGTGAATGTTTATGGCAGCTTTATGGATAATGGTCAAAAGCTGGGAATAACAAGATATCCTCCGACAGGTGAATGAATAAAACAACTGTTGTACATTCATTAAGTGGATTACTATTCAATTCTAGGAAAAATTATCTATTGGTTCCACAACAACATGAATTAACCTTAAATGTATTTTGCTATTTGAAAGAAGCCAAACCTGAAGACTACCTTTTTGTATCATTCCATTTACACAGCATTCTGGAAATAGCAAAACAATAGTGATAGAAGACCCGTCACTGATTGTCAGACATTTCCAAGATGTGTGTGGCTGGGTAAAGGGGGCCACATCAGAGAATTTTTAGAGGCTGGAGCTGCTCTATATGATACCTCCATATGACACCTCAATATGACTCTATGTATTTTCACAGCTAATAGAACAGTACAACACAAAGCATGAACTTTATGCAAGCTATAAGGAAAATCTAACAGGATATCAATCACAGTATGAAACGTAAGCTGTGAAAAGGGAGTCTTATTCTGTAACCACAGGTTACATGAAGGTGAGGGGGGAGAAGCTGACCTAAGTGACTTTCAAAAATAATGTTTTGACTAGATAAAGCTGAAGACTAAACAAATAAAAATAAAACTGCATAATAACATTGTACTCTAGTTTATAAATTTGTTACTTATATGGATTCTATTTCTGAAATTGATTTACAAACTAGGTTGAATGAATAGGTAAATAAATTAAAGATAATGGGAACTAAGTTTCTCATTGTCAGAAAAATACATTACATAAATGCATATACAACCAAGGTGGAAGGCATGAATGGACCCTGTGGTAATGGATTAGAGTGGAATACATCATCATAAATTTATATTTATCTTAATATACATCAGATAAACAGATATACAGATATACAGATGTGTGTATACATAGGTTAGAATACATACACATGTTTCTTAGTCTGTTTACTGAGAAGGCCTACAGCCTATAACACCCCAAGTGAAATGAGTACACTTCATATGGAGACATTGGATTCTAAATTCCAATCTCCAAGAAGGATCAGGGCTCCTTTGAGCAATGGTTGATTCTAGGGCTGTAATTAGGAAAATGTAAGATGAACCTAGCACCTTGCAGTGCCAAGCATAAGGAGGTGCTGTGAACAAAGACTGAATACATTTCAAAAGGATACAATAGCCAACTGAAATGGCTCTCAATGTTCAAAGCTAGAATATTTGATCAGCAAAACAAATCAATATATTACTGTAGTATAATGCAAAGAATAGGATAAATATCCATAGTACATATTCATACAAATAAATAATTTTAAAAAGAAAAGAAAACACAAATCTTCCTTATAGGTGAATTCCAAATAATTAATGAATTCCAGATAATAAGTGAGGGAAATAGAAGACCACCATTAAAACATCACAGTAATAACTGATGCAGGCATGAGCCACTGATGACTGATATAATTAGCAGTCACACTCTGAGGAAAAGCAAAATAGTTCCATCACCTCAAAGTATCTCCCTGAAAATATTTAATTACTATGATTGTTTAACTTATGTCCATAAAGTCTTTGATATTTTTCACTCCAGGAGGTAGAGCTTAATTCTTCTTCCCTTGAATGTGGGATGGATTGAGTGGTTTGCTTAAAACAGAAAATGGAAAGGAAAAAGTGGTGTCTTTACAGTGGAGAAACCTAGCAGATATCACTTTAACCATGTGAGCAAGGTTAAAATGGCCAGAAAGAAGTCATATTGATATTAAATACTGATGTGATGAGAAGGGCATTTCCCATCTATATTAGTCTTCCTCCAAATCCTTATCCCAGTTTAATTAAAAGAAAACATCAAACCCAAATTGAGGGACATTGTACAGAATACTTGAATAGTATTCTTAAAAAGTACTAGTTTCAGGGACACCTGCGTGGCTCAGTTGGTTAAGTGTCTGACTTCAGCTCAGGTCATGATCTCACAGTTCATGAGTTTGAGACCCGTGTCAGGCTCTTTACTGACAGCTCAGAGCCTCAAGCCTGCTCCGGCTTCTGTCTTCCTCTCTCTCTGCCCCTCCCCTGCTCACACTCTGTCTCTCTCTCTCAAAAATAAATAAACATTAAAATAAAATGAAAAATAAACTAAAAAAAAAGTACCAGTGTTTAGGAAGGACAAGACAAATTTCACAGACTGAAGGAAGCTAAAGGCAAAGCGACGATTAAATGCAACATGGTAACCTGAGTTGTACACTGGGACATGAAAAGGACTTTTGAGGGAAAAACTACTGAAATTTGAAGAAAACATATAATTTAGTTAATATTTTTCTGACATTATTTTCCTAATTTTGATAATTTCTCATCGTTATATGAGATGGAAGCTGTGATATAGAGGAGCTCTTGGTGCAATCTTTGTAAATCTGTAAATCTAAAATTATTTAAATATAAAAAGTTAAGAAAGAAGTCATTCATTCTTACATAGATTCCAAACATATGCCCAGGGCTGATTCATACTTTGATATTAGTTGTTTTAGACAACTCTAAATTGACATATCTATTAAGAAACATATGGACTATTAATTTTTCTTGTATATTATATGCCACTGATAGTGTGTAATGACAAAGAATGCCATTTGAGAGAGGAATTCTGCCAACTGCTAATTCTATTTTCTTTCTGAGCATATTATTTGCCTGGTTTTCTAATACTCTTGGCAGTAGTTTATATCATGTCTATTAGTGCTATATGTGGAGTGAAACTTTGAACGATTCTTCTATACTTGGTCTTCTTTCTGAATTTACTGACAAAACTTTTTCTTTAACTAGAAATATTCATTTGCAGTTTGGGAAAAAATAAAAGAATTTGATTGGTTACCACAATTACAATATTTAATTTGAAAATCCCTGATAATCCATGATAATGTAGTACTATTTGGGGGAAAACTTTTATAAGAGAAAATAAACTTTGGATTGGAGCAAACTAATCACTGTTCCAATGAAATTATATACAGAAATTTCTTTTTTTTTGCACACATACATTAAACTGTCATACTCACTTATGCAGCACAAATGGATTTACATTATATATCTGTAATACAGCCCTGTTCACTATTATTACAACTTAATTCTGAGTATCACATTGCTACTTTGACTTCTTCAGTGAGCAATTTTTAAGCCATAGAAACATCATTGTGTAGTAGTGATTTTATTAATTTTCTATTGCTGTGTAACAAATAATGACTACCTTAAGGGCTTTACAAAGGACACACTCCTTATTTTACAATTTCTGTAGGTCAGGAGTCTGGACATGACTTGACCAAGTCTGCATTCAGGATCCCACAAAGCTTCAATAAAAGTATTAGCTGGGCTGCATTCTCATCCGGAAGTATGACTGGGAAAGAATCCATTTCTACTGCTCACACAGGTTGTTGACACAATTTATTTTCTTGTTACTCTATGACTCAGGGCTATAGATGCCCACAGACTACAAGTTGCCATTTCTAGAGGTCACACACAGCTCCCAGAGGCTTCCCACAGTACCTTGTCATGTGGGCTTTTCCCCAGGTTGCTCCATCAGGCCTGCAAGAAGAATTCCTATTTCCAGTCTATTTTAGATAGTGTCTTATATAAAGTCACTTAATTGTGAAAGTGACATCCTATCACCTTGCATATTCTATTAGACCCAAGCCATAGGTCTCATCTGCTCCCAAGGGAAATAATTACACAATGGCATGCACACTAAGAGATTACTGGGGATCATCATAGGGTCTACATGCAATGGTAATGTAATATATCATATCATCATAAAATAGAAATTAAATTAATGAGGGGCACCTGGGTGGCTCAGTCAGTTGAGCATCCGACTTTGGCTCAGGTCATGATCTCACGGTTTGTGAGTTCGAACCCCGCGTCGGGCTCTGTGCTGACAGCTAGGAGCCTGCAGCCTGCTTTGGATTCTTTGTCTCCTTCTCTCTCTGCCCCTCCCCCACTCGTACTCTGTCTCTCTCTCTCTCTCAAAAATAAATAAATGTAAAAAAAAATAACAACAAAGAAATTAAATTCATGAAAATGCCAAACACAAATCATATGAAATTATGTTCATTGAGAATTTTTGTGCTCTATCAACTGAATGTTAGGCAAAACATTCTTGAAAAATAACACCAACCTTTACAGATTTTATGATTGTTAATAATATAATGGTAATGTATGTAAAATTATAATTAAATTTACATATCATATGTATCCGTGAAAATTTATTTTTCTCTGAAACCACTAAAATGCCTATCAGCCCTTTTATACGTCACCTGAGACCACCAGTATCGAACAGGCTCTTGTTTAAGAAACAAGGCCTGGAGTATAGATCTATCAGACAACAGTCCATGTTATCTCGTCAAGATAAAGATATGGATTTGGGGCATTTTTCTCACTCTGATTCCAAAGTGATGCTTTAATATTTGTTTCTTCTCGATAAATTCCTTCTTGGTTAATATTTTAGTGAATGTGAAAAATATGCTACAACTGTTACAATATGCAACATCTTCTTGTCTTCTGGGGAAATAATTTATGTGCAAACGTGAATGCATAGCGTTTTTTGATACATTACTACGCGGGAGCTTCGGCTATGTTGTGAAAATGTAGAGGGATGAGTAAGACAAGATCCCAGACGTTCTGGCTATTTAAAGCAGGCACTATTAAAGTGTGCCATGGCAACTGTTTATGTAAAAGATGGGCAAGAAGTGATCTCAGAAAGGAAAATAAAGTTAATCACTTATTTTGAAGTTAGTTTGGGGGCGATCTATTGAACTCAATTACTAGGAGCAAATATCTTTGTAAGCACAACTGAAATAAGGAAAGAAATATATTACACTTGTAGGTCTTTTCCTAAAGACCTATTGTTTTCTGTGTTAACTGGCCTATTTCAAATACAGATATTCAGTCAGCTGCAGTGCACTCTATTGTCTTTAGTTATTTCTTTTTCCTGGCCTAGAAAGCCTAAGTATGCTATTAAACTATATAAGGAAATAGATATGAAAGGCATTAAAAATATAAATGGAGCATTTCAAATATGGCACTATAATGGGAAAGTGATACGTCTCTTTTTTACAGGCCTAGATGAAACACAAAAGAAGATGAATATAGCCATAGATTTATGGAATGTTTCAAGAAGCTTTTTTGTAAGTTTATAACATATAGGTTTTCATCTGCTCTGAACCAACTACTACTTCAGGTGGTGGAACTAACACATAACACACTATTTCATTTCTATGGCTTAACTTTTAAATAGCATAAAAGTGTATTTTTCTGAAATACTTGTTTGCTTTATTTGCTGTGTATCCATAACATTATCAAGACACTGATAACTTACCTAGATATGCTTAAATAACATGATATAAAGACTTCTTCACTTACATAATTAGTTGTGCTCAAATTCAATAGCTGTATACAATAAATCTCATCTAACTGTGGCAGAAAATATGAAAATTATATATTAATTCCATGTAATAGGTTTAGAGTTAAATACATTTTATGAAGGCATAGGTCTCATTGTTATGAAGCAAACTTTCCCTTTAGCAATATTTTTCTGCGATTAAGTTAGAGATCACATAAACTTCTTATGAAGTATATGCCCAATAGCAATATAAAATTCAATATCAGCTGTTATTATTCTATAGACTTATGCTATCCTACATGGAAAATGAATACAAAGTAAATAGATAAACCAAATATAAAATGTAAAACATACAAAATTTATCACTTGCAAATATGAACAAAGAGAGCAAAATAAAGAAAACAAAATTTGTGGTGGTAATAGAATAAAACAAAAACATAAATCTGCAACTTTACATTTTCAACAAGCATTTTATGCGGGCTTTGTTAAGGCCTGGACACTGTGAAACGGGAAGTGTGACTTGTATAATCATCTCCATTAACATACATTGCCACCGCAGGCTAGAGTTCACATTCATTTATAGTTTTTTCTTTCCCTGGAAAATGCTAAAATTATTTCATTCAAACAAATCAAAGCATTAATTCCACAACTAAAGCTACAGCTGGCTAATTTACTTATTTTATGGTAAAATAAAGTGGTTGTAGTATTTATAGATCTGAAAGTGATCAGTTAGCCTCTGAAAAATAGATTCTGGAGCCATGTTAGATATCATTATTGTCTTTGTCAAACAGTATGCACTAAACATTGGTTGAGACAATGTGATAGGGGCCGAAGCAACTGGAAACTATTTTAGTGTTGTCTAGCATCAGTGTTCCAGTGGAGTAGAACTGTGTTTAGAACACTTCTGACTTTATACAATTTATTGAACCATATAGAAGCTGATATTACAGCCATTAGGTTAGGCTTTCTTTTCTTTTTTTTTTTTAACATTTATTCATTTTTGAGAGACAGAGATTGAGTGGGGGAGGGGCAGAGAGCAGGAGACACTGAATCTGAAGCAGGCTCCAGGCTCCCAGTTGACAGCAGAGAGCTCAACACGGGGCTCGAACTCATGAACTGTGAGACCATGATGGGAACCAAAATCAGAGGCTTACCCAACTGAGCCCTTTGGGTGCCCCAGGTTAGGCTTTATAAGAGCTCTTTTTTCCTTGGACCTTCTGAGGCTGGACAAGGGTGGGATCTGTAACATAGACAAAAATCAAATACTTGGAAAATAAATTTGTTCTACTTTCAGAACATATTTAGTCAAAATTCACATTGAGAATTGCCAAGTTGAAGCTTGCCATTCTAAAACTCCTATTTCCTCCCTTCCTTGGCAAAGTAGATTGAGATGAGTAAATACATCTCTGAACATTGCATGCTTTTTATCCTTTTTTATAACTTTCGACTCCCTCTCATCTTTGTACACGGTAATTCTTTCCAGTTTTAACAACAAGAGTTGATTTTAATAAAGTTTACTTTTAATTTTTCTGTGAGGAGCAGTCTCTGTTAAATCTGTTTCTTTTTATCCCATTTCTCCTAACAAGACTTGTTTTATTGTGTAGGAAATGCATATTAACCATACTTCTCACTCATGGCCGCATCATTCTCAGATAAACCTTTAGAAGCAATGATAAGCCAGTATATGCTGTGCTACTTACTTGAGCAGATTTTAGCTATACAACTTGAAAATTAAGGAAATATGTTCCAGTTTGGGAAATCATAGTGTGAAAAAAATAAATTCTCCATTTCAGGACTTTTCATAAAATGGTAGACATCTATTTGTCCTGGGTAAATTGCCATTTACCTTCCTGGACATATTTGGTAGGGAAATCATTAAGCAAATTTTGTGCTGGGAAATTTGCTAGCTGTTATGCATGTACTTGACAGATACTCTTTGACTCTATCAAGGAACATGCTGTCCATTAGAAGAGATTGAAGCACCCATAGTGTTTTACACACTAACATTGAGATAAGCATAGGATATATGGAACAGACAGGAAATCTATCCCAGGTCAGAGGGGAAAGCTGAACCAGAAAGAGATAACTGAATGGGGCACTAACTGACTTTTTTTGGCATTATCAAAAAAAAAAAAAAAAAAAAAAGATGCACTGAGTATAAGTTGCAAACGTCTACCTTCATAACAAATCACTGAGTTAAAAAATGATATAGCAAGTTTAGTTAATGCAGATCCATACTCAGATATGACCATAAAAACTGAAAAAAAATCTAAGCTTACAAAGCTTAGAAAGTTCAATAAAGAATTTTACCAGGTACCCATCTAGGCATAGAAAAGAGCCAAAGACAGTTAACTTGGAGTTGGGATTGTAATCATCTCTTTTACTTTCTTTTTTTTTTAAATATTTATTTAAGTAATCTCTATACCTCATGTGGGGCTTGAACTTACAACCCCAAGATCAAGAGTCACATGCTTTTCTGACTGAGCCAGCCAGGGCCCCCAACTTTTTTACTTTGCCTTCGGTTTTTCCAGGGTATAAGAATATAATTTGGAAAGGCTCTTTCGTGGGCCAAAGGTGAAAAGCATCTTGGCCATTAAGGGTGAACATTCAACTCATATTTTCCAGACTAGAGCTCTCCAAATCATAGTGGTACTGGGGAGCATTGCTGAATAGCTATACAAAAGCTCACAGCCAAAAATCAGAAGTGCTGGCAGCTCTCCCCAACCCCCAACACAATAGACGTCCACCTGTCTGTTATTAGATATACAGTAGTAACAGCAAAGGAGGTAGCAGGCAAACTAGAGTAGGTGCATGGGTAGACTGGGAAGAGTGGTCAGAAAACATCGATAAGTGCAGACTGGTTGCCTACTGTCTGTCCATTACTCATGGCCCAAACTGTGTAGTTCTAGCAGCTGGGACCTAGTTGACTCTTCCCTGTATGAGTACAATGCTGAAATTAAAAACAAAAAACAAGCAAACAAAAAAACTGAATAAGTTTATTCTGGGGTGTGGGTGAAAGAGTTTATTGTAGAATAGTGAGTGGGTTAGCCTAGAATAGCAGTAATAGAAGGATTCTTTTTTTGTTTGTTTTTTGTTTTCATTTTGTTTTGTTTTTTTTTGAGGGGGTTGCAAGTGGGGTAGGGGCAGAGAGAGAGAGGCAGACAGAGGATCTAAAGCAGTCTCTGTGTGGACAGCAGAGAGCCCAATGTGGGGCTCAAACTCAGGAACCATGAGATCATGACCTGAGTCAAAGGCAGACATTTAACTGACTGAACCACCCAGGTGCCCCAGAAGGACTCTTAGAATAGGAAAAGATATTGTTCCTATGCATAAAGTCAACCAGACAAGTATAATTCCATACCCTGTTTTGTGCTTATCCAGAGATGGCTAATATTATATAAAAGAATAGCAGAAAATCAATAATGTAAAAATTGAGGGGTGCGTGGGTGACTCAGTTGGTTAAGCATCCAACACTTGGTTTTGGCTCAGGTCATGATCTCATGGTTTTGAGTTCGAGCTTCATATTGACTCAGTGCTTACAGTACAGAGCCTGCTTGAGATTCTCTCTCTCTCTCTCTCTCTCTCTCTCTCTGCCCCTCCCTGCTCATGATCTCTCTCTCAAATAAACTTAAAAAAGTTGAAAAAAGAAAACATGGTTCATATAATTGATATTTCAAAATGAAAATTTTCAACAGGAAAATAAAGTATGTTAAATTAAAAATTAAAATAAGGGACACCTGGGTGGCTTAGTCAGTTAAGCTTCCTACTTCAGCTCATGTCATGATCTCACCATTGTGGGTTTAAGGCCTACATCGGGCTCTATGTTGACAGCTCAGAACCTGGAGCCTGCTTCAGATTCTGTGTCTCCCTCTTGGTCTGTTCTTCCCTTGTTCACACTCTGTCTCTCTCTCTCTTTCAAAAATAAATAAACATAAATTTTTTTTTAAGTTACACTAAAATACAAGGGAAAGTCCTAACACATCAGTGATTACAATTCTGCGTATATTAATCTTGGTGATTAAAAGATAAACGTTCTCAAGTTGGATTTAAGAAAAAAACAAGATCCAGCCATATGTTGTTTTTAGAAGAAACACTTAAGACAAACACAAAAAGAAGGAAAGCAAAGGAATAAAAAATATAGCAGATAAATATGAATTGGAAGAAGACACAGAATTTTGAATATTTAAAATAATTTAAAAATGTACTCAAAAAGACTAATAAAAAAGAAGCTTCTAGGAGCACCTAGGTGTCTCAGTCAGTTAAGTGTCCAACTCTCAGTTTAGACTCAGGTCATGATCTCGCAGTTTTACGGGTTTGAGCCCTGTATCAGTTCTGCACTGGCTGTGGGGAGAGAACCTACTTGGGATTCTCTCTCTCTCTCTCTCTCTCTCTCTCCTTCCCTTTCTATATACCCCTCCCCCACTCATGCTGTCTCTGTCTCTCTCAAAATAAATAAATAAACCTAAAAAAAAAAGAAGCTTCCTGTAAAAAACTAAGAAAAACACAACAAAATAGGAAATTCAGAATAGAAACTACAACCACAGACACAGAAATTTTGTTAAAGCATAAGACAATGTTACGAACAAATAATGAAAAGATTTTGATGACATTAAACAAATTGGCATATTCGGAAAAGCATAAAATGCTAAAATATGTCATTAGCCAGATAAAGATGGTAATTAGAGACAGCAGCATGAATAAATGCAGAAAGGACACCAAATCATCATGGAGTGGTTTAGTGAAAGAAACAGCTTTACTGGAAGAAAATAGGGAACTCTAGAAAGTTTTAAAGCAATGGAATACATCGACCAAAACTAAAATTTTGCAAGATTAAGAAGCTGAAATTTTAAGGTGACCAGCTGTTCCAGTTTGCCACACTGAGGGAGTTCCTGAGATGCATGCTAAAATCAGGAAAGTTCCTAGTGAATTGATCCAAATAGGTCACCCTACCTGTTATATTAAGAAAAAAAGAGGCACGTGGGTGATTAAGCATTGGACACTTAGTTATGCTCAGGTCATGAGCTCATGGTTTGTGGGATCCAGCTCTGCTTCAGGCTCCACACTAATAGTGCAGAGTCTGCTTGGGATTCTCTCTCTCTCTCTCTCTCTCTCTCTGTCTCTCTCTCTCTCTCTGCCCCTGCCTCACTTGTGCTCTCTCTTTCCCTCAAAAATAAATAAACTTAAAAAAAAAAAAGAGAGAAGAAGGCATCCACTCATTGTGAAAGTATTGATTAAGAAAAAAAAGAAGCCACGGGGTGCCTGCGTGACTCAATCAGTTAAGCATCCGACTTCAGCTCAGGTCATGATCTTGGGATTCATGAATTGGAGCCCCACTCAGGCTCTGTGCTGACAGCTCAGAGCCTGGAGCCTGCTTCAGATCCTGTCTCCCTCTCTGTCTGCCCCTCCCCCATTGCCCCCTTTCTCTCAAAAATAAGAAATATTAAAAATTTAAAAATTTAAAAACATTAAAAATGTAAAAAGCCACATGACATAATCCTGCAGAAATATCCAATATTCTGACAGGAGGACATTAAAAAAACACATTTTTGGACTATAAAACACATGCTACCAACTGCAAATGAGAAGAGGCAAGAAGACATCAAACAATGTAGCATAGTGCCACTATCCAATAAGTGCACCTAAGACAAGGGCAAGGAGCCCTACTGACCAGATAAAAGTCAGTCGTTCCCCCTGGACAACATTCTAAGGCTGCCAAAGAGAGTTTGGTCAACTCTTCCTGTCTTTCATCTGCAGTGCTTTTCCTCCTTCCATTCAGAGAGTATAATTGCCATTAGGCTTAAAATCAATACATAGAATGATGAGGTAGGGCTATGTTGTATTTGAGGTGTTATCTAAAAAAATGTATGAAAGTTAAAGTGGGTGTTGAGAGCTTTGCATATAGGAGACTGCATTTATCCTTTCACTATACTTTCTAGATGAGACAGAGAACATGAAAGAGGGATTATTCAGCCCAGATCCTGAAAACATACCTGAGTGTTTGCAGATCGTGATGGAGATTATGGAGACATAACCAACCTGGCTTTCATCTTTGAGTTTGAGTGCAAGGGGGTAGCAGATGCGAGTGGGCAATGACAGAGGCATCAAGACCTGACATGAAAACACTGGACCTATAAATATCTCTTCCACTTTGAAGATTAATAGAGAAGAAAAATGGTGTCCATGAAAAAAAAAAACACAGCAAAAGAAATAAAAGAACATTATCAGGAAGTCACAGTATAAGAATGTATTTCTGAAAACAATGTTTCATTTAAAAAGTGAAATTTTGTAAGTCGCCAGTTAATTATCCTGGCGGTGGGGCAAAAAACTTAGAAAGAATAGGTTCTATAGAAGGACATAGATAGATATGAAGATAGAACAATATTAAAAGGTGAAAAGGAACATTACAGAATATAGGACATTTTTTAAGGTTCCTAAAGTGAAATACAAAATTTAAAGTATATGTATTTTAATGTAATATACATTTTAGATATAAGGTATACATCAGGATTAGAGAGAACATCAAGTCACTGGTGATCAGGAAACATGACAATCTCTATCAAAATTTAAGGGGAAGAAAAACAAGGAAGAGAGAAACTAAAATTCTAAGAATAAAGGTGATAAGTAAGAACAACGACTATAAATCCAAACTAAGAATAATAGTTTCCAAAGGAAGAAAATAGAACAACAGAAATAAAACCAATCATATCAAATACAAGGGTGATGCTAAAGAGGTAAATAAAATGGATGAAGATAATGGTAACAACAATAACAACATCCTTATGCTAAGACAAATTCTAAACACAGACATCATTATTTGATACTTTGAAAATTAAGCATTTATACAACTCTCTGAAAAAGCTAAGTGAAGGTTCTAATTCTCTAATACTTGTTAACGATTTTTAAATATACAAGAATAATGTGGTATTGTTATTTATAAATCTGGAAATTATGAGAGAGGAGAATCAGAAAAAAGTATATCAAATTATCTATTGATATGAGACAAAAAACATGAGACAAAAGCTATTATTTTGTTTTGTACTTTGGTAAGTAGAGAAATAGGTTGAATTGAACATATATGCGCTGTACTTTTTTCCAGCTTTACTGAGGTATAATTGACAAATAAAATTACGAGATATTTGAAGTGCACAGGATGATGATTTGATAAACATACACATTGGGCATATTCACTTCAAAAACTTAAAGAAAAACACTAGAAGAGTTAAAAACTGATTTTCTATCTTCTAAAATAGAATCTGATTCACTTTCAGATTCACAAGGGAGTGACCAGAAATCCATGAAAAAGGTGAAAACAAAATCTGTATACTTGCTGAAAACTAAGAGCAACTGTGTTTTTTTAGGTTAAAACAAAGATGGGATTTTATTAAAGAACTACCAAGAACTTATTCTCACTCCCTTATTTAAAAGAAAACAATGTCATGGAGAGTGAAAATGACAAGGACAGAACTCCACTATCACAGCCAAAATTGAAAAATGAGTCTAGGTCCAGACATGGGCAGATAAAAATGTAAATAGCTGCATATTTCAGGAATAGGAGACTGTTTTAAAGGAGTGTCTAAAAGGAAACCATCCCCTGGGAGCAATCAGCCATAAACAATGGTTTACCAAAGGGTGTGATGGATGGTGAAAGCACTCTGTCCTAGGCCAGAATGTAGAGGAGATAAAGGGATTAACATTATGTAGATAGATGATAGATAGATAGATAGATGATTGATAGAAGTGATAAATAGATGATAGCTAGCTAGATAATATAGATGATAGGTAGATTTGCAACACTATATACAACACTATATTTATGTCTTATATTACCTTATACTTTTTGTAACTCTAAGTGAATAAGGAAAGAAAGAATAAAAGGAAAGTATGTAACAGTAATTCTTCTAAGAATCTCTCCTACAAGTATATTTGCACATGTACCCGAAGATTTATGCATGGGATGTAAATGGCAGATCTATACATAAGAGTAAATATCTGGAAACATCTAGAAACCCATCAATAGGGACTAGTTATATATATGATGGTACATCTATACATAAAATCTATACATAAAATAATAGTGTAAGTCCTTAGGGTAGAAATGAGTTGGATCTAATGGCATTAGAATATATGTGATTTAAGTGAAATAAAATGAAGCCAGGTACAGAATAATGCCAATGGTATGTTCCTGCATTTCATTAAAGATGATTGGTATGCACATGTACCATGAAAATGCATCTGCTTTGAAAATCACCAAACTATTGAAATTATTTGTCTTTATGTTGTACAGCTGAGAGTCTGGGATAGCAGAAGAGTATTTTCCATTGCACAACTTTTGTAATGGTTGAATTGCATGTGTCACATTTATTTTAAGATATCTTTTAGAAGAAAACTTCCTTATGCTAAACTTTAGAGTTGGCTACATATGAAATGACTATGAAAAGTGAAAAACTGCACAGATATTTTCAACCAACATGTCTATCACCATGTACTAGTATTATGTGATATTATTTAGATAGAATTATAAGTAGGCAATTTTAAAATTGGAATAAAGCCAGATTTAAGTCTTGAGACTATTTGTTTTCTCTATATAGGAATAGTTGCCAATACTTATCAGATGATGTTGGGGAAATTGGCCATAGATCTCCAGATACTCAAGAACCATTGGAGCATACCATATAGCAGGAGTCATACATAGTCAAATATGAACTTGGAATGAAGAGAGGCAGAAGAGGACAAATTATTTTCATGACATGATTTTTACTAAAATAAAAGAGATTTTTGAATAGTTAAGTTCATGTAGAGATTGGTTATATATGACAGAAGCATCTTGAGGCAGGATTGCCTCCTAAGAAGTAAGAAATATTTAGGCATTAGTCTTTGGTGCCTGCTAGAAATTCCTTGCATTTATAAATCAATGGGAAGAATATCAATGTTTTGGGGGCAGACCACAGATTGTCACCCTAAATCCATTAGCTCCTTCCTCCACAGTAATTAAGTTTCAGTGGGACATATGGCTACCCAATCGGTTTAGCAATTCCTAGTCTCTTTTGCAACTCGATATGTCAGAGGACTAAGTTCTCACCCATGGAATGAAACAAAAAATAATAAATGCAACTGACACCTCAGATGCTTAAAGGGAAGTGCTTTGCCCCAGACTCCATTTTTCCCCTTTTCTATAGTCTGAAGCACAGACATGGCATAAGCATAGCTGCAACCGAGCAGATGTGGAAAATTTCCCAGAAGATGATGGAGCAAAGAGAAGAATATAAGAAAGCCAGATCTCTGTAGTCCTTGTGGAACAAAATTTTTAGGATAAGAAACAAGTTTCTACTGCATTGCACCATGTTTTTGGTTTCTTTTTGCAGCAACTTAGCCATTGTCCTACCTAATAAATCTTATTCTCAATCGAGATATTCACCCTCTGATGCAGTGACTCGACTGAAGTCCCAGGAAGAATAAGCAGTTACCTCTATCTATTGTGATTACATTCCTCCATACTCCTCAAAATCCTCTCGTAGGTATATTGTAACCCAGATATTTTCATGTCTCTGACATCCTGGGAATATTCACTTGTCTCAGGGTCAATTTCTTTCCCCCACTCCCACTAGTATTACACTTCAATAGAGATTTCTTATTAAATCTATAAATTGGTACATTATCTGAATTATAACGATTATTCAGAGGGGAAAAAAAGCCTGAAACCCTTCTATGGATTCTTGCTCTGAACCCATAAACTCATATATTATTTTTTTTAAGTATGGGTATGTTCACATCATCAGAGCTTTAAAAACTAAATTAAAATAATGAGTGAAGGCAACAACTAGTTCCATATCTGGCACCTAAGGCGTCTCAAATCTAGTTACTCCCTTTCTCTATTCCCCAAGCTAATGGCCAAAAATTTAATCTGAAAATTTTATTTAAAAATACCACAACTAAAACTATTATTTCTATTCTGTTTCTTAAGGAGGGGAAAAAAAAAGAGGAAGTAAATATGTAAAACAACAGATCCTGATAATTAATATGCTTTCCATAAAATGCAAACAAGTCATGAGTTGTGTTTAGCAATACCTGACCAAAATGAGTCCAAAAATGAAACAGTAGCCATGGATACTGTATGAACTGATATCCAAAATAACCAAGAATTAACTGCAATTGAATCTGAATATTTACTCAAGAGATCCAGTCTTGGATTTGCATATTCAAAATTTATGTTCCCTTAGCAACTAGAATCCATCTCTTACATTTGGGTAGTATACATGTATATGTATACACACACCTACATAATACATATCACATATATATTTGTGATATCTTTTAATAGAGTATAATCCATTAATAATACTTACAATAAATTGTAACTAATTACTAACACATTACTGATAACACATCATAGTTTATTAATGTGAATCCAGGAAGAAAATTAATATATGGATCTATTAAAATTCAAAATTCAAGTTATTACCTATTTTGTAGAGAAAGCACATTAGCAAATTCTAAGTTGTAGATTAGGCTTGAGAATGAAGAATCTCTACATTTTTTTTTGCCATCTTTCCCACAAATATCTTTTATATTACTACTCTAATAAACTCTTCTAATCTGGAGAAAACTTTGTACTCTTAATATACAAAATAAGTCTTTTATTTCCCACATCGGTGTGCCTATTAGCAGTTCTCACTACTGAAAATTTCTCATTCCAATCTGTATGGACATCCTTTCAACCCAACTTGTATCTCTCCTTCACTACTGAGCCTTCTTGGGCTATCTTTCTAGGACTAGTCTTTGGTATTTCTTTTCTGAATCTCTCCTGTGACATCAAACACAAAAATAACTTTGAAGTATTGAATGCCAGATAGAGTGCCAGCCATTTGATATTATTATGTATATATTATGCATATTATTATGTTTATGTAGATAGTATTACTATTCCTAGTATTAATGCTAGTATTCTTAGTTTTAGGAAGTATGCTGATGAAGACATTGAATCAAAGAGCCCTATGTCACAAGCCCAGTAAATAGTGGAACCAGAATTTTAGACCAGGCCTATTCAACTTTATTTTCCAATATAGCATTGAGTTGAGGAAAATGTTTCAGAAGTCCAAATCAGATGAGTGATATTCAGCTTGAAAATTGCAAATGAGAATTAATCATGCATTTCCTATGATTCTACCTATCTGGCATGAGATAAGTAGAAATATGTACTTTGACTAGGTTTGGAATTATAACAGTGAAGAGTATTGACAAAGTCTGCATCATTCTGAAATGTTATTCTTATGGGGAGGGGGAATAGATGGGGAGAAATAAGATGATTTCAAAAAACAGTAAGTGTCAGGAAGGTGGAAAAATAGTAAGATGACAAAGCAATGGAGACTATGGATTTCTCATATTAGACCTGAGAAGCCTGACATCTAAATGATTAGTAAAATCCAGCCATGAAATTATCTGGAGGAAGAACTTAACAAGCAGAGAGCACAGCAGGTGCAAATGCCCTGAGATAAGAGTAAGATTAGAGGATTTGAGAAACAAGTAAAAGGCCTGTGCAACTGGAGAATTCTGTGTAAAATCAGGCTAATATTGCATGAAGTCCGAGAGGAAGGCTGGGCCAGATAACATAGGCCATTGCAAGCACGTTGGATTATAACCTAAACTCAACAGGAAGCCACTGGAAGGCTTTAAATTTTTTTTAACGTTTATTTTTGAGACAGAGAGAGACAGAGCATGAACAGGGGAGGGGCAGAGAGAGAGGGAGACACAGAATCTGAAATAGGTTCCAGGCTCTGTGCCGACCGCTCAGCACAGACGCGGGGCTCGAACTCACGAACCCTGAGATCATGACCTGAGCCGAAGTTGGACGCTTAACCGACCGAGCCACCCAGGCGCTCCTGGAAGGCTTTAAACAGAAGGTGACATGATCATATGTGTGGATTTTAGAAAAAAAAATTCTGTAAATGAATAAAGTATGGGGTAAGGGGTAAGAGTAACTACTGGTACATCAGTGAGGAAGTGACTACCACAGTCTAGGTAAGAAATGATTGTAGCTAGGACCAAAATGGAGATGGGAAAAAGTACATGGATTTGGGACTTAGTGGAAGTAGGTAGTACCAAGACATCTCAATGGATTGGACACAGGGAGTAAAGAATTCAGAAGAAATTTAGAAGGACTTTAAACTGTAGCAGGATTCTTGCACAGAGAGACACGACACCAAGGCTCTTCTTTCCAGGAAGCAATTTTATTTGTGCTGGCATGGGCTCAGCGGGCTAAGACCCCAAAAAGGCTAAGCCTTGAGTGTAGTGGGGCGCAGCCTTTTATGCAATTTCTACTTCTTTGTCTCTCATATATGGTGACACATATAATCTAATTGGACACAGTCCAACTTACAGAGTCGTGTCAGAGTTATGCATACATGTAGAGTTGATTGGGCCACCTTACACATCGCTTTCCTTTGTTCTTAGAAGACCTCCACCACATTCTTTAGGGATGGGCTCTATCACAATCACCACTTTGACGCTCAGACCCCCTATTTTGGGTCAAAGAGTATCATCTTGGTTTAGAGGTTTATGTTTCCATAACATCATCACATTCATGGCCATTTTCCTTTTGACCATTGCCTCAATGAGGCTGGAGACAAACAGTATAACCAGGGGGAGCTAAGAAAGGTATGATTAAGCAAGCTCCCAAAATCAAGAGAATAATACCTCTGAGGGTTTGAATCCCCCGAGAGTTGAAAAACATCCTCCAAATAACTCCCTGGGGTTTCAACCTTTCCAGGTCTGGACTGGGACATGAGCAACCTTTCTCATTCAATCTATGATCTCCTCTATGACTTTTCCTTCATCATCTACTTGTAGGCAGCAGCTCCTTAGGTTAAACTTTCCATAAATTCCTCCCTTAGAAGCAAGCAAGTAATCTAAGGCCAAGCAATTTTGATAGATAGTACTGCACATTTTGTCTTGCTGCTTGGCTAGTAAGTTAAGAGCTCTGGCAGTTTTTATGGTTATGATTTTTATAACTGCTTGCAGTCTGGTTATGTGGTTTAGCATGTAAATGGGAGTGTGGTAGCCCGAGGACGCATCCTCTGCCCAGGTGGCAGGGCCATAATACTGGATTATATGCTCAGGAAGCCATTCATCATCTTTCCAAATGCCAATTTGTAGGGCACGTCATTTTCTTTGAGTTTCCCCGTCCCCATACACTTGGGCTCCCAGATGTTTCCCTTTGGCAAGTGGGAGCAAAAAGAAAGATGGATGAATAGTTCCCAGCACACATGACCTTGACCAGCTTGAAGGAAGTACTGTATAGGCTGTCCTTCCACATATCCAGTATAGTCCACCTGGGACCCACCATTCAATGGCTGCATTGACATTATCCCAATCCTCTTGGAGATGAGAGAAGTTAGACACAGGGTGGGGATCTGGCTCAAGGTGCTGTGGGGACCCCCACCATTGGGTTGCCCGAGTGGTTGATTTATAAAATCTTTATAAATATGCCTAGGCATAAGCTTCCAATAGTGAACTTCCTTCCCCACTGGGCAAGGCTTTTTTTTTTTCCCAATAATTGAGTTTTTGAGGAGCCAAACCTTGGTAGTACAACTGGCATATTCTGTTCCATTATAAGGTGCGCAGGGATCTAATGCTTTAGCCATGGATCCCCCATGTTGGTCCCCTGCATACATAACAAGAAGAGACCTTTAGAGTCTGGGCTATAGTCCTTCAAGAGTAGAAACAGATTTTTTGTCATGAAAGAGACAGGAGGAGGGCCCTTTTCCATTTCTTCATAAAAGGAATGAAAGACCTGGTGGGTCATGGCCTTATCTGTGACAACAACTCTCTTAAAATACAACATGGTTCCTCGGTCTGTGCACTGCCTATAGGTAAGTATACCAATCTGGCAGTCTGTTTTCCATTTTGAGTCTCCTGGGTCAAGAATGGTAAAATTAATGGGGTTACATGTTTCTGACTGGCAATTTGACTCAGCCACAGCCTTTTGGAATCTTTAGTCTGCCAGGTGGCCCATGTGACACAGCTCCAATAAAGACAGAAGAATTCAGGTGTCTGGGGCCAGGAACCACACCAGATCCCTTACACATGTATTTATAATTAAGTACTCTCATTCCCATGTCAGACCTCCACATAGCAAATCATATGGCAATGTGTCACCTATGGCTGTATATACATCAAAGAATATAGATGCCAGCCGGTTTGGATTAGTAATTTGAGTTTTGTTAATTGGCTGGCGCACACCTTTGGTGCCTGTCTTGGAATGACTCCCTACCTCTAACCATTCCTCCATTGGAGAGTACTGTGGGTCAAAACAAGTGTATTGACTCTCCTGTTGGCAGATAGAAAGGTGGTCTTATTGTGTATGTATGTCCCCAGGATCTTCTCCCTGGCATGAGAAGTGGGTATGGTATAATAAGTTCCAAGCAACTCCCTGGCCTGACCTGGTTACGCAAATACATGGGTCACATGATGAGGAATCTACGTCTACAGAAGGGGTCCAGATTAGAAGCAACTAATACCAATGAAATATCCTATCCACAAAAAGAAGGTGAGTGCTAACAGAAACCTCTCACCACATTCCCACCTGGCTGGGGCAGCCTCTGCCAATCGTGTGGTGAAGAGTAGAGCAAGAATCACAATAACAACGGGTGACAGTGCATCACAGTAAGGAAACAGAGAAAATAAAGACCGTCAATTTGTTCCACCGGATAGTCGATTCCTCAAGCCTCGGCCATGCGTAGATTAGTCAGCTTCCAGAGTGACTAAAGCAGAGCTGCAGTCTCCCAGAGCCTCTGGAGTTGCAGACTGCTTCTTCCATATGGTTAGCTTGCACAGCATTGATGGATCAGGAATGCACTCCCAGTTTCGAGATGCCAGTTTCACTCTGCTGTGGTGAATCCAGGGACCCACTCTGGCTACCTTTACTGCAGTAGGGGTGGACAAAATGGCAGTGAAAAAGCCTCCAGAGGGCTTTTAGGGGTTGAGCATCCCATTCCTTCACCCATACAGCATCTCCTCATTTAAAGGGGTAAGCATCTGAGGTCAGACTCATGGGTAATCATTCCCTAAACCCAGTGGTGTAAGGTAGTTAGGGTGGAGCCAAGGGCCTGCGTCTGTTGCCTTAAGGTTAAATTGCCTAACTCATTTAGATCCCCCCTTATGCCCTTGATAACAGGGTTGGGGGGGAATAGGACTCCTATAAAGGATTTCATAAGGGGAGAACCCCATTTGCTTCTTTAGCCTTCCACTTGTAACTGCAGTCTGCCTCCCTTATCTCTCCCTGCCTAATGTTAACTTTTCCCCCATTCTTTCCTCCCTCTGGAATAGGGCCTCTAACTGCTGTTAGGGAACAGGGATGATAACCATTCTGGCTCCTTCAAGCTGATAAGGGATTGTGTGGGGGTACAGCAGTTAGAAACTACCCAAAGGTCAGTAGACTGGCCCACAATATGGTTCTACAGGAAGGCTGGCAGGCATGAGACGGCACAAACATTGACAGACACAAAGAAAAAAACAAAGATTATATTGACCAACAAGATGACATCTTAAGATAATGTCCCCAGTTCCCAAACCAGTCAAACAGTCCAGAAGAGACCCTTTGTCCAGTTATGCCCAAATGTCACCTATCAGTTCTGAGACTCTGTGAGAATTATCAGTTATATTGAAACAACACATATATTGAATCTCACATAATCCAGGTGATGGGGGAGCAGTAAGTAATCATTGGTGGCTCTATTCTCCAGGAGTCAAGGCCTAACTTTATTTATTTTTTTTATTTAAATCACCTAATGTTTGTAAGGTGTTATTTAGAGTTTTGCTGAGTATAAACAGTTTGACTTATTTCGAGGTGTAAAACTTTTTCAAAAGCTGGGAGTCTTACCAGAGAAAAAGTCAAGGTAGCCGTTTACCGTTGTTAATTTGCAAATTTTTAGGCAAGCTGAACCTGGATATTATTTTATAATGCCGAGCTTTTATTACTTCTTGTGCCCTTTGTTCTGTTTTGTTTTTAGGGGAAGGCCTCTGCCCAATTAGTAAAAGTATCAACCCATACCAACAAATGTTGGAATTCCTTTGACCTTGGCACATGAGTGAAACCTAATTGTCAGTCTTCCCTGGATAGCATCCAGTGTCCTAACTGCCTGGGAGAGCAAGTTTGTGGTTGAGAGGATTGTTTCTAAGACATACTTCACAGGCTGATGCCACTTGCTGAACTGCCCTTGACAAATTTTTCCCAGTGAACATCCTTTGGGCCATTTGATAAGTTTCATCCCTCCCTAAATGAAAGGCCTGATGCAGTGCTTTAATGATATTTTAGCTCTGTGAGCTAGGTGATAGTAATTGCCCCTGCCCTGTTTGTAACCACCCCAGGGCTGGAAACAGTGTCCATGAGTCAGACCCTATTTTATTTCCTTTGGAGAGTAGGTGGAATTGAGTCTCCTTTAATAATTGGTACAGTGTGCAAGCTATTTTCCTGAACCCTGGTATCTATAGCCTACAATATCCAGTAATTCCCCACAACTCACATAATTGCTTGTCTGTCCTGGAGTTAGTAGCACCATAGTCTCTAATTCAATTAGAATGTCTTTTCCTAGCAAGGGAGTAAGGCTCTCTGGTATTATCAAGAAAGAATGAGAAAAAATGAGTTTTCCTCATATGCACCCCAGACGCTGAGAAAAAAATTTAGTTACAAGTTTTCTGGAGACACCTTTAATCATTATGCTGCATTTGGATAGTTGGCCTGGAGTGGAAAGGACAGAAAAGGTGGCTCCAATATCAAGAAGGAAATGAACTGGCTTTTTAGTTACCTGAGTTTTCCAAAGTTTCCCGAGGCTCCAGGGTTCCAATAGACAGTTGGTTCCAGGGAGCCACCCTGAAGAGCCCCAAGGCCCATCAGTTCCTTTCAGGGACACTGGCTATCTGAGGCCTTGCAGATAGAGGTCCCCAAGTACATTCAGACTTCAGGTGATTGTCTTCACACAAGGGGCATGGCTTACAGGGCTTTGACTTCTTCTGAGGGCAGTCTCATTTCCAGTGCCCTGACTGGCCACATAAGTGGCATTTGTTGCCAGGACCTGGGGAAGTCTGGTCTGACGTAGTGTGTAAGGCCACAGGTAAGGCCTCAGATTTTTCCTAAGCCTCATTTCCTGTTTTGTTTGTTTGTTTTTATCTTGGTTGTAATATACCGGATTGACAGCTCATAAGAGCTCCTCCAAGGTCTCTTCCAGGCCGACAGCCAATTTTTGCCTTTCCTCTGAATACCTAGGGCTGATTGAGTGACACATTTGTCCTTTAAAATTATCTTGGCCTTAAGGGTGTCAGGGGAGATAGCCATGTATGTAATGAGAGACTCCCTCAACCTCTCCAGGAAGGCCATTGGGCTCTCATTCTGTTTGTAAAATAGTGGTTAATTTAGCATAATTTAAGGGCTTCACCTTAGACCTTAATTTCCCTAGAGCACAAGCTTGGAAGTGGTGGCAATACCATTTTTAACGTGATGTTCATAGTCCCAGTTAGGATCTTGGGATGGAATTACCTGGTTCCCAGTAGGAAATGGGAAGTTCCCTATAGGACCTCCAGCCCCATGATAATTAACGAGTTGTGTTTTTTTCCAGTGTTTATGGATCAAAATCAACCCAATTTTTCAGAATGCATCCCAAAGGAGTACTAGCCTTGGTTGGGGAATTGTCCATGTATAGGAGAAAGGAGGAAGAGCATCCCTTATCTTAATTTTCCATAGTTGGCCAAGAGAAGCCTCATATCCTGGCCCTGCATTTTGGCTGGCTATTTGGACGGACAGCCAAAAGCTTTGTCAATCTTGCTAGGTGCTGGGAGCAGTCACTGTTATCCAGGCTTGACCCTACTTCCAAGAGCTGACCTTGTCTTCCCTGATTTCTCCTATCCCTCCATTTTCCACCTGCAGGACTTTGGGGGTATCAACTGTGACCAAGCAAGACTTCCCTGGTTGTAGAAGGATGCACCTACTTTATTTTGGCCCAACAGTAATCCTCTTTACAAATATATCTTAAAAGTCTGGTTAAAACCATTTTTTGTAAGGATAAAATTGGCCCTCAAGGGTGCTTAAAGGGCCAATGCTGAGATCTATTCACTTGCCTTTTTCAGCAATGCCCACATAAATATGTTCTAGTCATGTTGATATCCATTTCAGAGTATCTAGGTTGTTACAAATTGGCATACACTGGGCTAAATGTAACAAAATGGCTCCTATGTATTCCAGTAAAAACCCTTTATATATCATAGTCACCTATGCCTTATATGGCACAGGCATCCATTCCTTTACTAAACAGAAACAACATAAATGTGGAGCATTTGGAGGCTGGCAGGAAGGACATCATCATCACCGTCTCCCCAGCCTTTGGATCAAAGGAGGGGCAATTTCAACAAAGGCTCAAGTAAAACAACTCAAAAGGGCATGCTGTCCTCCACTCCTGCCCTTTTGGTTAAAATCATATTTTTTTTTCATCTTTTTGGGCAGACAAAGGGGGAAAAAAACCTTGTTTACCTCTTTTTTTGTTTTATCAAAAGCATACCAACAATTCAAGAAAACTCTGCCATTCTAACATAGAATAAAGCAGAATTTTAATCTTATACCAGTGTATTTCTAAAATCCATTTATTTTAACCATAGTCCATCTTGACCACATATAAAATTATTTTCTAAGATTTCCCTTCTCAAACCTTCTACAACTTTCCTTTGCTTTTAGATTTTGACCTAAGCCTTTTTTATCCAAAGAAACAGTCTCATTTAGGACAAAATTACTTTCTTTTACCTTCAACAAAAATGTATTCCCATTCCTTATAACTTTCTTACATCTTCTACTTTTCTACATACAGAGTTACTTTCCTTATTTTTATTAGTCTTAATTACATTTAGCAGAATTTTAACTCTTACAAATTTTAGTCTCCAGTGAAAACTATTTGGTAACCAAGTTTGAACTATCTGTTACATCAGAGTTTTTTTTTTTTAGATGGCAAACTTATGAATTCATTAAATATAAAGCATGCTTTTTTAACAGATCTAAATATCCTTAGGTTTGACTTATTTATTTATTTATTTAAGCCACCTGGGTTAGGTTTTGAAACATTTCTTTTTTTTTTTTAAATTTTTTTTAATGTTTATTTATTTTTGAGAAAGAGAGAGAGAGAGAGAGAGGGAGAGAGAGACAGAGTTCAAGAGGGGAAGGGCCAGAGAGAGAGGGAGAAACAGAATCCAAAGCAGGCTCCAGGCTCTGAGATGTCAGCATAAGGCCCGATGCAGGGCTCGAACTCATAAACCACGAGATCATGACCTGAGCTGATGTCGGCCGCCCAACCGACTGAGCCACCCAAGTGCCCCTGGAACATTTCTATATATTAATCAGGGTTTTCTGAAAATTTGCCCAGGTCCTTTTTATTTACTTAGAATCTTGCTAGGAAAATGGAACCTTTATGGGGCCAAATCCACCGTGAGGCATTTCAGTCAATAGATACATTGAACATGCCTTGATTTTAGGGAGAGAATGTTTTACCCTGGCAATCCTGGATAAGGAGAGCATGAAGGTCTAACAGGTGGCTTTTCCCGAGGAGAGGCCTCAGGAAGTGAGTTTGCAAGTACTTGCCTTTCTTGGCTCCTTTAAGGAAAGAAGACCTGCACATAAGGAACTTCTGACCATTTACTCTCTCTTCTACAATATCGATCTAATGTTAAGATAGTACTGTACTGAATACTTCCCTCAGGAGGCCAGGACTCCCCACTCTTCAGGAGATATTTCAGGTGCCTCTTAGCATTGGCAGGCTCAGTATTAAGCTCTCAACCAGATCAGACTCCCAAGGAAGTCTGATGCCACCTTAAGCCATATGAGGTCACCACGGAACCATAGATAGGACTTAACACTCACTTTGGCCTATTGGTCAGGTTGGAACCTTTCCACTATTCATCTCATTACACATAGTTACACACCAACTCCAACCCACCGCCCAGCACCCAGTGACTTAGAGTTGTGGTTTCATTCCTTATTCCTTATGGAACTACTTGGGCAACTCTGGGAGGTGATCAGGCTCCCCATCTGCCTCTTAGGGGAAGGTCTACCAAAACAAAATCAGGTTCTTACCAGTCTGATGGGCAGCATTCCCTTAGCTGGTTCCTGGGTCTCACCAGGTTCCATTCTACATCTGGGGTCCTTGCCCCAGAGGGGCTATTCTCCTATAGATTGAGTGGTCTGCTCGTACCAGGCTAGGTCACTTCTCCCGGTGCTCTGAGTTTCACACCACGGCAACAAAGGAGGTGGAAATGCACCATCTCCAAATCCCAGATGAGCCCCCAAGAAATCTAGCAGGATTCTCTCACATAGAGATGGGACACTGAGGCTCTTCTTTCCAGGTAGCAACTTTATTTGTGCTGTCCTGGGCTCAGTGAACTAAGACCCCAAAAAGGCTGAGCCCCGAGCTCAATGAGGTGTAGCTTTTTATGCAATTTCTATTTCTTGTCTCCAATATATGGTGACACATGTAGCCTGTATTGGACACAATCCAAGTTACAGAGTCATGTCAGAGTTAGGCATACATGTATAGGAGTTGATTGGGCCACATTGTATACATTGCATACTTTGTGCACCTACCAAAGTCATAGAGATTGAAGCCAAATAAGCTTGATTTCAAATCCAGGCTATGCCATGAATTAGTTCTGATATCTTTTTTTAAAGTTTTTTAAAGTTTATTTCTTTACTTGAGAAAGAGAGAAAGAGCCGAGGGAGGCACAGAGAGATAGGGAAAGAGAGGGAGAATACCAAGCAGGCTCTAGGTCGTCAGCGCAGAGCCTGATGACATGGGCTTCAATCTCACAAACCCTGAGTTCATGACCTGAGCCAAAATCAAGCGTCAGACATTTAACGAATGGAGCCACCCAACTGTCTCAGTTCTGATACCTTTATCAATTTGCCCTGTTTTAGCTTCATTTTCTTCATCTACAAATTGAGACAATATCCACTTTCAGATATACTAAATGGATTGAATTAAACAATACTGAAATTGTTAACATAGTGCCAATACATAGTAAATATTCACTAAAGGTAGATATTAGTATTAAAACTATGTTTGTTTCATAATGAAAACCACAAATTAAATTACAATTTTTGCTGAAATCACGATTATCTCAAATCAGTTTCATTGTCTCAGTTCTTTTAAAAATAAACAAAAACAACATAAAGGGTTTTGTTGTTTGTTTGTTTGTTTATTTTGTAACCAGAAATCTAATACCATCCATCAAATATTCTGTGGTCATTTAGTACAAACAAGAACTGTGGAAGGCACAAGAAAATTTAAAATAAGCCAGAGATAGTCCCTGATTTCAGAGATCTCAAAGGCTCGCAGGTGAAAAATGCAGTAAAAATTACTATAACATGAGTTAAATACAGCAGTGTAGTTATATGCACTCTATTGTGGCGGCATATGTATGGGTAGGAGAGCACGTATTTCTGCGTAAATTGAGCAATGTTAGAGAAAGCAATAGGGAATGGTTTTCCGGGTCATCCTGTAGAAAAGGGAGTAAAAGGGGGAAGAGGGACATTTTAGGTTGAGGAAACATCATCAGTGAAGAGAATATGGAGGAAAAACACTTGGGTGTGTTTCCTGGGCAGGGAGCAGTCCACTGCACCATGCAGAAGGTAGAACAGAGAGAGCAGAGGGGTGAGAGATGGGACACTCACCCAGAGGGGTGAGAGACGGGTGAGAGGGACACTGCTCTGTCCATGTCTAAGAAAGGTGGAGGCAAGATTTATGTAGGGTTGTGAAGGTGATGCTGAGGAGTTAGGAGTTGTTCTCACTGGCAGTGCACTGCCAGAATCACCAGAGAGTTTTAAGCATGATCAAATTTATGTTTTAAAAATATTACCCTTTTGGCTTTTGAAGTATAAATCAGAATTAAGAGCTGTTAGATAAGTAAAATTAATTCAGAGACCGTAGGGGTCCCCCTCCCCACTCTTTTTTCTGATGGAAGTGAAATGGTACACACTTGGTAATTATTAAGCATATAGAGTTTTTGTTATGCATTTCCCCCCTCCTAGCCAGGCACGGGGTAAGTCAAGGTCAAAAAGCAAGTTAAAGACATAAACGAACACACACAGTTCCTGATTCTCAGTACTTTATGCAGCTAAATAATGTGAAAATGTGCCTGGATGCTGCCTGATAGTGGGAAGGTTCCATTTATATATGTAAAAACTACCTTTATATGCACAAAATAAATTATAAGAGCTGTGCCACTTAATCAATCTGTATTGCTAGAACTAGGCTCTATAGCTATTAAAAGACTTCTACTTCCTGAGACTTCCTCATGCCATGCAGCTTAGTCATGCCTCCTTGAGCACATGGAGGCATGAATAAACTTTAAAAGAGAAAGAGGAATATGCCTTCACTGCTTTTGTAAACACAGCAGCTGATGTGTTTGCCCTGAAGGGAGAAATCTGCCACTTTGTAAGTTAAGCCTGAGTGAATTGCAGGGCTTCTAGACAGATACTCAGGAAATAGGAAGGAAAACTTTTAAAACAAAATCCTTACCTTCTTTCAAGAGCACAGGATATAGGGGAACTGGCTATTCCGGGAGAAGGCTTAAAAGGTTCAAGCAGAATGGCAATGTGCCTTTTCATGACCACCTGAATCTACGGAAGTAGTTTCATACAGAGACCTATTTTTAAAATGAGGAATCCTAAGTAAAGTAATTGAGGTGCCTTGTCCAAGGTCAACAGTTACTAAGTTGAAGACCTGTAATGGCAGCTCCAGCCTCATGATGGCACACGCAGGAGACTTTTCTACCAGGCCACTCCACATGCAGTGAAAGCAGGGTTGGTTGATTTGGCATGCTTTCATCCTGTTTCCTTATTGCGCATCCCAAGAAGCCTGTCTTTCCTGTGAATTTCTCTCCTACCTTCCTTCCATGGAGAAATGTATTCTGTGTAATCATAACAAAATTTCCTATTAATTCATCCGTCCATCCATTCATCCAGCAAATATCTATTATGCATCTATTAAGCATAGTTATGGGCTACGACAAAATCCCCAAGAAGTTCATAATTGAGAGGCGAAATTGAAAAGAAAGATACCACACGTGTAATCACCAGAGGGTATGGAAAATATTCGAATTTTTTTTAAAGAACAGGAGAATCATAGATGAAAGGGATTAGTTAAAATGTATTCTTCCCTCTTTCCCCCCAAAATAAAACTCATTCTTTCCCTTTAAATCACTGAAAATATACTGTTTCCGTTTTTCTTAATCTCTTAAGAAATATCCAGTGTTGAATCTGACATATTCAGAACCACTTCCTAATTTTGACAGTGAAATGAGATGTAAACCACATGATGAGAAATGGAAGTTTTCCCAAAACACCAGCTAGCCTGCCAAAGTTTGAAATTCTCATAATCTGAATAATTTAGTTATTAGACAACAAGAGCAGCAACATTATTTTTTTTAAGTAGGGTCCACGCTCAACATGAGGCTTGAACTCAGGACCCTGAGATTACTAACTGAGCTAGCCAGGTGCTCCCAAAGCAGTAACATTATTTTTATAAAGTGAATCTCAGTTAAAATCATATTAATTCACTAACAGGATTCATTCATTTAGATTAGCTTGTTGATAGACCAGACCCTTAGCCATTGATAGCGGAAAAGGTGACCTCAGTGAGTCTTTAGATTGTCAGTAGATTCATCTTTAATACTCTTTCCCCTGTGTCTTTAAAAGGAGTTCTTAAGAAGCATGACAAAGGATCTTAAAATGAATAGTTTCTAGAGATAATGCCTGCTCTGGAGATAGGAAAAAACCAATCATTTTCCTCAAACTATACAAAGACAAAAGGCCAATAAAAGAAACTACTTAAATTTAAAAATCCACTTGCCTCCTAAAAACAGAGTAATTAAATGTCATTTCAAATTTTATATAAAGAGTTGGCTCTGGCCTGCTATCACAAAACCTGGAAGTAATGAATAAGTCACTATTTACCTATGAAAGAGACTTTAGCACAGTCTTTCAAGTTGTTTTCAATTCTTTCTATTTCTGAATGTTTCCTTTTAGAATAAAATCAACAAAGGAGATTTTATAAGCAAAAAAAAAAAACCCAAAAAACAAAAAAAAACCCAACCAGGTATTTTTGTTTAATGTAATATACCAAATAATATATTTAGGTTTAGGAGCTATATCTCAAATGAATTAAAAAGGATCATTCTAAGGCTTTTTCTGAAAATCCTGAACATTTCTGTTAGCTTTGCATATGGCACCTTCTTCAAAGCCTGCAATTCTTTAAAATCTTTACCTTTAGAGTTGAATAATAAAAGCAGGATGATTTATACTTCATTTAAAATTAATCTCTGGCCACTGATATTAAAAATAGTGTGGTCATGACCTCTTCTCCAGTTTGGGGGAGAGGTTTTCTCAAGGCTTCTGATGGGTGTGTCTGCTGAGGAGAGGCTGTGGCTCTCCTGAGTGATGAAACCCACTGGAGTCTCCAGGGTCTGCACCTGATGACTGGATATCAGACATAAACTAAGCGACACAAATCAACTGGCACTGTCTGAAATTAAAAAAAAAAAAAAAAAAAAAAAAAGGCCAAGGTCAAGGTTGTTACCTTTTCAATGTTTCTAACTCATTCTTATGAGCTCTCTTTGATGCTGCACTTCCATGGCCCTGTGCATGCCAGTCTTGTCTGATGGACCCATTAGTTTAATTATCGACTGTCTGGCTTAGAATGTGCAGACCTTACTATTATCAAATACATTTCACAAAGTTTGGCTCGCAAGCCATCTGCATCGGCATCACCCGAGATCCTTGTTAAAAATACAGATGACTACAGACCTACAGGCTGAAGATGGAGCTCAGAAATCTTTAATTTCATCCAATACTTCTAGTGATATTTTCCAAGCTGAAGTTGGAGAACCAGGGACTTATAACATGAGAAATATTTATTATTCTTGAACTTGGTATCATGTATTTATCACAAAACGGGCCAATACTTTAATTTTTTAATGCTCATTTATTTAGGGGCCAATACTTTAATGAACTCTTGGCTTATGGATGAGTTTCTCTATTTTCCTTTTTAAGATGCAGGAATGACATAACTATGAAAAGCTTGGTCTTTAAAACGAGGAAAACCTAAATTCAATCTGCCTCAGTCTCCTCACCTATAGATCAGAAAACCTAGTGGTACCTAATGTGATTGGTTATTGTCTGTCTACTCTAGAATATAAACTCCATGAAAGAAGGGTCCTACGGCAAAGTCCTAAGGCACTTTGTATTTTCAGCACTTTGGACTGCACATAGTATTGCGCATGTAATTGTTCAAAATATATCAATTCAGAATTTGTTACAGAAGCTAATTTGATGAAAATATATGAAAAATTGTAATGGGACCTGCAAAGTAAACTATGCCATTGTTGTTGTTGTTATTTTTATTACTATTATGACTTTAAAATATGAAAATATTCAAAATAAGAGAAAAGAGTAATAACAGACATGTGGACTATGGTTTTCTGAGGAAGAAAAATAAAGTAAGATTAAATTTTCGTCAATAAAGTATACATCAATTCAGCAAGGTAGAAAGGTGATTCTGATTCAGAGAAAAAAGCCCGTCATGTTGAAGAAATCACGCAAACTTCACCTTTTCTTAAAGTTATGAGTGCTTAGAGAAAATACTTGAAATTGAGAAATCCTTCTTTTTAAGAATTGCTGAAGTTTAGATTTAGAATTCCACTGAATGAACATCAGAATGGTACCAATTAGCATTTTGTTAATAATTTAGTATATCCTTAAAGAGGATAAGGGTATTTATAAATTTCCAGATAAGTGAACTTGAACTATAAAAATAGCCATGTACTTGTACTGCTAGGGATTCTCAAAAAGAGCCTAATGGTAGTCCTAAAAAAACGAATGGCTCACCCAAAGTTACCACGAGGCCCACCTAAACTACTGCTACCTGTTACTGGTAATTCACTTATGAACCTCTGATACGTGTCTGTCCAAATAGCACCTAAATTACACAAGCCATTTCTGGCTTCCTTACCTGAAATAGTAACTTGTCTCTTACTCTTTTTTACAGCTTACCTTTCTTTATTTTTTTCTTCATGGCACTGATCACCATTCAGCATACCATTTTTTCCTATTCATGTATTGTCTGTCTCCTCACCCAACATAATATAACCAGAAGACCTCCATCAGTGGGCCACTTAAACTACAGACTGTTGGTCCAAGGTTAGGCAAGGTTGGAAAAAAGGCAAAATTTGGGCCAAGACAGTATTGGACATTGGACAGTCAGTACTGGTCTTGGGCAGTGATAGATTTGGTGATGCTGTATCTAACAGGATGCTAATAGATACAGAGAGCCACATGAAAAAAATCTATTTGAATATCAGAGGCTAAGTTAGCATTTCCTAAAGCATGTTCTGTGATATAATTTGGAAACAAAAAAACCACAGATAAATGAGCAAAATAAAATCAGGAAGTATTTCTCCAAATCATACCCTTTCTTTGAGGTTTGCATTGGGTATTAAGATACCAAAAACTATGAGAAATATTGGAACAAAAACACTTCCTTACTTGAATATCCTGTTTCCCACACTTATTTCACCAAGGACTATTTCTTCTTCCCCACATCACATGCATTAAATATCTGAAATGAGTGATTAAGGAGAATTAAGAATACAATGTTAGCCATTTAGGAAAGGAATTAAACCTCCAGAAGAACTCCAGTGAAAACTCCTCTGATCCCCACAAACTCAAGTTAGGGAGATGTGAACCCATCCTGAGATACTCATTTCTCTCATAGAATTCGATAGATACTTTATCTTGCTGGGTCTGACTCTGGGTTCTGGATAGGGATATATAATACCCAATAACACCCTTATATGTATGATTTCTTTATTCCCATGTGATTCAATGAAAGACTAAGGTCACAACATTCAAACTGAACCTAAACGTACAGTGGGGTCCCTGAAGTAATGATGTTTATTTCATTGATATGTAAAACAGATCATTTTGATTCATGTTTAATCTAAAACCTGAGTGAAACCTGGGAAATCAAATAACATTTTTTTTCCAGTATCTGTCCAAAGGGCATTTTGGAAAATATCAAATTTAAATGACCTTTCTTTTGCTAGGTCCTGCAACTGAGAAAAGGGAATTTTAGTATGCTAGGAGAGACCTGAGCCTGGGCCAGTAAATCTCTGCTGTGTCCCTTCCCAGATCCTTACCATCAACCTTGATGGGTCTTTGAAGTCAGAGTAGAGATGGAAATGGTGCCGTGTTGGAAGCAGCAGCAACATGAGCTCCAGATGTGCTGACAGGTGGCCTCCAGGAAGGCTTCACTATAAGGGCAATTAATATGGATGTGACCTTCATCCTGAAATGAGCCAAAGAGACTTTTTGATATTTTCCACGTGTCAGGTCTGAGACTATTTCACAGCAGTCAGGATCAGATAGAACAAGCCTATTAAGGCTCCCCGGATTCAAATTTGCAGTGTGTTTAGAGGAAAGAACATTTATCATGGAGGGTCCAAACTATTTTAAGTTTTTTGCCCTCCATAAATGATAAAACTGTATCTTAAGAGCCTCTATTCCCATCCTAATGCACACCACACACATACATGCACACACACACACACCTCTACAAATCTACGAATACGCATGCATGTACACACAGATGTACATTTTATACTATCACAACAAATATAATACATAAACGGAATATAAATTCCATTTGGAATTATATAGCACACTCTGCATCACTCTTTACCTTTTAGAGTTCACATAGAATATATTTATCCACTTCTAATGTGAAATATCCTACTCCTATTTCAAATTTTAACTTACTCCTCTAAAACTCTTCCCTTACTTCAGAATGAGTTAAGTGGTATTCTGTCTGGGTTTCCATAGCATCCTAAAACACCTATGTCTCTTGGAACCCTTGTTGTATTACATCGAAATATGAATAAGCATCTTATGAACTGAAGATTTCTCAAAGGGCAAGACCTGGTATTGTATTTCCAGAACCAAACAGTGTCTGACACACACTATATCACCAATACTGCTTGTAGAATTTATCCGTATCTAAGCCTCTGTACACAGTTAAATAGTGACTTATCCAGAGAATTTGGTCTAATGACTAAGACAGGCATATGAAAATATAATGGGTCAATGCACTAACTATAATTCTGTGTGTATGAGAGACCTTTCTGAAACCCATATTTGACTGATATTTTTGGCAATCACCTGATTAAGTATGCTTAAAAACAATAAGCATAGTTTATAATTGTGGTGCTAAATTCTTTTCAAAGTTTTATTTCATGGTAGACAGTCCATAATTTTTTTAATCTAATAATTTACTTTTAGTTTGAATTAGGTATTCTTTGGTCGAACATTGAGGACAATAGGAAAAAAATGATTCCTCCCATTGTTTTGAACATAATATCTCAATCAAGGATGCTTGCTATCACTAAATAAATATGATATTTACAAATGGTTTATATTTGGCTTGCAACCATCCTTAGCATTATATGTTCCTCTTGAAACATCTACTCTCTCTGGCTCTTTCAATGGGAATAATCACAAGCAAAGAAGGGCATTCCTTTTGAGAAGTGAGATCATGGGATCATGGCAGCTGTCACATAGATTATGAATTTCTAACAAAGTACTTTTATTTCCCATTATTGTCACACTTTAAACACCTATTTGTCTCTAGCCCCCACAGGGATTGGTTGAACTGTCACAAGGTTAAAAATGTGTACATACAGAGCTGAGGCTATTTTTAACGACATAGGCTATTTTAGGCTTGTCTGATATTTTCTGAAAGCATACTGTCTAATACTCCCTCTGGAGTTTCTCACCATCATCTGAACTACTTATTCTCAGAGAAACTTATAATGGGTAAACTTTACCAACTTCATATCTACTTCATCTTCCAAATCATTAATAAATACAGCACAGAAACCATCTAATCGACTGTTGTTAAAGAGTCTGAGGCTGATTCTATTTTCCAAAGTTATTTCAATTGCCCTTCCTGTCAGTGTTCACTATTTCTCTAAGTGCAGTCTCATTTTAAGTCCCATTGTTCATCACTAGTTATAAGAAAATGACGCCTCCACTTGCCCAAGGATAGAGCACTCCATTGAGGGAAGAATCTCACCCTTTCATGATCACCGTGAAAACCGCTTTCATCAACTACACAATGTCACACATCACAAAACTAACTAAATGCTTCCATTCTCCTTTCTAGGCACCAAACAAGCTATTCAAAGCAGCAATTTATTTATGACAGCAGGAAATTGGTTCCCCCTACTATCTTTCCAATGTGTTGCTGAAGTGAGTATTCTTCAAAAATTAAGTTCATTCCTTATTATTCTCAATGTGAAATGATTTACACTCTATTGTTCTTTATAACTTTGCCTTTCTTTTTTTTTTTTTTTTTTAAATTTTTTTTTCAACGTTTATTTATTTTTGGGACAGAGAGAGACAGAGCATGAACGGGGGAGGGGCAGAGAGAGAGGGAGACACAGAATCGGAAACAGGCTCCAGGCTCCGAGCCATCAGCCCAGAGCCTGACGCGGGGCTCGAACTCACGGACCGCGAGATCGCGACCTGGCTGAAGTCGGACGCTTAACTGACTGCGCCACCCAGGCGCCCCTATAACTTTGCCTTTCAACCACAGTGAGAATTAACCACATTTTATGAGTTTCTCCTCTCCTTTTTGAGAGAAACACAGACACACACACACACACACACACACACACACTCACACACACACTAGCAAAGGGCAAGCTTCAACATAGGTATATCTTAGATAACCCGGAACAATGCCACTTTTCCTAATATGGTAACTACAAGGTTAAAAATTAAACCACTGGATGATTTCTTTAAAGACACTTTGGTCATTTCCTTTGTTTATTAGAACAATGTGTTTACAAAGAATAAGGCATAAAGTCAAAAGATCTAAGTTTGACTGCTCTTTTTCAATAAGTATGTGACTTTTGGAAAGTCCAGCTAACTCTTAAATTTCATTTCTCCTTCTGTAATATGGATGATGGTGACTGACCTGTTTACCTTACCAGGCCATTATAAGACTCAAATCAGCTAATATATGAAGGAACTTTATAAATGCAGAGCAGAATACAAAAGTGATGCAATATTATCAGTCTTCCCCCAAAATTAATAACATTGAAGAAAATTAAAAATTAAGGCAATATCATGATTTTTAAACAAGCATGTGAGAACATATTTTTAAAAAATTTCCCAAATGTTAAAAGATAATTTTAAAAACCAAGCCTAGCACACTTAAGCTGAAGTAGTGTTCAAGAGGTGTGATTATAGCAAAGCTGTACTTCTCTTTAATGGAAATAAACATCAAGTAATAAAAAATGAGACAGGCACAGGCAAGTAATTTTCCCACAGAATAGAATCAAACTATTCTTCCTAACAAGACAATGTATAAGGGTGGTCCTCCACTAGAAGGGGTGAGAGAACCAAAGAATAAACTAGAAATTTGAATGGGAGTCCTTAAAAATGTAATCGAGAATTGATGTATCTTTATGTCTTTGGCTTCAAAGCAGCTAGAGAAATAGAGGACTCAGGTACAAGTAATATCAATAAACTTTGCTTAAAGAGAAACAGTCCAATGCCTTACCTGAGCGGTTTAATAAATTGTTTCAAGGAGAATTGCTGGGAACCGGGTTACTAGGAGCTGACCATGGTTGAGAGGAAGAATTGACACATTTAAGAAAAACAAAGCAGGGGCACCTGGGTGGCTCAGTCAAGAATCTAATGTCAGCTCAGGTCATGATCTCACGGTTTGTGGGTTCTAGCCCCATGTCAGGCTCTGTGCTGACAGCCTACAGCCTGGAGCCTGCTTTGGATTCTGTGTCTCCGTCTCTCTCTGCCCTTCCCCCACTTGTTCTCTGTCTCCCCAAAATAAATAAATGTTTAAAAATTTTTTTAAAAAAAGAAAAACAAAGCCTAGTGAAGGACATTTTGGATAGTCAGGCCATGGTGATTATTCTGTTAATCTCTTGTGCATTTCTTTCCCTTTCTCTAATTTGATAAGACTATACGTAATAAAAAGAACTTAGAACTAGTTAATTCCCCACTAGTAAACCAGGTTGGCAGCTTTACACAGAACCTTGAAGTGGGACTCTGTTACTTGATCTGTAAAATGGGAGAGTCAAAATGGGGATTGGGAGTCTTCCAAATTTTAACTATATTTTCTAAAAATCCTTTTTCCCTGAAGTGTTCTTCATGTATGTGCTGCTAAAGCTATTTTTTTTTTATTGGTTTGCTTGTTTTCAGGATAGGAATTGAGACTTATATTGGTAACCAGTGACTAATATTGGTTACGCTCCACTCTGTGTCCTACATGGCTCCACATTGCTACTTCTCCCACCCCACTCCCATCTGCTTTCAAGCATCCATTTCTGTCTTTTTTTTAAATTTTTTTTAACATTTATTTATTTTTGAGACAGAGAAAGACAGAGCATGAACGGGGGAGGGTCAGAGAGAGAGGGAGACACAGAATCGGAAGCAGGCTCCAGGCTCTGAGTGGTCAGCACAGAGCCCAATGCGGGGCTTGAACTCACGGACCACGAGATCATGACCCGAGCTGAAGTCGGACGCTTAACCGACTGAGCCACCCAGGTGCCCCCCATTTCTGTCTTAAGAGGCTTCTTTGATGTTTTAAAGTTCTGAAAGTTTCACCAGTCTAGAAATCTTGGCAGACAGGAGTGACTTTAGATTTTGGAAAGCTAAGATAGCTCTGTCCAATAATTGTCTCCATGAAAATCAGTGTAGAGATAGTTGAATGCTCATGCGCAACAGCCAGAACTGAGTGGAAGGAAGGAGGACATCTTCCAATGACCTCCTAAGCAGACAACATCTTGACTCCCAGACCAGGTATTTCAGAAATTCTTGGTTCAGAATGAAAACACATTGGCACCAATGTCCCGGAGAAATGAGTCTAACCATGATACTAGTCGTTAACTTTAGCTCTAAGAGAAGATATGATAGCTGTAAGGAACAGATTCTCAACCTTCCACCATGTTATCTATCAGTTAATTAAGTAGGTAAATTTATGAGAGTATTATGAAAGGTAAATTTATGAGAGTCCCTTTAGTGTATTCTAGGTCTACACTGTATGCAAATAAACTAACCAGTTCATATATTTATATTTATTATTCTTATATACAGTATATTTGTTCATCATTGATACAGTTCAGCAAAGCCTATACTGTTGTTTTTGGTCTGTTTGTTGTTGACAGTGATTGTAGTTTGAGGTACTCAGTTTAATGATGAATTAGCATTCTTCAGTTGGGTTCCATGGTTTATTCCCAACCATGTTCAACACTCTCAACTTTAATAAAAGAAGAAAAAGAGGAAAACAAACAAACAAAAACTTGGCACTCAGCAAAGTGGTAAAAGCTTGAATGACAAATATGTTACACCTCTCACACAAAAGTCACTTTTGAGTTTAGAATCTGAAATGCTCTCCTGAGATAACCTCATCCTAAGAAGACAGGGAGAAGGAACAGGCAAACATACTGGCATGAAATATGGCCAAAATGAAAAGTAAAGAAGACACCGGCGCTCACCATTGTGTGTCTAATATGCATTGAGTGCTTCAAATACAATAGGTGTTTCCTTCATTCTTCAAACCCTGAAGGCAAAGAAAGGGGCAAGCGTGGCTTAATAACCTTTCCAAAGTCATGCAACTAAAAAGAAATAAAGTCAAAGATTTGATACAAGATTGATCTGAGCACAGGTTTCATGTCCAGGATTTTTTCAGGTACATGAAGGATAAAAGAAGCAGTGATAGCCCACATTACGGAGCATGTACCACTTTCCAGGCACTGATCTAAGAACTTTGCATATGTTACCTCATTTGTTCTTCTACAACAAAATTTTTTTAAATAGATATTATTAAAATCCCTTATTTAAATAAAGAATTAACATAGAGTTTAATGAACTTGCTCAGTGTTGCCCACCTTGTCAGGGGCAAAAACCCAGGTGTGAACACTATAATTTTGACCTTAAAGCTAATGTTTAGTCACTATTCTTAGTATACAACAGCTGAACTCTAAAACATTGTCCAATCTTTTATGGACCAGAACTCCATACTCCTAGTACTCAGTGCATTCATTCAAAGGCTATTTATTAAGTGCTGACTATATGATACACTCTATTAGAAACTGGGGATCCAAAGAAAAGTAAACCAATGACTCCTGCCTCTGCTACCTTGTAACAGTAATAGCAGCAAAAACCAAACCCGGTCACAGAAGGCCGTCTATACTTATATGATCACCAATGATAAAAACCACAAATCCTAGCCTGGGTAGAAATAGGAAAGAAATAGAATATTAAAACCAAGATGAAAATGATGGTAGGATCTGTTTCATATATGTGTTGGGTCATGTTATATGTCTAATTAATTAAAGTAAACCCTCAACAAACATCCTGTACCAGGCCTCTTTTAGATGCTCAGGGAGCTGCTAGTAAAGGAAAAAGAAAAAATTCCCTATCTTAATGGAGCTCACATTTGCTACAGCCCGTTTTCTTTACTGTATTACCTTTATCACATCACCTTTATCAGTAGAAGCACTATTAGTCTAATTAAAATATAAATGGAAGACATTTGCTATTGATTTTGTATATTTCAAGATATATATGGAAAAATAGAATATCTGATTTTATAAATAACTATTATTCAGATCCATTGATTAAAAAATATTTAACATTAAATAACGCTGATCATTATATCTCCTGGTTAGTTTGAATATCATTTTCCTCTAGTAGATAGTGAAATAATGCCTACTTCTACTTTTAAGCCCCTTTGTTGAGCTGTTGATTTCAATCCTGGCAGTGTTTATGCATATGGAACTTACTACATGTCAATCAAGCTCTCTTTCTCACTACCTGGGACTCCACCTCCCCCACCCCATGCCACAACTCTTTTTCATCAGCTAATAGGAAGTATAAAATGGGATACTGCACCTCTACCTTAAGTCCACACTATCTTATACTTTATCCTAAAATATTCCTTTTGTCTTGGCATCTTTGTTATATATATATATATGTGTGTGTGTGTGTGTGTGTATATATATACACGTATATATATACACGTGTATGTATATATATATATATATATATATTACCAAATGTATTGTGCCTTTGACTTTATGGCAAATAGACAAATTAAACATGAAGAAATAAAGGCACTGCCCAATCTGGCTTAAGTGCAGAAGTCCATTTAATTCTACTGCTCTTCCCAAGTAGTTCCCAGGGTCCACACTGAATGGATATAATTTTGCAGCTACTAATTTTCTTAGGGATTCTAAAGAAGTCATGAGAAAATATGTATGTGGCCAAAAAAGAGCTTTTTAATGCATTTTGCAATTTATGCAAATCTATACCTACTATAGCTTGCCATTTAGGAAATTACCTTAAACCATTTTCCATTCACCCGCCATTAACCTAGCTTGACGGATGTCCACTAACTTCCCTACAGTTAAGGCACTATAAAATCTCCATTTATCCCACCAGCTAGATTTTATTTTGCTCAAAAGACTCCTGCCATCCCCAATGGTTGTTAGCCACCATGCAGAGCCTTCCCACTTTTGTTTTAGTGAAAACCTTTCAAACCAGTACTCAGAAGCATTTACCTCAAAACCCCCTTCACCATGTCTTGCTGAAAACAAAGCTCAAAGATATTTTCTTTTTACTTAAAAAAAAATTAATACAATTTTACCTAAAGGGCTGTTCAGTTTGGGAAAAGATTGATACAAATCATTTCTGATGTGCAGGCATCCCTGAGTAATGCATATGCTGTTACCTGTTGGCATTTTTCTCTACCTGCTTGAGTGTACCTGTCAACTTTGAAAGAGGCAATAGCTGATTTTCAATGCAAGCTCATCTGCAAGCAGAGGCTTAGAAAGAAACTCTCAAACAGAGCTTTTACATAATGCCTTGTTCCTACGGAAACCATTTTTGTTTTGTTTGAGCAAGAACTGACCCGTTTCTATCATATGAAAGAGTGTATGTGCATGTGTGTTGTATTTTGCATTTTGATCCTCAGACTGTAATTATAAAGCCTGATCCACTCATGTTGAAAGGACATGATCTTGTATGTTTTCTCTGTTTATTCTTTATACAGGGAGAGGGTTTCAATTTGAACTGAAGAAATCAGACACACCTTTGATATTAGAAGCATTTTAATTGTTTATTAATACAAATCACCATGAATTTATTGAGGTCAGACAAATAAATACAATAATGTCACTGTGTTAATTTATTGATAAAGTTATCTTAATAAGGTAGTTATTCTAGGCTTCATAGAAAGAAGAAGCGTACTTTTTATAAATTGTTCACAAGATGTATTTCTCTGTGTTTAGGAAAAGATGTTGACATTCATACGGAAAATATGTTGACATTCATACGACTTCAAGTCCATTTAGTCAAAGTTATTATTTATCTTCTATATATTGTGTAATGCAAGGATCACTGTGCAAATCAGACTGTTTTGATCCTAAAACTTCATTTTTCTTTCTACCCTCAGGGGAAAAAAAAACCCTGTTCAATTTTCAATGACTTTCAATAGCAATGCTAGTTATTCCAGATTGTTCATATCCCTGAATAAGGGAATCGGCCTCAAATGGGAAAGTTCTTTTTCTATCTGTAATAGAATATGTTTTTAAAAATTGGTGGCTCCAATGTCAACGTATCATGGGAAATAATACATATAATCAGTAATTTCTTTGTTTCTGAGATGTATTCCAAAATGCAGAGTATATCTCAGGGGCAAATCTGGATTTATTTTTCTCCTTGATTACAAAACCCATGGAATTAGGAATCAGAAAATCATAAAGTAACTGTGTATTATAGTCATGACATTCCTTCTTTACTGTCCCACTTCCTACAGATATGCATGAAATAATTACCTCCTTTTTCCTTATAAATAACACCTTACAGCCTGAGAAGCACGGTTCATACTATTCATGCTCAGGACTGTATCTCCTGCAGTTGATGGTGTGGGTACATGAGGAGAGGGAGGTTTGTTCATCATTCAACTTTGATGCCTTTATAGTATGGCCATCACTCACCAGAGCATTGCATAAATAATGAAAGCATTGTGTTCTCTGAAGGGACAAGAGAACACAACATGAGTAAAGTTCCCACTATGGATTTGGTTTTTCCAAGACTCTTCTGTCTCTGTTGTTATTTTTTAATCATCACTCCCACCAGGCATTGTTTGCCTATTGCAACAGTAACTAAATGAGTTGAGAATTCTGTCAGGTTTATATCCACAGCGGTTACTGCAGACATTACTAACTCATTAAAAAAAGAAATTCAGAAGAAACAAAGAACTTTTACTCTCCTTTTCAGATATCACTATTTAACAATAACTATTCCTGGTTCCAAAGGTATAGATGCAAACTACGGCTCCACAGTAGGCCAACTTATTGTTTTTGTTTAAAATAACATTGATAAATGCTTAAGAAAATGTTGCCTTATATGGGGCACCTGGGAGGTTCAGTCAGTTAAGTGTCCTACTTCGGCTCAGGTTATGATCTTGTGATTCATGGGTTCAAGCCCCGAATCAGGCTCTGTGCTGACAGCTCAGAGCCCAGAGCCTGCTTCAGATTCTGTGTCTCCCTCTCTTTCTGTCCTTTCTCCGCTCCCACTCTGTCTCTCTTTCTCTCTCTTTCTCTCAAAAATAAACATTTAAAAAATTATAAATAAAAAAAAATGTTGCCTGATAAAGTTCATTCTTTGCTTCATTACAGCTATGTGCATTATATGCCCTAAAGAGTTTGTTGTTTGTTTGTTTGCTTTTTCCTAAATAGTTTAAAAAAAAATTTTTTTTTCAACGTTTATTTATTTTTGGGACAGAGAGAGACAGAGCATGAACAGGGGAGGGGCAGAGAGAGAGGGAGACACAGAATCGGAAACAGACTCCAGGCTCCGAGCCATCAGCCCAGAGCCTGACGCGGGGCTCGAACTCACGGACCGCGAGATCGTGACCTGGCTGAAGTCGGACGCTTAACCGACTGCGCCACCCAGGCGCCCCTTTCCTAAATAGTTTAAATGGCCAGACATTAGCACATCTTTTGATAGATAGTAAGACCTCGGTAAATATAAACTATTACATGTGAAACAATGACACTTTTGAAAACAAATCCTACCCTGAAAGGACATTACTGATGTGCCATCATCAAAGAAAATTAAAACTATGAACTGGAGGCTTAGAATTCTAAATAAGGAGATACAAAATTGATTTAAAAAAAAAAGACTTCATCTTTGAAATTTAAATGTATTGGATTCTTAAGGTGAAAATGGTCATAAATGATTAAATGTCCAACTTTGGACATGTTTGTGAAAGCTTAGCCCTTTTGCTCTCAAAGAGTATTTTTAAATCTTTGTTTCCAGAGCCCTGGGTTTCCGTAGTGTTGCCAGGGTGCCTGCTTCCAGGAACCAGGGAACAGGGGTTGGAAAGGTGATGCTTTATCTGTAGGGAGCTAAAGTACAGAAAGGAGAAAAGAAAATGTGGAGAAGAATCTTGAAGTGGAATATAGGGCAGGATTTTTCCAAAGCATATTGTATTATTAGAAGATAATATATCATGATAACACAAAATGAAAGGCAGTTGGTAGGATAAGGTTGAAACAACACTGACTTCAAGACAAAGAGACTGGGTTTGATTACTGTGATTATCATTTAAAAATGTTGCAGTCCTAGGAAAGTTATTAAACCTATGAGATTGCTTATTCATGAGCAAAATAGTGAATTCCAGTAAGAACCAATGTAATGAGTATACGAACTAACATATGTGAAACTTTCCATACAATGTGTGGACCTTGTAAATCCTGCACTTTCTAAGACAGGCTTGTGAGTATGCTCAGCTGAGGTGAATATAGCAAGATAACAATGTAGGTGCAATTTATGAATGTATAGAGAAAATGAAGACTAGATTTAAGTTATAAGAAAATATCTAAGATAAGATTAATAATAGTCTAGTCCAACAATACAATAGTTCGACATAGGATTTTTCTACTTTATGGTGGTGAGAAAGTGATACCCATTCAGTAGAAACCATACTTTGAATTTTGAATTTTGATCTTTTCCCAGGCCAGTGATATGAGGTATAACACTCCTGTGATCTGAACTGTGTCAGTGAGCTATGGCCCCTGGTCAGCCACGTGATCACAAGGGTAAAGAAGTGACCATCTTCTGTAAACTTACGTAAACTTACAATCACTCTGTACCCAACCATTCTGTTTGCCACTCTCAGTACAGTATTCAACAAATTACATGAGATAGTCAACACTTTATTATCAAGTAGGCTTTGTGTTAGATGATTGTGGGCTTAATGTGAGGGTTCTAAACATGTTTAAGGTTACCTAGTCTAAGCTCTGATGTTAAATAGGTTAAGTAAGTATATTGATTGCATTTCAACTTACAATATTTTCAGCTTATGATGGGTTTATCAGGACATAGCCCCATTGTAAGTCATCAGACTAAAATGTTTAAATGAAAGTAATTTCCCTTTTTAATGTGTGACTATCAATGAAAATATATAAAAAAGATATTTTGGTATTGTCATTTGGAAGACAGGGGGTAGCAGCATGCTTACTTGCTGCTGTCCTGGGGCATGTGAATGTTTTAACATCTCATGATTTGGGTCAGTAGAAGGTATGTTGTAATCCCTCAGATACTGTGATGTTTCTATAGCATTGAACATTATTAACAATTTCCATAAATTATCTTCTCACGTTTAAAAAATGTTTATTTATTTATTTTGAGATCAAGAGAGAGAGAGAGAGAGAGCACAAGCAGGGGAGGAGGGATAGAGAGAGAGGAGAGAGAGAATCCTAAGCAGGCTCCTTGCTCAGCGTGGAGCTTGGCAGGGGGCTCCATCCCACAATTCTGAGATCATGACCTGAGTTGAAATCAAAAGTCCGACACTTAGCCAACTGAGCCACCCAGGCATCCCTATTTCTCACATTTTAATTCCTTCTCCAATGTTCCCTGCAAAAATTGAAACCCTTTATCATCCCAAATGCTTATTTTCTCTCCTTTCACTTAGTGTCAGGAACATTAATTGAGAAAAAACTAAAAGCCAATGAGCAGATTAATATCACTACAGGACTGTAGTTCCCAACTTCCTTTGGGACCTTGGTTATGACCATGAATTCTGTAACATGCCTGTTTTGCTTTCTTCTGCAATTCCAGAATTTCCCCAGTCTGATTAAGACATCTACATCTGACATTCACTTTTAGCAGATGCCCTTAACATTTACTTGAGAGTAAAAAGGAGACTTTTCTGTCACCTGGGATGACAAGAATCTCATGAACTTTTTCTTTCACCACCCACAAGTATATATCCACATCAAAAAAATCTTATTTTATTTTTCTTATTTTAGTAGGAAAGTGTTTTCTTTTGTGTTCTGTGCTCTGAATATACCTCTTCAGAGACCTGTCTCCCTATTTCCTTATATTCTTCCTGTCTCTTAATTCTGGAGGATATGAACACTTTTAAAAATAACAGCAATAAAAAACAAGTAACCATTACCAAATGTATTATGATGTGAGATGAGAAAGTCATTGTTACCCATTTTATCACCCATTTTATTTATTACTCTTCATTTCACTGTTACCTGGATGCTTTTCCTCACCCACCACTGAAACTGCTGTGGCTGGGGTTAAAAGTTCCTTAGGGAAATGATACAGATAGCTGGAAAACCCAGGCCTATGTAAAAGAACCTTTGTTTCAGAAATAATAAACAGAAAAGCCTAATTTTTTCCTGTTTCTTCATTTGATTAAAAGAAAATTGACGCTAATGCTTCCAGGAAGATGGAGTAGATATACTTTTCCCTAGTTCTCCCTATTAAAAAAACACAAACAAACAAAAAACCAAACTAATAACCTTGAACATAATGTATTAAATAAACACAAAAGGTCTATAAAGATAGAGTGCAGATAGGCTATGGAGCTTAGTACCCAAGGAATGATATGATGGTGATGTTTGGAGTTTATTTTTGCCTTAGAGATCTTGGACCAGGAGCTGGCTAAGCTAGCAACTTGGAAAGACAAACAGCAGCAGAAAAGAAAAGCCCCAACAAAAACTATTCTCTGTAGCCAAAGAACTCATTAAGAGGAGACTTCAAGTCAGAGGTGCTTTAGACATAATCACTCTAGTCTATCCAATTACATAGAAAAAACTGTGCTTCCATCCAAGCATTATAAGCAAAGGACAAGAGAAGAGCCTGGACTTCCACTACTGTGAATTTCTAGTAAGGTGACCCAATATCCCTATTAGGCTGGGGTCAGAGAAGGCCAAGTAGAGAGCCAGAATTTTCTTACCAACCAGTAGCAAACTCCTCCCCACCGAGGGGTAATGGACACTTAAGGTATCACTATATTCCAGGTGCCTGGATGACTCGGTCGGTTAAATGTCTATCTTCGGCTCAGGTCTGTGATCTCCTGGTTGGTGGGTTTGAATCCTGTGTTCAGCTCTGTGCTGACAACTCAGAGCCTAGAACCTGCTTCAGATTCTGTGTCTCCCTCTCTCTCTGTCCCTCCCCTACTCACTCTCTCTCTCTCTTAAAAAATGAATAAACATTTAAAATTTCTCTAAAAGATATCACTGTATTCCAAGGAGAATGACTAAAGTAAAAAAAAAAACCACATATATGTATACACACACACACACACACACACACACACACACACATATGGCAACACCCAATGCTGGATCCTGAAGGATGCAGAGAAAATGAATCACTCATAAAATGCTAGTGAGAACATAAAACAGTGCTGCTATTCTGGAAAACAATTTGGCATAAAGAGCTAAACAAGTAACTACTGTATGACCCAAAAATTGCACTCCTAGGATTTATTCCAAAGAAATTATGACCTATGCTCAGACACAAAGCCATACACAAATATTTATAGCAGCTTTATTTGTAATAGCCCCAAAGGTTTCCCTCAAAGTGTGAAATTTTAGAGCAACCATTCCATGGAATACTACATAGCAATAAAAAGCAAAAAAAAAAAAAAAAAATACTGATCCAGGCAACCACCTGGGTGGATCTCCAAAGAAGCGCACTCTGTGAGAACTGGTTGAGGTAAAGAAAGCCAATCCCAAAAGATAAATTACTGTATAATTGCACTTAAGTAACTTTCTCAAAGTGACAAAATTATAGAAATGGGAAGCATATAATGACTCCCAGGTGTTAATGCAGGGGTGGGGTAGGAAGGAAGTCGCTGTAACTGAAAAAAAGGCAGAATGAGAGCTCCATGTACTGAGGAGACATTCTGTGTATGAATTATGTGCATGTCAAAATCCTGGTTGTGATATATACTATAATTTTGGAAAATCTTTTCCTTGGGGGACAACTGGATAAAGGGTACGTGGAATCTCTCTGTACTATTCCAACTGCAAACAAATTTCTATCTTGAAAGAAAAAGTTTAATTGAATAAAGTAAAAAGAGATAAATAGGAAAATATAATTGAACATTGAATGCAAATACAAGAATAACAAGTTGAATGGTTTGTTGTTTATGACAAATTTAAAGCTTAAATGAAATGGATACATTATTTGAAAGCTAAAATCTACTCAAACCGAAACAAGGAGAAATAGAAATTCTATCAGCCCTAACTCTGATGAAGAAAATGAATTTATAATTTAAATATTGCTCTAAAGTAAACTCCTGTTCCAGATGACTTTATTTGTGAATTTTCTTTCAAATATAAAGAAGATATGAAATCAGTTTTGCATAAGAAATAGAAAGACAAGACTTCCCAACTCACTTTATGTCAATAAACTCTGATACCAAGCCACACATGAATATTATAAGAAAGAAAACAACATGTCAGAACAACATATTATGTACAAAGACACAAAAAGTTTAACAAAATGTTAGCAAAAAAACCCAAAACGAGCAGTATATAAAAAGGATAGATTAACATGATTAAAGTGGGATTTACCTCATGAATGCAAGTTTAGTTTTGTTTTGCAAAATCAATTAAAGTGGCTAGATTATTAAATAAAGATAATATGACTATTGCAATAAATGCAGAAATCATTTAACAAAAATCTTTTTGTTTCCAAATTTTCAGGAAAGAAACTTTTAGCAAACTAAGAACAAATAAAAACATCATTCAATGTGGTAGAGTATAATTAAATTTATATATGTATATAAGTATATACATGTGTATGTGTGCACACATACACACAGCCACGGCTGCTAACATAATTAATGGAGAAATCCAGAGCAGATTTTTTTCCATTCTATAATAGGTGAGAGGTCCTATCCAGTATAAAGAGGCAGGAAGAAAAAAAGCATAAACTTTAAAGAGAGAAAGGCATGATTATACATGCAGAAAATCTAAACAAAAAAAAAAATCTGCACACACATACACAAACTGCACTGATTACAATAACATTTTTAGCAAGATCAGTGGATAGAAGGTCAACATAAAAATTAATTGTGTTTTTTATACCAGCAAAAATTTGGAGAAAATAAAACAACTTTAAAATATATATCATTTAGGATATATAAAAATATAAAATACCATTGCATAAATTTAACAAATGATGAGAGACACACCTACCCTGAAAACTGACATGAAATGCTAATTTTAGTTACAGCAGTCTTGCATAAATGGAGAGATACACTATACTGATGAGTTGGAAGGCCCCTAATTGTTAAAAATTAAATTCACCCCAACCTGATCCATAGAATAAATGTAGAATTAATGCCTTCCCAACTGAAGTCCTAGCAAGGTGGGTTTTGTTTTTTGTGTTTGTTTTTTGGAATTGACAACTGATTTCTAAAATGCATATGGAAATTTTATGGATCTAGAATACCCAAACAAATATCAAAAGAACAAAGTTGGAGAATTTCTATTGCCAGATAGTCTAACCATATAGCTACAGTATTTAAGACAGCGGGATAGTCACGAGGATATATAACTTGATCATAGATAACTAGAACAATGGGATAGAATAAGGAGTCTAGAAATAACCCATACTTTTACTTTTAATTGATTTTCAAAAAAGGGACTGAAGCAGTTCAGTGGAGGAAGGAAAGTATTTTTAACACGTGCTGCTGGAACAGCCACAAGAAACCTTCGACCCTATTTCATATTTAGACAAAAAATACTTTGACAAGACTCACAGCCCTGGATGTAAAACATGAGAATATCTTTTTACACAGATGTCATGATTTTTTAACACCCAAAATACTAACAATAAAAGGGAAAAAAATAGTAAATTTGACTTTCGCAAAATTTTAAAATAAGCTCTTATTTTTTGAAAGAACCATTAAGAAAATAAAAAGATATGTGACAGATGGGGAGAAAAATATTCACTAATATCCTATCCTTGTTTTCAGAATATATAAATATATATATATAACTCAATAATAAATGTAATATTTAGACTTATACAGACACTTCACAATGCATGTGATGGGCTGAACTATATCCCCTCAAAATTTACATATTGAAGCCCTAACTCCAAAATGTGACTGTATTTGATTATAGCATCTTTAAAAAGGTGATTTATGAAATCATTGAAATGGGCCCGAGTCCAATAAGACAACAGGAAAAAACTGGACACACAGATAACAGGAATGCCCTTACATGGAGGAAAGACCATGAGAGGAAGCAGCAATGTGTAAGCCAAGGAGAGAAGACTCAGAAAAACCAAACATACTAACACCTTCATCCTGGACTTCTAGCTCCCAGAACTGTAAGAAGATAAATTTCTATTGTTTTAGCCACCCAGTGTGTGGTGTTTTGTTATGGCAACTCTAGCAAACTACTGCAATGTAGCTATAAGAGTAACCAGTAGCACTGCAATAAATGTTTGATATTACCAGTCATCAGATAAATGCAATATTAAACCACAATGGGATACTACTTTACATCAACTAGAGTTACTGAAATTAAAAGCCTGACAACAGGGGCACCTGGGTGGCTCAGTTGGTTAAGTGTCCGACTCTTGGTTTCAGCTTAAATCATGATCTCACAGTTTTGTGGGTTTGAGCCCCACACTGGGCTCTGAGCTGGCAGTGTGGAGCCTGCTTGGGATTCTCTCTCTCTGTCCTTCCCCCAATTGTGTTGCCTCTGTCTGTCTCAAAATAAGTAAATAAACTTTAAAAAAAAAAAAAAAAAGCCTGACAACACCAAGTATTGGTGAGGTTATAGAGCAATTAGTCCTTCCATGTATTGGTAGTAGGAGAATAAAATAAAATAGTGCAACCAAGGGAAAACTTTGTCAATTTCATACATCAAACATACATGTATCCTATGATCAAGAAGTTCCACTGATGAGGCTCCATCTAAAAGAAATTAAAATATATGTCCACAAAAACATTTATAGGAATATATGATCCAACTTTAATATAATAGACTAAAGCTGATAACAACAGAATTATATACTGATCTATAGAATGAACACACAGAAATTTATGAAGTGTTGTATATTTGGAGAGTATAATACTACTTAACAATAAAATAGAACTACTGATACATGAAACAACATGGATGAATCTCAACAACATCACGTTCAGTAAGAAGAAGAACAAATATACATTGTACTTGTTAATGTATATGAAGTTCAAGAACAGACAAATCAAAACTGTAACTGTCTCTTAGAGGGAGGACAGAGATTATTTTTGGATGAAACCAAGGGAAATTTGGAAAGCGTGATTCTTTATCCTGATAGGAGCATAATTTCCATGTATGCATTTGTCAACACTGACAGAACTATATACTTAACATTTGTGTATTTCACTCTCTATATTTTAAAGTCTCAGTCATTTGGAAGATTATCCTAAAAATTGATAAGAAGACTTCACCTAGGGATGAAATTTGGATGCCAGAGGGACAATGTGAAATTTTTCACTTTTATAGCTTTTGAATTTTGTACCATGTGCATGAATATTATTCATTTAAAAATATAACAAAATGGTTTCAAAATTTTGTCAAAACAAACCACAAACTCCATTTTGATTAAGCTAGGAATTAAGTATGATCTCTATACATTGTAAAGGCTGCCAATGGGGCAGGAGCTAAGTGAGAGGAACAGGTCAGGCACATCTTTGGAAGAAGTTTCACAAGTGGCGAAGACAGGAGATTTCAGAGTACCAATCATGATACACTTCATGAAGGCAAGGGATGCAATTGATATATTGATTGCCAAATCAATAAATATAAATGTATTTAGCTCAAGTTTAAAAAAGTACATCGCACTATGCCACAAAAGAAAGCATAGCTTTGTAAACTGTAAATGACATATCAAAATCAAAATGATTAAGAAGTTTTGAAAATAAACAGAAGGATACACAGAGAGTAAACAAAGTTAATTATTAATATTGGATATTGTGGAATTCAGTACAAAAGAGCATGAATTGGAAAAAGTAGAGAACCTAAAATACTAAAAGATACAACGCAAAATGAGGACATAGAAGTTAATAATGTATATGAATTTAAATAAGATAGCAACATTTGCAAATCTAAAAGCAGAAAATTAAAGGAGAAATAGATAAAACACAGTTGTAATGGAAGATTTTAATTCATAGCTAACTTCCCTAACTCTAGTACAGCTTACGTAGTCAAAATAATTAATTAGGATATGGTACATCCAGATGTAGTCCTAAGTAATAATAATTAATAACAAAGACCAAATTATAGGATTCAGAGTCCCCAAAGATGAGGATCACATTTGAAGAGAAGTGTACCTTTAAATCTTTTCATGGCAACTTTAGGAATTGGCTGAACCAGCTGGCTTCACAAGACTTCTTGGATTCACTTTGGTTCAATGAATCAGGGGAGGTAAATTCAGAACCACACAAACAAACCATATTTGCAAGAGGCAGTCTGCTTGTCTGGCAGCAGAGCAGAAGGGACCTTGGAGTTAGAAGAGCCAACTAGGCTGGAATACTACTCTGGCTCCTTCCCATCCTGTCATCCCTTTCCAAACCCCACCATAAATTTCCTTCCAGTTAATTTCCTGCCATGAAAACCCAATTCATTCAATGATGATTAATAAAGAAGGATCAAACACAAATATAATACCTAAAATAAGAAACAGAAAGGCAAAAAGACTAGGGGTAAACACTGATCGTATTTGACTCTTCAACTCAAGAGTAAAACCAACGTATCAGAGTGATAGAATATAAAATATTATGTGCCCTAATAAGTAAAAATAATGTAGAAATTATATAACAAGTGAAAATGGAGAAGAGAAGAGAAAGTGGGAGATAGAATAAGATAACTGGTTACATTATCTGATAAAACTGAGCATCAAAATATCATTTTCAGCTGAAAAATCAAGTAAAGGAGTTCTACTATGTCCTGAAATAAAGAATGGCCCTTATTTTCAATTGTCTATGTAGTAGTTACTAAAATATTTCACTTAGTAGATACCAAAGAAAACCTTCCAAAAAAGAAATAGTGTGTGTACACACACACACACACACACACACAGACACACACAACATATTATCTGAACAAAATGGGATAAAACTAGAAATGAACTATTAAACCATAAAATAAAAAATTTCTACCAACTAGAAATTTAAAACTGTTTCGTAAGCATCTCTTCTTTAAAATAGTGAAATCTTGGGGTGCCCGGGTGGGTTCAGTTGGTTAAGCATCCAACTTCGGCTCAGGTCATGATCTCACAGTTCATGAGTTTGAGACCCTGGTAGGGCTCTGTGCTGACAGCTCAGAGCCTAGAACCTGCTTCAGATTTTGTGTCTCCCTCTATCTCTGCTTCTCCCCCACTTGTGTTCTCTCTCTCTCTCTGTCTCTCTCTCTCTCAAATAATTAAAAACATTAAAACCAAATAGTGAAACCAAACACAAGAGACAAAATTCTTAGAAAATAATGTAAATAGCTATACTACATACGAACTCTATGGGATGAAAAACAAATCTGGATAGCCCTGCAGCCTGATTTCTCATGTCTGTTTGGGGGATAGCTTAACAGAGAGCTAGCACAGCCAAAATGAGTCTTCTGCAGAGAAGGACCATCACCTCCACTGATGTCATCATTCCTGACTGACAAGGCAGCTCTCAGGGTCCCTTGTATGCATCATCTTGCTCTTGGTTTGCCTTCGTTCCAATGATGTCCCTAAATGCAGCGATCTTTTGATGCATTTCTTTTTACTTAGAAGAGGGTGATGAGGATGGTGTTCCCTAGCCTCTCTTATACTTACCAATAAATATGAATCACAGTGTAGATATATGACTTGTTCTTGTTCATGTGGTGCTTCTGATTCCAGTCTTGTCTGCTAGCAGAGACAGATGCTTCTCTGCAGTTAAATTGGCCATTGAGCAGGCAGAACATTTATGGTGTGGAATAACAAGATTTCAGGGAGGTTGTGTGCTCTGTTACTTCCGTACTGATGTTATCTTCCTGATAAGACCTCTGATATATCTGTAGGAGAGCTTGCACACCATGTAGATTTCATATTTATGGAATTAGAGAGTTTAACTGAACCACCCCAGGCCTTGGAAGCTTTCCCACCTAGGGACAACACGAGGCCACAAGTCAGCCTCATACATAGGTGCCTAGTAACTCAAGAAGGACAGCGTCACCAAACTGCCCATCATCCCAGTATCCTCTAGAGTGGCTACTGAGTCATCACTGGTTGAGATCAAAAGGGAACTAAGCAGCCATGGGAGTCCAATCGTACAGGATGCAGCAAGGTGTTGGAGATAACTATTTTGGGCTCCTGGAGACAATAAGAGAATAAGGCCCCCCAACAAGCAGATGAGCTAAGACATAAGGATAGGCCACAAAAGGAAAATTCCAGATGGAAGCTCTTGTAGTAGCCAGAAAATAGGAAGCCATATTCTTTGAGGAGATACTAAAACACATGCATTATTTCTGAAGGCTGGGAAAGTGATGAAATTACAAAGACAAGGGACAAGCTGAGATGAAATGGCTACTCTCATAGCAATAACATAGACAGGCCAATTCCAAAACTCATACTAGACTTCAGAACATTAAGATGGAAAGAACAGGTACAGGGATTAGGTCTGGGACCTGCTCCTGCACTCTTCTCTCAGGTGAACAATCCAAACATTCTTGAACTTGTTAGATGCTGAAGTACACATGCCTAGTATTTGAGTTCCTTTTTTTTTTCCTTTCTGAAATATACTTGCTAGTTTTTTGCCACCCTGTTCTCTTGCCTGGATAAAGATGCTTTGGGCACTTGAGTGATATGTTAGTTTTCTATTGCTGCATAAGAATAATACATAAGAGCTTAAAACAATGTACATTTTTTTTTAGCTCTAAGTTCTGTAAGCCAGAAGTCCAGGCACAGCCTAGCTAGGGTCTCCACTCAGTATCTTCCAAGACCAAAATCATGCTGTCTGTAAGTTATGTTCTTATCTGGAGCCCAGGGCCCTCTTTCAAGCTCATTCAGGCTGTTGACAGAATTTGGTTCTTTGCAGGTGTAGAGTTGGAGTCCCTGTTCTCTTATTTACTGTCCAGCATAGACTGCTTTCAGGTCTTATAGGGCCTTATAAATCCCTTTCCACATGGCCCAGCCTCTCTCCACCTTCCAAGTGAACAAAAAGAACCTCCCTCATTTAGGATTCTACTGATGCTTCAAATGCTTCATGATTCTGACTTTCTCGTTCACCATCAGATAGAAAAAAACTCTCTGCTCTTAAAAGCTCAAATGGTTAAGTCAGGCTCACCCAGATAATCTCCCTATTTTTTAAGGTCAACTAACTTAGCATCTTAATTATATTTTCAAAATCCCTCCAGAGAGTTACATAGATTAATATTTGACTGAATGACTGACAAAGGAACTGGAACCCCAGCGTTTGGAGGTCATCTTAGAATTCTGTCTACCACATATATAAACAAGTTGATTAGACACAGTTATATTTTGCAATCAAGCAGTGAAAGGAATGCATGGCCAAGAAGGGTGTGTACCTTGCCCAGATTTTACAATTGAAATAATAACTCAGACTAGGAAAAAAAAAGAATTGGTCTTCTCAGAGAACAAGTTCAGCTAGTTCAGGCAGTTGTGTTCCCCGATGTCATTTCATTTTTTAAAAACATTTATTTTTGAGAGAGAGATAGGAAGAGAGAGACAGACGGGGCGGGGGGGGGCGGTGAGGAGAGAGAACAAGTGGAGGAGGGGCAAAGAGAGAGAGGGAGACACAGAATCTGAAGCAGACTCCAGGCTCTGAGCTGTCAGCACAGAGTCCCATGCGGGGCTTGAACTCACAAACTGTGAGATCATGACCTAAGCCAAAGTGGGATGCTTAACCTTCTGAGACACCCAGGTGCCCCCCTCAATGTCATTTCTAAATTGAATGTCCCTGAGTGGCTAATGGAAGCCAGTGATGCTTGGAGCCTTACCAGTGACCACAGAGGCTTAGATAAGAAAGCAGCCCTGTTCTCTTTTATCTGACATTCTAACAGTGAATAAATGTGCTGCCACTACTTGCATTTAGTCCTGTAGCTTAGATCTTTTTTTATATATCTCTTGAAAGTAAAACAAAATCAATTTACCTTCATTACAAGGTATCAATACATTAAATAGACACTAGTACAAATGAGAACCTGCTGCTGGATGTACAATCCCCATGAAGATGACTTTGTAATAATGGCCACTGCTGGGAAAACTGCCTACATTGCACTGAATGCCATCTAAACACAACTGACTAAGGGTGAATGGACTTTGATGGAGGGTATAATCTAAGATTCCACCACCCAAGTGGTTACCATGGGAGCTGTCTGAACTATAACCCAAGAACATTAAAGGCGAACTGTAAACAACTACTCAGGAGGTCCAACACCTGATTAGTCACTTTGGGTATTGGAGACAGCACATTTTACTCCCAGGAATTTTGTAACAACCTCTATATCAAGTTAACAGACATATAGTCAAATTTAAGTGGAAGTCCTTATAGCAAGAAGCTTTAAGGGGAGCATAGACGATAACAAATGAAGTTCTCTGCTGGAATGCTTTACCTTACTTCACACTACTACATTCAGAGATAATTACAACTCTGTCCCAAATCATTTCTCACCCAGATTATTGCAATAACTTCCTAAATTGTCTCCTTACTTTGCCTTTGCTTGATCACTCTCTGTTCTCCATTCAGCAACCATTGTGATCTTTTTAAAATGTAAGTAAAAGATCATCTCACTTTCCTGCTCACTGTTGAAAATGATCCCCGACTTCCCATCTCTCTCAGAGTAAAATGCAAGATTCCCACACATAGCTCTTACCACCTGGTACCTAATTAAGGGTCTGACCTTATTTCCTGCTATTCCTCCCTTGCTCATTCTGCTTCAGTCATGTAGGACTTCTTGTTTTAAAGAGAATATGCCTCCTAAGTTCCAAGTTCAGAGCTTCGTGCTGTTTCCCCCTCCTTGAGTTCTCTTATGCCTTATACCTCAAACCTTATTTCTTACTCCTTCACATTACTCGCTCAAATACATCCTTTACTGTGATGCATATTGACCTATTTGGAATACCAGCAATATTTCCCATTCAGAAATCTACCCTCAAAAAACAAAATAAATCAATTAAATTAAATTAGAAGAATCTCTCCTCATACCTTGCCTTATTTTCTTCTTAGCTTTTAAGAGTACTCATATATATATTACTTTCCAGTGTTGGGTCTATCTCCTCTTTTGGGATGCAAGTCTTCCAAAGGCATAGAGTTTTGCCATGCTAAATTACCACTCCCCAGAGCATTGGCCGACACAGTCAGTATTGATAACTACTTGCTGAATAAATTGAGTAAATAAACAAAAGGTAACATGTCAAATCACAGAGGAATCTAATGGTATTCTAATCCAAGAAATGATATTGTTATAGCATCATAGCCATGTCAGAAAGGTAAAATTGGATCCATGCTTTATAACTTATAACATATACTTTCTGTAGATAGACTCAAAGATATAAATATGGGGTGGAAAGAAAGAGGTGCTTTGAGTGGCTCAGTTGGTTGAGCATCTGGCTCTTGATTTCGGTTTAGGTCATGATCTCAGTTTGTGAGTTCCAGCCCCACGTTGGGCTCTGAGCTGACAGTGCGGAGCCTGCTTGGGATTCTCTCTCCTTCTCTCTCTTCTTCTCACCCACTTGTATTCTCTTTCTCTCTCTCTCAAAAAAAAAAGAGTAAACTTAATGAAAAAATTTAAAAAATAAATATGGAGCAAAAACCATACAAACTAGAAAATTTAGGAATATTATTTCATAATCTCAAAGGAAGAAGCTTTTTAAACTATGATACAAATTCCAAGAGCCACAAAGGAAAAGATTGATAAATTACACCACAAAATCTAAGCTCTAACCATAGGGCAAATGCTGTGATAAATAAAATTAAAAGGCAAATAATGTAATGCAAAAAATATTTGCAATCAACAGAGTAGAAAAAAATGAGTAATGTCCCTCAGATATGTATCTATAGCTGGATATGAAAATGACCAAACCAGTAGAAATTATAGGCAAAGTATGTGAATAAACAATTCATTGTAGAGGAGACACAAATAGCTTTTAAATGTGAAAACATGCTCAGTAAGTGAACCACAAAATCTAAATATATAGGGGTTTTGGTAAAGATCTGACAGTTTCATAACAACTTTATTGCCCAGAGTGTGAAGAAATAGTAAATATTGGTAAGAATATATATTACTACAATCCCTATGGAGGAAAGTTTACCAAGATCTATCAAAATTATAAATCCATGTGCCCTTTGTATCAGCAATTTCATTCTAAGAATATATACTTCAGACATTCTAGTATCATTAAATCATTGTCTTGATAGAAAAATATTGATAGCTTTTTAAATGGACATTAACAGGGAATGGAGTTAAATAAGTTGCACAAAAGCAAATGAAGAGTAAGAAAAGCCTGTATATAATATGCAAAAATTTCCAAGTAGAGAACCTAGTTGTACAACAGAGGTTATAGTATACAATTATTCGTGTTTAAGAAAGCAGAGGGAAAAAAAAAGATGTGTATTTTCTTGTATATGATTTACAAACTTTGGAAGAATATTCAGGATATCAAAAATAAGAGCTGCCTGTATGAACAGGTGGTAAAACAGTTTGATGAGGTTTCACTACAAAACTCAATTATCTTTTACTATATAACTCAATATTTGAACTGTCTAAATCCTAAATATTCAACTGTGTGAATGTTGCTATGTAAAAGCATTAATCAATATTGTAAAAAACAAAACAAAAGAAAACAAAAAAACCTCTCTACAGAGTATAGGCCAGTTGTTCTAATCATACTAAACCATGTGCCATTCCCCAACATTGGCTTTCAGGTCTTCATGCTCTTGCATATGTGTCCAGGTAAGTCCCAGAAGGATATTCCAACAATAATGATACAACCTATTAACCAGCATCCCTATCAAAGCATTACCAATTTCCTACTCACGTAGAAAAAAAAATCATAAATAGATAAAAACTAATCACAGAAACTAAGACAGAATGAAAGCAAAATGCCAGAACTGTGTCAGAATGTTTACCACCCCTAAGAAAAATGTAACTAGAAAGAAAGGTAGACACAGATTTTAGATTATGGCCCAATAGAACCCATTTGTAGGCATTGAAAGTTATTTTAAACATGGTAAAAACTAAAAAATAGTACAACAGGAAAACAAAGAGAGTATGCACCTTCATTCAATAAATGAAACAATGGACTATGATATGTTAAAGGATGTGAAGAATGTTAACATATAGTATGTATTCAATTTCCCTGCTATCTGAAAACATATCTTCCTTATCACAGATTCTATGGACAAAATCAATAATTGCCTTCTCAATTATACTACATGAGGGAGATTATTAAATATAAGATCTTTGATATTTTACCAAGCTCAATACCATTCTCTAGATTGCTTAATTTTTATTATTTCAAAAAAGTAAGGGTCCTATAACACCCTTCATTTGACTTTATAATGTATGTTAAAATGTTTGCATCATGTGTCATTGGTATCATCAAATAAACATTTATAAGAAAAAGGGAAAACAAATGGCTGGATACATGATGACCAATGTAGCCTTGGATAGCAAATTTTCAAAATAGAACAGCTAAATTCACCAAGTTTATTTAATTGAATGAGAAACCTTTTAAAGCTGTCTTCTTGAAAATGTCCCAAAAAACAAAGTTTTAATCAGATGACTCTAAAATAATCTGAAAGCATATGAATAAGTTTTATGTCTACATTACTCAGATATTTTAAAATTAAGGATAAAAGAGACTGACATTTTGTTGCATTGAATTTTAGGAAAATCTTTCATTTGAAAATATTTCCAGACATTTAACAAGTCCAAAATGTGACAGAATTTATCCTTTCTCAATTTAGATGTCTGATTTGACTAATGAGGCAGGGCTTTTCATTTGAAAATGTTTCCATTTTGGATTTATTTTGGCTTAATCCTCCTTAAGACTGAGACAATGACACAGAGCACCCATCCTGATGTAACTTTTTCTTTTCTCCTGTCCTGTACTTGGCATTTTATTTTATCTTTCTCATTATTGGGCAGCCCTGGTCACTGAGAGTATTCATCTGTTGTTGAATTGTTATGTAATTTATTGAAACCTCCTGATTCCTGAACCTTTTTTTAAAGTTTTTATTTAAATTCCCATTAGTTAACATATAGTGTAATATTAGTTTCAGCTGTAGAATTTAGTGATTCAACACTTACATACAACATACAGCGCTCAATCACAAGTGCCCTCCTTAATGCCCATCACCCATTTAGCCCACCACCCCGCCTGCCCACCTCCCTTCTAGTAACTCTATTTGTTCTCTATAGTTAAGAGTCTGTGTTATGGTTTGCCTCTCTCTCTCTTTCTCTCTCTTTCTCACTTTTTTCTTAATCCCTGATTCTTAATATTGAGCTGACTCAACAGAATAACAGAATAACAGAAGGTAAATCTTTCCCTTTCCTTCTCCCACACCTGAAGACAACTATTAGAAGAATTTTTATGGGGATAGCCTTGAACAGGAACCAGGAAAAATAAAAACATAGACATCAAATTGTAAGCACCTCGCAATCTTGTATGATATAAATTGGATATCCTCTGGGAAAGCCATCTTTCAGCTTTCCAGTGTATGTTTTTCAACCTTTATGTAAGCAACCAATAAATCATAATGCTAATACAATCTAAAGATAAAGTCACCATTCTGATAATTTTCTTGAATTGACTGCCACCTGGAGTTACATTATTTCAACCAATGTAAATTTTGCGTAATATTATCCCAGATATGATTTGGTGATTAGAAATGACAACTACTTTTGAAAAAAAGAGCATAATAGGGTCAAAAGAAGGGAGCAATAGAGAAAAAGTCACAGCAGAACTAAGAGAGTCAACAATGAAGCCTGTATCAGTGATTTCATCATTCATAGAGTGACTTCTACAAAACAAAAGAAGGAAAGGTGCTTAAATGTAAATTTTCAGAAAAAAAGAAATAAATTTGAAGGTGAAATACTCTAATCGAGCATATTCACAAAGGAAATTATAGGGTTTGTGGTAAACTGCTTGTAGCACACAAAGCTAAGTGACCCTAGCCAAAATTCTGCTGCCAGCGCTTTTGCATCTCCCCTAGCATTTTCTCTTTGACAGTGAGCTGATAGGCAGAAACACTTGATTCCCAGTTCATTGACAGACCTTCATTAAAATGGACATAGGAAACAACAGTCTACAAGACAGATGCCCCCATAATGGAGGGTAATAATAATGGAACGGAATCATTTATACCAACATTCAGAAGAGAAGGTTTACATAGAGAACATACAAAAGATTCATTATCCAGTTACAAAGAGTATTACAAAATCAAGAAATTGCAATCTCAATCATATGTTTGGTGCTAGAATTTTCAATGACTCCATATTTCTAAAAGTGAGTGAAAAAAAGTATATGCATTTTTCCTTTAAAATGCATGTCTAGGAGCACCTGGGTGGCTCAATTGGTTAAACACCCTGACTTCGGCTCAGGTTATGATCTTGTGGATCATGTGTTCGAGTTCCGCATCAGGCTCTGTGCTGACAGCTCAGAGCCTGGAGCCTGCTTCAGATTTTGTGTCTCCCTTTCTCTCTGCCCCTCTCCTGCTCACACTCTGTCTCTCTCTCTCTTAAAATAAATAAACAAGCAAACAAACAAACAAAACAAATGTCTAATTTACTGTTTAAAGCATGTCTGTGATTATTAGTTTTTTTTTTTTTATGAAATGCATACAACTTAAAAAATAAAACTGTAGGGCACCTGGGTGGCTCAGTCAGTCAGTTAAGCGTCCGACTTCGGCTCAGGTCATGATTTCACGGTCTGTGAGTTCAAGCCCCGCGTCGGGCTCTGTGCTGACAGCTCAGAACCTGGATCCTGCTTCTGATTCTGTGTCTCCCTCTCTCTCTGACCCTCCCCCCATTCATGCTCTGTCTCTCTCTGTCTCAAAAATAAATAATAAATAAATAAATAAAATAAAAAATAAAACTGTACTCCTTATATTACCAGAAATATCTAACAGTGGGAATGAAGAAAGGTAGATTTTAGCTTTAAGTCTTCTGGCCTATATTTGCTGCATGTTACTTTACTCATTGGATTTCTTTATGTAGAGTATGCAAAGAGACTGCATGTGGTACTCTGAGATCCTTTCTGGTTTTCCACTTTATAATTGTCCAGTTATCACATAGCCAACTGGGGCAGTACAATCAACAGTTCATTATGGGGTGCCTGGGTGGCTCAGTCAGTTGAGCGTCTGACTTTAGCTCAGGTCAAGATCTTGAGGTTTGTGAGTTTAAGCCCTGCATCAGGCTCTGTGCTGACAGCTCAGAGCATGGAACCTGCTTCAGATTCTTTGTTTCCCCCTCTCTCTGCCCATCCCCTGCTCATGCTCTGTGTCTCTCTGTCTCACAATAATAAATAAACGTTAAAAAATATATTAAAAAAACAGTTCACAAAAAAACACATTATCTTATGGCAAACTGAGGCATCAATCATATTTTATCACATTAATAAATTCATATTTTATTTCAAACATTGAGTTTTCTCCTCTAAAATACTACTTGGATGGTGTAGTGAAAGATCACTGGACTCAGACTAGGGCTCAAATTGCCATAGAACAGCAACAGCTTTGCATCGTTGTGCAAATTTCATTCTCAATTGACTGATCTACAAAGTTGAAGTACCCTTAAGTTCCCTTTCAATTCTGGCATCCTGTAATGTTCCATGGCAAAACTGCATATAAATCATGTGAGCTATTTTATGAAGAGAATGGTGGTATAAAAAAGAATAAAGGCACATAGGAAAAGGAATGTGTGATGAAGAAAGCAAGTGACTTGTTTGCTAATTGTGATTCACTATTGTCATAACTGTAAAACTCTTAGTGTTTTAAATTCTGCAACCATTGGTTTCCTCGATGGTAAAATATGAAAGTGCTTGAGATCAGAAGTTTTCAACAGCCCGGTTTACGAATTATTTGTACACCTCAAGTTGATAATGAGGAATAAATAACTCCCACATCAATGTTTTACAGCATATCAAAAGGATGGCATGACACATATCACAATAACCCTAGGCCACTGAGTGATTCAAGAATATGTATGGTCTTAAAATTCCTATAACCGTAGGAAATCATTAGAGTCACAGAGTTTTAAAACTAGAAGGCAGTAGATACAATCTAACTTAATTATACATGTTATGTACATATCCTCTGCATATTTCTAATGTATCATCACTTCAGTTTATAATTTGAAAAAAAAATCTGGTATATATATTCAGGATATAATCTTTTGGTTTCTGCAGTTGGCCATGACTATATGTTAATCTCATGGATCCCAAAGATGGAGTTTTCTGAAATTCCCTCCTTGGGGTCCCAACTACTACTCTATTACAATTTATATGAATTACTTTCACTTAATGCAGTGACCATGATCACATAAGCAAGGATTAGTAAGGATTCTTGAGGACTTCTTTGTAAGTCCCTTTACGTGATGAAGGGAAAGAGACCCTGAAGTTCTTAGATGAGTCCATAAAAGTGACTCATCCAGGGTAGCAGTTGTGAATTGCTGCCAAGTTTTCTAGACATATTTTGTTCAGTTCTGAAAATATGTATTGGTCATCTTTAATGTACCAGAAACTATAGGGTTGGGAAATTAGGAAGTCAAAGCTTTAGATGAAGTAGGGGTGGTAAACAATGAATGGAGACCTACCATGGAGCAAGAACACTGAATTAAAGAGCTCAGACAGATTGGAAGGGTCTTGGAGTTAGTGAAAACTGAGTACTTAAATGCATGTACTAACCCAGGATAGAGCATAGGAGGCAGATGGACAGCAAGGAGGAGATGGTACAGAAACATTAAAAGACTGGCTATATCGTGTCATATTTCCCATGATCCTGAACAGTAGGTTAATCCTGACATCATCAATGTACCTGAGTCTCTATAATGTACCCGAGTCTCTATAACCTGCTTATAGTTACCTTGAGAGACAGAGATGAGCTCGATGCTTAAAAATGGAAAGAAGAGTCATACATATAGGGACTTGCCTAGTAAATATGTGGACATTAAGGGACACCACGCATGGGAACCGCAGGATTCCTGTTATAGGGAATTTGGGAACATGACATAAGTTCTTTAAATTTACATGTTCATTTTTAGGAGACAAAAAAATCTCAATACTTAACCACAAAGAAGTACGATTTTGATTAAATCCTGTCCCCATCTATAAATTTTGGGTCCAGTTCCTTAACTTTTCTGAACTTTCATATCCCGCATGAAATGGAACAAATCGAGTACCTACATCATTGAGTTGTTGCCAGGATTAAATGAGATGATCCATATAATGCAGTTAGAACTGTGCCTGCAAATCAGTAAAAGCTGAATAAATGCTGGCTATCATTTCATGTAGAGGCTGTGAACCCTTCTCTCCGTTCTCCGTGCAGCTTTTGTTTGATGAAGGCTCTCTGGGCTTAAGTCACCTTACTCTAGGTCCTTGTGAGCAGCAGTCTTCTGAAAAGAAGAGTTGACATATTATTTTAGTATTATAGTAGTTGCTTTATAAGGCACTGTTCTTTCAGAAACCGAGGATGTATTATAAATTCATTCTAAACGCATAGCAACCGCAGCTGTGTGGCAACTGCTGAATTAGACTTGCATTGTTCTCAAACACTAAAATCAAATTAAGTGGTTATCCTATTAATAGCACTACTTATTCAGCTCCTTTCCTCTTTAAAGTACTTTATAAACATTAACTAATTAATCCTCACACTCTTATGAGTTGGGTAAATACTTGTTAACTCCCAGTTTGAGGAAACCAAGGTTGAGGTTAAGTGGTTTGCTTGCTCAGGGCACTAGAGTGAGGCAATATTTAAGTCCTAAATTAGGGCATTTTAATTTCTATTAATTTATTTGGGACACTGTATTGGATTTCTAATGATAATTTATTATTTCGGATTATTGTACACTATGTCATATAGCAGACGGGAAAAAGTAATTCATTGCTGAGTGAATAAAAATGGGTAAAAAAGTACTCCACGACTACTGTTCCCCAGAGCTCACTATGACACCAAGAACTTGGAAGCCATGCAGTTAACTAGCCAGAAATTGCCAGTCATTTCATTTAACATCGATTTCTTTACCACGTGCTTATGCACGCCTGCACATGTGTACATAAACACTTATTTTCCACAATAGCATATAAGTTCTTTAATGTTAGAAACCATATCTCATTAATCCAGATATCTCCAAAACAATATGTTAGCAAGGTATGAAAAGTGTGTAAGAAATCAATCTTTTCAGTAACCTTCTGATTGTTTTTTTCCTCTTCCAACTTTAAACCTCATCTTGTCTATCCTCCATAGTTCTATCCAATGTATACATAAGAGAACATAAACATGGCCATATTGCTCCGTTACTCAAAGTCACAAATGCCTCTGTATTTCTGCCCCTAACTGCAAGCCCTTTACTTTTAAGAGCAATTTTGTAATGTGAAATTCATTGAAACATGTTTATCATAGCACTTAAGATCTTACAACTCCTTAAACTTTGTATGATTGTCCCGTGAGGGCAAAGAACGTATATTTCAACCTCAATGTTGTGTCTCAGTGCAGACACAAAGCAAGTGCACAGTAAATATTTGGTACATGAAAAGATAGTGGTAGAAATAGAGATGCTGTGCAACATCTTTTTCCAAGGCAAGTTTTGCAATGGATTAGTTATGAATTATATTACTTATGAAACTCCTCATGTTTAACATTGATGCCCACCAGAGGAAAACCGTTGTTGTTTGTCTGTACTTGGCCTTTCTAATCTCCCTGTCATCTTTTTTCTGTAATCTACAAGTCATCAGAATCCCTGTGCCCTCAGGAAACTTCGGTGAGAGTGGATATATATTATTAGGTCTTAGAGTTTAGAATGACCAGTTTGTGAATGTAAAAGGAATTCTGACAGCAGACATTTCTGACACAGTATCCATAAGACTAACACTTTGTACTACCTCTATGAAGCCTATGCATTCTTGCTTATTTTATTGGCTTTCCTTAATTATAGAAATAATAAAAGTTATTTGTTTGAACCCTTGATCCCAGTGATGTGGCAGTTTTTCTGTTGCTCTAGAAATGGCTATTTACATGAAAAGCTTGGGAGAAAACTCTTTTAAGCCTTGTAAGGCTATGTTACCCAACCATCATCTCAGTCCCTAACTAATGCCTAGGCTATTGAAGTACATGAAGAACTGAGATCATGGGAAATTTTCAGAGCCATCAGTTTTCAGTCCAGTGGGGAGTACCAAGGCAAGTAAACAGAACTCCAAGAGTTTCTTACAGAGATTTGTTGACTTCAAGATGGCAAGATTGGTATCTCAAACCCTGAATAGAAGTGTGATTATGTGGAATCCTCTCTGATCTACTTTTTGTGTTTATATATGGAATGGTAGAAGAGGACTGCAGGTGATATGGAGGTAGATAAAGGGAGCCCTCAAGGGAGCAAACTGAGCTCCCCACAGTTTGACATGGCCTGGATACATGAGTTTCACACAGGCCATGCAGACACCATGCAAAGTAGTTAGACTTTAGCCATTTTGTCAATAACCCTACTCCTGAAAATGAAGACCCTGGAGGACATCAGGTGGATCTCCCAGGGTGAGATTTCAGAGATTGAGTTGACATATTTGAGAGACCGATCCAAAAAAGAGACCTTTGAAATTCATTCTAAAGAGCTTTTAGTTGCACCCCACAGGATTTGGATGCCTGCCATTGAGAGGACTGAGGGATGATAGCCAGAGAAGTGGAATCAAATGAGAACAAAAACAGTTTCAATGAAGCAAATCCCAAAGCAGGTAAAATAATGCAGAGGGAGAGGAAAAAGAATAAAGTCACGGCTCACTTCCCATTTTAACTGAAGTGAAGTAAAGAAGCTCTTTCTAATTACTAACTTTCGATGGTCTACCAGGGTACATAGTCTTGGGGCACCTGGGTGGCTCAGTCAGTTAAGCATCCAACTCTTGATTTTAGCTCAGGTCATGATCTCACAGTTCATGAGTTTGAGCCCCACATGAGGCTCTGCACTGACAGCACAGAGCCTGTTTGGGATTCTCTCTCTCTCTCTCTCTCTCCCTCTTCCCCTCCACCGCTTGTTCTCTCTCTGTCTGTCTGTCTCTCTCTCCCTCCCTCCCTCCCTCTCTCAAAATAAAGGGAACATTGTCTCAAGTATTTTGCATAGCAAGTTCATCCTTGCTGGAAGCCCTGAAAGTTTTCACTGAGGCCCTTCTTACTAGGTTACTAAATCAAGTCCTTCAAGCTGAAGCCTGGGCAGGGCTGGAAAATGGAATGAGGTAACCACTAATTTGGATAGAAGCCTGACATTTCCAACCAGAGAAAGATAGACAGAACTGAAAATGACTGGAAGGCAATGAGATCTGCCTGAGGTATCATTAATGCCCTGGAAAGAAAGGCTTGACACAGCATGGCTAAAAGAAATAACTGGTGAAAAACAAAACCATTTTACATTTATATCTTCATTGAATTCAGACTGTTTAGTAAACTGGTTAATAATTACTCAACAAAATAGCTAACCATTTTAATATGTAAGTTTTTTAACATTATAATGTAAGAGTAAGCCACCTGTAATGTTGCTTAAGAAAAATAACAATCTAGTTCAGATTCCTGATTACATTGGTATGGCACTTTTTTTAATAATGATTGTTTCTTTTAGTAATATCTGCTATCTTTCTTAGATGTAGATAGTAGTAAACATTTGATATGAATGAATGAATGAATGAATAAATGAATTGATTGTTATGGAATATAAGATTACAATGAAATATTCATAATTATCTAGTAAATTATAAGCCACCATTGTTCAGGAATCTATAGAAGAATGCTTGCTTTCATGCTACCCATACTCAATAAGATTGCTTTAAACCCCTTTTATAGTATTCCTATTTGTGCACTTTTCTTTCTTTTTGTTTTCTTAGAAAGAGAGAGAAAGAGCACCCAGGAGCAGGGGGAGGGGTACAGGGAGAGAGAGAGAGAGAACCTTAAGCAGACTCCAAGCCCAGCATGGAGCCTGATGCAGCACTTGATCTCAAGACCCTGAAATCATACCTTAGCCTTAATCAAGAGTCAGATACTCAACTGACTGAGCCACCCAGGTATCCCAACTTATTTGCATACTTCCAATTTTCTGTCCTAAGGATTTCAGGGACACAAGAAATAAAAGTTAATATTTTGTAACAGAGTTCTTGAAGCCAGTGATCTGAAAAACTAGTCTGTTACTGGTTCCTTTATTATACAATGCAGATAAAATTATGCTTTATCTAATACCTCTGACCTCATGATAACTCTATAATCAGTTCTATACCCCTTCTTTCTGTTAAGTCAAACATCTGTCTACAGTATCTATATGATACTTTTGTTTGGGTATTATACATTTTGCAATTACCTTTGCATTTATTAGATACTTTAATCCATAACATTTTCCATAGTAAAAACAGAGAAATCCAGACAATAAAGCTAGCCCCCCAGGGAGCATTGTAAATTCTTTTAAGACCACTCTGCTGACCTTATAGTGTCCAGAATACCAAAGGGAGGCAGAAATTGATGGAAATAGCAGTGATGACTCTTGAATAAATTTAAAAATTATGAGATATGGACAAGAACAAGCTTTTCCAGTAATCAAGCACATGCCTTATTATTTCTTAACCCCAGAGCAATACAAGTTCAATGCATGCAATTTTAGAAATCTAATTGCAGCAAATTCAAGAAGATACATATTTTTCTAAGCAATAAATAGAGTCATTTCTTTTTCCTTCTCTGAAGGATAAAAAGACGGGTGCTAGAAAACAGCTGCAACTCAAAAAAGATAGGCTCAGTATCTCAGAATACATGGTTTGGGTTTTTTCTAAGTGGACTAAATGAATAGCCAGTCCCGTTTCTCTGCCCCAAGGAGAAGGATGCGCGTGAAGCGCTCTTTCAGACAGCTGCAAATATGAATGATTAAAGGGGCTCAGACAATGGAAGAATTGAAACCTGCATTTGCAGATGTCACCTTCAAAATAGTGCGGAGTTGACAGCTTTGTTTTTTACCTGCTCCCTCCACCTAAGAACAAGCAAACTGATTTAAAAACTAGGAACCAATATGTTCATTTTATATATATAAAAAAACAAAACACCAGAAAGCCTGGCCTCTGTATTTTTGTTGTTTATCCAGAGGACAAGGCACTACAGTGATATTATTTTCTATAACCACAGAGTTGATTTTATCTTTACCAGTCAGGTGAATGCAAAGATATATAAACAGAGGTGTCAGTAATTTTGAACCTCATGTAATTTCATGGGGCTTTAGTCTGTCTCCAAAATTATTACTTTAAGTGCATTTTCTCTGATCTTCAATTTAATTTTGAACATTTTCCTTTTTGTGTTGTCCCATGAGAACTGATACAGCAATCATCATACATGGATGAGGAGGGAAGGTCTGTTTTTACAAATTTTTTAATTCACATTTGTTTTATCAGAAATAATTATTTTGTGGGGATGAAGAAGAAGATGGTGCAGGAGCAAATGTTATTTACACTCTGCTCTTAAGGTACCTGTAAGATTGTCTGGAACTAAGATTTCTGTGAATTCTCAATATTTCTTCTCTTCATGTCATTTCCTTCTCTGGCTTCTGTGAAATTCTGTCTCCATTTTGTATCCCAGAGCTGTTTTCCTTATCTCCATTCCCACACTCCATTATGTAGCACTCAACACAGGCAGCTGTATGTAATAGAACTTTAATGGAAGCTAAGATATAATGGTTCCATGGAAACAAATAAACAGAAAGTTGAAAATTGAACACTAAATATCTCAGTTTTTCAAGAAGACCCTGGATTTATTTCCATCAACTTGGGCTCCAGCAGTCTAAAGTGACTCTTGGTTCTCACCTCCTACTTTCTGGTCTTCTTCACTTGTCTTCCAAATTCTTATTTCTTAGGTAGCACTTTCTTTTTTGCCTTCCTCCAAAATACGCTCTCAACTTCTCACCTTAACTTTCCAAGAAGATTGGTGGATATTTTACTAGATTGAGAGCATTTTCTTTTCTTTTGGGAACAATTCGGATCATAGTTGCTAATACAATGATTATCTTCATGCTACACAACAAATAAACTTTCTCTCATGCCATTCTGCCTCACATCTTGCTATGCAGTTTCCTTCTCCAGTTCACATTAACCTCACTTCCATATTACACTCTTTGTACTCGTCGTATCCTCTATTTGATCCATTTGGCCCCGAATTATTCTCATGGCTTGCATCATTTTGTCATTCAGCTCTCCTCTCAAAGGACCTCTTCTCAGAGAATCATTCTTTGACCGCTCTACATAAATCACATTCCCAACACACACTCATATTGGCTTTTTATCGCTTAGTGCTATGGTTACAGCATTTATTATTCTGTACATTTTATTGTGCTTGTTTACTTTATTCTAATTTATTTTCTGGAGGTGAGACAGCAAGTACAATACAGCCAAGGTTCCGTTGTCACCAACCACTGCCACTGCACACCACCATTCTAACACATGCAGCACCAGCATGCCACCATGACGCACTCCCACACATGAAACCCAGTCACTCTCTCACTCCCATGTCAGTCGTTCAGATCCAGACTCCTGTATAGGAGTTTCAGATTATCCTAACCATAGGTCATAGGACTTCATCTTGGCTGTCAATGCAGTGAATGGACAGAGAGTAACAAGAAGGGATACTGTAATTCAATGGGCAAATAGAACATTGTGCCTAAAATGCAAATGGTAAACATGGTGGGTTGGTTCTCCAGAATTTTCCTCTTGAATTAGAGAAGTTAACAGAACAAAATTACTTCACTTTTTTTTGACTAAATTTAGTATAAATATCTATATCAATATCTAACTATATATCTATAGATATAGTTATATATTTCTCTGAAACAAGAGACTTGGTATGGCCTTCAGCATGGACTTCAGACCAATTCTTTGTATTGCATTTGGTTGCCTCTTGGCTGAGTGTAAATTATGAGAGTAAATCCTTGAACTCTTTAATGAAGTATTGTAGGAAATAAATCAAAATATATATAAAAATATCCATAACATATTTGGAGTTGACATAGATCAAGTATTTAGAACACATGGTCTATACTTCACTAAAAATATATTTATGACCTCTACCTGATAGCAGTACCATCTTTGGACACAAAGTTAGTTTTCTACATATGAAATTTAAAAGCACAAAATTTCCCATTAAAATATATACATATATATACATATATGTATGTATGTATATATGTATACATATATGTATGTATGTATGTATGTATGTATATACATATATGTATGTATATACATATATGTATGTATATACTTACCCCCCCTACAGTATCCATCAGGAGAAAGTGGAACAACCTTACTTTTAGGCTTTCAGGACAGTTTTAAAATAAAATTAGATAAAATCTGTTCTAAAACCTAAAATATATATGTATATATATATATATACATATATATAATATATATATATATATATTGCACTGATGAAATTTATATTATGATGAATTCTATATTCATTATTTATGATGATATTGTATATGAATAATATATATGAATATATATGAATAATATATATAACCTGTTATATTATGATGAATTATATAAATATATATATTTATATTATGATGAATTATATATTATATATTATGATGAAATATGTATTATATATAAATCTAATATATATATATTGCACTGATGAAATTTGTGAATTGTAGCTTTGAAAAAAAAAGTTCGTAACTGCTGCAGTTACCTATTATGGAAATGCCATCTGAACACTTGATTTGTATTCAGAGAAGTCAGGGAAGGCAAGGACTATCCAATTACTAGCTCATTTAATCCATCCCCTGAGCAAGAGAGACCATTCCTTACAATGTGTTTCCTAGAAGTTTGTGATCAGTGTGTGATCTGACCTAATTCTTGCCATTTTTTTCCCAAAAATCTCTAAAGTTGCCTCTCATTCTTACGCTTTGCGAAGGTAAAAGAAATGTTTATGCATCCACAAAGGAAATGATCCTCATTTGAGTCTCCTTGGTTTGTGATTTAATGTCTGTGCCATTTAACGTTTTAGGTTATGTGTATGTGAACAAAGACATCTGGTGCTTCATTATCACATCTAGTAAAACCTACCATTCTCTGCAGTTCAGAATGATGAGGAACTAGTGTAGTTATTAGAAGTCCATTTTTACTTATGCTGTAATAATAGCTAACGTATATTGAGAACTTACTATATGAAATGTACTTTGTGATTCATATTAGTATTCATAACATATTTAATCCTCATAACATAACTAAAAGTTAGTATTTGTCTTCCCATCTTAGAAGCAAGAAAAAAATGCAAACAGAAATAACTTATTCAAGATCATACTACTGGAAAGTGGCAAAGCTAAAATTCAGGTACAGGCCTTACTGATTCCAGAGCTCATGTTAGTAACAGTCCGTTAAACTGATTTATTTTCAATAAAATAATAAACATCTGGCCCCAGTTTGGAGTTGCTTTTCAACTGTGGCCGAATCTACAGGTCTTTCTTTGACATTTTATAATTCATTATGGGATTGCTAAATTTATCATCTGGTATTAAGAAAATCATAAAGGTAATTAAAATATCCCCTCATTTTTGTTTTTCCATCTTTAAAAATCATCAATATTTTTCTTGGTGATCCTACTAAGGGTCCCTGCAGCAGAACTTTCTATAGCTTCTAACAAGCAGACCGAAGAGGGTAAAAAGTGACCTTCCATGTATTATTTTAAATCCAACCATTTCATAAATTACCAGTACCTGATCAATCAACCTAGAGGTACTTCTTGAACAATTTTTTAACACATTTTTTTGAACGTTTATTTTTGAGACAGAGAGCATGAACGGGGGAGGGTCAGAGAGAGGGAGACACAGAATCTGAAACAGGCTCCAGGCTCTGAGCTGTCAGCACAGAGCCCGACGCGGGGCTCGAACTCACGGACCGCGAGATCATGACCTGAGCCAAAGTCGGCCGCTTAACCGACTGAGCCACCCAGGCGCCCTGAACAATTTTTTATACTAGGCAACCTGAGCATTTTTGTGCCCCTTTTTCCTTAAGAATTAAGGAAAAGAGCCAAGAAAAGACAGGAAATAAGAGGCACCGTTTCACAAATACCATGTGCCAAAACTCCACACCTAGCCTTTCTAATGATGACTTTAGGTATTTAAATGCTCCAATAGTAGTGTCTGAATAGATAGATACACTTAGATGCTAAATAGATATATCAAAATCAATATATGTGAAAATTCTTGTGGCTCATCTCCCCTCAAACGTGCTCCATCGATAGCTCTCCTCCACTTTAGCTGATGGCCATTTCATTTTCATAGTTGTTCTGGCCAAAAACTCAGTGATCACTCAAGACTAACTAACTTACATCCAATTCATCTCTAGTTTGTATCTTTAAAATACATAAAGTTGCTTCAAAATAACCCAAGGGATGTGGAGGAGGTAGGAGGTTGGTGGGATATACATAAACAAGTTTTGTCTGAGTTAGTAATTGAGGAGAATAGCAAGGATCCATTCACTCTACATTTTACCGTGTTTGAAATATGTTCATAATGCAAGTGTATATAGAAGTGTACACATAATTCTCTCTTTTAGAGAGACAGACTAGTTACAGGGACATGGAAAGAGAGAGACAAAATTCAATCTAATTTGAGTCATAAATAGTATTTTGGAAGATAATTCCAACAGCCCTCCATGTACACTCCTTAACCTTTAGAATTTGTTGTCAATGAAGCAGTTTTAGTAATATTTATAAAACATAACTTTCTGCTGAAAACCCTGAAGTTGCTTCTCATTTAACTCAAAGTGAAAGTCAAGGTCTTTATCACATTTTTCCTCTTGTCCCTCTCACACATTCCTCTTCTCTTTCCTCACCCTCCTTCAGCCATCTGGTTCTGCTTCTCCTTAATCACACCAGGTTCCTAAGAGCCTGTGACTGATGGCTACTTGCACCAGTAAAGCTTTGCCTGTATGTCATGTCTTTCCTTCAGTGAAGACAACTCTGATCACTGTATTATACCCCCACTTCTGGTACCCCCTATACTTTGTTATGCATTTTCTTTGTGCCAAAGCAATGATCACATTGTAAAATACTATATGGAATGATGCACTTATGCATCCCATGTTTATTTTTCTCCTCTCTTCTACAGTATTACCTCCATGAGGACAGATATATATATATATATATATATATATATATATATATTATCTCTTCTACAGTATTACCTCCATGAGGATATATATATATATATATATATATATATATATATATCTTCTACAGTATTACCTCCATGAGGACAGGGATATATATATATTTTATCATCACTCTACCATAAGTATATTGAAGATGGCTTGCTCATAGATGCACTAGATTATATGTATCAAATGAAGAACTAAATGAATGATCCATGGAAAAAGTTTTGATGATTTAAAGTGCTATGTAAAATAAAAAATAAAAAGCCATGAAAAAGATGGAAAGATATCATCAGCTCTAAACTTCTAAACAAATCAAATAATCTACCCAATGCTCTTCTAAATTTTATAAGAAGTGATGTTAGAATCACTAGAATCTTTAAACTTTATGATAACCAGCCAAATAGTTTGGAATCAAATGTTTGATAGTAGTATTTTGTATTCTGTACACTCATCATAAAATATAATGAAGCCCTCAATCTGAAATATGCTAACTAAACATACATATCTATTTCAACTATCCTAAGTTGAAATATTATTTTTTAGTAATTAAAGATTATGAATATTACATATTTATTTTTATCATATATTATTGGCCATGCCTCTGCTTTATTTTATAATTACTTATCAGGAAGTAATTCCTTCCTTCATTTTATCACATTGGTTCCATAGGAGTTTGGATTTGCCTGGTAAGACATATGATTATATAAACCAGGCACCTTTGTTACCTGGGTTTTCTGCTGTTATTTAATGTCAATTGCTGTAAATTTGGAGATACTCATCATATATCTTTTCAGTGTGATTCTTTGAATGCTTAGGCACACAAAAGCAATTTTTACTTTTATATCATAAATATACCCTGTGTTTTTCTTTAACATTAGAATTATCTTGTTTTAGTATTAGCAGTATTGAACTATCGATATGAATAACAATTGAGTAATTATCTCTAAACCATGGTCTGAACATCCAAAAATGTGTTTAGGATGGGAAAACTTAGGTTGAACGATGAAATACTAGAAATTGTGTTTCTTCTTATTTTTAATTCATTTTTTATTTCTTTCTTATTAGATATATATCTAATCTAAATAATATAATAGGAAATGTGAGTAACATAAGTAAATGAATTCATGAAACATATAAAATGTAAATACTATTTATGACAAAATGATATAAATAATAGAGACATGCAAAACCTTTAATGGTGTTTTACAACATTATAGTTACTTTGAAGTCCTCTGGTTTAGAACACTTGAGAGTATATAATTGTGTGCCCCATTTATCTATTGTGGAGTCACACACCAATTCAAAACTTAGTGACTTAAAATAATTTATCTCACTCAGTCTGTGAATTGACTGACTGAATGGGGTAGTTTTTATTTGGGGTATCCTGAGATTCCAGTTGGATAAGAGCTGGGAGAGACTAAAATCACTGGAAGCCTACACTGAGCAAGACTCCAAGCTTATCTCTTTCTGCATGTGTCTGGTTCCACCTACTTTTCTTACAACCTCTGTCTCTAGGAGAGTAGCCTGGACTTCTAACATGGTATTTGGATCCCCTAGGAATAGATAGCAAAAATTGCCAGGGCTAGACTTGGAAATGGCACAGCACTCAAAGCCACACCAGATTCAAAGAGTTGGGGCAAAAGATGCCATCTGTCATTCAGTGAGTTACATGTGAGCACAGGGGGAATTGATGGCAGCCCCCACCTTTCTAGGCAAGTTTTGTAAATAAGCCAAACAGTTTGTACTTGAAAAATTTATTTTACTTTCATAAATTTCTTTTTGTCATTTATAACATGGAAATAATAATGTATAAGTTCTCAAATTGTTGTTAGAACTAAATGGAATTATGCATATAAAATCCCCAGCATTTTGCCATGCACATAGTCTCTAAATAAATCCCAGCTAACATCACCTTTGTTTCCCATGACCCTGGGACGTACTAAAGAGCAGATATTCTATTTTCATCAATATCTCAGCATAATATAGTATCTGAAAAAATTCAGGCTACTAATAATTATTATTTAACAAATGAACAAATGACTGTTCTACTATATATTTCTGTATTTATAAAGCTATCTGGTCTGCCCATTGTCATCAGGTAGAAATAAAACAAACTGGGTCTAAAATTAAATGGCAGGTATTTTCTTTCCTAAATTAACCAACCTTTAATGGAATTGATTTACTGTTATTGCCTCATTTCATATAGACACAGCCACGGGATGAAAGATTGAAGTAGTATCTTCTCTTTACAGCAAAAAATATTTGAAGCTGGAAAAGAAATTTAGCACATGCTGGACTCACTAACATTAACTGAGTTAAAGCCTCTTGTCCTTCTTAGTAGGCTAATTAAAAGAGCAATATATGGACATAAAATTCTTGCAAGCAACTCAAATATGATTTATGTTAATGATTAAATGGAAAAGAAAAACAAAACAACATGAGCAGAAAACAAGAATGCTTTCAAGTTATTTCTTATTAATTTATGAGGTTATTGGTAATACAACACAACCAGTAAGCAACAGCATACTATATAGTCAGACTATTCCTTTTTTAAAAAAAATCAGCTTACCAGGACTTCTGAGGAAGATGGTGGAGTAGGAGGACTTTAAGCATAACTTGTCCCATAGAAACAACTATATACCACCCAATTCAGTGTAAATAACCCAGAAAATGACTCAAAGACTGGCAGAACATACTCTCCACAGCTAAATGTAAAGGCAAATCCACATTGAAACAGGTAGGAAGGGCAGAGACATGGTCAGGAACTAAATGGACCTAAAGGAGGGAGGGGTGCCACAATGCAGAGAGAGGAAAGGAAGCTTTCCTCTTGGAAAGGAAAGGAAGCTTGCCAAGCACCCCAAGCATGGGGAACTTGCACAGGGAGACAAATCCCCATAATGTTTGGCTTTGAAAACCAGAGGGGCATAATTTTGTGAGTTCTTACAGTGAGGCTTAACTCTTGGAACTTTAAAAATTAGCAGAATCAGCTCTAGGAGAGCCTAGAGGCAACATGAAACTGAGTCCCTGCCCTTAAAGAGACTGGGCAACAAACACCTCAACAGAGATCAAGATAGAAGCAGCGGTTTGAAAAATGTTTAGGGTATATGAAAGGAAGATTTGTTTATTAATCTCAGAGCTTATGCTGGGGTGGGGGGGGCAAGAATTGTTGAGAGACTTATCCAAGAACAAAGAGTTAGTGAGTGCTATTTTCCTCCTGTCCCCCAGCCTAGACACACAGATACCTGCAGGAACCAGCACAACAACAATACTTGCTACCTAACATGTTAAAAATGTGCCCCGCTGCAGTATTCTCCTGCGAATACACCCACTCCAGCCAGGTCTCCACTCCAGGTCCCCTCCCACAGCAGACTGTGCAAACAATGCCCTGCCCTCAGATTCTCCTGCAGACCTGCCCATTCCAATATGCCCTCAGCCTCAGCCCATCCAAAGGAGTTCTTTAAGCCTGGCAATGTGCAAGCATCCCCAACAGGGAATAGCACCACACCAAAGTGACTTCTGCACCCTGGGAGAGAAGATAACCATACAGACCAGTCAGACTGTGGCCCAAGCAGCGGGCTGGGAGCAGACATCCGGTCTGACTGCAGGCCCCATGGACCAACAAAAGCTTCTCAGGGTACAACATAGGAAAAGAACCCTGCAATTCTGTGATATAGGTTCTATAGCAAACACAAGGTGGTTCCAGACTGGCCTACTAACCACACAGAGACCAAACACTGTCCACAACAGGCAAAGTAGCCATTTCCAATGACTGAAGGCAAAAGTGGCTCTGTCACAACAGTAGGGTACATGAAGCACCCCTGAAGTACAAGGTTCTGGGAAACAGGAAACATTGGACTGTATGGCATTTCAGGAACTCTTCTCCACAAGGCCACTAATTTCAAGATCAGGAGATATAGCTGATTTATGCAACAAAAACAAATAGACACAGAAAGTTAGACAAAATGAGAAGACAGAGGAATGCGTCCCAAATGAAAGAACAGGACAAAATCACCATAAAAGAGCTAAATGAAAGAGAGATAAGTAATATGCCTAATAGAAAATTTAAAGTATTGGTCATAAAGACTCATTGGAATTGAGAAAAGAGTGGAAGGCCTCAACAAAGATATATAAAACATAAAAAAAGAACCAAAAAGAACCAAAAGAACCAAAAAGAGATGAAGAACTCAACAACTAAAACTTAAAATATACTAGATGTAATAAGTAGTAGACTATAGGAAGCAGAAGAAGAGATCAGTGACACAGAGGACAGAATAATAGAAATCAATTAAGCTGAATAGGAGAGAGGGAAAAAATAATAAAACTAAAAATAGAGAACCCTGTTATACCATCAAGCACAGTAACATCTGCATTATAGGGACCCCAGAAGGAGAAGAGAGAGAAAAAGGGGCAAAAAATTAATCTGATGAAATAACAGCTGAAAACTTCCCAAATCTGAGGAAGGAAACAGAAGGCACAAAGAGCCCCCAGCAAAATTAACCCAAGGAGGTCTAAACCAAGATATATAGTAATTAAAATGGCAAGGAGTAGCAATAAAGAGAGAATGTTAAAAGCAGAAAGACAAGGGGCGCCTGGGTGGCTCAGGTGGTTGAGTGACTGACATTGGCTCAGGTCATGATCTCATGGTTTGTGAGTTCGAGCCCCACATTGGGCTCTGTGCTGACAGCTCAGAGCCTGGAGCCAGCTTCTGATTCTGGGTCTCCCTCTCTCTCTCTCTCTCTGCCCCTCCCCCACTCATGCTCTTTCTCTGTCTCAGAAATAAATAAACATTAAAAAAAATTTTTAAAAAGCAGAAAGACAAGATAAAATAGTTACATAAAAGGGAAATTCTATAAGTTTATCAAGTGATTTTTTTCAGCAGAAATCTTGCAGACTAGAAGGGATTGGCAGAGTACATTCAAATTACTAAAATTAAAAAAAAAAAGAACTTCCACCAAGAATACTCTGTCCAGCAAGGGTATCATTCATTAAAAAAAAGGGAGATAGAGTTTCCCACACAAACAAATTTAAAGGAATTCATGACAACTAAATCAGCCCAACAAGAAATGCTAAAGGGGACTCTTTGAGTGAAAAGAAAAGAATATAAGTAGGAGTAAGCAAAGTAGGAAACATAAAAAACATTAAAATTAAGTATAGCTATAAAAATCAGTCAAGGGGGGGCGCCTGGGTGGCGCAGTCGGTTAAGCGTCCGACTTCAGCCAGGTCACGATCTCGCGGTCTGTGAGTTCGAGCCCCGCGTCAGGCTCTGGGCTGATGGCTCGGAGCCTGGAGCCTGTTTCCGATTCTGTGTCTCCCTCTCTCTCTGCCCCTCCCCCGTTCATGCTCTGTCTCTCTCTGTCCCAAAAATAAATAAACGTTGAAAAAAAATTAAAAAAAAAATCAGTCAAGGTATTCACAAAATAAAATGATGTAATTATGATACCAAATATTAAAAATGTGGGAGTGGGGAGTAAAGAATGGGTTCAAACTTAAGGGACCATTAGCTTAATATAGACTGTTCTATGGATAAGATGTTATATACAAACCTAATGGTAACCACAAAAACTAGTAATATATATATATATATGAAAAATGAATCTAAGTGTATCACTATAAAAAGCCTGCAAACCAGGAGAGAACCATGAGCAAGAGAAGAAAGAAACAGAGAACAACTACAGAAACAACCATAAAATAAATATCAAAATGGCAAGGAGTACATACTTATTAATAATTACTTTGAATGTAAATGGACTAAACACTCCAATCAAAGACATAGGGTGAAGTTTGGATTAAAAAGTAAGATCCATCTATGTGCTGCCTAAAAGATCTAAAGACACTTGTAGATTGAAGTGAAGGGATGAAAGAGCATTGATCACACAAATGAAAGTGAAAAGAGGGGCACCTAGGTGGCTCAGTAGGTAAGCATCGGACTTCTGTTCAGGTCATGATCTCATGGTTCATGGATTCGAGCCCCACATCAGGTTCTGTCTGTGCTGACAGCTCAGAGCCTGGATCCTACTTCAGATTCTGTCTCCCTCTCTCTCTGCTCATCCCCCACTTGCACTCTGTGTGCCTCTGTCTCTCAAATATAAATAAGCATTAAAAAAAAAAAAAAGAAAAGAAAGTGAAAAGAAAGCTCAGGTAGTGATACTTATAATGGGCAAAATATACTTTAAAAGAAAGACTCTAAAAAGAGAAAAAGAAGGACACTATATAATCAAAAAGGGAACAATCCAACAAAAATATATAACAATTGTAAATAATTATGCACCCAGTATGAAAGCACCAAAATACACAAACCAGCCAAAAACAAACATAAAGGAAATAATCAATAGTACTACAATAACAATAGGGTATTTTAACACCCCACTTACAGTAATTGATACATCATCCAAACAGAAAATCAACATGGAAAGTGTGGCTTTGAATGACATTTTGAACCAGATGGATGTAACAGATATATTTAGAACATTCCAGCTTAAAACAGCAGAAAATATATTCTTTTCAACACACATGGTATATTATCCTGAAGAGATCACTATTAGGGCACAAAACAAGTCTGAACACATACAAAAAAATTAAAGTCATGCCATTTATCTTTTCTGAACACAACACTATGAAATTAGAAATCATAAGAAAAAACCTGGAAAGAATACAATATACAGAGGTTAAAACATGCTATTAAACAATAAATGTGTCAACCAAGAAATCAAAGAGTAATTTAAAAAAATACATGAACACCAATGAAAATGAAAATGCAATGGTTCAAAATCTTTGGGATGTAGCAAAAGCAATTCTAAGAGGGAAGTTTATAGCAATATAGGCATAACTCAAGAAGCAAGAAAAATCTCAGATACAAAACCTATTTTTTAAACCTAAAGAAGTTAGTAGAAGAAGAACACACAAAACCCCAAAACCAGTAGAAAGAAGGAAATAATAAAGATTAGAGCACAAATCAATGAAATAGAAACTAAAAAAGGAGCAGAAAAGATCAATGAAACCAGGAGGTGGTTCTTAGAAAACATCAATAAAATTGATAAACCACTAGCCAGACTCATCAAAAACAGAGAAAGAGAGGGAGAGAGAAATATAGAGAGATGACTCAAAATCACAAATGAAAGAGGAGAAATAACAACTGACACCACAGAAATACAAAGGATTATAAAAGAATATTATGGAAAATTATATGCCAAAAATTGGTCAACTCAGAAGAAATGGATTCCAAGAAATATATAACCTCCCAAAACTGAACCAGGAAGAAATATAAAATTTGAACAGACTGATTATCAGCACATGAATTGAATCAGTAATCAAAAAACAAAAACAAAACTCCCAACAAATGAAAGTCCAGAACCAGATGGATTCACAGGTGAACTCTACCAAACATTTAAAGAATAGTTGATACCTATTCTCCTCAAACTGTTCTTTAAAAAATAGAAGAGGACGGAAAACTTCCAATTCATTCTATGAAGCCAGCACTACCCTGATTCCAAAACCAGATAAAGACACCACTAAAAAAGAGAACTACACGTCAATATCTCTAATGAATATGGATGCAAAAATTCACAAAAAAATGTTAGCAAACTGAATACAACAATACATTTAAAAAATCATTTACCACAACCAGGTGGGATTAATTCCTGGGATGTAAAAGTGGTTCCACATTCACAAATCAAGCAACATGATACATCACATCAATAAAAGAAATGATAAAAACAATATGATCACTTCAATAGATGTAGAAAAAGCACTTGACAGAGTACAATATACACTCATGATAAAAAAAAAAAAACACCTCAACAGTGTAAGTTTAGAGGGAATATACCTCAACATAATAAAGGCCATGTATGTAAAACCCTCTGCTGACATCATACTCAGTGGAGAGGAACTGAATGTTTTCCCTTAAGATCAGGAAGAAGACAAGGATGTCCACTCTCACCACTTTTGTTCAACATAGTATTGGAAGTCCTAACCACAATAATCAAACAAGAAAAAGAATAAAAAGGCATCCAAATTGGTAAGGAAGAAGTAAACTTTTCACTATTCACTACATATATATATATATATATATATATGTGTGTGTGTGTGTGTATATATATATATATATATATATAACCCTAAAGACCCCACTAAAAAACTATTGGAACTGATAAATGAATTTAGTAAGGTTGCAGGATACAAAATCAATTGGCAGAAATCCATTGTACTCCTATACACTAATAATGCAGTAACAGAAGGAGAAATTAAGAAAACAATTCCATTTACATTGCACCAAAAAGAATAAAATTACTAGAAATAAACCTAACCAGGAGGTGAAAACCTATATTCTGAAAACTATAAAAAAAAAATGAGGAAAGGAATTGAAGACAATGCAAAGAAATGGAAAGATATTTCATGCTCATGGATCAAAAGAACAAATATTATTAAAATGTCTGTACTACCCAAACAACCTACAGATTTAATGCAATTCATAAAATAACAAACAAACCTAAAATTTGTGTGAACCACAAAAAACCCTGAATAGTCAAAGCAACCTCGAAATGGAACAAAACTAAAGATATCAAAATCCTATATTTCAAGATATACTACAAAGCTGTAAAAATCAAATTATATTTTGTGGCAGAAAAAATAGATCAATGGAATAGAGTAGAGAGCACTAAAATAAACCCATGCTCATGATCAGTTAATCTTGGATAAGGAAGCTAGAATATGCAATGGGAAAAAGAGTATCTTCAACAAATGGTGTTGAGAAAACTGGACAGCTACATGCACAAGAATGAAACTGGACCACTTTTTATACCATATGCAAAAATAAACTGAAAATGGAATAAAAAACCCAAAAGTGAGACCTCAAACTATAAAAATCATAGACAAAAGCACAGGCAGTAATTTCTCTGACACTGACCATAGCAATATTTTTCTAGATATATCTCCTGAGGCAAGGAAAACAATGGCAAAAATAAACTATTGGGACTACAACAAAATATACTTCTACACAGAGAAAGACACTGTCAACAAAACCAAAAGACAACCTACTGAATGGAATAAGATATTTGCAAATAACATATCCAATAAAGGTTTAGTATCCAAAGAACTTAGTATCCCAAGAACTTAAACAACTCAACACCAAAACAACATCAATACCAAAAAAAAAAAAAAAAACAAGTAATCCAATATAAAAAAATAGGCAGAAGACATGAACAGACATTTCTCTAGAGACGATATACAGATGGCCAACAGACACATGAAAAGATGCTCAACATCACTCATCATCAGGGAAACACAAATCAAAACCAAAATGAGATATCACTTTATACCTGTCAGAAAGGCTAAAATAAAAAAACAGAAGAAACAACAGGGGTCATGGAGGACGTCTAGCAAAAGGAACCTTCGTGCACTATTGATGGGAATGCAAACTGGTGCAACCACTGTAAAAAACATGGAGGTTCCTCAGAAAATTAAAAATAGAATTACTATATGATTCAGTAATTTCACTGCTGGGTATTTATCCAAAGAAAATGAAAACACTAGTTTCAAAAGATATATGCACCCTTATGTTTATTGCAGCACTATTTACAATAGCCAAATTGTGGGAGACGCCCAATGTCCATCAACAGGTAAATAGATAATGAAAATGTAAGCTATACATGCAATGAAATATTGCTCAGCCATACCAAGAACAAAATATTGCCATTTGCAACAGGATGGGCAGAAGTAGAGAGTATAATGCTAAGGGAAATAAGTCAGAGAAAGACAAATATGATATGATTTTTTTTCATATGTGGAACTTAAGAAATAAAACAAATGAACAAAGAAAAAAATAAACAAACCAATGAACAGATTCTTAACTACAGAGAAGAAACTGATGGTTATCAGAGAGCAGATGGGTGGGGAGATGGATGAAATAGGTGAAGGGGATTAAGAGTGCACTCATCCTAATAAGCACTGAGTAATGCATAGATGGCTGAATCACTATATTGTACATTTGAATGTACATGTTATGTTAACCATACTGAAATTAATTTCTTTTAAAAAAATCAGCTTACAAATAAGAACACATTGAGAGGAGTCTCTAACACTACTTCCCCTGTCCACTGAATATTCTGCCACAAGTAAATCTCCCTTTCCCAGGGAAAACTGTCTCTTGCTATACTCTAGTTATAAGGATCCAGGATCTACTGGATCTAGATACAGTAGACAACTACTGTAATCTACTAGTTACAGTAGATCCCAGGCATCTACTCCATTTTTAATCTCAATCTCGTTCCCACAGTGCATTAAATATACTAAAACTTAACACATGGTACATCAAAGTCTATGAGCACAGATTCAGACCTAGTAGACATCTAGAAAAAATACCATTATAAAGGTGATTTGGGCTTCTTAAAGCTAAAATTAAAGTGGATATTGGAAATATGGCAGCCACCATGTACACTTTTGTGTATGTGTGTGTTTATGTATCTATTTGTATATGTATATGTATATGTATATATGTATATCAATCTTTATATGTCATCTTATCTACAGATAGATATATAGATGTTTTAAATTTCAACAATATCTTTTCTTGCAAACATGTATATTTTCCTTATAATAGATTTTATCTCCTTAAATGGCAAGAGAATATAAAGTACAGAATCAGACACTGTCATTGCTGCATGACTTTGAACAAGGTATGTAAACTTCATATGCTTCTGTTTTCTTAACTATAAAATGGAGATAATAGTATCTTTATGGAATTGTTGGGGTTACTTATTGAGTTAATACTTTGAAAACTCTCAGAAATACTTTTCATATATAGTAAATTTACAAAAATAGATCTATAAATAATTATCAGCTAATAAGCTGCAAGAAATCAACTAGCTTTGTCTGTGACTTTGTTTTTAGATACTACTATGACAACGTATTATTTCATGTTCTTTAATTTTTTAGCTGTATTGACATACAAAAATGACATTTTAATATTTTATATGGTATATACATAAAAAAACATATCAGGACAAATACATTTTCTAACGGGTTGTCTTAATGATCAACAATATGAATCTAAGGAAAAAAATTACTCAAAAGCTAGTTTAGCAGACATTATATCAAGAAACTGGAAGTGTAATTCATATACCATGACATTTAACTTTTGGTTGAATATGGGAGCATTGTGGGGGCATACAACTGAATCTTTACCTTATTTGTCTATTATTGCCAGTGAATTACGGTAGGCCATTTTCTTCACAGGATGTTGTATATGAGCCTAGTGGTAACCACAAACCAAAAACTTAGATACACAAAAAATAGAAAGGAATCCAAGCAAAATACTAATGTCATCAAAAAACAAGGAAAGAGCAAAAAAAGAAGGGAACAGAGAAGAATTGCAAAAACAATCAGAAAACAATTAATGAGATGACAATAAGTACACACCCATCAATAATTACTTTAAATGTAAACGGTCTAAATGTTCCAATCAAAAGACATGGAGTGGCTGAATGGGCCAACAACAACAACAAAATCATCTATATACCACTTACAGGAGACTCACATCAAACCTAAAGACATATACAGACTGAAAATGAAAGGCTAGAAAAAGATACTCCATAAAAATTGGAAGCAACAAAAAGCTCAGGTAGCCATACTTATATCAGAAAAATAGACTTTAAAACAAAGACTACAACAAGAGAAAAAGAAGGATATTACATGATAAAGTGATTAATTCAACAAAAGGATATAACAATTGTAAATATCTATGCACCCAACAAGAGAACACCTAAATGTATAAAGCAAATAATAATAGATATGAAGGGAGAAATGATGAGTAATACAATAATAGTAGGGAATTTTAACAACCCACTCACAGAAATGAATAAATTATCTAGACAGGAAAGTAATACAGAAACAGTAGCATTGAATTATATATTGGACCAGATGGACTTAAGAGATATTTGCAGAATATTCCTTCCAAAACAGCAGAATATACATTCTTTTCAAGTGCACATGAAGCATTCTCCAGAATAGACAATATATTGGCCACAAAACAAGTCTCAGTAAGTTTTTAAAAAGTCAAATCATGCCACGCATCCTTTCTGACTGTAACGGTATGGAAATCAATTACAAGAAAAGAAAATGGAAAAACACAAATACATGGAGGCTAAACAACATGCTACTAAACAACCAATGGGTCAATGAAGAAATCGAAGAGGAATAAAAAAAATACCTGGGGACAAATGAAAATGAAACACAAGAATTCAAAATCTTTGGGACATAGAAAAAAACATAAAGAAAAAAAAAACAAATGGACAGCTTTATTTTTTCCCTCAGAAGTTCAGAAACAAGGTAAAATTGCCATTAAAAAATGCATAATGGTTTTTACCCATTGAAAAATGATAATCAGAATTTCCCTTTTTTTTCCATAAAGGAAGAATTTCCCTTTGTTTTCCATAAATTTCCCTTTGTTTTCCCTTTGCTAAAATTTCAGCGGCCTTGGATCTTATGGAATTTCTCAATCTTTGAATGTACATATTAAGTTTATCATAGTCTCACATCATACAGGTGTGGGAAAGGTTGAGTATTTAGAAGAAGTACTATTTAGGAACTCAAACCATTTGACCCACTAACCTATGCAACAATAGTAATCTGAGCATATTGACAATCTGCATTAAGAAAATGAAGGGGGGTTTTTTTCAACCCCATTTAATATTTACAGCTCTGAAGGTTATGCTTTTCTACAAGAAAAAGGGTTGTCATGGAAGCCTTCTCATCTCCTATCTGAATAAGCAACACTTCTCATTTATACTTGTCATTAAGGGTCAGGGAATCTTCTCAACACAGACTAACCCACCAGGACACTTAATTAGAACCGTAACATGGTTTATGTCAAAATTAATCATACTTTGTGTTTAAAACAATCTCTCCTGAAGTAGATTATGCCTGCTTATTTTCTGATAATTTTAATGGTGCACATGATGAATACTAGTAACTTTCTTTTCAGGGACAGGTCTAAAGGTAATGCTACTTGGCCAAAGAAGGATTGATCTATACCATTTATCTCATAGGTAAAACATGTCTAGACCTAAACAATGTTGAATAAAGAATTCATTGCTTTGGGCAAGTGTCCAATTTGGAACCATTTTATTCCCTATTAAGAGTAAATTTTACCTATTGAAAGAAGTAGTGTTTTTAGAAAGAATATGAATAGTTTCATATTATGCATGTGAGTTAAAAAACGTCTCTTTCTCTAGGCAAACTTCATTCCTGATCCCTGCATCATTCTTAGTAGTTATAATAGTTACTGTATGAAAATGAGCATGGTAAATAAAGAATGAACTAACTGAAAACAAACACACACACATTTTTCCTTTAAAATATTAGGAATCTGGGGCACCTGGGTGGCTCAGTCAGTTAAGCATCCGACTTCAGCTCAGGTTGCGATCTCACGGTTCGTGGGTTCATCAAGCCCCACATCCAGCTCTGTGATGACAGCTATGAGCCTGGAGCCTGCTTCAGATTCTGTGTCTCTTTCTCTCTCTACCCTACCCCTGCTCATGCTGTGTCTGTCTGTCTGTCTGTCTCTCTCTCTCTCTCTCTCTCAAAAATAATAAGCATTAAAAAAGTAAATAAAACATTAGGAATTTTTCTTTTGTTTATGATGGAGTGACTAGTTCTATATTTTTCTTGCAATGTGGCCAAACCCCTTGCCATTTCACTGAATACAGAATGTGATAGAGGCAGAGTTCAGAGCAACCATTTTTTAAAAAATACCTTTATTTATTTTTGAGAAGGAGAGAGTGGGAGAGAGAATTCACACATGAGCAGGGGAGGGGAAAAAAGAGAGGGTGAGAGGGAATCCCAAGCAGGCTCCATGCTGTCAGCACAAAGCCCAATGCAAAACTCCTATCTCGTGAACAATGAGAACGTGACCTGAGCAGAAATCAAGAGTCCAATACTTAACGGACTGAGTCACCCAAGTGCCCCAAAGCAACTATTTTTAAGGAGATGACCCATTCCTTTGCTCACATTCAGATACATAACTTCATACAATTTCAAGAGAGACTAGAAGATAGTCTGTACCAAGGGGATTATGTGTATGGCTGATATTCACATCTTCTATCGCCAGAAAAAAGGAGGGATATTGGATACTGAGGCACAGTTCATATTTCATACCCCATACACATTTGAAGTTTTTCACCTGCCAGGCATTGATCCTCTTTTCTTCAGCATTATGAATTTCCTGTGGGGGAATCATGCCTCTTCTAAGTTATTTCTTTAAAATTTAATATGGTTTCTATCCCTTGACTCCAGGAGTCATTTTGACTCCAGGGACATTTTACCCAGGTCATATTAATTAGAGTAACTTTGTCTTGCTGTCCTGGGGATTGGTTCTGGGACTGAGGTTAAACCTACCTAGGCACAAATAAATAATCCTTGGTCCTGAACAGGAACTGCATTCTCTTTTCCATTTGATGTGAAAACAAAGCACAATTCTCTCGGAGCTACTGGCAGACATTTAAGTACCACATGGAGACTGAAAAGGAAGCCAATACCAAATGAAGCCAAATCAAAGAATGGAGATAGACAGGATCCTAATTACCTTCTAGGAACTCTGTGTCCAGCCTTATTTAAATTCATATTTATCTCTAGGATTTTCAACTATGTAAGACAATACATTTCCTTCATGACTTAACTGATGGAAAGCATTACAAGAAAGTACATAGGAGGGAATGTATTTAGTTGTTGGCAATGTCTTATAGATGATGACTTTAAAATATAATAGACTACTAATAAATTTTTACCCTCTGACCACTTATTCTAAATGTGCAGTATTTAGGAATTTTTTATGGATTATAAAAAACATTCTCTGCAACATCACTTCTAGTGTACATTATATAAGGTTGAAATATTGAAATGATATTTTTGCCAATGTGCTAAACTGAAATAATCTTTCATTTTTCTCTCATATTAGTGATAATTCCATACTATTGTGCCATATCACACAATTCTTCTAAGACTTTGCTCAAGCAGAAAGCAAAACCTCCTTCAAGAAGTTTTGTCTGGTTTTTACTTTTGCTTAGTTATCTTCTTTGTTTGGTGCTCTGTGTATACTACTATCTTATCACCTAATTATATTAAAATTAGCTTGTTAATTATCTATCTCCATCATTACAATCTGTTCAATACACCTTTATACTCCCAAGGTCAAAAACAATGCCCGGCAGATACCCAGAGTTCAATATTTTTTTTTTATTAAATAGATTTTTTTTTTCAGAGAAGTTTTAGCTCCATAGCAAAATTAAGTAGAAAGTACAAAAAATTCCCATAAAACCCATGCTCTCACATTCACACAGCCTTCTCCACTATCAACTTTCTGAACCACGGTGGTACATTTATTATAATCACTGAACCTGCATTGATACATTATCATCACCCAAAGTCCATGGTTCATATTAGAGTTCATTCTTGGTGTTGTACATTCTATGGGTTTTGACAAATGTATCATGGCATGCATCCACCATTATACTATCATACAGAATAGTTTACCCTAAAAATTTTCTATCAGGTCTAGTCATCCCTTCATCCCTCAAAGCCATGGCAAACACTAATCTTATTACTGTATTCATGGGTTTACCTTTTCCAAAATGTCATATATTTGGAATAAAGCAGTATATAGCCATTTCAGATTGGCTTCTTTCATTTTTCCCCCATGTCTTTTCATGACCTGATATCTCATTTCATTTTAGTGCAGAATAATATTCCACTGTCTAGATGAATCAGTTTCTTTTATCCATTCACCTACTGAAAAATATCTTGGTTGCTTTCAAGCTTTGGTAATTATGATAAAGCTACTATAAATCATGTGCAGGTTATTGTGTGGACATAAATTTTCAACTAATTTGGGGGAAATACTAAACATGATTGCTAGATTGTATGGCAAAAGATGTTTCATTTTGTTAGACATGGCCAAGCTGTTTTCCAACGTGTCTGTGCTACATTGCAGTCTGACCAGCAATACATAAGAGTTGCTGTTTCTTCACATCTTGGCCAGCACTCGGTGTTGGCAGTGTTTTGGATTTTGTCCATTCTAATAGGTGTGTAGGGCTTTGGCTGGATTTTAACATGCATTTCCTGCCACATATCATGTGGAGGATCTTTTCATATGTTTATTTATCTTCTGTATATCTTTGGTGAGGTGTATGTTAAAGTCTTTGGCCCATTGTTGAAGCAGCCTGTTTTTTTTATTGTTGAGTATTAAGAGTTCTTCATATAGTCCTTTATCAGATTTCTCTTTTGCAAAGCTTTCCTCCCAATCCATGGCTTATCCTCTCATTCTCTTATAGTATTCATCACAAAACACAAGTTCTGTTTTGTTTTGTTTTAATTTTTATGAAATCCAGCTTATCAGTTATTTCTTTCATGGATCATTTCTTTGGTGTTGTATCTAAAAGTCATTATGATATCTAAGGTCGACTGGATTTTCTCCTATGCAATCTTCTAAGAGTTTTATACTTTTGCATTCTGTATTTAAGTCTATCATCAATTTTGAGTTAATTTTTGTGAAATATATATAAAGGCATGTTTAGATTCCTTTTTTTACATGTGGAAGTCGAGTTTGTCCATCACTGTTTATTTAAAAGACTATCTTTTCACCATTGTATTGTCTTTGCCTCTTTGTCGAAAGTTAGTTGACTATATTTGTATGAATCTTCATTCTGTTTCATTGATTTATACATTCTTTCACCAATACCACACTGTTGACTATGAAAGCTTTATAGTAGTCTTGAGGTTGAGTAGTTCTTTATCCTTCTCCTTCAGTATCGTGGTGGCTATTCTGGATCTTTTGCCTCTCCATATAAAAGGACTTCATTACATTTTGTTTGACTGAAATAAAGCATTTTCCAGGTCTTAGGTCACCCATTCTAAATAGTCTTCACAATGCCAGTGGACTTTCCTTCAAAAAAAGGACAATACTCCAGACTCATAAACAATGGACTGTGGGAATTAAAACTTTGTGACAACTTTGTCAGTAACAGTAAAACAGGTGCCCTGTTTTCTCTTAGTTAATAGTCACGCGCATTATTTTTGTGGTTGGCTTAGCTAGGCTTAGAATCTAATTAATGTCTGGGCAAGGTAAAGGAATTGAGAATGTGGATTGCAGCTTTCATTGCTAATAGAGGTTATTATACTCACACTTTCTGTTTGTTTGAAGATGCCTGTGGTACAAAAACTGGAGTAAAGAGAGTCCTACCCTTCCATTTGGAAGACTTAGGTCCAGTCCTGTTATTTCCCATGTCATTAGCTGTTTGATCTCGGACATTTACCTATCCACTTAGCTCACCCAAAAGCTAACAATCTGGAGCAATGCTTTCTTTCATAAATTAAGCCACTTTTCCTTCTACTATTGAAGTATATACATGTGAAATTGTATCCCTTGGATATAAGGAAGGTAGTTTTTGATTTTCAGTAGTATTCTTGAATCTTCTATCATCTGAGAGGTTAATGTAGCTTCTTACTCAGTAATAAGCCCTGTTCCTAAACGTCTCAAACTCTACCAGTTATATGAGAGGTGGCAAGAACTGGCACATTAAAACAGAGCGGTGGCTTTTTTGCTTCTACTGTTATTTTGAACATTTAGTTTTTGAAGAAAGTAACATGTATATAATAGATTTTGGCAACATTTTAAACATAGGCTACTCTGCTCTGGAGAATTTAACTCTGAAACTATTATGTATATTGAAAAGAGGTGTTTTTTGAAAGAGTGGTGTTTGTATGCTCCTTATGGGCTCCTCTGTAGTCTTTTTGGACATATGATTTAATAAGTGCATGCATAAAAATTATGGCTTTGGTACCCTTTTCTTTGTCTTCTTTTACTATTCATACCTTTGATAATTTTAAGCCATGGATTGTTTACACTAGGTATGTTATTTAGTGACTTGAACATTGTGAGAAAGGGATTAAAAAGAAAGAAAAAAGAGTAAGCAAAGTTAACGGCAGCTCATTTGACATCTGGAATTGCAAGTTATTTACAAGTTAATATAAAAGGATGTATTTTATAATTCATTACTTATGAAAAGACAAGTGTACTTAAATGTACTTAAAACATTAGATGGGAAACATTCCTCTATCATATTACTATGCTTTATTGTCAATGCTTTAAAACATTTCATTTTTTATTTAGAAAACTTTTCTCCATTCCTTTTCACCAAAGGGAAAGGGCAGGATAGCTTGAAAAATAAATAATAGGAAATGATGATTTTAAAATCTTTCAATATTCAGATGATCACTTAGTAAAAGGAAAATAATATATGACAGTTATGAGCTCTTTTAAATATAAGGCATTGTGTTAAACACTCTACAGATGAAAATAATTTTTAAAAACCATATCTGGAAATATAAAAGAGTATTTATGACAGGGAAAATATGACCAAAAAAAAAAAAACTTTTTGGAGAAAAGGTTTTGTGTCCTAGGGTCACACTGTAGCAAATATGAATGTACCAGAGAAAGCTATAAATAGACATGAGGCTGGAAACACACACACACACACACACACACACACACACACAGGGATCAGGGAGTTCAATTTAATTGTAAATGAAACAGAGGTACTCCTACAAGTTTTGGTGGACATATATACATACATACATGCATACATACAAATTTGTATTTGGAGATGACCATTCTATTGCAATAATCCAAGTGTATAGTAATATAAGCCTGAAGTAAAGCATAGTCATGAGAATTGAAAGAAGAGAAACCTCTCTCTCTATATATATATATCTATATATCGATATATCTATATATATCGATATATAGATATCTATATATTTCTATAGATATAAATGTATAGTTCTCTCAATGTATATAGATATACCTATATACAGATATATATGGATAGATAGATTTTTTTTTATTTCAAAGCAGAGGTGAAATTATTTGGTGATAGAATGGATATGGATGTTAGAGAGATTAAAAGATTAGAGATTCTATTTGCTTGACTGCTATTTGTTTTTAATAAAAAATCATTAAAAAGTAAGTATATTAATGATGCAATACACAATTTCTTTTGAGAAGTTTTAAACTCTCAAATGTTTGTATGTATGTAGACCAGATCAAAGCCAACAGTGGCTAGCAATGTTACAAGAGGATAAATGATTCCTCTGATTTGCTTTCTTGAATTGTGCTACAATCTCAGAATATAACTTTTCCTATCTAAAAACTGAGAGATTATGAAGAAATTTTGACAGGGATTCATCAAGAATAACATGTAAAGCTTAAGATTACACACCAAATCTTTAAATCATACCCAGATTCTGTTATACTCTAAGGGTGAGGTGGTGGTAGGCAGTAAGTAGTGATCACTGTGCTAGAACCATAGTTACTGAAATGTAAAAGATGTGTACTAACCATGCCAAGTACAGGTCTGAATGGGTGTTTTGATGATCTAGTAAACTTCTAGTTAAAAACTTACAGTAGAGATAAAAAAAGAATACCTTTGAATTTGCTGATTAATTGGTATTTTGAAGGTATTGTTCTACACATCTTAGGCACTTGACAAATGTTTATTTTAAAAATAAAATTGAACGTCTCTTTTTTTTCTGAAATTTTCCCTTATCATGTTCATATTCATTTTGGACATAGACTATAGATATTAACAATTGAAAATAAGGATTTCAATTGTAAGCACAAATGAAGGCATCAAAAGACCATTAGATATAAGTGATATAGCTCTGTATTCCAGTGTTGGCTCATTTACTAAAATTATATGACCTTGACAAAATATGTACTAAAATCATTTTCCTCATTTAAAATATTGAGATAACACCACATAAATTCATTTGGTTATTACAAGAATTAAATTGGATAACATGAATAAAAACATCTAGCAAAAAACTGGACCTAAAATAAGCATATTAAATATCTACTTCCTTTATCCTTTAAGTTAAAACAAAGCATCATAAAAATATGGATCAGGGGCACCTGGGTGGCTTAGTCAGCTAAGCGTCCGACTTCAGCTCAGGTCATGATCTCACCATTGGCGAGTTCCAGCCCCAGGTCAGGCTCTGTGTTGACAGCTCAGAACCTGGAGCCTGCTTTGGATTCTGTGTCTCCTTCTCTCTCTCTGCCCCTCCCCCTCTTGCACTATATGTGTGTATGTGTGTGTGTGAGTGTGTTTCTCTCTAAAAAATAAACATTAAAAAATATTTTTAAAAACATGGGTCAGAATTGTCAATAATGTAGTCACTAATACTGAATATTTACAGTTAGCATAATCAGAATAAACCATCTGTATGATTATTTTTAACACAAACATCGACACAAAGAAAAACAAAATAGTAGCAACAACAATAAAACCACCTCAGTGATTTAATAGCCTCAAAAACAGTTTTCAAGATTCTCTAACAAATCACAAATATCACTGGGAATTTATTATGTAATATGTCCAAAAATGTTAATCATAATTATACTTCTTTAACAATTAATTTTGAAATAATATCGAACTTACTGAGAAGTTGTAAAAATAGTAAAAAGAAAGTCCATGTATCATATACTCAGATCCATCAATTTTTATTTTGCCATATTTCCATCCAAATGTGATACTCTAAAAAGTACACAATAAAGCTTCTGCAACATTTATACTGGGAAGCATAACTTGAAACTAAACATGAAAAGACATTAAACTACCCATCTTTTAAAAGGAATCTGTAGCAATGGCAATTCAACTCTTATCATCTTACTTTCCAATCTTATCAAAAAAGACATTTCCCAGAAAAGAATCCAGTTTTTGTCTTGTCCCTGAAAGGCAAGCATTTAGCATCATACTAGATGCAGCTTATGACTGGGTTCTGGAAGAATTAGTCAGGTATGCAGGCTGTTAATACTCATGAATTTATTATGGCCCATTTACACAAGCTGGAAAACCCAAACTAGGAAACAGAAATAGTGTTAGGGAAAAATCTGTTATAAGATGGCCAACAGATTGATAGGGAAATCCCAGTTCCTGACCAAAGACTCCCCTTCTGGGTTCTTCTTCCTACCCTGCTTGCCACACACGTACAACAAATTACTACTAATGTGGAATACAGAAGTAACAGACTATAAATTGTTCTTTCTGCTTATGCTCAGGACTCAGACCTCTGGAGAGCGATCTCCTCTGAGCCCTCCAGTGTGAAATATACCTCCCCTCCTGCCTTCCAAGATCTCTGAGTGCCACTTGGTTCTTCAGCCAGGTGATCCTGGCCAGGTTCCATTACAATAGTTGTCTATTAAAAAATAGACATATTTATGACTGTTTTCTCATTAGTAATTGTTTAGAGACAAAAATTTCAGTCATTATTTGTTCGAATGACAAGCTGGATATATGAACAATGTACTTGACTCAACTGAACTGCCAAATTCATTACTAAAACATTTCATCATGGGAGTTGAAACAAACAAAACACAAGGAGTAGTCAAATACACCCCGTCCTTCAAGTGTATCATAGTTTTATCCACTTGAAAGGAGAATATCATGAAAATTATTTCAAAAATATAACTAGATCTTTCCAGATCAACACTCTTGGGTATTTATTGGGCACTTATTTACCTATCAGGGAACTATAAATTGTACTGACATCAATATTTAATGATAGGAATTATGGATGATAGTAGAGAGTCACTTCCCACCAAAACACTCTGAGATAATATTCAAGGCAGCTTAAACTTTCTGAAATTGCTGAAATAACATCTGCCTACAAACAGCTTATTCTTATCTCCCAGTAAGAACAATGTTCACCTGAATCTCCCTAGCTCCCTGTACCTGTCTATCTCTAATCTCCTAGTAGAAACAATTTTATGTCCTTGGTCTTTCTTCTTTTCTGTACCTGTCTCATTTATTTATCATGGTCTCATAGAGCTAAAGAGTAGAGTAGTATGCAGTTACTGACTAACATTTATAGTAACAATTACATTACGTCCTGGTAAACAGAACAAAACAAAACAAAACAAAAACAAAAGCAAAAACAAGACAAAAACCTACTCAGTGGTATGACAGCTCCTTCTTACTTAATTTTGGGGGTCTAAATCCTGATAATGATCTGCTGAATAGGACTTTGGGTTTTGTAATACACATTTTTTTCTTCTGTTTTGGTTTCCTTAGGCCCTGTTATTACATGCTTGTTCTGTGTCCTCTTCCTGTTACCTTAAGACTGAAACGGCACTGCTTATGCTAAACTGACAAAATCAATCTCTGCATCTTTTCTGAAGCTTACATATAGCTTTAATCTTATTTCAAAGAGATAAAAATTATTCATTTGCCCTAACGAATAAATGATCTTTGAACATAGGGAAGTTGTTACCCACTGTATTTGACAAAAACGAGCATCTTTATAAAGCCAAAATGGCGATTTATACATTTTGGATACAGAACTTTATTGCTTGCAGGTTAGTAAGTATGGGAAGACTGTATCCTTATCTGTTTAATTAATGATGTAGGCTTTTATATTTGGTTTTCATAAGAAATCAGTTGTTGCCTGGTAACCGATTTGCCTGTGGGCTCTCAGAAGAAGCTGGGCTTTCTATGCAAAGCACCCTGTTGTCTTATAAATAGGGCAGTAAAGCTTGCTCAGACATGCCTTAGGCATAGCAGCTCTTTTACTGTATTAGTATCTGATTCTGACTGGGAAGTTCTCTTTGTCAGAGACACACTCAACTGGACAAAGAGGAAGAGGGAGAAAGGCCTCAATTTGCATTTTAGTTTAAAGGTATGAAGGAAAACAAGAGACAGAGAGATAACTGCTCTCATATAACAAACTGAGGAAATAAATATATCAGAGGAGTATTGACTAACTTAAAATGAACATCAATTATGATTCCTGGACAATTTAGCTTTAGGACAAGCTAAATCACAGCAGGACAATGGCAAACAGTGACACCAAAACAGAGGTAATGAAAAAAATCCAACTTATAAGAATGGATTCTATAACTTATGTATCTCTGGTCATAAGAGAAGGTTTGCTAGGTGAGGGTAACTATGTTCCCCATGCTCCTTTTAAATACCCTACTATTGTTTGTATAAAATTATCTTCTATTTATTACATAAAACTGTTTGCTTTTTTTTTTCGTATGACAATACAAACCCCAAGAGGGCAGGGTGTTTTTTTTTTTCTTTCTTATCTATGTTCACAACATCTAGAAGAGAGCCTGACACAAGATTTGTACCCAATAAATGTTTGGTGAATAAAAGTCAAAAGTACTTTCAGTAGTACTTTTAGTAGAACAGAGACAATGTTAACATTCTTTTTTTAATTGAACATAGATGTTTTTCAATATAGTTTTATTAAGTGAAGGTAGCATAGGTAAATAAATGGTTGGATGAAATGAATGAATGAAAGAATACATGAATGAGTGAATAGAAAAAAAAGAACAAAACTCTTAACTTCTTACATCAAATTAAAAAGATTCTGCATAGCAAAGGAAACCATCAACAACATGAAAGACAACCTATGCAAAGGTTTGAAATATTTGCAAGCCATACATCTGAAAAGGGGTTAATATCCAAAACATATAAAGAACTCACAATTCAAAAGCAAAAATAAATAAATAACCCAATTTAAGAAAAAATGGGCAGATTACCTGACTGAACATTTCTCTAAAGAAGATATTTGAAAGTCTAACAGGTAAATGAAAAGAAGCTCAACATCACTGTGGATGATTCCTGACTTAAGATGATCTGACTTAGGATTTTTCAACTTTACAATGGTGTAAAAGCAATAGTCAGTAGACACCATACTTCCAATTTCCAGTTTTGATCTTTTCCCAGGCTAGCAATAATATAAAATGATGCTTTCTTCTCATGCTGGGCAGTGTCAGCTGCAACTCTGAGTCAGCCACAAGATCACGAGGGTTAAAAGCCAATTCACTTACTACCATTCTGTACCCATTCAGCAATTCTGTTTTTCATTTTCAATACAGTGTTTAACAAATAGTTTTTGTGTTAGTTTGCCCAACTGTAGGCAAGTGTAAGTGTTCTGAGCACATTTTAGGTAGGCTAGGCTCAGCTATGACTTTCAGTAGGTTAGGTGTATGAAATATATTTTCAGCTTGTGATATTTTCAATTTACAATGCATTTATCAGGTGATAACACCATGTAAGTGGAGGAAGATCTGTAGTCATAAGAGAAATGCAAATTAAAACCAAAATGAGACATGACCTCATGCCTGTCAGAATGACCATCATCAAAAAGATATATAACAAATGCTGTCATAGGGGTAGAGAAAAAGGAAACTTCTGCATTTGGTGGGATTGCAAATGTGTACAGCAGCTATGAAAACAGTATGAAGGATTCTCAAAAAAAAAAAAATTAAAATAGAACTACCATTTGATCCAGCAATTCCACTTCTGAGAATATATCCAAAGGAAACAAAAATACTAACTCAACAGAATATTTGTACCCTAATGTTCATAGCAGCATTATTTACAATAGGCAAGACATGGCAACAACCTAAGTTTCCATCAACGACGAATGGATAAATAAGTTGTGATATATATGTACAATGTAATATTAGTTAGCAATTAAAATTGGGGAAATTGTCCATTTGCAACAACATGGATGGATATTGAAGGCATTAAGCTAAGTGAAATAAAACAAAGAAAGATAAATACTGTATGATCTCACTTAAATTAGAATCTAAAAAACAAAAAACGAAAGAATCTCACAGAGAAAGATTAAACTTTTGATTACCAGAGACAGGAAGTGGGGTGGGGGCGGTCAGAAGAAGGTGGTCAAAGGGTACAAACTTCCAGTTTTAAGATAAATAAGAATAATAGTGCTATAGTATACAACGTGATGACTATAACTGACATCATATGATACATAAGGAAAGTTGTTCATTGAATAAATCTTAATTGTTCTCATCAAAGGGGAAATTTTTTTTTCTCTTTTTCTTTTATCGTGTCTCTATGAGAAATTGGATATTAGCTGAACCTATTGTGGTAATCATTTCACAATACACATAAATCAAACCATCATGCTATATACTTTGAACTTTCACAGTGATGTATATCAATTATTTCTCAATAAAACTAAAAAAAAAAAAAAAGAACACCATCTAGTGGTGACTGAATATCCTATCTATGAATATTGTACTCCATGCTATTGAAGCTCAAATGGTACTGAATCATGTACTTGGGAAAGCTACTTTGACACAATGTCTAAAAGACCAAGGACATATAGTAGGATAAATATTGTCATATGCATTCCAAGAATCAACTGTGAAATATATACTCATTCACTAAAATCTGTCTCAAAGAATTTTTTAGCATCTTAAATTTAGCTACAATTTATTGAGTGTCTACTATATTCTAGGCACTGATCTCAAACTATTTTTAATCATTAACATATATAAAGTTAGGCATTAGACTTACCCTCTCAAGCTGAAAAAACTAAGACAAAAAGAGGCCAAGATTTGTAAAACCTGCATATAAATTAAATGAAATATGCTGTATAAGTAAATTGAAAAATATTCTATATTTATTAAAATTATAACAAAAATCCAAAGTCAAAAATCTTGAGTCAATTTAATACTTAAAGCTTATCTACATGGAAATAAAATATTGACTGAAATGTCTAATCTTCCTTACATAGTACCCTGGAATGTTTAGTCAAGAAGGCAGAAAAAAATCCTGTAAGATTTACACACTAGGTGAGCATGTTTGTTTTTTTGTTGTTAGTGTTCTTATTTTTGCCAAAATTAGTAAAGATTCCAGAAAATATGTTACATTGATGTTCAAGTAGATAGAAGCAAACAAAAATTGTTTGGTAAAAACTATGACAAAAAATAGAGTGTTTATTAAAATATTAATTTCAGAGTAGTGACATTTTTTGTATACCTACCAATATTTCAATGTTATCATTGATTTTTTTTTAATTACAGCTTAGAGTACCACAAGTAGCTATCAAAACCAAAAAGGGCAGGGGAGGAAGCTTTATAAAAATAAATGAAAATCAGATTTTAATGTTTTCCATGCTGGCAATAATGATTCATATTATCATCATTATCATTATTATTTTGGTTTCTAAGTAAGTAATACATTTCTTTTCATAAAGCAAGAATTATTTCTTGAAGTGTATTTGTTTTCTAAGATATACAATGGCTCTTTGTTAAAAGAAGTAAAAAGTGAAACCCATTAAATAGAGAATATTTCTCTGTCCTTGGAAATAACCAGTTGTATCCTATACACTAATGTAACCTGTATGAAGTAGCAAATAAAATACAAAATGAATTGCTCATCTTTCTATATATTTATAGTAGTTCTCTCCTAAAATAGCCATTTTGAGGCATCTGTCATATTGGAAACATATCAACTTGCTAAGAACTTTGGAGAGGATAGTTAGAAAATGATGGCAAAGCAATGGTTTTGAAAATATAATGTCACAGTTGGAGCCAAGTGGAACAGAGCAACCCAACACATCTAATGTAGTATAACTAAAACTATTTTATATCAGTTTATTTCTTGAAATTCATACTATTAACTTTGAAGCAAAGCCCATAAAGCCTAAACTCAGTACCCGTTAAAAATTCACTTTCTTATTTCTATTGAATGGTTCTTTGGAAATAGGAATCTTTCTTATTACTTGAATTTTAAAATTTGTCACTCAAGGGTGTATCTCCATCAATAAGGAATTAATATTCATCTTCCAGATAAAGACTAAAAGTCTTCAAGTAGCTTTCATTAAGTCTTCAGTGACATATATTTGTACAGATAAAAGTCACTACAGTAGTAACAATGTATCATAGTGTTTTAACAGCAAGCAGACTCTAGAATCAGACTGTCCGGGTTCCAGCACTTGCTATCTTTGTGACCTTGGTGTATCTCTCTGCTTTAGCAGATTCATAAAATTGAGTGTGCCTATCTTATAAAATTGTTATAAGAATTAAGGAAGATCAAAGATGTTAGATATCACTACTAGAAAATTCTGGTAGATAGTATAATTTCCACAAGGGCAAAAACCATACATATTTTTGCTTACTACTGACTCCTAATGCCTATTAAAATTTCCAGAAAACATTAAATATTTAACAAATGTTTGTTGATTAAATGGGTAGATGTACGAATAAAACGACAAACAATTGGATAGATAAAAGACGAAATGTGATGATCACCTCACAAGCTATTACATTTTGAAAATGCAAAATTGAATACTCAACCAATATTTTTCTTCCCAGTAAATTGTCCTGTTTTTGAGCTAAGACGACAAATATTCTATATAGTTCCTGAGCATGATTGTTTCACTGCTGCAAGGTAGAGGCAATTTTCTCCAAAAGGAATTTTCAATGTTTCCTTACATTATTAAGCATTTAGAATAGTATGTGAAAGTGATGGAAATGGTTTTGGGTTCAATAACAAAACAATTTATGAAAGGCCCTTTCTTATATTTCATGTTGTGACACTTCAAATGTACACATTCATATCTTCCAGGTGACCTATTGTTCTTATTGGGTGGACACAGTTATACTTTTCTTGAAAGGTAGAGATTCTGTGTATAATCTAGCGACTGACACCAAAATCTAAAGTCTTTAAAGCTTTCTTATTTTGATTTGAAAGGAGGAAAGTTGAAATGAAAATAGTTAAATGAACATTTATTGAGGACCTACTATATTTCGGTTTTGTACAAATATTTTGCTCCTATATATTATCTAATTTAATCATAAAAACAATTTTATTTTATGGTTGAGGAGTGTGTATATATATATATTTAAGCTTATATATATTTATATATAATATATTATATTATATAAAATATATATTTTTAAGTATATATATATATATATATATATATATATATATATGAGAGAGAGAGGGAAAGCAAGCAGGGGAGAAGCAGAGAAGGAGAGAGAGAATCCCAATTATGCTCCCCACTGCCAGTGCAGAGCCTGATGCAGGGCTCAATCCCCGTGAACCATGAGATCATGACCTAAGCCGAAACCAAGAGTCTGATGCTCTAATGACTGAGCCACTCAGGCACCCCAAACAGGTTTTTCAAAACAGGAATCTGTTTCAATTAACTTTAGGAAACAATGCACCTTGGAGTTTTATAGAAGTTGTATTAAGCTATGTTATTATTCATACCCAGTACTAAGATCACATACTAAGATGTGAAACAAATACCAAATAAATATTTGTCAAGATGAGAAATAAAACGGTTATTCTATACTCAACTTGTAATGGTAGGCAGGAGGAGTGTTAGTAAGAAAGATTAATATTAACATATAAAAGTGTTTTTGGTATTACTATAGTAAATAACTTCATGTAATTTCTCCAACCAAGATTTTGCAAAGGTCTAGGGCCTTGTAATTTCCTAGCATATAGACACCAATTAACAAATAAACAAGTGGGGTGCCTGGTGGCTTAGCTGGTTAAGCAACCAACTCTTGGTTTTGTCTCAGGCTCAGGTCATGATCTCATGGTTCATGAGTTCAAGCCCCATGTCAGGCTCCACACTGACAGCAGAGCCTGCTGGGAACTCTCTCTCTCTCTCTCTCTCTCTCTCTCTCCTCCCCTGCTCACATGCATTCTTTCTCTCTCTGTCACTCTCTCTCTCTCAAAATAAGTAACAATTAAAAAAAAACAATAACCAGGAAAATAACATGAGTTAGTTTCCTTAGACTCTAGCCAAAGTGTAGGTGCACATTTCGGTTCAATAACAAAATTCTAGTACCTTGCCCCAATTTTTCTAACTTTAAAAAATTTTTCATTATTTTTACTGGATCATGAATGAAAACATATTTCCCATAAAGCAACTGTAATTCAGGGAAACAGACATAGTTGCATTTTCTAGATCTATCAAATTGCAACTTTAAAGTCTTATCTAAATTAAAGAGAACACTTTTAGATGGAATATTTTGTTCAATACATAGTTAATTAAGCCTCTTCTTGAGTCATCTACAGATGCATATTTTGGTGGGTGCAAATTCTCTTTCCTTATCAGATCTTAGCATCTGGATAATGACTAATATTTAGTTATTTAAGCCAGTTTATTTATGCAAACAGAGGACTAATTGCCCACCAATATTCATGGTCTCTATCATATAAAGTTGTACCTGGGAATATCTTCCAGCCCTTTTGTATCTAGATAGTGCCAAGTGACAAATTCTAGCCAATGAAATATGAACAGAAATGATATGTGTCAATTCCTGGCTGAGAGATTAAATATACAAGCTCTTCTTCCGTTTTGAACAAATTTAGAAACCTTGTTTTACAGATGGCAAATTCATAAGCTGGATGGAGCTTGAATTTGTGAGAGACACCACATGGAATAGGGCCACCCTGAAGAACTAGTTAATAGGAACATCAACATTGGAATTTACATGAACAAAAAATAAAATATTTTGTGTTAAGCCATTCAAATTTGAGGGTTGCTTCTGAAAGATCAAGTTAGCCTATCAGACTAGCAAAGTTGTCTACAAAATTCCACGACCTTAGAGGCAATTTTCATTACACTTAACAATTAATCTATTATTAATAGGAAGTTGCACCTAAAGAACATCATAAGAATAAAAGATCTTTCTTTTGATGTGAATTTCTCTCCCATCTTCCCTCTTTTGTATGTCAATCTTTGTTTTATAAAGAATTTTTGAACAATTATTATGTGCCAGGAACTAAGTATATATATTCAGTCTCTACCTTCCAGGAGGTTAAAGATATGTTAAAGAGATGGTACTTTAAATTGTTATAAAATGTGGGGTACCTGGGTGGCTCAGTTGGTTAAGCGACCAACTTTGGCTCAGGTCATGATCTCGCAGTCCGTGAGTTCTGGCCCGCTATGGGCTCTGACCTGACGCTCAGAGCCTAGAGCCTGCTTTGGATTCTGTGTCTCCCTCTCTCTGTCCCTCCCCCACTCACGCTCTATCAAAACTGAATAAAAGTTTTTTAAAAAATTTAAATTGTTATAAAATATGATGACAAGTACTAGAAGTACACACAAAAGGCATGGAAAAACAAAAGAGTTGGTATTTCAATCTCTCTCCAGTATCAGGAAGTTTTCATCTGCTAGTTAGTTTTTAAGCTAAAAAGTATGAACAGGAGTTTGACAGATGGCCAAAAGGAGCGGTAGATATTTCAGACAGATGGAACCATATGGAAAATGGCATAGAATTACAAAAGGCATGGCATGTTTAGAGAATGGAGAGAAATCCAATAAGGAGAAAGTCTGGAGTTCTGGTGGGTGGCAAGAAGAGAAATTGAGAGATGGAGAAGCAAAGGTATGGATATCAGATTAGCAAACTAGATTGGGGTCAAGGTTATGAAATAGCATATGTCTTACTAAAGAATTTCTTTCCACAGGCCTTTAAACAGGTTCTTTTCATATTTCATGAAAGATTGTACTCCAACTACTTGTTTCACTTCTTTGTCTCACAATATGAGCTCCTTCATGTTGGAGGTTCTGAAATAATCAACTTTATGTTCCTAACAATATACATACTGCTCAGCAAATAAATATTTCATATTGGTTTAAAAATGGCTTTGATGAATCATATAATCGGGTTCAAAAATAGTCCAACATGATTACAGGAATTGTAATCTGAACTTTTGAAATGTGTACACAGTCCTCATCACAACAAAGTGAATACCTTAGATACCAATTTGTATGAGCTAAGATGATGGAAAGTGTGTGGGGAGGAGTAGTTGTATGAAATACATTTACAGTGGAATAGTTTTAATTGTTTTTAAATAAATACCGACTTCAAAGTATCAGTTGGCATGCCAAAAAACAACCGACTGGTTGGTTGGATCAGGAAATATTTGTTGGAACAGTGCAGACTGAAAGGAAGAGGAGAATGGTCAACTACTTGGGACAGTGAAAAGTTAAGAGGGGTCATATGGATTTAAGCTCACAGACTAGATGAGATGTTCTAGAAAAAGAATGAAATGTAAGGGAAACTCTTATAAATGGGACAGAAATTTCAGGGGACAGAATGGAAAATGTTAGAAGCTAACAGAACATATAAGGTAACTTTTGATCCAATGACAAGGAATCTATTTTAGCAACATTTCTTCTTCTTCTTTTTTTTTTTTTTATTTGAAGAATCTACCATTTTAAAACCAACTGCATAGCCTGTTAGTCAAATGTCACCCTTAATCAATATAAGATCTTTGAGAATTCAACTGAAGATTAACTGGGTCCATGATCTTCTATTATGTGTTTTGCTTTCTGTGATTGTGCAAGGAAAATGTTTTACTTTAGCCCTATGGTTTGCTTAGGAGCTATTACACTGCACTGTAACCACTTTGCTGTCACCATTAGACTGGAAGCCCCTTGAAGGCAAATGTGCTCACTCACTATTGCCTACTTAATTGGATGAATTATGAAAGTTGCCCCTTTAGAATTACTGGTTTTAATAAAAGTTATGAGGACAAAAAAGAAACTCATTTACACTCGTTTCAGGTCACCATGTTACTATATAATAAAAAAATAGAAATATTTCGATAGCTTCTCCTGAAACATAGAAAGATTTTCTATTGTTTCTTTTAAAGACATCTTGTTCATTTATAAATGTACTGTTGTCATGTTCTTCACCATGAATGAAAATTTAGCCATGTTTCTGAAACATTTGCTGTCAAATGGAACATCTGCTGATTCTTCCTAAAGTACAGGAGTAGGATAAGCTAATCAGATAGTTAAATTTTATCAAGTTTTTCTAACACCAGAAATGATGAATTCATTTTTTTTCCAGATGTTAGAAAAATTCTGAGGAAGTATATTAAAAAAAAAAAAAAAAAAACAAGACCTGGAATTTTTATCATCAACTAATACTATGGACACTACATTTTCTTATATTATAAAAGCCTTAAATTCAAAAGCTTAATAATTGATTAATAAGAGAATTAAATATGAATCTACCATGTCTTTTCAAAGTTGACAACCTTGCCTCATTCAGTTACCATTTCCTTCATTTTACTGTCCTGCCTATCAAACAAAAACAAACAAAAGATAAACGAAAAGGCAGCATCTGGCTTCCATATTATGAATTTTCAAGACATGGCTAAAATTTTCATGTAAGAATTTGAAACAAAAACTGACTAAATAGATTAGAAATAATTTACGATGGTAGATTACAATGAAGTTTTACAATAACTGACAATATTGGGGAATTGGTCTTGTTATAAGTGAAACACTCAACCATACATTCTGTTTCCCTTATAAGAGATATAATGAGATCATTTTGAATTAAGGTATATAATGTGACAAACAGTCCTCAAGATTATAATTCTTACAGGGGCGCCTGGGTGGCGCAGTCGGTTAAGCGTCCGACTTCAGCCAGGTCACGATCTCGCAGTCCATGAGTTCGAGCCCCGCGCCAGGCTCTGGGCTGATGGCTCGGAGCCTGGAGCCTGTTTCCGATTCTGTGTCTCCCTCTCTCTCTGCCCCTCCCCCGTTCATGCTCTGTCTCTCTCTGTCCCAAAAATAAATAAACGTTGAAAAAAAAAATAAAAAAAAAAGATTATAATTCTTACATATGTTATAATAGATACTATTATGCAATTATTAAACCAATAAGCTAACTTCTCTTTCATATGTAAGGATTATGCTAATACATATACTGTAGTACCAAGTGCATATGTGTTCTGATTTTAAGAATAATTCAAATAGGAAAGTCTAAACTACCTTATCATTCCACTATTTTTATACTAACTTCTATAGTTAAGCAATTATATAGGAAAAATGTTTTTTGTCCTTAAAAGAGGGCAATTATACTTTAACTTCCTAATTCAACACTAATTCATTAGATCTTAGATCTGAGAAATTTTGTTATTTGTAGAACATAAATAATAAATTTAATGATTAATTGTATCCAATTAGTTTTTATTGATAAATATTTATTGAGTACCTGATATAGGCTTTATGAAATCATATGAGAATAAGAAATTTTATCTGCCAATATATTAAAATATGATCAGGTTGACTACATTTGATTATATTTTAGAAATCAAGTTTTTAAAGATAATTTTAAACTACAAAAATGAAGAGATTAAGTTGATGTTTTATGAGGTTTATCATACATTCAAGTACTCATTATCTATATTAAGACTTAGAACTTTCCAGTACCTCTAAAATGTTTCCAGGTATCCCCTGGTGTCCTACTCATGACTTACTTGCCTGCAAAGGAAGCTATTATACTGACTTTTTTTTTTAACAAGTTGATTCCTTTTGCTTATTCTTGAACCTCCTACAAATGGAATTATATGGTATGCACAATTTTATATCTGACTTCTTTTGTTCAGTATAATGTCTATGAGATTCACCTTGTTGTTGCACATCATGGGGATTTATTTATTTCATTGCTCTGTAGTGCTCCATTTTAATATACTGCATTTTGTCAATTTTGCTGGCATTGGACATTTGTTATTTGCAATTTGTTTTTAGCTATTAAGAAAAAGTAGTCATGAATATTCTTGTACATGTTTTTGGTGGACATATGCACTTATTTATCTTGGAAATACATCTGGCAGTACAATTTCTGGGTCATAGGATACACATATAATTGTTTCTGGTATTATAAAGCAATTTTCCAAAGTAGTTTTGCCAATTTATACTCCCACCATCAATATTGGCTTACAGAAACATGTCACTTCTTGACATCTTCAAACTTTTTAATTTTAGTCATTCTGCTAAGTATGTAGCAGTCCTCAATGGCAGGTATTTTTATACCAAGTAAGCAAATAACATAAACTTTGAAAAACTGACAATTTATGTTTTGAGAACACAATGACTATTTCAAAAATACTCCCCATGAGAACAAACAAATGAATAAGCTATACATACCATTTACATTTCAGATGCAAAACCAAAGTATTTCCTGTTGGGACTTTAAGAGGACAATACATAGTAACTCTTTTTCCTTAAGCAAAATGGCATGAGCTATAAGATCCATGTAAAGAGAGACAGAGAAGAAACAACCATCTTTTTTGATATTGCTAAAGCTGTCTGGAGACTATAGCTCTAGATCTGTAACCATTGCCCCACCTTAATCAGACAGTTGCAGCCACTGGCATAGACCATCACAGGTCACCTTATGACACAAAAGCTGTCCTCCTATGTTGCCTGCATGAAAGCAAGCAGATCAAATACACCCTCACTGCAGAGTCAGCAGGCTTTGAAAAAGAAAAACAAAAAACAAAACCAAAAATCCCAAGAAACAAAAAATAAAAAAAAACAGAAGAAATGAAGAGGGAACATGTTCTTTCCTTTTCTCAAAATTAGGGGGGAATGGGCAGAAAGTGTCCGGGGGTACTAAGAGTATTAGTATAATGAGGTCTTACCATGTGGCTACACAAAGCCAGAGATTCCCCCCCCCCCACTGGCCATTTCCTAAAAGGGCTGCTTCTTTGTTTCATAGCATTATTATTAACAGCACTATTTGCATTACCCAAATATGTCCTATGTGAACACCTCTTATAAGATGAGCCTGTTCAAGATAAAGTGTCATTTTTTTAAATTGGCAGACAGAGCATTATACCCACCCCTGTTTTTACAGAAGGTCAGAGGTTTCCTTGAAGAGATTTTTTGGCACCAAGGACACCAGACCCAGCTGCCTGGAAATGCGAGACTAAAAAGGGCAGGACTAAAGAACAGACTACTTAATGATGCGAGGGCTAGCACTTCAATCTCACTCAGTGTACAGTGAGTCTTCTCCCTCTAACATCGGAGAAGGATGTTTCCTACCTAAAATACGTGAAGACCCAAGAGTAAAGGCCTACAGCCATTTGGTGACTCTGGCAAATAAGGAAATCTAGCCCACATAAACTGACCTTCCCATTAGATTTTTATTCATTCTAATAATATCTGTCCTTTATTTACTTTTAATGTAATTAATTATATCATTGGATTTAGGTTTATCATTTGTTCTGCTGACTTTTTTCCCCTTATTTGCTATCTTCTTTTGAGTTAAATGACTATTTTTTTTTACAATTCCATTATAATTCACCTATTGGCTTTTTTGCTATACAACATTTGGATTAGCTTTTCTTTAGTGTTGCTTTAGGGTTATACCATACAACTTTCACAGTCTACTTAGAGTTGATATTGCACTGCTTTAATATAAATTGTAAAATGCCATAAACATATCCATTTACCACCCCCTCACATCATTTATGCTATAGTTTTTACATGTATCACATTTATATATGCTCTAAACCACATAATACAAGCAATATATTTTATTTAAAAAAGTAACTAGAAAAATTATTTTATGTTTATCCCACAAAATTGTAATTTCTAGTGTGTTGTAATCTTTCCTGAAGGTATATGTTTCTATCTAGACTGATATCCCTTTATATAGAACTCCCTTTTAATACAGATATGTTGGCAATTAATTGTATTAAGTTTTGTTTATTTAAATATGCCTTATTACACTTTTACAGTTGAAGAATATTATCTCCAAATATAGGGTTTTTTTCTTTTAATACTTAAGATGCTCCACTCTCAAAATTAATTTGCTGTTCTCATGTCCATTGTTGCTAATGAAAAATACACGTTATCTGAAATTGTTGTCCCCTTTTTAATGTATACTTTTTCTCTAATTGCTTATGAGATTTTGTTTTGATCTTTATCTCAGTCTGACTATGATGTCATTTACTTTGTATTAATTCTGCTTTGAAGCCAATACGTTGTGAATCTGTAAACTTATGACTTTTACTAAATTTAGGAAATTTTGGCAATTATTTTTTCAAATCATTTGTTCTGCTCCTTTTCTGACTCCTCCAAATGTGAGACTTCAATTGTTTGTAAATTAGAAATTTAATCGTACAGATAATGTATGCTCTGTTCGTGTATGGAGTCATGTTTTTTTCTCTGTATTCTTCAGATTAGATAATGTAATCTGTATTTCTTTTGTTAAGCCTATGCAGGTATTTTTATTTTACTTACTTTTCAGATGTAGGATTTAAATGGATCCTTCTTGGAATACCTGAGTGGCTCAGTTGGTTGTGTCCAACTTTAGCTCAGGTCATGATCTCATGGTTTGTGGGTTTGAGCCCTGCATCAGGCTCTGTGTTGATAGCTCAGAACCTGGAGCCTGCTTTGAGTTCTGTTTCCCTCTCTCTCTCTGCCCCTAGCCCACTCACACTCTGTCTCTCTGTCAAAAGTAAATAAACATTAAATTGATCCTTCTTTACAATTTCTATTTATCTGCTAAGATTTCATATATGTTCACTTATTTCAAGAATAGTTGGCTTGTATCATTGAATATAGTAATAAAAGCTGCTTTAAAATGTTTTTCTCTTAAATTTGCCATGTAGGGATTGATGATATTAATTATCTTTTGTTTGAATTATAGGTTACATTTCATTATTTCTTAATAAATCCAGTAATTTGTGCTTATACCCTTGACATAGTGAAATTTATGTTGAAGAGGCTCTGGATTTTTTTTTTTTCTATTCCTCTATATAATGATGATTTGGTTTGTTTTGTTCAGCGGGCAATTAACTTAGCAGGACTGATATTAAAAACTTTATTTAGAGTCTCTATTTAGTTATTTTAACCTTTGGGCTGCTTAGAGGCTTATGCATGCATATATCAGAGCTCAGTCAGAATAAAAACAACAAACATCTGAGAATTGTTTACTCAGTCTTTTTTGTCCCCAAAATGTGAAACTCCCTCCAATTTCTCTCTGATTTTTCTGTAGGAGGAATGGTCTATATAGAGCATTTGGTCATCTCTGGATGTTTCAAGGCAATAATATTTTTAATAGATGATCTCATATATATGCAATTGTGAGCCATGTATCATGAAACTTTTAAAGAAAGCATTTCACACCAAAGGGATGAAACAAATGGATAAATAAAAAATGAATGAATGAACAAATAAATAAACAGTAAAATAAAATATAAAAAACTCAGAAAAAAACTGAAACAAGGCAATAAGAAGAAAACTTCCAAAATTTGTAATTAATATCTACAGAGTTATAAGAGAAGGTACTATGTTCAATCGTTTTAACAAATGTTAACTGAAAGATAGTGACAAAACTGTTCTAAGTCAGTAAACAAAACAGACCAACAGTCTTCCCTCATTTGGGTTTGTATTCTAGTAGAGAAGGCAACCAAACACAAGATAATTAATAAATTATATCATATATTAAAGGAATCAAATTACTATAGAGTACATAAAGCAAGAAGCTGAGACAATCTCAACATTTTAAATAGGGTAACCAGAGAAGACTTTACTGAAAGTGACATTTGAGCAAAGACTTGAAGGACATGAGGGAACAAGACATAGAGACATCTGGGGATGACTGCTCTAAACAGAATGAACATGGGGCGCCTGGGTGGTTCAGTTGGTTAAGCGTCAGAGTTCAGGTCAGGTCATGATCTCGTGGTTTGTGAGTTCGAGCCCGGTGTCAGGCTCTGTGCTGACAGCTCAGAGCCTGGAGCCTGCTTCAGATTCTGTGTCTCGCTCTCTCTCTGCCCCTCCCCTGCTCATGCTTTCTCTCTCTCTGTCTAAAAAATAAATAAAACATTTAAAAAAATAGAATAAACAAAAAAATGCAAACACCATTAGATAAGAGCTTGCATGGTGTTTTTAAATAAGATCAAGGAGTCTTGTTTGCATAGGGTGAGATGAGCAAAAAGGAAATGCAGTAGGAGAAGAGGACAGATAAGTAATGAGAAGCCAAATTATGTATGGTGTTGGAAGCCATTGTAAGGATTTGGCTTTTTATTCTGAAGAAGGTGAGGAATCATTAAAGGACTGTTAACACAGAAGTGACATGACATGACTAAGTTTTCAAAAGATTATTTTCAATGATATATTAAAAATAGACCTTAGAAGAATTGGTTGGAAGCAAAGGGACTATTGCAATAACCTAGGGAAGGAAAAAATAATGGCTGGGCTCAGAGTGATAGCATTTGGTTTGTAAGAAGTTAGTTATCCCTGTATACTCTGAAGATAAAGTGAAAAGTATTTTGTCATAGTGTGAGTTGTGAAAGAAAGAGTAAAAACTGACTTCAAGGTATTTGGTCTGATCATCTGAAAGAACAGTGTTGCCACCAACTAGAATGGAAAAGACTATAAGTAGAACATAGAACTTGTTTGGAGTTTGGAAAAAGAGCAGGCATTTAAATATTGTTCTAATTCAGTTTGAGATATCTAATAGACATTCTAATGGAGATGTAAAGAAGGAAGCCATATGTAAAATGTTTGGTGTTCAAATGAGAGGTCCAGCTTAGAGATATATGACCAGAAAACCATAAGTGTAGAGGATATTTAAAGCCACGAAACGGAATGAGATCACCCATGAAATGAGTACAAATAGAAAAGAGAACAAAAAATTGAGCCTTTGGACACCACATTTAGATAATTTGAGAGATGAGGCAAAACCATTAGAGGAGATTGAGAAGAATCTGCCAGTGACTTGAGAGAATATACTAGAGAATGTGAGATTCTTAAAGCCAACTAAAGCAAGCTAATCAAGGAGGAGGGAATAAACATTCTGTCAAATACTGGTGACAGGTCAATTAAGATGAAGGCTAGGAATTGACCATTGGGATCAGCAAAAAGCAGGCCATTGACAACTTGACAAGAGCAATTGTAACAAAAGCACAAAGTGGCTTATTAGCAAGAAAGGCCTGATTTGCATAGGTTTAAGAGAAAATGGAGCCATGCATATGGACAAATTTTCTAAGATGTTTCCTATAATGACAGTGAAAGTGAATAGTCTCCTGGAGGAGAAAGGAAGAGATTTTAAGATGTGATAAATTATCATGTGATAATATGTTAAGAATGATGCTGTGGAGAATGAAAAGATGATAAAGGGAAAAGATGTGAGAATTGCTAGAGTGATGTCTTTGAGTAAGTGAGAGGATCTGGAGTCTTTGAAAGAAACATGGGTGATTCATCTATAGTAACAGGTAGGAGGCAAAATAGATGGGTCCAGATTGTGGTATCTGAGTAAATGTGCTAAGTAAGAGCTTGTAAAAATTCTTTTCTTATTTTTCTATTTTCCTCAGTGAAATGGGAAACTGTCTTCAGTTGATCATAAGTATGGGAAAGACACTGTTGGACTTCATAGCTGAATTCATCATCCAGAAGAAAAAGTAAATGGATTAGGATATATCTAGTGCATTTGCAGGGCAGTAGTAAGTACCTGGTAGTAAATAAGAGGCATTAAAAAAGGAATATTCAGAAAATGAAAGGAAATTCTAAGACATTAACATGATATAATAGCAAAAGAAAATATTCAATTGGAGGGCTGAAAAGAAAATTGAGGATATTTCCCCAAATTTGAAACAAATAACTAGTTACAAAATGGAATAAAAATATTTGAAACGTAGGAAATCAATAAATTATTAACATCTAAATAATAGAAGGTCCATACAGAAAGAAGTGAGAAAACATAGAGAAGGCAATTACTAAAGAATAAATAACATAAGAACATTTCTCAGAGATGAAAGAAATTATTTCCATACTTGAAAAGCACAACAAGGAAGAAGAGGGAGAAAAAAAAAAAAAAGAGCCATACCAAGGTTCTATTGCTACAACACAAAAATTCAACATTGGAAGCCAAAGGGCAAAGGAACGATTTCTTCAAAATTCTAAAGGGACTTAATTCTCAATTTAGAATTATTTACTCAGTCAAGGTGTCCATTGAGTGTGAGTTAGCAATAAAAACATTTTCAGACTTCAGAAAAATTACTTCCCATGACCCCTTTCTCAAGAACGTACTAAAATATTTGTTCAACAAAAATGAAGGAGTTATCAAAAAAGAAAAAGACTTTGGATAGTTCACAGGACATCCACTGCAGGCAAAAGGTATCATCCAGATAATAAATGGTGAAAAGAGATCCCAGTTTGAATGCATATATTAAGCAATTCAGACTGGAGGAGGCAGGGAGCCCTAGCAATAATGATTCAAGAAAAACACAAAACCTGTAGAGTTCCTGATGTGTGTGAACAACAGGGTCTCAACAGGAAAGCAACACCAAATATCTCACCTGATTTCCTGAATTGTCTCTTAACTCTTCTTTCTGTTCTACACTGCTCTCCTCTGCCCCAACATCAAAGGAAAAAAAAATTGTCCCCACTGTATTCAACACAGCAGTCAAGATACTTTTAAAGCAGAGATGAGGGTGACTGGGTGACTTGGTCAGTTGAGCAACCAATGCTTGATTTTAGTTCAGGTCATGGTCTCAGGGTTGTGGGATGGAGTCCTGTGTTCTTTCTCTTCTTCCACTTTTCTCCCCTATTCCCATGCACTCTCTTTCAAAATAAATAAATAAATAAATAAATAAATAAATAAATAAATAAATAAAAACTTTTTTCCCCCTCAGAATAAAAGTCAAAGTCTTAAGTCGACCCCATTTCCTCTCTAAATGCCTCCTACCATTTACCTAATTTCCTCAGTTCTTGCACAGGTTTCTCCAATATGTCAGGCATGCTTTCATATTGGTACAGTAAAACCTTGGTGTGTGAGCATAATTCATTCTGAAAACATGCTTGTAATCCAAAGCACTTGTATATCAAAGCAAATTTCAAGAACTCTTTGTTCACTTGTGATCATGTGACATTCAGCATCATGTACTACTTGTATTGCAAGACATTGCTCATTTATCAAGTTAAAATTTATTAGAAATGTTTGCTTGCCTTGCACAACATTCACAGAACAAGTTACTTGCAATCCAAGGTTTTACTGTACCTTACAATGACTACACTCAGCCCTTACCTCTTTTAATGTATTCTCAAAGGTTACCTTTCCAAAGAGATCTGCCCTCATTTAATAATGAAATCTGCATTATACCCATCCTATTCCACCTTATCTTTTCTTTCATAGCTTCTAGCCCTTGTAATATTATAGATAGCACATTTATACATTATAATATTGCATATTACCTGTCTCAAGAATCATAATGTGAGCTCATAATGGTCAGGGATTGTTTTATGGGATACTGTTATATCTTAGATTCTTAGATTGGTATGTAGCAATCTAGTAGGCAGGCAGAGAATATTTCTTAGAGATTTATGTTTCTGTGAGAGTTTAAGAATGAATTAACAAAAATTCTTATGAAATTAAACAAAGGAAAAAAGTCTCAGCTATTAATTCCAAGAAAACCAAAAGTTTGCCAAGAAATAAAATAAAATCTTAAGTCTATACCAGACCCAGCTGTAAAAATATTTACATAGTATTAATAATGTAAGCTTTATATATTGCTGTGAGCAAAATTGGTGATATAAACTTAATAGGAAAAAAGATGAAGGTATAGTGTGTGCGTGTGCTTGTATCAATGTGTGTGTATCTGTAATAAGAAAGAAGAAAACTAAATCTTCCTTTCTCACTGTAGGAAGTAACAGATAATAAATACCTAACTAAAAAAAAATATTTCAAAAATTCCAAAAAAAATGTTTTGATAAAAATTATTGTCAGAGATTTATTCTGGAGTGTGAAAATTGGGGAAGTTGAGGCAGGAAGTCATTGTTTTCTCATAATGATACTTACAGATAATTTTTAAAACTGTGTACCTGAATTATCTCACACCTATTAGGAGAGCTACCATTAAGAAAACTAAAAAGAACAAATGTTGGCCAGAGTATGAAGAAATTAGAACCCTTGTGTACTGTTTGTGGGAATGTAAATGGTACAGCAATTGTGGAAAACAGTATAGTGGTTTCACAAAAAGCTTAACAAAGATTTACTGTGTAATCTAGGAATTCTATTTCCAAGTATATATCCAAAAGAACTGAAAGTAGAGTCTTGAAGAGATATTTGTACTACAACCATGTTCATAGCAGCAATATTCACAATATGCAAAATATGGAATCAATACAAATGTCCACCCATAGATGAATGGAAAAGTAAAAATGTAGCATATATATGCAGTGGAAGATCCTTCATATATATGAAGGATCTTCTGACAAATGCTACAACATGGATGAACCTTGAGGGATATTACACAATGGGAAATAAGCCCGACATGAAAAGATAAATACTATATGAAGTACCTAGAATAGTCAAAATTGTAGAGACAGAAAGCAGAATGGTGGTTGCCAGGGACTGAAGAGAGGGGAGAGGGGTGTTAATGCTTAGTGAATACAGAGCTTCAGTTTTCCAAGATGGAAAGGGTTGGAGATGATTGGTGGTGATGGTTGTGCCATAGTAAATGCATTGAATACAACTGAACTGTATACTTAAAAATGGCTAAGACGGTAAATTTTATTATGCATATTTTACTACAAAAGAAATTTGAGGGGAAAAAACTGTACCTTCGATTTTTTTAAATAAATGAATAAATATTTTTAAATGCAATTTATTATTTTGCTACTTTTCCCAGTCATGACCATAAACTGTGTTTAGTCAACACATGTGGATCAAAATCACAAAGTTATTTTATTTTTAATGTTTATTTATTTTTTTTTTACAGAGAGACAGAGACAGAATGTGAGCGTGAGGGGCAGAGAGAAAGGAAGACAAGAGAATCCAAAGCAGGCTTCAGGCTCTGAGCCGTCAGCACAGAGTCCAACGCGGGGCTCAAACCCACAAACTGCAAGATCATGACCTGAGCCAAAGTCGGACACTCAACCGACTGAGCAACCCAGGCGTCCCAAAATCACAAATAAAATCATTATTTTAAATGTCTTCTTTATTTTGAGATCCAAAGTATGACAAACTAGTATCATCATTTTGTAATACAAAATCTGATCCAATTATTTAATCATATCAAATTTCAAAAGCTATGTAAGAGGCTGCAAAAAAGGTAAAGTAAAATCATATTTTATTCATTTGATTAATGGTTTAAGTTATAGTTTATGAGAACATATAAATATAATCATACATGTCTAATTTACATGAAATTTGCCTTAGTTATTATCCACCTAATTCATGTCTCTTACATGGGACTGGTGGGTTTATAATTCTTTAGCTGCATAAGGGGATGTAGGATCCTTACGAGTGTAACTCTGTTTTAGAATGAGTTTCAAATTTTACCCTGTCACTCAAAGGAAAAAAAAATAAAATATGGCAATTCCAAGAAGATAGGATTCCAGGATGTTAAAAATCTGCAACAAAATTAGCTTGTGAAAGATAATGGAAAGGAGGAAAACTCAAAAATAAATAATCAGCGTAATGTTGGAATCTGCCTGTAAAGTATTTTGTAAATATACTGCTTAGCTTCAAAATTGAATCTACTAAGTGAGCTGAAGTGTGAAAAAGAAGTGCTGTTTGTAAGTTACTAGTGGCCTGATTACAACAAGTTTATCATCTCAATGCTCAAAATGCTTTATAGGTATTCACCTGGCTTGTGGAAACAGGTGAATGTATTAGTTAAACTAAAGATTCTTTTATAATCTTAATTTTATTTTCTTTGAACTAGGTTCATGGAGACATTTTTTTCAGTTAACTTTTTTTTTTCTTTTTTAACTGTTTTATTTATTATTGAGAGAGAGAGAGAGTGCAAGCAGGGGAGAGGCAGAGAGGCAGGGAGACACAGACTCTGAAGCAGGCTCCAGGCTCTGAGCTGTCAGCACAGAGCCTGACACGGGGTTTGAACCCACAAACTGTGAGATCATGACCTGAGCCAAAGTTGGTCACTTAACCAACTGAGCCACCAGGTGTCCCTCAGTTAACTTTAATCATAAATCATAAATCTTACTACCAGTAAGAAGAAATAAGTTATATTTAACTTATATTTGAAAAGTCAGCTATCTATCATATATCCTTCTCTGCCTTAAAAACAACACAAGATCACACGATTTTATTTTATTTGACTTGCTCCTGATTTATCACTTCTCTGGCTATCAGTGGAACACAGCTTATAGCATGTTGTTCACATAAACTATGATAAACATCTGCCAAAAAAAAATCCCTACTTTCATAAAGACTTCTCTCCTTCTCAGTGAGAGCTCTTCATTCCTCATTTGCTTATTTCAGAGGGTACTGCTTTTTAACTCATGCACCTGTTGTCCAAGTTTAGTTGCAGTCACATGTGAAATTTGACTCTGGTTCACAGTGCAGCAAAAATACAATATGCATTCTTATTCATTCAGCATAATTGTACTTAGCAATCATTACATGCAAAGCTCTGTGGTAGATAAGAAGAGTATCATATGTCACATGAAGTTTCAGTATAAATAATGATATATTTTCCCCAAAATGAAATGGATCTACCTTAGAAGTAATTAGTTTCCCATCACCAAGTGTCACACATTGGCTAGATCACTAATTTTCACATTCAGAGATGACTAATTTTTCTGGGCCATAATATATGAGAGAGAAGAATCACAGACAGAATGAGGTAGAATACTGTTTAGTAAAGAATTTAACCTTGGCTTTTTGGAGGCAGTCTCTAAGCCCTTGAATGCCATGTCTGATAGGAGTGTTTTCTATGCCTGGAAGCCCTGGATCATGCCAGATGGTGTAACAATGTGATTTAGGGTGGAGCATGGCCACTGTCTTTGTGTCTAGTGAATTTTCTGAGTGCACTATTCCATCAGCCACTTGGAATAATCTGACCAATGGAGGCTGGAATCAAACCCACTCAGTTTGTCTCATAGACCATGTAAATAATGCTGCAGACAGTGCTCCAAGCTTCAGAATGAGGCCAACCTGTAGTACTAAACTCAAATATGCCCTCTAAGTTCCCAGACCCCTCCAGCTTAACAAATCCCATAAAATATCAGGGTCTAACTTAGAAAAACAGTGAGTTTTCCCTTAAGTTAGTGTATTAACCTTTCTAAGGTTTGTATACTAACCTCTTCACTTGGCCCAAAGCATCAATGCAGGTACAACATGTGTTAGCAGTTGCAGAATCTACTTAGCCTAGTAAGAAAGATATCTAAGGCATGTCTATCATTCATAATAACCTTAGCCAGTGATTTCATGCTGACTTGAATGTCCACTGAGGTGATGTAAAATGATCATGTCAGCTAAATGCAGGGACAAATTTCATCACACTTTTCCTAATTGGAGAACCCACACTGGGTGAAGAAATAACTGTCAGGTGTGTGTGTGTGTATATATATATATATACACACACACATATATATGTATATATATATATATACACACATATATATGTATATATATATACACATATATACACATACATACATACACACACATGGTATGTATGAGCTACTTACTCCTCTAGAAACTCCCACAATCATCAAGAATATACTTCCCAGTAAGTTTAAGCGGAATGGTAATCAAAGTACTGGTCAAGTTAGGTCATCTGGTGGAGGATTGTCAACCCAGAGATTGGTTCAATTTAAGGTGCTTGCAAGTTTGAGAGAGCTAACAGGTCATTTTACTTCATTACAAAGGTTGAGGGCAAAGGCACTTTTGGAAGTCAGATAAGTATTAATGATCCTCTCTCCATCATGTTTCTGAGGAGCTGAGAGACCTTCCCTCCTCAGATATTGAGTGTACTCTTGCACCACAAAATCAGTGTGTTCTTTTTCCAGTAGCTATAATTTCATTATTTTCCAGTAGCTCCCTACTGACACTAAGAAATTTTGTTCAGAAGAATCAGGTGCAAGAGAGGCAAGACCATTTTTATAAAACTCAACCCAAGTCAGGGAGCCTGGGTAACTGTCGGTTGACCATCAGACTTCGGCTCTCAGGCCACGATCTTGTGGTCTGTGGGTTCATGCCCTGCATCGGGCTCTGTGCTGAAAGTTCAGAGCCTGGAGCCTGCTTTGAATTCTCTGTCTCCCTCTCTCTCTGCCCTCCCCTGCTCATACTCTTTCTCTCAAAATGAAACATTTAAAATAAATTAATTAATTAAATAAAACTCAACCAAAGTTAAGTTTGAATCCCATATTCCCCTTTTATTAGCCTGTCACCTGGAAAGTGTACGAGCAGGCTGGCCTAGTGTTTCCTTAAGGTACTAAGGTACTATATATACACACACACACACACACACACACACACACCATATATATATATATATATATGTGTGTGTGTGTGTGTATATATACACATATGTATATATATATGTGTGTGTGTGTATATATATATATACACACACACACACATATGTATATATATACCCAGAAATAATCAGAGTGAAATCCTGAATGTTCACCACCTTAATAAATGCTTTTAAGTATTATTAGTTTATTTTCTTCTAACTCAATTTCACTTGGCTAACTTTGTTTCAAATTATATCTCCACCTGAAGTTCTTTTAGTCCTTTGGACCAGATTAAATGGTTTTCTTCTCTTTCCATGAAGTATTTGTCACAATGTATAAATTTGCTACCTAGACCTCAATGCACTCCAGTCTGTAGGCTTACCTTGTATCTTACTCAACAGTATATCTGCAGCATTAGGATTAGACACATTACTGAATCTCAATAAGTAAGTATAAAATAAATGAATAGACTAAACAATAGAAAAAAATAAAATGTTTGTAAGATAATTTCAAAATTTCAATAAAATTTCAAGGGGGAGCAGCTATGTTTTAGCAGTCTCACTAATTCTATATATGTCCATACAGTTTTATATGCATTGTTTGTAATAACGAACATTAGTAATTACATGTTTAACAGTGGGGGAACTGTTGAATAAATTGTGAGGCATCCATGTCATAGAACATTATGTAGCCACTACAAAGAATAAGTTGTATCTCTGTATATTGAAATAATGTATTGCCACTATATTAAATGAAAAGACCAAGTTACAGATTATTATGTATAGCACAATCCCCAGTTATTAAAAAAACAAAATGCACACTTGCAGATAGTTCAGTAAAGAGATGAAGACAAAATGAGGGAGAGCCAGATAGAGAAAGACAGGTAAATCTGAGGAAATGGCAGGAATGCTATAACCATTTCTAGAGAGGGTAATTTCCTAGGACTGTGAAAGGTGAAATGAAATGGGGGTCACTATGTCAAGCGCTTTTAAAACGGAGCTGGTAGGCCAGCAAGGAGATAGTCTTTAGGCACATCCCCTGCAGGTGAAACCATTAATCTTTTTTTTATTTATTTCAGAAAGAGAGAGAGAGAGAGCACACTATCAGGGGAGATGGGGCAGAGGGAGAAAGAAAGAACCCTAAGCAGGCTCCATAGTCCGTGAGAAGCCCAATACAGGACTCCATCCCACTACTCTGAGATCATGACCTGAGCCGAAATCAACTGACCGAGCCACCCGGGCGCCCGAAAACCATTAACTTTTGAAGTGGGCCAACCAAAAATATTCCAAGGACTCTACACGAACATCTGCAGCTTCCTACAGCAACAGACTTGTGCTTACTGAGAAGCTCAGCAAATGGTTATATTTAGTCAAGATTAGTTTTCTGCCACCAACACCAATTAAAATTCTTTGTAAACAAGGTATAAAAACATTTCCCTTTGTCTTTAAAAACCTCTGACTTTTGTTCCCTAGTGGGACACAATCTGGGCTGCCATCTAAATCTCTCCTTCCTAAATTGCAATTCTAAGACCCCATATAAATGCTTTTGTTTTACTTTAGCTCTGCCTGTTTTCTGGGTGGATAAGGTGAACTGGAGTTTGCGGGCAGGGGTGGGAAGGGGGGGGGAAGCCTGTACTTATTTATATCATGAAAAAAAAAGTATTGGAAACAAAGGTAGTTTCTTATTCCTATTTTTCAAATAATTTAAATGCTAGATTTATCAGGAGGAAATTCAACAAAATATGAACAGTGTTATTTTTGTGAAGTTGGATTGAAGATAATTTATCTTATGATTTATATCCATCTGTATTTTTTTAACTTGCCCTAAAATGGGCTTACACATTAAGTGAATATCATATAAGAAGTTTTCTTGGCAAAACCTGGGAAAGTAGATTATTGCTAGATCTGAATGTGGTGTGATTATATCTTCCACCTCATTCATCTTTAAAGTAAATGGATTGTGATACTGGTCATAAGTTTGTGTTTAATTGTCACTTCTGCATGTTTCTGGCACTGAAATCAAAAGGGACATAATGAAGAAAAAAATTATATCATCTGTAGTAATAATTAGAAAAATGTCTCTCTGAGTTTATCTGCCACCAAGGGTAGACATAATGTTTCTATTTTAGGGATCTATAAACACTGTGTGAAAACTCTACTGTTTATCCCCACAGTGCCTGGGCTGGTGTTAGTTAGGCGCACATAGGTTTAATAAAAGTTTATTGAACATCAGAATAATTGAATAACTATAAAACCCAAATCAATTAAAAAGAAAGAAGTTTAATTCCCCTAGGGAGTTTTTTTCTGACAAAATTTTACAGCCCAAGGGAAATATCCATGTTGGAGTTGAACTCTCTGTGGCTGGAACTGCATGGGGTGTCGTGATAAATATGTTTCCGTAAGGTTGCCTTTGTCTAACTGTTAGCAACACACCAGGTGGCTGCGAGTGTAGAAAAATATTTAGTTCTTTAAACATTTCAGTCAATGCAGTAGTTATTTAAACAGTGACAAATAGCAAACATTTCTCCATAGTTTATAGCCTTTTTCTTAATAGGTTTTCCAGTGGGAATGAGAGCTCCTATTTAGTCAACATTTAGTTAATGCTATTTTTCTAATTATCCAATATGACTAATTTAAAATGTCTTAACTTTTAATCAAATTATCTTTTCACCACAGCGTGACTATTTTTTCAAATGCATAGCTTCCTATTTCTCAGTATATTCAACTGATCAAAAACAGTTTTCCTTTAGATTGTGAATTCAGCCTACTATTGATGATTGTGTTCTGGCCAAAACCTATACTAAAATAACCTTGTTTTCTAAAGCTTTCCAATTAGATACTCTTAATACCTGCAAAACATTAACATCTTTGTGTTTGTCAACCCCTTTGACCTTTGCTTTTCTCACGCATCCATTCTAAAAATAAATCTTAATCTCTATTTGTTAAAATCTACCCAGTCTGTAAAGTCTACTCCCAGGCCACTTGTCCAGGGAACTTAATTGTTTCTTCTTACTCAGAAGTAGGTTTTCTGTACTTTGAAAATTCATCTTGTATTTATATTTGAATATGGTTTTACATTTTGCAACCTGTTTTCATCTATTGATTTCTTCTAATTCCTCTACCATTTTTGATATTCACTTATTTATTCAATAAGCATTAACTGAGTGCATTCTATATGGCAAGTGCCATTTCTGAGCACTGAAAAAGTCACAGCAAACATGCAGGTGCCTCTGTTTTTAAGTTTTGCATCTTAGTGTATTCAAATTTATGCTAAAATTACTCTGTCTTCCAATACTAGACTGAAAACATCTTGAGGAAAGACACTTAGTCATATTTATTCCTAGATACTTCTTTACTCATGAGAGTGTGATCTACAGAATATGCATTACAATATCTTTTTGATGAATGGATAAATTTTACTTATATAATTTTTATCCTTTACCAAATATATTGGAATATATTATCTCTTTTGACCTCATTGTAACTGTATATATATATACAATTATATATAATACAATATATAATTGTATATATATATAGTATTATATATAATTGTGTATATATATATATATATATAAAATTAACTCTATTTGAATGATCTTACTTAAATTCCAGTAGTCATTCATTTATACCTCAAAGTATATAGAAAATTTCCTATGATTTCTATATAGTAAAAACTGTAAAACTCTGTAATTCAGTGGTCCAAGAAATCAGAAGTCATATAGACCAAATAATCATGACCATATTTTTCTCCCTAAATAGAAAACGTAAGAAGTCTGAGATAATAAAAATTATTTGGAAATAGGAATCAACACCAAATAACTAGGCATGTTCAAAGCATTTATCACAATAAAGGTCATGGACAAACATGGAAAGAGGAACTGCTGAGATAGATGTCTAGTATGATAAAGCACTCAATAAGTATATAATCACTATTATTACAAATATTTGACCTTGCAATTATAGAAAATATACAGTAGCAACATTCTGTCTTTTATAACTATATTTAAAAACTTCAATGATTGAAGAATACATCCAGTGCAAAAATATGAAATTCAGTCACTGAGTTAGTTCACATATATAGGAACCTAGTATAGCTTCCTGAGGTTACAGAATAAGTCTCAGTTTTCTATATAACCCTAGCTTTTATGACCTATACTCTCTCGATTACTGTTCTTGGTGCCTCGCATTTACTTCTGATCTCCTAAGCCAGTCCTTCCAACCTTCACATGACCACCAAAAGTTGAAGTTCCTCAAAGGTTCTGTGCCAAACCCCTTATCTTATGATTTATTTTTCTATAAAGGTGATTATGGCCGCTCCCCTAACTATAAACATACAGTGGTATGTCCAAAATTGCCAGCTTACCAACTCTAGTATTGGTTCATTTTCTGAGCCTTTACTTGCAGAATGACTTAGAAACCAACTTACAAAAAAAAATTCCAATGATCATTTTCCCAAAACCCCCCTAAGGCCCATTCTGAGAGATAGTCTGGATACACCAAGTCATATTTGTCATGTAGGCAATTTTAAGACTTTGGTCTTGTTTCTTCAAGTGCAATGATGAAGGCAGAAGAATGATATAATATACCTTACATTTTGAACCACTGATTTTGGCTGCTTTGGTGAGAAGAGAATATATATGTGTCAGGGGGTGGGAGGGTAGAGAGGGTTCAAGAAAGTAATTAGAGACAATTTAGTACTCTGGCCATTATCCAGGAAAGAGCTGATTGTTGATGATGACCAGGGTGATAATAGTGGAGGTGAAAGAGGTACTCTAATTCTAAATATATCAGAGGTTGAATGGACATGGTTTGCTGATATGAACACTACAAAAGGAGAGTATGAATGAATCTAAATTCTTCACCTATGTATCTAGAAATTTGGAAATGTCATTTACAGAGATGGGGAAATCTGCAGAAAAAGTATCTGAGGGGGGTGGGAGGGCAAAAATTGGGTTCCACTTTGTACTTGTTAAGTTTTAGGTCCCTATTAGATATTCAAGAAACAGATGTGTAACAGACAGTTGGATGTGTGACTCTAGAGTTTAAGAGAGAAGTTCAAAGTGGAGATACAGATTTGGGAGTCATCAGATGGGTTTTAAATCCATGAGATTTGATGAACTACCCTTTCAAGTGGGGGTAGAGAAGATAAGTGGATCTGAATTCTTTGTGACTCAGTCCCTGACATCTCTCACAACAAACATAGATCAGACTATGATCATAGTCTGAAAATCAGATCATAGTTCAATGTTTCAGTACATATTTCTCTCATTTATCAGACTATGGGCTCCTTAAAGCTTGAAATCATATATTTATTTATTACTCTCTACATCAACTACATCTATTTCTTGAACACATTACATGCCAGTAATTATTGAGTTAAACTGAATTGGAAAATGTTCTTATAGCAATTCAGTTGATACTCACCCCAATCACCTGATTCATCCATGCCTCCGCTGTTGCAGTGTTGGTTGCTAATGGTTCACATCTTCACTTTTCTTTGGAGGCTTGTCCTTGGGTAAAAAGAACTATTCAGGGAGATGCCTGGGATATTATGCCCCACTCCCTATCAAGGCCCACCAGCAGCCAATGATTAACTGATGGAGCTCATAACAGCCCAGCACCTCAGTCTCTGGTACCAGAGCTCCCATTAGGATCAGGCCTGGGTCATGTTTCTCTTGAAACCACATATTTGTATAGTTTCTTCCTCTGCCCCATCACTCAGATTTCTCTTGAAAGCCTTCCTTCTGTGAATCAGTTTCACAGAGTTTTCTGCCACAGACCTTACTTTTAAATTACTGAATCTAAAATAATATCCATAGATACAGGCATCTTGACCCCCAAAACATTTCTCTAATCTAAGTGCATTGGTCTACAATCTTTAAATTATTCAACCTTTCTAGTTTTGGGGGTGGAATGGGGAAGGGTTTTATGCTGTATATTCTCCTCAGGCTTTCCTATGTAAATGGGACACCAAGTCATCACTTTTTCTCACCATCTACCCTCCCACCAAAATTCTATGCACTTTTCCTTTTTACAAGGTAGGCTTAGTTGAACATACAGACATGTATATTGTCTAAATTATAGTAAGGATTCTATACAAAGAGTTCAGAAAACCTTTGTAATGTTTCAAAACTCTGGTGTTTAAATTTTTTTTTAAAAAATTAATCTTTATTTATTTTTGAGAGAGAGAGAGAGACAAAGAGCAAGCTGGGGAGGAACAGAGAGAGAGGGAGACACAGAATCCAAAGCAGGATCCAGGCTCTGAGCTGTCAGCACAGAGCCCAACACAGGGGTTGAACCCACAAACTGTGAGATCATGACCTGAGTTGAAGTCGGACACTTAACCGACGGAGGCACCCAGGTGTCCTATTTTTAAAATATTTTTAATATTTACTTATTTTTGAAAGAGAGAGACAGAGCACAAGTGGGGGAGGGGCAGAGAGAGAGAGAGAGAGACATGCAGAATCTGAAGCAGGCTCCATGCTTTGAGCTGTCAGCACAAAGCTGGACACGGGGCTCCAACTCACAAACTGTGAGATCATGACCTGAACCGAAGTTAGATGCTTAACCGACTGAGCCACCCAGGCGCCCCTAAAATTTTAATGTGTTATTTTAATAAATATTTATTTTGGTAAACAAAGTCAATATCCTATGCTCCAACCCCATGGTTTTATGTTTTGTTTTTCTCTTAGTAAATCATGGATTAATATGCTCTGTCCACTTGCCCATCTGTTCACGTGCATGTAATCTACAACATTTGCCTCTCACTGCTTATAGGACCACAGAAAATATCAGGCCCAGGTCTCTCTTTTTGGGGAGTGTAGTAAAGAAGTATAGAAAGTAAGAGAGAGAGAGAGAGGGAGATAGGAGAGGAAAGAAAAAGGTCTGAGAGAGAGAAGATGAGAATGAAAGATGCCTGGAAAGCTGACATCTGAGGAAACTGAGGCATGATATCTAATTGGTGGACTGTAGGAAACTTCTTTCCTTCACCCAGGGAACTCCTCTTTGTTCAAGAGAATTGTAAGAACTGGAAAGTATCTCCTTTGGCAATGTTAATATACCATATCATAAGTTAAATGAAAGAAAACTGGAAGAGACAGCTCACATTGTTAGAAGACTGTGGAGATGGTGACTTAGTGAGGATGGAATGTAAATGCTTTCATATTGTTAAAAGTTAGATCTAAAGAAAGACCCCACTGGTAAATCTAACAGTGTCAATGATTTTGCAGAGACAGCTTGTCTGGCCCTGGACCTTATATGGCATCGTGCTGTGGCTAGTTGGAGCAGGAAGCTCTTTTCCATTAGTGTCTTTACTCTCTACTCTGCTAATGTAAAGGTAAATCTATTTTTATCTTCTCAGCTATATCTATTGATATTCAATGACACACAGCTCACCTATCAGTACAACTAAAGATATTGCTGTTTTCAAGATTATTGGTTTTCTTTTTTTTTTTTTATCTACACTGAATAACGACATCATCACAATAATCATATGCTATTTTAATGATGGTGTGAATTTATTGGCAGTTTCCCCTTCAGGTGGGAGAACTCGAAGTGAAGCTCTCTGCCCAGAAGATAAAATAACAAGCTTTTCTCTCTATTGCTGTGTATGTAGGTGTTCTGAAGGTGACATGCTGAGAGAACCTGCTCTTTCCTAAAGCAAATGTTAGAAGTTTCAGGAAAAGCTCCCATGTCCTTAGAAATCTCAGCTTCTCTAATAAGGGAGGTGAGGGATGTAAAGAGAAGGGCATCAGCAGCCCCTTGGGAACAATGTGTTTCCTCATAGAGAACTAGTCATTTGCACCAGGATTCTTTTCCTTCTTTTAACACTTATGACACACTCAGGTTTCCAAGAAATACAACATATGACATACTTCATAAAAATACCCATTACTATTTCTGTACAGAGTTCTGTCTTAGGAACTCCTCTAGGAACTAGGATGACAATTTAGGAGGAAACCTAAAGGTCCTTTTTCTCCATTAATTCTAGAGCTGACCTAAGTTGCAAGGTCCTTTTAGCCTCACCAGCTTTCAAATTATTCAAAACTAGAGGTACTGCTGAATCCACTTAATCCTGTAAGAGAAAAATAATGACCTTGGAATATAGATACACCTAAGACTAAGTTCTTCACATCTCCACAAGTTCTTCTGATGTTCAGCTTCACTAAGTGAGTATCCATGAAGGCAGAAGACAAAGGACATGTGACCCAGGAGTCAAGGGGGGTGGTTCTGCTCAAGTCTTCAGTAATATTTATTGAGTGCCTACAATGTCTCAGGCACTGTGTCAAGTATTTTATATGTACTAACTTATTTAATCCTCACCTATTCTGATATAGGTAGTATCATTATCATCACTTATGTAAGGTGAACAGAAAGACTCAGAGGGGATACACATAACTGGCCCAGAAACACACAGATAGTAAATGATAGAGCTGGGTTCAAATCCAGAGAGCCTGCACCAGAGACTTTGTGCTCAACTGCGCATTTGAGATAAAAGTTATTAGTCCTCTAAAGTGGAAAATATTTCTATCAAGTCTTATCTTTTATCTTAAAAACTAATGCAGATTTTGCATGTAATCTTTTTGTTGTTGTTTTGATAAAAAAAAAAAACTTTATTTCTTACCTGACTTTTTGGTTAACAGATAAGATGCTATTGCGTTTTTAAAAATCAATTTCCAAAATTTGCTAAATTGAAGAATGTAGACACTGCATATCAAACTTTCTGATTGTTGCACATAAGTACATGAAAATTAAAGGTGGAAAATGAAGATCACTGATAGAAGAACAAATGAATAAATGTTCATATTCTGTGGTCTTTAACTCTGCATTCCTAGGAACTGGATCTGGTGTCATATAAGAAGCACAGCAAGGTCATTCTCCCCTGATTGAAATCTTTCTGTGTTTTCCTATTGCCTCAAATTTAAAGTCCCTACTATGAAAAATACAACCCTTCATAATCAACTCCTGGATAATTCTTCAGATTTATCTAACTCTAGTCATACCTCACTTCACCCCCAAACCCACACTATGCTCTAGTTAGTTCCAATTGTTTGCTAAACTCCTGCTCATATCCAGAGAACTTTTTGTAGCTCTATGGTTTAATTACTCTTCATCCTTGAACTTCAATTTAGACACTATCTCTTTGGGGGCACCTGGATGACTCAGTTGATTAGGTATCCAACTCTTGATATTGGCTCAGGTTGTGATCTTACAGTGGTGAGATCTGCTCCAAGTCAGGCTCCATGTGGAGCCTGTTTGTGATTCTCTCTCTCTCTCTCTCTCTCTCTCTCTCTCTGCCCCTCCCCTTCTTGCATTCTGTCACTCTCAAAATAAATGAATAAACATTAAAAAAAACACAACTTTATCTCTTTGGGACATCTTCCTTAATCCTCCAAGTCAAAAGTGAATGTTTTTCCTGTGTATTTCCATAGTATCCTATCCTTCCTTTATTAAATACAGACATTTGGTATTGAAACTTATTGATTGTTGATCTGTATCCTCCATTATATTATAAGCTGTTTGAGAGAAAATAGAATGTCTTATTCACCTTTATTTGATTGGCATTTAGCACGGTATCAGGCCCACATAGGATATTTCTTTTTTTAAAGTACTGAATATTGAATTAATCCCTTCACCTTTCCTGTTGATGAGGACAGGTGAGTACATATTAGCTCCTTTCACTAACCTAAAATTGACCACACTTGTATATTACATATTTCCAATGGTTCTCAATGAATTTATATGTTTCATCATACTTTTCTTGTTTATCCATTTTTTAAGGTCTCAACACTTTTAGTCATATTTTCTTCTGCTGAGGGTGGTCCTTGGTATAGACAAGTGCCCCTCTATAGAACCTAAGTGAGTAAGATAGTAGTGGAGAAAACCTCGGTAAGTTCAAGCAAGCCCATATTATTACTCCAAATTAATGCACTTGCACTTTATAAAGTTGAAACTATATATTTGCTCCCAGCTTTAATTTAACCTAATTTCTCTAATTTCTCCTCTCATACACTTAGAATACTTAAATTTTATAAATATAGATCACTGATCTACTTCTTTTGAGAATTATAAATAGTTGTTAGTTTTTTGTTTTGGGTTTTTTGTTTTGTTTTATTTTTTGTTTTTTTGTTTTGGCATTTCAGAATCATCTGGACTGTAACTTCCAACTTTCTTGATGGGAGGAGTAACATCTGTCTGCTGGTTCACTGTGATTAGTAATCCATTTTATATCTAGCATGAAACCAGTAGGGTTGGCTAAATATTTTACTGGGAAAGGCAACTCTTCTTTTGTATAATCTTTGCAAAAGTAATAGTGGGAGAAAATGCAGATTGTAAAGAAGAGGTCAGTATCTTATCCCTTATAATTATTGGTGTCAGAGTCATAGAAGGAGATAAATGGCATAGTCAAATTGAGCAATTTGGGAAGAACTTAATAAAGGTACTGTTTACAAAACCATGTTCATAATCACAGAGTAGGGCCAGTGCAGCACTCTGGTGATATAACAGCAGGGCACAAAGAGGGAGAAAGGTGAACAGAACCTGCAGACAGACAGAGATGTGAGGAGAGATTCACATTACCACCAACAGATTCAACCTACTCATAGTGTAACCACAGAAAGTGAGTTTATTTACTCCTCTCTCTTCTTCTAGTCCCCAGCCAGTGTTCCTGCAAGGCCACGTATGACTAGAATCCAGAGAACGAACAAGGAAGGCCATTGAGCTAATTCTTATAGACCTGCTTCCTGTGCAGAGTGGCAGAGAAGGCTGGAGAATAGATCTGGAAGGCCCAGCAGAAGTTCACCAACACAGTCTAGTTTCCAGCTGAGTGCCCAACCTACTACTGCTAAGTAACCTTTAAATTCATAGGAAGCCATCACAATGAGCTCTGGCTAAGCTGTCACTCACCCAGCTCTAGGACCTTTTACTGAATTCAATTTTTTTTAGAGTTGAGGTAGATGTATGGTTTCATTGGCTCCTACCATCATCTAGAATTTTTATGTGGTTGCAGTTATAACTCCTCATCCTATTATGTAGTCCCATAAATATGTGATTTCCCCCAAGGAAATGGGTTATTCTCTCAGTAGACCCTAACTTTAACATCTGGTCACTAGAGTGAAAGTTCCATGAGGGAAGGATTAATATTAGATATATTTTTACAGTTTAACTTCCTCTCTCAGTAAGGAGTCAATAAATCTTTTTAAATGAAAATCAATATGAAATTGCTATACTCCATTTTTTCCATCTTTGACAATGCGAAGAATTCACCCTAATAAAATACCCTTGCATTTGTTCAAGTGTGGCCAAACCTCTTTCACCTCTCTATTATGGCCTCTGTATTAACACATATTTCTTATAAAATAGAATTGGAGATAAAGATTACATGCTGAGGACCTGTATTGGGAGGTCCAATCCCAGGGTGACAAGGGTGAGGGAAGGGAGAAGATAAATCAAATAAAGGGTATGTATTTCCAAATAACCTAAAGTTCTTCTAGAAAGCATAGCATGATGCAATCTTTTGGAACATGCATGAAATATTGGTCAGAGCCTTGGGGCCTTTCCAACAGTTGCCTAGGGAAAGAAAGGAGAAGAAATTATCTTCAGACTTCTTGCTTTTGTCCCCTTTCTTCTCAGTGACTCATGATTAACTGCAGGCATATTGACTTTTCCATAAACTTCCAGGTTGTGTCAATTAGACACTTTAGAAAGCTGCTAGGGAACCAGGTCCCATGTCCTATAATATGATCCTTTATCTGAGTCCAGGGTGATGAGGAAGCCAGAGACACCTTAGATCTGTATATGTTCGGCTTGGGCTCTTTCACTGCTAAAGGTTTCACTGTATTGGAGCCAAAGGAAGCCAACACAGAAACTGACCTTCATCCTGGGAGTAGCAAAGATGGGTGGCAGTGTTGGCAGATGAGGTAACATGGTTTTCTATTAAGCAAACGGTTCAAGGATCAGACATGAGTTATTTATCAATTAACTGTAGAACAAACTTAATCTGGGGAACATCGTACATTATGCCATTCAGATCTACACACATACTCTCAGGATATTTGGCTGTACAGTAAAATAAAGGCACTGGTTAAATGCTTTACTTCTTCCTTGAAGGAGGAGGTACAAGTCCAATCCTTTAAAATGCTGAAGGAAGATACCAAATCTGAAAGGCATTTGTAATCACAACCTTATATCCCCTTCCTTGAAATTCTCTTCCCCTGGACAGGCTACCCTCCTAGAATCACTCGTTCTAATATCTATGTATAAATTTGGCCTATTTTGAACTGGAATAAGGATTAGTCAACAAAATCAGTACCATTTTCAAGAATAAGCTCTAGAGATGAGGTATATTTTATCTTATTCTTGCAAGAGAAAAATAACAAACGATAGCACATCTCTGTGATAGTGCTCCAATGGCCAATACTCTAAATGGAATGGTACTACTAAAGTACTCTTTGTTCATTTCCCTACAGAATTCTTCCAAAGTTACAGGAAAACTCGACACTGAGCCCCATAACAATTATACTAACAGCTGTGTCCATGAAACAATTATCTTCATGAACAATCACATCATAAAGGAAATAAGAAGCAATTTTGAGATTCACCTATTTCCTAAGATTCCTGACTTCATTATTTTTAAAAATTCTTTTTTTTATAAGCTCATTGAAATGTTTCATTCTTTATATTTTTGTATTTTATACATTGGTTTAATTGTTCTAGTTTTTCAGCATATGCAGTGTGCCATAAAAAAGTTTCTAGGAAAAGAAGTACTCTTTTCTTTCTCTTTCTTTTCACTGTACTCTGTCTTGAAATGAATTCGATTTAATCCAAATGGAGGTAATTCCAAAACTCCATTAAAACTATTACAATCATGACCTGTGTCTTCACTGATGGTCTCACCTCATCTTATCTGGAAATATCAGATGTAGGTAATGGAATTGATGGTTTCTTTCTTTTCAAAATATTTTTTTTCACTTGACTCCTAGGACACAACACATTCCTGGTTTTATTTTTACTTCAAGAGCACTTATGTTCAGTATCATGGACAGTTCCTGCTCTTTGACAACTTTCTCATAGAGTGTTTCTTTTTTGTCAGCTCTTCTCTTTTGTCTTTCTCTTCACCCATATACTGAGGTTAACTCATTCAATCTCATTTTTAAAAAATAGGGAAGTGGGAGGAGTGCCTGAGTGGCTCAGTCAGCTATGCATCGGACTCTTGATCTCAGCTCAGGTCTTGATCTCAGGGGCATGAGTTCAGGCCCCACATTGGGCTTTGTGCTGGGTGTGAGGCCTACTTTAAAATTAAAAAAAAAAAAAAGTACTGTTCAGAGTCTTACAACTTCTAAATTTATATCCCTAGTCTGGACTTTTTATCTTGAACTGCATACCCATATATACAATTGCCTTCCCACATTTCTACTTCATAAATAAAAGATGTCTCACACATTATCTGCCCTGGAAACAATTATTTTTTTTCTCCATCTAAAAGCCTTCCTTCCTCAGTTTTCCTCAATAAACTCCACTGTTCCTTCAGGTAGTCAGGCTAAAGAAATAACAATCCTCTTTAATTCTTCTTTTTCTTCGAAACATAGTATTCAATCCATAAACAAATATGCATGTATTAAGCTTCAAACAATATCGTGGATCACCATTTCTTAACACTACCATGGCCACTATACTGATCCAGGGCACCACCCTGTCTTCCTTGGATTACAGCACTGAGCTTATAATCTTGCTGCACTAAAGTATATCCTCCATTCAGCAGTCAGTGATCCTTTTAAACCCAAATCAGATTTTTTGTCCTCCTGCTCTCAGCACTTCAATAGTTCCCATAATACTTAGAAGGAATCCAAAGCCCCTAGCTACTCCTCAAGTCATTTCTTTCCACATCCCTCTCATGATGCTGGAGTCACACTGCCCTCTTCACTCTTTTAGTGCCTGTCTAGGAAACTCCTATACTTCAGGGCTTCACTCCTGTCAACGCTGTAAAGATCTTCCCTTACATGACTATTTCCTCTCATAAATGAAATATCAATTTCTCAGATAGGCATTCCCTCAACACCCTATCATTATCCTCAGTCACCTTCTATTTCCTTTTCCTGCTTATTAGTCCTAATGGTTCAATATGTTCAAGAAAAATTACGATTACTTAACATTTAGTATTTTTTGGTGGTTTATTTTCTCTCCCTTTCACTGTAAGTTGTGAAAAGATAAACTGTTCCTGACACATAGAAGTGTTTGGTAAATATTTGTTAGATGGATAAATAATTTTCATTTGCTGAGTTCACTGATAGCATGGCATCCTGGGATACTGTTTGAAGAACTTGTTCATTGTCACTTTTGTTTGAGTTATGTCTTATCAAAGCAAAGTCTCACCAAAGAAATTCTAATAGTCATTGCTAGCTAGCATGGTGATCTTCCTTAACCCATTAAACCTCTTATAAAACAATAGTATGCCAAATTTCCTTTTACAAAAAAGGTAGAAACCCCTCTTTTTGTCATTGATACCATTCTTTATCAGAACAGAGAAACACGACTCATGCCACCTCCTTCTTTCCTAAGATTTTGGCAAATAAGTAAAAGTTGATTTTTTTTCTTACTTTTCTTGTCTTACTAAATTTTCTACGTTACCTCTCTCTTCTATGGCCTTTAATTGATACGGAAGAAATTTAACTGACTACATTGTGCATTTTAAAAGTATTACATGACAGTAAGATCAACCATGAATCAGCTTCTAACTAGAGAATTTTCTTATAGGTGTCCAAGTATTTTCTTACTGAACATTTGAAGCACATTACTAAGCACATTTTAAACCTAGTTGTTTTTGTCACACTTTATTAACACTACATGGAAGTTTCAGAAAATTTTCATTTTTGTCAAATATGTGTAAATCAATTCAAATCAATGCAGTAGAGAGATTTATTTAAAGAAATTGTACAGTGAATCTCCTTTAAAGACTTATTTTATTAAGTGAATCACCACTTCCTTAAACATCTCATTTTAAATTCCGGATTTTTATTTATTAGGTTTACTTATCATGGGTTTCCCTGCTTCTCCTATTTTAGCCAAAATAGAACATATATCCTATATATATATATATATATATATATATATATATACACACACACACATATAGGACATATATATATAGGGGATATATATATGTGTCATATACACACACATATATATATGTCCTATATATATATATATGTCCTATATATATATATATATATATGTCCTAGAGAGAGAGAGAGAGAGAGAGAGAAGACTCAAAGCATGCATGTATATGCATATACATATATATGCATGCCTTGAGTCTTCTCTAAGAAATAAAGACATTTTTTACAGTTTGATTAGTGTATCATCTCAAATTGATTCCATAACTAGCACATCTCTGTGACTGAGTTCTCCTGAGAGGGTAATCCTTTGGTCATAAGTTCTCAATCATCATTATCTGACCTAATTAACCCCCTCCCACAAAATTGAGTTTTCTTAATTTTACTTTTACAATTTATTATATTAAAGTTTAAGCATATATAAAAGCAAACTAACATTTTTATCTATAGCCTGTGGTTTCTCAGCCTTAGTGGTATTGACAATTTTTATTTAATAATACTTCATGTGTGGTTAGAAGGAGAGAAGACTATCCTGTGCATTTTAGCATGTTTAATAGGAACCATGGCCTCTATCTCTTGATGCCAGTAGTCTCTGTCCCCTATTCATGACAATTAGAAATATTTCCAGACTTTGCCAGATGTCCACTGGGGAACAGAGTGGGACAGGCAGGGGACAGGCATAGAGAACTGGAAAGAGAGTATCCCAAGCAGTGGCAGTGCAGAACCTGAATTGGGGCTCAAACTCATGAACTGTGAGACCACGAAAACAAGAATCAGGCACTTAACTGACTGAACCACCCAGGCACCCCAATAATTTCTCTTTATCATTATATAGTCAGTTTCTTTTTCAAATCCAATTATGTCATAAATGCCATGATTTTCTTTGTGTATTCTTCATGTTCTGTCTTCCTCATATATGTGTGTGTGGGGGGGGGAATGTGGGTACAAATAAGGTAAACATAATTAATTTTAAGACTTTTTAATGAATTACAATTGACATACAATATCTTCTTAGTTTCAGGTGTATATCATAGTGATTCAATATTTTTATACATTGCAAATGATCCTTACAATAGGTCTAGTTACCATCTGTCACTGTACAGTTATTGTAATACCCTTGACCATATTCTCTGTGCTGTAAATTATACTTTTAAGATGCTTTAAATCTTTAGATTTAATTTTCAACATTCTCTTGGTTTTCCTTGTCAGTTTTATATTGAAGAAATTGCTTAATTTGTTTTCCTGTAGAATTTCCCAAAGACTGGATTTGTTAAATGCATCACCAAAGTGTAGGTGATTCTGTTGTCCTCGGTATTTCCTGGTAGTTGGATCTAGAGGTGTGACCAAATTCAAGTTCAAAGTCGTATGATAAGATGTTTTCAGAGTTTTGTATCCCTCCAGCACAAGGTACGGGATGCTTGAGTGTATCTCTTTATGGAATGTTAGGGGTTATTGATACTCAATGATCCTTTAGTTCATGAAAGGTGCAAAATGATGATGTTCTTTCTATTATTCCTCTATCAATATATTAGCTGGAAGAGTTCTATAAATAGAAACTTCCCTCATTTCCTATTGAACATTCAACTGCTCAGGGGTGGAGATTATACATAAAAGGCAAGATGAATAATTAATTTTTCTAGTTTATTGACTAGGTTTAAAAATAATAACTAAGTTGACTAGAATATTTCAATTGTGATATATTAGGTTTTTTATATTGTTATTTTTATGTAATCATAGATTTAAACATGTTTGATGTATTTCAATCTATTGTATTCATTACTGTCTTTTAATACTTAAAGCTTTCCTTACTTTTTCCAGTAGGTTCCCTGCAAACTGACTCCAGAATTCTTTTGACATGACCCAAGAGTCTTTGAAAACTTCTTTTTTTTTTTTTTTAGAATATACATATAAATGAGATCACATGGTAGTTGTCTTGTCTGTTTCTAATGCCTCAGTCATCTTTCCAAGAATACAAGAGCATAAATTCTTATTACAACAAAAAGAATGGCTTGGTATGTATTCAATTTTCCTCATATCTGAAAGGCATATGATGTATAACATTTACAAGTCATTGTTTACTTTAAAAAAAAATCTCAAAATATGCTGATGAAAATTACTAGCTCTGTGAATTTACCAAACTACTTAATCTCTTCAAGCTTCTTTTCTTGTCTCCAAAATGAGCATATAATGTTGATTTTTTTTTTAAGATATCAAGATGCTTTAACTTACCAGTGGATTTTATCATTCCATGTATCAGGGTATTTTCCAGTGCATAGACGCAATAAATAATTTTAGCTAGTAGTATTATTCTCTTTTTCTAATTGATCTCCATCTCTAAGGAAAACCTATCTCTTTCCTCTCAAAACTATAAAAGGTATAATTATTTTGGTGGTAGACATTGTATTACCTGTCTGCCCCGTAGTAATTTTTTTTCTGCAACACAGAAACCACAGATGTATGAGATTACTATGGAAAGGATGAAAAGCTGAAAAGCTGCAGTATACAGGAATGATATCTGATCATTCTTTTCTCTCTTGTTCCTAACATCACCTATTATCTTGTTTACTTTCCTTTTCTACTGCTGTGCACTGATAGTTTCAATGATTCTTTCATAGTAACTTCCCAAACCCTCTTCCTGGTCAGTGTGCTGAATAATTCCTCCATTTAGCACCTACTCCCTTGGCTTTATTTTCATCTCCTAGAGAAATGAAAATTTGTCTTGGACTCTAGCAGCCATCTGCCTGTCTGGATTATAAACCAGATGACTTGTCACAAGAATCTTTGGGGAGGAATAGAGTGGTTGTGATTTTTGAGTCTAAGACTATTATGCCAATTTAAATGGGTGAGACCACTTGCCCTGTATTCTTACTTATTCCATCAGTACGAGTACTCTGAATTTTTGCAGACTGCGAAAGACTCTCTGGTTGAGTGGCACCTTTAGGAAAACCAATATCTCAGTTCAGAGATTCCACTGCTGAGAAAGAACAAAAAAAAAAAAATAAAAAAATAAAAAATAATAAAAAAAAGATTTTAAAAACCAAAACCAAAAGAAAACAAACCTAATACCTGTCTTTATGGGGATTCAGCACAGGCCTTGTTCTCAGCTATGCGCAAGCTAAACAGATTTAATTGCCTTTTCCTATGTCAAAAATCAGCCTGTCCAGAGGGACACAATACGAGCAGCTTGTACAGGAACATTTTATGCTGTATCTGTTCCTGGAGCATTGGTGCTTGTGTTTCCAGGGCCGTCAGTTAAGCATATTTTTTCCCCAGCACATATTCATTAAGACACAGTTGCCAACTTCATTGCCACTGCATTTTTTATTATATACATTAGTTCTGGTTGAAGGACAATTTAGGAATGTTTTTATGGGGAATAAAGAAGACCTCTGGCTTGAAAATTTTTCTATCATTTATTACATTATGCTAGCAAGACAAAATGACTTTGTGCTCCTAATGAGCACTCTTATCTGCATGTAACTTAGTCTGATCCTTTGAATACCCTTTTTGAGTAATGTTCTATTACCACATTGTTCATACACACCTCAAATTATATTTATTGGCCTTGCATTGAAGATATATTACTAAATATTAGACAATGGGGGTGGGAATAGGCAGCAAGTGACCAAAGGGATTTTATGACAAAAGGAGATGTAGATCCACTAAAAAAGTCAGTCAAACTCTGTCCAGATGGTCATAGGGGTGAAAACAGGGAATGCTCAAGAAAGAGAAAAAGTGAAGGGGGGGGAGGGAGGAGAGATCATGTCTATGAATAAAACAGGTATTGTATGAGGATCCCTTTAAATATAGCTGATAGTATTCCAGTCCTGCCTCCATGAACTCTGTCCTAATCCCAAGACAGCAGAGAAAAAGAAATACTGCTCAGTGATAGATTGTGACCTATATTTGGTTACAGGACAGCATCCAACCTTAAAACAATGAATAATGATGCACATGAGTGATCATGTGTCAAAAATTACAGAGCACATGCACACATTTAAATTCCTTGAGTGGTGAATCACATGATATACTCAGAATTTGTTGGTTACTATATGGTAGTGACCAGGAACTTCCACAGAACTGTCACAGAAAGGTCAGAGGAAAAGGACAGCACTAGGATGTTTGGTTTTTGAGGATATATGAAAAATTGTGTAGCTCCTACGACATTTTCTCTCATCTGAGTCATGCTATTGCAGAGCAGACTCCAAGACCGCTATAAGCATGAACGTGGCTTATTAGGAAGTGTTCTTGGCATCAATATATGTGAAAGAGAAGGAAAGGAAGCAGGAGAGGCAGAAAGAGGAATTCAGCTGTGATATAATACCAACAAACACCACAGCTGACCCTACGGTAGGTTCCAAACATAAGCTGATGCTTTATAGTTATATGGAGTTGGGTTGAGAGGTATGGCTGTTGATAATCCCCAACCAATGTGAGCAGTGAAGGGCTTGTGACCTTGAATAAGACAACTCTCTTCAGCTGAGGCATTGCCCTAAGGAGTCTGGCAGCTGTGGGGTTTAGTTCTGGACAGCACATCAAGCAGATGGGGAGATTCTGGGCACTGCATCACATCTTATGCAACAGTGGAAATGATGATAGTTTTCTCAAAGTGTTGTTATGATAATTAAATTTAATCAACCGACTTCAGGGCATATGGCATGGGCTCAGTAAATAATATTTAAATTCTTCTTTCTTAAAATATCAAGTAACAGTTTTGAAATCTTTTGATATGTATAAATAGGGATTTTTGCTATCTTACATTTCTAGCCTCTTGGAGTAAGAACCAAATTTTCATTAATAATTTTTTCACATAACCATTACAACAACTATAATATAGGTATTATGTGATTCCATTTTACAGGAACTTGAGACTCAGATTAGAAATATTTGCAAAAATTATTTGTACAAAATATTTGTAAAGAAATGTAGCACTAATCAGCTGTAAAGAACCAAAGGTTTTATATAACAACTTTTTTTTTCTATACCAGAATGACAAGACTTGTGATCAGAAGATCTGGGTTAATCATGAACCTTCCCTTTATGAGCTTTATGATCTGGGCAAACTATACTTTTTGATTTTCATCCCTTATTTATAGGCATAACTTGCATTTTCAGGCTCTGTGAGCCATGTTAATGAGGGCTGCCTCCAACTACAGGTGAGGTATGAAGAGATACTTTAAAAACAAAGTAAAGAAACACGGGAAGTACATTCAGTGGTAAGGGAGTCTTCAAATAGTATCTGAAAATAGCTTACTATGATTACAGCAAACAATGTCAGGACATGAGCTTCCAGAGAGAAGTAAGAATGAGTAGTAAAGAAATAGAGCCTTTTATGCCCTGATATGAAACTTAGACTTGAAGTTATAGACAATGATGACTCATTCAAGGTTGAGTAGAAGGGTAGCTATATGAATATTGAGTTTTGGGACTATCACTCTAGAAGCAGGTGGGTACTAAAATAGAGGAGAAACACCTGGAGGTAGAAACTCTATTCAGAATACCAGGTTAGAAGTATTGAGAGATTAAGAGGGGAAAAATATGATAGTGTATATAAAGAGAAGCATTTAATTAAAGAAATATTAAAGAGATAAAATAAGTATGACTTAGTAAACCTCACCATTTATTGATTTACTTAACAAAGTATTTTCTAGTACTCTCTCTGTAACAATAACTTTGTGAATACATGAAGGTTTCTCCATGGTTGGGTAGAGGAAAATATATAAAACGATTTCTAATTGTTATTAATATTTTGAAGAAAACAAGAAGCATGAATACATTAAATTCTTATTCTGCTACTTTGCCATCTTTATTGACTGCCTTAAAAAGAACCTCTGTGTATTCCCCCTTTTTTCCTCTTCTTTGACTTTCTCATTTACTTTGATATATTTTATCCAGAATTATTATGTGTATTAATTCTACTTTCAAAGTAATGCCATGGGCTAAAAGAAATTAATCCCATAATTTCTATGGCTTAACTTAATAAGATTTTAATTCTTATCCACATAATAATCCAATGTGGGTATTCCTGATTGATGAAGACATTCTACTTGGATTTTCCTCAAGATACTTCCACCCCTCTAGCTATATTCAGCTCTGGACTCTCAGAGTTCTATGCACTCAGCCATAAACTGAGAAAATAATGGGAAGATTAGAATAGGGAAATTGTTATAGGGCATGATGGAAATAGCACACATCATTTCTACTCATACACCATTAGCTATAAATCAATCAGATAGCCATACCAAAATGCAGGTGGAGCTGAGAAAAGTAATTTAGACTTGTGACAAAAGACTAAGGAGATAGGTTTGATAAAAAATTAATTTCTGGCATTTTTGCTTCTGGTCATGATAGATTAACCAGTACCTTAATTAACTAGTACCTCAAATTCACTAACTAGTACCTTAACTGTTCTTTGAGGGAGCCTAGGGAGCATGGTAAAAAGCAGGAGTTAGAACATCAAAGAAGTATCAGCATGATGTAGCTGCTGATAACTTAAGGGTGAGTCAGAGTTTGGAGTTTGAGTACAGCCAACCTGGATAAAAGAAAAATCACTCTTTAGCAGATCATAGCACAATCCAGAAACTCTGTAGTTTATCTTTATGATTGCCAAATCCAATCACATTCAATAGAAAATAAATGACAAAATATAATCCAAAATCAAGAAAAAACATCATAAGCAAAATGAAAATCAAAACTAGAATGAGGTGTGCCTTCGTGGCTTGGTTGGTTAAGCTTCTGACTTTGGCTCAGGTCATGACCTCGCGGTCTGTGAGTTCAAGCCCTGCGTCAGGCTCTGTGCTGACAGCTCAGAGCCTGGAGCCTGCTTCAGATTCTGTATCTCCCTCTCTCTCTCTGCTCCTCCTCTGCTAACTCTCTCTCCCTCTCTCTCTCAAAAACAAATAAACATTATGGCTATTATCAAAAAGACAAGAAATATATGTTGGCAAGGATTTGGAGAAAAGGAAATTTTGTACACTCTTGGTGGGTGTGCAAACTGGTACAGCCATTGTGAAAAATACTATGGAGTTTGTCAAAAAAATATAATTAAGAATTTTAAAATATCTTGAAGATGTGTCTTCATTAGAATGTTCATTGCAATGTTATTCACAATTGCTAAGATATGAAAACAATGTGTCTAGTGACAGAAAAATGGATAAAGAAAAATGTGATATATATAAGATGGAATATTATTCAGCCATAAGAAAGAAAGAAATCCTATCACTTGCAAAAACATGGATAAGCCTGGAGGATATTGTGCTGAATGAAATAAGCCAGACAAAGAAAGGCAAATACTATATGGTCTCACTTACACATGAAATCTAAAAAAGTTAAACTCAAAAAGGTAAAGAGTAGAATTGTGGTTGCCAAGGGCTAGAGGAAGAGGAAATAAGAACCTGATGGTCAAAGAGTACAAACTTTCAGTTTTAAGATAAATAAGTTCTGAGGAAAAATATTCAAAATTCTAGTGTCTAAAAACTTCCCCAAATTGATGACAAACAGCAAAGAAATATCCAAGAAGCTTACTACATCAGAAAGAAAACTTAATAAGTAAATTTCAAAGTGACTTTGAAGTTCTTTTGATTTTATTGGTTTTGTTGACTTTTATTTGAGAGAGAGAGAGAATGAGAGCATGAGAGCAGGAGAGAGAGGCAGAAGGAAAGAGAGAGAGAGAGAGGTTCTCAAGGAGGCTCCATTCTCACCATGGAGCCCAATGCAGGGCTTGATCCTGAGACTCTGGGATCACGACCTGAGCTGAAACCAAGAGCCAGATGCTCAACTGACTGAGCCACCCAGGTGCCCCTCTTTTTGATTTTAGATTTTATATCAATAATTATATCATATTATATCAATAAGCAAAACAGTGTGTTAAAAATTTTCTTGAAAAGTTTTGTTTGATTATGTTTATTAATTTCATATAGAATTATGGTCTTGTGCTTATGCTTGTACTTAATTTTAAAGTTTACTTTTATAATGTTCTTTACTTTTATTTTTGAATATAAAAAATACTGGAATGCTTCAAAAATTAGTCAATACCTGTACCAACTCATTCTTCTAGATTCTGTGTACCTTACAACACATGAATTTTAAAAAGTCAAGTTCTTCATACATTCAGGGAAAGAAGAGGCTAGAAATTCCATTTACACTAAGATTTCCATTATTTTGTATTAAACAGACATTAGTAGGATAATAAATGGACATTAAAAAGACAATAAAGGAATATTATAAGCAACTGTATGCCCACAAATTTGATAACCTAGATTAATGGGCCAATTCTTTGAAAGACACAATCTACTAAAATTCACACCTACAGAAAACCTACAGCTAACATCATACTTAATAGTGAGAAATTGGATGTTTTCTAACTAAGGTCAGAAACAAAACAAAGATGTCCCTTCTTACTACTCATTCAAAACTGTACAGTCAAAAATAACAAATCAATAACCGATAAACAATTAGAGTTGCAGAATACAAGATTAATATGCAAAAACCACCTGCTTTCTTATATACAAGCAATAACTGGAATTAAAATTTTTAAATATAATATCATTTACATTAATACCTCTAAGTTAAATATTTAGGTATAAATCTAACAAAATATGTACAAGATCTACATATCTCTGTAAAATTACAAAACTCTAATGTAAGAAATCAAATAACTAAATAAATGGAGAGATAACCCACATACATGGATAGAAAGACTGTCAGTTCTACCCAACTTGATCTATAGAAAAGACCCAGAGTAATCAGCATAATATTGAAAGAGAAGAACAAAGTCAAATACTTACAATAAGGCTACAGTAATCAAGAAAGTGTAGTTTTGGTTAAAGAATAGACAAATAGACCAATAGAACAGAATTAAGAGCCCAGAAATAGGCCCACACAAAGACAGTCAGTCAACTGATCTTTGGCAAAGGAGCAAAGGCAATTCACTGGAGAAAAGACAATCTTTCCAGTAAATGGTGCTGGAAAAATTCGTGACTTCAGGCAACATCATCATCATTGTCATTGTCATCATCTAGACATAGATCTTACAGCTTTCACAAAAATTAACTCAAATGGATCATACACCTAAATATAAAACAGGAAAGTATAAAACCAAAAGATAACAGAGGTGACAATCTAGGGGGCCTTGAGTTTGGCATTTACTCTTTAGATACAAGACCACAAGAAAATCCATGAAAGAAAAACTTAAGAGGTTAGATAACATTAAATTTAAAAACTTATTCTTCATGAAAGATATTAAGAGGATGAAAAGACAAGCCACAATGTTTTGGAGGAAAACAAAGCAGAAAAGGAGAATAAAGGAGAAAATATTTGCAAAATGCGTATCTGATTTAAAAAAGTAAAACTATGATCCAAAATATACAAAGTACTCAAAGCTCAACAATAAGAAAGCAAAAAGCTCGATTTCAAAGAGTGTGAAGGGTCTGAACAGACACCTCATTAAAGGGAATATGCAAATGGGAATTAAGCATATGAAAAAAATGATTAATATCTTATTAAGAATAACAAAACAACAATGAGTTTTCATTGCATACCTATTAGAAAGGACAAAATCCAAAATACAGACAGTATCAAATGCTAATGAAGATGCAGAACAATAGGAAGTTTCATTCATTGTTGGTGGGAATGTAAAATGGTACAGCCACTTTGGAAGACAGTTTGGCAGTTTCTTGCAAAACAAAAAATACCCACACTATTTGATCCAGAAGTTGTGCTCCTTGGTACTCACTCAAATGATTAAAAGTTGATTTCTACATAAATATCTATACGTGAATGTTTATAGAAACTTCATTTGTAATTACCAAAACTGGAAGCAATTAACATGTCCTTCAATAGCTGAATGGATAAAAAAAAACCTGTGGTACTTGCACATGATGCAATATTACTCAGAAATAAAAAGAAATGAAAAACAATGAAAATACATAGCAGAACCTTCAATTAATAGTGCTTTTCAGAAGCCAGTCTGATCATTATACATTTTCCAAAAATGTATAGAATGTACATAAAATGTACGACACGAATAGGGAACCCTATGTAAACTACAGACTCGTGTTAATAACATATCAGTATTGCCTCATTAATTGTAACAAATGTATTATACTAACCCAAGAAGTTAAGAATAGGGGATATTGCACATGGGGAGAAGTGAGGGACTATATGGGAACTCAGTAATTTCTGCTTAGTTCTGTAAACATAAAACTGCTTGAAAATAAAGTCTATTAAATTAAAAAAAAAAGAAGTTTGCATTTTTAGGAATTTTAGGTTTTTGTGTTCTGTGATGACTTTTTTAAGTTGTAAAGTGACCGTCTTCTTTAGTAAAATTAAAAACGCTGTTAGCACTATTTTACACATGTTGAAGATTATGCTTTTTTGTTTCTTGGGTTTTTTGTTTTGTTTGGTTTTAATTCTGAGTGTGTGCATGTTTAATTCAGTACTTAGGGACTAGGTCTTTAGAGACTTCTTTTCTGTAAAAGCAGGGATTCAGTACTTGTGAATATGATAATGTGACTTTCTTGAAATCAATCCACTTCTTTATTCTATGAAAAAGAAGACTATTTTACTCTACAGTTTGGTGTATGGCTTGATGATGGTCTATCCATGTTTTTTCCCTAATGCTCTGAAAAGACACTCTTATGAGATGGCTACTGCAGGTGTATGAATGGAAACAGCCTAGAGTACAAACACAATTGGCAATTCCTTACTCATTTGCCATTGTATAGCTGATTTTTACACATGTGCCAAGATTTCTCAGGGCAGGCAGAAAGGGAGTACTTTGTCAATCACTCAGAAAATATTACAGGATGCTTTGGGGCATTGATCTCTTTATCCTGCTGAGCTGTTGCTAACATGCCTTTTATGCTATTTTGCTAAATGCTTTGTTCCTGTCGATTCACTCATACTAGAAATATGAACATGATTTTTTTGCTTCCTAAAGATACTTGAAAAGGAAAGGAAAATAAATTACAATGCATGGAAAAAATACACACATTTTCAGAATCATAACCTACTTGAAACTGGTATGTTCCTTTGAAGAGATAAAGTATGAATTTTCTTTAGCTTCTGACCTGGAAGAAAACTTGGAGGATAGATAAATAACTTCTCCTCTAGAGTAGGATACCTAATACAAAAGAAGTATAATTATATGAATTATTGAGATGAATTATTAAGATTATAATGATATTATTGTTATAATTTGTAAAACACTTATTTTGTAACAAATAAGTGCTTTAGAGGACTGAGGTCACTTAAAAAATGATTCACTTACCCTTGAAATAATGCCCCATGATCATACACATCAGATAATTTAACCTTTACATATTTATGGAACCTGTCCGTGATCATAGGCTAATAAGGAATGAAGTCTGGATTGGAAATCAAGTTTACTTATTTTGAAGTCAAAGATAGCAAAATGGATGGCACATTAGCTAAAACAGATATGTAAACAGACTGTATAACTTACAGTAAAGAAATGTTTTTAATGGTCCTTCAGTACTTGCAGGCGTACCTCAGATGCTAGCATTTGACAAGGGTTAGAAATCTCTCTATTCCTAAGAATTTCCTGTCAAAATAGTCTGATCCTTTGCCTAAAAACTTCTATGTAGGCCATGGCCCACTTGGAAGATTTGTGTCATGAGACATGGTCTCCCCTCTCAGATTTCATGAGCTGATTTACACTCCTTTTGTGTATTTGCTCAAAACAAAAATAAGTTTCTTGCCACTAAACCAAAAAAGATTTCATCTGGTTTATCAAAACAGGATATGTCAAAATGAGGATATTAAATTACAATTGTAGAAAGGATTTCTCATCAGATTTTCTTATATAACCAAGAATTCCTTATCATCCATAACTATACATTTATCCCAAGTCCAGATAGCTGATTCTCTGCAGTTGAACCAGTTAAGAAATCAGAGATTTGTTTGTTATCAAAAGAATTGAGTTGATACTCAAACTCTACATGTTTGAGAAGATGAGGTGTTTAGTACTTTGATTAGATGGTTCTAAAATAAATATGTATAATTCTTGCAAAACATTGAGCACTCAAAATAACAGCTTCCCTCATATACTCTTTAGTTTGAGCATATGACAAAAATCATTCTTCTGAAAATAAGAAAGGAAAGGGAAGTGATGTCAGGTATTGGCTAGACTGCCTAGATGTGAAGGATTAGCCTGGGACTGGTTTCTGAATGATTAAAAGATATAACAAAGACTTCTCGTGTAAGATGATGGATTGAACACACCTAGTGAAACTCTAGTGAAGTCATGATAAAGGAAAAAAATAATAACAAAAAATAAAAAGAGGATGGTACTATTTCAAATAAATTTTAGAAAATAAACCTCAAAGAAGAATATCTAAAGAAAGTTGGGGGGCATGTGGGTGGCTCAGTCAGTTAAACATCCAACTCTTTATTTTGACTCAGATCATATTTCATGATTGTGAGACCAAGCCCCACATAGGGCTCCATGCTGAACCTAGAGCCTGCTTAAGATTCTCTCTCTCCCACTCTCTCTTTCCTTCCTCCACTTGCATGCATGAACTCTGTCTCTCTCTAAAGAACAAAAAAATAACAAAAGGCAAGAAAAATAAAAGGAAAAGAAAATTGAGGAAACACTATAAGAATATATAAAAAGAAAGCTTAGTCAAGGAATAAACTATGTGCTCTACAGCAGCACCCTAAAGAGGCACACAAACTAGACACTTCAAGTATTTCAGAGAAAGATAAAAGAGGTAGGGAAGCTTGGAGTAAGTAAATGGAAAAGTTATTCTCTACAATCCTTGTCAACTACTGATCACCTACAATAGAGTCATAAGCCATGTATCCACCAGCAAAAGAAATCGTTTTCTTCTCCAAAGAAAACAACACATAGAAAACTCTCTGAGAAGACAAGCATTAGCCAGCAGATGCTGACTGACCCCTAGGGCTGCAAGGTACCATGGCCAGCACCCTCCACAACAAGTCCAAGCCTTTGGGTCCACAACTGTGTTTACAGCCTTGAGGAACACTAGTGGTGTTTGACTGCCTCATTTTATGATATGGAGGTTTACCAAGGCATTTAAAAAGGCCTGCAACTTAAATTCATTTATTCAGAAGTAACAATCAAATTTAATATATGTCAGGCACTATCCTAGGCACTGACGAAACAGTAATAAACAGAAAAGCAAAAAATTCCTCTGTCATGAAGCCTAAAGGGAGACATAGAAAATAAAGAAAAATTATGAAATGTCAGAATTTGATAAGAGTTTTGGAGGAAAACAAAGCAGAAAAGGAGAATAAAGGAAGGGAGAGGTTGCAATTTTCCATGGTGTTGTCATGAAAGTCCTCACTGAGAAGGCAGTATTTGTGCAAAGACCAGCAGGAGACATGAAAGCCATCCAAGTGGAGATATTTAAAAAAGGGGGGAGAGGGCAGTGAATAGTAAAGAAAAAAAGATCTGTGGTTGGAGCACACTTAAACGTTCAATGGAAAGCATGAAGGTAGGTATGAGATGTAATGAATGTGCAGGTAAGTATTAGGACATGAAGTATACAAGGATAAGGTGAGGCTAGATTGTGTAGGGTACACAAGTCATTGAAGAGACTGGCTTTATTAAAGTAAAGTGCACAAACCTGAAGGATACATATCAGTGAATATTGACAAATAAATGTCCTGTGCAACGATCAGTCAGCTCCAGATAAAAAACTTGCCTCTCACCTCAGAGAGTTTCCTGTGCTCCTTTCAAATCAGTTTCCTGAACAATGCAACCAATATTCTGATTCCAATTTCTATCATTATAGATTAATTTTGTATGCTCTTGTACATTATGTAGATGCAATCCCCAAGCATGTATTTTCTATTGTCTCGCTTCTTCAGCTCAACATAAAATGAGAGGGATAATATGACGATATCAGTAGCTCCTTTCCTATTACTGCTGAGTAGTATTCCATTGTGGAAACATATTGTGGTTTGTTTATTGATGAATGTTTGGGTTGTATCTCTTTTGGGGCTAACAACATTCTGGTTCACAAATCTCTAATGCGTGTCTTTCTCTTGAGTAAACACTGAGAAGTGGAATTATTGGGTCATAGTGTAGGTGTGTATTTAATTATACTGGAAATTATTCAAAACTTTGTATCAGTTTACATTCCCACAAACAATGCAGGGGTTCCAGTTGTTCCACAGTCTCATCAGTGTTTAATATTGTCATTCTGCTCAATTTTAGCCATTTACCTGATAATGATGCCAAACATCTCGTCATATAGTTAGCATTCAGAAATCTTTGTGCAGTGTGTTTTCTGTGCTAGTTTCCTCCTATTTTAAATTTTTTTTTCAACGTTTACTTATTTTTGGGACAGAGAGAAACAGAGCATGAACGGGGGAGGGGCAGAGAGAGAGGGAGACACAGAATCGGAAACAGGCTCCAGGCTCTGAGCCATCAGCCCAGAGCCTGACGCGGGGCTCGAACTCACGGACCGCGAGATCGTGACCTGGCTGAAGTCGGACGCTTAACCGACTGCGCCACCCAGGCGCCCCTAGTTTCCTCCTATTTTAATTGAGATATTTGAGTTTCCTTATTGATTTGTAGGGATTCTTTATGTATTTTGAGATAAGTCCCTCTTCAGATACATATGTTGCAAATATTTTCTCCCAACCTGGGGCTTGTGTTTTCAATATCTTAGTAGACTCTTCAGACTTATTTTCATTTTGCTGAAGTTTTTGTGATAAATGGGTTTGAATCTGGTCAAGTCATTTTTTCTATTAAAATGATAAAATATTTGTTGATTTTCTAGTACTTAAAAATATTTAATTATTGTTTGATCACATTGTGGTGACAAAATATATTCTAGATTATTGCAATATTTTGACATATATTGAGATTTGTGTTTTGACCCAGATATTTTTAAGTGCAAGTAAAAATAAGAATTCTTCAGTTATTAGATGTATTATTCTATAAATGTCAATGATCTCAAATAGGTTCATAGAAGGGTTCAAATCTCCTAAGGTCAGAACAAGTCAGGAACTTTTACTCTCACCACTTCTACTCAATATTGTACTAGAATCTCTAGCCAGTATAATAAAAATTTTTAAAAAGGGTATTAAAAGTATATACAGACATACCCCAGAAATATTACAGGTTTGGTTCCATACCACTGCAATAAAATAAATACTGCAATAAAGTGAATCAAATGAACCTTTTGGTTTTCCACTGCACAAAAAAGTTATGATTACACTATACTATAGTCTATTAAGTGTGAAATAGCAATATATCTATAAAAAAGTATATAAACCTTAATTAAAAATACTTTATTGCTAAAAAAATTTTAACCATGACTTGAACTTTCAGTGAGTCATAACCACTGATCACAAATCGCCGTAACAAATATAGTAACAGTGAAAAAATTGGAATGTTGCACTAATTACTAAAATGCGACACAGAGACATGAAGTCAGCAAATTTATGTTGGGAAAATGGTACCAATATACTTGCTCAATGCAGAGTAAAAAACTGCCAGAGGCCAACATAGGAAGAAATCTTTGCAACTTTGGCTAGGCAAAACTTTTTGGTGAGTCACCAAAGTCACAAATCATAAAAGAAAAAGTGATAAACTGGACCTCATCAAAATTAAAAACTTCCTATCTTCCAAAGGCATTTAAAAAATAAAAATCTAGTCACAGACTGAGGGAAAATATTTGCAATATGACAAAGAATTTGTATATAAGATAGGTAAAGAACTTTCAATAATAAGATAAGAAATTCAATTTTAAAATAGGATAGTAATATGAATAAATACTTAACGAGAGAAGATATATAACTGACCAATGAGGCATGAATAAATGCTTAACATCACTAGGATTCAGTGAAATGCAGATTAGATCCCCAATGAGATAGCACTATGCACGAACTAGAATGACAAAAATTAAACAACTAGCAACATAAATGATTGGTGAGCATATGGAACACTCGGAGTGCTCAGTATTTGCTGGGCTGGTAAATGTAAAACTGTACAAGCACTTTGGAAAATAAACTCTACAAGCACTTTGGAAAATCTTATAAATTTAAGAAAGCTGCTAAGTATTTACCTGAGAGAAAGAAAAATGTGTCCACACAAAAATATCTATGTAAATATTCATAAAACCCCAAATTGGAAACCATGAAACTCTCTCAACAGATAAATGGATACAGTAAACAAGTCATGGTTTATACATACAACTGAATACAGTCAACAGTAAAAAGGAGGAACAGACTACTGGCCACCTTCAACAATATAGGATGAATCTCAAAGACATACCGTATGAAAGAAATCAGACACAAAAGAGTCCTACTGTATGGTTCCAATGGTAGGAAATTAGAGATGAGCTGAGCTAATCTATAGAAATAGAAGCAGATCAGTGGTGACCTTGAGTCAGAGGTGAGGGTGATTAATTGTAGAACTTTAGGGGTGATAAAAATATACTACATCTTGATTGTGGTAGTACTTTTAAGGATGTGTGCATTTGATTAAATTCATCAACAGTACCCTTAAATTAAAACATTTCATTACAAGTAAAATAAACTTTTAAAAAGTTGATTAAAAATAAAAGTCAAAGAGTTTCCAACATTAATCACAGTCACAGACTATATAGAACATTGGAATAATCATCTGTTTTTCCACTTACGTAAATATATCAATAAGTCTGTTCCCCAGGTAGCTACTAAACTATTGAATCTGAACCACAGGTATCAGATTGATTTACAAAGGATGAGGTTGAGATCAAAATCAAATATTTACTTAGTGTTTTTCGCTAAAATCTCTGCCCTTCCAAGAAAACACATGCACCATACTTTTTCCCATATCTGAGTTTATAAAATTAGAAGAATTTTTAAAAAATTTTTGTGCAGCTGTGTTTATTTTATAATGAACTACTAAGAGAATAGCATCAAGGGCCTGGTTTGTTTCAGATACAAACGTCACTTTGAGGAAATGCCCAGTGGTAGACATAGCTGAAAATTCATGAAATTCAATATCACTCATACTGAGTATTCTTAGAAACCCTAATTGTCTTCTTGAGACAGGATAATGTCTACATACTCTATTCTGTTTCCATCACTAGATCTTTAGTTGTGGAGAAGTGTGGGTAGTATTGAGTCTCAAGGCAGATTACAAATTGCAGCTCTATTATTACAGAGGAAGTTAGGAACAGGGATCTTGATTTTGAAAGTCTTGTACATATTTTACCATGAATTTGATTGATACATTTGTTTATTATTCATAATTAGCACTACTGACACTTATGACTGGTTTAAGAGAAAGAAGGGAATGGACAGTTTTGTGATTTATTGGTAATCGTGTTTGAAGAACAACTTTGGGTCTGAGTAAGTCATGAAAATTATATAAATGCAAGGAATGTAGCCTGTATTTCTGTGGTCTGCACCAAGGAAGAAAAGGTTCTTTGGAATCTTGTTTGGACCTGAGAATACATCCTGGGGCTGATCAGTAAAAATGCCAATGGGTAGTGTCCAATAATAGTAAACGCACATAAGTCCAGAAGATTTAAATGTAGTTTATGTTTTGATTAATTAGTATCTAACCAGTGTTCTTTAAACATTTTAAGCTGCAACCCATAGAACAGAATGCATTTCACATGGCTGCCTTTTATGCACACCACATACAGACACATCTGAAGCAAACATTTCACAAAACTGGTCATTCTTAAAATGTGCAATATTTTCTATTCTATTCTAGCATATGCCCTGTTTTTATACCGATTTCCTTCTGTCCCAGTAAATAGATTTCACAGTCTGTTAAACCACATTTTAAAAAACTGTGGGAAGAAAGAGAGAACTCTGAATCCTCTTCCTCTTCTTAGAAGGACATTAATCCAAATATAGGAGAGCCCCAACCTCACGACCTCATCAAAATCTATTTACCTCTCAAAGGTGCCATCTCTAAATATATCACACTGGGGGCTAAGGCTTTGATATATAAATTGGGGGGTGGGGCACAGACCCATTACAGTCCATAATAGCAAGTGATCTTATTTATCTTCATTCTAACAGGATAACTGAACCTCTGGGTAAATAGACTAATTATATCTACTAAAAGGAGGGTATTTAGATAGGGAACGTTCTTTCTTAATCAAGCAATGTGTGGCTGTCCACTGCTTATAGTAAATAAACCTAGAATTTATGTATTCATAAGGTGTAGCTCCCTGGAAAATATCATCTAGGTTATGTCATTAAAAGACTAAACACTTTCTGCTTTCTGAGGTAATAGCAGGAGTACCTCACCTGGAGAACTTACAAATTCTGAGCCAAAGAGCATGTACTGATGTAAAAGTTCTCCATCTCTGAGATGACTCACGCTTCAAGCCTCTTGACTGCTTGTGTCTGTGAAATTATTATTAGAGTTTGATGTTCAGTAAGATCTCTGATTTTTACATTTTTGATTTGAGAATCTAATTCCTTGTAGTTCAAGACACTGTAACATATAATCTGGTACATGTATATTACATGCCAGGTTAATTCAGTGCAATGTAACATATTCCTGACGTATTTTACTTAATAGTAAATCATCATAGTAATCATCTACTATTTATGCCTGACCAGCATTTCTTCTCCTTTTTCAGTAGTAACATTCTTGTAGTCACTGATGTTTGAAAGACACCAGGAGAATAGGCTCTATTTACTTTCCCAAGAAACCCTTTTGATGTTGCACTAGGTGTGGCCTCACCCATCAGTTTACAGAAGGTGAACTGTCTAAGCTTGCCCTGGGTTCACATTTCTCAAAAGTATCATCCTTGCAGGTCTGTTAGAAACAACAGATCTTTCTTTGGCTTTGAAAATAAACTTTAGTAACTTTCCTAGCTCTCCCTGAACTTTTGGTTACTCTTTACATGGCTTTTCCACTTCATGCCTGTCATTCTGCATTTTTATCCTCTACTTAAAGTCTTCTTGTTTCTTCTATTTGTCAGATTCAGCTGCCTCCTGGTTTCTTCTGCTGATTCAGTCCCCATGGTCGATTCTTCTGAACTTTCAGTCTCATGATCGTTCAGCTTATGTTCACTAACAGTTCCATTCTCTCTTTATTCTCTATTAAAATTCCTGAGAATGAAACTCTGGCCTAGATAGTCCCTATACACATTTGCCAGTTCATCATATATGCCGCTGGCTATCCTGGGGACAGGAAATGTGTTTGTCAAAACATGAACATCAACTCTGATGAAATAGATTTATGTACTAACTACTGCTCTACTCTGTAATATTGGGCACTTTAGAAAGGTTACTGAAACTGTCCAGTCCAAATTACTTTATCTGTAAAGTGGGTATAATAATGGACATTTATTATAAGAATGTTGTGAGGATCAAATGAGATCATGGACATATATTGTGTTTGTTGACTACTGTTATTGTTGCTTTCATTGTTATAACAGAGTAGCTAAGATGGGGCAGAGGCAAAACCCAAATATAACCAGAGTGTCCCAAGTTTGGCTGGGTGCCATGACCCTCCTAGGGTTGTCTAAGAGTTGACACTTGGAATGAGTAATGACTTATCAAATGAGGCTATGGTCTTTTCTGTCTCTATATTCAGTATACTTATGGAGTTAATAATAAACAGTATAGTGAGAAAATCTGTTTCATTATCTTCTGCAAGCATTTTACTAATTTATCATTCTAGCTATGCTGACTAGTGTACCACTACCAAAGGTATACATGTGTATATGCGTGTGTATGCATGTATATGTATTTTAAATTTCAACTCTGCTTCTCCTCCATTTAAATTTTTTTTCCTGATTGAATGGCACAAAGTACAATAAAATATAATCTAAAAAGTAAAGTTTGCCAAAATTATACACAAGCTATTTTTCTTCTTCAAAATTATAAGAAAGATAACTTGGAACTTTACCATGTGGGAAGAATTTATTTTTTTGCATATGGGAAGAATCTTACTCTAAGAATGTGATATTTCTATAGAATATAGTGAATACATCTTTTAAGTAAATATGTTTTAGAAAACATTTATTAAATACTGCAACACTACTTAATAATCTTATCTTCTCTGGATTTTAAAAAAGAAAAAAATCTGGCTATTGTATGAAATCACTAAATGGCAAAAAGTCAACTTTTCTGCATAAAGAAGGATTTATTGCATCATTTATCTACTAATCTCATTTTTAGCACTTTTTATAGGAATAAATTATGGTCCTATACCAGTATCAATGTGTGATTTATTAAGTCAGTAGTGTGATCCAGGATCAAATTACTTACATGGCCCTATTTAAATATTAGTGATGGGTTAATTTCAAAAATTGATTAATGACCATAAAATGGTAGTGTTTTCTAATCATTTATCCGAGATTCACAATTATTTTTCTAAATTTGTCAGTATTTTAAGGTGATAAATCATTTGTAGTAATCAGCTCTGGTAAATATACTGTTTTAAAGAAAACTTTAAAAAATACCTTTTTTTGTAATAATGGTTTCAGGAGTAGAATTTAGTGATTCATCACTTACATCTAACACCCACTGCTCATCCCAACAAGTGCCTTCCTTAATGCCCATCACCCATTTAGACCATCCCTCCATCAAACACCCTTCCAGCAACCCTCAGTTTGTTCTCTGTATTTAAGACTCTCATGGTTTGCCTTCCTCCCTGTTTTTATCTTATTTTTCCTTCCCTTCCCCTATGCTCATCTGTTTTGTTTCTTAAATTCCACATATGCGTGAAACCATATGATATTTGTCTTTCTTTGACTGATTTATTTCACTTAGCATAATGCATTCTAGTTCCATCTACATTGTTGCAAATGGCAAGATTTCATTCTCTCTGATCACTGAGTAATATTCCATTGGTTATATATACCACATCTTTATCCATTCATCAGACAATGGAAATTTGGGCCCTTTCCATAACTTAGCTATTGTTGATAGTGCTGCTATAAACATTGGGGTGCATGTGCCCCTTTGAATCAGCATTTTTGTATCCTTTGGATAAGTTCCTAGAAGTGCAATTGTTGGGTCATAGGGTAGTTCCATTTTTAATTTTTTGAGGAACCTCCATACTGTTCTCCAGAGCAGCTGCACCAGTTTGCATTCCCACCAATAGTGCAAGACAGTCCCCGTTTCTCCACATCCTTGCCAACATCTTTTGTTTCCTGAGTTGTTCATTTTAGCCATTCTGACAGGTGTGAGATTTTCTTTGTGGTTTTGATTTGTATTTCTCTGATGATAGGTGATGTTGAGCATATTTTCACGTATCTGTTAGTCAGCTGAATGTCTTCTTTGGAAAAGTGTCTGTTCATGTCTTTTGCCCATTTCTTCACTAGATTATTTGTGTTTTGGGTATTGAGTTTAATAAGTTCTTTATAGATTTTGGACACTAACCCCTTCTCAGATATGTCATTTGCAAATATCTTCTCCCATTACATCAGTTTCCTTTCACTTTTTTTGATTGTTTCCTTCATGGTGTAGAAGATTTTTATCTTGATGAGGTCCCAGTTCATTTTTGTTTTTGGTTTCCTTTGCCTCGGGAAACATGTCTAGTAAGTTGCTAAGGCTGAGGTCAAAGAGGTTGCTGCCTGTTTTCTCCTGTAGGATTTTGATATTTTCCTGTCTTATATTTAGGTCTTTCATCCATTTTGAGTTTATTTTTGTTTATGGTGTAATAAAGTGATCCAAGTTCATTCTTCTGCATGCTGCTGTCCAGTTTTCCCAACAATATTTGCTGAAGAGACTATTTTTTTCCATTGGATATTCTTTCCTACTTCGTTGAATATTAGTTGGTCATATGTTTATGGGTCCATTTCTCAGTTTTCTATTCTGTTGCTTGATCTATGTGTCTGTTTTTGTGCCAGTACCATGCTGTCTTGATTACTAAAGTTTTTAATATAGCTTGACATCTGGGACTGTGATACCTCCAGCTTTGGTTTTGTTTTTCAACATTACTTTGGTTATCCAGGGTCTTCTCTGGTTCCACACAAATTTTAGAATTGTTCGTTCTAGTTTGTGAACAATGCTAGTGTTATTCTGATAGGGATCATATTGAATGTGAAGATGCTTTGGATAGTATACATTTTAACAATATTTGAAATATTTTAACAATATTTGTTCTTCCAATCCATGAGCATGGAATGTTTTCCATTTCTTTGTATGTTCTTTAATTTCTCTCATAAGTGTTCTATAGTTTTAAGCGTACAGATCTTTTACCTATTTGGTTAGGTTTACTCCTAGGTGTTTTTTGGCTTTTGGTGCAATCGTAAGTGGGATCAATGCTTGATTTCTCTTTCTGCTGCTTCAGTATTGGTGTATAGACATGGAACTGATTTCTGTACATTGATTTTCTATCCTGAGACTTCGCTGAATTCATGTATCAGTTCTTACAGTTTTTTCATGGAGTCCTTTGGGTTTTCCATGTAGGGTGTCATGTCATCTGTGAAGAGTGAATGTTTGACTTCTTCCTTGATGATTTGGATGCTTCTTATTTCTTTTTATTGTCCAGTTGTGGCTGGGCCTTCTAGGACTAGTAGTGAACAACAGTGGTAAGAGTGGACTTAGGGGAAAGCTCTTAGTTTTTTCTCATTGAGAATGATATTAGCTGTGGGTCTTTCATATATGGCATTTATAATGTTGAGGTATATTCCCTCTCTTCCTACTCTCTTGAGGGTTTTTGTCAAGAAAAGATGATGTATTTTGACAAATGCTTCTTCTGCCTCTATTGAGAGGATCATGTGGTTCTTATCCTTTCTTTTATTAATATGATGTATCACATTGATTGATTTTCATATATTGAACTAGACCTGTGGTCTAGGAATAAATACCACTTGCTCATGGCAAATAATTATTTTGATATATTGTTGGATTCAATTTGCTAGTATCTTGTTGAAAATTTTTGATTCCATGTTCATCAGGGAAATTGGTCTAATTCTCCTTTTTAGTGAGGTTTTTGGTTTTGGAATCAAGGTAATACTGGCTTCATAGAATAAGTTTGAAATTCTCCTTCCATTTGGAACAGTTTCAAAAGAACAAGTATTAACTCTTCTGAAATGTTTCGTAGAATTCTCCTGGAAAGCTATCCAGGCCTGGACTCTTGTTTGTTGGGAGATTTTTGATTACTGAATTGATTTCTTTACTGGTTATGGGTCTGCTCAAATTTTCTATTTCTTTCTGTTTCAGTTTTGGTAGTTTATGTTTCTAGGAATTTACCCATTTCTTCCAAATTGCCCAATTTGTTTGCATAATTGCTAACATTCTGTTATTTTTGTTTCTATCTCTGCAATGTTGGTTGTGATCTCCTCTTTCATTCATGATTTTATTTATTTGTGTTTTATCCTTTTTTTCTTTTTTGATAAATCTGGATAGGAGTTTATTAATCTTGTTGATTCTTTCAAAGAACCAGCTCCGAGTTTTGGAGCTGTACTATTTTTTTTTAATATTTTTTTAAATTTCTATATCTTTGATTTCTGCTCTAATCTTTATTTCCATTCTCCTTCTGTTTTGGGGATTTATTTGTTGTTCTTTATCCAGCTCCTTTAGGTGTAAGGTTATGTTCTATATTTGAGAGCTTTGTTCCTTCTTTAGGAAGGCCTGGATTGCTATATACTTTCCTCTTATGACCATCTTTGCTGTATCCCCAAATTTTTCAACTATCGTGTTTTTATTTTCATTGGCTTCCATGTACTTTTTTATTTCCTCTTTAATTTCTTGGTTAACTCATTAATTATTTAGTAGGATGTTCATTAATCGTCAAGTATTTGTGGTCTTTCCAAATTTTTTCTTGTCACTAATTTCAAGTTTCATAACGTTGTAGTTTTAATATATTCATGACATGGTATCAATATTTTTGTACTTGTTGAGGGCTGATTTGTGACTTAGTATGTGATCTATTCTGGAGAAAGTTCCCTGTGCACTCAAGAAGAATGTTATTCTGATGCTTTAGGATGAAATGTTCTGAATATATCTGTTAAGTCCATCCAGTCCAGTGTATCATTTAAAACCATATTAGTACTACAAAGACTAGATTATTTGTTTTTTGGCAACATTTTTCCTTATGTCTGATGATGAAAGAGAACATAAGTCCAAGACAGATAGTCACAAAATAAGTCCATTATATAAAACTCCATTTGTTTAAAACAAGTTCAGAATATGTTGAAAATTATAAAGATTTACTATATAAGAATTATTAAATTTTGTTTTATAAAGCCATTTCCAAATAAAAAGGAAATCTATGTAAAAAATGTAGAATTTTCTAAGGGTAAACTTAATATGTTTTTAATTTGTGAGCTGAAAAAATTGATAGCTATATTTCACTTTTGTCTTGTCTGCATAATCACTTTTTAAAATGTAGACCTATCTCAGTTGTCATTTTTTATTAGCATCTTACTTTTTATTAGTAACAGCTAAACACCTTGACTAATATATATGTTCTGCAATAAAAGTGAATAGCTATAAAAATATTCCACAATTTTCACTAGGTCAAAATATTTTCACACGTATCTACTGAAATTGATCAGAGATGAAATCATATAATGTGAGTTATTATTAAGGTCATATATAGTGATAAAGAATATCTTAAATTTCCATCTGTAGTTATAGCTTAAAAAAAGTTTCCTCTTACAATATGTCTCAAACTTTCCCACAAGTACTTTCATCTCATATATCTTTATTGGTTTGGCAATATAGGCTAACCAATTCTAGCAAGGGTTTTCCCAAAGTTTGTATTTTATTTAAATGTTTATGCAACTTTTGCATTCTACTATCAATTATTCCCATGTCCATGTTATTTTATTTTATATATTTATTTATTTTGAGAGAATGAGAGAGAAAGGGACAGAGAGAATCCCAAGCAGGCTCCATGCTGTCAGCATAGAGTCCAATGTGGAGCTCCATCCCACGAACTGTGAGACCATGACCTGAGCCAAAACCAAAAGTATGAGGCTTCACCAGCTAAGGCACCCAGGTCCTCCTCTCATGTCGATTTTAGTATGAATTTGACATACCCATCATTATAACCACTTGCTTGTATATAGCTTCAAGTCTCTTACTTCCCTTTTATTCTTTGTTCTTCCCTAGGAAATCCAAGTTCTGATAAAATCTAACTCTTGTTTCACTCCTGGCCTGCTCCTGTGCAGCTAAAAAACAACTGGAGAAGGAAGGCAGGCAGGCAGGCAGGAAGGAAGGAAGGAAGGATTAAAGGAGAGAGAGAAGTAAGGAAGAGGGAAAGAAGGAGGGAAGGAGAGAGAGAGATAAAGAGAGGGAAAGAAAGAAAGAAGAAAGAAAGAAAGGAAGAAAGAAAGAAAGAAAGAAAGAAAGAACTCATGATCATGCTGACTGATGGTATTTTAAATTTGTAATCCTAAATCTCAATTGGGCTACTACTGCAAACTATCCATTCATTCTTCCACTATGCTAGAAAATGATTTCACACATTCTTTTCCCTCATACTTCCAGTAAATCTCAGTATTTGGTGTGGCCAAGAGTCCCGCAGTAAACATACCACCTGAGGCTGATTACATTGATTACTTGACCCCATTTTGCCCAGCACTGACCGTAATCCATATGGCAATGTTGTACAAATTGGTGCTCCTTTTTCAAGACACTTTACCAGCATATGCCAGAATATTGTTGAAATAGCTCTGCATATCTAGGATGAATGAAAGGTAAATGTACTTTTCAGAGTTGTGCAATGCATAATTTGCATAACCACAAGCAGCAGCTTAAACTATGCTAATATGATAGGATCATTTCTTATGTAAGTCAAAATGTAAAAAGAAAATGGAAGGATCTCTGTAAGAAAAAATTTAACAAATCCCAAACCATAGAAGGAGAAAAACAATGCAAAGTCTCATAGGACAGGAGGAAAGAAAGGGAAGATGGGAAGATGTAAATGGTTCTAAATTTCTTTTTTCCTGATTAAGGGCAGAGTGAAGGATTATAACATTGTAATGGGAAAACTGTGCAACTATGATTGATACCACATTTACAAACTGTAATAGGATATCATATTTGCAACTAAAAGAGTAAGGAAAGCAAGAGCAGTCATTAACAAAAAGAACAACTATATTCATGGTTTTTTAAAAAATAAGTTTATTTATTTATTTTGAGAGAGAGAGAGAGAACGAGCAGGGGAAGGGCAGAGAGAGAGGGAGACAGAATAGCGAACAGGCTCTGCCCTATCAGCATGGAGCCAGACCGGGTGGGGGTGGGGGTGCGGGTTCTTGAACTCACCATTGGTGAGACCATAACCTGAGCTAAAATCAAAGTGGGTCGCTTAACCAACTGAGCCACCCAGGCACCCCAGTATTAACACTTTTAAATAAGCAAGTGAAAAAAATGAAACTAATAGCAATTTGATTAAACCACAAAATATGGGAAATTGCAAAAACAGGAATCATCAATGTAAAATTAGTTTCAAAATACAGAGCTATCAATTTGGATTAAACACTAAAAGATAAACACTGTTTTGTAATAAAGACATGTGAAAAACAAGGTGATGAGTTAATATTTAATGACAGATGACTACAAAAATAACCCTGCTTCTCTAAGCATGCTATGTCCATGCCCTTTGCTGTATAACTTTGCAGCTCTTCCCGCCAAGTAGTGGAGTCTACTGTCGCACCCCTTGAATCTGAACTATTTTTTTTATGTTTATTTATTCTTGAGAGAGAGAGACAGGGCGTGAGTGGTGGAGGGGCAGTGAGAGAGGAAGACACAGGATCTGAGGCAGGCTCCAGGCTCTGCACTGTCAGCACAGATGCAGGGGTCGAACTCACAGAGTGTGACACCTGAACGGAAGTCGGACGCTTAATGACTGAGCCACTCAGGCTCCTCAAATCTGAACTACTCTTGAGACTTGCTTTGGTCAATTGAAATTGAAGTGATAGTGTGCCAATCTTGCATGTTTCTGACCTATCTCTTGGAGCCCTGCCACCATCCTGAAAAATTCCAGGCTAGCTTGCCTGAGGTTGAGAGACCACATGGGAAGAAGTCCAGTTGTGTCATCTGAGGCCATTTTAGATGAAGCTATAACCAGCTACCTCCCAAACATTTAAGAAAGCCCATAATGCATGAGCACTTTTGTGTAGAGAAAACAATGCATAAAAGAGATAGACTGCCTATTCTGTCTGTAGCTGACAGCAAACACCTGAGTAACTCGGTCAATGTAGAACTACCCAGTAGTCTCACTAAAAAGAATACATATGTTATTATTTTAAGCCAGTTAGTTTTGGGTGTTTTGCCACTGTCTCCAGGTGGTTTGCATCAATAGCTAATTTATACTTACTGAAAATAAAGAAAAGTAAGGGTATAGTGTACAAATACTTTATAAAAGAGACATGATTGATAATATTAATATTGAATAAGGTAAAAAGTAAGTTTGATAATAGTAAATAGGGTAAAGAATAATTTGCTGATAAAAGGCGCAATTCAAGAAGATCTGTTAGTAAAAATACAGAAATGTCAAACACTACTTACTCTAATATTAAGCCAATACAAGTAGAAGTATTTTTTAATTACAAAAATACCTAGCAACTAATTGAAAATTAATAAACAGCTCCTAGGTAATACTTAGGTCAAACAGCAAATTAAATAAAAATCCTAAACCATCTATTAAGAAATTAAAAAAATAGAATATTTGCAACAAATCTAAGCACTAAGCAAAAGCAATATTTAGAAGATAAAAGGATAAGAAAGATAATCTTAATTGCCATGATTACCAAAGAAGAACAAAAATTAATGTATTCAGTATCCTTCCTTTTAGAGAAGTAGAGGGAAAGAACTAAATAAGCCATAGGAAATCAGAAAGAATGAATTAACAAGATACTAAATTTAATGAAATGGAGAAAACAAAGTAAAAAATCTGTATATGAGAATTTATATTGACAAAGTTAATTCAATACACTGTGAAAGCATGGCACAGTTAATAAATGGTGTCACATAGATTTCTATCCAGAAGAAAAAACTAAATAGATCATTCTATTATCCAATATAGAAACAATTCCAATTGAAATAAAGACAAAAAAAGAAAAAAAGAAAAAAAAAACCTTAGAAAGCTATGTATACAAAGGTATGGTATGCTGCTTAGTAAGACTGAAAATATAAAATCCACAAAATGCGGACATATGATAATATAAGGATTTTAAAACTTTACATAATGAAATATATCAAAACTTCTATAGAAATGAAATGGGTTTAGAAGAATATTTGTAATTCAGATGATAAACAAGAGTTAACATCTTTATGCCACTAAATGATCAGAAATAAAGAAAAATAAACCAAGAGAAAAAAAATGGGCAAAAGATGTGAATAGATAATTCATATCTAAGTCCAAATGGTTAACAGAAATATGACAAGATGTTCAAATTCACTAGTAGTCATGGAAATGAAAATTAAATAAACAATGAGAAACGATTTTACTCTCATTAGGCTGGCATCAAATTTGGAAAGAGCTTTAAATTTATTGCTGGCAGAGATGGGGGAAAGTTATTGTCTCATACATTGAGGGTGAAAAAATAAATTGTTTAGCCTTTTGGGGGATCAGTATTTCAACTTCCATAAAATTAAAACTAGACTTACCATTTAATCTAGCAATTTGACTTCTGGGAATATATCCCAAGGGAACACAAACCATGTAAAGATACAGATAGAAATATGCTTATTGAAACATTGATGGGGGGGGAATCATGAAAACCAAATAGATAACCATCAATTGTTGAATAAAATATGGCACAGTCACATCATGGACTATTATGGAGCTATTTAAAATAAGAATGAATTAAGCATGTAAGAAAAAATTAAAAATGTTTCTGTTAGGGAGTTTTGAAGACAAAGGCACAAATTTTGAAAGGAGTAAATAATATAATTTGAATGGATAAATAAAATCTAATTTCAAAACACATACTAATCCATTTGAACATATAGGCTTGAATACCATTATACAGTTCTGAACAGTTTGTGTTAAGGAGAGTACAGACTGCCTAAAAAAAGACAAAAGTGTAGGAGGAGGGATGGGGAATAGACCAAGGTCAGTACAGTTCCAGAGACCTTCCTGCCTATCACAAGTTAATATAAATAGCACTCTTGGAATTGTAAATGGTAGTTTACACAGTTTATATGAAATCTCTGATATGCGTTGACAGAAGTTCTATGTAGAGAAAAATTAATGGACCTCATATTTATGTGTGTTCAACAAACGATGCTCCCTAGGTTTGCCAATAGTTTGCTATGGTGTTATGGACTGAATGTTTATGCCCCCCCCCCACAAATTCATATGTTGAAATCATTATGCATAATGTGATGGTATTTGGAGATGGGGACTTTTGAAGGTAATTATGGTTAAATGAGGTAATAATGGTAGGGTTATCAGTATGAGATTAATGTCTTTATGAGAAGAGATATCAAACAGCTTGATCATTCTCTATCCACCCTGTGAGAACACAGCAAAGAGCTGACCATCTGCAAGCCAAGAAGAGAGCTCTCACCAGAATCTAACCATGTTAACATCCTGACCTCACATCTCCAGCCTCTAAAATTGTGAGAAAATAAATTTGTATAGTTTAATCCACTCAGTCTATGGCATTTTTGTTATGGTGGCTTAAGCACACTGATACACACAGACTAGAGAAGGTAGAAGGTAGTAATGAACACATTACATTTTCTTTCAAATTTCTGCTTTAAAATTTAAATATAATTTAGATATCATTAGTCATAATTCTTTGTACAAAAATAAGTTCATAATTTTAATTTAACACTTCCTTCAAAGAGTTTATAAAGAGTTCAGGAAGAGCAACATGCAGACAAAAATTAACTGTGATATAATGTAATGAGTAATGAAATTCTAATAATCTACTATAGAAGCAGAAAATAAATATGGTTTTGAATGAGGATTTAAAAAATTCTTCAAAGAATGTATACGTTATTAATAAGCCTTAAGAGATTAATATACTTCAAAAAAAGAGAGCTAAGGCATCAGAGAAAGAAGAGGATGCATAAATGTGTATAGATTGGCAGCATAAGTTCATTTTGGGAAAAGAGGTATAGTTGATTGAACAAGGCTATGGATTCATGGATGGAAGTGGCCAAAAATGAAGTTGTAATGCTCACTGTGAAAGACCTCTTTCTTAGTATGTGCTCTCCAGAAGCAGAGCCAGAGACAAGGGTTTGAATGCAAGTAGTTTATTTGGAAGGGGCATCGGTAGGTAAATGAGGAAGTGATTCAGGGAAGGGAACACAGTCAATATATTTGCCTTATTAAGTTAGCTACCATACAGAGTAACAGGATACCGAGCTTAATCTCATGGGGAAACTGTGGAAAATTGCATAAAACAGCTCAGAATTATCACACCCAAAATGTGGGTAAGATTTGCAGTACTGTGTTAATTCACCAGCTCCCAAGTGGCATTATCTGAATGTTGTTCCTGGAAAGTATTGATTCTGCAGCTATACCAACCTGTTGTTATACCAGAAAAGCTGCCTTCTGTTATACCAGGGTAAGAAATTCTCAGACTCAGAGAAGCCAATATTAGGTAGTGTACTTTGAAATAGTTAAGGTCTGATGAATATGGCAAAGGATTTATAGCACCTGCTACAATTTGATGAATTCTATACTAAAGACTTGGGATGGATGGATGGATATCAGTGGCATCCCCTTTGGTTATACCTACAGGCTTGTAAAGTCATTAGATATGTGAGCCCAGGAACATGGGATACTCCCAAGGATTAGTAAGATGTGTTATTTGAGTGACTGTTTAAATGGTGATGGCATTTAACTAACAAGAGAGTTTGAAAGAAAAGACTTAGGAGTAAAGGTTTTAAGTGTGGCTTGAGATGCATTTACTGAGTTGGAAGTTCCTGTGGAATATTCTGATAAAGATATCCATTAGACAATGAAAGTGTTGGGGGAACTGGATCTCAGAAAATATCTAGGAACTTCAGAAAGAAGAGATATTTATAGCCAGAGGGTTGTATGAGTAAGCATATGCCTATTTGTCCACCTGGACGTACCTTGGATCAAAGATCTTCATTCTGGTTTCCAACAAATTAAAACTGATGTAATAGAAAGAAAACAAGACATAAAATAAAAGATCTGGATTTGAATCTACACCCTCATCAATAAACTGTAACAAGGGGTGGGGGAACTTTAAAAGAAAAACACTAGGCTTTTTGATAATAAAGGCCTACAGAAGCAAGTTTTCTGGGTGGATGTACACAACTGTGTCACATTTTGGTAAAACAGGTCATATGGTGACATAAACAAATATGTAAAGTAATACTCTGGCAAATTTATATGGGCAGGAAAAAACAATTTTAAGTGTCAAGTTTGATGTCATGACTTGACCAAAATTGTTTAAATTTCCAGATTTACATTGCAAAAACTAATAAAAAACCAAGGAACTTTTATATTGCAGCTCCCAAACTTAGCAAATTTAGGTGATATAAAACAACATTCTACTTTATGGTGCAGTATACATGTATTTTTGAGTGATATGGATTAGGTTTATATGTTTTACTTCTCAAAAGGAAATTATCCTTAAGAAATGTAGAGACAGTTTGCAGAGATTTGACATAGATGGAGCGCCCTGCACACCACAAATGAAAGAGTTCAGAGCTTTTAAATTGCACTATGTAAACGGAAAAGCCTGGTTAAATAACAGATCCATCCTTCTTCCTCTTTTCAAATAAATTGAATACAAATAAAATGCTGACTTAGTAAAAATGTCGAGAAAGCATGTTTCTTGGAGAAACATGGAATTTAATTATTATGTAAAACTTAAAGGGAAAATGTGACTATTAATGTTTTACATGAGTGAACAGGATGGTAATTTTGAGATAGGAATATATATTCAGAAATTTAAAAAAATAGGTAGCAATGCTATGATGGGTGACTTCCCATTGGGATGATTTGTCTATGTCTGTTTGATATGTAATAAGATAGGAACAGAAGCACAAACTCATTTACAAGAGGTTGTCTTACAACCATAGACAAAGAATTTACTGAGGAAATGTATGCATTAAAAATGTAAGTTCAAAGATCCCCTTTTATATTAACTGGCATTCATCTCCTCTTAAATCCAATCTGCTCAACAGACTTCAACCACATTCTTACATGGCAACAATAAAGGACTGCAATTAAAAACATTTTAAATTTGACTTTGCAAACTGTTTAAAGCTTTTCCAGAGGAAATAATGTGTAGCTTTTACAACAGTCCATTCTTCATTCTCTCCTAAATTAGCTGCATAATATATGAGCAAATTTCCATGCCTAGTTAGAGCTCATTATTCAGTGAAGTCTCAGGGAATTAGGATTTTTTTAATCATTTTTCCCTTTGCCCTTTAAGCATCTTTCTAATTTAAATAGTCCCTAAGAACACTGATATCATTGTACCCATTAATTGTACTTGTTTTTGATGGAATGGCAAAGAAGCATGGATTTTTCACATTGACCACTTATGTGTGTATACGTTTTTAAGCATATTTATTTTTGTAGAAAGATACATAGCTTGACAATTGTAAACTTGCAAATAAAATATGTGAAGATTATGACTGAGAGAATTAAATGTAGAATAAATAGCCAACAAGATAGAAAAGAAAAGGGCTGGATAAAATGAAGCCTTAAATTGCCAATCTGTTACTTAAATATTTTAAGTTTCCTTTTCTGGGGTTATTATTTTCTTGATTTGAATGAAAGGGTTTTAAGCACTGTTTGCAGCTGCTGCTTCAATGCTGTTTGCAACCTCAATCCATGTCCATGTCAAATCATAATGTGATACTGTCAAATTCATAAATAGAAGCCTTTTCTCTTGCTCATTTTTGTGTCCAGGGTATCCAGATGCAACCCCGCCAATTAAGGAATTCACATGAAGCATATCTGTTTGATCTAAATCTTAGTATCTGCATATGATTTTGTGTTTCTTACTTGTTTGCAAGGTGATTTGTAGCAGGTCAAGAGCCAAAATTAAAATAATTGTGTTTAAGGTAAAACAATGGCTCTTTTAATTAGATCCAACTTGGATAATGAGGTTTTTTTTTCTATCAGGAAAACATGATATATAGAGAGAGAGCTATTAAACTGAAGAATCTAGCAGAGTAAAATAATGTAGAACTGGTTCAAATATGGGTAAAACCAAATTATTCTAAAAATATGTCTATGAATAACAATTAGTATCGAGCACAATGAGAAAAAAAATCTGAGTTTAAGATTATAATTGGCTTAGAATAACATCGAGGCTTTGGTATTTACCAATTAGGTAAAAGTAGGATTTAATCTCTAGACACTTCAGTCATATTAGAAAAGTGGTAATATTACCTAACTCACCATGTTAATAAAGGATTTAAAGTAATTATATGTTAAAAGTAAAGGTTAGTGTATTTAATACCTTTCTCATACTAAAGGTTTCATTGAGAATTCAAATTAATTCATCATCTTGTTATATTGATAAAATGCAAAAAGCAGTTAACTGAATAAACCCTTTGAAGGCACCATATCGTGTGAACATGTGACATTTGTCTAGTCAGTGACCAATTTAGATTTTCAAATCCAACCTCCAAGGTACATATCAACTTAAAAAAAAATAAACTGATCATTGAGGTATACTGCAACCATATGACAATACTTTAATATCATTCCAAAATGCCAGGATCTAGCTTTAAGATTAATATGACGGGTCTCTGATTCCATCACTTTTAAAATCATGAAAAATAAATGATGAGAAATCAGGCAGTAACATTGAAAAGAGGGTCAAAATGTGCTCTGTGTCTCTCCACCTTGCTACATACCATCTAATCTCTCTCTCTGCTACCTAATTCAAGAAACTGCCCATGGCCAGTCGTTTTCATTTCCAATTGAGGGTTTGTTCACCTATATTTCTCCTCTGAATTTTCAGAAGCATTGTTCCTCAAATTACCTTTTCTTTTCTATCACTACATTATTAGCAAGCAATGGTTGCCTTAGCAACTCTTTAATAGGTTGCAATTCTCAAAACCTATCTTTTCTGAAGAGAATCTTCTGACAGGCTTCCTAAAAGAACCAATAGCTCTTCCTATAAATATGCAAAAACATCATTTCTGATTAGAAAACTAACCATGTAACTTAAACATTTAAAGTGTTTTATTACACATTTAAGAGCTATCTATATATATTAATTGAAAAACTAAGAAACTGTTTTGTGAAATAATAATTGATCACAATAACATCTACCATTTACTAAGTATTACTTTATCATATTTTTTCAATATGCTAAGATGTATGATGTAGTACTTTCTAAGTTTCTGAGATGAGAGACTAAGTTCATAGGGGTTAGTTCAGTAGTATGGTGGTAAATATTTAACAATCAACATCCAGCTTTCTGGGGAAAAATAGATATATACGCATTACATATATATATATGTAATGCGTATATATATATATATATATATATATGTAATGTGTGTATATATATATATATGTGTGTGTGTATGTGTGTGTGTATAATGTATATGCACACAATTTTATTAAAAATATTACCAAAATAAAGCATGTGTAGCACATACTTCAAAAAATAGTACTTTTATTTCACTATAATGTATTAAATTTTAAGTTTATGTCATTTAATTTTTAATACTGGCTGTGTTTAACAATTGGATTGCAGCTCTTGGAATCTAGTACTAGTCTCCACCTTATCCCTAGTTAGTTTCTTGGACAAGGTCTGACTGCTACTAAGGAATGTGCTATTTAGATGCAATTGAGCTTTTTCAGGCAGAGATTCAAAGAAATATGGATATAGGGCTTGCCTCAGAAGTTCAAAGAAAGAATTCCCTGTTAGCACTGCCGATGCAAGTTTAAACCAACCTTCTTTGGCATATTTCTCTCTGCTTCTTATGTCCCTGGTAATTTACTGCTCAGAACCCAGCACTTATTTATTTAGTGATAAATATATCTCTAACATGTTCAATGTCAACTTGTTACCTAGTACCCATTTTCCTAGTTGGTCTGAAAGTTTGCCTCTTAGGCTTTGACCTCATCAACCACTTCCCTCTTCACTGAAACTCTGCACAGTTTGACATGATCCCTGGCCTCATTTGGGCTGTTTCCACCACCGTTCCTTGCCTCAGTTGCCAGACTTCATGGATGCCTTAGCAGAAAATGGTGCCTTCTGAAAGATCATTGATAAAAGGAAGCTAGAACATGGAACTCCTCCAACCCAAGGACTGGCACTGATAGACTGGCAGCCCACTGAGAAAAAGCTTCATGAATCAGGGCTCACTTCATGAGTCAGGGCACAGTGTGGAAGAAGTGAACTTATTTTTGACATTTCTTTACTACCTTTTCATTACTCTTCCTCCATGAATCCTCAGTTGAGCTGGTTCACCCTTCCCATCTAATTTCCTCAGCTTGGACTACCCTTCCCTATTACTAGGTCCTCAGCTCACATAAACATATTCCATGAAAATTTCTCCTCTATCACCTCAATTAATACCAACTGATTATTTATTTGCCCTCCACAGAATAATACTTATCCCTGCATTATAACAAACAATAATCCCTTTCAAGGAAGTTTATGCCATGATTCTTATGTACAAGACATTAAAATCTGTGCTAGATAAATATAACTAGAAAATGCTTCTTGACCTGAGGATTCCTTTTGGAAATACAATGACTAGGGACATATAAACATTTAATGCAATCCCTGTCAAAAACAAGCAGCATTTTTTCACAGAGTTAGAACAAACAATCCTAAAATGTGTATACAACCACAAAAGACCCAAATAGTCAAAGCAATCTCAAAAAAGAAAAACAAAGTTAGGGCATTACAATTCGAGACTTCAAGCTATATTACAAAGCTGTAGTCATCAAGACAGTATGGTATTGGCACAAAAACAGACACATAGATCAATGGAACAGAATAGAAAACCCAGAAATGGACCCACAAATATATGGCCAACTAATCTTTGACAAAGCAAGAAAGAACATTCAGGAAAAAAGACAGTCTTTTCAACAAATATTGGTGAGAAAACTGGACAGCAACGTGACGAAGAATGAAACTGGGCCACTTTCTTACAACATAAATGATAATAACTTCAAAATGGATGAAAGACCTAAATGTGAGACCAGAAACTACCAAAATCCTAGAGGAAAATACAGACAGCAACTTTTTGACATTGGCTGTAGCAACTTCTTACAGACACATCTTTGGAGGCAAGGGAAACAAGAGCAAAAATAAACTATTTGGACTTCATCCAAAGATAAAAACTCCTTCACAGCCAAGGAAACAATCAACAAAACTAAAAGGCAACTTACAGAATAGGAGAAGATACTTGCAAGTAACATATCTGATAAAGGGTTGGTATCTAAAAGATATAAAGAACTCATCAAACTGAACATCCAAAAAACAAATAATCTAGTCAAGAAATGGGCAGAGGACATGAATAGACATTTTTACCAAAGAAGACATACAGATGGCCAACAGACACATGAAAAGATGCTCAACATCACTGATCATCAGGAAAATACAAATCAAAGCCACAATGAGATACCACCTGTCAGGATGACTAATACTAACAACCCAGGAAATAATGGATATTGGTGAGGATGCAGAGAAGGAGGAACCCTCTTACATTGTTTGTGGGAATGCAAACTGGTATTGTTACTCTGGAAAACAGTATGGAGATTCCTCAAAAAATTAAAAATGGTACTACCCTGCAACCCAGCAATTGTACTACTAGGTATTTACCCAAAAAAACACAAAAATACTGATTCAAAGGAGCACACACACCCCTATATTTATAGCAACCATATCAACAATAGCCAAATTATGGAAAGAGCCCAAATTTCCATTGACTGATGAATGGATGAAGAAGTAGTGTATACACACACACACACACACACACACACAACTCAGCCATCAAAAAGAATGAAATCTTGCCATTTGCAACAATGTGGATGGAACAGAGTGTATTATGCTAAGTGAAATAAGTCACTCAGAGAAAGACAAATACCATATGATTTCACTCATATGTGGAACTTAAGAAACAACATGGATTAACATACAAGAAGGAAAAAAAAGAGAGGGAAGCAAACTAAATGAGACTTTTAACTATAGAGAACAAACAGGGATTGTAGAGGAAAGGTAGGAGACAGATAGGCTAAATGGGTGATGGGCATTAAGGAGGACACTTGTGATGAGCACTGGGTGTTATATGTAAGTGATAAATTACTGAATTCACCTCCTGAAACCAATATTACACTATATGTTAACTAACACAATTTAAATAAAAAATTTTTAAAATAACAAATAAATAAATATATAATTATTGGATTTTGAGTTCTTAAGGGCTCATTTCTAGCATAAACCACAGGGTTGAGAGACTATTTAGTTTTTATGACCACAGAGAGAGGAGATGAAAACATTCTCTTGAAGGCAGAAGAAAGAAGAAAATTGGATACAGAAGCCTAAAGTGGCCCCACTAAATTCACTGTGGCTCCAGGAATTGAGGACAAGTTCTCAGAGTTAGCCAAGAGAGACTGTTCTAGAGAATCTATAGGTATTTCTTCATTTTAATTATAAGGCTTAACTGTAGTAGTAATTTTATCTAGAAGAAGTTAAAATTACATATTTTGCCACCAGGTAGAATGGGAAACCAAAATGAATATCAGGTTAACTAAAAGAAAATGAAAAAAAATGCTCCATGTTTCACACTCCCTAAGTCTGCATAAAGCTTGTTGTGCCCAACAAAATAATAAAGAAAAAAAAAGTAAAATCCTGTAAAAAAAAAAAAGCAGAACCTTAATTCTACTATCTAATTTTTTTGAAGTGATATTTTTTTAACCATTATATTTCTTTCATTAACGTGTCAGCAATAATACTTCCAAATGCTAGAAGCAGAAATGGGATAAGATATCTTATCTGGATTGAAATATTCCAAAGGGAATCTTGTTTGGGATTTAGCCAACATATATGGAGCAGTTACTACATGACATATACTAGGACAGATAATTTCCAAATGACATTTAATCCTTCCTACAACCTCCTATTTTACAGATGAGAGAACAAAGTTACCTTATAAATGAATCCTTTAACTCGTGTTGAGTCTGACCATGACAACTGGGAAAAATAACACAAATACTAGTGTCCTATTAAGGTAAGAAAGGACAGAATAAAATACCATCAATTCTTCGCTATCTTAGCCTAGTATAGAAAGTCATAATATTCACTAATAAGAACGCAGCATCCACAGGGAATGATACCATTGTTGCTTCTATATGGACAGTACGTGTTTGTTGGTGGTAGTATTGTTAGTATTGTTTTCTAAAAGAGTTTGTAAATATTTTCCTTCTATTATTGTTTTGTTCATTTGTTTGTTTTGTTTTTACAGAAATAGAAGCACTGTGGGCATGGGTTGATGCAGGTGAATCTAAATAATTGCCTTGAAACTTGCGTAGCATTCCAATTCATCTCTAAATGCTCATGAAATTCAAAGCAGGAGAATCTAGCATCAGGCAACACTTAGGCTTTAGCCTTTTCTGGTTTTGTAATTGTTTGCTTTACTTTGCTTTATGAATTCTTTATGACTCAGAATATCAAGAATGCACCAACAGTTGCAGTAAATAAAAGATCCTCCACCATGTACAATCCATGGGGAGAACGCCATTGGAGACAAAGGGAGCAGTCTGACCTTTGCAGGTACATTCATTCCATGTAGGAAGTAAGGATTTCATTCGAGTGGTTCCAGTATTATCACAAAGCTCCTCATCTCTGAAATACCTGGCCCTCTCAAGGTGAAAACAAAAACAAAAACAAAAACCTTTGATGTAATTATCAAGTGTCCATCTATCTAAAATATTTGTTTTTCTTTTGTATTTGGCTGATTCCATTACTTATAAAATATGAACCTTAAAATCTGAGTAATTTTATGTTCTTTGACTTTGGTCCAGTTTATCACAAGGAATGGCACACCTATAATTTCAACAAAGCTTCATCATCTGCTGTGGTCCTAAAAGCTCTAGATATATAGAAGTTTATACTCATGAGTATATATTTATATACAATAAAATAAATCTAGTATTTATGGAATATCTTCATATATTCTTGTATTATATCCTGAATATTTTTAAAGAGTTTAAAGAAATCTTAAAACCAATGAACCTACAAAACAAATCTTTATCATGTCACTAGGATGTCAAAACAAATATCTCTAGAATTGCACCTACCCAGAATAGTCTTAACAGGATTTAAATTTTTTTTTTAACTGTCTGCGGAGTTCTTTGGAGAATCATGAATTATAACTTAGTTTGTATTTGCAACAAGAAATGAATATATAAATGTACAACACACAGAAAATAAGTTATGCTCCTGGTATCTTAAGCCGTCAGAAAAAGACAGGGCAGATTTTTAAAGAATCCTTCATATCTTGTTTTCTTTGATTCGATAGTGTTCTTTTAAGAGATTGAAAAAGACTAGAATTCATTACAAGTCCTTAATTGCCAGTTTCTCCACAAAATAGATGTTTATGTGCAGGCTTCAGAATAGCTACCATTCATTTGAGAGAGATCTTGTACAGCCGAAGTTTAAATAAACAGCAATGTTTTACTAAGTTTGCAAAAGCGTAATTAGTCCTAGAGGCACAATATTTTTAAGCGTCAAACACTTGTTCTCCAGCTGTACTATTTGGATCTGTAGTTTCAGACACGGCTTACATCCATCTCATTGAAGTCCAAGCCTTTTCATGACTGACAAGCACTTTCACTGTGTGTGCTCACGGAAACAGAACAATACATCACCACTACTTTGATAGAGGCATCTGCTACATTTTTTTTTTAGTTCAGTAGTGCTTATAAACCACTTCAAAATGGATTCCATTAGGGACCAGTAGCATTAATTTGTGTTTGTTCTGTCATGCAATTATATTAGAGAAATGAAATAACTGATCAGGAAATTCACAGGTGGGCAGAAATGGTCGTTTAAATGTATCGTTCCTACAATACCGTGTTAGAGTCTACAGGGATCATGGTATTCAATTCTCTTTTTTCAAACAATACCCTCGAGAAAATCACTTTGAAGTATTCGAAGATTTTTGGTTTTAAGTGGCAGATGTTTTTTTTTTTATTTTTTTCATGTATGTAATAAATAACACAGACAGCAATTACAAAATATGTTCACTTTAACAACTTTGTAGGTAATGCAACCTTCTTATTGTAGCTACTTTATTCACTGCCTTGGTAGGGTTAATGAGGCCCAAGTCACTGGCAATGGTACTAGGTATCGATCACATCTAACTCCATAGACTCTGTTGTGTACCTTGGAATATGTATATACTTATAACCACATTTAGTTGAAGCCATATAGACTGTGAATGCTCCCATAAATAATTAAAATATATATCATATCACTTGGTTCCAAATCCATCAGGGCTACTTAAAGAAAAAAAACATATAATAGATGATAAATAGATAAAACGATAACTATGTCCCTTTGTATATGGCAATAGATTTCTTGGGGAAGCCTTTCCTTTTGCTGTTGCTGACACTACTTCAACTCAGAATGCCCTTCACTCCTATTTCTACCATTGAAATCTTATCTATATTTAAAGCTAAACCAAGTGCTTTCCTCGATTAAGCTTTCCCTCTTTTACCTAAATGAAGGCAACTTACTTCCTCTCTTGACATTGAACTTTTGAAAACAAGGATCATGTCTTTTTACCTTTCATTCCCTTGTGACATAGTAGACTCAAAGACCATTTGTATTAGAAGTGATTTTAGCCCTACCCTCCACTAAGAAAAAAAAGGAAAGATGTTATAAAATCTCACATAGTCTTGAGTTACAGATCCCTTATCACACCTCTATTAAGACACTTTTCAAAATACTTTAGAGAACTCTGACTCTACAGAACAGAACAATCCCCTCCCTGATTCATGACAAAAAATTTAATTATAATAAAGCCCTAAAAAATATAAATACACAGCAACAAAGAGAATGGCAAAGAAAGCAAAAGTGGAGAGAAATCCAATGGACGAGTTGTGACTGAATAGGCAGTCAAAGAAGCTACATCTGGGAATACTGAAGCCTGAAATATGTGTAGTGGCAACTAGGGCCATGAAGATGGTCGTGGTTTAAAAGTATGAATCTGGGGACGCTTGTGTGGTGCAGTCAGTTAAGTGTCCAACGCTTGATCTCAGATCAGATCATGATCTATCAGTTCATGGGATCGAGACCCACATTTGGTTCTGTGCTGACAGACTGGAGCCTGTTTGGGATTCTCTTTCTCTCTCCTCTCTGCTCCTTCTACACATGTGCGCTCTCTCTCTTGCTCTCTCTCTCTCTCTCTCTCTCATTAAAAAAAAGTTCTTATAAATTCATTAAAAAATTGAAAACACCAATTGAGGACTGAGCAAAAGACATAAACAACCAATTCACAAAAAATAACTTACAAATGTCTAGTAAATATAAAAATGAAATTTTAAATATCAACAGAACATGTTTTTGTGACTTCATAATTGAATATTGTTAATGTCTATGCTATAATACTGTGAAGGCATTAAAAATTATATTGCTTAACTACATGTATTGGCATGGAAAGATGTTAGTGATCAATAGAAAACATGGGTTTCAACAGACTATGTATTGTGTAATTCCATACGTTGTAATATCTACGTATGCATGCATTCACACAAACATATATATATATGTGTGCATGTGCATGTGTATGTGTGAGCACAGAATAAAAGGCTAGAAGATGTGATGACATCAAGTTATCTCTAGATGGGAAATCTACTTTTGAAATCAAACAATTTAAAACCTATTCTTATTTAAAAAAATTAATACATATTATCATTCAAAATATCAAGCATGCTGAGCTCCATTCTATACTGAGCATTGTGACAAATGGTGTTGGTATGCAAAATTTGACATGTTTTATGCCTTTAAGAGCAGCTACTCTAGTGAAAGGAGATGAGTAGATACATTTAAAACTACTAAACCAATGTAAACCATTGCTAATAACAAGACAAGAAGTATAAATAATACATGCTCCCTGAATTCACAGGAAAGGTGACTGCTGTTGATTTTCAGTTAGAATCCTTAACATTTACTTATTCTTTTTACTGAAAAATGTTGAGTTTCCAATTTCTACCAGCTGTAGTTAAGTCCTAGAAATATGAAATGTAAGATAGAGTCCCTGACCTCCAGGATCTCAAAACAAAGATGGGTACCCAAAGGACAATACATCAAAATACACACAATCATACAAGTAAGCTCCAGAGTACCTTATCTGACTGAGTGGCTATGCATTAAGAATGCTCAGTCCAGCCCTTCCCTTTAACTTTTTGAGAAGTATACTGTTCACAGTGTCTCACTACCGCTTCCTGCAAACACACACAAACACACACACACACACACACACACACAGCAAAGGCTGTGACTGGTACAATTTACTAATTTCTCACAGTAGCCTATGTACCCAACTTACTCTATATCAGCAAAAAGAGTGATAATTTGTTTTACATCAGTCCCATGCTTTGTTTGATTCTCAATTGGTCCAATACTCTGGAAAGGAAAATGGAGGCTATGGTATCCTATTCAAATAGCAGCCCAACATTATTGGGAAAGAAATGAAACAATCTCAAAATGTGACACTGAAGTATGATTGGGCAAAAGAAGCTATTATCTTTAAAGCAATGACATATCTTTATAATAATAAGTAGGGGTGACTTTACTACTCTAAGAAATGAGCTAAGACTTTTATAGCTTTATTTAATAATCTTTGCAAACATACTAAGAGATTATTCCCTTACTTTGCAAATAAGTAAATTGGAACTCATAGAGTTTAAATAAAACAACCAAAACACAATAATCAGATTAAGGTTAAAACCCACTTCTGTCTAGCATCAAAGTGCATACTTAATTAAACCACATTAAGTTTTTTAGTATTTTTTTTCCAAAATGTCTTCTTTAACGATGTAAGTATTTGTAAGCACTTACTAATATTAGAAAATTAACTAGGTGTTGTGAAGATAAAGATAAGTAAGTCAAAGTCTCTTTATTTAATAATTTCACCTTAACCATTTACTTTCAACATATTCTGTTATTTCCCTTCCCTATTGCTAGGCTAATATTACCAAATAAATGAGTCAGAACTGTTTGTAAAAAATGAATGGAGAGATGAAGGGCACTCTGAGTTCGCCAGATAGAAGCATGGTATGAGTTTAAGATATTGTAATCATTATGAATTGATACCAAACTCCATGACTCATCTTGTTAAATACTTTTACTTTACTATTCAAATGTAATCTTCCATAATCCTTTTTTGCTCACTTTTTAAATTTGTTCATTTTTTATTCTTTATTTTTAAAATATTTATTCATTTAGAGAGAGATAAAGAGTAAGTGGGGCAGGGGCAGAGAGAGACGGAGACAGAGAATCCCAAGCAGGCTCCGCACTGTTAGCACAGAGCCCGATGTGGGGCTGGAACTCACAAACCATGAGATCATGGCCCGAGCTGAAATCAAGTGTTGGTTGCTTAACCAACTGAGGTACCCAGGTGCTCCAAATTTGTTCATTTTTTCAAAGAGAAATATAATACATGCATTACTAGTTCACTTACATTTAAATTAACATGAGATCATGGTTAAATGTGGAGAAACATCAGCCATACTACAGAAAGGGTTTGTACCCAAGGAGACGGAGCAGTTCAACGCAGAGCTGCACAGCCTCAATTCTAGACCCCATTTTGGCAGAAGGCATACTTTTCAAGCACACAAGGCTAAGGAGTAAGGAATCCATGTGACTCAGTTGCGATTTATTATGTTGCAACTTAATCTGTAGTTTTGGGAACTCTGGGAAAGTTTGTGAAAACCCCACATGGTAATAATGCACATAAAGATAAAAACAAAGCAAAACCACTCTAATGTTTGCATTTACTTTTTATTTGCTCTTACCTGAGAGGTAGAAATATAGTAATTATGCTTTTTACACACAAGAAATCTCCAAATCTTTGCAGGCTTCCCGTTTTTCTCCATTTTACTGATGTCTAGGCATGTACTCTAAGCTTTCTTTAAATATTTTAATTTATATTTTATATGTACTTTTTATTTTTTATTACCTCAATTTTTTTAATTTTATATTTTAGTTAGTTAATATACCCTGCAATGTTGGTTTCAGGAGTAGAATTCAGAGATTCATCACTTTAAGCTTCACAACACCCAGGGCTCATCACAAGTGCCCTCCTTAGTACCCATCACCCATCTAGCCCCTTACATGTATTTTAGGTTAACATGACAAATTTTCAGTTTAGTTATAAACCTCTGATAAGGTGAAGACATTTTATTTTGTCTAACATCACTGAATTTGGAATTTAAAAATTGGGATCAAGTAAAAATCTTAACACATTTAAAATGAGCTTATAAAACGCAGGGAGGGGGCGCCTGGGTGGCTCAGTCAGTTGAGCGTCTGAAGTCAGCTCAGGTCATGATCTCGCGGTTCGTGAGTTCAAGAGCCGCAACCGATCGGGCTCTGTGCTGACTGCTCAGAGCCTGGAGACTGCTTCGGATTCTGTCTCCCTCTCTCTCTGCCCCTCCCCCACTCGCGCTCTGTCTCTCTCTGTCTCCCAAAGATGAATAAATGTAAATAAATAAATAAATAAATAAATAAATAGAAGCAGAGAGTAGTAAAGGGCAAAGCTGTTAGATCAAATGGTTGGGAAGGGAAGGGACATTAACCAAATGCAGATAAAATGACTTAAGACCTATGGTATGAAGAAAACCCAAAGACAATGTGCAATGGAAGTATCAACAAAGAAATTCAATGATTCTGCACTGGGAGGAAAGCCCTATATGAGAAAGAACAGCCCTATATGAGAATGAACAAAACACCCAATGCAATGAAGATAACAGCGAATAGAAGGGGAGAAAACAAAACTAAACAAAATAAGCAAACACACACAAAGAAAACAGGATTGGATTTTGACTGAAACATAGAGAAAGAGATGGGACAGAGAGTGAGATGTTTTGGGGGCTTTTTTTCTTCCAAGTTTTTATTTAAATTCCATATAGTTAACATACAGGGTAATTTAAGTTTCAGGTGTAGAATTTAGTGATTCAGCACTTCCCTACAACACCAGGTGCTCATCGCAAGTGTCCTCCTTAATCCCATCACCTATTTCACCCATCCCCTCACCCACCTCCCCTCTGGTAACTGTCAGTTTGTTGTCTATAGTTAAGAGTCTGTTTCTTGGTTTGCCTCTCTTTTTTTCCCCCTTCATGTTCATTTGTTTTGTTTTTGAAATTGCACATATGAGTGAAATCATATGGTCTTTGTCTTTCTCTGACTAACTTATTTTGCTTAGTATAATACTTTCTCCTAAGATATGTAAGTGAATCATTTTTAATTTCGGTTTAACCAAGGATGTGTTGACATGTTGAGGCTGTCATTCATGCAGTACTCAAGATAGTCCAAGTACATTCAATCTACTACAGAACACTGACGGCTTCAGAAAGTCTTCTACTTAGGAAACTGAGTTCTGTTTGGCCCAGTGTTTTCCTCCAATTTAGATATACACAATACTTTGCTATCTATGACTCAAATAGGTAAACGCCAATCCATCATAAATGACGATGAAATATGGACATATCCAGGTGAGACATTCTAGGATTTCAGTCAGACTAAAACTCTCTGAAGGAAGTTATCAGATCCTTTTTGGTCACTAATATATATTAGTATTTCATGCATGCTTGGCATATAAAAAGGTGTTCAGTAAATTCTTATTAAATAAGTGAATTGAGGGGAGATGTAATAAATAAATGAAGGAATGAACATGGATTACTTTGGGATTTTTTTTAAGTTTATTTATGTATTTTGAGAGACAGAGAGAGAGAGAGAATTCCATGCAAGCTCCATGCTGTCAGAATGGAGACTGACATGGAGCTTGAATCATGAACCATGAGATCATGACCTGAGCCAAAATCAAGAGTTGGACGCTCAACTGACTGAGCCACCAAGGCGCCCCTAAACATTGATTACTTTGAAATAACTATTGATAAGGACTCTGTCAATAGGTTCTTTTAGTAGGATTAAATGAGTTAATATGTGTTAAGTGTCTAGGACTGTATCTAGAAATTAGTAACTGCTATAAGTGTTAGCTATAATTATTATTTATTCATAAAGATAGAAGTTAGGGACAATAGAGTTGGAAAACAGACTGGTTCTTAGAGTTGTGGAGTAGGGTTTAGAAAATAAACATTTTCTAAAGAGCAATGGAAAACTCATATGGATTCTAGAAGGCATTGGTATCCTGGTAAGAATCCACCAGAAACTGTATGCATGATAATAAGGCAGATTTCTCACAAATCTCAATTTAAGAATTGGTATCTATGATTGTAAGTGATCTGTCCAATTTCAATTTTTTTATTGTTTATTTTTGAGAGAGAGAGAATGAGCAGGGGAGGGGCACAGAGAGAGGGAGACACAGAATCCGAAGCAGGCTCCAGGCCTTGAGCTGTTAGCACAGAGCCTGACATGGGGCTCGAACTCACCAACTATGAGATCATGACCTGAGCTGAAGTCAGACACCCTACCGACTGAGCCACCCAGGCACCCTGATACAACCAATTTCAATAGGCTAGGAACATACAGAATAGATCAAGTTTAGAAAGAACAGCACTGGCACAAGTATGGGGCTGTCCCTAGAGGACACAGAATTAGAATAAACTTACCTGCAAAGTCAGCATAGGAAGGATTAAAACACAACTCTATATTGTACCACTGAGACTTCCCTCTGCTCACCACTTTTGTAGCTGCCTATTTTTATCTATCCTGATGAGAATCCCTGGCCATCAAACACCTGAGGGTAGCAGAGAAGGCTTAAGTTTCTGTCCCCGTTGTCTACACATTTGTTGAAAAACTTGTGCAGCATCCAGATCTGCTGAGTTATTGAAGAAGAGTATTTTTATGCGCAAAAGTACAGTGTTTCAGTGTTGGTTTAGAGTATTCATTTGGCAGCAAGCTTACAATTTTAGTGAAATGTTCTCATAGTTCTTAGGTTTTATTGTTGTGCTGAGGTCCAGCATTATTGTTTTCCTATCTGGTTGTCTTTGCCATTCATTTTTGGCCAACGTATTTGCTCAGAAGAGATTATTCCTGCCTTTACCACCTTTCTCTAGGCTTAAGAAAACAATGGCATTGCTGGGCGTCTCTTCCAGTGATAGCCTTGGGAGTGCTATTTTTCAGCACTAGTGGGAATGAACACAGCCTCAAAGAGTGTATTCACCATCTTTGAATTGTCCTATTCTTGCTGGTTCCCAACCATCCAATTCAGTGGAAATATCATGAATTGATTTTTAAAGCACTTTTCTGTTCTATTAAATTTTCTATTCTATTTTATTTTCTATTCTATTAAAGCACATTTTACTGTATTTTCCATTAAGAGGTACATATTTCCTTTTGAGCTTATCTTTTAAAACATCCTTTTAAAAAATCATATCTATTGCCCTATTTTATGCAATGATGAGAAAGTGTCTTTTATACTTTTTGTAAACATACATTTTGTCAGTTAATTTGGTCAGGATATTTTCACGGTGACTATTTTTAAAGCTTATTTATTTTGAGAAAGAGAGAACATGAGCAGAGGAGGAAGAGAGAGAAAGAGAGAGTGAGAGAGAGATAGAGAGTATCCCAAGCAGGCTCCCTGCTGTCACTGTGGAGCCCAACATGGGGCTCAGTTTCACAACCATGAGACCATGACCTGAGCCAAAATCAAGAGTTAACCTCAACTGACTGAGCCACCCAGGCACCCCTCAGGGTGACTATTTCTATTTTAATCACATAAGATAATGAACTGATATACTATTGCTGTTGCTTTTCTGCTCACTAAGTAACAACGACAAGTATGTTGATTCCCACAAATAACAAATACCTTTTTTATTTTTACAAATAATATGTGGAAATGGTCTGATGGATGTGATAAAGCACATATAAATAAAATAATAATGAACATTTATTTTCTAATGCTATATTAAAAAATCCATAAACAAAAAGTTATCTCTTCTTAACAACCATAGCACAAAATATTTATCCATGACCCTAAAGTAAAAACAACCAAATAGAAACTAGAATATCCACTTTGGTGATTATCTTTTATTTTTGCTACTGAATTTAAAAATCTAAGTTTTTATTACATGTTACTTTTATGTTATCATAAACAAATGACTCCAAAAATAGCACAATAATTAGAATTAAAAAGGCAAATATAATAGCACAAATTAAATAGAGAACTGTATTGTAACTTCAGAGAGGTTGGTATGTTTCACTGGAACAGCTTTATTTTTTAACAGCACTATATTACCATTTGTTCATAAAAGATAATGCAAAGACTGCAAAGAGATATTTACACTGTAAAAAACTTGATAAACTATTCATATCTACTATATATGAAGGATTCATAAAAAATTATAAATAATATTAAAGTATAAAAAATGAATAGGTATTTGTTGTAAAAGGAAACATCAATAGACAATAAAAATCTTAAAAAGGATTCAATCTTGTAAGAAACACAAAAATGACAGTTATAACTGTGGTAAGATATCCTTCACATTTAGACTGGTAACCTATTTTGGCAAAATCAAGTATCTCTAAGACCGAAGGAAGGGGGGCACTGCTGATAAGAATATAATTCATTTAAACAACTTTTGAAAACATTTGGCATAATTTGTTACAATGGCATATGCTTTAAGCAGTGATTCCTCTTCCATTCATGTACTGTAGGAAATTTTTGAAATTTGAATTAGCAGACAATATTTAAGAGGCTTTTAATGCTGTTATTCAAAATAAAAAAATCCTACATTCAATCCAAATATACATCAAAAGGAAATTCAATGGATAAATTGGGATAGTTTCATACAATAAAATAGTCCATGCAAATGAAAAATTAATGAACTATAGTTTTGTGCATCAGCTTGGATGAATTTTGGAAGGTGATAAGTGGAGTTCACAAAAAAAAAAGTCACAAAATACTATGCTTATTGTGATATGATCTTCATGAAATTTAGAAACTGCCAATACTTAAAAATACATTGTTTAATGATATCCTACATATGAGATTAAAATCTATAAGCAAGCATATGATAAACTAAAAGTTCAGAATAAATTTATCTCTGTGAAGGAGGGAGATGCCTTAAAGAGGTATATATAGTGAGCTAAAACAATATTGGTTTGTACCTTAGGTAGAAAGTTAGAACCAAGTTGGCTTGTGTTCATTATTATGATTCATAATTTACATAAGTTACATAAAGTTCATATATACATATAGCCATATGCATGGCTATAAGTCTTATATACTTGTACACATATATCAAGTATTACATAATAATCATTTATTGTTTTTAAAAAGGGAGTATGACAGCTTGCTTTAGCAAATGGCTTGTTTATGTATGTTCTGAACATGGGAAAAAAATTAATCCCGTGTTCAAAATTCACAGAACAAATAATCATCATATGAGATATTAAGAAGTGATAGACTTGCACTCACTGAAAGCTTTCAAAGATTGGAAAAGTTTTGTTTTTTCTTGATTATTCTCCATGGACAATCAAGTCATAGAACTTGCCAAGCCCACAAATCCCTTCTATGAAATTCCTGTAATATGTGCTTTCAGGCTGTTCCAATGTCATGTGATCTGGCCACCCTGGCACAACTCTGGACCACAGGAGGTGTCAGATTGTAGTGGGGGGGGGGGAGGTGTCAAATTATATCTTATACAGAGGCCTATGAGGTGGTCACTAATAGCAGAATTACCCAAATCAGTCATACCTTCTCTGTATTGGAGTCGATAAATCTCAATAATGGCCAACAAAAACTATTACATTTTAGCTACTGACCAAACAACTGAGATCACCCAATTGCTAGAGTTGCTTTGGATCTGTATCAACATATCCAAAGCTATCCTTTTTCCAGTCTCTTAAGTCCCTCCTATATTACTTTTATTTTGTTTCCATAGGGGTGGCTATCCAGACAAGATTACTGTCTCCTAATATTCATACTCACATTTAGAAGAAATACTTATTGTTTGAGATAGAAAGATTCTAAAAAGTGATCTTGCTATAACTACATCAATATTCACAATAATGCTTCATAATATATATGGACATATAATCCAGTTTCTTTCTCCAATATATGCATATATGTTGCCCATTTCATGTGTTTTGTGCATGTGTATTTATATATACTTTTAAATATAACACATTATTGTATTTTCTAAAAATTTTATTTAATATTTTACTTCAAAAGTAAACCTATACATGGCAAAAAGTTAAGCATTATATATAAGATGGAAAGTAAACGTCTTTCATTCTCATCCTCATCTCTGACTCATTCTCCAAATATAACCACAGAGATTCTTATGTTTCCTTCCAAAAATAAATCTCTAAATATATGCACATTCCACAATTAGACTTAAAATTAAAACTTCTACATGGACATTCTTACTATAACATATTGTTTTAGTAACTTTAAACTTTTCTAGGGAATCAATTAAAATGAATAATAAACAAAAATGAATATAGAAGACCTACCATAGCATAATTTAGAGTAAGTCTATACAATGAAATTAAGCATCCCCAAAAAATAAAATTGTTTTTGAAACAGCATATGGATTACTATGTTGTGATTTGATTTAAAAATAACTTAATATTATGAATTTCAGATACATAGAAAAGCTGAAACGAGGCCAGCAGAAAAATTTTTAAAGAAATATAAAATACTTTCTATGATACTACAATGGTAGATATATGTCATTATACATTTATCCACATCCATGGACTGTACAATAGTGAGACCTAATATAAACTATGGGCTTTGGATGATAATATCTGTCAATGTAGGTTCATTCAGTTGTAACATATGTACCACTCCAATGGAGGAAGTTGATAATGAGGAAGTCTATGCATGTGTGCAGACAGGGGAACAGGGGACATGCAAGATCCCAGAACTTTGATATAATTCTAGAAGGAGGAGGAGGAAGTGTATGAAAGTTTTAGAATTCCATGCCAGTTCAACTGATTAGAGGCTTAGAAGCAACATACAGTTGATTTGTAGGAACTGAAGACATACCATGTCTGTACCTTCCTCTCAGTTTTGTTGTGAACCTAAAACTGCTTTTTAGAAATCATCTTTGAAAAAATAGATCGCAAAAATAGGTAAGAATAATTTTTACTTCATATAAAGAGAACTCAGATGCTGACCTTGTAATTACATGAAAATTTCTAAAGCTTAAAAATGATATTTTACCTTCCATAGCAAGATATTTCTCCTACCATCATCTTTTTGCAACACATTACTTTTTTACTGTACAAAGGCAAATGTCTCAAATCCGAGAAAATATCCAAAAATTTAACAATAAAAATGTTTAGCTAATAAAGTTTAATGTTTTTGAGAAAGGCCAAACTAATTCTAATTCTTTCATAAATATAATTGAAATGTAGGCAGACAGATTTGGATCTAAAATTATATCAGAGAAAACAATTATGGCATTTACAGGTATCATTAAGGGGACTTACAAATTGATTTATCTGTGACATGAGTCTCATTTCAATCCTTAACGAAACCTATATTATATGTGTCTGATTTATCAGTAAATCAGTATATATCAGTATATATATACACACATACATAATTTTATTTTTTCTCTTTTGCTTTACGTTTCTGTTTCTCTTATGTTTTATGAAGCAAATGACCACTGACCCACTCAGTTATATACTCATTCCCAGCCTAGCAGTATGGTTCATGGTGTACAAGGTTATAAAACAAGATAATACAGTCTTATCACTAAAAGTGTCAGAATGGGAGAATATAAAATCTCATTAGGTATACTGGCAAGTAGCCTCGTATTTATGAATCAAAGTTCTCAATTCCCACTAGAAGTAAGTAAAGGCATCTGTTACCACATTCTGTTCAAGTGAAGACATGTGTTCTGCACAGAATTCCAAAATCAACTGTAGTCTGTAACCCCGTGCTTTGGAAACTAATTTTTCTCTAAAATTTAAGTGTTATAGTATGCATGTTCATGCGATATCATCCATTATTTCGAACAAAGCCTAATTCAGAAGACTTATCTAATGATTTGTATGTTGACCCTCTGTGACTGTGTGCTGGGACTACTCACTTTCACTATGTCATTTATTTAATGGTAAGTATATGAGGTTTTGCTCAGTTTTATAATTTGTAAAATTAGAGAAACAGCCTATTTGATGGTACTGTTTTGTGTATATGTATCAACTGCCCCCCATTCAAGCAGGCAATGGGATTGTTGCTTCATTATCTCAGGGAGGTATATGACATAGAGGGCAGGGCAAGTATTAGCAAATAGTTCATTAGGATTTTTAAGAACCAGGACTTGGAAAACAGAAATGACAGAAAAAAAGGGACCAAGAACAACTCTAAGTAAGAGGAAAACTTTCTCTCAACTGAATAGTAAATGACTTTGCTGGGCTGCAGTTGGAGAGAGAGACCTGTGAGTCCTGGATGACTTCAAGGGGTTGGAATATCCTGAGGAAGTCTCTACACCTCATGGATAACCAGCATTACAAAAGATTTTTCTGTCCTAATTGTTGCATAAAAGTAGTAGGGAGACTCTTGTTCTGAAGAGGCCATGTGATGAGAGACAACAGATTTCTTAGCACTAACCTGTGAGACAAACAACTGATAACCAAAAGCCTGACAGTCTGTACTCTTCCAGAATTTTGACATAATTCTAGAAGGAGGAGATAGAAGTATGTGAATTCAACTGAATGAAGGCTTAGAAGCAACATACTACTGATTTGCAGGAATGGAATATTTGCCATGTTTACTGCATACTTGATACTATAGACAGTGCCTATTATATATTAGCTACTATTATTGTTAATATTAGTAGTATTATCCAAATTTTTAAAATAAAATAAAAGCAGCTATGGTACTCTGACAGGAAAATCCAAAGTTCTTAAGTTTCATGTACAGAAAAACATGGAAGAGTCACACCCCAAATCAATGAAAATTGCTTTACTATTAGAATTTCAACACTTTGTTCAACATGTAAGCTATCTATAGAAACAAAGAAGACTAATTATGATACACTGCTAACCCAACCTCCCTTCCACATTTCACAGCCTTGAAGCCATAATATTCCTGATCAGCTTGCTATGTTTACTCTGCTTAAGTGGAAATTTAAGATTCCAAATTATCCTGGATCTAACTCCGGGATAGAAAAAAGGGTATTAATGAAAGAATTGGTAAAATCCAAATAAAGTCTGAAGCTTAGTTCATAGTATTACACCAATGTTGGGTACTTAGTTTTGACAAATATACCACAGTAATGTAAAATGTGTACTGTGTTCAGGGTATACAGAAATCCTCTGCATAATCTTTGCGACTTTTCTGTGGATTAAAAATTATTGTAAAATTTAAAGTTTACTTTTTTAAATAAAAATCATTTAATTCCAACAACTCTTTTAAGGACAAAGTACAAGGTAAAGCCTGACATAGATTCCATCATTTAAAGCATTCTAATTTTCTCCTCTTTTTAAACTCCACCTGAAAATGAATCGAGAAAATCTATAGTCAGCAAATATTTATTGAGTACCTACTCTGTACAGTGAGCTGGAGGATACATTAATGAATACATAGATCATTTACTAGCAGGAGCTACAAATACATACATAAATAATTATGATTCAGAGTTATGTTTGCCATTTTTACTAGAATTTATAGGTGAGAAAATATTTTCTCCAATATAGGATCAAGGGAAGTTTTAAGGATGAAGTATCATTTGAACTGGACCTTGAATGATCACTTGCTTTCGGATGTGTCCTGAATAGAGAAAGGATAAAAAGAAAGAATATACTACATAAAGTCACTAGGGTATACAGAGTTTAGGGAACACAAAATATAATAGTGGCTATTTTTCCAGTTCTGCATGTCAGGAGCTTGGAAATAGCTACCCTGTCCTAACAAGTAAAGAAATGCTCAACAGACTGAAAGATCAGCCACTCTTCTTGGACTCATAAGATAGGGAGGATGCAGTGGGAAATGCTGACCCCAAGATTAGAAAGATCTGACAGTTGAATAAAGAATCCCAGTTTACCATAACAGAAATTCACAGGCAGAAATGACACTGGGAGGGAAAACCTGAACTTGAATTAACGAATTGCTCAAGACTCAGTGCAGACAACTCTAAGAGATAAAACAAACAAACCAAAAAGCACATTAAACAACAGCAACAATAACAAAAACAGAGAGATCCAGACAGAAAGGAGTCCCACAATTTTGGGAGATTTACTTCCAAAAGCATAACCAGGTCCCCACAGTAAGTATATGAGAAAAATCCCCTCCTACTGTAGAAATGAAGGGGGAAAGGAACCATTTGGAAATGCACCAGAGCACTCTGTTCTCCTTAACAAAGCCTGCCCTCAGAAGAAATTAGCAACCAGAGCCTACCCTATAGGGGTATTATCAGAGTCTAACTAAGAAGAAGGCAGATACTGAACTCCAGCCAGCTCTAACTGTTCACATAGGAGAAAGAAAAAACCCAACTCCAGCCCACTCTAGCCACTTCTATCCCTATCTAAGGGTAGAAGGAAAAAAAAAAAAAAACAACCCTGAAAAAAAACTCTCATGAAGTTCACGTTCCAGAGGCACAGCTCACTAAAAGACAGAGACCTAATCATAGGAATATAGAACACACATGGGTATATGTAGCAGCTTTATTCATAATTGCCAATACTTAGGAGCAACCAATATGTCTTTCATTAGGTGAATGGATAAACTCTGGTAATTCAGACAATGAAATACTACTCAGTGCTAAAAATAAATGAGCTATCAAGCTATGAAAAAAAAATTGAGTAGCTTTAAATGCATATTACTAAGTGAAAGAAGCCAATCTGAAAAGGCTACATACTCACCTGGGCAACTCAGTCAATTGAGTGTCCAACTTCGTCTCACATCATGATCTTATAGTTTGTGGGTTTGAGCCCCACATTGGGCTCTGTGCTGACAGCTTGGAGCCTGGAACCCACTTCAGGTTCTGTGTCTGCCTTTCTCTCTGCCCCATCCCTGTTTGCACTCTCTCCTTTTCGCTCTCAAAAATAAATAAATAAACATTAAAATTTTTTTGAAAAGGCTACATATTGTACAATTCCAACTGTGTATATTCTGAAAAGGCTGGTCTGTAAAGACAGTAGAGGTAGATCAATGATTGCCAGAGGATGGTGAAGGGCACATGAATACCAGTAGCACAGAGGATTTTTAGGGCTATGAAACTACTCTGTATGATACCATCATAAATGGATACGTGTCATTTTACATTTGCCCTGACTCATAAAATGCACAACACCAAGAGTGAACCCTAATGTAATTTATGGACTTTGAGTGGTAATGATGTATCTTGAAGGTTCATCAACTTTAACAAATGAACCACTCTGGTGTTGAATGTTGATAATAAGGATGCCGTGCATATGTGTGGGTAGAGGACATATAGGAAACCTCTGTACTTTCCCCTCAATTTTATTGTGAACCTTAAACGCTCTTAATTTTTTAAAAATATTTAATAGAATATAACTTTTTATTAGTGGAAACTAAAGGTAGGCTAGTTCTGGCATTTTGAAGAGCACACTGAAGATCAGTTTATTGTTTTGCTCAATTTTTCAGGATGTTGACTTAGGAAGTAATTTGCCAAGGAACTAATTACAAAATACTGCATTCTTCTAGAAACAGTGTCTTGTTTTAATATGAAATCAGAGAAGACTCCAATAAATTTCTCACGTAGTAGGATGAATTAGAACCTCTCAGGAGACAGCTCCCTGGGTATATAGCAAGGCAGCAGCTGGGAAATTTCAGGGTGAAAGCAGAACAGTTCATCAAAAGTAAATGTTGACATATACCAGACAGTGACATGGGAAAGAAGTTATTCCAAGGGACAGAAGGTAATAGATTTCCCTACAGGAAAACAGGGTGAGGATATGGAAATCAGGACAGGAATTGTGTGGAAAAGCATATAGTCACCACAAGGAAAACTAATAACTGAGTCCATGCTATTGTGCTCATATTTGAGACAGGACTCCAAATTTACAAAGAAAATGGATTGATGGGATAGTAATTAGCCTTTGTCTAGAGAGGATGAAGTCGAAACTGATATCATAAGTAGAAACAGACTCCAAAATCCCTTTCATATCCATAGACCACTTTATTCCCCCTGCCAGCATTAAAGCCTTTAATCCACCCTGTGACTGTTTCAGAAATCCATGGGATGGCAGAAGACACAATGCTATTGAGAAGGGCTGTTGAAGAATGAGAAACCCTCTACTGAAGACAAAGTTTTAATAGACATTACATACCAAGTACCAAGGAAAATAGAGTCTTGGACTGAGAGATGGTGGATGGTACCAAAAAGTAAAACCGACCCCAAGGATAGCCCAAAATATACATGTTAAGTCTGTTTACAGACTGTTTACAGTCTGTTTACACAATGCCTGCGCATATCAGAAAGTATACTAGATGGAGGAGAATTAGGTGTTCGGATTCCATTTTTTGTACTTCTTTTCCCACACTGGACAAGTTAAATTTTTCCCAAGGTATGTACAACCTAGGTTAAATGTATCTTCTTCTCCAATAAACTGATGGTTCAAATGGAAAGGCCATGATAAATCATTGAACTCTAGTCTGGTTCTGAGTCACATTAAATCCTATGACCCATGGGGGTGGCCACACATGCAAGAATTGCTGCCTCTGGAACAGTTAACAACATAGAGACAGGGTATTAGGAGTATCTCAGATTGCATTTACCAACAACATGTTATAAGACAGACGCTGACAACTTAAGAGTAATGCAGAACACAAGTTTTCCAAATTGGAGAACATGGTTCTGTTTTTCAGACTTTTTCTAATATGACAAAACAATAATGCCTAGAGAATCTAACATAGAAAATAAAATATGCTACAGTTTATTTAGCATGACTGACCATATCAATGATATCTCCATGCCTTAGATCTGGCAGAATTATTCATATGTGAAAGACTTTATAGGTAATGCCTATGCTCATACAATTGTACTTCCTGTGTAAAGTTAATGGAGCTCGGATCTATTGAACCCAAAAGGAAGCTAGAAATGTTAACTGGCAATAATGTACCTAATAATATGCTTGCTGTTTTACATAAATCTATGCTCAGAAAATAGTAGCAAAATTACATATACCTTACAATGAGTTAGTGAATGCTAGCATATTTTAATTTAGATTCTCTATTAGAGATTGAGATAAATATGCTTATTGGCAAGTTATATTTATTTTCCAACAATTTTTCTAGAACTAAAGTCATACAAATAAGAAAAAGAGGAATGTTGATGAAACTATATTTTAAATGCGTATATTATAAGGATATAAAATATACAATAGTTTTCCAAGCAGGATGTGATTTAATCACCTCTTTAAAAGTCACCTTTTGTCTTCTCATAAATTGAATGTCCTCTCCTGACATTTTAATACACTCATACCTCTAGTCTCTTTGAATATTCTGCCTTCATTTCTTGGTCAGGTGTTCCCATCTTCAAAGCACTTATTCCGTCATCATTAAATATGGAATTAAAAGAGGTTTTGGTTACTTTGATAATATTCAAACTGATCATTTCCAGTGAAATACACCTTAAAGTTTATAAGCGAGTCAGTAAATTGAAAGAAATGACAAGACAAAGTTGAGATGATTAACATTTCTGCCTTAATTTTCCAGAAATCAACAAAATAAATTATTTTGGTGAAGACATAAATAACTTGAATCACTTAGGTGTGGCCCAAAATTATATAAATAATGTGATTATTGTTTCTTAGGAAAAAAATAACTGATGTTTTTCTGAATGAACTATGATAAGGAAAAGTTGGTATTTTTCATTTGACATAACAAAGGATACTTTAGCAGGACCGTATACATTTTTTCAGCTTGATTTTTGTGACAACCTATTAAATGGCCTGAGAATTTGTGAGGACCTTTTAACGTTATCTTCTTAGAAAAGATCTTTCTGGGAAGTAACCAAAGATAAAGCTTTCCATTTAGAGGAAATAGATTCTGTCATTACAATGCCATTCTAAATTAACTCAGTATACAATTTCAAAATAAAATATTTAAGAGGTTAAAAAGTAATACTTTACTTCATATATGTTTTACATGCTAAGAGACATATGCATTTTAAATGCTGCTATTTCAAATGAAAGTTATATCAGATATAAAAGGAATCTCCCAAGAAGCATAAGAAATGTGAGGCAGACTATAAGGACTGTGAACCAGGATACTCCCTTAAACTAGGAATAGGATCTTAGAGGTTTAGTTCAGAAAGTATCCATTCTGTATTCCTATTTCTCCATCATTTTACTGTCTGACTTCTTCCCTCCCAAAGGAAAAAAAAATAATGATTGAATTTTAATTTTTAATTTCTTAGAGCTGATTCTCATTAGTTACGGGACTTGATGCTGTGATTTCAAATGTAAGGATAAGGGTATCTGTCCTGAAAAGACTACAGACTAATAAAGGAAGCTGAGACTTACAATTAGTTACAAGTCACTGTCATTTCTGGTGAACCAAATAAAATTTCCAAGATACTGCTTAATCTATAAGGATTATAAATTTGTATGATTCTACTTAAGATCATACCAAAATAGAATGATTAAAATGTCACAGGATAATAGAAGGAGAAGTAAAACAAACCAAACAAAACAGTTTTGGGCCCCCAAAATAATGTGAACATTTAGAGTAATAAAATTACAAATTAAACTATGAAAAATCTTAGGATTTTGAGGGATGGAAAGAAACTTAAATATGTTTTATAAGTTTAATAGAACATTTAAATAACAACATTCTGGTAGTTTGAAATATTAATCTAGAAATTCTAGGGTATTCCTTAAATACATACACATATAAACGTGTATGTGTTTGCATGCACTAATTTGAACTCTTTTTTTCCCTTTAAAACCTTGTACCATATCCATTTAGAGATGCCAGTTTGGTGTTACTTAATCAGAATAAACTTGCTAATGACTATTAAAGATAAGTTTAATAATATTTAAATTGTTTTTAAAATTTTAGTCCCTTTAAAAAATAATGGATTCTAGCTCATTGAGGAAAATCCTTAAAATATACCTCCACTACTGACATGAGAAGTAGTTACACAATTAATTAATTTTAACCAAGTTATAATGAGTAATGTTTATTGAAAAAAAATTTTTTAATACTCAAAACTTTTTCTTCATCTGTCTGTCAACTCAAAAAAAAGGAAGTAAAAGTAATTACTATGCAGGTCAAAGTGTATTATTTTTAATATATGAAATATAGTACTTAATTCTCAAACATATAGGAATTTTCTAGTTATCATTTTCTTATTTATTTCTGGTATAGAACATATTTTGTCTGAATATAATCTTTTGAAATGTGGTAAGATTTGTTTGAAGGCCTTTCATATGGTCATTTAAAAATGACCATGTTTGCTTTAATAGATTATGTATTCCACAGATGTTGGGTAGATGCTCTATAAATATTCACTAGATCAAGTGTGTTAATTATGTTCTTCAAGTTTTCCATATCTTTGCTTTTTAATCTGTTGTTTAATCAACTACTAAAAGAGATGTTTGAAAAAAGCTCATACTATGATTGTGGATTTGTCTATGCCATTTGAATTTGTCAGTTTTTGTCTACGTATTTTGAAATTTAGAATAAGTATATTTTCCTGGTGAATTGAACCCATTATTCTGATGATATAATCTGATTTCAATTAAATAATACCCTTTTCCTTAAAGTCTTCTTTATCTAATATAATACCCACCTTTCCCTTAGTTTTTGTATGGTGTATATTTCTTGATTCTCTACTTTCCACACCACAGAATGATTATGTTTTTAATGTGTATCTTATTTTAAAAATTGTGTGTTTTAAAGGCCTGACAATCTTTTACTTCAACGGAAATAGTTTGCCCGCCTACGTGGAATGTAACAATGGTCTATTTGAGTTTAAATAAACATCTGGCCATGTATTTACTCTATATCCCATCTGTTCATACTCTTTTTCCTTTTTCTACTTCCTAATTTATTAAAGATTGTTTCAATAATCATTTTCTTTTCCTCTATTAGATCTTTTTGTGATTGCTATAGAAATTAAAACATGTCTCTTTTACCTCTAAAAAGTCAGAATTGACTGGTAGCTCTTTTTTCCTCCTCCCTGACTATGCAAGGAACATGTATCTCTTTAACTTAATTTACTTCCTTTCCAAACTATGCTCTTTCATTGTTATGTATTTTATTTCGCTACATGCATTAAACCTTGCAAGATACTGTAGCTATTGTTGCACACAGTCAATATTCATTCAGTTTAACCCACATATTTATCATTTTTATTGTTTTCCTTTTTTCTTTCTTTCTTGTTAATACTAAGCTTTCCACTGGGGTCTATTTCCTTCTGATTGAAAACACATATGGGGTGTGTATTGAGGGTGTGCTGTGACAAACTCTCAGTTTTGTTATTCAAGAACTGTCTTCATTTTACCCTCATTCTTGATGGGTGTCTTTGCTGGTTGTGGACCTTTAAGTTTATATTTATTCATTTTCGGTGTGTAAAGGATAATTTTCCACTAGCTTCTGGTTTTATTGTTGATGTTCAATAATCAGTCTGTTGTTCTTCTTTTTCTAACTGCATTTTATATTTTTGGTATTCTGAACTTTCACTATTACATGGATGGATGTGGATTTCATTGTACTTTCTCTGCTAGGAATTTCTTGGTCTTCTTATTTCTATAATCAATTCTGGGACTTTCTCAATCATACCTTTGCTTATTGCTTTTTCCTCATATTTCCTTCCTTCTTAGCTAAAACTCAAATCAGACCTATGCTTGATCTTGTTTGTCGTGAGATCCTCTCTTCTGTATATTCCATCTTTATCTATGTCTGTTATTCATTGCGGATAGTTTTTTTCTGACACCAAGGCACTAGGCTCATCTTGTTTTGTTTTAGTTTCCTGCCCCAGGAATCTAGAATCGTCTTTTTCTTTAAGGATCTTCAGTTTCTCTTAATAGAGAATTGTATTTAGGGACAAGATCTGGACAGTATGTATAATTGTATCAAATTGTGATTAAGATAATTTTTATTTGAAATGGCCATATGTCATTAACAGCTACCATATTAGACAATGTAGTGCTAGATAATTATTCCTATAGTGTTCCTTAGTTAAAAAAGATTATGATTCCCAAATCCTATCCCTACTAGTAACTGCAGCCCTCCATATATCAATGTTATACATCATAAGCTGGCCCTCATCTCTTTTTCCCCAGGTAATTCCTTCTAGTACTATGACTCCAACTATCCTTTATCACTTTGAATATCTATTAATCTTAACAATTTTTCACTGTATTCATCTTATGTTTCACGGTCAGTGAGTGATCATAATCACTCCCTTGAGTCTTTTGTCCCTCTCTCCATTATACTATGAACACTTTATCCATCTCTCTGAAGTCGAATGTAGAAGGGGAAAAGATATTACCACAATAGCCAGTCTCACATTGAATACATGACCACAAACCGCAGTGCTGCCTGGAAAACATTACACCGATTGCTACTCCATTTACTCTATCATTCTGTTAAATAATGATTTACAACCTTTTCTCTTCTCTAATACTTCCTCTTCCATTTTCATTCCCAGGTAAGGACCTTGCTTCTAATTTCACTAAGAAATTTAAGCAATAAGAAGTTCTTCAGATAAAACTACCACATCGCCCACCTAGCGGCCTCTTCACATGTTTACTCTGCCTCCTCAGCTGAGGCCAAGGACCAGACTCATATGAAAAGCCAATCCTTCTATTTTTGTTCCATATCCCATCATCTGTCACTTCTCATAATTTCTCTCCTACATGCATGAGAGAGATGGCAGATAAAGGGAAATACTTAGCAAGACGGAGGCAGAGGCTGCTCATCCTTAGAGAAGAAACGATCCCCCAATACTAAAAAGAAAATGTGTTTTTTGAGGGTTAGAATAAAGCTTACCATAGTCATTCCACAGAGAACTTTGAAGATGTCATATAACTTCAGAGAGAAATTCCTGAGTAGTGGCTATACCAGGGCTCCGGTTACTCAAGAATATCCTTATCTAAAATCGGCATGAACATTTTGAGGTTTTCTCCTTCAAATGTATTGTATGGTTTTAGAAAAAAGAACATCTCAGAAATAACAAGGAACTGAAAATTAGTAGGTTTTCTCCCATTTTCTAGTCATCTTCTAAATCTTTTGGATTCTTGCACAGACTTCAGTAGAATGAAGGACTACCCCAAATCCCAATTTGACATTCTCACCTCCTTTACAGGTAGACTTTCATGGTCAAATTTAATCTGATTTAGAAAAAAAAATTAAACCAATGTGACATTTGTTGAACTCAGGTGTAGTGATTGAAAATTTATATTATACATGGTATATGGGACAATTTCCAGGATTGTTGAAAATTTTCGCACACCACATAATGACATCTCAGACAGAATAAAAACCCTAGAATCAGAGCTAACTGATTTAAAACAGCAGCTGTGACCTGACAGATATCTATTATGTAAAAAGTGAGTTGAACCCACAAAATCACTGGTGATTTGATGAATATAAGTAGACTGTAAAGAGTGTGAGTTTGCAAAAATATGTCAAAATGCTTTAAAATCCTTGAGAAGACACAGGAAAACAACAGAAAAAAATTAAAAAGGAAAAGACTGTGAAAGCTTCCTTGTTAGAGTTTTTTGACAATATTAATTTCTGTGCAATTCTCTATAATGCAAAGAGGGTAAAAATGATTTCCCCTCATAGTTCAGACTATAGATCTAAACAACATGAATCTTTTCCTAGCTTTACCAGGCGGCCACACAGTACTTAGTCTTGATTCATTCCAACGAAAAGATCACTGCTGTTTCCCTAATTCTGCATGTAACACCAAGTTTTGAATAAGTAGTAGGGAAAGTTGTTTTGCCTATTGAAAAAAAAAGTCACTAATTACTTAAAAATAGGCATGCATTACGGTGCCTGGGTGGCTCAGTCGGTTAAGCGTCCAACTTTGACTCAGGTCATGATCTAGCAGTTCCTGAGTTTGAGCCCTGCATCGGGCTCTGTGTTGACAAGTGCGGAGCCAGGAACCTGCTTTGGATTCTGTACCTCTCTCTCTCTCTGCCCCTCCCCTGCTCAAGCTCACTCGCTCTCGCGCTCTCTCTCTAAAATAAACAAACATTAAAAAACATAGGCATGTATTTTAGGAACGAAATGGCTGCCATAGCCTTAGAGTAAACTAAATGTTAATACAATGGCATTGCTGCAGCAATGGTGGCTCTCTGTGGCTAGGGAATAGTGACAACTGATGGAATATCTAATTTTCCCAGACTTTGTGGCTATTCATACTCACAGAGCTAACAACAGTAAGTACTTCATTGACTCTAGTTGAACAGCTGAGTATATTGAAATAGGTTCCAAAATTTTCTAAAAAGTATCTGTTATACTTCAAGTCACGTATTTCATTCATGGTACTGCCCCAGGAAACTTAAGCCTCAGAAAATGTATACCTCTGTTGCATTAAGACAAATATGTGATCAGGACAAGCTGAACGGCATGCTCTGCTTCTAGCTCAATCAGGCTGCACTTCCTCTTGCTCCCAACTTCTCCCACCTGCTAAAACTGTTTTGTTTTTTTTTTTTTTAAAGTAGGAGGAGGGAGAACAAAGAAGAGGAAGAAGTGATGGTCCTAACAATGAGGTCAATCATATACACATAGATCAATTTCAGTGGAACCAGCCTAAGCCTTGCCACCTGAAGTCTTATTAAACAGTTTGAAGTCATAACCACTTGTCAAGCATTTGAGAGACCATGTGAGACCACCTTCCTATAAACCTCCTAAAACTCTGCTGCTCAAAGTGTCATCCCGTGGTCAGCAGCACTAGCATTGCTGGGATATTGCTAGAAATGCAGAATCTAGAAGAATGTTCCAGAGGTACTAAATCACAATGTGAATATTAATAAGATCTTTAGTTAATTCACATGTACATTAGAGTTTGATAAGCAATCCCCTAAAATCTGCCTTTCAGAGGAAAGAGAACCTTCATACCATCCTAAATATTGAAGTTCTTCAATCATCTATGGAACTGAGTGCTTGGTGCTCAAGTGACTTGGAGTAAGAGAATAAGTTACATAGAACACCACCTAATGCAATGAGGGAATGTCAACATTTGCCAGGGTACAACTAGGCTATGCCACGGCAATATACAAATTCGGAAATGTCAATGGCTTAATATAACTGAAGTTCCGTTTTTGGATTTTTGTTCTTTCTCGCACATGCTGCAACTCAATATATGTCTGATGGTCTTCCTGCACTTCATGGAGTTTTCATGTGGAATAGGTGGTCTCCAAGGTCACTGTGGCAGGAAAAGAGCAAGATGAAAGTAGTTCATCAACTCTTCATCGTCCTAGTCTAGAAATGACCTGTTTAGAATCCATTGCCCAGAACTGATTAAAGAGTATAGCACATGAATATTTAGTGAGTTTTGCCTCTCTCTCCCTATGTGTTCTCATAATTATCATTTTAGATTTTGGTTCACACTTCTATATTCTACTGCAGCTCAGTTTCATTAGACACCACATGTTTGTGGTGTTCTGTTTATTCTTCCTCTCAACGGCTATTGAATCCCTGTTAGAATATGTTATCGTCACTTATCTGCTTATTGGATTTCAGGTCCCACTTCTGGTACCTTAAGTAAAGGATCGCCAATGAAACATAAAAGTGCAAATAGTCTCAACTCTTGTGAGCTGGCAGATACAAGGCATCAAGGCACCAGTCCTTAGTTGTTACCGGGCAGAAATATCTCAGTTCCTCTTAGGCCTTTTGCCTCAAAGGAAACCTGAATTGAGCCCATATTTCAGCCTTTCCTTAATTCTTTATGTACCACAGGGACTAGGAACACAAATACATTAATGTGAATCCCTCACCACCACTCCAGAGAATTTGAGATCTCTGTAGATGAAGCTACCTGCTGAATCTTCTAATGTTGATTCTCAGGGTTCTTGGATGCTATCCTCTCAGGCTCTTCTCCCAGGGGAAAAACCTGAGCCTGCTCTTTCTACCAGCAATGACACAGAGACTGGCCTCACTAGCACTGCCCACCCTTAATACTTGCTGCCAGCTGCCCAGCAACATAAAAGTACTCTGGAATACAGGGGATCCAGGAGTCATCTAAAAAGAATTGTCCAACATCTGTCCTTGTGGCAGACTAAGAGGCATATACAACTTTAAATTGTGTATAAAATCTCAAAAATAGTTACAATGTCATTATATTCACTCAGTGTTACATCTGAATTTTTAAAAATACATAGAAAATGAACAAAATTTGTTTATATTTCAATGACAACTATTAAATATGCTTAATTTGCATATATTATACTGTGTAAAGATCATTGAAGCTACAACCTGAAAAATGAGAGAATAGGAAAGAAATCTTGGAAGTGGCTCAAACAAATAAAAATGCCTTTGCAGAAAGCAGTGAGGCCAACAGTCAAGCATTTAATTCATTAATTGCTTCATCATAGATTATTTTTCATTCTATATTAAATAACTACTTATAAATCTCCTGCTTTTCTCCCCATGCTATCTTAATCCCTGAGAAGGTGATGATGAATATTATAATCATCTTACTATACTATATGACAGTAAGATGACTTATTCTGAGAAGAAACACAAAATGAGGTTTAAGTCAGGAAAGATAGAGCACCGCTTCCGAGTTTGGTGAATGCCAGGTTGAAAGGTTTAACCATGATTTGAACTCTTAATTGGTGTTTATTAGATCATTTTCATTTGATTATCTATCTGAATGACAGTGGAGAATTAAGGGGGGACATTGATAAAGAAGGGTATGAGGAGAATAAAACCAAAAAGGAAAAATGAGTCCATTTTTTATGTGTGTAACTGCAGAGGATGTTATAAAAATGAGAGAACAAAATCCTAAACATGAAAGAATATAATGAACTCTTAATAGTGATTTCAGATAAAAATATATTCCTAAAGTTACATCTTTCTAGAATTGTTATAAACAGGCAAATAAATAAATCATCTCATGTTTAACAAATAAGTATCTTTCAAAATACAGATTTTATTTTTAACTTGGCAAAGCAGTTTTGCAGCTGTCAATGAATAACTCAGGACAAGCCTCAGCAACAAAAGAGCCATTACTCAGAAAAGAGAAATTCCAGAAGAATAATAGAAGGCTTACTATGGAAAAATAATAATTTCACTGCATTTGAATACATATTTAGATTTCTCAGCTGCATCTTTTGTCTGTATAAATGAAATGACTGGTTGGAAGATTCCCATAAAGAGTTTATATAGGCAAATAAATAAGTAAATAAATAAGTAAATAAATAAATAAATAAATAAATAAATAAGAACACCTTTACCGCTGTTCTTAATAAGAAAAGGAAGTCCACAAGATCAACTATCTTTTCTAATCATCTATTTTTATATTTTTACTCCTTTTTGGGAGACAGAGAGAGACAGAGAATGAGGAAGGCAGGAACAGAGAGATGGGGGAGACACAGGTTCCGAAGCAGGCTCCAGGCTCTGAACTGTCAGCACAGAGCCCGACACGGGGCTTGAACTCACGAACTGTGAGATCATGACCTGAGCCAAAGTCAGACGCTTAACCGACTAAGCCACCCAGGCGCCCCTCTTTTATAATCATCTAAAATCTATGGCAAGTGATACTTTCCAATATTGTGCTCACATCTGATCCTTATAATTTGTTAAGTTGCAAAAATCTTTGGGGAGTTTAACCATATTTTTTCCCCTTTATTCTAGGAAAGACTCTACAGCATAGTTGTTAATGTCATAGACTCTGCACCCAGGTTGCCTGGGTTCAAATTCTGGTGCCATTGTTACTACCTTTATGATCTAGTTCTCTGTGCCTCAGTTTGTCATCTATAAAATGGGGATGTTACTCATAGTCCACAGGTCTTGTTGCAAAAGAAATATAAATATACTAAGCATAGTGCCCGGCAGTGTTAGACATTACTACAACTGACCAATTCATACATGGTCCTACTCTGAAGAGATTACTGATGTCATTAAAATGATAATAACTGAAGACAGAAATTTAAATGTAAAAGAGACAAAGAGAAGGGGAGATGGTGCAAAGACAGAAAATGTCAAAAAGAGAAGGGAATATGAAAGTGGACTTTATGTATATGTGGGTGGAATAAGGAAAACAGAGAAAGGAGATAATGTCCTTCGTAGGAAAGAAAAAAATGATGGTAACCTCAATGATATATCACACTCATCCTATTCTCCAGTTCTTTCCATGAGAATTTATACAGGCAGATCATGAGTACCTAGCGCTTTAGATACAAAACTCTAATGAAGCCAAAATTCAATACAGTTATTGAACTAAATGTATAATACAATTAATGGTGTGAGTGACAGCTAATACTCAAAGTATAAGATAAATCATTCCTTTCCCCAGCAGTCAGGTGGGCTATTTAATCATGATTACTAGACATAGGATTTGCCAACAATCAATATAAAGGAAAGCTATTGTTTCTGAGCTGTGTCACACATCTTGAAGGATTGTTCATTTATTTTCTTCGTTCATCCTATTCGAGTAGTGGTTAGAAATCAATCCATGCCATAAAAGTCCACAGGGGGAAAGTGGATCATGAGGTTCTATAGCTAGAGGTCATCAGTGACAGCCAAGGCATCCAAAGAAAAATCATAGAGACACTACTGAAAGTTGGAAGAAGAAATTCAGATAAATTTGACGATTTCACTTTTAAGCTTTCAGTGTGATAAGTCTGCTCTAGATATTTTTTGCTAATACTGAGATTTATCAACAATGGCAAAAAATGATTAGAAGCTTCAGTTCATGATCTGTTAATTCCTTTGACCAAGTTCAAGTATTAATCAATAATTCAGGGTAATTCTAAATTAAGTCCTGCGTGACTTTTCAATGTTTTAAGGGGAGTAATGTCTATTTACTACCTCAATCTCTGTGATTTCTACTTCTCAAAGAAAGAAAAAGCATTCAAGTATCCGTCCTTCTTAATATTAGCATAAATCTTGTTCTTCGGGGAAACCTTATCTCCTGGTTCATTGTAAAAAAAACAAATACACCTAAATACATAGCGCAGATATATGCAAAGTTTCAAAACTGCAAAAAGGACAAAATTGAATAACAATAGTGTAAGTGATCTTAGAGCTATTGCTGGAATCACCAGCAGAGCCACTGACATGAAGATCAGGCTGATTTAAAGCAGTGAACACTTGAAGAAGAGACCATCAACAAGGTGCTTCAAATGATAATGCTTTGAGTTTGAAAGCATAAAAAGTGGCTCTTAGAAAAAATGATGACACTCTGGTATATTTTGTAAAATTGATCCTTTTTACGATGTTGCTGCAGAAGTCAAAGTTGCATTTAAGATATCAGGTGATGCTATCATACTATTTTGTCCAAATGTTTACAAAAATATTAAGCAATTCTATATTTAAGGATTAATCATTACCTTTAATTGTAGCCCAAATTTTGCTATATCATTAGTTTTATTAGCCAGGATAAAGCTTCAATCACAGCCCCACCGCAGCCTCCCTATGAATTTTTGGCCTTATTTTAGGAGATGCACTTCTGTCTATTATTTTACGCTAAGTGTCTTTATGTGTGTGTATGTATGTTTCGTATATATATTTAACATAAATATATATGTTTAATAACAATATATAATGTATATCTATTAAGCCATTCTGGTGATAGTCCTGACTTCACTCCCTGATAACTTGTTACATTTAATTCTGAACACAAGAGGATTTTTCTGCAAGATGCTAAAGGGATTCAAAAATTCAGCCAACTAGAGATTATTTAGTCTTCACCTTTCCAGACAGTACAGTAATAATTTGAAATAGGAAAACATAAAGAAAGCCCATGCATAAAATATCAGAACAAAGAGCTGTCCTGTATTAAAGAAATGTGTGTTTCTAAAACATGATTTTCTTCCCTAAGTCTCCTAATGTATGATGAATGCCAAGAACGAATAAAAGTACCTTTATTACCTGATATGCCAAAGATAACGTGAATTTGGGAGTTACCAGAGAAAGTAGAGTAACTCTTGAGGTCTAGAGTATTAACTTTAGAACTTTTAAACAGTAACTATTCAAGCATATTTGTGGAAATTACATACATATGGGGGCCTAAATCCATATTACTCATGCTCAAGTGTGAGTCCAAGACTACTGAGTCTTTCTGGGTGAGCACCTATGTCTAGAATAAAGTGTTTTAATAATAGTCCACTTTCCACTTATGTTCTAGCATTTTTTTTTTGTATCTACAACTTCTTTCTTTTGATCTCAAATATCAATACATACTACGAAATTTGTTTTAAAAAATCTGTTATTTTGATATTATTTAAAGTTGCTCCCCTGTGCATCAACATCTCATTTTTTTTTTCTTAGAAGAGCCTCCTCATGTTAGTATCCCATGTTTGGACAGTGAATGCAGAATACTGCTATATTTGTGAGCCCATCATTCCATCTAACACTGTTGTCCAGCAGCAACAAAGATAAAATGGCCAGAAAGGTGCTCAAAACATCTAACAGCTTAAGGCCATACAGTCAACGATGCCACCTTTCTAGAGAATTTCCTTTTCGTCTTCAGGCTTGGCTTAAATGCCTTAATAATTTATTACAACTCTCAAAGAGATTGAGAGTTAATAAACGCTTAAGATGGCCTGACCAGACTGTGCTAAGCACTTTGCAAACTATGCAGCTACAGGAGAGAAACAAATAGACAATTGTCCTCGGTAAGTTGTAAGGCAAGATGATTAATAGAAAATAAATTATATCCATGCTTTCTGCCCACTGTAAGAATTAGTTTCAATGCAGACCTAGTAATTTGATGTAGTTTTCTTTCTAAAAATAGCAGCAGGGGCAAAAAATAAAGAATAAAAGAAAACAGAACACAGAGACAGGGACAGATAGACATAAAAATGAAAAGAGAACTCCGTTAGGTACACTTGTGGCATACACAACTGTAGGTAAATGTGGATGAACAACTACATCGTATTCTTATATCAGTTAAAACCTTTGGCAGGCAACAGAAACCAGTGCTGGCTAAAGGCTTTTAGAGGATGTATATGGCACAGAACATAGAATTAAAAGAAAGGATTTTTAAAAACCAGCTTAAATAATTTAGGAAAAGCAGCAACAGGAATCTGGAATCAAGAACTAGTAAGAAATTTCTTTAGGGTACCACCGACAGGATCAATCAACGCCAACCATATTTATTCTTTTTGGTTCTCATCTTAAGGAATCAAATTTTAAAGAGAGAAAATCTAGCTGTCTTGGACTGTGGGTCTTTTGGCTAAAAAAGGGCAAGCCTCTTGATTAATGGTCCCATTGCTTTGGGGGATGTTCCTATCACAATGCTTAAGTCCTCCAAAGCAAAATCACTGTCCTTTTATCAGTTGGAACAAAGATAGATGTTGAAAATGTAAGTCAACAAATGTTCATAGCATACATATAAATTGAAACAGGCAGAAAAAAAATGAACAACACCTTGATAATTTCAGAAATCTTGTCTGAACTAAAACAGAATAATTCTCTTGGCAGAGAGAGGGAAAGAAGGTGGAGGAAATAATTTCACTAATTCCTTAGAGTGAACAAATTAGAAAATCATTTTCAAACAAGTCCTATTAACTTAGTAAAGTCAGATGGTAAAGGACCTTCTCCAGGCATATTTATACTTTAGGACTTGGTATACATCACTGATTATTGCAAGAACAATTCTGATACCCAACACTGATAAACCAGATAAAGCAACTCACTTACAGCATCTTTCTATGGCTTGACTTCTTTCTGCCAGTCTGGTCTATCTGTGGTTTGTTCAACTGTGATCATAGCAGCACTGTGACCTAAAGAAAGATGAAAGAGTTCTCCCATTACTCAACTACTATGGGCAGAACTAGGGCATGAACTCTTCTGTTTTCTGTGTCCAAGTCCAGTTGTTCCAGTGAAAGAAAAAGGCCTCCTCTATTACTCAGGTAGAAGAAGTTTGCATGTCCATATCATAAAACTAATGGAGGAATTCTCTTGGCAATTTCCAGTGGCAAAGGAAGAAGCAATTGGAGGATGTGCTTGACAACCAGGATAGGAAACCTGCATGAGAGTCCTGGCACAGCATCTCCGGGTTTTGCTTTCTGAGTACCAGCAACTGCATTCTGTTCACTGCATGTCAACTTTACAGTTTGTGAGACATCGGAGACATTACAGAGTAGAAAGTATTGTTGAGAGGGTAGTTTGATCATATTAAATTGCTTTTCAAGTATAAGGAAAACTTCAGTTTTCTATAAGACACACTATTTCCCCACTTGTATTTAAAATTTTAAGATCATTTGAATACATTAAGCAACACTATAGTGATTACCATTTCCAGAGACCAACAATTTACCCTTAGCAAAGTACTCTTAGTGCTGAACCAGATTTCTATCTTTACACTAATAACAGAACACTGGTGCCAAGCAGAGAGGGTATAAGGAAATAGCACATTATTCCCAATTGAACAGAAGCTCTAAATGTTAGAACTCAAAAGGGGCTTATTTTATTGTTAAAAGAAATATCAAGTTTCTTGTCATCAAAGACAAGATTTTGAAAGATTTGTTAAGATTTTTGAAATAAAGACCACATTTTAAAATTAATATAGGGCATGATTTACAGAAGGCATTGGTTTTAGTCACAGGACCCCAGCTTACTGATCATCAGGAAACAATATTCAGGAGAGATTAGTCTCTGGATGGATATGTGTAGGCTTGAAGCCCAGCTCTGCCCATTCATACTCACTGTGACTCTGAACCTGCCACTTGATTTCCCTAAGTCTCAGTTTCCTCATCTATAAAATGGGAACATAGTGGGGATGTGTGTGACAAAACATTTTATGACTATAAAATGCTTAGCACATTGTCTGAAACATATTAAGCATTCACAAAATATTAGTTATTATTCTTTACATTGATAAAGCTGTCTTGGGGTGATCATTTTATCCATAAATCTGTCTTCATTGCTAGAACACTATCGGGGTTGAATAAAAATAACATATGCAGGGGTGCCTGGGTGGCTCAGTCAGTTAAGCATCTGACTCTGGATTTTGGCTCAGGTCATGATCTTATAGGTTCTTGAGTTTGATCCCTGCGTCAGGCTCTGCCCTGAAGGTGTGGGAACCTGCTTGGGATTCTCTCTCTTTCTGCCCCACCCCTGCATGTGTGTATTCTCTCAAGCTCTCTCTCTCTCAAAAATAAACATTTAAAAAACAAAACACATGCGAACTCTCTTATAAAATACGAAAGCATTAAAAGATAGCATTTTGTGATTATAATAGTGAAGTCTTAAAAGAAACAAAGAGATTGACCCTTTACCTAAATTACCTCCATCACAACAGACAGAAAATGTTACAGCAACAGAAAAAAAAAAAAAAAAAGAATACATACCAAAAAGGTATAAAATGGGATGCACTATATTTGTTGCCTACCAAATCTAACTCTTATCAATCGAATAGTGTGACCCATAAAATGAATCATATCCTTTTCAAAAAGAGTTGCTGAGGACAAATCTAAGGAGTACAGATCTCTCTTCAGAGTTTGGGAGCAAACTCAGATAAAAGCTCATTACCTGCAACAACCGAAATGATCAAAAATCAAATTAGACTTTTTTTAGAAAAGCCTAAAGTCATGGGACTATACATGCACTATGCATATTACATTACAATGATCCATAGCATAATGACGTAAACAGCGTCCTTTGAACCCAAGTTAGAATGGGATTTGTCTCGAAGAAAACAAGTTTGTATAATGTAATAATTTACCTTCATAAATACAGCATCCTAACAGAAGGGCTGTCCTCTAGATGGAAGATAGAAAGTGGATGCCAAAAGATAAGGATCATTTGGTGTCAATCCAGCACTAATACATCATGACTGTGTGCCTGGTCTGTGGTCAGTTGTTGATTCAATCTTCTTAGGCTGATGGAACAAGTTCTTTATATTATCTCATTCGTTTAACTCTGGTTCTTTCAAACTAGCTGAGTATATTTCTCCATCACAAGTAACCAGTAGAGTTTTGATTTTTCAAATATTGCTTAAGTGTTAAGTACATCTATTGGTATTCTTTAATTTTTTTTAATGTTTATTTATTTTTTAGAGAGAGAGAGAGAGTGCAAGCAGGGGAGGGGCAGAGAGAGACAGGGAGACACAGAATCTGAAGCAGGCTCCAGGCTCTGAGCTGTCAGCACAGAGCCCGATGTGGGGCTCAAGCACAAGGACCATGAGATCATGACCTGAGCCAAAGCTGATGTTTAACCAACTGAGCCACACGGGCACCCCATTGGCATTCTTATTTACCTATGTCATATGAATGCGTAAGTAGCTTTAGTCAGTTTGTCAGTGATAGATGGACTCTGTGAGAATCAAATCACGTCCATTTTGTCATGACTAACAGATAGCTTACACCTGTAAATACTACCTGAAACAGCTGGGTTGCCTCTCTGTATGTTTCTTTGCAGCAGTACCTTGGTTCCACTAACTTCTTCATTTTATAGATGAAGAAAATGAAACCAATGCATCTAAAGACAGTTAGTAGTAGTAGAGTTAGAAATCAAACAATTCTCTCAGGCTGGTTGTGTTCAACCATACCATAATATAAATAGGAAAGAAGAAAGAAAGAAAGAAAGAAAGAAAGAAAGAAAGAAAGAAAGAAAGAAGAAAGAAAGGAGAGAAAGAGAGAGAGAAAGAAGAAAGAAAGGAGAGAAAGAGAGAGAGGGAGGTAAGGTAAGGGAGGGAGTGAAGGAAGGAAGAAAGAGAGGGAGGGAGGGAAAGGGAGGAAGGGAGGGAGCAGAGGAAGGGAAGGAAGGAAGGAAGGAAGAAAGGAAGGAAGGAAGGAAGGAAGGAGAAAGGAAGGAAGGAAGGAGAAAGGAAGGAAGGAAGGAAGCAAGCAAGCAAGGAAGGAAGGAAGGAAGGAAGGAAGAAAAGGAGAGAAGAGGAAAAAATAATCGGAGCTTAAACAACTGGAATAAAACTTTTCCCCATGTCTTCCTAAGACAAAGAGCAAACAGCTAAAATTTCCATGGTCAGAATACTTAGAATCTTTAATCCCTCTCAGCTTTTATTTCAAAGCTTTTGCATGATCCTATGCTGGAATACCATTTACTTTTTTAATACTTTACACAAACAACTATAAACAAATGAACTTGAATACTCACTTTTTGGAAATTTTGAACATTGAGAAAGATGCAAGAACACGGACATTTATCTTTCTTTTCTTAAATGTCTGTACAAGCAGCAAGGCTTTTGAGAATATTCAGGCAAAATAGGAATAATAAGCTGTCAAAAAAAAAAACACTGAAAAAGAGAAAAGGATGAAAGTATGGAAAAATATCCTAATATCTATGCTTTACTTTTATAGGCACATGTGGCAATCTAGATGGCCCTAAGGTGACCCCCCAATAGCTCATGCCTTCATATAATCCCCTCCCTGCAAGTACAGATGGATTTGCAACACATTTCCAATCCTTAAAATATAGCAAAGGTGACGGGAGGTCACTCTCATCATTATATATGTATATGTATATGATATATATATTTATTTATAACACATATCAGTACAAAACATAATCATAAAATATGCTATATACAAATTATATTATAAATTATACATATTTATTAGCTGCACCACAGAAACTGTGAAATAATAATTGTCTTGTTTTAAGCTACTAACTTTGTGGTAATATTTTACACAGCAATGGAAAACTAACACAGCTTTAGTCTATTACAATTTAGCATGGTAATTCTAATAAATTTTCCCCAGGGTGTCAGGATAGAGCCCAATACTCCCAAAACAAAATCCCTAGATCTATCAATATTAACTATTCAATTTTAGGCAAGTTATTTAAACTTGCTAAAGCTCAGTATTCTCATGTATAAAAATGGCGATGGTAAGAACTACCTTTCAGGTTTGGTGTGAAGAGTAGAAATAACAAAGATAAAATGTGTGGCACATAATAGACAACCCAGAAAAAGTAGCTCAAGGAATAGTGGAAACCTGGCCTGTTGCTTTGAACCATGGAAAGACAGAACGTATCTTACTCCACAGGTTTACTTCTCAAGAGGATGCCGTTGTTCTTCTAGATCTGGTGGTGAACACTGAGATCCACCATGCATGTCCCCTCTCTCAGGTCCATGATTTTACTAATTACATGGGCAAGATTCAGCTTGAGGTGAGATGCAGGATTTGGGCTAAGAAACAGATCAAGTATCTGTAGGCTACAAAGATTTAAGCACATATTCTCAGTTTATTCATATCTTACCCTAGCCCACAAGCTAACTAGTCACTGATAGAAAAAGAAAATTGTATAGCCAGTAAATACTTTCTCCCACAAGTAAGAAAAAAATTACAATCACTTAAGGGCTTAAAGTTCTTAATTTAGTTAGGCAAAATCACTTAGCAGATCTCAGCACTAATTATAAAAACTAGGTTGTGGGAAACTTTTATCAAAGGAGAGTAAGACTGAACAAATACTTTGATTTGACTATTTGTAACTTTTCTCAATTCTCATATGTTTCCATCTGGTTTAGTTCAAGAGTAGCTAGTTTTTAAGCACTAGAGTGGGCACTCATGACTGGCAAACGTCAAAAGAGGATTACTCTACAATAATAAATGTCATCAAGAATATGATATTACCTGGAGAACATTTCTTCATATGGGACTAATAAAAGCACAATTCTTTATCCACTGGAAATGCACAGTTATAAAACGCAGGGTGGTACAAATATCAAAATTATGATTTGGGGATGGGGGAATGGAAATAATTTTTTAATAGCCACATAAGAAAACAGAAGTAGAATCTTAGTATACTGTAATTTCAGATATACATACATACACACACACACACCACCGCATATTACTGGAGGACAGACCTTACATTTTGCTGCTCTAAATGCACACCAAAACACTATCAACAAAGGAAAACAGTCTCTGGGGACAAAAGACATTATGAGCTCTATGTACTATTCCCTTTGTGCACTCTTAGTAACTCATAAAGCTAGACAGCAGCTGGGATAACCAGAAAGAACCTGATATCCATGCATTTAGTTTTACCTCAGAAAGCAAAAATATTATCGCAAAGAACTGTTCATGAGCTAACATTGATGCACATATCCACCTCCCAGATCTTAAAGGCCTTCATCCCACTATGAGAACAATGAAAATATTCTTGGGTGCTCTTCTTGTTGAGATATTTTGAGGGTCAAGTGCTTTGTATATATTCAACAGAAAAAATTATTTTGCAACTGTCCTGAAAGTTAATGAGATTAGTGAGCATGAAGAATTCAAAATATGTATCAATAGAGTCAATGGTATATTTATTTTATTGGATAACTCTGAAGTTCACATTTCTGGCTATAGTTCCATAATTTAAATGACAGAGCCACACATTTCAATGACTTCATAATTAAAACTGGAAAAACCCACCAAACAAAAAGATGTAAGAATGGATTTTATAAGCACATTAAATATCATTGCACACATGAAGAACTTTAGAATAAAATCAAGAATTACATTTATCTTTCATAGCTTAGAAAAAAAAAAAGGATACTACAATATTAGCTGTCTTTGGGGCACCTGGGTAGTTCAGTTGGTTAAATGTCGGACTCTTGGGTTCAGCTCAGGTCATGATCTCACGGTTTATGAGTTTAAGCCCTACATCAAACTCTGCACTGTCGGTGCTTGGGATTCTCTCTCTCTCCCTCTCTTTCTGCACCTCCCCCACTCACACTCATTCCCTCTCTCTGTCTCTCAAAATAAATAAACTTATAAATATATTAGCTACTTTTGACAGATGCTAAACATTTCTGAAATTAATGTTTAGACATATACATTTAATTTATATACTGCTGTTCATATTTACAAAAAATAATCAAAGCCTTCTTTGTTTCATTGTAGCAAATTCACAAGTACTTCAATGAACTTTGGAAAACAACTGATAATGATTCCTTAAAGCTATCTGTGTTTTTAGTCAGCATCTTGGATTTCTCTCAAATATAAGTCTCACAACATTCTCCAAAACTATCAGTCAGTCAGTGAGAGGTTTAACAACAACAACAAAAAGACATTCTGCTACTGAATCACACCCATGTTTATGTCAAAACAAGGATTTCTTATGTCAGAGACTCAAAATGCCCAGAGTACATGCTCATTAAGAAAAGAACATTATCATTCCTTCAATGGTGCAAAAAAGCTTATCTTTTATGCTAGCCATATCACTCCTCTTTCAGCAACTTTTATTATTAAACAATAATCTATGTCCTGGACACTGCTTTATAACCTCACTTCTCTTTCCAAAGATAACCGTGATCCAACCACAGGATCCTATTTAAGAGTTCCTGAACATAGCCTGCACTTGTTTGCCTCTGGCTTTCATCTCTGCTTTTCTTGAGCCTAGAATGATTTCTAAATACCCTCTTCTCTTGCATCCCTATCTAGCCTTCATAAATGCTGCTCATTCTTCAAAACATAGCAAAAATGGTATTTCCCTTCTGAAGACCTCAGTCACCACAAGCAGGAATTAATCACACCTTCCTTGGGGCTTCCTAGCATTGTGTTTATATGTAACTTCTGACACCTGTCACTTCATGCATTTTGTTATGGTAATTTTCAAACACATTTTTCTTCCCCACTGGATTGTAAAATCATTTAGGTCAGGGATAACACCTTAGTAAACATTGGCTGAATTTAATTTAATTCCTAATGTTCTGCATGAAATGCACACAAAAAAATTAAAATACTTGGTTGGCTCTTATTATTAAAATATATTCCTCCTCAATTTCATCGTTATTCCCAGCAGTAAATGAACCCTGAGGTACTATTCATAAAAATGGGTGCTTAATAAATATTTTCTGATGAGCTTTTCTTTAATTTGAAATTGCCTACAAGGGACACAAAAGCTCTAAAATAAATTTGTTGTGTTTCTTTCTTTTTTTTTTTTTTTCTGGAGTCCAGATATAAAGTCACAGTAAATTGTTTCCTTTATTACCACTCAATTAAATTGTTAAGCAAATTAAACTTTTTATAACCACATCTAGGCCAGTGGTTATAAACTTTTTGGAAAATAGAGATCTTTCTTCAGTAGCAAAACGATCAAGAATCTGCACTTTATTGTTTTGCCTGCTGCTGTATCCCCACCACTTAGAATAATGCCCAGCTCATTTGTGTTCTAGTTTACTCCCACTAGTCCTCTATTCCAGCATTTCTTACACCCCAGGGAAATCTTCAGTTAAATGACACTACCGTTTTGTCACTGTCCTTCACCTCCACACTCTTCATGTTCTCATTACCCTTGACACTCAGCTTAGCTTCTATGGCTTATTGTATTTGTCCCTTCCATACATCCTCAACTTACTCCATTTTACTAAGCAGGCTAAATCCCAATGATGATTAATCCCAACTCTTCATATTCTACCCCTGCCTCTGAGCAGGTGAAAGTATCTAGAGAAAATTACTCCTCTGTACTGAGCTCCTTCATCTGAAATTAGTTGTATGAGTCACTAGTGGAGCCATAAAGCCACACTGAGCCATCTTGCTGTATTATTATCAATAGATGAGCTGTTTTCATATTTCACTGTGATTTTGTATCTGCTCCCCTCAAATTTTCCAAATAACCTCATCTTTAATCTTATCCTCTGCATGCCCCTCTGTTACACTGGATGAACTGTCTGTACTCCTAACAAGTGCCTAGAACACATGAAAAATTAGATGAAGAAAGGCTTCGGAACTTGTCCATGTGAAGAGGCTAGCATTTAAGCTTGGGCATTCTGATGCTCATAAATTCTCCAAAGAGATGCTGGTTTGCTTGGATGGCAGAATGACCCAGGGCATTAGAATTAAAAATTAGTTAGACAAGCTTGGGTTCAACCTATGAAAATACCATTTACTAGTTGCCTGACTTTTGCCATAATATATAAGTTCTCAAGGCCAACATTTTCTCATATGTAAAATGGGGCTAATAATATCTGGTTACAAATAATTGTTAGGACATTATTGAACACTGAATAGGTACTCCATAAGTGTTGGTATTTTCCTTTGCCATTTATATAGAGTCTGAGTCTTACTCTCATACTGCTCTATATTTCCCACAGAGTAAAACACACTGCAGAAATTCCATAACTACATCAGAAACCCAAAAATATAGAAACATTGACTAAAACACGTATATTTGTGTTCATTCCATTGCACTTTGAAATTTTAAATTTTATTGGGAACTACTATCTTAACCCCAATGTGAAATATGAGCATAAACTGTAAACCATTTTATATTATATTAATTATATTAATTATATTAATTATATTTTGTATTAATTTTATAGGACAAGATAGGTCAGGAATAGTGCACTAAGTCCCCCATTATGGGAATCCTGAAATGTCTTCCCATCATTGCCTGTCATTGCTCCAAATGTCAACACCAGCTTATGATAGTGTGTGTGCCTGGCATTTATTTCACTGTTCTCACTTAACTATATAGTCATACGGTTTGCAAAGCAAGCTATTCCTACCTTCCCAGCTAGTAATTACTACGAATGGCTCCTTCAAATCACGGCAAGGATAAAAGATAGGCACAAAGGCCCCCCACAGTGACACTTGAAAAGTTGGCCACTTAGATATGTTGTCAATGAGGAGATTTTGAAACCATCTTTCAAATCCTGATTCCTAGTGTTACCATATTGTGACAGGCAACTTCAAAAGAGAGAATAAATCTTCCAAGCTACTATTCTTTCTGCAAGTTGCAGATTTATTTCCTTCTCAAATTACAGCCTTCACTCTTGCTTAATTTTCATTGTCCTAATAATTCATCACAGTAGGTTTCATCTCAATGTGACAGCAAAAAATAGAACCTTTGCTGGTGCTCAACAAATTCATATTTGAGGAAAGAATTTATTCAGAATAAATGTTAATAAAATGCAAGCCCAGACTGCTAGATAATGTTAAGATACAGCTATATATAGATAATCAAAGGAGGCTGCTTCAGATAAAATCCTATATTATCTATGATTACTATTTAATTTTTCAATTCCAGATAATTTACCATTACTAAAATGGCTATGATTGAAGCTGACCTCAGTCCCTCTTACTTCACTAAGAGCACAAATAAAAATAAAACTGAAAATGCCAAATATTCATCATCCTATTGATGCAAGTTGAACATTAATGGTTAAATAACAGTGAGTGATACTGTCTGTTTTTTTTTGTTGTTGTTGTTGTTTTTTAATTTAGCACATCCATTCTGTACTCTAGTACATACTGGTAAGTGAGGGAGTGAAAACTAGGAGCTACAAAAGAAAATTTGAAATGCTAATTTGAATTCAGCTTTCATTGATACATTTTCCTCTACCCCAGATAAATAAGCTTCATGTCCATTGGAAAATGAAGTAAAACAAAGTCAAAAAAACCAAGGAAGAAAAGTAAGACCCACATTTCACTTCCTTTGGCATCTGTCAGACCTTTTAAGGACATGTCTTTCTATATACCTGCCAAGTGCAGACATGTCCCCCAAATAATCTTTGTTATATTAGAGTGAAGAGACCCTGAAAGCTGTGTATTTATTATTTTAATTGATGATCATTATAAATATCACATAGAAGCTGTGATTTCCATTTGTCTAATGAAGGAGTAGTAACCTCAAATAACTTCAGGTGCCAGAATCAGAACAATGGACACCATTAGGAATAGAAGACAGCATGATCTTTGAAAAGGTATTCAAAATTAAAAGAATACATACATTAAACATTCCAATAGATAAATCTTCTTTAGTTACCAGTTTTTGATCGCTTGTCTACATTATTCTAGTTTTATTGTCTACCACGAACTTATAAACTGAGCATCACAATTTAGGAGCAACTATAAATGGCAGAGTGTAAATGTCAACTAGAGCTGTTGGGATTTTCTAGTGGTCATTTCTTAAGATTGAATAAGCCTTAAAATGCACAAACAAAGGCAGAGTTGCCAAATGGTAATGAAGACACAGATCAGTGGGGACATAAGGTATTCCTCAACTTAAGTAGAATAATGGCATTCTCATACCAGCCCCTGAATAACAGGTGTGTCACTGAGTTCCAAGCGATTACTTCTATGACCTCAGGAGTTCCTGGAGCTCAAAGCCTCATTAAGACGGATGCTCCAGGAAAACCAGTGAGTCCTCCAGAACTACTAAACAAATCCTAACTTAGCTCATTTTGGATGAACACAATATACCAGACATGGGCATTCAGATATTGAAACTTGCTTACAGAGGACACAGCAGTTCAGGCAGGCCAGCTTTAACATTTCTGGCACCAAGTAAAATTCATGATTTTCATCATTTCAGAGTGATCTCTCAGCATAATGTCAACTCATATACTTCCAAGTTCTTTTCCAGGATGTTGAAATCTGCCTAACTTGTTCACTGATTTGTGCAAGTCTCCTTACTGTGCTTGTTCATAAATTTTCAAACATCTGGGAAGAGGCTGTAGATCTTGGCACAGCAAATTATGTTCTCATAACTGGTTAGGTGAGGTTAAAGAAGTAATTTCTTCTCAAGGACTATGAGATGATAAAATGAATTTTGAAAGAATAATCCTTATTTGAGTACCTGAATGGTTCAATCGGTTAAACATCTCACTTTTGATTTCGGCTCAGGTCGTGATCTCACAGTATGTGGGTTCAAGCCCCACTGTCAGGCTCTGTGCCGACAGTGCAAAGACTGCTGGGGATTCTCCTCCTCTCTCTCTGCCCCTTCCCCATGTTCTCTCTCTCTCTCTCTCTCTCTCTCTCTCTCCCTTTCTCTCTCAAAACAAACAAAAAACTTAAAAAGAAAAAAACAATCCTAGGCTAGAATTTTATTTCAATTCTCTGTGGTGTTTGTTTGTTTGTTTGTTTGTTTTACCATGTAAACAGGTGCCTAATTTACCCATGTGAGTTTGTCATGTTCAGTCATGACACATAGAGCTTTTATTAATTTAGGACTGCTTCCTAGGTCTATAGAAGGGCAAATCTCACCCAAAACACCCTTTCTTAAAGTATACACCTCAAAACAACAACAACAATAACTAATCTCTGTGTTTACTATGAACATAATCAGAAATAAATATCCATGTACCTATTAGATTACTTCATCATTTTAGCCAGTTCAACTTAACAACAATGGAGTGGAATAGAATCAGTTTGTTGAAAATACATATGCCCTAAGATTTTAGATAAGAATTAATGATGCAAACCTTTCTTCCTAAAAGGAGAAAAACATCAAGAAAACATAAGATTCTAAATATGCAAACAAGACAGAAAGATAGACTTTTGATACTATCCTAAATGATTCAGTTAAAATTCCCTAAGGCCATCCATGTATCATAGGAAGATATTTGGTCTTTTCCAAATACTCTTGGAATTTCATAGTGAGAACTGTAATAGGAGTGTCTTTATTTTCTGGTATTCAGATGAGGTAACTCTTTGCAGGGGTGCTAGATAACTTCAGGATAGAACCTGGCCACCAGAAAGACCAAGCCTGATTAACAGCCTGGAACTTTCATCCTTATCCCCTCTAGGTTGGTAAGATGAGACTAAAAGGTGCATCTATCAAGGTGCTGGGAGGGTGGTTTACCCTAAAGGGGCATGAAAGCTCTGTGTACTGGCATGTTCCCCCCATATAGTGCTTAGGTATCTCTTTTATTTGGCTGTCCCTGGGTTGTATCCTTTAAAATAAACCAGAAAATGTAAGTAAAGTGTTTTTCTGAGTTCCTTAGGTCATGAGTGAGGGCTGTGGGAACCCCCAATCTCTAACCCATCAGTTAGAAGCAGTGGGAGCCTATGACTTGTAATTGGCATCTGAAGTGGGGCACTCTTCTAGCATTGAGCTCTCTAAGAATTGGGATCTAAGGCTAACTCCAGGTAGGTATTATCAGAATTGAATTGAATCATTTGACACCCAGTTGGTTCAGAGAGTTGGAGAAGTAGTGTTGGAAAAGACACCTGTATTTGGTATCAAGAGGAAAAAGAAAACCTCTCATCTTATATATCAGAAGTAGTTTGAGTAAAAACAGGAGGTCAATGAAGTGTTTCAATCTTTAGTGCCAACTGCTTTTTACTTGCTTCCGTAAAATAAACCTCTTTCTTCTCACTGAAAGCAAAGCCCATCACCACCACCCCATATCTCTCTGCCACGTTGCTCTACCAAGCAACAACTATCTTGCTTCACCGAGATAGTTTGGCATAGTTTATTACACTACTTTTTCAGAAAAAAACATACCTGTGGAATTACATATTCTAACAGTCTAATAAACATGGGAAAAATAAACCAGTATGACCTCCCTTATACTATTGCATTGAAGGCTTTCTTATTTCTTAACCCTGATCTCTTTTTTAAGGGACTCTTTCATTGTCCCTTAGTTTTATTGCTATTCTTTTTCCTTTCATTGTTCATGTTCTTATTGTTTTTAATAATTAGGACCTCTAATTGTTTAGACAGTGATTGTCAAGAGTAAATGAAAAGGGTTTTAAAGAAAGTAATCAAACTGAAAGGGAAAGCCATCTAAAATTTGCCTAGTGTTGAACTGAATAAGAGATAAAGTACTTCACACACTTTGTAAAATGACATCAAAATTCTAGATGTAGACTTACAGTTTTGATGCTAAAAACCTGAAGATGATCTATTTGAACTCATTTTCCCACTCTCCACTCAAAACCTCTCGCTGGTTTCTGCATTGTGCTCTGTTCACTTCATCTCTAAAACCCCTTAAGAGTAACCATCAATTCATACAAACTTTGAGGATGCTTGCCTTCCACTCTGGTCCTCAGTAATCTAGGTCTTGGTGGTCTAAGAGTGTATATTGGAAAATATCCCATTTCCATCTACTCATACATGCACTCCTCAAATCTGTCAAAGTCATTAAAAATGAGAGAAGGCTAAGAAACTCACACCTGTGACATCTTTAGTTAATAAACTTATACTAAGATTTGTTCATCAATTGTTACATATGTTACATACTAATGTATGTAATGTACCACATTAATGTTAGATGTTAATAATAAGTAACTAGTGGGGGGTATATGGGAACTCTGCACTATCCTAACAATTTTTCTGTAAATCTAAAGTTATTCCAAAGTAAAAAATTTTATCAACAATTTTTATACATGATATTTGCTTTCAAGAACTAATAATAAGGAATGGAGACATTGGAAGGAAATATTTTTGGGTTGCCCACAGAAAGGTAGTCCCATCATGGTTATGATTGTGGAGGACATAATATTATATAGCCAATAAGGTATTTAAAAATTTGACAAAGCTGTTCATCTGATTTGGTTTCCGTCAGGCCTCTAATTATTCCTAGTGGTAGACATTGATTTAAGTTCTGAATTGTTCTTATGTCATTTACTCAAGAATTAAAGTTTAAAAGATAAATTGTGATGCGTCCTCTTCCCAAGCTATAATTTCAATTAAGAGAATGGAAACTTCATTTGCCATCAGTAATTTCAGGTGTTTACATCATATCTTTAAGAATACTCTTGAGGTTTTCTGCTCATAAACACTGGGGAAAAAATGACTCTCCACCTATATCCATTCACTTGAATTGTCATAAGCAATGAAAGTCCTCAAGTACAAAACTAGAAGAGGAAAATAATGCATTTGGGAACCTATCATTCTCCCCTCCATTCATTTCCCTAAATTGGATCTGGTATTAACAAATTCAGTGATATGATGCTTCTTATAAAAGGAATAGGAGATTTCTACAATTCAAAAATGTTTTTTACTGCAATTTGAGTAGCTTGTAAATTATGCTACAACTTTAGTCTCTAAATTTATGTTACTGTAGCTTCTTTCTCTTTAATAGTTGCATGTTTCCTGTTTCACTTTTAGTTCCAAGCCACACTAGAATTTATTCTTGTTCTCTGTAATGGTAAATTGGATGTTAGCTGTATGAAATGCACTGATTGTGGTTATCTATTGCTATATAACAAACTACTCTAAAATTTAACAGCTTAAATCAAATAACATTTATTATCTTGCAGTTGTTGTGGGTCAGCAATTCAATAACAGTGCAGCTGGATGGCTCTGACTCAGTCAGAGTCTCTAGTGAGACTGTAATCAAATATTCAGGCAGGGCTGCAATCTATCTCAAGGTTTGACTGGGGAAGGATATACTTCCAAGCTCACTCACACTGCTATTGTCAGGGCTCAGAAGATCCATTTCCATACTTACTTATATGTGACTCTTCATAGTGCTACTTCACAATAAGGGAGCTCGCTTCCCAAAAGTGAGTGATCGGGGGGGGGGGGGTGGAGAGAAAATGAGACAGAGACAGAGAGTCAGAGCAAGCTCAAGACAGAATCATAATATTTTATAACATAATCTTGGAAGTGACAACCCATCATTTCTGCAATATTCTCTTTATTAGAAGTCAGTAAGTTCAGCCCATACCCAAGAGGAAGGCATTACAGAAGGATGTGAATATCAGGAGACAGGGATGATTAGGGATCATCTCAGAAGCTGTCTACCACAAGTGACAACTAGTATCTTTCCCTTTTTTCTGAAAAAGTTATAAAAGCAATGAGATCACACATGAAACAGAACCAGACAAAACACTGTAGCTTCCACTTTCCATGAGACTGAAAGATATTTAATCCAACCATAAGGGCTACCAAAATCAGGTGTCATCTTCTAAAAACTACAAGACAAAATAGAAGTAAAGGAAATAGTAGGGAATGTAGAGATTGAAGCAGTAATTAGGATGACTATGTAATTTATTCCTCATGCCAGGAAAAAAAAAGTGGTGTAATTTCACTCATTGTGAGAAATTCATATTTGAAGTATAGGAGAAACCATTACTCATTTTCTTTATTGGCAAAATTATCTAAATTTGATAACTAGCATTTTCTTTCCTTTTTTTCTTTAATAAACCTGGTATTTATTTTTTTAACCTATTTTTAATGTTTTTTTAAATTAGTTTTTGAGAGAGAAGGAGAGAGAGAAGGAAGGAGGGAGGGAGGGAGGGAGGGAGGGAGGGAGAGAGCATGAGTGGGGAAAGGGCAGAGAAGAGGGAGACACAGAATCCAAAGCAGGCTCCAAGCTCTGGCTGTCAGCCCCTACACGGGGCTCAAACTCATGAACTATGAGATCATGAGCCGAGCTGAAGTTGGACGCTTAAATGACTAAGCCACCCAGGTGCCCCAATAACTAGCATTTTCATTCATTACTGGTGAAGGTTCAAATTGGCACAATCTATAGAGTGGAGGATACATAGTATTTGAATATATATCAAATTATGAATCTATGTACTTTCTGATTCAGTAATTCCACTTCTGGAAATTTACTTCATGGATATCTGACATGTATCACATTATTTATTGCAGCATTATCTGTAAAGCAAAAGTTTGGAAACCATATAAATATTCATTAATAGGGGCGCCTGGGTGGCACAGTCGGTTAAGCGTCCGACTTCAGCCAGGTCACGATCTCGCGGTCCGTGAGTTCGAGCCCCGCGTCGGGCTCTGGGCTGATGGCTCGGAGCCTGGAGCCTGTTTCCGACTCTGTGACTCCCTCTCTCTCTGCCCCTCCCCCGTTCATGCTCTGTCTCTCTCTGTCCCAAAAATAAATAAACGTTGAAAAAAAAAATAAAAATAAAAAAAAAATATTCATTAATAGATAGCTAGTTAAATAAAGATAGGTACCAAAAATGAAATCCTATGAAGCTGTTAAATAAGAAAAAATATATGTATATAAGGATGATGTTTCTGTATACTGATGTGGGAAGACCCTCAAGATATATTTTTAAGTGAGAAAGGCAAAGTCCAGATCGATATTTATAGGTTATATTTGTGTAAGAAACAGGGATGCATTGGTTTTCTATTTTTACCATAAAATATTAACACAAATTGAGCAGGTTAACACAACACAGATTTATTACTTTACTCCTCTCAAATCTGGCATGGGTCTCTCTAGGCCAAAAATCAAAGTCAGCAGGCTTTGTTCCTCTCTGGAGGCTCACAAGGAGAGTCTGTTTTCTTGCTCATTCAGGTTATTGGTAGAATTCAATTGCTTGCACATAAAGGACTGTTTCTTTGCCAACTGCCATCTGACAGCCATTCCCAGATTCTAGAGGCTGTTGGCTTCCTAGGCTCAGGGCCCACTGACTCCATAATCAAAGCCAGCAAGGGCAGGTCAAGTCCCTGTTACACTTTGAATCTCTGCCACCTCGTCTTCCCTGGGTGCATCCCTTTGGTAGCTCTTCAGCCTTCCTCCTCTGTTTCTGAGGGTCCATGTCATTACGCTGGGCCCGCCAGAATAATCCAGGATATTCTCCCTATTTTAAAGTTTGTGGCCTTAATTCTATCTTCAAAGTCTCCTTGGCCTAGCCATGTAAGGTAATATACTCATAGAGTCCAGGAATTAGCGTGTGGTCATCTTTGGTGGGGGCATAGGAAATATTCATTCAGATTTGTTTGTTATACACACAACTAAATTATGGAAAGATATTTAGGAAACTAAGAAAAATGGTAACATGGAGGGAGCAGATGGGAACTGGGCAGATGGGATAAAAAGAGAAATATGACGAGTGAATTATACTACATATCTTTTCACATATGCTTAGAACCATGTGACTATATCACCCATTTAGAATTAAAAAAAAATGGATATCTAATAAAATGGCGAAAACTGTGTAACCATACATTTATTCAAGAGTTTTCTTCTTCTCTTCCTGTCTGTGTAATTAAATTCTCATTCTGGGCCCACAATGCTGAGAATTCTGATTTATAGTTTGCTTGAGAGATACTGTCAAGAACATCAGTATGATCTGCATTGTTCTTTCCTATGATGTCACAAAGGGACAGCACCCTCTTTTCACACAGTGTATCTTATTTTCCTTTTAAATTGATTTTTTGTAGTTTATTCCACCTGGTTTTCTTTCTAAAAAATTCCACAGATCTGTTTTCTTTGGTCATCCAGAAAATATTCTGCCAGTAAACTTTGTTAGTGGATTTAATTTATCGACCTCTTAAATTCAGGTAGAATGTGAGCAGTCTTAAGGATTAATGCTCATTTTACAATTTGTGTTTGATCCAAACCTCCTTAAGTTGACTTCCTTTTCAATGTTACATTGTGATTTAGATTCCTCTTGATTGCTATATCCATAACCACCTGGGTTCAAACATTTTTGTTGCCATAAAACAGATTCTGAAACACTCTTTTCAGCCTATTGTACAGGGAAGTATTTTAAAATGCACTATCTTCTTCAAAGAGCCCAAATGCGTTTTAATTTGATTCTTACAATCTTTCTACTGACCAATTTCATCATCGTTCAGTTTGATCAATTCCAGTAATCTCTTATGTAGAAATGTGGAAATGCCTTGTGTCTGCCCTCCACTTCATCAAGTGAGTTTTCGAGACTGGAGGCTGAGATGATCTTAAGAGTCACATAACTGAAGCATCTGCATACATGAATCACTTTACAATTTCACCATGCAAGATGAATGGATCATATTTACTGTGAATTTGGTAGTTATTTTATTACACTATTGAATTGAGTGAAAATGGAATAGTTCTATCTCACTTTTATGCTGCCATTCCCAGAACACCCTGACAAATGCTTTGCTACATCTTAAAGATCTGAACACCTAACACAATTTACAATAACTAAGTAGCAACCAAACACGCACGCGTGCGCACGCACACACACACACACCTTCAAGTAGAAACTGTGCCTAATGGGGCTTTTAACAAAGTTATCAGTTTTGTAGTTAAGCCACTAAAGACAAAACACAGACAACAGTATGCATAAATTGAAAGGCTGTTACACAACACACTTGAAAATGTTATATTTACATGGCAAGCAGCTTATTATATTTACATGAACATCTGGTGCAGGTTCACTAAAATCTTAAAAACAGATGGACATGGAGAAAGAACTAGTAATTAACAAAGCTATATGTTGATTAAATCAGCATGTGGTTAATTCTAATGATTGCTGATCTTTGTTAAGGATGGTGAGACTTTTCAAAAATCAAATCTCTTTAACTGACATACCAATTGACCGAGGAAGCAGCGATAAGTACTCTGGTCATTAACATGCTATTTCAGTATTGTTACCACAAAACTGACTGCACATGGCACAGTCAAAGAAGTAAAACTCAAAAGCTAAGATTCAATTGCACCTGCAGCCCTCTGGTTCTTATTATATCTACAGAGGAGAGCTAAGCAGCAACATTATTATCATTTGGGAATAATCACATACAGAGACGTATATTATTCGAATATCGTTTCCACATTCTGAATCATTTCAGCCGACTCAGTGCCTCCCGCTGCCCTCCATCCATCCTGAAGTCACATTGTGTACTTCTCTGAGCTCTCCAAATAGCAGCCTCTGGTTGCCAAGCGACCACAGATTTCTACAAGTGCCTCTGCCATGTGTACTTAAACTGCGGTTGGCCTTTTTTTTTTTCTTTAACTTTTCAAAGTTTAGAAAAATAAATATCTGAAAGCCAGGCAGAGCTGTGTATGTTTTGAAGGAGGGTACTGAGAAGTCAGAAACCACAAAGAGCAAAACCCCTTTGGAGATGTTGTGTCCATACCTCTCTCTTTTAAAAACGCCTTTCAATATATATTATGCTAACAAATTAACTAATTCATCAAATAAGTGAAAATAAAGCTGCCTCTTTTTCCTAAGATAGTAGATATTTTATGTCTGACACCAAATGAGTGGATAGCTGTTCCTGCAGTTTTCTATCAAACATTACAGAGCTTCAGCATGGATGTATAGAATATCAGTTCTGACAGCCAATTTATAATCTACAAGCTCTAGTTATGGTCCTTTTCTCCAATGGAGTTTTTCTAGGTTGAATAGCCTTGGTGTCCAGGGACAGTTATTGAAAACTTTCTCACTAGTTGCTTTTAACACCAATTTGCAAAGAGAGGATAGATTTTAGAGAACAGATCAGTCATTGCTATGTCAGAGAATGGGTCTTGTAGAAAGCTTTAAAGAAAAGACTGAGACCTTAGACAACATTAAAAATAAACAATACATCTCACTAAAAATTAAGTTTATCTCATTTAAAATCAAACTTATACACATATTTTACCCTTTGTAAATTTTTACATTTTCAGGTCAAAATAGACCATTTTGTTTTCATTTTATTGGGTTCTTATTTTCATCCTGACAGGGTTCAGGATGTACTATCCCAAAAGATGCCCCTTGGTATATTGACTATGCTAAATGGAAGGAATTTGAGGAAACAGCAGAAACAGGAAAGTCACTCAAGTGACTCTCCCTTCACCCTTCTGCCCAGAAACAGGTTAAAGCTCCAGAGGTTGAAGCTCCAGATATCTCATGTAAGAAGTATCTTCCCTATACCCAGAGGAAAGGGGCATCCTTATCTCTGAGGACAAAGGGACATGGAGAAGAATCCAAACATGACTTCCTAAGTAACTTCCTAAGTTACTACTAACTTTCCCCAGTTTACTACACTGACCTCTCACCCCTTGATCTATCTTATTTCTTCCCTATTGTCTCCTTTTCATCAAACAGAGCATAAAACACTCAAGTTTCACCATTTCATTGGGTCTTCATTTCCTTTTGAACTCCCAAGTTACGTAAGACTTATATTAAATAAATGTGTATGCTTTTCTTCTGCTAATCTGTCTTTGTCATTTTAATTTTCAGACCCACCCAGGATCCTAAGAGAGTTGAGAAGACTTTTTTCAACCCCTACATCACTGAGTTAATTGTTTTCCTGAAGTGTGAGCAAAGACTATTGTGACTGACAGTTATCACTTAGAGATTTAGATTCTTAAATACAGTGTGTTTGTTTTTCTTTTTAAGAAGCTAAACCTAACTGGAACACCTGTGAATTTCAGAAGAGAAATGTATCTTTATCAGCTATGGTATGAATGGTTCTTATTGTATAACCCAAGATGAGGAGGACTCTGGAGCTGAAATGCCTATGTCAGAGTCTTGGCTCTATCACATACTAGCTGAGTGACCTTCGACAAATCCTTTTCTTTGTTATGACTTGATTTTCTCATCTGTAAAATGGATAAGATATTAGTACCTACTTAATGGATGTCATAAAGACTAAACGACAATAAATGTAAAGTGTTACTACCTGACATATACAAGTGATATATATATCAACAATAATTATTCAACTAGCCTCCTTTGACTCTGTCCCTGAATTTACTTAGCAGACTCAAGTATCCATTATTAATAATTTATCTCTCTTTGATCTGTCTTCCATTGGGACCCTTATAAGACATTGCCACTGCTGGAAGACCAAAATGCCAAAATGTAGAATAATTAGGAATGATTCAGGGTATAAGGTTGTTGGGAAAACGCCCAGGCTACTTAACATTGAGCTGTTAGTGATAGCATAACTGAAAATGCAGGCAATGTCACCATTTCAGGTATAAGGTGGGTCTGCTGTTTCCAACCCACTGCTTGCCTCAGGATCATGGATGAACCTTGTATAAACCACTAAGTGAAAAAATATTCCATGAGAAACAAAAGAATAATTTGCTTCATCTTATAAAACTTCATTAAATGAGTTAAATCATGAGGATGAGAAGGTAGAAAAAAAGAAGAGATACAAATTGATGAGTAGATCTACCTCTTAGACTATTTTCAGCATGCTTCTCACAATTTTATACTTACGGTTTGATTTGCATATGTGGTGAAATGATTACTACAACACATTTAGCTAACATCCATGTTCTCATATATACAATGAAAAGAGAAGAAAGGAAAAAAGGAAAAACAAAGAAAAAAAAGGAAAAACAAATGTTTCCTTGTGATGAAGAACTCTTAGGATTTACTTTCTTAACAGCTTTCCTATATTTCGTATATTAGCGGTAACTATAGGATTTACTTTCTTTGTTATGATGATCTGTGATCAATGATTACAACTTGCTGAATGAAGGCTCAGATGATGATTATCATTTCTTAGCAAAAGTTTTAAATTAAAAATATATATATATATATGTATTCTTAGACAAAATACTATTGCACACTTAATAGACTATAGTATAGTGTAAAGATAATTTTTATATTCACTAACATCCATGTTCTTAGGATTTACTTTCTTAACAGCTTTCCTATATTTTGTATAGTAGCGGTAACTATAATGTCATCATGCTGTACATTACATCCCTAGTACTGATGTATCTTATAACTGGAAGTTTGTACCTCTTAACCACCTTCCTCTAATTTCCCTTTCCACTCTCCACTGGTAACCACAAGTATGATCTCTTTTTCTATAGGACTGCTTTATAAGAAAGAAAGAAAGAAAGAAAGAAAGAAAGAAAGAAAGAAAGAAAGAAAGAAAGAAAGAAAGAAAGAAAGAAAGAAAGAAAGAAAGAAAGAAAAAAGTTTAGATTCCACATATAAGTGAAATAATACAGTATTTGTCTTTGTGTCTCTGATTTTCTTCAGGTAGCATATTGCTTTCAAGATCCATCCATGTCACCGTGTAAGGTTTCCCTTTGTGTGTGTGTGTGTGTGTTGTTTGTTTTTGTGGCTGAATCATATTCCACGATACAGTTATATCTTGGAGATATCACAGATTCAGCTCCATCTCATTACAATAATGTAAGTCAAATGTAGATTTTGGTTTCCCAGTGAATATAAAAATTATCTTTATACTATACTATAGTCTATTAAGTGTGCAATAGTATTTTGTCTAAGAATACATATATATATTTTTTTATTTAAAACTTTTGCTAAGAAATGCTAATCATCATCTGAGCCTTCAGCAAGTTGTAATCATTGATCACAGATCATCATAACAAAGAAAAAGTTTGAAATGTGTAAGAATTACCAGAATGTGGCACAGAGACATGGAGTAAATGCTATCAGACAAATGATACAATAGGCTTATTTGATGCAAGGTTGCCACAAAACTTCAATTTGTTTTTTAAAAATGCAGTGTCTGGAAAATGTAATAAAGCAAAGCACAATAAAATGAGGCATTATGGGTATATATGTATATATATACATATTTATATATATACATATGTATATGTATATGTGTGTATGCCTATACACACACACATGTATATATAAATTGACATACATACACAAAACATAACACTTTATCCATTTATCCATGATGTACCTTAGGTTGCTTCCATGTCTTGGATACTGTAAATAATGCTGTTATGAACATAGGGGTGCAGATATTTTTTCTAGTTAGTATTTTCATTGTCTTTGGCTATATTTCTAGAAGTGGAATTGCTGGGTCATATGGTAATTCTATTTTTAATTTTTGAGGATACTTCATATGGTTTTCTACAGTAACTGTACCCATCTACAATCAAACAGGGCACAAGGGTTTCCTTTTTTCTGCATCTACACCAGCATTTGTTATCTCTTGTCTTTTAAGTGATGGCCATTCAGGCATGGCATGAGGTGATATCTCACTGTGTTGTTGTGCTTTTTTTGTTTTATTTTGTTTTTTGTTTTTTTTTGTTTTTTGTTTTGTTTTGTTTTGTTTGTATTTCTCTAATGAGTAGTGATGTTTTGGATCTTTTCATGTACCTGTTTGGTCTTTCATATATTTTCTTCGGAGAAATGTCTGTTCAGGGCCTTTGCCCATTCAATTTTTATTTTATTTTATTTTATTTTATTTTATTTTATTTTATTTTATTTTTTATTTTGCTATTGAGTTATATGAGTTCTTAATATATTTTGGATATTAGCCTCTTATCAGATATATGTTTTGCAAATATTTTTGTCATTTCATAGGTTTTTCTCTTCATTTTGTTGATGTTTCTTTTGCCATGGAGACGTTTTTTAGTTTCATGTAATCCCACTTGTTTATTTTTATTTTTGTGGCTTGTACTTTAGACATCATAGCTAAAAAATTATAAGCAAGATTCATGTCAAGGAGGTTTTTTTTCCTTTTTTCTTCTAGGAGTTTCATGCACTCAGGTCTTACAGTTAAGTCTTCAACCCATTTTTAGTTAATGTTTGTGAGTGGTGTAAAATATGGGTCTAGTTTCATTCTATTTCATGTGAGTATCCAATTATCCCAGCACCTAAATGGTGTTGAGAAAACTCTTTTCTCCACCAAGTATTCTTGGCTCCCTTGTCAAATATTAGTTAGCCATGTGTGCCTGGGTTTATTTCTGGGCTCCTAGTTCTGTTCCATTGGTCTATTTGTCTGTTTTTATTCCATACTGTTTTAGTAAGTATAGTTTTATAGCGTAGCTTGAAACCAGGAAATATGACACCACCTGCCCTCCTGCTTTGTTCTGCTTTCACAGGATTTCTTTGGCTATTCAGGGTCTTTTATGGTTCTGTATACATTTTAGGAGTGTTTTTTTTTTTCTACTTCTATAAAAAATTCCCCTGGAATCTTGATAGGGATTGCATTGATCTATAGCTGGCTTTGGTAGCATTGACATTTTAACAATATGACTTCTTCCAATCCATGAACACGGGACACATTTTCATTTATTTGCGTCTTCTTCAATATCCTTTCATCAATGTGTTGTAGTTTTCAGAGCAGAGATCTTTCATCTTCTCAGTTAAATTTATTCCTAAGTATGTTAGTTTCAATATTTATATTGAATATGAAGAACAAAGGATCAAGACTAGCCACAGCACTACTAAAGAAGAACAGTGTGAGGATCTTTCTGTGTAAGGTATAAAGATTTATTATAAAGCCATTATAAACCGTGGTGTCAGTACAGTGATAACAACTACTAGATTTAAAGGGCTAACAGAAACAGACCCATGCACATATGGAAACTTGATAAATGTAGGGAAAAAGTACGAGAAAGAATGAAAGATAGTTGTAACCAGAATTCCCAAATTTCATGTGAATGGTAAAAGAATGAATAAATAAACAGACAAATATATGATAGTTAACATATAAGTGACGCTGATCAAAATAAGCAAAATTAGATGATAAATTATCTTTTCTTGGCCACCTGAATATCAACTCAACAAACCAGCTAAACTAAATCTCCACTTGACTTTTTGCTGTGTAAACATAGTCTGAAAGACATTTAAAAGAAAGGAGGATGTTGTGAGTAATTGACCTTTTCTCTGGAAAGGAAGTAGTGGTATTTTCAAGCACTACAGTAACATCAAGCAGGTCACACAAAATGAAGGTCATTTTTTTATTGAAAAGGGGAAAAAACACCATGGAGAAATTCATTTTCTTGTCTAGATAATGAAAAGTCTTATATAGAAAACAAAATGCATAAAGCTTTTAAGGGGAACATTATGCTTTTTTCTTGAGCTTCGGTACTGTATCACATTATATTAGCATAGCATTTTGTAGAAAAAATGTATCTGTCATCATTGACATCTTGGGCTGTGAGCCTCTCCACCTTAACTTCAAGGTCACCTGAACTTCCAGGGGCAATTCCCTTGGATTAAGTTCAGCCACACTCTTTCAGTTTCAAGTATTATGAACCTCATCATCTGTTTTAAAAGCCAAAGCTGTATTCTGCAGCAGTCCATAGTAACACAGAATGATTTTTTTTTTTAATTTCTTAAACATAGTCTTGTCAAGGAGTGAACACGCAAAACTGACCTTATCAGAGAGGCAAAATACAGCTCCAATTAAAATTGAACTGGGGAGGGGTTGTTGGAGGGTGATCTCAAACTTAAAATGTAAGCCACATAGATAAGGAAATGCTGCCACGTGCAACAGCATCTTTATTCTCATTCAGTGATTACGGGAATCAATAAGACATTGTTAGAAATCATTTCAGTTAGGAGCACCTGAGTGGCGCAGTCGGTTAAGCGTCCGACTTCAGGTCACGATCTCGCGGTCCGTGAGTTCGAGCCCCGCGTCGGGCTCTGGGCTGATGGCTCAGAGCCTGGAGGCTGTTTCCGATTCTGTGTCTCCCTCTCTCTCTGACCCTCCCCCGTTCATGCTCTGTCTCTCTCTGTCTCAAAAATAAATAAATGTTAAAAAAAAAATTTTTTTAAATAAAAAAAAAAGAAATCATTTCAGTTAGCATGGATGCTACTGTCAAGATTAGATTAATTAAACTAATAAATGCCAAGCACGGATCAAAAACATCTAGTAACATGAAAGAAGTCAAAATATGAGAGAGGCAGTATCGCCGAGAAGTTTTTCAAAGACCCCACTGGCCTAGTAGGATTGAAAAACCTATGCTTTTGAAGAAAATAAAATAGATCAAATGCCAGATAAGTAAGTATAAGTCTGTAGGTCCAGCATTTGCCAGAAATGGGCACTGGAACCAAGAAGAACTTATCATGGCCAAAGCAGGAAGCAAAGTATATCTAGGTGAATTCAGCAGCTTCACTCTGACATCCAATCTCACAACAAATCACATTGTGTCTCACTGGAAAGTGTTTTGTGCCTTCTTAATTGAATGCTATATGTTGGTAACTGACCATGTAATAGGAGCAATGACCTAAGGATTTGATGACAGGAAGGATTTAAATTATATCTGCATTAACAAAAGAATTTATGCTCTTTTGTAGTGAAGAACGAACTATGAAAATATACCACGAAATCCCAAGGCATGTTCTAATACCATGTTAATAAAAAAGAAAAACAAATAGAATTACAGCTGCTGATTGGAATTAAAAAAAGAGAAGAATGACAGAAGGAGGAATAGAGGCACGGAGGGAAGAGCAATAAAGAAAGAAGGGAAGGAACAGTAAATTATTCTACAACTATCCTAACTAGTGGAGTATGAGACATGTTCATTCAAGTAGAGATGCAACCACAAAAGGAGCCGTCTATTTTATAAAAGTCAGTATAGGCCCAAGAAGCTGTCCATCTGGTTTTTTTTTTATTTTAAAATTTTTTTTTAATGTTTATTTATTTTTGAGACAGAGAGAGACAGAGGATGAATGGGGGAGGGTCAGAGAGAGAGGGAGACACAGAATCTGAAACAGGCTCCAGGCTCTGAGCTGTCAGCACAGAGCCCGACGCGGGGCTCAAACTCACGCACCGTGAGATCATGACCTGGGCCGAAGTCGGACGCTTAACCGACTGAGCCACCCAGGCGCCCCATCTGGTTTTAAATCCCAGTTTCTTCTGGAGGATCTTCAGGACAGTCCTACTCTCAAAAGTTTCCCTCTGAGAGATGCCTGGGGCTACTTGTGTCTTTGAGAATAAGCCATAGAATTACAGTTCTCTAGAGCCAGAAGGAAACTTCAAAACCGTACATCTTTTGTCCAATGTCACAGATCATGGAAAGGCTGTTCATTTCTGGGCCAATATGTTATATATTGTTTATTTACAGTTATTTTAAAAGACCAGAGAACCATCACAAGCAGAACAAAATGGTCCTCATATATGATACAGCCACCTGTCCAGAAATCAGTTTTTCTTTTTATATCTATTATTGATTCCAACCTTGGGAAAACCTTCTTATTATCCTTCAAGCTTTGCTAAAAATGAGGTACTCAGGGTCAAGAAAAAAATTCCACCAGTAGTGCACAGACTTTGGGAATAAATGACCTCCAGGATGCAATTAGCACAATCCCTCACCTGGGAGATGCTAAGAGGAACCAAGAGAAAAGAGAAAAGTACCTAGGTTCAAATGATGACTTTTAGAATAATTTTCTGTTCCGGCCACATTTTACTCTAATGACCATGCTAATCTAGTCTTGATTAGCGTGACCATGAAAATAATTATCATTTATATGCAATTTTAAATCTTAAAAGTCTTTGTTAAAATGTTCTTTCCTGCTACAGGACATGCAATATTGACTAGAGTAATGAATTCATTATGGTGTTTCTAACTTTTTTTCCCCCGAAGTCTATAAATGTATATCTTATAACATATCCAAGTGCTAATATTAGCACATAGACTTTGTATTGAATCTTTAATGTGTCTTTCTGGTAATTAATATTTTAAGAATTAAAGTTATATGGAATTTTGCTGTAATATGTGAGGAGACATTTCTGTAATGCATTTATTGTAAACTTTTTACATAGAAAATTATACCCTTCCTGGTCTTTGTTATCTCTTCACGTAGATCACTCTTTTGTGTCAAGAAAGCAAAATTTACCTAGACTTAAGTACTCACTGACTATTTTGTTTGAATATAGAAACAAAAAATGTGTTTGTCCTAACCAAATAATAACACTGAATAGACCTGCTTCTATTTCCTAAGCAAATGGACACATTTATGTCTTTTAATGCCTTAGAATTATATTACCAATAGATGCATTTGAAATACAGAAACTATAAGCAGATTTTAATGTTACAAAATATATGCAACAACAACGAAAATGACAGTGATTCAAACAGAGCAACATGATATCATTTTAAAAGTGTTATATTCCAACAGTTCTTCTTTGTGAAAACTTAAAAATAAAACTGCCAGTCAACTGGCAGACACCTTCCAATCTAAATGAGGAAGATGCAAGGTAACTTCCACATTTGCAAACATAACATTTCTTCTCAACTATAACTATCAGAAGTTTATAAGAAACAATGTATTACCATGATAAGAATGTGTCTAAGGAAAGTAGTCATAATTTTTATCTAAAAAGTACAGCGTTATAAAATTATATGAGAATTGGGATACAAGAAACTAAGCTTCTAGGTGTTCTAAAAATTTTTTGTCTATTATTTTTTATTTTGTCAATTTATTATTTTATAAGAGAAACAAAATATGACTCTTACAGAATACTAGGCTAAGGTACACAATGCTTTGAGATGCTAAGAATATCGGTTGTCTGTTCTTTTGTGTTTTTATTACTCTTAGGGCATATAGGTTAAGCTGCGATTACCAAAGTGGAGCAGATTCACTATATTATAAGAAATATAGTTTCTAGTATTACATTCAGGAGATTTTGGTTTAATAGGTCTGGAGTGGCATCTGGGAAGCTATTTGAACAAGCATTCTAGGTACTTTGGTATAAGAGATCTACTGATCTGTATGTAGGATTTGTAGGGTAGTTAAATAATGATGAAACTCAAAATAAGCTGACATGGGAAGTTAGCCTTTACTCTGTTATCTCATACCTACTTTCGTCTAGGGATATCACAGTGACCCTGTAAACCTCAACTTTCTTATCTGTAGCAGGAGTGTATTTTGAGAATCAAATGAGACACAGATAATACAAAGGCAAGGTAAGTAGGAAATTATGATACAAATCCTAATTCCTAGCATACAGTAGGTGAAAATTAGCGACTATGTTGATAGGGGAGATGCTATGTTATATATGCCAACAAAAGTATTGAGGTGTTCATTTGTTTGCTGATCTCTTACGCAAGGGGCACTATGTGCTCATTAGAAGCTCAAAATCTGGTGTCAAACACACTGTATCATACCTTAGCTCTACTACTTTCTATTTTGCAGTATTGGAAGTATTGCTTAATCTCTCTATGCCTTAGTTTTTTCATCTATACAATTAAGATGCTAATATATAACTCTATGAGATCATCGTGAAGAAAAATTAAGGCAACGCATGTAAAATACTTCTTATGTTTTTTGAAATATATGAGAAGTAAAATATTATTACTATTTTTTTAAAGAACTGTTTTTTTCTGTTTATTTATTCTTGAGAGAGAGAGACTGAGCACAAGTGTGTGCACGCAAACAGGAAGGGCAGAGAGAGAGAGAAGAGAGAGGGAGATAGAGGATACCAAGAGGGTGCATGCTGACAGCAGAGAGCCTGATGCAAGGCTCAAACTCAAACCATGAGATCATGACCTGAGCCAAAGTCAGACACTTAACCAACTGAGCCACCCAGGCATCTCATAAAATATTGTTACTATCAATATTATTATTTTATTATGTATCAAATACTATAATAGATGCTGATAAGCAAAAAAAGGAATATTTTTCTGGACCTATAATCAAATGCATCCATAAAGTTACAACTTTAATAGTGTTCTAGTAGAAGGCTACAGAGAGCCAGGAGATTTCAAACAAAAGATACCTAACCTAGTCTGAGGTCTGTGAGGCAGTAATGGGGGTTTTCTTAAGTTCTGATATTTTCAAAGGATAACAAGGAGTTGCCTACAGGTAGGATATAAGCGGATCAAAAGAGTGTTGCAAGTAAGAGAAGACAGTCGATACAGGGCCATGAGCAGTGGCAAAAACTGGTGATTACGCAGTGCAAAGGCAAAGTCACATAATCAGCTACAGAAACAAAACAAAGGTTGATGTACCATAAAACTAGAAGCCAGCAGAGGAAGAAGCATGCAAGCTCTTGAGGCCCTCTGAGTAGTATGCAATCATATCTCACTGATGAAAGAGGTGACTTCATCAGTTTAGAATTATAATGAATTAAATATGAAGAATAGATGTGGGAAGTAGAAATAAAATATGGAGAGACAACATGTCGAAATCACCATACATCCGAAACCATACCTATAAAACAAATGAAATTATTGGAATGAAAAGAAACATAATGGGAGACTCTAACATACCTCTCTTAACGAGCACACAAAAATATTAGGAGCGTAGAGAAGATCTGGTATAAAGGGTAACTAGCAAATTTGATCTAATTGATACATAGAGAAAAAAATACACTGAAAAAGAAAAAAAATGCATATTATTTCAAATATGCAAAAAAACCCAAACATTGACAAAATTTACCATATGCAAGGTATTAAGAAAGCCTTACTAAAATTCTAAAGATTCTCTGATTCTGTGGCTGTAAGCCAGAAGTCTATAACCAAAAGATAGCTAGACAGTCCCTATTTTCAAATTAAACAATACCAAATAACATGACTCAAAGAAGTCATAAGAAAATTTAACAATATTTTGATTAAAAATAATAAAATATGGCATATAGAAATTTGACAGATATGATAAATCTATGTGTATAAGAGTATTTATAGCCTAAAATGTACATATTTGAAAAGAAGAAAGGCTTAAAATCAGTTATCCAAGGAGCCATTGTAAGTACAAAATAAGAGTAAATTAAGCCCAAATAAAATAGAATAAAGGAAACAAAAAGAAAATAGAGGAAATTAATAAAAAGTAAAAATACATTATGAAATAGAGATCAGTCAAAACTTGGTTGAGGGACCCTGGTTGGGTGTCCAACTCTTGATCTCGGTTCAGGTCATTATCACCAGGGTTCATGGGATCAAGCCCCATCTTAGGCTCTGTGCTGACAATGTGGAGTCTGATTGGGATTCCGTCTCTCCCTTTCTCTGCTCCTGTTCATGCTCTTTCTCTTTCTCTCTCAAAATAAATAAACTTAAAAAAAAAAAAAAGTTGGTTGACTGAAAGATAATCAACCACATATACTCAGGAAGTTTAATCAAGGAAAAGAGAGAAGAAATAAATTACCAATTTCAAAAGTTAAAGGTCTATCACTATAGATTGTAGAGTTACTAAAAGTTAATAGGGTATTTTGCATAATTTTATAAGCATAAAAATGTTAATAAAATGGATACATTTCTTGAAAAATATAACTCACAAAACTAAAATAAGATTTAAAAAGTATGAATAATCATTTATTCATTTTATATATCTATTTCTCTCTCTCTCTCTCTCTCTCTCTCTCTCTATATATATATATATATATATATATATATGGATAGGTACTTTTCTGTATGTAAAAATGAAAGAGAGAGAGAAAAGGAGAAAGGAAGAAAGAAAAGTGCTAAGATTCCCATGACTTAACAAATTAGTTACAGATACAGGGAGCTAAATTGTCATCTTTTCTCTTTGAATATATGTCCAATAATAATCTAGACCAAGTAGATCCAGTAACAAGAGGACCTGCTGTCTTTTAATGAAAGTCCTTAATAAATGTATTAAGGCAATTAATGGGTTTTTTCATTGAAATAACTTTAGATCTTTCAAGGAGAGAATCTGTACAAAAAAACTGGTTATACAAGAGATATATGCAAGAGCTAAGAAATGAATCAAGGACAGTAAGACAACACAGAGATTAGCAATATCAGGAAAGAGCTACACCCTTAGCACCAAAAGGACAAGGAAGGAGATGGTATTGTCAGAACACAGCCAGCCTGGGCAGCTAGTGCTGGAGGTGTGGAGGAAACAAACCAGCTTCCTGAATAAGTAGAGAGAGAGGGGAATAAATATCTGGTTTCTCCCCTCATCACACACCCCTAGCCTTCTGCCAGAGCTTCCCTGGAAATCAAAGGGAAATGAAATTGGTAAATGTTGGGTCTTATAATCTAAAGGAAAGCAGTGGAAGGGTGGAGCACGAATCTGAAAGCAAACAGGGAGTTTACCAGCATAGCAATCTAATCAGACCCAAATGATTAAAGACCTAAAGCAACACATTCTGTAAAGTCTGGAAGCTAGATTTCTGTAAATACATCTATTATTGGTAGACTTTCAGGTAGAAGGGAACAAGAAATACTTCCTTAGAATCATTAATGAATGATTGACAGAAAATATAATGTGAGCATAAGTTTTGGTCCCCACTCTGGGTCTGCCAAGCTATAGGCCTTGTTTGTAATTTTTGTAATTTTTTTATCTATAAAATGTAGATAATAATATTTGCCTTCAATTTTTTATCTAAAAAATGTAGATAGTAATATTTGCCTTACTGAACAGAAACAAATAATAAAAGAGATATGAGTAAAAGTGATTAGTACAATGTCTTAGGTGAAAACACACAGTAATGGTGCCTTATTATTGAAAATTAGAAAGAAAAAAAACATAAAAATGGTACCTTAAAAATAGCTTTATAAAAATCTTGCTTTAACTTCTTTTTCCTATATTTATCAGTATAATTTTACTACTATAATCTTTAAATCTAGATTCTATCTAATGTAAGATGTCATTATTTTATGCACTTGTAAGAAAAAAAACTCAACTATGACACACAATATTTCACCATCTTTCTCACTGAATTGCATGTCACTAGAAGTTAAGCAGTTTTTGTTTAAAGTCAGCAGGAAGTTCCTGACAAAGTATAATAGGAGACCATATCAACATTGCCCTGTACAATGCATGAATTGATCATACCAGCCTCGTTCTGTTTTGAAATTTTTCATCTGCTCCATGGGATTGTCGATTTCTCCTGCCTTCAAACCTTGCTTAATATATGGTAGATGATCTTTTTGCATGTATCCCACTAAAAAATGTAACACAGCCTCATCTATTTACGAATCAACTAAAACTGAAAAGCTTCTGTACAGCATAGGAAACCATTAATGGAAGGCAACCTAACGAATGGGGAAAATATTTATAAACCATATATCTGATAAAGGGTTAATATCCAAGACATGTAAAGAACTCATACAACTCAACACAAAAAAAATAATCCAACTAAAAATGGGCAGGTGATCTGAACAGACATGTTTCCAAGAAGACATATGACTGACCAAAAGGATTACATAAATAAGTGTCTAACATTAATAATAAGGGAAATGAAAATGAAAACTACAGTGAGATATCACCTCATACCTATTAACAACAACAAAAAAAGCCTAAAAAAAAAGAGCAAAACAATACAAAACAAACATACAAGAAATAACAAGTATTGGCAAGTATGTGGGAAAAAAGAGAACTCTTGTGCAGTGTTGGTGGGAATGTAAATTGTTATACTTACTGTGGAAACAGCATGGAGGCTCCTCAAAAATTACAAAAAGAACTCCCATATGATCCACCCATTCCACTTCTGGGTATTTATCTGTGGGAAATGAAATCATTCTCTCAAAGACGTATCTACATCTCATGTTCACTGTAGCATTATTTATAATAGCCAACACATAAAGACAATGTAAGTTTCCATTCATGGGAGACTCGATAAAGAAATTGTAGTATAGACGCAATGGAATATTATTCAGCCATTAAAAAAGTAAATCCTATCATTGTCGATAACACAGATGGAACTGAAGGGCGTAATGCTAGGTGAAATAAGTCAGACAGTTTCACTGTCAGGTGGGTATGATCTCATTTATATGTGGAATCTGAAAAACAAATAAACACACCTATAGGTACAGAAAAGAGATCGGTAGTTGCCAGAGTCAGGGGTGGAGGGTGGACAACATGGGTAAAGGCACTTAAAAGATATAAACTTCCAAACAGAAGTCCTGAGGGTATAATGTACAAATAGTGACTATAGTTAATAATACTGTATTGTATATTCAAAAATGGTTAAGAGAGTAGATCTTAAAAGTTCTCATCACAGACAAAAGTAAATCATAACTATTTATGGTAATGAATGTTAACCAAACTTGTGGTAATCATATTGAAATATATACACATACCAAATCATTATGTTATATACCTAAAATTGATACGTCATTTCAATTTAAAAAAATTAAATTAAAAATAAAAGGAGGTGTATTGGGACACACAAAAATTTTTCCCCTAGGTATTTGAAAGCATTTATGTGTCAATTTGCAAGAAAATGTAGAACTGTGGTCATTTCTCTAAAGACAAATAGTTCTTTCAACCATACGAAATTAATGTCACATGGTTCTTTTCCCGGAACTTTCAGTATACAAAATAACCTTTGTTAAAATACTGAGCCATAGAGCAAACTTCTTAAAGTTATCTGAAATGTCAACTAAACTCCAAACAAGTTATTGTGAGAAACATACAAGCCCTACTTATGTAATGACAGTATGACAAATACCATCAAGTTAACACACCGTGCCACGGCTGTCATCTGATCAACAGCAGCTGTAAAATATCAGTGATTGTAAGATGCATCCTAATTTTAGATGTGATTCTCAGAATCTATAAAACATGATTATATTTGCTCAGGTCCCAAGTCAAATCACGAGGAAGTGAAAAGGACAGAAATTAAAGGAAAGGCGAGTCAAATACAGACTTTGCTATGAAAAAAGGCAACATTTAACACATAGAAAATAATAGTACCTACTTAAGGATTTATCAAAACCCAGAACATATTTTCAACACTTAACTATTAGACGCTTATAATTTATAGGTTACCAGAGAAATGGGTCTTTTTACTTAAAAAAAATTATAAGCATAAGTTTTATAGATTTTTTTCTAAAATCAGCAAATCATTTTTGTTAAAAGTTTGGTTGAAAAACTGATTTTACAGCATAGCTGGGATGAATAAGAGTTAAAATGTTTTATCTTAGGGGAATCATCTAAGTCATTATAAACTGAAGAAAAGGAAACACAACACATGATCACTATTTGCTCAGGAATACTGAACAGGCATGAAGATTCCAAAATTGAATGTAATGTGGGTGTGAAAAAAATATCATTATTAAAGCAAAGAATAGCTAAGTTGTGTGATACAAATGTGATGACTCATGGAATTAGTAACATGTTGCTAACAGCACCTAATATAGCATCGAATTACATTTTTTTATATCCTTTATAGTCCTAGTTAAACCATTCAACACCCCTGAGAAATGAATCAATATGTTTATCTCTAGCTTATAGAGGAAGAAAAGTTTCAATAATTAGCTATTTTCAGGGGCCACAGAGAGAGTGGTGGAGATAAAATTAACAAAGAAGGTTGTGGCTTCTATCTGAGCTTGGTTCATCCTGACTCTAGGGTGACATTAACCAAAAGCAGTTACAGCTCCATGTTAGCCAGCTGTAGCCACAGTCTGACAGACAGTAATGGGGGAAGATCTATTAAATCAACCTGAAGGAAAGAATGAACATTTGGGCTATGATTCACAAGGCAAAGTAAAACCTCAATGGGGTTCCAGAGGGAAGGGATGTTAACAGAGGCCTTGGCCTTTGATATGGATTGTTGTATCTAAAGCCAGAATCAAAACTGTAAGGAAACACCATAGCATCTGGGAGCATAAGAATCTAATGAGGATAAAGATTTAATTCTTCCTGAATTTCCAGATGTGGCTAAGAAGCTATTAACTTTCTAATCACTAAGCAGTCAGGATTGAATAGGACTAATAAGGAAGCTTTTATAGACTATTGCTTTCACTCATATTGGAACTGATTGCACCAGAGGGAAAATGCATATTTCCCCTCCTTAGAATATGCTAAAATATCAAGATCTGAATCCCCTCCATTTTCCAAAATCTTCCTCCGTTTGCTTCACTCTGTCCACTTCTAACCTTCTCCAGTCATACAAGAGATCACACATAAATTAGAGGTAGGCCTCCTTATGGATTAACACTTAAAATATATATGCTTATTTAACTTAGGACCATTTGCATCTCAATTTATTATGGTGATTAATAAAGCAGCCTGTTGTAACCAAAGCCTTTTGAGAAAACAAAAGTGAACACAGATAAGATGTATCTCTGGAGGACTATACAGACTAATGGAGAAATTGCATCTATAAATATGTAATCATAATAAAAGTAGAATAGGGTAAGTGCTAACTAGAATTTGACATACTTGTACTGTGGCAATCAGAGAGGGAATGATTAACTGCTGTTGGAGAGATCATTGTTAGTGACAGCTTTTCTAAGGAGATAGTATTTAAGTCTCTTTTGAAGGATTTCAATAAATAATGTAGGGGAGATAACTTCAAACTGAGAGACTGCATGAGTAAAGGCAAAAAACTTGAAAATTGCATGTTGTTTTTGGAAAAGCGAGAGGAGTGAGTTTTTCAAAGGGAGTGTAGGTTACAAGGAAAAATAATATGCTTCAACTTGTTTGAGCTTCTGATGTGTTGGCTGTTGACTTCAATTGGCTGTGTTGTATATTCTGCTTACTTGTCTTTTAATGTAGACTGTGGTCGAGTTTATTTGTCATTTGCAAAAATCTATTGTTTTGTGTGGCGATGTTTTTTCTAATGTTGTTCACAATACGTTTCATTGTACATTCTCTCCTACAGTGTGACACTGCCACAATTCAAACAAGTGGTGGAGTTTTATTTCTCTCCCACTGACTGGGCTATCCTTACGATTTGCTTGTAACCAATAGAACATAGAGGAAGTGATGCCGCGTGGCCTCTCACGCTAGGTCAGAAAAGGCCATGTAGCTTCTGGCTGGTTCTCTTACAACAATTGCTCTCAGAATACTCCCTCCTGGAACCTGGCTGGTATGCCCTGAGAGGCCCAAGTGATACAGACACGTCGCATGTGCATACTTCAGTGGACAGTTCCATGTGATCCCAGCCTGAGTCCTCCTAGCCCAGGTGCCGCACATGGGACTGAAAAGCCATGTTGGAAATAGATCTTCTAGCCTCAGCTGTCTCAGTCTCCCTCTCAAGTCACCCCCAGATATGTCAGTCTACCCTGCTGAATTCTGATACATTGTGGGCCATAGCATAGCTTTTCCTGTAGCTGATCCTTTCTGCTTTAATGATCTGCAGAATTTGTGAGCATAATAAAAGGCTGTTTGGTGCCATGAAGTTTACAGTGCTTTATTATGAAGCAATAGTAACTGGAATACCTTCTTTCCTGAGTAAGGGAGTATTGCCAGCACATGGTTGTCCAGTTAGTCTCTATGTCACAGACTTACCTGCAACTTAATGGGGGCACATTATTATGTTCTAGATCATGACATATGAACAGAAATGGTGTGTACACTTCCAGGCCTATCTCATACACCCTGCAGTGAACTGTTGCAGACTCATGGGCAGTCCTAGGACTCAACGTAAGCCTTCAAATGAGAATGATGCCCTTCAGGGGCATCTGGGTAGCTCAGCCAGCTAAGCATCTGACTCTCAATTTTGGCTCAGGTCATGTTCTAATGGTTCGTGAGTTCAAGCCCCATATGGGACTCTACACTGTCAGCAGATTCTCTATCTCCTCTCCCTCTTCCCCTCCCCTGCTTGTGCTTGCGATCTTTCTCTCCCTCTCTCTCTCTCTCCCTCTCTCAAAAATAAACTTAAAAAAAAAGAATAATGCCCTTCAATACAGCAAAGAAATAAGACAGTAGGAATGAACCTACAATTTTGAATAGCCCTCTATGTAAACTATTATGAGAGTGAAATAATTATTATTTGTTATAGCAATGAAATATTACACTAACTGTGACACATACAATAAAAGATTCCTTCATTTTCTTCTCTAAAATAGACAGTGAAAGGCAATGCAAGCTAGAACACTGAATTGTGAGATAATTTGTTTCAGGCAGCTTGTTTTGAATACTGCTTCTTATATACAAAGATGGCAACATGAGAAAAGGGATTGGACTTTAAATTTAAACTCTCAAGGAAAGGCTTGATTTGCCCTCAAACACTTTTGAAAATAGATGCAATAAAAAGATGGAGTAAGGACTTACTGTTTTCAGTCGTATTAAGAACTTGCCGCCCACTTTCAATTTGAAGGTAATAAAGATGATTCTCATTTCTTTGTCAACTTAAGGGAAAGAAACAGAAGCAAAACCTCTAATTTTAATGAAACGAAGAGGCATTTATATATCTGAAAACTATATATAAAAATTGAAAAAAGAGGACCATTAAATAGCAAAGAAAAGGAAAGTCAATCCTGTGTTCAACTGGGCTTTAGTGCAGATGGAGTGGAAAGGATTGGTTTCAACGAGAAGCAAGGCAGCTTAAAATCATAAAAGGAATCGCAAGAAACAGTATAGATGGATTCTATAGTATAATGCTTACTGGCTTCCATTTTGTGAAGCTCGTTAAGAGTTGGCACCTATTCCCCATCCCTTAAACTTGAACTAACCTTACGACTTAGTCTGGTCAATCAAATGTAGAGGAAGCAATGTGATGTGACGCCCAGGAATCAACAGGTTTAAGCACTTCCCCTCTTACTGTTGGGACTCTGTCTTCCAGACTAGCCTGTGGAATAATGAGGGAGGACACAAGCATCGAGACGGTCTCAGCTAAGCTGTCTGAATCCAGCCAGCCCCCTGACTGCTGAAGCAACGGACTCCAGACACATGAATAAGCCCAGTCAGTATCAGCTAAGCCTACCACAGATAATGAGAACTGTGTTCTGCTGACTCTAATCTTGAAACAAATAAATGGTTGTTTTAAGCCATCTAGTTTCGGGGTAGCTTGTTACACATAAAATAGTGAGAAATCTCAAAAAAGCTGACAAACCCTTGATATAATATAAATAAAAGACATTGCACCAAAAACGGAGTTCCCCTAGGAAGATACTGAAATAACCCGAAATTACTGGTAAATGGAACTGAAAGGGAGAACGGGCTGTAGTTAGTTCTTTGAAATACAAAATAACTAAAGGACGATAGAATGTGTCATAGTCAGCGCAGGCTACTAAAACAAAATACCATAGAATGTATGGCTTAAACAACACACATTTATTTCTCAAAGTTCTGGAGGCTATAAAGTCCAAGATCAAGATACTGTCATGTTCAACGTCTGGCAGGAGTGCTCCTCCTGGTTTACAGATGGTCACCTCTTGCTCACATGGTAGAGCAAAAGAGGTCTCTAGTGTCCTCCTCTTCTTCTAAGAGCACAAATACCACCATGGGGAATCCATCCTCTTGGTCTCATATAAACCTAATTACCTACCAAGGGACCCATCTCCAAATACCATCACACCAGGGGTTAGGGCTTAAAATTATGAAGACACAAACATTTAGTCTAGAATTGAATGATGGTATTAGCCCCAAGATGTTAGTGTTACTAACATTTATATCTGCCTTCAAAATAGAGTTCAATGAACAACCGATGAAATATCTACCAAAGTAGTCATCGGACCATACAAGGCAGTGGAGTATAAGATTGCACAGTGGTTTTGGAGGCCAATTTTACCAATTTTACTTTTAAAATATATCCAGCAGGGGCACCTGGGTGGCTCCGTCAGTTGAGTGATCAATTTTGGTTCAGGTCATGATCTCGAGTTTCATGAGTTCAAGCCCCAGGTCAGGCTGTGGGCTGACAGCTCAGAGCCTGGAGCCTGTTTTGTATTATGTATCTCCCTCTCTCTGCCCCTCCCCCTCTCATGTTCTCTTTCTCAAAAATAAACGTTAAAGAAAATATTATTAAAATATATCCAGCAGATGTATACACACATGTTCGTAAGAATATATCTATAAGATAGGCCCAGAAACTTATTAATAATAGCAAGAAGAAAGAGAAGGAGGAGGAAGAGGAGGAGGAAAAGGAGGAAGAAGAAGAGGAGGAGGAGGGAGAAGAAGAGGAAGGAGAGGAGGGGAAGGAAGGGAAGGGAAGGAAAGGTCAATTAAAAATGTGTTAAGAAAGATGCGTATGGGGCGCCTGGGTGGCGCAGTCAGTTAAGCGTCCTACTTCAACCAGGTCACGATCTCGCGGTCCGTGAGTTCGAGCCCCGCGTCAGGCTCTGGGCTGATGGCTCAGAGCCTGGAGCCTGTTTCCGATTCTGTGTCTCCCTCTCTCTCTGCCCCTCCCCCGTTCATGCTCTGTCTCTCTCTGTCAAAAATAAATAATCGTTGAAAAAAAAAAAATTAAAAAAAAGAAAGATGCGTAGAACATAAAAAGATGTCTGTATTTCTGCATTTTCAAAAGTTTACAAAATTAATAATATGCAGAATAGAATATATTCTGTAATAATGCAATCCAATAAAAAATAGCTTTAAATTTTATGTGCATATAATTTCTGAATTTCCTGAAGAATTTCAAGGACTGTTGATTTAATAATAATTGAAAAGAGGAGAGGGGGGAAAAAGGAAAACATATCACATTAGAGGTACAGAAATATTTTACTAATTGAAACAGTATCAATTTAACCATACAATTAAGCATCATTTTCTTTTTCAATATTATGACAAAAATGAGTCAATGAACCCAATCCAGGTTCCATGGATTGCTCTGAATCACCTTGGGCCATCAGAAATTACACATGGAGGCATGTAAATTTTTCATAAACTCTGCTCAAAAAATTAACTTTTTTGTAAATTTGGAATTAATATTTTAATTTCAAGGTCTGTAAAGAAAAATAGGGCTTATGTAAAACAACATTTCGCTAATCTTATAGTTGTAGGTTTTTAAAATTATGTTTAACATGGTAGAAATTTAAACCTTTTTTCTTAAAATTTAACATTTATGGGGTGCCTGGGTGGTTCAGTCAGTTGAGCATCCGACTTCAGCTCAGGTCATGATCTCATGGTTCATGAGTTTGGGCCCTGCATCAGGCTCTGTGCTGACAGTTCAGAGCCTGGATCCTGCTTCAGATTCTGTGTCTCCGTCTCTCTCTGCCCCTCCCCGACTTGTGCTCTGTCTTTCTCTGCCTCTCAAAAATAAAGAAAAATTAAAAACAAATTTAACACTTATGTATATATAAATAGAAAACAGTTGGAAGGCTATATGCCCAACTATTAACAGTGGCTACCCTGGAAGAGTAAGAGTGGGAGGGAAAAACTAGGTATTCATTAAATTCACTTTTTAAATATACTTTTAAAATTTATACTATAATATATATTTAATAAGTAGTATGTTTTCTATTGTTTAAGTATGCTTTTACAATATACTTGGAATATTTTATATATAATTTTTATGTGAGCTTCAATAATTGATAGAAGAAAATTATTCTTTATATATGGAAGGGAGAAAGGATAATGCAGTTTGGAACACAGGATGAGGTCAGAGACAATGGCAAGCATAAACATTCCTAAAAACCTAAAATGGGAATTAAAAAATGACTAAATGATTGTGATATGGAAACTCTTTTTTTTTTTTGATATGGAAACTCTTAAGACCTTTACCAAATCAAATGATTCCTCTTTTATGTCTTAAAATACTTTTAAAAATAAAACAAAATCAGTTATCTAGAGATGCATTGTAAGAAACTTGAGGAATAACATATATGGGGAAAAAAAACAACAAGAAGAATAGGCAATGTCTCTCTGCCCTCATAGGATCATGTAATGGTGGAGTCAAAAAGTTTGTAAATTTCCCATATCCAAGAAGAATATTTTTACAATTATTTTACCCTCCTCTAATTCCTCTGGCTAGGAAAACTAAAGCAAATGAGTATTTCCTAAAGTCTCCTTCCACTCTATAGTTTTGCCCTTTCCTCACCCCCAAGGTCCTCAGAATCCTCTCCGTTGCGTCACTATGGCAAAAAAAAAAAAAAATAGGAAGGATGCACTATGAGTTATATGTGGAAATGATTCATATCTAATTGACCATGCCTCAGTTACAAGCCCACACCTGCTATAAGAGGGTGGGAAAATACAGTCTAGTTACAAGTCTAAGAAGAGAACACAGCCATCAGCGAGCAATGAGAGGTTCCATCACAATGGCCAAGTAGAATATGAACCAAGAATTCTGATATAGGGGCTAGAGCCAGAATTTCCCCTCCTAAATTTCTAAATCCTGTAAGATGACTAGGATGGAAATGAGAGAAAATGTCAAATTGTATGATACCCCCTCTATTCATTTTACCTTCTAGAGAATCATCTGCCATAATTTTTTTTAATGTCTTGGATTTGCAAATTACAAGTAACATAGAAATATAGTCATAAGACTTTTCTATAAACAGTTTCTTAAAGGATGGATATAATTATGTTGTAGATCACAGATGATCTGCATATATAGTGATTCATAAAGTGCTACTCTCATTGCAAAGAACAACAGAGCTTAGAAATTCTCATCCCTAGGTACTAGCATTTTAAAAGTCTCTCACAGTGAATAGACACAGGCACTTTACTAATAATACCATTACTAGTACAATAGTAGGCACTATACTAATAATAAAGGACTAGGAATAAAACTTCTAGAATTTAGCATATAATATATTGATCAAAAGCATTTTGGCTTAAAATTAGGTTGTAAAATAAGAATAAAAGGAGGGCAATAATTATAGGAAGGGTTATTCTTTACTGGGGCTAGGATAGGTAGCTATTCCTCTCCTATAAGCTTTTAAGTGTTGTTTTTCCCAAACATTGCGGCAAAAGAAAAATAAAAGCTGAGAATTAGTGTGTCTTCTTTTACCTGGGATGTGGACACGGGAGATCTACTGTTCAGGCAAACAAAAGTATTTTAAAACACATGGAACAATGACTAACAAGGAAGAAATGTAAGAGTTGAGTCTTATTCTAACTAGAAAATAAGAGTAAACAATAGGCTTCAAAACCAGTCTTTGTTGAAAAAGAAAGTTTTCTAAGTTAATTTGTGGTTTAGTCTGGGCTACTACAACAAAATACCATAGACTAGGTGGCTTAAACACAACAGAAATTTATTCCTCACAGTTCTAGAGACTGGGAAGTCCAAGACCAAGTTGCCAGCAGATTTCATGTCCAATGAGAGCCTATTTCCTGTTTTATAAATGGCCATCTTTTCATTGTGTTTTGATATGGTGAAAAGGGTGAAGGAGCTCTCTTCGGTCTCTTTTATAAGGACACTAATCCCGCCTTCAAGTTACTTCTTTTAACTTCTAAAGAAGTTACTTCAATTAACTTTCTAAAGTCTGCCTCTCCAAATACCATCACATTAGGAGAATAGGTTTCAACATATGAATTTTGGGGGGACATAAATATTCAGTTGATGATATTTTGACACCCTTTTTAGTATGTCAAGATGAGCACCAAATTGATGATAGAATTTTACATAAGGGTGATTGCACTACCCAGATGGAATTGAAAGATTAGAGATAAAGGCAGAGAGAGGGAAGTAGATGGTCAGGCTATTGCCCCAACCTATTTGTCTGAGAGGTTTCAGCAGGAAATGCTAATGTTGGATTATGGTTGTGTTTCTCATTGGGAACTCTGGCCTCCTACCCAAGCCTGGAAGAGGGTATACCTAACTAAACAGAGCAGTGCATCATAGTTAGGCAGACCAAGGGTGTGAGCTCAGTTCTGAGTTCTGCACAACACAGACTTTTGCACACATCCCCAAAGTTCGGCATAAGAATTTATAGAATAACTGGTTGGGAAGTTCACAGAAGTAATGACCATTCCAAGGGCAAAGTTAAGGTCATGTCAGACAATGTTTCACTGCACATATGAGTCACAAACAGAATTTTAGGAGTATCTAAATACCAAACACTAGTCAAAGCTGCAGGAGTGTACTGGGCTTTTAAATCTCTCCAGGAGATTCTAATGTGTAGTCAAGTTGAGAACCACTGCCTTTGGGAAAATTTGCTAACAGACATGAGAGTCTGCTACTTCAAGAAAGCATTGTGAAATGTACTTTCATATATAATATTCTTAATTTCATGCTATTCCTGAGAGTAGAAAGAATTAACCTCACTTTCCTCATGGTAATCTTGAACCTTAAAATAAATGATTTGCCCAGTGAGCTGGGAAGTAGGGATGGGATTCAAATGGATTCTTTAATCAAAACTGAGCTTTTTTCTCATTTAACATAGTCTTTAACACATATTGTTTTCTGTGCTTTTTATCCTTGGATAGGCTACATAATTTATAAAACACTTCTTTGGATATTCTCTCTGGAAAGAGAGAATGCCTTCTATCCATCCTATCCTTCTATACATTCTGGTAATATCTCTTCTTTCAGAATTATAGGAGGATATGCAGTTGAGGACATCATATGGGTTCTTAAGACCACCATCGCCCTGAAATAGGATCATTAAGCCTCTTACTTTGATATTACTCTTTAAAGATCTTCTAAGCTAAAGAATTTCCGTAAGTTACAAGGAGATTCTTCCTCTGACAGATTAGTTGAAGCAATAAAACATTTTACCACCATTCTTACCTAAAAGATCCTGAGATCTATAATAGCTGAGACATAATTAAGCCAAGATTTATAGAGATACTACTGTATGTGAGGTGCCATTCCTGACATAGAGAAGTGTATAGCCTTACAGAAGAGCCAAACACAACAATGATTACAAATCACCACGAGCAGATACTACGCCAGAGATTTTACATGCAAAGTTCAATTAACCCTCACAGCAAAGTTGTGAGTTAGGGGTCATTATTTCTATTTTACAAATAAGGAAACCAAGGAAAGAGAAGTTAAATTACTTGTCCATCACCACACAGCTAATAAGATATAAAGCCTGAATATAATGTGATTTATTTCAAAATAGTAGAAATGGAGTTGTATTTGTTCATCCCTTATTTAAAACAAGGCAAGGAAAGTTTCAGCAAAAAGGTGATACCTGAGAAGGTGTCATTTAAAGTTTAAATGAGAGTGTGACAGACAAATCAAAGACCACACACAAAATGTAACATAAGATGTAATATATCTTGCATATTAGACATATTTTTTCCTGTTGTATCCATCTTAGGGATCCATCTTCAAGATCAGTTGGTTAACCACTAAGATGCCAAGTAAAATCAAGTATACACTTAAAACATAACTACAACTTCTTTAAAAAGGCACATTTTTATTTTGATGAGTGGGGAAAGGTAGGATAATGTCCAGATTAGGCACTATAATATCCTTTGATAAACTTTCCCTAGTAAGAGACCTGGATGTCCGTGATGAGTTTGAGAGGTGCTGCAAGCCCACAGAGGGGCCCGAGTTGTGTTAGCAGTCCAGATCCCCGGCCTCCTTCCCTGAAGTAGCCCAGAGTCCAACCTAGGAGCTGCTCTGGTTTTCAGACACACACTTCTTCCAGCTCACACTCTCTACCCAGCTCATATATAGCGTTTACTACCTGATATCGCAGTTATTCATTTGCATAACAGTTTTCCCCACTCCACTACAAACTTCTACAGGGCAACAATTGCATTCCACAGCACCTATATTCAGTTTCTGGAACCCACTATTTCCTGTTGAATTTAATGGAAAGAATATCACTTTGTGATAGTAAACATCATCCAAAACTAAAATGACAGCCTATTAACCTAGCTTGAAACACCAAATCACTCCCTCACTCCAGAGGATCCATTGTTATTTCCATAGTGACTCCAACCAGAATGTGGTGGTAGATGCCAAAAGGGCCAGATGTACTTCACTATCCATTTTCCTTAGGCTTTTTAGGCCATATGGCTCTTACCATTCCTATAATGAGACTTCGGGTTTAAGATTCAGAAGTCCGTCATTTCCAGAATACACAGCCCAGACATGGAGAGCAGGCTATTTTTTTTCCCAAGTTGACTTGGCTATGGATCATGGTGTGATGAATTTATTATGTATAGCATCAGGCATGGTGCTTTTTAAAAGCAAAGTGCCAGAAACAGAAGCCCATTGATAAAAAAAAAAAAAAAGTCAAAACTTTGCCAATTTTCTCCAAATACCATCAAAGTAAACTATCATCAAATACAAGTCGTTTTCCCCATAAATAACAGCATGGAACAAATTTATTGCATTCTCAAATCCTTTGAAAAGAATAAAAATAACCTCAGAAAGCTTCTCTAATTATTCTGCATATATACAGCAACATGTGAACATTAGAGTATGTCATTGACTAACTGAACGGCTAGGACTACTGAGAACTTTAAACAGGAGAATCTGAACATAGGAGCTAATAATGATAGCATTAAAAGGATGCGCTGATCTTTGCAGTATAGTTTGAAGCCTATAAAGAATCACAAATGACAACAATTACATTTGGATGCAGATAAAGTTCTAAAAAGGGGAACTTTGCCTTCAAGCCGTTTATAATAATGTACCATAAACTCAAGGGATCCTCTTCCATTTTTCTACAGAAACACAGACTTGCTTAATTTCCTGACACTGCACCTTTGATTAATACAGAAATGTCTCCACTCCTATCACACTCTACTCAACTTAATTATACTACTACCATTTTCCAATTTATGTTGGAAACACTACCATTAAAAGTCTGGTTTTAGTGATAGCTCTTCTCTGCATAAAAATATAGGCATTAAATATGTATAATACCATCAAAGGTGAATGCTAGCAAAGAATGGGTAACTAACCAAAGATTTCCTTTAAAAGTTGCTATTAAATTTAAATGATTAAAGCACTAAATACCAAAATTGATGAAGTTGGGACAATAGCCATTACTGTCCAGGAAATTAAGTATCAAAACCAAAGCAGTAGCTTGAATGTAGACCATTGAGAATAGAATCTGTATCATGGTATGAAATCCAGACTTCTGATACTTCATTGAATTTTTGCTGTTAGATTTTTCCATTTCTTCAGCTAGAAACAAAAACATTTAATTTTTTTCTTTAATGGGAAGTATTATTTATTTTGTGGTATGGAAAGGAAGCAAAGCCACAAATGCTTACATTTCACTACACTTCACCTGTACTTTTCTCTGCTCAACTTCTTTAAAACATTATAATTATAATAAAAACAAAAACCACTTTCCCTAACAATGTCTCAAATACTGCAGTTAAGAGCTGGCATTTAATTCTACTAGCAAAGAGGTATAATGAAATTTCATGGACAACATAGGATTGATGTGAAAAGGAAGGCTCGTCTGGAAGTAAAACAAAGCATCCATGGAATGGACAAAATCTTAAAGAGGTAAGATTGAATAAAAACCTAGTACAAAATGATAGTAATACATTAGACTACCTTGTAATTATAGTAGGTAAGGATTTGAAAACTTGAATTGAATTGGCTAAAACAGAAGTTTTTAGACAAAAAACGGTTTCAAACTGTAGGACTTGTAGAAATGTATGGGATGTGTAGAAAGGGAAACTCTCTTACACTGTTGGTGGGAATGCAAACTGGTGCAGCCCCTCTGGAAAATAACATGGAGATCCCTAGAAAGTTAAAAATAGAACTACCCTATGATTCAGCAATTGCACACTAGGTATTTACCCAAAGGACACAAATATATTGATTCAAATAGATACATGTACCTTGATATTCATAGCAGCATTATCAACAACAGCCAAATTATGTAAAGAGCCAAATGCCCAACATCTGATGAATGGATAAAGAAGATGTGGTATACATAAAGTGGAATTTTATATATATATGTCAGCCATAAAAAAGAATGAAACCTTGCCATTTGTAATGATGTGCATGGAGCTAGAGAGCATTATACTAAACAAAATAAGTCAGTCAGAGAAAGACAAATGCCATATGATTTCACTCACGTGTGGAATTTAAGAAACAAAGCAGATGAATGTAGGGGGGAAAAAAGAGAAAAGGGCAAACCATAAAACAGACTCTTAACTATAGAGAACAAATGGAGGGTTGCTGGAGGAGAGGTGGGAGGGGGCATGGTTTAAATGGGTGATGGGTATAAGGAGAGCTTTTGCTGTGATGAGCACTGGGTGTTGTATATAAGGGATGAATCACTAAATTCTATGCTTGAAACTAATATTACACTATATGTTAACTAATTAGAATTTAAATAAAACTTAAAACCAAAAAAATATTTTTAAGATTATTTAATAATGTGAAAATGCGTAAATAATGTTAAGAGGAAAAAAGGTATGATCTCATTTAAAATATATAGAATAAAGATTGTTAAGAAATATCTCAAGTTAACAGAGATTGAAAAATGAGATTATAATTTTCATTTTGTTCTTTGTACTTTTCATACTTTCTAAATACTTTAAAATTATTTTTATAATAAAAGATGCAGTTTAAAAGTTTTAAAATCTTGGGGCGCCTGGGTGGCGCAGTCGGTTAAGCGTCCGACTTCAGCCAGGTCACGATCTCGCGGTCCGTGAGTTCGAGCCCCGCGTCAGGCTCTGGGCGGATGGCTCGGAGCCTGGAGCCTGTTTCCGATTCTGTGTCTCCCTCTCTCTCTGCCCCTCCCCCGTTCATGCTCTGTCTCTCTCTGTCCCAAAAATAAATTAAAAAAAAAAAACGTTAAAAAAAAAATTTTTTTTTTAAAAAATTTAAACAAAAAAAAAAGTTTTAAAATCTTTAAAAGTCTAAAAGAATTCCTATAGATATTGCTTTTTTTTTTCCATACAGAGGCTCCATTTTATCTAATCTCTAATTTGGGTATATTCTTACTATTCCTTAGGTATCCTTCTCTACTGAAAGGAATTTCAGATTTTCTATGTTTGTGAATTCTTTCTAAAATAATCATTTCACCTTTCTTGTTATTAAGAAACATAAATTTATCTGGGGAGAGTGTGGGATTAAGAATATCACCCTAGTTTCTAGGGGTGAAATACCAACTCCAAGAAGATGAGGGACAGGAGAAATAACTAGGATGTTCTTTATTCATTAGAAGTTTACTCTTTTGAGAAACACATCAGCTACAGAATGAGAACCAAAAGTCAAAGAGCTTCAGTATGATTTAGAAATAATGATTGCTGAGTCTTTTTATGTGACAGAACCTGTTCCAGGCTCTATCTAGTTAAAAGAAGGACCATAAGAAGGATTACACTTACATCCTTATATAAGTCAAGATATATCTACTGAGCCCCAATTACGTGCTTGGCATGGGCATTGGGGAACAACAACATTCACTTGCTTAAAATTATCAGAAATAACTATGTTGTAATTGTAATTATGTAAATGCAACTGTGAGAGTTAAGGGCCAAGGGAACAATTCTCAAAATTAAACATGAATAAACAATTTTCTGAATCCCCTTTAGTCTGACAATGAATATCCCAGTGGAATATAAACTGTGGCTATCATTTTGTCCCCAGGGTGGTTTTCTGTCATACTCAAAAGACCCAAAGCCTTATGAATCTGCTTTGGTTCTATCCAGTTTTAACTCAGCCAGCTTAGAGCTGTTACTAATCCAATTGGGTGTGTGTGACCTGGCTAAAGTGGATGGCATAATAGAGCTGTAGATGTTTTGACAATGTCATTTCTTTGCTAGGTTCCAGTTATACAGTTTCATCTATGATTTAGAGGCCAGGTTCTCCATGGTTTAGTAATAATTCACCTGTTTTTATGATGCCAGGGGAATAAAGGATACCCTGGGATCCTTTCAGTCCCCCTAGCTCTGCTTTAGATATTTTTTATCACTCTCACAAACACTATATTGCACTTCAGACAAGTACTGACCAAGAATGTTTCTTGAAGACTAGCAGAAGCTCAATTCAAATAAAAGTAAAGGGTGACCCAAAGGAGATTTTTTTTTAAATGTACTGTCCTCTAACTCTTCTCATAACTGAGGCACAATGCCACTTTTCTGTTTAATTGAGACTGCTAAGCCTGACATAAATTGCCTTCCTGCTCTAGCCCTTTTAAAATATATAGTCAAATATCTTGTTACATTTCACCCTTCAGCTTCTGCTCCAGCCATACTGAGTTTCTTGCAATCCTTCAAGGCCATATGCTCTCTTAGACACTGTTCCTCCCTCTGCTTTCTCTCTGGAGAGTCATGATCTTTTGTTCCTCCCCATCTTCCCCAGGAAACCCCAAGCTTCCTTTGAATAATTCTTACCCATCAACATTCAACTTAGGTTGTAGAACGAATAAATGAATGAATGCCCCTATTCAAAAAGAAAATTTGAATATGCTCTGAGATCCATCAGTCTTATAGTCTCTTTGACAATTAGCTGATTAAACTAATCTGTGTCTGTTAGTAATATGGTAAAGTTGTCACCCGGCGTTGACTGAAGGCAAACCGTCTGGACATGGTCACTGATATACAGCCAGAATAGATAGGCAGTTTGGCACATGCTAAAATTATAGAAGCACATGTACCAAAGACAGAACTTTTTAACATTTGTATTTTCTACTGCTATCTGGTTGAGCATAAATTTTGGGGGGAAATTGAAAATCATTGTTTTGATCACTTCCAGATTGGTAATACAAGCTTTTCCACGAACCAGCTCTCCAGACAAACAACCAAAATTGATGAAAATTTATATATATATAATTTCATATATATACATAAATTTATATATATATAAATTTATATAAATTTATATATATATACACACATACACACACATATATGTATATATATATATATGTGTGTGTGTGTGTGTGTATATATATATATATATATATATATATTAAGGTCTTCAAAAGTTGTCCCAAGGGCACAGAGAAAATTAAGAAACATATAATCAAGAAAATATACTACATCTGAGTAAGAAAAGTAAGAATCTATTACACTTGAGTCATTACCTGCTCCCTCCTTCCCTGGTCCCAGGTAGCCTGATGAAAGCTGCAGTCTTGGCAGGTATAACCAAGAAGATGCTCCTTCTCTCCAAAGCCCACAGTGGATGGGCAGACTACTAACATTTCTCATAATCCCAAGTTTCATGTTCCTAAGTCTAAATTCCAGACAAGTACAGCCAAGGGATTTGGGGCTCCAATTTCTCCACCCAGTTACTGATCATAAGGCAGAGGTTGTACTTCATGTGTGACAGACAGAGGCCCCAGTCAGCCTTTAATAGACCAGAGGCTCAATGCCAGCATGCTGCCAGCTTTTCCCAGTGTGCTAATCAGGAGTAATGCCATTTTGGGAAAAGTAGGATATTGTCTCTGAGCCCTCTGAATAGTGGCTCAGAGGTTTTTGCTGAGGAGGAAAGAGGTAAGTCATGAGAAAAGAGAGCTCTGAAGCTTACCTCAAACAAACTGACTTTATTTGGAACAGAATATGGGAAAGTTAAAGCCCAAGAGTGCTCTCAGTAACAACAGAGATTTGGGTGGTGAGCAATTAAGAGGAGGTTAGTAGCCCTTGATAAATGAGGCCAGCTAGTTTACCAGAAAGAACCAGAAAAAGAGACAATTAAGAAGAGTATTTCAAGAGTCATAATCAATCTCAGAAACTGGCCTTAAAAACTAAATCTGCAAAGGAGTTTGAATTTAATTGGATCAGACTGTGGAGCAATTTATACCTCAGGGTATTGTTGAAACAATACTGCAATCAGATAACAATTAGTAGAGCCTAAAAGCCAAGTATGATACCAACAGAGGCAGCTGACTTAATAGCGTGATCAGAGCAAGAAACAGTCCAAGAGTGCCCTGATAAAGAACCATAACCCCAGAGTGACTGTGCATAGGCAAGATTTCCCCCACTGAGGAGTAATGGCAGAGGCTTCCCTGGGGAAATAGACTTCGTGAAAACCGCCAAAGCCTTAAAACAAATAAGCAAACAATATCAACAATTTCAGGAGTAGAAGAGAGAACACATAAAATTTATTATTCCAGCATTCCATTAAAATTATGAATTATATAAGAAACAAGAACAGGTGACCCATACAGAAGGGAGAAACAGCGGACAACAGAAATTGCCTGTAAAAGGGCCCAGATCTTGGACATAAAGACATCAAATCAGCCATTAAAAATTTATTCAAAAGACTAAAGGAAACCATGCTTAACAAAGTAAGCAAAAGCATCATGTTTAACAAAGTAAGCAAAAGCATCATAATGTCTCACTAAAAAAGAGAGAGTGAGAATATCAATAGATATTTTAAAATTAATAAAAACTAAAAAATAAAATTATAAAATTCTAAAAAAACCCAATGGAAACTTTGAAGTTGAAAAGTACAATAATCACAATAAAAATTTCACTAGAGGGTTTCAACAGCATATTCAAGCTTTCCTTCATATTCAGAAGGAAAAGAATCAGCAAATTTAAAAACAGATCAACTGAGATTTTGCATTCTGAAGAATAGAAAGAAAATAAATGAAGAAAAATGAACAGACCCATAGAGAAATGTGGGACACTGCTAAGTGCACCAACATATGCATAATGAGACTGAGAAAAGAGCAGAAAATATTTAAAGAAATAATGAGTGACAGCTTCTCAAATTTGAGGAAAATCTTTATACATCAGAGAAGCTAAATGAATTCCAAAGACAGTAAATACAAAGTGATTTACAACCAGATACATCATTATTAAAAACATAGAGGGGCGCCTGGGTAGCTCAGTAGATTAAGCATCTGACTCTTGATTTTGGCTCAGGTCAAGATCTCAGGGTCTGGGTTGGAGCCCCATGTTGAGCTCAGCACTCAATCTGCTTGGCACTGGAATCTGCTTGAGATTCTCTCCCTCTCTCTCTCTCTCTCTCTCAAAATAAATAAATAAACATTTAAAAGAAAATAGAAAACCAAAAACAAGCAGAAAATCTTCAAAGCAGCAAGATAAAAAGGACTTGTCATTACAAGAGAACTCCAATAAGGTTAATACCTAATTTTTCATCAGAAACAGTGGAGGCCAGCATGCAGTGGGATGGCATATTCAAAGTGCTTCAGAGAAAACAAAATAAAATATCATATTCAGCAAAGATATGACTCAGATGAAAGCAAAATAGACTTTCCAAAATAAACAAAAACCAAGAGAAATCATTTCTAGCAGATATGTCTTACAGTAAGCACTAAAGGAAGTTTTTAAGGCTGAAGGCAAGAGAATCAGGTAGTAATTAGAATACACACACACTCAGGCATGGGCAAAGATAAATGTGGAATTATCAAATACATCATAAGCACATATCTCTTCATCTTTCTTAAGTAAATTAAAAAGTAGTCCTATAAAACAATATGAATATAATTGTAGGGATTACACTACATAAAAATATATTTGATAATAATAATGCAAAGGTGGAAAAGAGCACAGCTGTACTGAGTATAAAAATGACATTAGATAATAAACTGAATCCAAGAGGACAAATAAAGAGAACAAGAAATGGCAATTTTTTTAATTTGCCATTAATAGAACAAACTCTATAAATACATACTTGTTCTCATTTTTCTCTCAACTTTTTAAAAAATGTAAAAATATGTAAAACAATTATTACAACAATAGATTGTTATTTTTGCCACATGTATAGATGTAAAACGTACAATGATAATAGCACAAATATGGGGAAAAATAAGTAAAGCTACATAGAAAATTTTCTCGGGGGTGCCTGGGTGGCTCAGTCGGTTGAGCGTCCGACTTCGGCTAAGGTCATGATCTCGCGGTCTGTGAGTTCGAGCCCCACATCGGGCTCTGTGCTGACAGCTCAGAGCCTGGAGCCTGCTTCAGATTCTGTGTCTCGCTCTCTCTCTGTCCCTCCCCCACTCATGCTCTCTCTGTCTCAGAAATAAACATTAAAAAAAAAAATTGTATCTGTCTCACCAGAATTAGAATAAGTCAAAGGTATATTCTGATAAGGTAACTGCATATGTTAAGTCCTAGAGGAGTCACTAAGAAAATAAAAGTACAAATGAAAACACATCAAAGAAATTAAAATGTTATATAAAAATAATGTAAGTATTCACTTAATACAAATCAAGTATAGAAGAATTAAAAAAGAGGGGAGAAATGAAATAGACATGAGATTTATTGAAAGCAAAAATTAAAATTGCAGGGGTACCCAGGTAGCCCAGTTGGTTAAGCATCAGACTCTTGATTTCAGCTCAGGTCATGATCTGATGGTTTGTAGGTTTGAGACCCACATTGGGCTCTGCACTGACAGCATGAAGCCTACTGGGGAGTCTCTCCCTCTCTCTGTCCCTCTCCCATGAGTGCACGTGCACATGCTCTCTCTCAAACTAAACAACTAAACTTAACAAAAGTAAAATTGCAGCCATAAATCCAACCATATCAATAATAGTATTAAATTTGAGTGGATTCAAAACCCAATCAAAAGACAGACATTATCAGATTGGATTAAAAACAAGACTCATATATATGCTGTCCATTGGAGATACACTTTAGATTCAAAGATAAAAATAAGTTGAAAGTTAGGAGATGGAAAAAGGATATATCACGCAAACACAACCATAAGAATGCTGGTATGGCTGTACTAAGATGAAATCAATTTAAAACTTTACTAGGCAATGTAACTGGCTTAACATTAAACTACATGCATTCTTATACTAAAAATAAATAAATAAGTAAACAAACAAACAAGTAAATAAAGTTACCAGAGATAGAGAGGAACATATTAAAACGATAATGTGACAATCCATAAAGAAGACATTATAATTATAAACATATATGCCCCTAACATCGAAGCCCCAAAAGATATGAAGAAAAGCTGTTAGAATCAAAAAGAAAATAGATAATTAAAATAATAATTAGAGACTACCATAGTAACTTTCAATAAAGGAGAGAAGAACTAGGTGGGAGATCAAAATGAAAATAAAAGACTTGAACATTATAAACCATCTAGACCTGACTAACATCCAAAGACAATAGAATACAAATTATTCTCAAGTGAGGGGCGCCTGGGTGGTTCAGTTGGTTAAACGTCTAATTTCAGCTCAGGTCATGATCTCACGGTTCATGAGTTCAAGCCCCAAGTTAGGCTCTACGCTGACAGCTCTGAGCCTGGAGCCTGCTCTGGATTCTGTGTCTCCTTCTCTCTCTGCCTCTCCCCTGCTTGTTCTCTGTCTCTCTCTCTCTCTGTCTCTCTCTCTCTCTCTCTCTCTCTTTTTTTCTCTCTCTCTTTCAAAAATAAATAAACATTAAAAAAATTTTTTTGCTCAAATTATTCTCAACTGCACATAGGATATTCTCCAGTAGAAACTATATGCTGGTCATAAAGGATTCCTCAATACTTTTAAAAGGATTAAAATCATACAAAGTATAGTCTCTGACTACAATGGAATAATGACATTAGAAATAAGTAACAGAAGGAAATTTTGGAAATTCACAAAATGTAGAAATTGCAATGCCCTTTTAAATAACTAATGGATTAGAGAATAAATCACAGGATAAATTATAAAATAATTTGAAAAGAATTAAAATGAAGACAAAAACATATAAAAAATTATGAGATGCAGCAAAACTCAAGCATAGAAGGGAAAATTATAGCTATAAATGCTTATATTTTTAAAAAAGAAGAAATATATCAAATTAATAACCAGCCTTCCACCTTAAAACAGTAAGGGGGAAAAAAAAGAGCAAACTAAACCTTATAGCAAGCAGAAGATGTAATAAAATTATGTCAGAAATTACTGGAAAGAAATTATTATTTTTTTAAATAGAGAAAATAAACAAATCCAAATGTTAATCCAAAAATCAACAACATTGGAAAGTTTTAGGCTAAAAAAGAAAAAGAAAGAAAGGACTCCAATCTATATAATCAGGAATGAAAGTGAGATATCACCAATGACAATTGTATGACAACAAATTTGGTAACTTAGATTAAATGGCTAATTTCCTAGAAAGACACAAAGTACAAAAGCAAGAATAAAAAGAAAATCTGAATATTCTAATAACAAGTAAAGGCATTGAATTAGTGATTTCAAAACTTCTCACAAAGAAAATCCCAGGCCCAGATAACCTCATTGGTAAATTCTACCAAACATTTAAAGAAGAATTAATACCAATTCTTCAGAAACTCCTACAAAAAATAAAAGATGAAGACAGACTTCCCAACTCATTCCATGCATCCAGTATTACCCTGATACCAAAATTAGACATAGACAACACACAAAAAAAGAAAACCAAAAAGCAACATCTGTCATGAATAAAGACAAAGAAATTCTCAACAAAACATTAACAAATAGAATCCAGCCATACGTAAAAATGAATATACACCATGGCCAAGTGTGATCTATCCCAAGGACATAATGTTGATTTAACATCCAAATTCAATTAATATAACACACCACATCAATCTAAAAAGGGGGAAAAAAAACATATAATCATCTCAATAGTCACAGAAAAGTTTTTGACAAATTTGATACCCTATCATGAAAATTAAAAAAAAAACAAACACGCAACACACTAATAATTAAAAAAAAATTCCCAATCTGAAAAATGGCATGTGTAGAAATCCCACAGCCAATATCATATTTAGTGGAAAAAGACTAAAGACTGAATGTATCCCTTCTAATATTAGGAACAAGACAGGGATATCCACTCCTATCACATCTACTCAACTCACACTTGGTGATTTTAAAATTTACTACAAAGCTATAGTAATCAAGACAGTATGGAACTGGAATAAGGGTAAATATAAATATAAACATCAAGGTAATAGAATTAAGAGTTCAGATAAAAACCTTTGTTTTGATCCTCAAAGTAGATCAAAGGCTAAATAGAAGAGTGAACACTGTAAAACTCTAAGAACAAACCATAGACGTGAAATTTGGTGTCCTTGGATTTGGCACAGTTGTAGTTATGACACCAAAAGAACAAGTTGGCAAAGAAAAAAATAGACTTCACAATTGGATTTCATCAAAATTATTATTATTATTATTATTATTATTATTATTATTATTATTATTTGATTGAAAGATACTATCCCCAAAGCTAAAAGACAATCCATATAATGGGAAAAAAATATTCACAAAGTATATATATATGATAACTATATATACAATATATAAAGATTATGTCAATCATAAAAAATTAAAAATTGTCAAATCTGAATCTGAATAGCTTCTTCTTCAGATAACATAAATAAATGCCCAATAAATACACACTAAAATCACAACATAATTAGACACTGGAGAAATGCAAATCAAACCACAATGAAATGCCACTTTACACCTACTAGGATGACTATAATAAAAAAGACAATAAGAAATGTTAGTGAGGATGTGGAGAAATTGGAACCCTCATTCTTTGCCTGTGAGGATGTAAAATGGTGCCGCTTTCCTGGAAAACAGTCTGGCAGCTCCTGAAGATTTAATCACAGAGTTAATATATGGTCCAATTCTACTCCAAAGTATCTACCCAAAAGAAATGAAACTTTTATCTACACAAAAACTGTTACACTAATATTCATAGCAGCATTATTCATAATACATGAAACGTGGAAACAATCCAAATTTCCATCAACTGATGAACAAATTAAATGTGTTATATCCGTACAATGAAATATTATTCAGCAATAAAAAATAATAAAGTACTAATACATACTACAGAATGGATGGTCCTTGAAAACATTAAGCAAAGTAAAAGAACCCAGTCATGAAGGTCCACATATTGATTCATAAACTGGCCCCATATAAAAAGTGAAAGGAGAGACCAAAGAAACAGGCAAACTACTCCAAATTGGTAGGTGGCAAGTTTAATGAACAAACTTAAGAGGCTTATCTTGGACAGATGCAAGATGAGTAGATCTCCACACAAGCCCACAAGAATCTTTAAAGTTTGTTTAGAGGCCTTACCTGGATTCAGTCACACCTACAAACCAGACGTCTCAACAACAATTTACTTTCAAGGTTGTGTCCTTAGAACAGCTCTCACTGCAGAAATGGTAGGTAAAACATACATTCCAAGTAGAGGGGAGGGGGTGAGGAGTCTGATTGCTTGGGTCTAGCTCATGGGTCGACTGGTGGTAATGTCCTCTGATTACCTCCTCCAACAATATGATATAATTATATTTGCATGAAATGTCAAGAGCAGGCAAATCTTTGTAGACAAAAGGTAGATTAGTGTTTACTTAGGGATGGAAGTAAGGAATTGGGGGAAACGGTGAGTGAGTGTTAAAGGGTACTGTGTTTCTTTTGGGGATGATGGAAATATCCAAAATGTTGGGTTTTTAAAAAAATTTTTTTTAATGTTTAATTTTGAGAGAGACAGAGTGCAAGTGAGGAAGGGGCAGAGAGAGAGGAAACATAGAATCTGAAGCAGGCTTGAGGCTTCGAGCTGTCAGCACAGAGCCTGATGCGAACCCATGAACCATGAGATCATGACCTGAGCCAAAGTCAAACTAACTGACTGAGCCACCCAGGCACCCCGGGTGATGGAAATATTCTAAATTAGACTGTGGTGATGGTTACACAATATGTATTTGCTAAAACCACTGAATTTTACACTTTAAATTTTTTTTTTCAACGTTTATTTATTTTTGAGACAGAGAGAGACAGAGCATGAACGGGGGAGGGGCAGAGAGAGAGGGAGACACAGAATCGGAAACAGGCTCCAGGCTCTGAGCCATCAGCCCAGAGCCTGACGCGGGGCTCGAATTCACGGACCGCGAGATCGTGACCTGGCTGAAGTCGGACGCTTAACCGATTGCGCCACCCAGGCGCCCCTGAATTGTACACTTTAAATGGAAGAGTTGTGGATATGTGAATTACATCTCAATAAAGGTGTTATATTTTTTTAATCATTATTATTTCCTCATGGACATACATACAATGGTAAGATTACCTTCCAGCACCTTAACAGTCAAAACTACAAAAATAACTGATATCACTAAGGAAGAGTCTTACAATCTGGGATTTGACATTGTTTTCAGTGTGTGCAGAACAGTATCACCGCAGGAAACTTTTCCAACAAGCAATTTGGTCTGTTTGAAATTTACACTGGAAATTTGACAAAATATCTAAGAATCAGTCATTGAATTACAGAACACCTTATGGAGAGAGTGCTTTCGCTTTTGAGCATATCTTCATTACTAGTTATAAGCTAGAAGTCTGGGAGATTACCTCCAAGAGCTTCCACAGATGTTCTTCCATAATACAATGTTCTGTAGTTGCTGAATTGCATTTGTTTACTTACGGATTGTCCTAGCAGAAAACATATTCATGAAATTAGTTGTAGAGTGTTTGGAGAGAAAAAGAGAGGCATAAAAAGTTTTAGGAAAACATAACCTCAACAGAAATTACTTAGTCAGAAGTATAGTTTCTGAATGTAAACTCAATGTCTTTAATTAACCATTGGAAAGAGTTTATTTTTTGTGAATATAACAAAATCACGTTCAGAAATTTAAAAAAATAATGAAAATAACCTATGTGAAGATTGACAGTGTTTTTAAAGGTATGTAAGAAAAAGTCTTTTTATATAAAGAGTTTAATTACATAAATATTCAAATTAAATAATATCCCTTTCAAACAACAAAAACCAATGGAAAGAATTGTTCTTTTGCTAGATACCTTCTTGTAATTTAACTGACCCTTAAAGGAAAAAAAAGTATCAAAATGAGGGGTTTTGGTGTCTTTGAGTGTAACTTTTGTATAAGGAAAATATTATTCCATACTTATATAATTAATATTTAATTAATTCTAAAATTTTACAATTCTAATCCTTCCCTATACTTTTAATTTAAATATGTGAATCTTATTCTATTCACAACTCTGGAAAATTTTAACAATTACTTTTTTTTAAAAATTTTTTTTAACGTTTATTGATTATTGAGAGACAGAGCGAGACAGAGCATGAGCATGAGAGGGGCAGAGAGAGGGGTGAGACACAGAATCCAAAGCAGGCTCCAGGCTCTGAGCTGTCAGCACAGAGCCCAGCAAGGGGCTCTAACTCACAAACCGAGAGGTCAAGACCTGAGCTGAGGTCGGGCGCTCAACTGACTGAGCCACCCAGGCGCCCCAACAATTACTTTTAAGAGGCAACTTACTTATTTAAATGTCCTTAAATGTTTTATCCTGAATTTATAAATTTAGCATATTGCATTTTACCTTTAAGTACATTAATTGTCTAGTAAATCTTCCCAAATTACTTACAGATTTCTTATAAATATAAAAAATTAAACTTATATTCAATATTAATTTATCATTAAAATAGCAATACTTTTTACAAATTTAGGAAAATCCTGTTATCCTGCTATAAAAAATTCAAAATTACTAGGTGACAAATTCTTTTTTAATAATTTTTTTTAACATTTATTTATTTTTGAGACAGAGAGAGACAGAGCATGAACGGGGGTGGGGCAGAGAGAGAGGGAGACACAAAATCGGAAGCAGGCTCCAGGCTCTGAGCCATCAGCCCAGAGCCTGACGCGGGGCTGGAACTCGCAGACCGGGAGATCGTGACCTGAGCTGAGGTCGGACGCTTAACCGACTGAGCCACCCAGGCGCCCCGTTAGGTGACAAATTTTTAATTGGAATCACAAGTCTTATCTGTTAGGAACTTTAAATTGCCAAATTTTACTCTCAAAATGCCAAATTATTTTAAATGTTACAAGTACTCAAAGTACCAAACATGCACAGATTATTTCCAAATATAACATAAAACTATGAATACTATGGATTTATTTCCTCATCTTCTCAAAATTTAATGTTCAATCTTCCCAAGATCAAGTATGATCATTTGCAAAAGACAATTATGTGTTTTCAACAATGTGGGTTTATCGTGCAATGTAGTTTGGGGTTTTCTTCCCTAAAAAGTAGGAGGTTCACTTCTCAGCTAGCTGAGGCTGCCTGTCAGCCATAGATTTGGATCGGATATAACCGTATAGCCATGAAGAGCTTTTTTTTTTTTTTTTTTTTTTTTTTTTTTTTTACCTTCGTAAGAGACAAGTAGGTCTGTCTTTTTGTCCCACTAAATCATTATGCCCTTTAAATGGAGTAATCCTGACACGTCTGGGTGGCTCAGTCAGTTAAGCGTGGACTTGGGCTCAAGTCATGATCATAAGGCGTGGGAATTCAAGCCCTGCGTTGGGCTCTGTGCTGACAGCTCAGAGCCTAGAGCCTGCTTCAGATTCTGTGACTCCCTCTTTCTGCCCCTCCCCTCCTCATCTCATGTGCGCGCTCTCTCTCTCTCTCTCTCTCTTAAAAATAAATAAACATTAAAAAAAATTTAAATGGAGTCATCATACAATCCACACTCCTGGAACAAAATATACATATTATCTAATTCTTAAGCATAATTATATTCTTGACATACTATAGTTTCCATTCTTTGATTGGATCCAACTAATCTAGTTACTGCTAGATCCATGTCTAAATTATTTTTATAAACTTCTTTCCTAGGAAAGCCAAAGTCTTTGTACATATTTATAGATATTTAAATAACATACACTATGATTCTGAATGTCTCTCATGGCTTTGTCTATCTCTAACAGTTATAGCACTAAAATCATAATAATAAAATTAATTATTAATAACATTAATTATTAATCATGATTAATAACAATGAGGGCTTTCCCCCTCTTCTTTCCCCACAGCATTATAAACTCACTCATTCATTTAATAAATCCTTAAAAAGCATCTACTAAGCAGTAGGCAATTATCATATCATGCTGTAAGTATGTATTTACATGCTACTTTCTAGCATAGCCACCAATTTTAGCCAATGTACAAGCAACACAATGTCTGGTAGGCAGTAGGCACTAAACGCATGGAGGAATTAAGAATTGCATGGTATATATGGCAGGCACTTGACTTCTCTTACTCCTTCACTCTCTTCTATCAACATCAAACAAACAACAACCTCGATAACAGAAGACTTTAATCATTTTAATATATCCAGGTCATTTTGATGCACCAAATTTTGAGCATTAAAAGTCTAAGGTACTTGGGTGGCCCAGTCCAGTAAGTGCCTGACTCTTGATTTCAGCTCTGGTCATGATCTCATGGTTGGTAAGATCAAGCCTGCTATCAGGCTGTTTGCTGATAGTGCAAAGTCGGGTTGGGATTCTCTCTCTCTTCTGTCTGCCCCCTCCCTTTTTGCACAGGCATTTGCACATGCACTCTCTCAAAATAAATAAATAAACTTAAAAATAAACTTAAAAAAAGTAACAGTTCTTATAGGGTCCTACCTATAAAGTGCTTATCACAGTGCTTGGCACATAGGATGTAGTTAAAAAGTGTTAGCTATTTTGACAATACAAAGAACAATCAGATCAAAGACAAATCAGATCATTCGGGAGTCATTCCAAAAGATAAAAAATAGTAAACATTGTGGATGATTTTCCAGTTCAGATCTCAGTTTTAATTAAAGTGGAACCATCATTTTCAAGTCTCCTGTATTTGACACAATACACTAATAAATGACAACTATATGGCTGTGGAAAGCAAATATTTTTGCTGGAGTCATTGTTCGTTTGCCCAATGCTGGCTCATGAATATCTCTTCCTTTGTTATCCCAATCAAAATAAATTTCACCAAAGTAATGAACAAAGAGGAATAAGGCACTGAACATAGTCTAATTTACCAGCACACACACACACACACACACACACACACACACACACACAAAGCCAGTAGAAAGTACAGTTAGAGGCTGCATTATACTCTGAAATATAAAATGCTCATGTCTTGTTCCACAAAACACATAAATGGTGCAGCACGTGTACTGCGACAATAGCAGAAAAAGGAAAGCACTTAGTCTACTTTCTTTTCTTCAGTGGCATGGTTTCTCTAACTCCTCTCTGCAGTTCCTTCAGAAATATTTGCTGCCTGGAAGAACACTGTGTGCTCATTTGGTGATTATAGAATATTGATAAATGACAACTTTGAGATGAAGGAAGTGCTAAGACTATGTACAGAGAAGAGGACACAAAAAAATGTTAACACCTAGGTAGAATGCATTGTTGTAGAGCAAATAATGCACAGTTAGGGCTCAAAAAACCTCTGAAATCAACCCTTTTCCTCAGTACTCCAAGCACCAGGATCCAGGAATGTAGTAGAAAGCATCCCTCAGACACTGCTTGGCACTCCAAGGACAAAATGGTTTTCTGAGTTTTCGCCTGGGGGCTACTGGACACCTCTTGATGCAAAAAAGCAGAATGCTAACTAAAACGTGAAGTGAGAAGTATTTGAATTTTGATGGGTGCAATGTCTCTCTTTCTTTAAACTTCAGACTTACTCCAGAAATCCCTTAGTACTCAGTGTGTTTTAAATGCAATAGAGTCTAAACAAGCAGCTGTTAGATATTGCTCATTCTATGACTCAAACTTTCTGTGTTTTTCAGTAAGACAGCTGCTATTCTCTAATTCCTTCCAAAGTTCTAAAATATATTAAAGAAAAAGAAAGGCCCAGATGATCAGCATGTGGAATGAACATGTGAAGCAATAAAGCTATTAAAGGAAGTATGTAGAATGGAGAAAGCATACTCAAAATGTCAGGGGAAGAAGAAGAAAAGAACATCAAACACAGCAACAATATGCAATAAATGTGGTTTTGTTATGTGTATGTCTATTAGGGCATATCTACTTTGTTCATTGTCTTTATCCAGCTCTTAGCTAGATGCCTGGGATATATTGGGTATTCAGTAAAGATTTTTTTTTACGAAATTTATTGAATTTAGTGAGTGTTCCACAATTGAGAATTCTGAGCATTAATTTTGGGCTGTTACTCAATTTTGATACCTCAAGTTATAGAAATACAATGCAAGCCTATATATTTTTATGCCTTTCAGGTGACATTTTTTGAGCATAACCTATTTGAAATCTTTGTGATAAGAGAATTACAGTTGAAAAGATTTTCTTACTTTATGGACTGATCCAAAAGGAATGTTTCTTTCAAATGCCTGTTTCCAAATGGAGGGAAACGTAAAGATAACTTATTCTGTACCATGCATTATTTCATTAAAACATACAATCTTTCTCAGTGAGGTATTATTATTATCCTTTCATAGAGGAGGAAACTGAGGCTTAGAGAAGTTAAATAACTTGCCCAAGGGAAAAAAAAACTAGTAAACCTGATTATCTGAGTTTTAAAATTCAGCATGTATGGCTCCAAACTTCATGCTCTTTAACCATTAATTACACCAGAGACCATAGAGATGGCATCTGATAAGACAAAACAAAGCTTTTTTTTTTTTTGTAACATTTATTCATTTTTGACAGTGAGAGAGAGCGTGAACAGGGGAGGGGCAGAGAGAGAGGGAGACACGGAATCTGAAGTAGGCTCCAGGCTCTGAGCACAGAGCCTGATGCGGGAGCTGGAACTCACTGACGGCAATATCATGACCTGAGTGAGCTGAAGTTGGATGCTTAACTGACTGAATCACCAGGTGCCCCAAAACAAAGCTATTTTAAATCAAGAGGAGATGCCATACAGTAGACAAGTCTTAACAAAAGCTTAATTTTCCTTGATATCTTCACTATTTTAAGACATCGACATTTTTAGAGTCTTTATAAAGTGTTACTAAAATTGGTGAGTATTAAGAAATTTACATTGCACTCTCCAGAAAGTATAATGTTATCCAGTTTTCCAGTTGTTTTTCATTTGAGGATATAAAGCAGAATGTATTTTCCAAAGGAAGACATACAAAGATAGATAATTAGATGATAGATGTCTAGATAGATAGATAGATAGATGATAGAGAGAGAGGGAACGAGATACTATCCAGCTTGCTCTTCCTACCATGTAATGTAGATACATTTTTTTCCCTCTTAAGACTTTTTTTTTTTATATATGAAATTTATTGACAAATTGGTTTCCATACAACACCCAGTGCTCATCCCAAAAGGTGCCCTCCTCAATACCCATCACCCACCCTCCCCTCCCTCCTACCCCCCATCAACCCTCAGTTTGTTCTCAGTTTTTAACAGTCTCTTATGCTTTGGCTCTCTCCCACTCTAACCTCTTTTTTTTTTTTTTTCCTTCCCCTCCCCCATGGGTTCCTGTTAAGTTTCTCAGGATCCACATAAGAGTGAAACCATATGGTATCTGTCTTTCTCTGTATGGCTTATTTCACTTAGCATTACACTCTCCAGTTCCATCCACGTTGCTACAAAAGGCCATATTTCATTTTTTCTCATTGCCACATAGTATTCCATTGTGTATATATACCACAATTTCTTTATCCATTCATCAGTTGATGGACATTTAGGCTCTTTCCATAATTTGGCTATTGTTGAGAGTGCTGCTATGAACATTGGGGTACAAGTGCCCCTATGCATCAGTACTCCTGTATCCCTTGGGTAAATTCCTAGCAGTGCTATTGCTGGGTCATAGGGTAGGTCTATTTTTAATTTTCTGAGGAACCTCCACACTGCTTTCCAGAGCGGCTGCACCAATTTGCATTCCCACCAACAGTGCAAGAGGGTTCCCGTTTCTCCACATCCTCTCCAGCATCTATAGTCTCCTGATTTGTTCATTTTGGACACTCTGACTGGCGTGAGGTGATATCTGAGTGTGGTTTTGATTTATATTTCCCTGATAAGGAGCAACGTTGAACATCTTTTCATGTGCCTGTTGGCCATCCGGATGTCTTCTTTAGAGAAGTGTCTATTCATGTTTTCTGCCCATTTCTTCACTGGGTTATTTGTTTTTCGGGTGTGGAGTTTGGTGAGCTCTTTATAGATTTTAGATACTAGCCCTTTGTCCGATATGTCATTTGCAAATATCTTTTCCCATTCCGTTGGTTGCCTTTTCGTTTTGTTGGTTGTTTCCTTTGCTGTGCAGAAGCTTTTTATCTTCATAAGGTCCCAGTAATTCACTTTTGCTTTTAATTCCCTTGCCTTTGGGGATGTGTCGAGTATCCCTCTTAAGACTTAAACGGGGTTTGAGTTTTGTAACTTCCTTGACCAATAAAATGAGGCAGAAATAATGTTATGCAACTTTGGAAAGTAGATAAAAAATGGCAATATGGCTTCCATCTCACTGTCTCAGGAGGCTTGCCCTGGAAACTAGCCACCTATTTCTGGTAAGGAAACCCAGACCACATGGAGAAGCCATGTTGGTGTACTGGGAACACTTTCACCCAACCCAACAGACAACATTGGCATTTAGACCTGCGAGAGCTATGTCCCTTCACATCATCCCAGTCCTCAGTCCTTGATTCTTCTAGTTGATACTCTAGGTATCATAGATGACAGACAGTCTCCATACTGTGTGCTGCCTGAATCTCTGACCCACTGAATCCATAAGATATAATGAGTGATATTAGTTGTTTCCAGTCACTATGATTTGGGGGTAATTTGTTCCATACAGAAGAGAAGCCAGGCTTCTCATCAAGTATAATTTTCTACAAATAAAATCTAATCACAGAAATACTAGGTATTCAGATGTTCCTAATAAACATCTCTAAACATTAACCAAACCTACCTTTGAACCCAGAAGCACTAAGCTTATTATATAACAAAACTACACTGTGGGGATAGGATAACATATTATAGTGGAAAATATATAGGCTGTTTGGTCAGACTATCTAGTTTCAGATCCTAACTTTACCACTAACTGTCTGTTTGACCTTGAGAAATTTACCTCACTTCTATGCACCTCATTTCCTCATCCATATAGTGGCAACAATAGTACTAACTACAATCATTACTCTATCACAGCCATAAATTACTTCCATATGATAAATACAAATTTTTAAAGTGCCACACAGCTTTGGAAGGTGAAATAAATAATATGAGAAAACTTCACAATTTGGGAATTCTTCTGTATTTAAAAAAGTATATATCATATATGATTTACATATATATATTCTTGTGTATTAGAATTCATGTCTATATACATATATACATATATCCTGGTATATATGTATGCATATATATACATATATACACTATCTTGTGATAATATTTACATAAATATTTACATAATATTTACATATTTACATAAACCACAAGAATAGAGAAGGTGGGAGAGTAGCAGTATATGGAAATGAAAATATACCTGTCAGATCTCCTACTGTGCAAAGCATAAATGACCAAGAGCTCAGCTGCTGCACTCCAAAATGCATTCCTGCATTCACCCTGAGGCTGCATTTCCTATAAGGTGCTCTCAGCCAAGGAGAGAGCTTTAGAGAATTACTAATGCAGGTCAAGTCCTGGGAGACATGGGACTTCTCTGATGGGTGACTTTGGCTTGATCAATTCCATCAACTTTACTGAACTCTCTAAGGACAGAATTGCTGTTTAAGACCCTTCCACTCAACGTTCCTTCCTTCCTCTCTTTTTCAAAAGTACTCAACCTGCAAAATGGTCTCACAGCTTCTCCAGCCTTCCTCAGGCCTCCTCACCATTCTTCCTCGCAGGTATTTCCTATCAGGAACAATATATCTTTGATACATCTAAATCAACCTAGCGTCTGCTGCTTACAGCCAACCTCAAACTAACGCAAGCAATAGGAAAGTTCAGAAAACTTTCGAAAAAGAATACAGAGTCTTAACTCAGCAAAGTTAAGAAGCCTGCACAAGAATGACAAAAAGATACAAGCCAGTTCAAGTCCCACAACCGTTGAAATGTACACAAATTAGAGCCATAAAGCATCAGGGAAGATGGTATTTGGGATGTGACTGAAGCAAGACCAGTGGTTAAAAATGAAAATCTAAATAAGAGACTTTGTAAAACCAGGTCCCATCCTCACTACTTATAACCAGAAGAGAGGAGAGCATATGTGTGAGGCACTGAACTAAGAATGAAAGGGAGAAGATGATTTAGAAATGATCTTTTTTTCATCTACCTAAAATGAGTAACAGGATATTCTACATAGCTGAGAGAGAGATTAAAGAGGGGCAGAGTGGGGGAGAGAAGGAAGGAAGGAAAGAAGAAAGGAAGGATGGAAGGGAGGGAGGGAGGCAAGAAAGAAGTAAGATAAATTATTATTTTCAGGTACTAGGTTTGGCAGATTCAGCAAATAAAAATACATGGTGTTTATTAAAATCTAAATTTCAAATAAACTAATCTTTTAACATAATATGTTACATGCAATAATTAAGAATACTTCTATAATAAAGTATTTATTATTTATCTGAAATTCTAATTTAATTGGGTGTTCTGTATGTTATCTGCAGCCTTACGAGGTACACCACTAAAAATTTTCAAAATACCAAAAATAAAAGGAAAACCTTAAAATCTTCCAGAAAGTAATGTATAATAATTAGGAATAAGAAAGACACCTAAAAGCAACCACAAAAGATAATCAAAAATTGAGTCATATCTTTAAAATTCCGTGGGAAAAATTATTTTCATCCTAGAATTCTATGCCCAGACAAATTGAGTTAGGATAGATATTCACAGACATGTGAAATCTCAAAATTTTACTTCCCATAGCCATAAAGATCTAAATTTAGCATTGATGCAAATAAGATTGTAATATAACCATATTGGATGGACTGAGGTAAGAGAAATTGGGAGTGGCTAGAGATACAGAGAGACAGTGTTGCAAACTGTGAGGGCGTAGGCAGCCTCTTAGCAGGGCTCCCGTGGCCCTACCTCCTGATGTTCATTTCCTTGTGTGACTCCCTCCTGCATTATGCTGAAGTTCATCTGTGCAGAAATGATATTATGCCATGCCCAAGATTAGGTTATAAAAATGTACCGTATCTTTTGTAACCCAAGAACACCTGTGCCTGTGCTGGGAGTAGTCAGCTGTTGTGCCTTAAGAACACTCAGTGCCCTGTGGAGTAGCCCGTGTGGCAAAGAACTAAAGCTTCTTTCCAGCAACCCCAAGAGTGAGCCTTTTTGGAGTCAGACCCTTCAAACCTCCCCCACCGTCAAAGCGTCAAATGATGCAGCCCCAGTGAATAGCTCAACAGCAACTTCTTGTGAGACCCTGAGCCAAAACCACCCAGCTAAGTAGCTCCAAGATGCCTGGCCCTCAAAATCTGTGAGATAATAAATATTTCTGGTACTAAGCTATTAGATTTTGGGGTAGTTTGTTATGAAGTAATAAACAACTAATATGAAGGGTAATTGCAAATCCTAGTTTTCCACAATAGAAAGTAAAATAGAATAGTATTGTTTATTTTTTAATTTCGTTGTTGGTATAAATGCCTAAAGAAATACCTGAAAGATTACAAAATCATTTTATCTGTGGAGCAGGACTCTAGATTTGTGGAAGGACGTGAATTACTATGATTTTTTTTCTTATAATTATTTTTATAACCCATTATAAGATTTTAACATAATTTGATTTTTTAAAAATAAGTACTGTGTATGTAGTAAATGGATAAGTTCATTTACTACTGAAAATGTAGTTGTCCAACGGAATGATTGTGTTTAACCTGTCAATGTAAGCAAATTTTGTTAGCTTTTACTCTAGAAAGAAATCCACATATACACATATTGAAGAAATGAAGTAGAAATAATCAAATCTTCTTTTTTACCCACATATCTGACACAAAACAGGTTAATAGATGCTAAATATTATATGTGTTTTTGCCATTAGCATTACTATTTCACATTATACGAAGTGATGCTTAACTCCCCCATCCAATTGGCTTAAGCGGAAAACAGTTGAATTCAGAAAGAACTGAGTAATTTTTAAATTTTCCTTTAAAAAGATTGTCTCTGTATTTTCACAGCAATCCACTGTTGTTTTTCTTTTTTTCCTCCTAGTTTTCGATCACTTAGGTCACTTTTCCCCTCCATCGGCATAGATAATTGAGCTGACTTCATGTTTGGTTGAACCAGCAGTAGGGATCTAACAGAATGAATTATTATCTTTCTCTCTGGATCCTTGCCAGAACAATGTGCTGAGTCCCTGCCTTCCTATTGAACAGTGCAGCTCTGAGGCTGGTTTGGATAATAAAATAAAAATTCCACACTTCATTTTAGAAGTAACACCCCTAACACTATTTTAGTACAAATAGCACCAATATGGCTTTTAAGTACCACAGCTGGAACATCATATTTGAAGCCCGTTTATAGGCTGACTTCAGATATAAACAGAGTACATATACATCCACATGTAGTATAATTTAATGATACTGGGTAGGTAATTCTATTCAAACTAGCTCCTCTTTTGCCACCAGTATCTGCCATTTCATTATCAAAAGGTGTATTGAACAGGGTCATTGTTCAAAGTTTCTTAGTAAAATGCACATATCCCTGGGAAGCATAATAATTTGCAGAGAAGTCCCCATGCCTCAAAATTATATAAACCCTGCTGAAGAAAGAAGCTAATGGGAAAATCATTGACTGGTATAGTGGAAGAAGGACTGCACTAGCTGTAATAGGAAATATGTCGAGAGCAGAGAGCTTTCCCCAAACTGCAAGTAATCTAGCACTACCCCACCTTGGGTTCTAATCAGGTAGATTTTTCATATGGCTAGATTTTTTTTTCCCCACAAATTTCCCCAATTGATATAGTGAAAAAAAATCACTCAATATCAGCTGGAATATCAGGATCAACTGTTTGAAGACCTGGGATATAATGCAAATACAAACAAGTTAAATCATGTTGTTGTTAAAAGGCCTCTCCCAACACGATACAATTGTAGTTCACTCCTTCTATCACAGCCAGACATCAGTTTCACTCAACAAATCCTAAGTTTTCAAGTACCACACAGCTTTGAAAGGTAAGGAAACAATCTGAGAAAATTTCATAATGTGGAATGCCTATGCTTCCCTTTTTGCCACAGTGGCTTTTCTCAACTGGAAGTTAACAGGTAGTCTTAGACCCTCTAAGCTCCTTCCAGAATGCTGCGTGCTGTCCTTATGCTGCAATGTGGTAAATAGACCATGCTTGTTTCTCTTCTCTCTGCAAAGGCACAATTAAAATGACCAGTCAGACTCAGGGGTCTCACTCTGTTAACTCTCATGGATCTTTTTTCTTTGCCTTTGCTGAGTGGAGTTTCAAAGTCATGCTGCAAAGGGCATAAATATATAGAGAAAGAATTGAGGACATTTTTACAATTAATCTATTATAGTTGATTATTTTCTAAAAAGATGAAATAAATACCTGGGACTCCACCACCCAAAAGAATAATCAGTACTCTGGCAACAACCTATGTCTAACAATATGGTTTCCTAATCACCCCACTGCCCTTCTCCTCAACCCAAAGTAACCATCATCCTGAATGCCATGTTCGTCCCTCTCTGGCATCTATTTTTGTATTATTTTTTTTATTGCATATACAAAGTTAGTTTCAATTGTTTTACATTTTTTTAAAGATTTTATTTTTAAGTAATCTCTACACCCAATGTGGTACTCGAACTCACAACCCCCAAATCAAGAGTCACACGCTCTACCAACTAAGCCAGCTGGGCACCCTCATTGTTTTTAATTTTTAAGCTTTTTCAGGCAGTATTTAATCTTTCAGAACTTTTTTATTTACTATTATGTTGCTAATATTCAGCCATATAGTTGCCTTCACTGGAACTTATTCCTTTCAACTGCTATATCGTATTCCAGTGTGTGACTTCATTTCACTTTCCTATTTGTTTTTTGACATATTACCCCTAAAGTTATTAAATCCTGTAAACCACCTTTAGTAATTTCAATATTCCAGTGTGCAACACATTCTGGGGTAAGGTCTTTCAACTAAATATTACCTGACTCTCAATAGTTACATGGGCAAGACTAATTTATGCACTTTCCACAAAAAGCTCAGGTGAAAAGAATATTGTTCATTGTATCTCCCTTTCATTAACAACAACAATAACAAGCAGAGGCAAAATAAATCAATTTTTTAAAAAAATTTTTTTAACGTTTATTTATTTTTGAGACAGAGAGAAAGCATGAACAGGGGAGGGGCAGAGAGAGAGGGAGACACAGAATCTGAAACAGGCTCCAGGCTCTGAGCGGTCAGCACAGAGCCCCACTCGGGGCTTGAACTCAAGGACCGTGAGATCATGACCTGAGCCAAAGTCGGACACTTAACCGACCGAGCCACCCAGGTGCCCCTAAAATAAATCAATTTTTAAGCAATCCAGTGATTTTAATGTTATGTTGTCTTTTGTTAGGAAAAAAAAAAAAAGAGGTTACTTTTCCAATTTTCACTTCCTGAAACGTGGCTTCAGGCTTAAATAGCTGGATTTTATTTTTTTAACGGATCCCACTTTATAGAGGCTTTATAGTCTGTAGACACTGTATTTATGAGCATACAACTATGAGCTGCTGTTTCTGAAATGAAAGGCATTAAAAAGCTGCACGAACCTCTTGCCAGTACAGGACCAGTTCCAGAACATTTTATGTGCCAGTGGGCAATGTGATTTAGTGGCTTGAATACACAGGATCCCAGCTCTCTACTATTGGAGAGCTAATCTTGCTAATCTTGGATACAAAACAAGGTCCCACCAGGCTCTTTGATAAAATTGATTAGCATCTCTCTCTGTCTCATCTTGTTAATTGAGATTTTACAAGCTATCATATTGGCCATCATTGTAAAAAGCAGGATAGAGACTTAGCTTTTAGTCCCTTTATCCTCCCCCACAATTACTGTATTTACAGAAAGCTAACATGCTGCAGTAAGAAAGACACTTCCCTCTTCACATGCTTCTTACAGAGACAAGTGTGTTTCACATTCCTTGGGGCAGTTACTATTTCTCTAATTATAATTTTACACTAACTGATGATATTCTGTGCATGGTGAGAGGAGAGGGAAGAAAAGAGAGTGGGGAAATTCAAGGAGCAGTTCTTGGTAGATTGTATAGAAAAGGGCAAGTACCTAGGCTGGGAGTTGATAATCCTGGTCTGTGGCCTTATCAGGTCAGGTCTAACTGCTTCCCGGGGAAGCAGATATCACTTTATCCCACTTTTCTTTAACAGAAAGTCTGCAATCAATAGCATTGGGTTCAGTGGGATACTTTTTTTTTTCTTTTTTTCTTTCTTTGAGAGAAAGAGAGAGAGAGCTCACACACACGCAGGAGGCTGGGAGACGGAGAGAGGAGAGGGAGATAGGCGGAGAAGAGGAAAGGGGGAGAGTGGGAGAGAAAATCCCAAGCAGCTTCCATGCTCAGCATAGAGCCTGATGTTGGGCTTGATCCCATGATCCTGGGATCATGACCTGAGCCAAATCAAGAGACAGATGCTCAACAGACTGAGCCACCCAGGCACCCCTCTTTTCTTTTTTCCTAAGAGACATTGTACCTACACCTAAATTTTCAGGAGATTAAAATTTCAGGAGATTTACAGAATTTCTAGTATCTAAATCTTTTCAGTAAGAATCTCTGGTGATCATTAAACTCCTTTCTGGCTGACAAAAAATACCATGTTTTGTACTGGAAATAAACAAACACACACAGAAATTTAAGAAAAGATCAGAGAGCAGGAAAATGTAAAAAAGAAAGGGAAATATTTTTTAAAAAAATTGAAAGCAGGCCCTTGGAGAGTTGTTGAAAGTTGCATACTTATGCCAACATAGATTTCAATTGCTTTCAGCAAAGAGAAGATACTAATTAGTAGAATAATCTTTGTTTCCCAGTTTGAAAGATTACTGTGATTGCTTTCCTCCAGTGCCATGCCAGGCCTTAATGGTTTTAAGGATTAATTGACAGCATGTGAAAGCCAACTAGCCAATTAATGGCTGCATGGCACCTAAGTGCACTGAAGAATGATCGTTCACATTGCTTAGGTAGTTAGGTCTGATGCATTAGTTTATGCTTGTTGCCATTGCCATGTGGGTGTCCTGCATACCTGTTCCTTTTAGGTAAACTGCTTACCATGGATCAGTTGCTCCTCATAGCAAATTTGTAAATTAAATTTATTTTTTTTTTAGTAGTGAAAGGTCTACCTATCCCAAACAAAATTCCCAGTACTTCATAAACTATTCTATCATTCTCCTAGATACAGCATTCATTCTATACGTGAATTTTGTGTCTTAATTTTATTTTGTGGTGAATTTAAAAATAAAGATTAGTTACATTAAACTTGCTTATTCAGAGAGTTGTACGACCAAGGATAAGACGCTTGATCTCAGAGTGCCTCTCATAGAAAAAGCATCAGAATATTCTAGCCACAAAATCACGAAAAGCTGTTTTGACTTTAGAGCATCTTTTTTTGCTACAGACACCATAAATCCTCTTATTGATTATATAGTAATTTTTTCTTGGTTACAAGGAGCTGGAAGACACATTTATGTCAGTTTTATTAAATATACAATACTTTATAATTAACATTTTGAGGATTGCCCCATCCCTGCTTTATTTTGCGACCTTCATTTTTCTTTATGACCCCAATTCCTTAATTGTTTTATTATCTTCTATTAAATGTATTCCTGGAAATTGCCTAAAATCCTATGGAGAAAAACTATGAAATAAAAATAAATGAGTTAATGAATGAATAAATGAATAAGGAGTAAAGGCAAAACCATTTTCTGTAAATAAGTTCTCTTGTTCTATAGTAAAAAAACATGAAAGTACAGAAGTAAATGCATCCATGTCCCAAATTCCATTTCCTCAGGTTTCTAATTTTCCTCAGGAAATATTTTGAGCTTTTAAAAAGGTCCCAGGACATGAAACAGTCATATGCAAATAATCAGTGAATAACCATTGTAGCTATTAATTTCAACATGTCAAAATATTAGATTTACATCTCTCTATGGATATCAGCATTTAAAAAAGGGGGATGACATCCCTGATTTCATTCTATTAAGGCATTTGAAGCAAGCAATCCCACACTGCCTGCTAATCATTCTGGACGAAGGGGTTTTAGCTATGCAGGTTCAGACTGGAATCCCTTGTTTTCTCATGGAAATAACCAATCACCAATGCAGACCTCTTTGAGAGATTTGCTATTTCTTCACCCAGTGAAGGGAGCTCTGTATTGAATTCCATATCCAAAGTGGTTTTACCTGGCTACAACACTTGCTTGCCTTAAATCTCTCTGTTGCAGACTCTTTGCACTTTCTATTCATTCCCTCTGGAGCAAATCATCTCAGCTGATTGGAGCACCAAAATCCTTTCTCCTGTTTCAAAGAATTAAGTTGTCTCTTTAGTGTCATCTCAGTCCTACCCTGTACAGTGACTTCCGACACAGGTCCACGGAACACAACAGGGGTGAAGTTCAGACCCATTAGAATGTTCATGGCTGTAAAGGAAAAAAGACAACTGGATCCTAGATGAGTTGACTGGTCCTTCGGGCTGTGGTTTAACTTCTCTAGGTCTCAATCTCCTTACCTGTAAAGTAAAAGGGTTTGGTCTACAGTAGGAGTTGTCAAAATTTAGTGTGTATATAAATCCTGTAGGGATCTTATTAGGATGCTCTTCTGTTTCAACTGATCTGGGATACGGCCCAAAATTCTGCATTTCTAACAGTCTTCTGGAGAGAGTCTGCTGTTGCTGATCTGGAAAGTACATCTGAAGAGCTAAGGAGAGAATCACAAAAGTTCCTCAACTTCTTCAGACAATCTTATTTAAGGATGACCTATGTAAATAAATAAAAGAACTTTACCCACTATTACTATTGAAATTCACTTTGTTTTATTTATTGTTTTTGTTATATTTAATTGAACTTAGTATTATTATTTTTTTAATGTTTATCTTTGACAGAGAGACAGAGCATGAGTGGGGGAGGAGCAGAAATAGAGGGAGACACAGAATCCGAAGCAGGCTCCAGGCTCCGAGCTGTCAGCACAGAGCCCAATGCAGAGCTCAAACCCATGAACCGTGAGATCATGACCTGAGCCGAAGTCGGATGCCCAACTGACAGAGCCACCCAGGTGTCCCAAATTGAACTTAGTTTTAAACTATTCCTCCAACTTCTTTGCCCTCAAGAAATAAACATCATGTATATTGAACATCATGTACCATGTGCTTGCTTACAGTATATTCTATGAATTATGAAACTGTCAGCAGACCAGTCACAATGACAAAGCTGGATTCAAACCCAAGTCCTTTTTTTCTTTTTTCATTTTTTTTAAAGCTTATTTATTTGTTTTGAGAGAAAGGGAAAAAGAGAGAGAGCATGCACAAGTGACAGAGGGGAAAAGAGAGAGGGAGAGAAAGAGAATCCCAAGCAGGCTCCACACTGTCAGTTTGGAGCCCCATGCGGGGCTCAAACTCACAAACCGTGAGATCATGACCTGAGCTGAAATCAAGAGTCCAACACTTAACTGACTGAGCCACCCAGGGACCCCTTCTTTTTTCAAATTTTTATTTAAATTCCAATTAGTTAACATATAGTGTAATATTGGCTTCAGGAGTAGAATTTAGTGATTCATCAGTTATTACAACACCCAGTGCTCATCATAACAAGTTCACTCCTTAACACCTATCACCCATTTAGCCCATCACCCACCCACATCCCTCCACCAACACTCAGTTTGTTCTCTATGGTTAAGAGTCTCTTGGGGCACCTGGGTGGCTCAGTCTGTTACACTTCTGACTTCAGCTCAGGTCATGATCTCACAATTGGTGGGTTCGAGTTACATGTCAGGCTCTGTGCTGATGGCTCAGAGACTGGAGCCTACTTCAGATTCTGTTTCCCTCTCTCTCTGTCCCTCCCCCACTCACACTCTGTCTCTCTCTCAAAAATAAGTAAACACTGAAAAAAAATTAAAAAAAAAAGTCTCTTACTGGGGCGTCTTGTTGGCTCAGTCAGTTAAGCATCCAACTCTTGATTTCAGGTCGGGTCATAATCTCATGGTTCATGAGATTGAGTCCCATATCAGGCTCCATGCTGATACATGCTTAGGATGCTCTCTACTCTCTCTCTGCCCTTCCCCCTGTTCACACACTCTCTCTCTCTCTCTCTCTCAAAATAAAAAAATAAACAATAAAAAGTCTCTTATGTTTGCTTCCCTCTCTCTTTTTTTCCTTCCCGTATGTTCATCTGTCTTGTTTTTTAAATTCCACATGAGGGAAATCATATGGCATTTGTCTTTCTCTGAGTTACTTATTTCATTTAGCATATTACATTCTAGCTCCATCCATGTTGTTGCAAATGGCAAGATTTCATTCTTTTTGATGGCTGAGTAATATCCCATTGTATCAAACCCAAGTCTTGTAACAGGACCTCTGCCTCTCCCCGCCACAAAAAAAAAAGGAACCAAGGGACCCCAACAAAGCTGCTTTTATCCAAACTCTAGTTGTGTCATTACTGTGTTCTGAAAAACTAGAATAGCCATCTTATTAGAAACAAAGAGTTCAAAAACACATCTAGAGAAAAACACAGGAAGCTGAAATGCTTTGGGGGTCTATGGACATTTAGGATGCAGAACACTTGCCCTCCTTGGGCGAAATTACAGATGCAGGCCCTCCCAGAGCACAGACCCTCAGGAGCACTGGAAGATATTTTAGAGGTGATTCCAGGAGCAGATTCAGGGCCAAGTCTCAACAGCACCTACACGTTTAGCTCTGACTCATTTTAAGTGGTAACACAACCACTTCTATGTGCCAACAACTTATTTCCATGAACATTATTTGGAAAAAAAAAATGAAATTCTTTACATAGTTCTCTTGATAAATTAACAGACCCCAATTTAAAATTCTATAAATGTGTAAGTAGTCCTCAATTTCTTTTAGTTAAACATGTGGAACAACTATAAAAGCATGCAATGGATTTAGAAAAGTGTTTCAGTGGTAAAACCTACATCCTACCCCTAACTCCAGGACTATTCCTGCACTATTCCAGCACTATTTCTGAAGCATTCCTGCCTGCTCCTCAAATTCTCCATCTCCCAGTTGCTACCAGCCTTACTCCTTAAACTGATGTCTCACAAACTTGCTGAGGCCACAGTGATCTCTATGTATTATGGAAAAGCACAGGGGGGAATTACTCCTCTGGCTTTTGTCCTTTGTTCTGTTCATTTATTTAACAAACATTTAAAAAACACTGGTTTTGCCCCAGGCAATGTACAAGATACTGGAAAAAGGTATATGTCTTGCTTATTATCATTCACCAAATACTATGGCATAAGCCTCATTTAAGCCTCATATATCCTCATGAAATGATGCTAATACCTGATGAGCATGAGGCAGGCTGAGGGGCAAAGGAACCCCACCTCAGGTAGGACTTGCAGGATATTCCTTGGACACTCCTAGCTACCCCAAAACTGGAAAGGACAAAAAAAAAAAAATTGTTAAACTGATAAGAGTCTCCACCAGTTTACCAGAAAAAGGCAATCCCATCAATGGCCTAAAGTCCAGGAACTCTCTACTGTCTTAACGTTAATGCTTTGCTAGAGGGAAAAACAACCTTAGCTTGACAATGACTAGGCCTCCAGTAAGTCTTTAGCATGTGAAGTCTCTTTGGAAACTCCCTCTTCACTTTACCTCCTCCCACTCCATAGAAAAACAGTCACTTCCCACACTTACAGTGCAGCTCCTTCTGCCCACAGGTCCTGCCTGGTGCTTTAATAAAATCACCTTTCTGTACCAAAGATGTCTTCAAGAATTCTTTCTTGGCTGTTGACTCTGGACCCCATGAACCCCCATCACTCCAAAACTTCATCAATATCCTCATTTGCAGGTTCATCAAGGAAAGTGACTTTCTCAAGATCAATTTCTCCATAGTAGCAGAATGTGAACTCTTATATCTTCTAAATGAGACATTTGTTCTTAAACCTTATATATTTCCTAGTTCACACACTACTTCCTGAGTTAGGAGAATTGTGACTCCATGACAACTTTTGCAAAAACATTTGTCACTGTTACTTCTAGCGGTACACTGAAAAGTATACCCCAAAGTGAGAATCCCAAGCAGCATGTGCTACTAGAAGTCTGAAGCAATCCACTTTTTCTAGGAGCTGTGTAGCCAAAGGCAAGTCCAGCAACTCTGCCTTCTCTCTCTCTTTCATGAAACCTATAGGAATACATGCAGATAAGATAGCATCTAGTGTTGGAGCATATCAGTATCTTTGCTAGTGAATCCTACTCACGCCCACGATTCTGTCTTCTCTCCCATGAGTGTTCTGTACCAAACACTGCAGAGTAGAGCAAACCAATTCGAGTTGCCTAGCCCATTTATGAGAATTTTCTGAAAATATTACGCAGATTTCGGATAAATAATTTTTAAAAATTGGTGCTAGCTTTATCAAGTTCTCCTCCTTTTGCTTATCACACAAGAGTGGAACACAGAAAGATATGCATTCACCTGAGCCCAGCGACCTCAGTTGTTTGCCTTATCCTGACAGCTGAAGAGCTTACAGAACGTACTCTCTCCAAGTGAATAAGCTTTTCCCCATTGAGTATAAAGCATCAATGAAGCCAATTTAATATCGTAGAATACAAAGTCAATATTTAACTGAATTTCCTCTTCTTCAAGACATGGCACACTACCTGTTCTAACTCTCAGCAATTAAAAATTCCAGTAAATACTGTTGAATGTCCACTGTGTGTCATGAAATTTGGTAGACTCAATAAGAACAAAGGAGACAAGGGGCGCCTGGGTGGCGCAGTCGGTTAAGCGTCCGACTTCAGCCAGGTCACGATCTCGCGGTCCGTGAGTTCGAGCCCCGCGTCGAGCTCTGGGCTGATGGCTCGGAGCCTGGAGCCTGTTTCCGATTCTGTGTCTCCCTCTCTCTCTGCCCCTCCCCCGTTCATGCTCTGTCTCTCTCTGTCCCAAAAATAAATAAACGTTAAAAAAAAAAAAAAAAAAAAAGAACAAAGGAGACAAACCATAAAGGAAGATTTATAAAAATGACTAAATGAGATAGAGTACTGAAAACACTTTGTAAGTGAGAAAGATGTGGAAACATAAGTTATTTCTGCAGAAGGTTTATTTTCTTGAGCTTGAGAGGAAATATAATTTTGGGCACATTAATATATGCCTTATTCAAGGGGGAAAAAATGTTTCCAGTCTATGAACCAAAGGCATGTCTCCTACACTTGTGACCTCCCTCGTGTCTGTATTGTTTTAATTGTTGTTTTGAAGAAAAACTAAATATTTTGTAGAATCTAATCTCTTGCCTACAGAGAGAAATGGTCTTTGAATGTAAGGTAGTCTTTAGCAGCAGCACTGAATATGACAAAGCAAATGCAAACTGGGTCTAATAGCTAAAGACTTTTTGACTTTTTAAGATGTTCAATTGAACATTTAAAAGGTTTAGTCTCATATCAGTTCTAGAAAGCCCTCCTGGGGCAGGCTTAAGTAACTATGCCATTAGGCACTCAGCTGCAAATTGCCTATTAAGTCTGACTGAAACTGTAAAATTGCTTTTCACAATGCAAATTAATGTAAATAAGAACAATTGGTTACACATATCACAGGCTATCAAATTGTCGACAGATGATGCATACTTTTTCCCCCTCTCTGAATTAACATTACTTTAAAGTTATATTTAGTAGGTCTTAACAGGCTTGGGTGTCCCTGTGATAAATTCCACAAATTTATTATAAGCAGTACATGTGTCCTATGTATGTTATCTATTATATGAAATATAAACCTCTTTTTATCAATGTCTGAGGGCACTTATGTTCAGGTTCAGTGGATATATCACAAAATAATCCATTTAGCCTTAGCTCTCAGGTTACAGTAGCATCATTCAGTTACTAAACATTATTAAAAGCATTTATCTTTTTTTTTTAACAAATGCATTGTAAGAAAAAAGTACAAGATTAGAAAAATGGCATAAGTGTTCTTTGAATAGCAATGTGCACAGAAGAAGCTTTCTGCTATCATATTTATAATTATTATTTTGGAAATTTGCAAGTTATTTAACCTTTTAAACCTTCAGTTTCCATATCTGTCAAATGAAAGTAATAACATACAACTAATAGAAAAAAAAAGATTTCACACTATAATTGCAAGATCGACTGAGTGAGATTTGTAAGCTGTCACCAGAAAAGGCATATTTTTAATTCTACTTCCATTCAAATGCAATCTGTGGCACCATAGGCATTTTGACCATCTTCTGATGCAAGTTCTGAAAAGATAGTCTTGAACCTCACAAAAGAATATAAAAATACTCACTACTATCATTTGTCTTCAACTTTGAAGGTTTTAGCTAAAAAATGAGAAAATAATTAATTTTAATAATCTAATACAATACCTATAAATTTGTCAATCAATCAACAGTTATTGTAAGTACCTCCTATTATTTCTACTCCATTTTCAGAGCTAATCCTATTTGCAGTTTCTTTTTTTTTTTTTTTTTAATGTTTATTTTTGAGAGAGATAGAGTGTGAGCAGGGGAGGGGCAGAGAGAGGGAGACAAAGAATCCTAAGCAGGCTCCAAGCTCTGAGCTATCACCACAGAGCCTGACTTGGGGCTTGAACTCACAGACAGTGAGATCATGACCTGAGCTGAAGTTGGATGCTTAACCAACTGAGCCACCCAGGTGGCCCTCCTATTTGCAGTTTCTTAAAAATAAGCAACCTAAAATGATCAATATGCCAAAGGGCATATCTTGGGGTGGCAAAATTTGCTCCCCTACATCCCTTATCTGGTCTTCCATGTATTTTTCAGAGGATTTTGCTAAATTGACTTTGAAAGAAAAATAGATAAAATTTGAAGTTGGTAATATTTAAAAACCTGAAGAAATTATTTGACATGAAACCAGGTAAAGGTAAAATGTATCTATTGGTAGAACAGAAGAAAAGCTATATTTTGAGGTTTCATACATGAGAATCATCCTTCTATCTTTCATTGTTTGGTGAAGAGGATACTCTCTGAGGACAAGAGATCCTTGTTAAGAATCTATAGTAGGGTCATTTCCCTTAATCTTAATAATCTCTTAAAACATAAATCTTTAGCATTTTTGCCCTTTATTAATTGTGACCCTTCTTCTAGTCTAGTCTTAATGCTCCTTATTTAGAGGAGCATTAAGATTGTTTTAAAAGGAATGAAAAAAAAGGTCATTTTTTTTTTAAGCTTCCAAATAAAGCTATGGGAAACCAATAGGGAAGGCCTAGTGGGAAGTCAAGAATGGAGTTTGTTTCATAGCAAAAGGGAAGATTAGACTGGGAATGAAACTAAATTTCACACCGAAATTTTATAAATTCAAGCCCTCACACCACTCTAGTATTTAGTAAAGGACTGTCCTTGCTCTTATCTGGGAGAACAACCATCAACACCTGCCTGGTTTCTACAAATCATCCAGGAGAAAGAACACACCGTGCAAAAAGATTTACTATGCACCAACTGATAAACTGAGCCCCGAGAATGGTCCAAAACAACCCCTGGGACCCCCAAATTGACAATGGAAAATTAAGACAGGGTGAGACAGAGAAAACCCCTGCGTCCTTGGGTGAGACCAGTCAGTGGTATTTCACTTGCCACCATTTTCACCCCATAACCGTATTATATTTTTACTGTTGTGATTTTCAAGGTAACGAAGTAGCCCAAATACTGATTTGGATTTAGCTTTTGCACACTAGTCCAAAGACAGAACTGCACTGTTCAAATCTTCACTCAAAAGCTGTCCTCAATGCCAAATAACTCATTTGAATATGCTTTACATTTTTTTTTTAATTTTTTCTTAACATTTATTTATTTTTGAGACAGAGAGAGAGAGAGCATGAACAGGGGAGGGTCAGAGAAAGAGGGAGGGGAGACACAGAATCCGAAACAGGCTCCAGGCTCTGAGCTGTCAGCATAGAGCCCAACGCGGGGCTTGAACCCACGGACTGTGAGATCATGACCTGAGCCGAAGTCGGCTGCTTAACCGACTGAGCCACCCAAGGCGCCCCTATGCTTTCCATTTTTAAGCCAAATATTTTATCATATGCCATACTGACAGTGCCTTTAAATGTTTCTGATTATTTTTAAGGTAATTCTCATTAGACACAATCCAATTTTTCTTTAACCTGCTATTTCAGTATTAAAGATATAGTCTATTAGTTACTATGTTGTTTTCTGGGAATAGTTTATTTTCAAATCTAGAGAATGTCCATTAGTCTCCTTTTATTAAAAGAGTTTTCATTTTCCCCTGATAAATTTGGTTTTATTTATACATCAAATTTTCTCATATAATAAAAACAATTTCAAATAGCTTCTTTTTCACATGTCTATCCTTAAAAGAATACAGAAACTTGAATTTAATCCAAAGAGTTAAAAAATGAGGGCTTTCAGCAAGCCTGAAGTCAGTACCAAAGTCTGTGACAATTTGCCAATACATTAGCATAAGCATCACTTTTTTTTTTCAGTATATGAAATTTATTGTCAAATTGGTTTCCATGAAACACCCAGTGCTCATCCCAAAAGGTGCCCTCCTCAACACCCATCACCCACCCTCCCCTCCCTCCCACCCCCCATCAACCCTCAGTTTGTTCTCAGTTTTTAAGAGTCTCTTATGCTTTGGCTCTCTCCCACTCTAACCTTTTTTTTTTTTTCCTTCCCCTCCCCCGTGGGTTTCTGTTAAATTTCTCAGGATCCACATAAGAGTGAAAACATATGGTGTCTGTCTTTCTCTGTATGCCTTGTTTCACTTAGCATCACACAATCCAGTTCCATCCACGTTGCTAAAAAGGGCCATATTTCGTTCTTTCTCATTGCCATGTAGTACTCCATTGTGTATATAAACCACAATTTCTTTATCCATTCATCAGTTGATGGACATTTAGGCTCTTTCCATAATTTGGCTATTGTTGAGAGTGCTGCTATAAACATTGGGGTACAAGTGCCCCTATGCATCAGTACTCCTGTATCCCTTGGGTAAATTCCTAGCAGTGCTATTGCTGGGTCATAGGGTAGGTCTATTTTTAATTTTCTGAGGAACCTCCACACTGTTTTCCAGAGTGGCTGTATCAGTTTGCATTCCCACAAACAGTGCAAGAGGGGTCCCGTTTCTCCACATCCTCTCCAGCATCTATAGTCTCCTGATTTGTTCATTTTGGCCACTCTGACTGGCGTGAGGTGATACCTGAGTGTGGTTTTGATTTGTATTTCCCTGATGAGGAGTGACGTTGAGCATCTTTTCATGTGCCTGTTGGCCATCCAGATGTCTTCTTTAGAGAAGTGTCTATTCATATTTTCTGCCCATTTATGCACTGGGTTATTTGTTTTTCAGGTGTGGAGTTTGGTGAACTCTTTATAGCTTTTGGATACTAGCCCTTTGTCCGATATGTCATTTGCAAATATCTTTTCCCATTCCGTTGGTTGCCTTTTAGTTTTGTTGGTTGTTTCCTTTGCTGTGCAGAAGCTTTTGATCTTCATAAGGTCCCAGTAATTCATTTTTGCTTTTAATTCCCTTGCCTTTGGGGATGTGTCGAGTAAGAGACTGTTACTGCTGAGGTCAGAGAGGTCTTTTCCTGCTTTCTCCTCTAGGGTTTTGATGGTTTCCTGTCTCACATTCAGGTCCTTTATCCATTTAGTTTATTTTGTGAATGGTGTGAGAAAATGGTCTAGTTTCAACCTTCTGCATGTTGCTGTCCAGTTCTCCCAGCACCATTTGTTAAAGAGACTGTCTTTTGGTTAAAAACTGAGAACAAACTGAGGGTTGATGGGGGGTGGGAGGGAGGGGAGGGTGGGTGATGGGTATTGAGGAGGGCACCTTTTGGGATGAGCACTGGGTGTTGTATGGAAACCAATTTGACAATAAATTTCATATATTAAAAAAAAAAAAAGAAGAAAGGAAAAGACAAAGGAAAAAAAATAAAGAGACTGTCTTTTTTCCATTGGATGTTCTTTCCTGCTTTGTCAAAGATGAGTTGGCCATACGTTTTTGGGTCTAGTTCTGGGGTTTGTATTCTATTCCATTGGCCTATGTGTCTGTTTTTGTGCCAATACCATGGCTGTCTTGATGATGACAGCTTTGTAGTAGAGGCTAAAGTCTGGGATTGTGATGCCTCCTGCTTTGGTCTTCTTCTTCAAAATTACTTTGGCTATTCGGGGCCTTCCGTGGTTCCATATGAATTTTAGGATTGCTTGTTCTAGTTTCGAGAAGAATGTTGGTACAATTCTGATTGGGATTGCATTGAATGTGTAGATAGCTTTGGGTAGTACTGACATTTTGACAATATTTATTCTTCCAATCCATGAGCAGAGAATGTCTTTCCATTTCTTTATATCTTCTTCAATTACCTTCATAAGCTTTCTATAGTTTTCAGCATACAGATCTTTGACATCTTTGGTTTGGTTTATTCCTAGGTATTTTATGCTTCTTGGTGCAATTGTGAATGGGATCAGTTTCTTTGTCTTTCTGTTGCTTCATTGTTAGTGTATAAGAATGCAACTGATTTCTGTACATTGATTTTGTATCCTGCAACTTTGCTGAATTCATGTATCAGTTCTAGCAGACTTTTGGTGGAGTCTATCGGATTTTCCATGTATAATATCATGTCATCTGCAAAAAGTGAAAGCTTGACTTCATCATTGCCAATTTTGATGCCTTTGATTTCCTTTTGTTGTCTGATTGCTGATGCTAGGACTTCCAACAGTATGTTAAACAACAGCGGTGAGAGTGGGCATCCCTGTCGTGTTCCTGATCTCAGGGAAAAACCTCTCAGTTTTTCCCCATTGAGGATGATGTTAGCTGTGGGCTTTTCATAAATGGCTTTTATGATGTTTAAGTATGTTCTTTCTATCCCGACTTTCTCAAGGGTTTTTAGTAAGAAAGGGTGCTGAATTTTGTCAAAGACCTTTTCTGCATCGATTGACAGGATCACATGGTTCTTTTCTTTTATTAATGTGATGTATCACGTTGAATGATTTGCGAATGTTGAACCAGCCCTGCATCCCAGGAATGAATCCCACTTGATCATGGTGAATAATTCTTTTTATATGCTGTTGAATTCGATTTGCTAGTATCTTATTGAGAATTTTTGCATCCATATTCATCAGGGATATTGGCCTATAGTTCTCTTTTTTTACTGGGTCTCTGTCTGGTTTAGGAATCAAAGTAATACTGGCTTCATAGAATGAGTGGAAGTTTTCCTTCCCTTTCTATTTCTTGGAATAGCTTGAGAAGGATAGGTATTATCTCTGCTTTAAATGTTTGGTAGAACTCCCCTGAGAAGCCATCTGGTCCTGGACTCTTATTTGTTGGGAGATTTTTGACAACCAATTCAATTTTTTCGCTGGTTATGGGTCTGTTCAAGCTTTCTACTTCCTCCTGATTGAGTTTTGGAAGAGTGTGGGTGTTTAGGAATTTGTCCATTTCTTTCAGGTTGTCCAATTTGTTGGCATATAATTTTTCATAGTATTCCCTGATAATTGCTTGTATCTCTGAGGGATTGGTTGTAATAATTCCATTTTCATTCATGATTTTATCTATGTGGGTCATCTCCCTTTTCTTTTTGAGAAGCCTGGCTAGAGGTTTGTCAATTTTGTTTATTTTTTCAAAAAACCAACTCTTGGTTTCGTTGATCTGCTCTACAGTTTTTTAGATTCTATATTGTTTATTTCTGCTTTGATCTTTATTATTTCTCTTCTTCTGCTGGGTTTAGGCTGCCTTTGCTGTTCTGCTTCTATTTCCTTTAGGTGTGCTGTTAGATTTTGTATTTGGGATTTTTCTTGTTTCTTGAGATAGGCCTGGATTGCAATGTATTTTCCTCTCAGGACCGCCTTCGCTGTATCCCAAAGCATTTGGATTGTTGTATTTTCATTTTCGTTTGTTTCCATACATTTTTTGATTTCTTCTCTAATTGCCTGGTTGACCCACTCATTCTTTAGTAGTATGTTCTTTAACCTCCATGCTTTTGGAGGTTTTCCAGACATTTTCCTGTGCTTGATTTCAAGCTTCATAGCATTGTGGTCTGAAAGTATGCATGGTATAATTTCAATTCTTGTAAATTTATGAAGGGCTGTTTTGTGACCCAGTATATGATCTATCTTGGAGAATGTTCCATGTGCACTCGAGAAGAAAGTATATTCTGTTGATTTGGGATGCAGAGTTCTAAACAGATCTGTCAAGTCCATATGATCCAATGTCTCATTCAGGGCCCTTGTTTCTTTATTGACCGTGTATCTAGATGATCTATCCATTTCTGTAAGTGGAGTGTTAAAGTCCCCTGCAATTACCACAGTCTTATCAATAAGGTTGCTTATGTTTATGAGTAATTGTTTTATATATTTGGGGGTCCCGTATTTGGCGCATAGACATTTATATCTGTTAGCTCTTCCTGATGGATAGACCCTGTGATTATTATATAATGCCCTTCTTCATCTCTTGTTACAGCCTTTCATTTAAAGTCTAGTTTGTCTGATATAAGTATGGCTACTCCAGCTTTCTTTTGGCTTCCAGTAGCATGATAAATAGTTCTCCATCCCCTCACTCTCAATCTAAAGGTGTCCTCAGGTCTAAAATGAGTCTCTTGTAGACAGCAAATAGATGGGTCTTGTTTTTTTATCCATTCTGATACCCTATGTCTTTTGGTTGGCACATTTAATCCATTTACATTCAGTGTTATTATAGAAAGATACGGGTTTAGAGTCATTGTGATGTCTGTATGTTTTATGCTTGTAGTGATGTCTCTGGTACTTTGTCTCACAGGGCCCCCCTTAGGATCTCTTGTAGGGCTGGTTTAGTGGTGACGAATTCCTTCAGTTTTTGTTTGTTTGGGAAGACCTTTATCTCTCCTTCTATTCTAAATGACAGACTTGCTGGATAAAGGATTCTCGGCTGCATATTTTTTTCTGTTCAACACATTGAAGATCTCCTGCCAATCCTTTCTGGCCTGCCAAGTTTCAAAAGAGAGATCAGTCACGAGTCTTATAGGTCTTCCTTCATATGTTAGAGCACGTTTATCCCTTGCTGCTTTCAGAATTTTCTCTTTATCCTTGTATTTTGCCAGTTTCACTATGATATGTCGTGCAGAAGATCGATTCAAGTTACGTCTGAAGGGAGTTCTCTGTGCCTCTTGGATTTCAATGCCTTTTTCCTTCCCCAGTTCCGGGAAGTTCTCAACTATTATTTCTTCAAGTACCCCTTCAGCATCTTTCCCCTCTCTTCCTCCTCTGGGATACCAATTATGCATATATTATTTCTTTTTACTGTATCACTTAGTTCTCTAATTTTCCCCTCATACTCCTGGATTTTTTTACCTCTCTTTTTCTCAGCTTCCTCTTTTTCCATAATTTTATCTTCTAGGTCACCTATTCTCTCCTCTATCTCTTCAATCCGAGCCGTGGTCGTTTCCATTTTATTTTGCATCTCATTTAAAGCGTTTTTCAGCTCCTCCTGACTGTTACTTAGTCCCTTGATCTCTGTAGCAAGAGATTCTCTGCTGTCCTCTATACTGTTTTCAAGCCCAGCGATTAGTTTTATGACTATTATTCTAAATTCACTTTCTGTTATATTATTTAAATCCTTTTTGATCAGTTCATTAGCTGTTGTTATTTCCTGGAGATTCTTTTGAGGGGAATTCTTCCGTTTGGTTATTTTGGATAGTCCCTGGAGTGGTGCTGACCTGCAGGGCACTTCCCCTGTGCTGTGGTGTATAACTGGCATTGGTGGGTGGGGCCACAGTAGACCTGATGTCTGCCCCCAGCCCACCTCTGGGGCCACAGTTAGACTGGTGTGTGCCTTCTCTTCCCCTCTCATAGAGGCGGGATTCACTGTGGGGTGGCGTGGCCCATCTGGGCTAGTTGCACACTGCCAGGCTTGTGGTGCTGGGGATCTGGCATATTAGCTGCGGTGGGTAGTCAAGGTGCACGGGGGCAGGAGGGGCAGGCTTAGCTCGCTTCTCCTTAGGTGATCCACTTCAGGAGGGGTCCTGTGGCAGCCGGAGGGAATCAGACCCGCTGCTGGAGAGGTGGCTGTGCAGAAGCACAGAGTTCGGTGTTTGCGAGGTGCAAGCAAGTTCCCTGGCAGGAACTGGTTCCCTTTGGGATTTTGGCTGGGGGATGGGCGAGGGAGATGGAGCTGGCCAGCACCTTTGTTCCCTGCCAAACTGGCTCTGTCGTCCTGGGGCTCAGCAACTCTCCCTCCCTTTGTCCTCCAGCCTTCCCGCTTTCCGAGCAGAGCTGTTAACTTATGACCTCTCAGATGCTAAGTCACACTTGCTGTCGGAACACACTCCGTCTGGCCCCTCCGCTTCTGCAAGCCAGACTCAGGGGCTCTGCTTGGTCGGTGGGCCGCCCCTCCACCCTGGCTCCCTCCCGCCTGTCCGTCCGTGGAGGGCGCACCACCTCTCCACCCTTCCTACCCTCTTCGGGGCCTCTCATTTGCACTTGGCTCCGGAGACTCCGTTCTGCTAGTCTTCTGGTGATTTTCTGGGTTATTTAGGCAGGTGTAGGTGGAATCTAAGTGATCAGCAGGAAGCACGGTGAGCCCAGCGTCCTCCTACGCCGCCATCTTCTGCCATCCCCCCCAAAAGATAAGGATCACTTTAAAAATAAAAAGTAAGCTCTAAAACATAATTTGTAACCATTTTTAATACACGAATTGAAAATAATACTATATCTTTTAATATTTTTATTTTAGGAAATGTAGCAAATTCCCCACAGCTGTCTCTTATTCTGAAAATTAACTAAATGCCATTCTCACCCATTACTCACTAACAGTCCAAAGGATTTAACACGTGGCTGTATCTTATTTTTCAAGAGTGGATCTATTTTACTTTGTTCTTATGGTCTTCATGTGATTCCTCAGGTTTAGCTAATTGCCATTATTAATGAGACATATTTTCCTCTGGGCATTTAATTAATCCTCTCATGTAAACTTTATTTTTATATAACTAATACATTTTTGTAGAAAATATGATGGTACAAAGATAGAAAAATATAAATCATTGATAATACTAACACCCAGAGAAAAACTACTGTTAATTAATATGTACCATGTATTTATAATATAAATATATTCCATTTATATCTATAAATGTGTATGTATACGTATCTTAATATACATCAATACATATATGGATACATGGTAAATTGAGATTAAATTCTACCTGCTGTTATTTTTTTTCCTCTTAAAAACTTTATTTTGGGGGCACCTGGGTGGTTCAGTCAGTTAAGCATCCAAGTCTTGACTTTGACTTAGGTCATAATCTCATGGTTTAAGAGCCTGCTTGGGATTGTCTGTCTCCCTCTCTCTCTGTCCCTCCCTCACTCATGATCTCTCTCTCTGTGTCTCTCTTTCTCAAAATAAATAAACTTAACAACAACAACAACAACAACAACAACAACAACAAAAACTTCATTTCTGTACGTTCCAATGAGAGAATTAAGCAAATGTATGGCTTACAATATGTGTGAAATCCCTAAAAATTTAATCCATTCATCCAACTACTACTACACCACAACAGAACATTGTGCTTCATTTAAAAATTTTCATCCAATATAAGTGAATAGCAATAATAAATAGTTTCTAAAAATACAAATATATTAATCAGATATTTTGAGATATTTTACTTTATTTTTAAGGAAAGATTATTGAGAAATTTTGTGTTTCAATATATTGGTGTGTCTTGTCTGATAGAGACTTCATTGATATCCTCATCCTCCTTCCTTGGAAAACACAATTGGGAACTACCTCCAATTGTTGATCTTTACCAAACTTTTAATTCTTTCCAGTTTTCTTCCATATCTGGAGACAACCCTCCAAACTAACTTTTCCCATTTTTCTCTCCCGCACTTGACTAGGTGTCACAGATAACTAAAACCTGACTACACAGATTCCATTGGGACTCTGTGTTGCCTTTCAGCTGGACTTTTTCTTAGGATCTCAAGAAGGTTTGCAAGCTGAAGCCCAATCATCCTCAAGATCTCACTACTGTAGCAGACCTTAGAGGGACTGGTGTTCTCTCTGGACCAGTCACTATCTGGGGCACAAAGAAAATTTGGTGAAATGCTCAGATATGCATGCCCTTATATGAAAGGTAACATATAAGCCCTTATATGAAAGACTGTGGATGACTTAACAAAAGCATGAACATCCTAGCTTGACAGCTTGAAGGAACTCAGTAATTCATGCTGCATAACCAAAAGATTTTCCTCTACAGATTGACATTTTAGATTTCACTGGACTGGTTATCCTCAGGATTCAATTCCTGGATCCTTAATATAATATTTAATGTTAATGTTTTCTTAATTTTAGGCTTCTTCTTTAGGCATCCTCTTCTAGGATGTCTGGACTCTAAAACAACTGATTTTTGTCACCACTTGTTAACAAATGGTTCAACTGGTTTTATAGGAACAACTCCAACAAGGGTCCTTTCAGACGCTTTTTTTAGACCCTGTTTTGACCCACTCAGGCAGTTTCTGATCACCTTTGAATTGATCAGCAACAAATGATATTTGCCTTGAATAAATGAGGAGACTTACAAGTTGAACTTTATGGGAGACCCATACTCCAAGAAATTAGGACTACTGAGAATTCTCCCACTGTCCTATATGCACACCTCTTTTGTGTTCTAGGAAATGCTAGCAGACTCATTAGCTAACCACCTGACAGAAAGGATTGCCCTGCCCTGAAACAGTCCCAGATAAGCTCCACTTCCATCTTCTTGCTCCGTAACTCAGACAAAACCTTTCTCCACCTTTCCTCAAGATTCCTTTGTCTATTTTACTCTATAAAACCTCAGCCCCCCCTTCCTTTTTATGAAATGTTCTGTTCCTTATAAATGAATGTTATTGTGGCAACCTGAATAAAATCATCTCCTAATTGCCTACTTAACCGTGTATGATTTATGGTCAGAAGGCCCAAGTCAATACCCAGTTCTATATATTATTAACATAATCCTGAGGTTAGTTAAACCAAAAGAGACTCTTAAATAGAGAGCAAACTGAGGGTTGCTGGAGGGGGTGTTGGGTGGGGGGATGGGCTAAGTGGGTGATGTGTATTAAGGAGGGCACTTGTTGGGATGAGCACTGGGTGTTATATGTAAGTTATGAATCACTAAATTCTATTCCTGAAGTTATTATTATACTTTATGTTAGCTAACTTGGATTTAAATTTAAAAAAAAACAAACAAAAAACAAATACTAATAAATAAACAAGAAAAAAATATAATCCTGAGGATACATCATGTACCAGATGTAAAAATGTCACTTGAAATGAACTGTTTTGTTCTAGCACTTACTTGTCATGTAATCCTACCATGAACATGTCATCTTCTTCAAGTCTAACATTTGATAAAAGTGACAAAGGAATCTCCATTTGTCCGATGTAACCAGCCAATTATCAATCCTTTTTAGCAGTTTAGTCCTTGATACTAGTAGTCACCATTTATTAAATACACACTAAACTTTAAATATGCACTGAACTCCAAATATTTTTCAAGTATTTTCTGCTTTATCTTTATATTTCAAAAAAATAGACATGAATCGTTTTATATAAAATTGAAAGAACTAAGGATTTTTTTCTGTTCCTACCCTTTCCAAAACCTGACATGAACACATGCCCTGTTACTAAGATGTTGTTTATAACAAAGGCAAGATTAACAAGGAGGCAATAGACGGTAAGACTCAAGGTAGGGGAAGAAACCAAGTCACTTTTGGTATAATAACCAAAGACTTTTTAGTATAATAGTACACAGGCAACTCGGCAGGACTAAAAGTCAAACTATCTTGCAAATGAGCTAGCCATAAAAACTAAAACTATTCTCAATAGGTTCATCTTTTTCCTAAATTTAAGACCCAAATAGACTGCAAGTAGCAGGAAATTAACTGGTGCTAGAAGCTGAGGCAAAGAACAAAGGCACTCTAGAAGAGCAGAGTAGAGGCCTTAAAGGAAAGAATGAGAGAAAGCTAAGTGCATTGAGCTGCTTTGTGAGTAACAAGGGTGCACCGATCTTGGAGACTGAGGCACTCAAGAAGAGCTGAGATAAAAATGTAAATAAAATAGAAAAGTCATTTCAGAAGCCCAAGTTCCCTGAAGACCCCTTATGAATAGAAAGATGCACCCCAAACCAAAGAAAGGCTATTCTGTTTCTTCTAGATTCCTGTGTGTTTTGACAGCTAACAATGAGTATTTAATAGTAAATGGTATCATTACTCTCTTCCACTAAGAAGAGTATTAGTAGGAGATTTTCAGTCCATTCCTGCCTGCCTCTAAAACATCATTCATTCATTCATTCATTCATCTTTCTTCCTTCTTTCCTTTCTCTCTTTTTTCTTCTTTCATGCACATGCTCTCTTCTTTCTTCTTTCTTAATTTCTACTCTTGTTTTTCTCTTTACCATTGGGCACTCCACCTTTTGTCTCAAGAAGTCAGCAGTTACTGAGTAAGCTGGTTTTAATAAAGAATAAGTGAGTCCAGAGTTCACACAAGCAAAACCAGCAGAATAAATTCTATTAGTTCCCTTATGAAAAGTGCCCTGCAGTCCTTGAGATGCACATTTCACAGAGCAGTTTTCTGCACAAAGCTTGTGATGTGTCAGCGTAGGGTTATTTATTTACAATCGTATTTCCTTGCTAAGGTGAAAGGTAAGCAAGGGATGAAAGCAATTATCACAGTTTTTTCCCACTAGGGCTGTCAATGTAAAGTGCCCCTGTGACACAGCCTGACACTTTTAATGAATTCCCAGGGTTATGCGACAATGCTACTAACACCCACATCTGTCACTCAGAGATAGGGAGTTTCCTTCCGCTCTTGAGCTCGGATGCTAACACTCTTTGTCCTGGTTAATGAGGACCTGACTTTATATTCTAGAACAGGGCACTTTAATAATGTGTCTCCACAGATCACAATGAACAAACCCTTAAAGTGTGATTCAGTCACAGCTGATTCCAAATACAACATTTAATAACACTTCGGTGGAACGTGCTCAGAGGTTTTTTTGTTTGTAGACACAGTTGCATATTTTGAGAACTGGAAAGGCCCATAGTTTAATTTACCACTTTCTCTTTACAACTGCAGGGCTTTTCCATAAAGTCCATTTCTATTTGTGTGTTTGTTCACCTCCTTATTGACAGGGATTTCTGAAAAATTGTTTTGTTGAACTCTGGCAGAAATGCATGCCTGCCTAACATTATTTCACAACCTGTACTGGGAGAGGAAAGGAGATAGCCTCTAGGAGCCATAGGCTCTTGGCTCCCTACTCAAATCTGATTTTAAAGAGTCTCCACACAACCTATTTTGTTATGAGAGATCAAAAAAGGGATAGGCAGGATACAAGGTATGAGCAAACACAGGAAAACAGGGGTCTCAGGGACTAAGCACATATTATGAGCACTGGATATGGGCTCCAGCATGAGTTATAATAGAGCTTCAACATCTTAAGAGGCACATGAGGAAGGGAACTGCCTACAAGCCAGTCTCTGGAGGGTAATTAGAAGCCTAAGGTACTGGGTGTGGTCATAAAAGAGGTGGTAAATGCAGTCTTAGTTTGGAAAGGTCTGATTCAGAAGATCCATTGCAATAGGTGAGCTAGGTCAGGGAAAGTCTAATATTAACAGAGATGTGTAGCCCTGGCCAGATTTTACGTTCTCAATCCATTCAGGGCAGAACAGCAGCCAAGAGTTGGAGGGATCACAGTAGGTAGGATCCTGCTAGAAAAAGCTATGGAGAGTGTCTAACCCCAGAAAGTGGACTGAGGGCAAGAAAGGGACTTCAGTAAAGTGGAAAACTTCAATACTACATTCCAGAACCAAGTTACAAGCCCCATGATGATGCATTGATAAAGAAGAGGAATGAGACAGGAAAGGGCAAGAGAGATTTGGCAAAGTGGGTAAATTTTAAATAAAATGTTCACTAAGCAAATTGATCAGTAAGCAAACAGGTGTGAGGTTAAATGACTTTGGCAAAGTGGACTTTTCCCAGGTGCAGAGAGAGGAAAGGGGCAGGCTGTAATTTGCAGAGCCCACAGGTGCCTGGAATCAAACCAGATCAAAGGCAACAAAATGAGTTCCATGTCCCACAGGTTGAGGTGCCCACGATCTTAGTAGGTAGCTTGCTATGATCATTGTTGGTCAGAAACAGAGTGAAGCTCAATGTACATGTGGAGGGCATTAGTAACACCAGAAGAGAGTAGCTGAAAGAAGACAGGGACTGACTCACAAGTGAAGTTGTCATATGATGCTTATAAACAAACTGGTAAATCGGGTAACCTAAAACAAGCATTGTAAAGATATAGGTTCTGCTGCCACTATCTTGAGGCCAACAAGGACATGGCACTTAACATTCCCTGATACACACACACACAGACACACACTCTTAATCTTCCTGTACTCACACTATGTTTATTACCTGTATTTTACACTTGAGAAAATCAACGGACAGAATGTCTTTCTGAAGATCCCACAGCAGAACCATGATTTAACATCGGGTACTCTAATTTCTGGAAGGCAACATTAAAATAAACCAGTTAACAAATCAGAGAATAGGAAAGATAACGTGAAGGCTACAAATTCAACATAGTGAAGGAAGCTACAATTTTGGTTTCCATGACAATTCAAGACAAGTTTCTACATCCCCCAAGTTGCTGGCCTATATAACTAGAATGTTCTGTAGACTCCACCATTTTGTGAGTCATGATTAAAAACCCTTTCCCCCAAGGGGTACTTAGGAATGATATTGGTGATGAATGAAGGCAGGAAAAGGCTTGCCTATATTAGTCAATGCAAGATTTGGATATCATCAAAAAGGTAATAATTTGTACTTTCTAGGTGGTGAAGTATGGGTATATAATATTTGTATAGATAGAACTATTCCCTCAGCCTTCTTACACCAACACCGTGATAAGAATTTGAGAGTGATGATGGAATTTTGTTGTTCAAAGTCTCTAGCCTTGGAACAGACCATCCTGAGTTTATATCCCAGGTCTACGACTTACTACTGGGAACATCACTTGTACTCTCAAGCCTTAATTTCCTCAATTTATAGCATGTGCAGTTTAGTCTAACTCAAAATTTTTGTGTGAATATTAAATGAGACATTATAAAGGGTCTAGTTATCTCTAGAAAGTAGGTTAGCATTAAATAAATGTGAGTTCCTTTTCCTTACCTCATCTCCCTTCCATGAAAATTACTTGAAGTCTGTACAAAGCTGGGAACTTCTAAGAGACTTGAAGCTTGGTACAGACTTCTAGGTTAAGAACCCTTTCAACAGGGACACAGTCAATTACTTGAGAATGTATTCTCCCACTCAGGGCTACCCTACATGGTTGCAGTTTATGCCCTGCAGACATCACATCTGAAAGGGAATCACTCATCTGATAAACCTCCTCCATTTGTTTGTTTATGACAATTTACTGGAAGACTTAATGTCAGTGTCTTGTTCCAGCAAAATATTCACAACAGTTTTCCAACAGATGGAAGTAAAATGTCTTTAGAAATGGGTGTTTCAGGAGTGCCTGGGTGGCTTAGTCAGTTAAGCTATTGGACTCTTGATTTCATCATGACTCAAGTCATGATCTCACAAGTTCGAGCCTCACATCAGGCTCTGTGTTGACAGCACAGAGTCTATTTGAGATTCCCTCTTTCCCTCTCTCTGCCCCTCCCCTGCTCTGTCTGTCTCTCTCTCTCTCTCTCTCTCTCTCTCCCTCTCTCTCAAAATAAATAAATAAACTTAAAACAAAACAACAACAACAAAAAAGAAATGGGTGTTTCAGATGTCCAAAGATTCTTTATGTGCTAGCAGAAGCCTCGAATCCTGCTTTGCCTGAATGCTTTACATGTCCTTTTCCACACAGACTAAAATTCCATCAAGTAGATTCATTTGGTTTAATATATATATTTTTAAATGCATATGCATTGAAAAGTATTAATTCTAAGTCATCCACACATGCTGTATTTAGGCTTTGTGTTTACTACCCTAGGATATCTTTGGAGAGACATATCTCTAAAACTCTCTGGAGGGATATATTATCTCTAGCTTCCAGGGCTGCTTGCTATTAAAACAGATCAGAAGGCCCAGACTATGAAGAAATATGAGAAAGTCATGGAGAATTGTCTTTTAGCACATCCACCATGAAGTCATGCAGTATAGTAATGCTATTACAGGAGAGTAAAGAATTGTGACCAATAATTCAATATTGTGCACTTTGCCTAATGTTCCTGTTAAGTTTAAATCAGTATGATTAAGCCATGATATAAAAATGTATTACAGATTCTAGGCCATGATAACTTTAGAGCACAAGTACCAAATGTGTTCTAATTTACCAATTGTCAAAGCCATTAATATAAGTTACTTGTAACTACTCATGAAGAAGTAGAGTGTTATTTTAAAGCCATTATTATTTTAATGACTCATTGTAGATGTATATGGCAAACTTTAGGGAAACCATTAAAAGTATTTTTTTAAAGAATTGAAATGGATAGACTAAGAGAAAAGAGAAGATAGATTTATATAAAATGTACAATTAAAACCAGAGAAGACAGAAAAATAATGGAAGAGAAAGAAAGAAAGAAAGAAAGAAAGAAAGAAAGAGGTAGCAAAAAATTTTTACAAATAAGATTGATATTATATCAACTGTATGAATAATGAATTTAAATGTGAATTGTTGAAATACATTAATAAAAGACAGAGACTATCAAAATGGGTTGAAAAAAGCACAACCCAACTATGTGTTGTCTATAAAAAACTCATTTTTCAAACATATATTGGATAAAAGACTTGTATCCAAACTATACAAAGTACTTTTAAAACTTAACAATGAGAAAATAAACAACCTAATAAAAAATGGACAAGAGATATGAACCAAAGATAATACATGATGACAAATAAGATATAAAAAGATGCTCAATCTCACATGTCATTAGGAAATTGCAAATAAAACAATGAGCTACTGCTACACACTCATCAGAATGGCCAAAATCCAGAACACTGACAATAACAAATGCTGATAAAGATACAGAGAAACAGGAATTTTAATTTACTGCTGGTGAGAATGCAAAATGACTCAGCCACTTGGGAAGATGGTTTGGAAGTTTCTTACAAAGCTAAACATACATTTACCATATAATCTACCAATAGTGCTCATAAGTATATGCCCAAATGAATTAAAATTTATGACCATGTGAAAACCTGCACATGAATATTTATAACTTTATTAATAATTTCTCAAAATTGAAAGCAACAAACATGTCCTTTACTAGGTGAATGTAGAAACAAATTGTGGTACATCCATAAAATGGAACACTTTCTAGTGATTAAAAAAAAATGAGATCTTAAAATACAAAATGATGTGGTGGAACATTAAATCCATATTACTAAGTGAAAGAAGCCAGCCTGAAAAGGTGATATACTATATGATTCCAGCTACATGACATTCTGAAAAAGGAAAAACTGTAGAGAAAATTAAAAGATCAGTGGTTGCAATAAGTTTTGAGATGGACAGAAGTGATAAACAGATGAATCACAGGGTATGTTTAGGACAATGAAATTATTACACATGACACCATAGTGTTGAAAATATGGCATACATTTGTCAAAAGCCATAGAACTGTACAACACAAAGAGTGAACTCTAAGTATGGATTTTAGTTAATGATAATGTATCTGTATTGGTTCATTAGTTGTAACAAATGCACCATATTAATGCAAGATGTTAATAAGGGCAACTCTGTTGGGGAGAAAAGGGGGCATATGAGAACTCTATGCTTCCTACACAAGTTTTCTTGTGTAAAAACTGAAGTTTCTTGTGTAAAACTGAAATTATTCTAAAAATTAAAAACTATTTAAAATTATATTTAATACATATTTTAAAATTATTTCTTTAATATTTCTCTCCCCTTCTAGACTATAAGCTAAATAAGGATCAGAACTCAATAGTTGATAAATAAATATATGTTGAATAAATAAATAAAAATCCAACATGTAACTTAAATATCATTTACATTATCCAGGAAAACCCAAGTAAGAGTTCAAAAAATGTTATTTGACTGCTCACCCTTTACCATTTTTTAGTCCTTTTGGGAATATCTGACACACAGAAAGATGTATTTTGCCAAACTACTTGCTTAATCTTGCCTGAAGGTAATCAGTAGAAATGCTTAACAGAAAATTACATGTAAGGACTAATAAGTCAGTGTATAGCATATTGAAAGTGGAAATTTCATAAATTACTAAGCCCCATTTTTGTTCATCTTAATTTTGATGGCTGAAAAGAGAGCCTTCTTTTTTTTTTTAAGGTTTATTTATTTATTTTGAGAAAGAGAGAGAAAGAATATGCTTGTGCAAGCAGGGAAGGGACAGAGAGAGAGGGAGAGAGAGAATCCCAAGCAGACTCCACACTCCCAATGTGGGACTCAATCCCACAAGCCTGGGATCATGACCTGAGCCAAAATCAAGAGTCAGATGCTCAACTGATTAAACCACGCAGCTGCCCCAATGGGGAGACTTCTTAATCTAGCTTCTCTGCTGGGCTCTGCTGATCCCTTTTAACATAGTTCTTTCACTGACCCCAGAACTATAACAAAATTTCTTCTAAATCTGTTGCATACCATCTTGATCCAATCATTAGCTCTGTGATCAGTTATGAATAATATATATCCCAACACTCCCATTCACACACACATAGCCTTAAACAAAGAAAAATTGAAAAACCAGATTCTACTTCACTGTTACTTTCTTTTCACCTCCATGAATATCTTTCCCTTAATAGTTTTATTTTTTTTAATTATTTGGACTTGTTTTACTTCTACTTTTGTTGTTGTTGTTGTTCTCTTGGAGGACTTTCTACCTTATTAATCAAGACTTTGCCCCTCCCCTACCTCCATGACAACCTGTATCTCATAGAAACATTCTGCCCTCAACATGTTCAGTCAAGCCACCAGAATAATCTCCAGTTGTTTTATATCTACTTCCATATTGTTACATCTATGTGTTTTATGTGCATAAATTTGTGTATCTACATGAAAATGAGAAAAATCCTGATTTTGTACTACAGTGGACTTCAGATATTAACTGGTACAACCTTTTCCAAAACTAAAGTCCTGACTAAAGTCATATGAACATATAATGAGAGATCCTGAATTGTAATCATGGATTTCTGTTTACCAGCCCAACACTCTTTATACAAACCAGTCTGAAATTAGACTCTACATTTCTATGTAGTGTAAGCATTACCTACTCTGGATGGAAATAAAGATTATTTTCATTGCCATTTTGCCTGTGGGATTTCAAGAGGAAGTAGGAGTCCCTTGAATCTTCCAATTTCTTACACTCAAGCTTAGTAACAATTGGAAATTGTGCTCTGGCACAATGCCATTTCCTGGGCAGGGGGATGCTAAGTCCCACTCTGGTGCAGTTTGCATTTTAGTGTATTTTGTAAATAAATTCTTAACAGATGGACAGAGCAGCAGGAAGCCAACACCAGGGAGTCAGCAGGTGGACAGGAAAGCCAGAAATGGACTGGCACTGATCAGATTAACAAAACTAAAATATCTTGGGATTCACACATGCTGCCCACAGAATAAGTTGGCACTGACCAGATAGGCAAACTCAAATCAACCCTGAGCATGGAAAATTTCCATTACTCTGTTCCTATGGGGTACCAAAATCCCTCCCAGATGGTGACGACAAAGCTATAAATCCTTCAGAAAATAAGTCTGTCTTCTCTTTCTTCCCATGAAGCTGACATACAGCAGGAAGGTGAGCTATAAATTATAATTATTAATAGTATCAAATTGCTCTTTATTTAACTGTACTTGCCACAAAATTAAGCAGGGAGAGAGGAAGATATTATCACCGGGCCCTGTAAATCATTGGTATAATATCCCAAAGGACTTGAAAGATTTCATTGCTGCGATAAGCACATCCCCTTCTATTCTCCAACCCATTGCATTTCCCCCCATAATGTATAACTCTAATAGCTTCGTTTTAAGGTCTGCTGCCCTGCTCATGCAAAGATATGACTCTTTTATTAAAAGCCTCCTTCCCATCACTAAAATGTGTCTCCTCAAGCATCCCTGCCCTTTGCCCTGCACCATAGGTGTTATCTGGTGAGCTAATGGCTGGCAATACAGATCTAATGCTGGCAGAACATCCAGGATCAGGGTGCTGGGCACTTTTCCTGGTCAGGCCCAGGGGTTTCTATGTAAGTGTCAAGGTTTCCCAAATCTCCATTAACTCGTAGTCTTCATTTGGAAATTCTGAAATGCTTAATCACATCACTTAAATTTTTATGAGTTTCATAATAGGTGTAGCAAATCTTTAGAGTCAAGAGACTAAGAATTTAATTCTGACTTTGCCATTAATTAGCTGCTTAATCATGGAAAAGTTGCCTAAGATCATTGAACCTAACTTTCCTCACATCTGAAGTCAGGATTGTGAGAATTAATTGAGAACATGCATATAAAGAACTAAGCAAAGCAACTGGTACATAACAATAAATTATAGTATCTTTCATCATCATCATCATCATTTTCATGATTATTAGAAATTTAAGTAGGGTTGATATGAAGACTCTGACTTTAAAATCATTCTTAGGGATGATTGAAACACATGGAATAGGAGATTTCAAAACCAGTCATAATGTACGGTGAGGATTTAGAAGCATATGAACATGCAGGGATAAGGGCTGGAGAAAATTCAGTTCAAAGGCTCAATCTGCCTGGTAAAGAATTATGAAATTCACAAGGCTATAGGAAATGTGGTGAACTCAAGTTTAGTTTAAATTGCTAATAATAACAATAATAAACTAAACTAATCTTCCAGGTTTAGTCCAAGTTGAGTGGATTTGAAATCAAAAGCTCTCTAAATAACAAGGATAATCTTATTCAGAACCCTATTCAGAACACCTAACTGGCCCCCAACCCCCAGATAAAAAGCTATCCTACTGTATTGTAAGGTCAAAAATTTCATGTGCTGCCTTGACATCTTTGAACCTCATGGGGCCCCAAAGACTCAACTGTGAGGCTTAATCCTGCTTTCACCAGATATGCCCCTCACAGAGTTGGAAAACTCTCACCCTGCTAGTCCCCCTATCAGCCAGACTAGCTCTACTCCTCCTGGCACTCAACCTAACAGGTTTCACTTCCCTGCCAGCCCATGAAATTATTCAAACAAACTAATATCATCCTCCTACAGGAACTAGGGTTCACCACACCCTCCTATTATTACAAAAGCCTATCTCCTACAACCTTTGCTTTTTCACTCTACTCCTGAGTGCAATGCTTATGTGGCCATACACTGCAGTCAGTGTCCTCTCCAAGGCTGTGAGTGTGTGTGACTAATAAAATTCTGTCAGTTTCATGTTTCCAATATTGGGTCTTGTGTATTTGGCCATTGCCATCATCTCAGAATGGTAAACCCTCCTTCACCAAGGGGGTGAAGAGGAAGTAGATAAAGTATCTATCACAGTCAGGCAGATTGAATAAAGAATAGGTTTCCTTTCCAACGGGAGGAGAACATAATCAGAAAACTAAGTTTAGTTGATTTGTAATTCACAGTGAGGGTTTGAAAGGAAGTCTGGATTATTCAATAGGTTTAAGACAAGGACAAGAAGGGGAATGCCAGATCCAGTTCTCTAGAGACTATAAGCCTCCTCAGGTCCTGATTAGAAATGGACTATAGACTATAGCCTTCAAAGCTTGCTTTCTTCTTATCTGAATCAAAATTGGGCTGTCAGAGCTAAAGGCAACCTCTCAAACCAGTGGTATACCAAAATATATCCTTACCACCAAAAAAAAACAAAAAACAAAAAACAAAAAAACCTTAAAAACATAAAAAAAGGGAAAAAAGGAAATTAAATTTTAATTTTATTGTCCATTTACTATTCCCATAAAAATTTTAGTTTTATTGTTCGTATATGACTGCTCCCAAAACATCACCCTTCTGCTCTCAGGAAGTTGGTGAATGAATATTATTTATGGTTACCCACTAGATAAACTCCATTTAGCTTTTAACCTTTTCTATATAACCTTGGAGTACAGGGTGGACAGTGAGTAGAGACATAGTATGCGTAGCCCCCAACTACGTTAAGTATTCAACATATTCTATTTCTAAGTGACATTTTGAGCTATCAACAGCATTCAATCTATGTTAACTCTGATCAACTAAACTAAAATCCTGACTTTTTAGACCTCTCTACACATTACTTAAAATATAGCTATAACAGATTTAGCTGAGATGATTTTTTCCAACCCATATTTATCTACATCTGTGAAAAATATGAATAGGATAAGACTCCCAACTCTTGACAGATATACTAAAATGTTCCCTTAAAAGCTTTTTAACATCCCAGAAATATTACAAAGATTGGGTTCCAGCTATTCCTGGATGAAATGGCTGCATTGTATATAATAGTTAAAATGTGTAATTATTGATTTGGATACCTCCTAGCATTATAAAAGTTAAAAAAAATAAGCAGGTCTGGATTTGGAAACAGCATAATAAGTAATACAAAAAGATTATTTTATGTGAAGAATGTTTTGGCACCTGGTTTTTAGTAACAATATACAAATCATGACATTCTGTGTGGGTTAACATTAATATAATCAATCTAATGTTTTCTTTATGACTTCTGTCCTCACTAAGGGCTATAATCAGCTTGTCTTAACTGAGTTCCCCTAAAGTGGATGCTGAGATGAAGATATGAGTGCAAGTAGTTTATCTGGGAGTTGATGCCAGGACACCAAGAGGGGAGTGGAGAATGAGACAGGGAAGAGAAGAAATCCAATAAAATGTGCACAATCAAGTGAGTTACTACTCTGGGTAACTGGAGCTTGGAGACTGTGAAGACTTTGCTTTAAAACCGTCAAAGAAAAGAGTGGAGAATTACTTTCCCTTATGATTTCAGTGCAACCCAAACTGGGATGGGAAGGTGAATCATATGCCCTCACAAGGTCTCTTCCAATCTTATGATTATATGATTGCTCATTATCAAAAATTGGCTGGTAATTGGTTTGACTCAGAGAGGTCAGGATGTGAAGGGGACTGCACAACCTTTTGATTTTATAGTAAAGAACAATGTAGTTGCCCCAGTCATGTTTAAGAAGGATTTTTTTTTTAATTTCATAAATGTGCCATGATAATCTTCATGGCTGCTAATTACGAAAGATCACCTAGGAATTGGCTACAATTCTGACGGGTAGAGATGGGAGTTTGTCAGTGATGGAAATGAGAGGGATCCATGATAGACTCTAAGTACTGTACATCACGTATAGCATTGCTTTTGTTGTCCATTTGCTTTAAAGTTACCTACGTTGCTGACATATAAACAGATACTGGTTTTAGAAATGGTTTAAGTGAGAAGAGAAAAAACCTGATGCTTCACATCGCTTGCTTTTAATTGGAAAAAAAATCACCCTTTTATAAACAAATGAGAATCTGATTATAATTATGTGATTTTTTGTATATAATTTTATGTAAAATTAGTCACCCAGAATGCATATTTTAAATGCACTGGCTCTAGCTAATTGGCCAACAGTGAATTTTCAAAGTGATCAGTCCAATTACTGACTGCCAAGATGCAGAGATCAAACGTAATTTTCTCTCTCTCTCTTTTTTTTTTTTTCCAGTCCTAAGGTTTATAGGAAAGGAACATTTATACTCAGAATTTTCATTAATGCAGCAAACTTAATGAAGATCTCATTTTAACTAGGAAGAGGGAAAGAACATAAAAGAAACTATCTGAATAAATAAAATTATCTTTATTTTAATTAATTAATCAATTAATTTTGTTTGTAGGACCCCTTAAATCAAACCTGTTGTAATATAAAATTTTGGAGCTAAAAAAGATCCTACTAACTACACTAGTCCAATCTTTTCATTTTGTAGATAAGACGGTTGAGAGAGATTTCATGCCATCAGCAATTTGATGGAGCTAAGGATTTTTTATTAGAATTTGAACTCAGGTGTCTCATTTTTTTTTAAGTTAATGTTCTTTCTACTACACTAATCAGGGAAACACAACTATTTGTTAGACTATTTCAGGAATATGTCCTAAACCTACCTTAATTTGAAAAACAAGATTGTGTAGTAAGATATGGTGAATAACATTTTCATATTATGTCCAACTCATGTCCTTCACCTGTAAACATCATTCTGTGAATCTACTGTAGATAAGCTTCAAGGAAGCAAATATCAAGTTTAGGCTGCTCATTGTTAAATAGAATGGCTGTCCTTTGAGGTAGACACAAAAGGAACATTTTCTGGCAATCTAAATCAAGATTACCTTAGAAATAGATTAAAATAAATTACTCATTTCTACCAAAAGAAATAAAAATATTTACAACACCAAAAACGTTAATAGGTTTTAAATGATCTGGGATTTTCTTTTGGCATTCTTTCTGGATGAAGAGAGGCCTATATCTATTAACATTTGCTTCAAGAAAGAGATGACTAAAGAAAGGGGAAAATAAAGAACTTTCTAGTATTTCAAAGAAATCTGGAGGACAAACAAGAGAAAGCACTAGCTTGTCCGAAGACAAAAATTATTTCCTGTCACTATCTCTAAGAAGGCATAAAGAGCTGAAAGCTATGATTTTGTTTTTATTTACATTGTTGTAATTACTTAAGTACTTCAAGTACACTTTTATTAGGCTCTGAGCTTCTTGAAAGCATAAGCTGTATCTTATTAATCTTTATATCTTTAATGTCTAGCCTAATGTCTACTATGTTATAGACAATAAATGTCTCATAAGTAAATGAGTGAGAATCTGGTGTTGCTAGCAGTTATAATAAAACCTATAACCATACAAATAAGAGTAAAAAGATAAGTCCAGGTGCTAAAGGAGAGGGAAGAGAAAAACTATATCAGAAGCAAAGGCTAAGAGAAGATATTGTAAATGAACATAAACCAACTCAGAATTTCCTGAGAGCCAAAGTTAAAACATAAGTTTGAGAGATCATATGATCTCAACATTTAAATAAAGAGAGAAATAATATCTATTAGAATAATATTTTAGGATATTGTTGTCATAAGAAACCTTAAAAAATAAAAGTCAATAAATATCCATTAAGCACCTACTACTTTAAACCACTCCATTAGGCAATGTGGGGCTATGTGAAGATTAAGAAAAAAGAGTCATCAGCTTTAAAGAGGTTAATTAATGGATGACACAGAACAACACATATAGCAACATAATTTAGGATAAGATGTAATACACTGTAGAGGATTATAATATGATTCATGGGAGGAAGGAATTCCACATGATTGCAGGGATCACGGAAGCTTTCTTGAAGTTTTGTTTGGGATGGGCCTTGATATTTAGGTAGGTTTTTCAATGTCAGATGCATGAAAGCTAAGAAAGTTTTTTTTTTCCAGACATAAGGACAGCATGTGCTAAAGCACTGAGTTGAGAAAGTATGTTTCATGCTCCTGGGGAAGTGAACAGTCCTTGTAATACAAGTTTAGCTCTCATAAAGGCTTTATGTCAGGAAGTAATAAGAGATAAAGCTGAATTAGTACTTGTAATACCAGTAGAAATCCAGTACCTCCTGAAGAGAAGTAATTTTGCACGAATCAAATTCAGCATCCTTATCTTGATTCAAAGCCCATCTTTAATTTCCACTCAGGTTTGAATCCTTTGGCATATCTAATTTTAATAATTAAAGGACTCTTTGGACTACACAGCATCTAGCATTCTTTTATAATTCATGAACTTGGAAAAGTTTTAATATTGTATGGATATGAATGAGCTTACTAAAACAGGCTAACAAGCCATCTGCTTCATGACACACACTTCCATAAATGTCATGAAACTTTATGTTACCATAAAATGTGGCAACAAGGAAGCACCTTTCTGTGGAAGAGAAGTTCTCTAACAGGCATTTGCAGGATACTATGGTCTTTGCTTGATCTGGCACATTGCAGCTATAACAATAAATGCCCCTAATAGAAACAGAAGAAAAATTGGCTGTAAACTTTCAAAGGAGAAAGCCTGATGTTTTGACCATGGTTTCTATATTCCTGTTCCAACAAAAAAGGCCATTACTATCCAAGTACCTATGCTATTTAGAAGATCCCACAGGTCTTAAATCCTCTTTTTTAGAAGACTAAGACACTATGCCCCAGAGAAGAGGATTCATCTATTTTCTTAGTAATATATAAACACTGCATATTTACCACTCCCCTATTCGGGGCAAAAGTGATTTTCTAATGCCTTTCCATAAACCCTGCTGCTATGCTTACTGGATTAACTGAAAGAAGTAATCTAGTTCCCAAGGATAAAGTATTTTATTTCTTGCTTATAGGAAGGAACACCCAATGAACTCTCTGTTACAAATATCCAGGTTTTTATCAAAACCATTAAGTGAGGCTACATTCTGCATTAGTTCTTGGTATCAACCATGTCTTTTGAATAAATTACAATTCTATACATAGTTACCAAGGGGTTGATACAGCCACTTCCCCATTACATGTGGCATACACAGACTCTTCAACAAACTTGCAAACACCACAAGTCTATGGACTTGTTGCCATGTGGTTTCAATGTCTTCCCTGCTTACACGTGCACACAAGAGAGAAGCAACCAGTAAACAACAAATATGCCATAGAAAAGCAATTCTGCAATGGTTCAGGTTTTATGTTCTAATAATGCTCAAATCCCAGTTTCCAGGATTCAGTGTACTGTGTCAGCAATAATGAATAAAACTACTGAAACTCATTAAAGAACTTACTAATCAGTACGTTAATTGAGGCTATCTGCTTCCCATTATATAGAGACAAATTAAGCAGGTTACAATGGTTTCCAGAAAACATCTGTGGAAACATGTCAAAATTAATGATAAATAAAATTGAGCTCCCTTTGTGGTTGATTTTTCACCCAGCTGCATCTAAAAAAGTGCTATCAAAGAAAACAATTCATTGTTTGTCAAATCAGAATAAAATCCCAAAACCACTAACAGCATTTTTTCTTATAATCTTTTAATTAGAGGTGAACAAACCTTAAAATAGCCACCTACTTGTATCCCATAGTATGAGTTTGAAAAAAAAAATTGGTTCTGTAGAAACAAATGTGCCAAATATATGTGAAATATACAAAGGTAGATAATAATTTATGAATAATACATTTTAGGGATACCTGGATGGCACAGTTGGTTAAGCATCTAACTCTTGATTTTGCCTCAGGTCATGATCTCACAGTTCTTGGGTTCAAGCCCTGTATTGGGCTCTACGCTGACAGTGTGGAGCCTGCTTGGGATTCTCTCTCTCTGCCTCTTTCTGCCCCTCCCTTGCTCATGCTCTATCAAAATAAATAAATAAACATTAAAAAAGAATAATATTCTATAACATCAATCAAAATTATCTTTTCAAGACATAACTGACTGGGTTATTAGGAACATTTCTTCATCAAAGTTCTACCCTTTAGTGAAGCAGGCAAGCTATTTAGGGCAACAGGGTAAAACATATAGGAACACTAGGAGAATGAAGTAAAGGAAATTCAAGTTGTTAAATTATGTGCCTGTGTGTGTATATGTGTGTGTGTGTGTGTGTGTGTGTGTGTTGTGTGTGTGTATAGAAATCATACTATGAAATAAAACCACTCCCCATTGTACATATACTAAATGAAATATTACCAAGTTATGTCACCCTCCTGCTTAGAACTCACCAATAGCTTTCCTTTGCTCTTAAAATAAAATTTAAAATTACTGATAGAAGACATAAATTAGCCTTGACTTTCCATAATACCTATGCCTTCCCTCATTCTGACCTTGATGCAGATACTTTATATATGCTTATTTCTGGACTCTAACTGTGTTTCAATTCCAAGTTCTTTTTCTATGCTATTCCCTCCTCCTATAGGAGGCCTTCTAGAGGAGTGCTGTTCTCACTTCCCATACCTGGAAGTACCATTCATTCTTTAGTTATCAACTTAGATGTCATTTCTCTCTTTGAACTCTAACATGTAAATTAGATTTCACTATAATACACTCCTGTTGCACCCCATCTCTTCTATAAAGCTTTTACAAGCTACAGATGAATTTAAGGGATGACTGTGTAGTAGTAAAATTGGTAGGGTTAACAGTTCACTCTGTGTGGGGAATGATGAGAACAAGGTGTTCAAGTTTCTAGACCGGGTAACTGGCTGAAGAATGGTGCCATTCATAGGGATAGAGAAGAGAAGAACAAGAACAGAATTAAGGAAAAGGGAGGCAATGAGTTTAATTTGGGGCATGTTTAGACTTACAAGGCTCAAGGACCTCCAAATGGAGATGTCTAGCTCACAGTGGTATGTGAGGTGTATGTAGAGTGAATGCATAAGATATAGAGTAAATACAGATTTGGAAGTTTTCACCCTACCAGTGAGAAATAAATAATGAGAATAATTGTGTAGAGAAATAAGATAAGAAAGTACAAAGTATAACACTAAGTTAGGGGCTAGTCTAGAAAAATAAGCAGCAGCCATAATAGTAAAAAAGTGTCAGAAAAGCAGGAGAAATATTCTGCTTCAAGAACAAGGAGGTCAGCAGTGACAAATATGGCTAAAAGGTTCAGGAGGATATGGATTGAACATTTTGATATTCATTAACAATGTTAACCTTGGTGACAGGAGCAAGAGAAAAGAGCTGGAAGAAGAATGAATGACAAGTAAAAAAGTACCATCATCTATGCCAAGAACTTTGTGAATGAGAGAAGAAACTACAGCATCTAGAAAGGCTATGTATGGAGATGTTGTGCTTTGTTTTGGTTTGGTTTTTGGTGTGGGTATTTTATTTACTAGTGTAGTGACAAAAACATGCTCAACTGTTTATGGAAAGGAATCAGCAGGGAAGCAGAGGTGAGACTATGTGAGGGAGGAAAAAGTAGTAAATCAGGTTTTCTGAGAAGTGTAAAATGAGAGGGAGATGGTTAGAAACATAGAAAGACTGAGAAGCAGTTTTAAATGTACAGTGGAAGCTGAGGACGTGCCTTTATATTGAACTAACTGCACTATTCTATGAATTCTTCAGCTATGCAAAGTACCTAAGATATAAAGGCAAGATTATTAATCAAGATGTTTATCCCGTGCAGGTTCAACAGCAGAAAAAAGTAACAGAATTGAAAATATTGCTAAAAAGAGTCAGGAAGATAATGGTAACTTGAAGTCCAATATGAATAAGAAATGAAATAAAGATAGGGGTGAGGTGAGGAAGCTAATAGAGAAAAAGTAGATGGACCAAAGGATTGAATAAATGAGGAGGAAGATTAGCAGTAACTAATTTAAGCTACTTGAAGGTTAGGAAATTAAATCAGGATGTTTGAATTTAGACTTTTAAAACTATAGTACTTCCAGATGACAAACAGGCTCTGAGTTTCATTGTGTGAATGAGGGGATAAAATGGCAAGGAAATAATGATGCCTAAAGATGAGTAAGTCAGGGGCCTGAGAGACCAGAGTGTTCAAATGCTGGTTTCTCAGCCTATTTATTGACATCACCCAAAGTTCATAGGGGTTTTGGAGCAGGGAGTCAACATATGAAATGGCTTTGAAACTCTTTCATGAATGAAGAGGAATAATCCAGTTGTCAGGATATGACATTGAAACAGACAGGTAAATTGTGGAAGGGCCAAATGCCATGGGCTTCAAAGTTATGTGGAAGTAATAGTCTAAATTTACTATTAGCACAGAAGAGAACGAAACCTCTAACCCTGAAGTAAAAAAACTAAGAAGCCAGAGTGTCCATCTCATCCATCTTTCTCTATGCCAAAGCCAAACACAACTTACTGAATCTATGAAAGGGGTAAATAAGCCGCCAAGGAGTGTTGGGATAACTGAATGAAAACTAGGATCCTGTAGTCCAAACGTGGCTCTAAAATGCATTTTGTTTGAATAGTTTTTAAAAAATATAATTTCATAATCTTTAGTCAGAGAATACACTTTTTGTTTTACCATAGCACTGACCACTCCCCATTTTCTTACAATTGACAAAATTCTCATGTGCATTACATGTTTTTCCCCTAACAGACACTTGAACATTCAACATCTTCTCTAGATTCTTTTATATTTTTTTCAGGAAGAAGGAAGGGGAAATATTCCTGTTTTTATTCATCTTCAGTGCTCTAGGAAGTCCCAAATATGGTCTTCAGTGGCAAAAAAAGCTTAAGCATAAAGGCAGATGGGCAGTGACTTCTAACTATGTTAGTGACTAATGAAACTAAGGTCAACAGTACTCTGAATTTAAGGCAAATTAGATATCAACTGATACAGAATCTCTAAGCTTGGAGTCAATTAGAAGCTAACTAAGGAAAATGTTAAATAATTGTGACGTTAAACATAGGACTTCAGGCTTAAAAGGCAGAGGCATAGCTTTCCTGTGTAAAGCAACTTGCAACTATTAGTCCCAGGATATATTATATAATAGGAAGGATGGGGAAAAAGCACCATGATGCATAGACATTCTTAGAAAAAAACAGAGACACTAAGTTTACATTGCCTAATGATTTACCAAACCAGATATGGATATTGACCAATGGTTTGTAATGTAAGATGGCATACAAGAGAGCCGGGATGGAGTTAGGGTTAGCACCTGCAAAAATATCAGGACATATCATGTCTTTTTCAAACACATTCACATTACCCATGAGTTGTAAGTATAAAAAGTAAGTCTGTTTATAGGTAGAAAATATATAAAGGTAAAAAAAATATTAAAAAGCAAAATAATAGGGTGGCTCAGCCAGTTAAGTGTTTGACTCTTGATTTTGGCTCAGGACATGATCCCACAGTTTGTGGGTTCGAGCCCTGCATTGGACTCTGCTGATAGTGTGGAGCCTGCTTGGGAGTCTCTGTCTCCTGATCTCTCTGTCCCTCCCCTGTGCAGTCTCTCTCTCACTCTGTCTCTCATAAATAAATAAGTAAACTTTTTTAAAAAGGCAGAAGAAGAGCAGGCAACATAGACAATTCTTGTAATTGATTACAAGGCAGAGAAGTTCTATAGAATTCATTTATTTATTCATTCAACAAATATTTATTGAACACTATGCTAAACTTAGTAGTGTGCTAAGCACTGAGGCCTGACGAGCAAAAATAGAAGCTCTTGTTCTCATGGAACTTATAGTCTATCCAGGTACTTGATGTAATGTTTCCAGCAATCTAATTCTTTCATCATCCAAAAGTGAGATAATAGCAATCATTAAATAAGGGAAAACAGTAAAGTGAGCCCAAACATACCCAGAAACATGCCGAGTAGTAATATTAACATGCTCTATGGTTCATTTTCCTTCAAACACCTAAGCTGTAAAGCAAAACCAAAGCTGTGCTTTCTGTAAAAAAAAAAAAAAAAAAAAAAAACCCAAGTGATAAAACTTTGAAAGAGATACAGAAAGAAGCTAGAAAACAGAATTGAACTTTATAATATAAAATATTTAAACATTTTGAGGGGAGGAGGTAAGACAGCAGCATAGTGGAAGGACCCTAGGCTTTCTCTTCCCTCAAACACAGCTAGATAACTATCAAATCATTCTGAATACTCAAGAAATTGACCTGAGGACCAATAGAACAAACTTCACAACTACAGGGAGAGAAGAGCTCACTTTGAGGAAGGCAGGAAGTACAGAGAAATGGTTTAGGGAAGAAATGGACTGCAGGTGCTGTGGAGGGGAGGGAGCTCTTATCATGGAGAAAGATGAGAGAATAGAGAACACAGGGATAAGCACTAGGAGAACACTTCCCCAAAGACATTGTCTGGGAAAATGAGAGGGGCTAAATTTTGTGGATTTTCGCAATCAGGTGCAGTTCAAAGATTGGAGTTTCAGATGTCCCCAGGATTGGCTGTGATAGACTGGATGTTGCCTTCCTCCACCAGTGGAGGCAGGCAAACAATATCAGGGCAGTCTGTATAAGCTCATATTTGTCTAAGTGGCACAGGGAGAGACTTTTCTTGCTTTTTGGGAGTGCATCTGGGAGATATGGCATTGCCTCTCTGGGGATAAAGGAGCCAGCAGGTGCCATTTCCCTCCCTTGCCCATCAGCAAAGCACAAAGACAACTGCTGAGGGTGGCTAACTGAGACACTGGCTGTTTTGTCAGCTTGCTCCAAATCCCATGCTCCTTTGCCCTGGCACAACTGCACTTCTGGGTCAAACCTGCAATAATCTTAGTGTGGTGAGACCCTTTCCCAAAAGATAAGCACAGATTCCTACCACACCAGGTCCCTCAACTTTGGAATTTTAAAAGGCAGGAGACCTGGTTAGTGTAGAGCCTAAGGTACACTCTGCTGTTACAGGCAGGCAAGCAATCCAGAGACAGACAGTATAAATTCAGTGATCTGAAAATGCCTGTGATGCACCAGGGGAAATTATTCACTCCTCTGAAAGTGCTTCTGTGAGACCCACAAGCAGGGACTCCCCTCTCCAGACACAAAGGAGCAGGCTAGTGCCACTTCCCTTCCCTGCCTCTCAGCATAAACCAACTTCAGTAAACAGAATAGCACCAACAAAGGTGGCCTAACCTGCTTACACCAAGTCCCACTCCACTGTGCTCTCCTGGGACTGCTTTTCTAGGGCAAGTGTGCCTAACAACCAGTGCAGAAGGCTCCTCCCCAAGAAGACCAGCACAAACCCCAGAACTCACCAGGTCTACTGACCATAGAATTCTACAAAGATTCAGCTCCAGTAAAAATAGCATCATGTTTCTTCTAGCAAATAGACCAGAGCCCACCTAGCTAAAAATCTGCATACTCTCATCAAGGTCCAAATAGTCCCCACTGCAGGCAAGGAGAAACTGACTGACCTGAGGGATATAGCAGCCACAAAACAGCAGGAGAGTGGATGTAGCACACACCAGAGACACTTCCTAAAGCACCAAGCCATGGACATTATACATCTTCTTCATAAAGGCATTACTCTCAGGATCAGGAAATATAACATGCTTTACTAACTCAGAGAAGAAGATAGAAACCTGGACAAAATGCCAAGATGGAGGAATTCATCCCAAAGAAAGAACAAGCAAAGGCCACAGCCAGGGATCTAATCAAAACAGATATAAGTAATATGCCTGATCCAGAATTTAAAGGAATAATCATAAGAATATTAGCTGGGCTTGAAAAAAGCATAGAAGACACTAGGGAATCTTTAACATAGAGATAAAAGAGCTAAATACGAATCAGGCTGAAATGAAAATGCAATAACTGAAATTTAAATTTGAATGGAGGTAATGACCACAAGGATAGAGGAATCAAAGGAAATAATAAGTGATATAAGACAGAATTAGGGAAAATAATAAGCTGAACAAAAGATGGAAAGAAAAACCTTGGATCACAAAGTAGACTTAGGAAACTCAGTGATTCCATCAAATGTAATAACATTTGTATCATAGGAATCCCAGAAGAAAAGGGAAATGGGACAGAAGGCTTACTGGAGAAAATTAGAGCTGAAAACTTCCCTAATCTATGAAAGGAAAAAGACATTCAAGTCCAGGAGGCACAAAGAACTCCCATCAAGGGGCGCGTTAAGCGTCAGACTTCGACTCAGGTTATGATCTCGCAGTTCGTGAGTTCAAGCCCCAAGTTGGGCTCTGTGCTGACAGCTCAGAGCTTGGAGTCTGCTTTGGATTCTGTGTCTCCCTCTCTCTCTGCCCCTCCCCGACTAGTGCTCTGTGTCTCTCTTTCTCAAAAATAAATAAATATACATACATACATATATAGAACTCCCATCAAAATTAACAAAAGAAAGTCAACACCAAGACATATCACAGGTAAATTTCCAAGACATAGAGATAAAGAAACAATCCTAAAAGCAGAAAGACAAAAGAAATTCCTCTCTTACAAGGGAAGACCAATAAGGTTAGCAGCAGACCTCTTTGCAGAAACTTGGCAGGCAGAAGGGAGTGGCATGATATATTCAATTTGCTGAATGGGAAAAATATGTAGCCAAGAATATTTTATCCAGCAAAGCTATCATTCAGAACAGAAGAAAAGATAATTTCCCAGACAAACAAAAACTAAAGGAGTTCATGAACATTGAAGCAGCCCTGCAAGAAATATTATATGGGATTGTTTGAGTGGGAAAGAAAGCCAAAAGTGACAAAGGCTAGAAAGAAACAGAAAATCTCCAACAACAACAACAAGTAATAAAATGGCACCAAATTCATATCTATTAATAATCACTCTGAATATAAATGGACTAAATGTTCCAATCAAAAGACATATGGTATCAGAATGGATAAAAAAAACAAGACCCATTTATATGCTGTCTATAAGAGACTCATTTTAGATCTAAAGACGCCTGCAGATTGAAAGTGATGGGATGGAGAAATGTGTATCATGCAAATGGATGTCAAAAGAAAGCTGCAGTAGCAAGACTTCTATCAGACAAACTAGATTTTATTTATTTATTTATTTATTTTTTTAATTTTTTTTTTCAACGTTTATTTATTTTTGGGACAGAGAGAAACAGAGCATGAACGGGGGAGGGGCAGAGAGAGAGGGAGACACAGAATCGGAAACAGGCTCCAGGCTCTGAGCCATCAGCCCAGAGCCTGACGCGGGGCTCGAACTCACGGACCGCGAGATCGTGACCTGGCTGAAGTCGGACGCTTAACCGACTGCGCCACCCAGGCGCCCCCAGACAAACTAGATTTTAAACCAGACTGTAACAACAAATGAAAAAGGGCACTATACCATAATAAAGGGGTCTATCTAACAAGAAGATCTAACAATTATAAATATTTATGCTTCTAACTTGAAAGCACCCAAATATAAAAAACAATTAATAGCAAACATAAAGAACTAATTGATAATATTATAATAACAGTAGGAGACTTTAACACCCACTTACAACAATGGACTGATCATCTAATAAGAAAATCCATAAGGAAACAATGGCTTTGAATGAAACACTGGACTAGAAGAACTTCACAGATATATTCAGAACATTCCATTCTAAAGCAGCGGAATACATATTCTTTTCGAATGCACATGGAACATTCTCCAGAATAGATCACATACTAAGTCACAAATCAGCCCTCAACAAGTACAAAAGGACTGAGATGATACCATGCATAGTTCTGACACTTTGAAACCTGAAATCCACCACAAGATAAAAGTTGGAAAGACCACAACTACATGGAGGCTAAAGAACATGGTAGTAAAGAACGAATGGGCCAAACAGGAGATCAAAGAAGAAATTTTTAAAAATACATGAAAACAAGTGAAAATGAAAATATGACAGCTCAAAAGTTTTGGGATGCAGCAAAAGCAGACATGAGAGGGAAATATATAGGAATATAGGCCTACCATAAGAAGCAAGAAAAATCTCAAATAACAACATAACCTTACACCTAAAGGAGCTAGAAAGAGAACAAATGAAGCCAAAAGCCAGCAGAAGAAGGGAAATAATAAAGATTAGAGCAGAAATAAATGATACAACAACAACAACAACAACAACAACAACAACAAAATAGCAGAACAGAACAACAAAACCAGGAGATGGTTCTTTGAAAAAATTAATAAAGACTTAACAGAAAGGAAAGAGAAAGACCCAAACACATAAAATCACCAATGAGAGAGGAGAAATAATGACCAGCACCACAGAAATACAATACATATAGTATTATATTATAAAAATTATATGCCAACAAATTGTAAAAAATGGATAAAGTCCTAGAAACATATAAACTACCAAAAGTGAAATAGGAAGAAATAGAAAACTTGAACAGACTAATAACCAGCAAAGAAATTGAATCATCAATCAAAAATATCCCAAAAAACAACAGATGGCTTCCCAGGGTAATGCTACCAAACATTTAAAGAAGAGTTAATACCTATTTTTCACAAACTGTTCCAAAAAATAGAAAAGGAAAGAAAGCTTCCAAACTCATTCTATGAGGCCAGCATTTCCCTGATTCCAATACCAAAGACACCACTAAAAATGAGAACTACAGGCCAAAATCCCTGATGCACATGGATGCAAAACTTCGCAACAAAATACTAGCAAACTGAATCCATAATACATTAAAAAAAAGTCATTCACCATGGTCAAGTAGGATTCATTTCTGGGCTGCAAGTGTGGTTTAATATTTGTAAATCAATCAACATAATACACCACATTAATAAGAACAAAATAATCCTCTCAATAGATGTAGAAAAGGCATTTGACTAAAAACAGCATCCATTCTTGATAAAAACCCTCAACAAAGTAGGGATAGGGATAACATATGTCAATGTTATAAAAGGCCATATACAAATGGCCCACAGCTAATATCATCCTCAATGGGGAAAAACTGAGAGCTTTTCCTCTATGGTCAGGAACAAGATAGCGCTGTCCATTTTCACCACTTTTATTTAGTATAGTACTGGAACTCCTAGATATAGCTATCAGACAACAAAAAGAAATAAAGGCATCCAAATTGGCAAGGAAGAAGTCAAACTTTCACTATTTGGAAATGACATGATACTCTATGTAGAAAGCCAGAAAGATTCCACCAAAAATTGCTAGAAATGATGTATGAATTCAGTAAACTCGCAGTATACAAAATCAATGTACAGAAATCTGTTGCATTTCTATACACTAATAATGAAGCAACAGAAAGAGATATCAAGGAATCAGTCCCATTTACAATTGCACCAAAAACCATAAGATATCTAGGAATAAATCTAACCAAAGAAGTGAAAGATCTGTACTCTGAAAACTAGAACACCGATGAAAGAATTGAAGAAGACAAAAATAAATGGAAAAACATTCCTTGCTCATGGATTAGAATAACAAACATTGTTAAAATGTCTATACTACCCAAAGCAATCTATACTTTAAATGTAATCCCTATCAAAATACAACCAGCATTTTTTGCAGAACTAGAACAAACAATCCTAAAATTTGTGTGGAACCACAAAAGACCTTGACTAGCCAAAGCAACCCTGCGAAAGAAAAACAAAGCTGCAGGCATCACAATTCTGGACTTCATGTTATATTACAAAGCTGTAGTGAGCAAGATATTATAATACTGGCACAAAAACAGACACATAGATCAATGGAACACAATAGAAACGCAGAAATGGACCCATAACTGTACGGTCAACTCATCTTCAACAAAGCAGGAAAGAATCTCCAAAGGAAAAAAGTCTCTTCAACAAATGGTGTTGGGAAAATTGGGCAGCAACATGCAAAAGAATGAAACTGGACCACTTTCTTACACCATACACAAGAATAAATTCAAAATGGGTGAAAGATCTACATGTGAGACAGGAAATTACTGAAATCCTAGAGGGGAACACAGGCAGTGATATCTTTGACCTTGGCCATAACAAATCATTACTAGATATTTTCCTGAGGCAAGGGAAACAAAAGCAAAAATTGGACTTCATCAAAATAAAAAGCTTCTGCACAGTAAAGGAAACAATCAACAAAACTAAAAGACAACCTTTGGAATGGGAAAAGGTATTGTAAATGACATATCATATGAAGGGTTGGTATCTAAAATCTATAAAGTACTTATAAAACTGAACATCCAAAAAGCAAATAATCCAGTTAAGAAATGGGCAGAAGACATAAATAGACATTTTTCCAAAGATATCCAGATGGCTAACAGACACATGAAAAGATGCTCAACATCACTCATCATCAAATACAAATAAAAACCACAATGAGATAACACCTCACACCTGTCAGAATGGTTAAAATGAACAATTCAGGAAACAACAGATGTTGGCAAGGATGTGGAGAAAAGGGAACATTTCTGCAATGCTGGTGAGAATGCAAACTGGTGCAGCCACTCTGGAAAACAGTAACGGAGGTTCCTCAAAAAATTGAAAATAGAACTACCCTATGATGCAGCAATTGTACTACCATGTATTTATCCAAAGGATAAAAATGCTGATTCGAAGGGGCACATGCACCCCAATGTTTATAGCAGTATTATCAACAATAGTCAAGTTATGGAAAGAGTCCAAATGTCCATTGAGTGATGAATGGATAAAGAAGTGCTATATATATGTACAATAGAATATTATTCAGCCATAATAAGAATGAAATCTTGCTATTTGCAAGGACATGGATGGAGCTACAGAGTACTATGCTAAGTGAAATAAGTCAGTTTAAGAAAGACAGATACTACTGTGGAATTTAAGAAACAAGACAGATGAACATAGGGAGAATAAAAGAGAGACGGAAACCATAAAATAGACTCTTTAAAAAAAAACATTTATTTTGATAAAGCAGGAGTAGGGCAGGGGCAGAGAGACAGGAAGAGAGAGAATCTCAAGGAGGCTCTGTACAGTAAGCACAGAACCTGACTTGGGGCTTGATCCCATGAATTGTGAGATCATGACCTGAGCCTAAACCAAGAATTGGATGTTTAACCCACTGAGCTACCCAGGCCCCCTATAAAAGAAACTCTTAACTATAGAAAACAACAGAGGATTGCTAGAGGAGAGGTGGGTGGGGGGTGGGTTAAGTCGGTGATGGGGATTAAGGATGGCACTTGTGATGAGCAGTGGGTGTTATATGTAAGTGATGAATAGCTAAATTCTACACATCAAACTAACTAACTAACTAACAAACATTGTATGTTAACTAACTGGAATTTAAATAAAAACTTGGAAAAAAAGGAAACAAAATTTATAACCATTGCCCAATTAGGATAACAGCAAAATGTGTAATCAAGTCTCATTATAAGCAGGTAAACCTAATGTTAAAAATGGGGATTAGAATGGACTTGCAGAATTAAAATAGGATGAGATTACACATCTAATATGAGATGATACATTTCATTGAGAAGGTTTTAGTGTAACTTGTAGTGAACACTACAATGGGGTCCAGGGAAATAATCCCTTTAGACTCCCTGTGGAGTCCCTAGCAGGTTCTTAGAGACAGAAAAATGACCTTGTGTCAGACATGGTGATGAGCAGCTTTTGAGCAAACAAAAGGGTCCCTCTGACTTCAGGGAGTGTGCCATTGTCCCCCATGCCCATCCTCTGATCCTGCTGCAGTGTTTTCCCACCTAGATAGATGGTACATGGCAAAAGGCCCAGTCTATTCATGTGCTTGATGGACTACTAAATTGTTCACTAATATTTTTGACACTGGCTCTATAAGGCTGTCATGGCAGCCATTTCTGTTACAGATTCTCTCTTTGCACAGCATCCCCTTTGACAGCGAGTAGCATAAAAGGGCATTGAAATCAAGACTCACAAACCCCTTCTGCCAAATAAAGGAACTTCCTGGGGGCACTTCAAGCACTCTGTTACACAGCTGAATGAGATGAAAGGAAGCAAATCTTGTTGGTGGTCACTCAGAAGCAGGCAGATTGCTCTGCTGTGTGCCTTCCCCATAGATAGCCAATTTAGCACCATTGTTTAATTTTCACAGACAGCACCAAATGAAGTGCACAAGGGCCCTCTGAGCAGTCATTGTCAAGAGCCGATATGCAAGAGAGATATGTGAGAGAACCCCTTCCTAGGAGGTATGTTTGTATTTGCCTGACCACTTGTTTTGTTTGTTAGCTGGTTTTATGTTATTCATAAAGAAATGTGAGGAAAGCAATTATTCTCACTGAGGACCACCAGCAGCCCAGAAGCATGACTCACTCATCACTAAAGGAGAGGGCCTAATGTAGACAAGATGTACAAATAAAGCTTGATGACTAGAGTCAGTGTTTCTTTCAATCAACTGCTTAAATATTGATTAGGTATAATAAAGAGTGTGACCCCATTTTTGCTACTTGATTACTGACAGATTTCAAACCCCGCCATTCTCTCTTCCCCTTCTGCCCCATGAATGTGAGCAAGCTGATAAGAAGTCAGGTGTTCCAACCTTTGGCAGTGGTGGGAAGGTGAAACCATGAAAACCTCAGCCTTTGTGTGGGGACCCTCATCCCATGTCCACCTCCTAGCCACTATAAAACCTAAGCCTCTCTCTCTCTCTCTCTCTCTCTCTCTCTCTCTCTCTCTCACTCTCTCTCTCTCAAACATAAATAAACATTTGGGGCACCTGGGTGGCTCAGTAGGTTAAGCAGCCGACTTCAGCTCAGGTCATGATCTCACGGTTCGTGAGTTCGAGCCTCGCGTCAGGCTCTGTGCTAACAGCTTGGAGCCTGGAGCCTGCTTCAGATTCTGTGTCTCCCTCTCCCTCTGTTCCTCCCCTGCTCACACTCTCTCTCTCAAAAATAAATAAAGATTTTTAAAAAATTTAAAAAAATAAACATTAGAAAATTATCAGGAGAATTACATTAATTTTAACATGGTGACTAACAACCATAACTTACAGCTAGCCTCTCAGCTCCCTATTTTCCAAAGCTAAGTACTGTCTTATCCTAGACATATTTAGACTGAAGAGAAAGAGGGAGTTGGAATAGGACCCAGATTACTCCACATGGCTAGGGGAAGATGGAAGCCTTGTTTTTAATTGTAAGTAGAGTTTTCTCTGGGAGACTATTGCCTCAGTTTATCCTTTGAATTTTCACAGAGTGGGCAAAAACATGTCAATAATTAAAGCAAATACACCTTAACCTCAAAGAGATTTCCATAAATGTATTAAGAAACAGAATTCAAATAGAGGCAAAATTTAATTGAAATTGGGTTCAGCTTAGCTGGCTGACTCTCATTGGACATTCCCATATTAGGATAAAATATAGTTGATCTAGCGAGAATTCAAACATCATGATACTTCAGATCCCCTAAATACTGACCACAGCAGCTAGGAATGAAAGAAACAACAGATGTTGAATAAGACAGGTTTCAGTTTCAACTCTGCCAATGACGATCTACCTGACTCACTTTGGGCAATTCATTTAACTGAGCCTCAGTTTTCCCTCCTGTAAAATGGAGATAATATTCCTGTCCTGGATAATTCAGAGATATTTTGAGTAACAAAATAGCACAACAGACACAGAAGTTCTTGGTAAAGTGCCACATAGCACACAAATGTAACCTAGTTTAAAACCTATGCCCCATACTCCTGAGAGAATTCAGGACTCTGTAGGTATTATGGAGATACTATTAATTTTAATTTACAAGCAATTACAGCAAACTTGCTAATCTGATTCTTAAGTCTTTAGCAGTTTAAAGGTGGAAAATTGGAATAAGGCAGAGCTACTTGATTTTCCATAACACAATAACTATCATGTATTCAGTCTTACTATATACTTCAATTGTAGCATAATTTTACATAAGCACAGGGCCAGTAAGACAAAGGGACACCTGATAGCCTAACAGGAAACGAGGAAACAAGCTGTACTCATCAGCTACAAGATTTAAAAAGTCCAGAAGACTGACAAATGAGCTATATGTACCCTGATTGGTTTTGTTTAATCACAGCAAGATACAGATGATCCTGGAGAAAAGATAAGTTTTATAAATGTTTAGTGTATTTATTTAAGAAGGTAGAAAGCACTGTAACACTGATTTAGGGAAGTCTCCATTAAAAAATGGCAAATAAATCCTTTGGTGCTTAAAGTGATTAAAAATAAAACCATCCTGCCATTAATATCAGGAAAAGATAAGCCTACTTTATTCAGATGTGCTTGGTAACATAAAATGCCTGATTGCCAGGATTGCTTTGTACTTCTTTCAGTGCTTATTGTATTCAGTTTATAGAGCTACTCCATCTCTAGTAATTTCAGTCAGCAATCCACTAATCTTATGTTACTTACATACATATTTGTGACAACCTTCCTACATGTATTAATCTTTATGACAAAACAGTATAAATTTTTTTTAAATTGTGTATTGAGAATAACACTGCTATAAAATGATAGCATAATATTTCAAAAAGCCACGCATAATTTTGTTCATATCTTCCATCCTCATTATTCTATCTCTATATAGTGCCACCATGTCCATGATTCCGTTTCAACTCCTCTAGAACAAAAGAGCAAATGAACCTCAAATCCTCCCTCCTCTCTCTTTCTCCACAAACTCGCAGGGTTAAGAATAGTCTATTCTTCCTGCAGAAGGAAGGGTCAGGAACTGAATCTTGTTGAGGATACCCTTTGAGACAGATTTATACAGATGAATATGAGCTAGCCAGGTTGAAGAGAAGGGAAATGATATGACTTTGATTCTTAATAATCTCTAGATATCTACTCACACATGTGTTATGAGCATTTTATGAATTGCCTGCTGGAGACTGACTGGTCAAGCAGGACAACCTTGGTCTTGGCTACTTGAAGTTGTAATACCAGCTTGCCTGAGAGTGGGTGTGACACAGAGCAGGATGGAAGGAAGGAATATGGAAGGAAATGGAAGGAAAAATACATAGCTTTTATCTGCCACTAAGATACAACACTGATTCATATACGTATATATTATATATATGCATATATACACACATATACATATATATTATATTATTATTAAGAATCGGGACCATTCCCTAGTTACAAAGACAGAGTGGTATGTCATCTACACTGATACTGAGAATCCCCTCCTATGAGAACAGCCCCCTGATTTTCCTCTGAGAATTCTCCTTTGCTCTCTTTGCCCACATGTTTTTGAGGGTGTTAACCCTTGAGGCATATAAGTATGTGGCCCAAGGCTTCCTACTGACAGCATTTCATACTCCAGGACAGTAAAATATTTTCTGGAATGGAGCTGTGTGGAAAGGAGCTCTCTTTTTCCTATTATCTGTAGCTTCTTGTGGCCATCTTGCTGTACGTAGCTGGAATCTGTCTGAATCAGATAAGCAAGACAGATCAGAGGCAGCTGAAGCCAAGATTTGAAGAAAGATAGATTTGACTACATAATTGAAGCATCTGTCTTCCCTGAAAATGGACGTGGACTATTAGTTATTTGAGCCAAATCATTTCCTTTGATTCATAAGCCTATTTGAAAAAAAAATTAATGTTTATTTATTTTGAAGGACAGAGAGACAGAGCGTGAGTAGGGGAGGGGCAAAGAGAGAAGGAGACAGAATCTGAAGTGGACTCCAGGCTCTGAGCTGTCAGCACAGAGCCCAATGTGGGGCTTGAACTCATGAGCCCTGAGATCACAACCTGAGCCAAAGTAGGATGCTTAACTGACTGAGCCACCCAAGCCTATTTGAATTGGGCTGTGGTCACTTGACATCGAACATTCATCTTTAATGCCTTTGTTTTCATGTCGTTTTCTCCTTTGAGCTGTGAACACTTCAAAGTCAAGGATTATATCTTAAAAAACTTTCTATATTCATTAAACATGTATTAATCTATATTAATCTCCAGTCTAATAGTCAACAAATGTTTTTAAATGGAAGACTAGAGAAAAAATATGTAGACACGTACACACAGAAACTGGATGTTGTTGAAAGACCCATATGGCAGCAATATAGATTTGACACTATCTTGACTTTTCAAAACTTGAAGTAAAAATTTTAAGAAATATAAGTATATTCTTTTTTTTTTTTTTCAACGTTTATTTATTTTTGGGACAGAGAGAGACAGAGCATGAACGGGCGAGGGGCAGAGAGAGAGGGAGACACAGAATCGGAAACAGGCTCCAGGCTCTGAGCCATCAGCCCAGAGCCCGACGCGGGGCTCGAACTCACGGACCGCGAGATCATGACCTGGCTGAAGTCGGACGCTTAACCGACTGCGCCACCCAGGCGCCCCAATATAAGTATATTCTTATGGAATTCAACAAACATCATTTGTGATTCCTGGGATATGAAGCTTTCAAAATTTCTCTTTTCCTTTTCTTCTTCTCCTTATTCATCAATTATTAATTAATTAATTAACTTATGTGGAGGTGTTAGAAAGTATACAAAAGTGTTTTAATTATTATTACATATCTGACATAGAAAACTTAACGGCAAATCAATTGATAAGGAAAAGGCGCAGGTTAATTAAGTGTCACTTTCGGTAGTTATTGGCCCATTTACTTAGAGAATATAGATTATGCACAATAAGGCATATATAAGATTCCAAACTAAAGAAACAGATTGTTCAACTCCATTTACTGAAATTTTATTACCAGAGTGTACTTGTTTGCAGGGTTTTTTTCTCTTCAAAACCAACCATATTATAGTAAAGGGATAGTTTATCATGCCATTTTGAACCTCTTCCACAGCCAAACATCCAGAATGATGTCAACTTTAACAGATGTCAACCACTAGTTCAACAAAACAACTACAAGTAAATTGACAAAATTTGAAAGTAAATTGAATAATAAAATACATTTACTTGAATCTATGTTTATACTTTCCTGTAAACATATAGAAATATTTTTATTTGGCCACTTTTTTACATCAATACATAAGTCCCTTTTAGTTTTTGTGGGTCTGTCATGAGGCTAGGTCATTTCAGAGATGATAGTACCGAGAATTTCTAGTGAACATGAAGAAGGTACTTGTTTAAGATGTTTCGTGTCCAATGAATTATGTAACTAAACCATAACTCCACCATATTGTTCTTTTCTATATTTTCTGAGTCTAGGGAATGAGAAAAGATGATTGTTGTTAAATCTTTAGTTTGTCACATCTCCCTACAAAACATGGCCACAGACACACTATGGCATTGCTCCATAGCCTCTCAGTAGAAACACATACATTAAGATAAGAATGAGATTAAGGAGTTTCTTGTGGGAAATAATTTTCTAATTTATTTTATGAGGGAGTACAGTTATCGTGTTAGGAAATTCAATAGATTATGAAGTGTGAACTCTTGTAACTAAACACTAAAAATGTTTATTCATTGAAATACCAGTAATTTATATAATTTTCTGAAATTTTAATACATTAAATTCATGAGTATAAAATTAAAATATGGTATAAGGGAGTGATTTGTGTGACTTTTATTTCTTTGTTCTTTTCAAAAAGGACACTATTCAAAATTGCTATCTTCTGCTTCATTGAAAGTTGTCTTAGGGAATTCTTTCATGCAAAGTCTCATATATAGTCTCAGCTTTCTAAGCCTACATGTGTTGAGGAAATTAGGAAATAAACAGAATATCACAGCACAAATTAAAAATCTGTTTTATGTCAAAATTGTGAAATCACACAAAACTGTATAAAACAATGGAATATATTAGACAATATCTTTTTTCTCATGTCCCTGAGATTTTTCCAGTAAGGAAGTTAACTGAACCCTGTCAGACCCCAGGTGCTATGAGAGACATTTTCACATATGTTTAGGTACTGACCCTGCTTAGCAAACCCAAGAGAGAGCATTTTCTTCTCTTTACATGAAAAGAGAATGAGACTCACCCAAAGAATAAATAAACAGCTTTTTACAAGATCACAAATATATTAAGCAACTGCAGAGGGACTTAAACCCAGTTCTGCTAACTTTAAAACCTATTACTTAAGGATTTGCCTTTGGTTGACTAGTTTTTCAAGTAAAAATACTACCTCTACATGCCAGAAACCAGAACTCTGCTGTCAGAAGTCTCTTACAAATGAAAAATGCCATCATTCTTTCCCTTCCTCTTTTAATAGGTCATGTAATTTACCTACTGATATATACTAATTGATATTTATATGTATCAGTATATAAATATATAAAATAAAATGCTTCTATGCATCTTTTATTCTTTTAACTATATCTCTATGTGTTCCAATAATAATAATAATAATAATAATAATAGATATTTATGTTTCAACCAGACAAATAATAAACAGAGTTTAGGTTAAAAATCATCAAGCATTAATTACTTAAGTACACATTGAGGGCCCAGGAAAAAGTCCCAGTGCTCTGGGTCATTAGAAAGTATCCTCTGGTCCAGTCCCTGTTTTGAGTATCACTGCATAAACAACTGAAACATGCAGTGTATAATTAAGTGATGAAACATATGGTATGAGTTATAAAAGCTTTAGGGATTTAGAGAGATCAAGCAATGAACTTTCCCAGTATAAAGGTAAGGAAGTGAAGCATCTCTTAGATTTGGTGGTCTTAATACCGTACTATGGAAAATTATTCTTCTCTAGGGTGTACTAGAATTTCTTATTTTAAGAAAAGCAAAATTTTCAGTAGGGGGGAAATTCAACGGGAGACAATATCATTGTGATGACTGTTAAAATAAGCATGAAGTCATAAACTGAAGTACAGAAACCACCAGTTTCCTTTATTAAAATTAAGGAAGAATAAAGAAAGGCAATATCTCTGTTGGTCTCCTGTGCTTGCACTGGATCAAATCTAGCAAGGGCACCATATGAAAAATGGCCACAGCATACGTAATTACCTTTCATAATTACTTGGAGATCTGCAGCAACAAGAGAATCTCGCATGGTTCCATTTGATTTCTGCTCCACAATTAGGTGTGCAATCAAGATTTCCCTTAGAAAACAAACAAGCAGAACTGTAAACAAGTAACTAACAGACAACAAAGGTAGTCACTTCTATGGCCCAAAGCCTTGCATCTAGAAAGACTATTCGTTAAGGAAACTAGTTCCAGACTTTCGTGTCTACAAGAAGTTCTCCTCAGAGTCCCCCAGTTTAAGCGCATGTGTGGTCTAGGAGAAAGGATGCCTCTGTTCCTCTAACTCTAATCAACAAGATCAAGGATATAGCCACACACCATGTGACTTCCCAGGCTGTTGCTAGTTGGTACCAGGAAAAAGTTAATTACAATCAGTGAAACAATGTGGCATTTCATTTTGCAACCATGAATCATTCTCTGTCTGGTCTAGACTCCTGAGATTCATTTTCATAGTAAACTAATCTTTAGAGTGTCAGACTGTGATTAGTGATAGTAACACATTTTACAGATTGGGTCCTCAGAGCTGTGCCTACCCTGTTGCTATGGAAAGTTTGGTAGAGATCTTGGTGATAATAATCTTGACATTAGAAAAACTGGCATAAAAAATTAAATATGTACCTCCTTATAAAAAAAAATTTGACCAAGATTTCAATCTAGAATAGCTAAATGCTTCTTAGCAACCTATATAATTGAATTATAATAGATTATATATAGATGGGACCTACAGGTTTGTGAATTTATACTTGTGTGTTTGTGAGTTAATTACATTTACAGTTTACAGTAATATTTGAAAGGTCACACTCTAAAAAATAGTTATTGACTTGTTAGGTGTACATACCAAATATTCTGAATATTCCTAATGTGTTCTTACCTGTAAAAATGCAACATACTTAGAAATTTTTTTAATGTTTATTAATTTTTGAGACAGAGAGAGACAGAGTGAGTGCAGGGGAGGGGCAGAGAGAGAGAGAGAGAGAGACACAGAATCCGAAGCAGGCTCCAGGCTCTGAGCTGTCAGCACAAAGCCCAATGCAGGACTCAAATCCACAGACAGTGAGATCATGACCTGAGCCAAAGTAGGGCATTTAACCAACTGAGCCACCCAGGTGCCCCACTGCAACATATTTTTACAGAAAAGCATTATAGATAAAAGGAGATTGTGAGGAAGAATTTGTAAGATTTACGATACTGTGGAGAATGCCATGGGTGAACCAAGGCAAGTGCCAATATAATAAATCCCTTTGCATCTCTTAAGAATGTTCATGGTTTCTGTGTTTGACAGGGTATTCATAGTCTTCCTGTAACTTATTAGAAGGATATTTAAATTCCACTCTGCTACTATGAAGAACAAGCTATTGAAGATGAACTCCTGCTGGTCTTCTTTTAGACATCAAGTTTTGTTCATCACACAAGAAAGAAAACTCACATTGCAGGGGGAAGAAAGAAATGAGTCCTTCAAGTCATAAGGAGAAAAACACTTGAAGGAAGTAGTTCTTACCTCTTTCCTCAAACATATAAACACAGTTATGGGACCAGGGCATTTACTCTCCAGTGTATGGTTAGAAAATGGGATTTAGGGGCGTCTGGGTGGCGCAGTTGGTTAAGCGTCCGACTTCAGCCAGGTCACGATCTCACGGTCTGTGAGTTCGAGCCCCGCGTCAGGCCCTGGGCTGATGGCTCGGAGCCTGGAGCCTGTTTCCGATTCTGTGTCTCCCTCTCTCTCTGCCCCTCCCCCGTTCATGCTCTGTCTCTGTCTGTCCCCAAAATAAATAAAGACGTTGAAAAAAAAAATTTAAAAGAAAATGGGATTTAATGTGTGGGGGAAGGTTGGGGGAGGGATGCAGTTATATTAACTTCTATTTGCAAATGTGTATTCTTAGGAAGAAGCCTGTAGATCAGAATTGTGTGCAAATTTTTTCTATCAAGAATGAAAAGCTCCTAAAGAGTTTTCCTATGTACCTTTGTGCATTGCACTTAGGATAGGAGTTGCTGTCCACGACAAAGACTCAGACTTGGAGACTTCAAGTCTCATGCCAGACATTAACGTTTAAAATATAAAACATAGGAATTTTAGCACATGACCATTGAAAGAAAACAGTGCATGCCATTTGAAGATAGCCGAGGCTTTACGTAGCACCAAGTTACATGCAAAAATAAGTCAGTCTTATGGTGCTGACACCAATCCTCTGGAAAACCTGAAGATGTAAACGTTGAGGAGTAAATTACAGCACTAGTAAAGTTAACCTGGTAGAGTCCAGAATGGCATATGCAGCAGAGAAAAAAGCAAACAGAAACAGTTCATGCTGTTATAATTGCTACAATTTCATTGGCAATTTAAATAAAATAATTCAAATTGCTGCAATTAACACACACATAGAATTTAAAAGATGGTGGGTGACCTCGCACAAAACATACTGTGGAATCAGCCCTCCTCCAAAGAATTAACCTTCATAAATCATTTGCATCCAAAGGACGCCTGGCTTTATGCTCTGCAAAATTTATCGGCACAGGAAAAGCAAAGCTCCTAAATGAGAATGCCATCAACAGCAAGCACTGTCTCCTGGTTTATTTCATCCATATGAATACACAGAGACTGGATGTGTTACATTCACACACTCCCCAGCTGAAAGTGGGATTTTGCTTTTTCTGCATGAGTGCCCTGCACAAACCGTTAGCTGTATTGCTGAGAAGTGAGTCTGATTCACGTTGACAGAGATTCCACTTTTACATGACTTCAGGGGCACAATACCATCTTGTCTGTGGTTTAGGTCTGGATAAAGGGCTCTTTCCATCAACACATTAGAGCACAGTAGCCACAAATTGTTATTTGAGATATGGAGGATATGAGTTCAATGTTTCTCCAGTCACCTGAAACCACATTTAAGACATACTATCTGGGACACATTGGAAGCCTTTTCTCTTATTAGGTCCGATTTATGCAAGCACAGAATGGGCAGTCCAAAGAATGATGATTTATGATCAAAAATTAAAAAAAAAGTAACAGCTGGTTGAGTCTAATATGAGTGAACGATGGCCTCTACTACCCTTGGCTCTGAGGTGTAGGTCTAGGAAATAAGGTAAGCCAGGTCTAGGAAATAATGTAAGCCATTTGAACTACTGCCTAATGTACAGGGCTCAAAAGCACTTTTAACATCTAAAATGTGCATTTTTTTACCCCTTTAAAAATAATCTCCACTCTGGAAGGTACTATTTCAAGATCATAAAACTCTTCTGACATTTTTTTCAAATACCAATTCTTTATACTACAAAGACAAAGGGAGTTCCATTCACCATTCACATTTTCCTTCAAAATTATCGCACTAGCTCTATGCTTATGGCTTGTATAATTTATATTGGTACATGTTTAGTCAAAATAATAAATTTTTTTAAACGTTTATTTATTTTTGGGACAGAGAGAGACAGAGCATGAACGGGGGAGGGGCAGAGAGAGAGGGAGACACAGAATCGGAAACAGGCTCCAGGCTCTGAGCCATCAGCCCAGAGCCTGACGCGGGGCTCGAACTCACGGACCGCGAGATCGTGACCTGGCTGAAGTCGGACGCTTAACTGACTGCACCACCCAGGCGCCCCTCGAAATAATATTTAAACAGGAATGTCATACTACATCCCATTTATGTGATTGTTATACCATTGCAATAGGAGAGTAAAAGCATAGCTAATAAAAGGACATAATTCAAGTCAGTTTGAAGGCGAAAGTAAAATTGTACCAGCTGTGGAAACAATAACTGAATTGGGAGGAAATTGTACCTCTGTGCAAGTTTTTCACTAAGTGATACTCTCAAATGGGGACAGCAATAAACGAAAGCATTATTTAAATTAGCATCCCCTCTCCAAAGAGAATGGGAACCAGCCTATCAGGGACATTCTGTGAATGACCACAACTGGATCCAGAAGTCTCTGGCAGAACAAAATGGGAGGAGATATAAAATAAAGCCAGAGGAGCTGCCAGAGGCAGGTACCTTGTTTATAAAAAGTTCAAGTCCAAATTGGGGGGGGGGGGAAGGGTGTTGGCAAACTGAAAGAAAATAGAATGCAAAACTAGAAACAATATCAGAATTATTGACTACCAAAACTTCATATGCAAATAAGTAGAAATTAAAGCATGTTCTTTTTGAAATAAGTACTCTTTAAAAGGCTGCCAAAGTCAGATTCTTAAATGGCTATCTGAATGTTAGTTGAAACTGCTTAAATGGTGAATGCTCAGGAATAAAAAAAAATTAGTAATTTATTCCCAAAGTGACCTTTTCCAGGCCATAATAAATCATCCATATATACTGTCTTTCTTCATGAACCTTCCGTTTAAAGAAGGCAAAAATGGAAGTACTGCTGAGAGCACAAGGCAGTCACGGACTCCAATAGGAAGCACATAAGCACTAATCTAACTTCTTGGCTGAAATTCATCATCGAAAGAAGTGCATGTCTTGTGATTACCTGCCCCAACTCATTCCTTCCTCATGCCTCACATTTCTGTTACCTTTAAGGAGTGGTGGGGGAGGGGGATAGAAGAATCACTGTTCATGACATTTGCATTTGAATCTTGAGTAAGAAAAGAGGTTTTAAATAAATAAACAAAATGATGATTGAAAATTGCATTTGTCCCATTGAAACAGAAGCCAAGGAATTCACTTTTGAATTGGAGTTTTGAGACTCAAAATATTCAATATTACTCTTACTGGAAAGTGAACTGCTTAAAGCACAGTTATTCTGGCAGTAATAGTAATGAAGACTTTTCATCTTTTATCACCTTGCTCCTTTAACTAAAGTGTGAACCTAAGAGCCCCAGGCTCCTCTAAATTCAAGGTTTAAATTTTAAAGAAAAACATCTTTGGGAATATCTACAACTCCATTATAGCATTTCATGCAATTCAATCCAACACACTCTGCATTGTTGTTTACAAATTATGTGATCTTCAGCTACATTTATAATACTGAATAGTCAGCCTTTACATCAAAAAGCACAGACATGAGAGTAGGATTATATAATATATAAGTATATTAATACACTTAATATATATTTTTTTGTTTTAAAAATTAGGCCAGTCACAGCCAAAACACAGCAATGTAAAAATTCTCATACCCAATAGAAAGTTTAAACAAAAGATAAAACCACATTTCACATTTTTTATGAATGACTGAATTTTAAATTTTAAGTGAATGGTACTTAAAATTCCCAGAATGGAAATGGGTTACCCACAAGCCACTGTCTACCATCATTCTATAATTACAAAACAAAATACTACAAAGTAAATGAGGTTGATGATTTGTTATAGTATTATAGCATCATAAGTATATTGACAATTTGATGTTATACTCTGTGTTAAAATATGTAGATATAGTAGAGTCTAAACACAATTTAAACAAACTTATATGTAATATTCAGCTTTAAAGAGTGTTTTTGCTAAAGGAATATAGATCAGCAAATAAGCAACAAAAACAGTAAAAAGTCTGAAACTAAAATATAGATTTGAGTCATCTTCAGAATGCATTGTTAATTTCACACTATCCCATGAGAAGAAGTACCCAGATCACAAAAGATCTCATAACTCTGTGCAGCCACTAATGGACAATTTATTGACATGAATTTCTGTGACAGCATGCAGTGTTGGAAAGGGAAGAATGAGCTGAGGTCCATGACTCTCACTGGAAGTGAGTCTTTGCCTTGATTGAGCATATTGTACGCGGTCAACCAAAGCAGCAAAATATTTCTCGAAATGCATTTATGACAAACTGAATACAGAGGAAATGGGGAAAAAATCCAAGAATCTATATGAACTAGCGGTACTAGCAGAAATAGACGTTGAGGAGGAAATTTTTCAATTTGACCGAAAAACTACTGCCCAGAGAGAACGGTTAAGAAAACTAGAAGCACAAAGGTGTCAAAGTGGAAAAAGTAACCTTTAAATAGCGCTGGAGAGAAATATCAGAGGACTTAGAATAAAAGTATTCAGTAACCCACTATATTTCTTGTTAATATTTTATTTTCTTTAAGGAATATACTTCAGAAATCCCTTACATGAAATGACAAAAGTATGTCTGCTCTTTTTGAACAATGTGTCTCTCAAAGCATTACTTATGAATTATTTAACTTTTCTTATGTGTTCATATAGTGAATAATGATTAGGCAATAACTTAAAAGGAAGAGTTGAAGTCCAATAAATTGTTCCGTCCTTCACATATTAATATACATCTTAGGAACAAATAGCTCGCTTCAGTTCAAAAACTGTTGTAAGGTGTGGGTCCAATACCTGCACACTGCAAGGACTTTGTTCTCCCTTAAGGAGTATATTTGCAGTGGTAGCTTACCTTTATTTTAACCACTTTAATCTGATTCCTTCTACCACAGGGCAACAAGCAGAAGCCTTTTTATGCAAATGATTGGGACAAAGCTGTGATGAAAAGTCTGCATGTAGGAGTAAAATTGTAGATTTTTACCAACTGGATTTTTGTGCCTGGTGAAACCACTGCAGTTCTATTCATCACTTTCTCTGCATGCACCCAGATGGCAAGCTGCACCAGATCTTTGGGATCTGTCGTGATCACGGATTGTGATCAGGGGGCATTTCCATAGCACTTGTACACATCTCGCTTTAAAAAAACTCTGATGTTGATCACTGTACAATGTAAATGATGAAAGGAGTAAAAACTGAGTCAAAGAGCAGTGAAATGAGTCATTCCAGTTAAAGCAGAATACAAAGTTTGATTCCCAGACACCTGCTGAGGCAACTCTGACTCAAAGGTAACAACTTTTCAAATGAAATTTCACTAGCTATTCATTATATATGGTGAACAAGGGGTAATTGATTAAGCAGACTCTTTGGTGTCAAGCAGTGGGAAGCGAGATGTTTGTGACTAAGGAAGAAAATGCAGAAGGAGAGAAGAGTCAGGTCATATGCATTTTTTTAAACATGTATTCTATTTTTGAGAGAGAGCATGGGTGGGGGAGGGGCATAGAGGGAGGGAGACAGAGGATCCGAAGTGGGTTCCATGCTGACAGCAGCAAGCCTGATGTGGGGCTAGAACTCACAAAGCCTGAGATCATGACCTGAGCCATAGTGAGACACTTAACTGACCCAGGTGCCCCTGCATTTTTAACTGTAAGTCACACAGTTAAATTGTAATTGTAATTGTAATTGTCACACAGTTTTAATTGTAAGTCACACAGCAAAAAATGTCTATTTGTGTATAATCATACTGGGAATATAGGGACCACACTGCATCTACCAACAAGAAACTAGTTTGCTTAATATAGCCTAACAAGTCCTAATTGGAACAGGCAGAAGAAATATGTGCGTACAATACTGTTTTCCTAATGATAGAAATGCAACTGGCTATTAGCCAGATTGTTACTGTTTCCTTTACTGAAGCTTGTAATCCCCTGAAAGAAAATGGATTTAGCACTTAGTATTATACCAGGCATTATTTCCCAGGAACACAATCTTCACTAGCTTGCCTCTAAACTTAGAACTCCCACGTATCTCTGTCCACTTCTCACCATCCCTACTGGCACCACCACAGGCCAGTATCCTCGCAATGCTCACCAAGACTTTTTCAATAGACTAGTAACTAGGCCCCTGGAAGAGGTTCTGCAGCATTTGGATCCAGTCTTCACACTACAACCAGATTTAGCTTTTTTTTTTTTTAATATTTATTTATTTAAATAATATCTACCCCCAATGTGGGGCTTGAACTCATGACAACGAGGTTGAGATTTGCATGTTCTACTGACTGAGCCAGCCAGGTACTCCCAGTTAACTTTTTCAAATATCAATCTGATAGCCTCCAACAAACCCCACTATTAACCTTCGACAGCTACTTTGCTCATAAGATTAACCTGACCTGTAAACCTCTTGATAGCCTGGTCAACCATGCACACCTCAATATGCATAGCTCTTGCACTTCTCCATGCTCCAGGCACACTGGGCTTATTCAATTCTGTGAATGTCTATGCTGTCTCCCACTACTGGGCCCTCTTCCACACGCTTTTCCTCAGATTGGGATATTATCCATTATATCCACTTTCCAGCCTTACTTATGTTGTATTCTCCCTTCCAAGCTTACATTCAAGGTTTACTTCCTTTAGTTGTTAGGTTTTATCATAGTATGATATTGCTTTCCTCCAAAGCACCAATCTTAGAAGATACTTGTATGTGCTTTTGTCTGAGTAGATCTTTGGAAAATGTTTTTCTCGTGAAATATGAAACAACACAGAAATGCACACAAAGCAGAAACGGACAGTTTATCACTCATGTACCCACCACATAAGACGTAGAATTTTGCATGCAGAAACTCATGCCCTTATCCAATTAGTGTATACTCTTACCACTCCTCCAAAGGAAAGCACTGATATGACTTATATAATGAATACTGTGAAAATTTTCACTACCTAAGCATGCATCTTTAAACAGTGAGTGTAAATTTGCCTATTTTTTGAGCATTCTAGAAATAATCATATAATTATTCTTTGTGTCTTCATGGCTGATAATGCAAGCCTTAGCTTTCCTATTCTTACTCAAAGTTGACTTCATAATTTGTGGTTGCTTGTATCTCAGTGTAAACTTTCACCACATTTGCAACTTTCAACAAAAACAACAAGAAAACACTTCATTGGAATGCCATTAAATCTGTTGATAAATTTGGGGAGAATTGACATTTTGACAATATTGAAGTTTCCAGTCCATGAATATGGTATATTCCTCCATTTACTAAGCTTTTCTTTAATTTATCATATTAATGTCTTATAGTTTTCAGTACAGAAAACTTTGACTTTTTTTGTTAGATTTATTCCTACGTGGGTTTTTTAATGTTATTGTAAATTGTATCTGTTTTAAAAATTCAGTTTCTATTAATCTGTATAGAAATATAGTTAATTTGGGGTATTTACTTGTATCTAGGACCTTAATAAATTCAGTTATTGGTTTTAGTAGTTTTTTGTAGAAGCTTTTGGATTTTCCACATAAATGATGTTGCCTGTAAATAACGACAAAATTAATTACTTCCTTTCAGTAATTATAATTCTATTTTTATTTTCCTGATTTATTGGTACAGCTAGGACACCAAATACAACGCTGTATGGATAAGAAAATAACAGACATCTACATTTTGTTCCAATCTCAAAGAAAAAGCTTTCAATAATTCAAAATTAGGTATAATGTTTACTGTAGGGTTCTAGTGATACCTTTTATCTAATTAACAGTTTCCTTCTGTGTCTAGTATGTTAATCATAGACAAGTATTAAATTTTATTTTTTCAACTATTAGACTGATTACATTAGTTGTATCCATTATTTTGTTAATATTTTGTATAGTATTGATATATATTCAAATGTTAAATCAATTTGCTTTTCTATCCTTCTTTTGGCACTGACAGTATTATCCTTTTTATATAATAACCACATTTGGTTTGCCACTAATTTATTTAGATTCCTTAAAAATCTATGTTTATTACCCACTCTCACCGTTGTTGTTTAACATAGTGCTGGAAGTTCTAGCATCAGCAATCAGACAACAAAAGGAAATCAAAGGCATCAAAATTGGCAAAGATGAAGTCAAGCTTTCGCTTTTTGCAGATGACATGATATTATACATGGAAAATCCGATAGACTCCACCAAAAGTCTGCTAGAACTGATACATGAATTCAGCAAAGTTGCAGGATACAAAATCAATGTACAGAAATCAGTTGCATTCTTATACACTAACAATGAAGCAACAGAAAGACAAATAAAGAAACTGATCCCATTCACAATTGCACCAAGAAGCGTAAAATACCTCGGAATAAACCTAACCAAAGATGTCAAAGATCTGTATGCTGAAAACTATAGAAAGCTTATGAAGGTAATTGAAGAAGATTTAAAGAAATGGAAAGACATTCCCTGCTCATGGATTGGAAAAATAAATATTGTCAAAATGTCAATACTACCCAAAGCTATCTACACATTCAATGCAATCCCAATCAAAATTGCACCAGCATTCTTCTCAAAACTAGAACAAGCAATCCTAAAATTCATATGGAACCACAAAAGGTCCCAAATAGCCAAAGGAATTTTGAAGAAGAAGACCAAAGCAGGAGGCATCACAATCCCAGACTTTAGCCTCTACTACAAAGCTGTCATCATCAAGACAGCATGGTATTGGCACAAAAACAGACACACAGACCAATGGAATAGAATAGAAACCCCAGAACTAGACCCACAAACGTATGGCCAACTCATCTTTGACAAAGCAGGAAAGAACATCCAATGGAAAAAAGACAGCCTCTTTAACAAATGGTGCTGGGAGAACTGGACAGCAACATGCAGAAGGTTGAAACTAGACCACTTTCTCACACCATTTACAAAAATAAACTCAAAATGGATAAAGGACCTAAATGTGAGACAGGAAACCATCAAAACCTTAGAGGAGAAAGCAGGAAAAGACCTCTCTGACCTCAGCCGTAGCAATCTCTTACTCGACACATCCCCAAAGGCAAGGGAATTAAAAGCAAAAGTGAATTACTGGGACCTTATGAAGATAAAAAGCTTCTGCACAGCAAAGGAAACAACCAACAAAACTAAAAGGCAACCAACGGAATGGGAAAAGATATTTGCAAATGACATATCGGACAAAGGGCTAGTATCTAAAATCTATAAAGAGCTCACCAAACTCCACACCCGAAAAACAAATAACCCAGTGAAGAAATGGGCAGAAAACATGAATAGACACTTCTCTAAAGAAGACATCCAGATGGCCAACAGGCACATGAAAAGATGTTCAGCGTCGCTCCTTATCAGGGAAATACAAATCAAAACCACACTCAGGTATCACCTCACGCCAGTCAGAGTGGCCAAAATGAACAAATCAGGAGACTATAGATGCTGGAGAGGATGTGGAGAAACGGGAACCCTCTTGCACTGTTGGTGGGAATGCAAATTGGTGCAGCCGCTCTGGAAAGCAGTGTGGAGGTTCCTCAGAAAATTAAAAATAGACCTACCCTATGACCCAGCAATAGCACTGCTAGGAATTTACCCAAGGGATACAGGAGTACTGATGCATAGGGGCACTTATACCCCAATGTTTACAGCAGCACTCTCAACAATAGCCAAATTATGGAAAGAGCCTAAATGTCCATCAACTGATGAATGGATAAAGAAATTGTGGTTTATATACACAATGGAATACTACGTGGCAATGAGAAAAAATGAAATAGGGCCTTTTGTAGCAACGTGGATGGAACTGGAGAGTGTGATGCTAAGTGAAATAAGCCATACAGAGAAAGACAGATACCATATGGTTTCACTCTTATGTGGATCCTGAGAAACTTAACAGGAACCCATGGGGGAGGGGAAGAAAAAAAAAAAAAAAAAAGAGGTTAGAGTGGGAGAGAGCCAAAGCATAAGAGACTGTTAAAAACTGAGAACAAACTGAGGGTTGATGGGGGGTGGGAGGGAGGGGCGGGTGGGTGATGGGTATTGAGGAGGGCACCTTTTGGGATGAGCACTGGGTGTTGTATGGAAACCATTTTGTCAATAAATTTCATATAAAAAAAAAATCTATGTTTATTAATAATATTTTTCTATAATTTTTCTTTGTTGTAGTGTCACTGTATCATTATTGTTACTGTGGTTATTCTGATCTCATAAAATAATTGGGAGTTTTTTTCTCTATTTCCATTTTCTGAAAGTATTTAGTTTCATCTGTCAGCGGATTAATCTGGGACTTAAGTTTTCCTTGTGATAATTTTCTAGTGCTTTAATTATAAATTTAATTTCTTAAATTTTCCATTTCTTACCATAACAGTTGTCTTTTAGGAATTTTTCAATTTTATCTAAAAATTTAAACATACATCATAAGTGTTCTTGTTATTTATCATTTTAATATCATTAGAATCTATAATAATGTTACATTTTTTAATCCTTATATTGTGTATGTTTGTGCGTATTTTTAATTTTTAAAAAATGTTTATTTATTTATTTATTTTGAGAGAAAGAGAGAGCATGAGCTGGGGAGGGGCAGAGAGGCAGGGAGAGACAGAATCTCAAGGAGACTCCATGCAAAGACTGATGCGGGGCTCAATCCCATAAACCATGAGATCTTGACCTGAGCCAAAATCAAGAGTTGGACACTGAACCAACTGAGCCACACAAGTGCACCATGTGTGTGTATTTCTTGCTTTTTATTAGCCTCATCAGAGTTTGTCAGTGTTACTAGTCCTTTCAAAAAAGCTCTGGGATTTGTTGATCCCTTTACATGTTTATTTTCCAAGTTGTTAATTTCTATGCTCAGTTTTATTATTTTCTTTTTTCTATATTCTGAAATATTATATTTTGTAAAATATTTGTATTATTAGATCATTGATTTTGAATGATCTCAATTAGTCTAATTTCATAAGTTTTAATGTATGTTAATTTTATTATTCTGCTAAAAATATTTCATTACTTCCTTGACTATAGGCATATTTCTTATATTATTTTTTTATTGATTTCTAGATTAATTGAATTTTGAACAAAGTATACACTCAGATTAATTTTTGAAATTTATGGGTATTTGTTACTTTTTGTAAAGGTTTCATATACATTTGAAAAGAATGTATATTCTTCAGTTCTCAAGTACTTTATGCTTTGTACATTAGGTCAAGTTTATTAATTATGTTGTGAAAATCTTCTATATCCACACTGTTTATTCTATTAGTTACAAATAAAGAATGTTAAAATATCCCATCACAATTGTAGACTTACCTAATTTTTCCATGTTTTCATGAATCATTGTGTCACATATTTTATTTCTCCATTTTTTATTATCCATTTATACTTTTTATTTTATACAGTTTTCTTTATCCATTAATCAGTTTTCTTTATCCATTAATGTCCATCCATTGATGGACATTAGGGCTCTTTCCATAATTTGACTATTGTTGATAGTGATGCTATAAACACTGGGGTGCATATACCCCTTCATATCAGTATTTTTGTATCCTTTGGATAAATACCTAATAGTGAAATTACTGGGTCATAGGGTAGCTCTATTTTTAATTTTTTGAGGAACCTCCATACTGCTTTCCAGAGTGGCTGCACCAGTTTGGATTCCCACCAGCAGTGAAAAAGGGTTCACTTTTCTTTGCATCCTTGCCAACATCTGTTATTTCCTGAGTTGTTCATTTTAGCCATTCTGGCAGGTGTGGGGCCATATCTTGTTGTGATTTTGATTTGTTTTTCCCTGATGTTGAGTGATGTTGAGCATCTTTTCATGTGTCTGTTAGCCATTTGGATATATTCTTTGGAAAAGTGTCTTTTGCCCATTTCTTCATTGGATTACTTGTTGTTTGGGTGTTGAGTTTGATAAGTTCTTTATAGAGTTTGGATACTAACCCTTTACCTGATATCCTTTGTAAATATCTTCTTTCATTCCATTGTTTGCCTTTAGTTTTGTTGATCATTTCCTTCGCAGTGCATAAGGTTTTTATCTTGATGAGGTCCCAATAGTTCATTTTTGCTTTTGTTTCCCTTGACTCTGGAGACCTGTTTAGTAAGAAGTTGCTGCAGCTGAGGTTAAAGAGGTTTTTACCTGTTTTCTCTTCTAGGATTTTGATTTGGTCCTGTCTTACATTTAGGTCTTTCATCCATTTTGAGTTTATTTTTGTGTATGGTATAAGAAATTGGTCCAGGTTCATTCTTCTGCATGTTGCTGTCTAGTTTTTCCAACACCATTTGCTGAAGAGAGTTTTTTCCATTGGATATTCTTTCTTCAACACATTTTTTTTCTGTGTTTTACTTTGATCTTTTAGAACCTCCTGCAAACAGGATTTAAAAAAATTTTTGTCTGCCAATCTTTGCATTTTAAGTGAAATTAATCAATTTACATTTAACATAATTACTATATTTAAATCTATCATCTTACTGTTTCTATTTGATTTATGTGTTCTATATTTTTTGTCTCCTCTCGAGTTTTTGCTTGAGTTAGCATTACTTATTATTGTACTTCCTCCATCTATTTCTTGAAAGTTATATATTTCTTTACTATTCTCTTAACGATTAATCTGGAAAATAAAACACATTTTGAATTATCAAAGCCCAACATTGTCATTCATACCTTTTTTCTAGACAATTCAAAGACCTTTGAACACTATAATTTCATTTATTTCTTACTGGACTTTTATGCCATTCGTATCATGTATTTTAATTCTACACATATTGTAGAACACTGAAACCACAGTTATTCTTTTTTTTTTTTAAGATTTTATTTTGTAATGTTTATTTGGGGGGGGGAATGGAGCATGAGCAGGGGAGGGACAGAGAGAGAGGGAGACACAGAATCTGAAGCAGGCTCCAGTCTCCAAGCTGTCAGCACAGAGCCTGACGCGAGGCTTGAATTCACAAACTGTGAGATTGTGACCTGAGCTGAAGTTGAAAGGTTAACCAACTGAGCCACCGAGGTGCCCCCATTATTATTCTTTTATAAGGTCAATAATTATATATTTAAACTTTTCATAATTCATTTTGCCCACATTTTTATCTTCTATCTTATTATAGATTGAATGTTTTTGTCCCCCCCAGGATTAACTTGTTGAAGTCCTAATCTCCAATTTGATGATATTTGGAGTTGGCGCCTTTGGGAGGTACCTAGAGTTAGATGAGGTCATGAGGGTGGAGCCCTCATGAGGGGATTAGTGTCCTGAGAGACACCAGAGAGCTCTCCCTCTCTCCACACACACTCACTGAAGAAAGACTATGTGAATATACAAGGAGAAAGCACTGGGTACAAGTCAGGAAGAAAACTCTCACCAGAAACTGAATTGGCCAGCACTTTGACCTTAGACTTCTTAAGGCTGCAGAATTGTGAAAAATAAATTTCTGCTTTTTAAGCCACCCTGTCTTAAGGTATTTTGTTTTGGCAGTGCAAGCTGACTAATACATGTTTGGACTAATTTCCTGTCTGAAGCACATTTTCTATTATCTCCGTAAATGTGAGTCTGTTAGTAATTAATTTTCTCAGGTTTTGTTTTCCTGTAATGTCTTTTTTTCATCCTCATTCTTAGAAGGTATTTCTATTTTAAAAGTTTTGGTTAGCAGCCATTATCCTTCAGATATTTATAATTGATATTCCTTTGTGTTCTACTTTCTTTTTTTCCTATTGCTAAATCAGCTCTTAGTATAATTGCTGTTTCTATAAAAACATGTCTTTTTTTTTTTTCTTCTGGCTGTTTTAAAGTTTTATCTTTGTTTTTGTTTTGAAACTAATTTACTATGTTTCACCCAGGTGAGAATTTATTTTTATTCCTTGGAGTTCATAGGGTTTCTTCAATTAGTGACTTGATGTCTTTCATCAACTTGAGAAAATTCTTAGCCATTATCTCTTGTTTCCTATAACATATTATAAACTTCATGAAAGCAAGATCTATGTCTGCTTTTTTTAGTCACTATTATATCATAGGACCAAAAGTGTTTCATAAGTGTTGATTTATCAAAAATTCTTCTGGGACAACATCTCATTACATTTTTCCCTAATTCTTTCTATTCTAATTTCAATATTTCTCCTCTGTGCCTGTCAGTATCATGTCCTTAAATACATTATACTTATTACACTGAGACCACAGTGTTTCTCAATCAAGGCACACATCTGTGGGTATATTCAGTTATAATTTGGGGGTAAACAAAACTAGGAAATAAATGTGGCTCAACTTTCAAAGCTCTTTAGGGTAGATATATTTTTTAAATAGTTAAGCAATCACCTAGGTAATTTGAAATATTTCTTATACATAACACAGATGGGATGGAATCAGGATGGTGCTAAGGAGTTTCTGTCTGCAACAGAGAACTTCTCTGGAGGGAGTGACTGGGCATATTCTCATGCATCTTATGTCCTATTGACTTTGGATTGGATTTTCTTTTGAAAAAGGACGAGAATGCAAACTATGCATTCTTTTTAAAATTAAGGGGCACTTGGGTGGCTCAGTTAGTTAAGCATCCAACTCTTGATTTTGACTCAGGTCATGGTCTCATGGATTCATGAGAATGAACCCCATGTGGTGCCTTGCACTGACAACACAGAGTCTACTTGGGATTCTCACTCTCTCCTTCTCTCTCTCTCTCTCTCTCTGCCCGTCCCCCACTTGTTCACACACACACTCTCTCTCACTCAAACAAATAAATAAACCTAAATTTTTAAAAAAAATAGTATAAATGTCAAAGTATTCAGGCCATGTTCCCAGGTCATCATTCTCTCTTCATTAGAGATATTTCAGAAACACTGTATATTCTCTATCCAGAGTTTATTTGTAAATCTCTGCAAGACATGAGGTATTGGAATGGCATAACTTTTTCTCTTAATCATCTTTACATGCCCAGAGCCTAGCACAATTTAAAAGAAAAAAAAAAGTGTAAGCAATGAACGATACTGTGTATTGCAGTCACTTCATGTCTCTCAGAATAACTTCTTTGGGAAAAAGTAGTGGGTAGCAATGACAAACCCTGGAAAAGTCTTAAGAAAAGCCATTAAAAAAATTACTCAATAAAAGGATATAAAACCTTTACTCATAAAAGGTAAGCACATCTGACACAATCTGTTTCAGCAATATTAGTAAAGTTAAACTGGAATAACTGACATTCTATATAATCATGTGAGTTAATATATTCACTCTAACACATTTTGCATCTATTTGTTTATCTCTGTATAAACAGCAGTGAAAGATCTACTGTTTGCTAGCTGCTTAACTTTTGTGAGTGTAGCATAATTATAAGTGAGTTGATAAGTAATGAAAACATTAAGTGTTGTGTAAAGATTATGACTCCAGTGCCTAGTAGGCCAATTAAATTTGATGTTTGTTACTCTGTCTCAAAGTAAATAATGATACGTTTTCCCTTGTGCCTATGTAAATAGCTGATTGATAACAATACAGAAGTGGTTATGAAGGCCAATTCTACTCATTAGATATGTGACTAAGCAACTCATTTTACAGTTAAGGTGACTGGTAGTGCACACTGTGATACCATACAGATGAAATCAATGTTGGACCTTAATGAGTGCAACATAGTAAAGAGCTATATGTTTTTTTTTTTTAATTTATTGAACTGTGTAGGAACAAGAAACCAATGTCATGAAGAATTAGTATTTGTAAGCCATGACTTGATTGCCAATGCATTTGCCTGAAACCAAAAAATAACAACATGAAGTATAACAAAACTTATAGAAAGTGAAATTATATGAGGCCCAGGACATTACACACTGTATAGATTCAGTGAATATATGTTAACTTTAAGTTGTTATTTTTCTTCTTGTTTTTTTTTGTTCTTAACTTTCCTTGTAGCAATAAATAGTATGACAGATGAATAGTCCCTTTAAAATAAATTTTGTCAAACATTTTAAAGTTTAAGGTCTGCTATTATTTTTACATTTGACTCCAGAGTGGCAAAGTGACAATCATTAGTAGATATAAAAATAAAGCCATTGAATGATGGCAAACTTTCTGAAAGCTAAAAGCAAAAAACAACAAGAAATTTTTAAAAACAGAGGGAAAAAAGACCTATTTTCATAGAAGCAATAATTAGACCACAGAACCTTTGGATTGTATCTGAACTTTTTAATAGGCAGATCAGAAATCTAAGGGAATGAGCAAAGTAGGTTTCCAAAATTATTTCTTCGAAAGATTTTATATCTTGTAAAAGGCATAGACTAGTTATGACAAGAAATATCAAGATTGTGTTGGATGGTCTTAAACTTATTTGATAATTTTATATTGATGTTTTAATTTTTTAATTACACCAGACTGAGTGAGGGCTGGGAGGTAACATAAACTAGTTGGTAATATAGAAGTCTCAATAAAGCCCTACACTTTGGTAAAAATAAAGAGCTGCCTTGGATTCTGAAGAATAAGATAAAATTCCACACATTAAAATGATGAAATTGTACCTGGATTACATATTATGAACACGAATTCCAATTTCACAAGGTTGATAGAAGTGTTTATTGGGGTTTGGACACCTACCACCTTTGTTTCAGAGCCAGAGGCTTTGATAGAAGTAAAGAATAGGAAACAAATTTGGAAGATGTCTGATGGGTCATATTAAATCATCCTGATCCTTGAAACAAAATTTGGCCCACCATTGTAAAGAAAACCAAACTGTTTAAAATTACATTGCACTGGTTATTTTATTGGAGCCTAACCTTTTTGAATCATCCTCTCTCCATATTTTTATAATAACTTCATTAAAGTCAGAAATAGGTTTCTAAAGTTACAAGGTGAAAATTATCATTTAAAAGATAAATTAGTAATTCCGGAAAATGTTTTACTATCAAAAGACAATATTTACAATAACTGCAAATCTTCTTTGCTTGCCACAATTAACCATCTGGCAAATGGGATATAATTAGGTCATCATTTGGCAATGTGATTTCAATAGACAGGCAGAATACTAATAACACAATGAGCCAAGTTCCATAATCTAATCTAATTCATTATCATTTCTCCAGCACTTCATTTTTGTTTTAAATGACTCTATTTGTTAATCATTCAACATCTCTTTGCTGAAGATAAATAATACAGCACATTCCCAATTGATAGACATGAAAACTGAAAATAAACAGAGTAATTTATCCTTGGTCATACTGCCAATTTTTAAAAAGGCCACATTATTAATTCAGCCTCTGATACCTTCTGATACATTTCACTCAAGAAATATTTACTAAGACACCTACCATGTGTTAGCACCGTATAGGCCACTACAAAATCAAAGACCATATAAGCCCTGGCATAAATGAGCTTAGAGAAACAAGTAAGAAAAAATTGCACATGCAATTTTTAAAGTAAAGCGATAATACACAGTTCAGAATGACCAGATTTTCTGGAGATTAGGAGTAACCAGGAAATTCTTCATGAAATGGGTCATGAGCATGTGTTTCAATAAGTTTGACAGGTGAAGAGATGGCTATGGGAGTTGAAGAAAATAGAAGCCTAGAATGATCTTCTCTCTCTTCTCTCTTTTCTTCATTATTCTCTCTTCTCTCTCTTCTTTCTTCTTCCTCTCTTCTTTCTCTTCTCTCTCTCTACTCTCTCTTCTCTTTTTTTCTTTCTGCTCTCTTTCTTTCTTCTCTTATTCTCTCTTTCTTTCTTATTGAACTGACAGTATAGGTGGTAGCCTCAACCAGTTTGGGTGATTAATGTGGAGTAGCAGCAGATTGAGGAGATAAAGTAATGAGCTCAATTTTTACATGACTGATGTTGAGGCTTGATGTATAAAATCTAAGAATTTTTTGTTCTACTTCTGGAGCTATTGATAAAGGCACAATTAATACAGTTGAAATGCTGGGAATAAAAAAGGTGGCCAACAAGAATTTACTGAGTAAAAATAGACAAGGGCTGAGAATAGAGTTCTGGGACAACATTTTTATTTAAGCGATGAGTTGAGAGGTCACCAAAATATTTTAAGTAGGAACTGTCAGGAATAGAAAGAGAAGCAGAATATAGTGTCATAGAAACAACAAACAAAAAATCAGAAGGGTGAACCAGTCAGTTTTTTTTCTTTCTGTGTTGATGCTGTATAAAAAAAAACTTACAAAATATTAGCACTTATAACAAAACATCTGTTTTTCTTGCATATGGATCTATGGGTCAGCACAAGCAGTTCTGTTTCATGTTTTCACCTGGTTTCAGGTACAAGTTCAGTTCAGGGTCCCCCCATGTGACCTAAGTCATACATTTTGCTGATCAGACTATCCATTAAGTGACCATGTTCTTCTCATAGCATATGGAAAAAGCATGAGAAGTCAAGCATATTTGAAATCCTTGATCACCTCATGTCTATCATTCTATTGTCCAAAGAAAGACATATATCAAAGAATCAGAGATACATATTCCACTTGCTCTGGTAATAGAGGCTTTCCAAAGTCATCTAGAAAGGGTATCATGAATTTATAATTCTGTAACATGAACCAAGTAAAGAATTGAAAACTATAATTTAACCCAGTCTAATGTATGACTAAAGATCATGATCAATTGTCAGAGACCAAATAGGAAAAGAGCTAGCCTGAGAAGAGTTTATTGTGATATGTACTTACAGACTCACTTCCAAGTACACAGAGTAGAAGAAAATGAGAATATTCTATAGCACTGATTCTTTATTTTGTAGAGTAGTAGAAATGTCTGGTGAGTTTTTTTTTTTTTTTTTAACATCTCTATATGAAACCAGATCAAATAAAAAATTTCTGAGGCTGAAATGTTGATACATTTTACTTTTTTTTTTCTTACAGTTCCTAGGGTGATTCTAATATACAGGAGAATTTTACAGTAAACATTCTCCACTTTGCAAAGGAAATTAAACATATAAATAAGCCTAATGTCACTTTACAATACAGTTCAAATTTTATATGGCACAGAATGTGTGTAGGTGTGTATGCAAAAAAAAAAAAAAAGGAGGAAGGACACAAACATCATGGTCATTTCTGGATTGGCAGATTGTAAGTCTTTCTTATTTTACTCTTTGTTATTTTTTTCTCTTCAATTTATTTAAATTCAAGTTAGTTAACATACAGTGTAGCATTGGTTTCCAACTCCTTGTATTTTTTTGTATTTTCTAAATTTCCTTCAGTGAAATGTACTGGTAAAATCTGAGACAATAAATAAACGTTGGTAAATAGAAATTCAGACTAAAGTAGATGCCCAGAGAAGAAACTGCAGCATATTAAAATTCATGAAAACAGAGAATAATCTTCTAGAAAGAAGGTAAAATTGGTGTGTTTTGGAAACCTGAAGGAAAAGAAGAAAAAGAGCCAACTATTTTCGATATGTGGTCAGCATGTTGTAAAAAAGATGATAAAGAGGGCTAAAATGTAGTGATATACCTTCTTTTGAATATAAACGATTCCAAGATCTCAACCCAGAACTTTGTCATAAGGGTCTGACTATACTCTGAAATATCAGGTGAAAATAAGATTGAGAATAAGTTAGTGACAGTTCAGTATCCAAGACGCATTTTTCTCCTCTGCCTTTCATGAAACTTGATATGTTAAAATTGATCTTTTCATACTATGAAATGGGATAATTTTTCATCTCAGTTTGATCTGATCAGGCATCCTGTACCTCTCCACTTGATGACAAAAATAAAACATACCACTCCAATAGAAAAAATAATGAAGAAAACTGGAATAAAATGGAGATGAGAAAAAGTAGCAATTGCCAAAAGTTTGGATATATAAATATGCAAATGTAACACATCCCAGGCTTTAACTCAGTTGATTTGTTGAGCCTTCACAAAAGATATGGGCAAATTTATGGCCCATTTTCTCCCGTCTTTCTAAAAAATTATTTTGTTTCTGAGCACTGAAAGGGGAAGACTGCCTGCATTTTTGTAAATAAATGTTCCTGTGGTTTGTGAGATCTAGGCACATATGTTTCAAGCATAAATGTTTTCTACTGGGAACTCTATAGAAAACCTATTATCGAGAATTAGATGATTTCATGCCTCATAAGTTTAATACTAACTGGCAGAAGTCAAAAGGAATTAACTTTTTTGCAACTGTGTCACAACTCCAAACATTATGCCAAACATCCTGGGTTTTCAAAATTGACTGGATGGGATAGTCCATTTATAGTTAGTATTTGTACTGAATTCCCAACTAATCATGACTGTTACTTTTATTATTGCTGTTGCTGTTGTTCTTTTTATTATTAAATGTGAACCAAACACATGCCCTTTGACTGCAAAAGATAATCCACACCTCCAAAATTACTCTCGTGGCTTTACATAAAATTAGTGTTGCAACAATAACTTTTTAAACTCTATCCTATACTATTCCCATATTAATATTACATTACTGAAGAAAATACAAAGGTTGTGACTACAAAGCCATGATCACAAAATAATATTTTAAATAATATATATTTTCTTTCATTAAAAAAAAACTCTGAATATTTACAGTCTAATTAAGCAAAGTTCAGTAAATGGCCTAAGCATGGTAAAGACAGAAGTGAAGTGTTGAACTCCCAACACCACATCCCAACCATTTAACTGTACTCTACATCTTTCCTTTATCCAGAGGCAACATTCAGGGAACAACAGAGCCAGACAAATTTCCCTTTGACACCACAAATGACTGTTGCTCAGTAGAGGAACAACTCTTCCCTTATACAAAACCCATCAACCTGAAGAAGACAAAACACTCCCATACCCAAAATGGGCTTTAAGTTCTGCCCTAAGATCCCTCCAACCACTATTCACCTGAAGCGGGGAGAGCCACAGCAAATGTGCTCACCATGCAGTACTCCAGCACGGGTCATGTAGCAGAAGAAACAACCCTCCTCCCAGTTAAAAACTCGACGGCCAGGTTCTTGTTACATTACAACAGTGAAAGCAATAGTATAGGTAGGGTAGCACCACTTTCGGAAAAGAGGAGAGAAAGGTTCCCAGAAACATAAGAACTAGGTTCATTCTCACTCCTAAGAAACTATTAACATGTTAAGAGTTGTTCCCTTTAGCATAGGGGTTTGCATTTACCATTATTTTAGATTAGTACCACCTACCGAGGCAGGCTATATTTACCTAAAGTACAAGATTACAGTTAGATTTTATCTATAAAAAGAACAAACAGTAAAGGTCGGTAACCAGATTCAGAATAAAATAGTGTCATGAGCTTTGTTAAGTATGAAGAAAACCAGAAAATATCAAGCATCCAAACATTATTTCAAACAGCAGAATTGCTTCTCCTCTCATGGTGCCCATGGGAACTGCTTTTGCTTATTAACCACACTGGAAAAGATCAATTGCAACCTGTCACCTTGATAGAAAAAATAACTGTTCATTTTACTAAAGCAAGTTTCTTCTTTTTAAAAAATTCTGAATAGAAATACCACACACCAGCATGGCATTTGAAACACTGTATTTATTTTTAGTACATTGATTTTGAGAATAGCTATTTAATGATATCTAATGAATTGTAATCATTACTATAGATATAATCTTATAAAATAGCATCTGTTTTGGGCTCCAGAATAGAAGGAAGTGTTTGTACAAAGATTTTTTTTTTCTTATAATAGAAATGTTATTTACCTCTTCCTAATAGAGTGAGCTGTCCTTATGGAATGATATTTAAAGGTACTGCTGGATTTTCATTTGCTCTATTCTGGCTGTGAATATCTCTTGATGCTCCCCCCTTCTTCTTCTTTTTTTTTTTTAGATGTCATGAAAGGACAAACTCAAATATCCAGTGTTTTCATATGAAATGCCACTCATCACATGGCTCTACCCATCCATTTACTGTAAATCATTATTGAGAGAGGTCTAACAAGAAAAACCTTGAGAATACTTCATATGTGACATTAAGTCTAAAAGAAATCCGACATGCAACGTGCATAAAGTCAGAGACACTACTTACACTAAGCATAATTTACAATACATCATTCATTTTTCTTTCTCTACATCTGTGCTTAGATTCTCAAATAAGTTAGAACATTTACTTAAAAAAAATCTATTCCTTTAAATTTCCGTGGTGAAGACCAATTGACAGCTTTCCAGGAGGCAATAGATCACATTTGGACAGACCAATTTGATGCTAGCCATTTGATCTCTGAGTGGCATATATTCCAGAAGGAGATTTAATTATACATCTGACTCCCACTCACCCATTTGGCAGAGTTTCATTTGATGTTTATTAAACATAAGACTTAAAAACATGATATATAGCTTTATCTTTCATTCTTTTTTATCCAACAAGAAAGTAGTTTGGAAACTGAAGTTCAAGTTCTTATAGATATAATTTCTTGTTCCTTCTTGTTTTAGAATGGATAATTTCATTCCAAAAGGGAAAACAGACTTTTCTTCTGAGATTTCAGATTAGGTAACTTTACTAGGACTCTATCCCACTTCATCCCTCAGGTCATAGAGGGACAAGAGACTCTCTCATTACTAAGAACCTTCCCAACATTCCCCATTAAATGCACAACTTAATACACTCTTGGGAAGTGGTAATTTTAGGTGTAAAGATATATGGAAATGAGATCTATAGTGCATGGACCCCAGCTCTTTCTGACACTCAGAGTTGAATTATTCATTAAATAATAATTTGAATATGTCAAAGTGGTTGAGAATATCCTAAGACTTTCTGAAAGATTTGACATCTAGTGCTTATTTTGTTGCTCTCTACGTGTGTGACATTGGGCAAATCACTCATGCTCTTTCAGCCTCAGGTGTCTTATCTTTAAAATGGATATAATAGCAATTTCTTTCCAAGTTTATTGTGAGAATCAAATGAATTAATGCACATGAAATACTTGGTTGGCTCAGTGCCAGACACACAGTAAGAAGAGGATAAGTATTTACTCTACAAACGATCCAGATGCTATACTCCTCTCTGGGAATTTGACAATGAACAAGTTGGTGCTTCAAAAGGTTCATAGTCTGGGGCACCTAGGTGGCTCAGCTGGTCAAGTGTCTGACTTTTGGTTTCAGCTCAGGTCATGATCTCACAGTTTCACCAGTTCAAGCCCCATGTTGGGCTCTCTGCCCCACCCCCACTCATGCTGTCTCTCTCTAAAAATAAATAAACTTAAAAAAAAAAAAAGGTTCATAGTCTGGTATGGTACAAGCAAGAAAATGGAGTGTGAAAAGTGATGGAGAGTAAGGAGATTTCTGCAGGAACACAGACAAGGGAAAAAAACTCCAGTCTAGAAAAAAGGAAGAAGAGGGTAATATATGATATCTAAATAGAGGCATGAAATGTGGGGAGGATTTAGACTATTTAAATGAAGAGGATTATTAAAAATAATAGAGCGAAAAGGACTCCTATAATCCAATGTGTCCCAAGGATCCTTCTTGATCATAAGTCCCTGATAAACTAAGGCCTAGGCATTAGCAGGTTTCCTTGCATATTTTATCCCTTCAAGAACAGAGGGAGACATTGCCTTCCCTCCTGAACCAAACACAATAATTCCATGGAAACCATACAGGTTAGAGCTTTGTGCTTCCTTCTGAGTCTCACCAAATTTCCTGTCCCCTTTAAAGAGTGTCAGGGGAAAGGAGTAGCTCTTTATTATCCTTATAGAATACAATAAGAAAAAAAATACAAATTTACTAACAATACTCTAAGGTAACAGCTACAAAAAATAACCTTAAACATTCATTGTATCCTAAGTATAACTTATTACCATGAAGTTCTTATGGTACCCACTGTCCTGTTAAGAGGCTGTACATCTAATCTGCTCCTTAGATTCTTGATTCCAATAAGCCCCATTCCTCATTTAGGTAAACTTTTGCATGTTTTTGGAATGTATTAACTTTGCTGTCATGTCTAAATGTGCTTTGTCTCTCTTCCTTTCATCAATGACAAACCCTTTATTATTAGTTATTTATTCTTGATTCAAATTTTATATTAGCTTAGATAATATTGAACAAATTCATCTCTTGTTTTATGAAATGCATCTATTTTCTTAAAAGTCATGTGGATCTAGTCTGGTAGTACATTTTCTTCTAGAAATCACTATTCAGACACTAGAAGTTTAGCCTTCAACTATCACTCTTACTTCTAAAAAATATACCTTTATAAAAAATGACCCCTCACCTTTCATCCTTTCCACACCCACATATACATATGCATACACTAGAATAAAACACTAAAGTTGTAATTATTTTTTCATTTAAATGTTAATTTGTGTGATTTAAGTGCATTTAAAATTTTTACATAGACTTTATAATCATAGATCATATACACACAAATCAAAATTCAATTGCATGCCAAAGTTTCTCAGGACAGTCTTAGAAAGGTTGTGATGAGAACAGACCCATGAACCTCTCCCAGATATGTCCTGTGGCTATTCATACTTCCAGTTATAAAGGGTCTTGGAGAGGCACCTGGGCGGCTCAGTCAGTTAAATGTCCAACTCTTGGTTTTGGCTCAGGTCATGATCTCATGGTTCTGGAATTTGAGCCCTACTTTGGGCTCTGTGCTAACAGTGTGGACCCAGCTTGGGATTCTCTCTCTCCTCTCTCTGTCCCTCCCCTCCTTGCATTCAATCTCTGTCTCAAAAATAAAATAAACATTTTTTTAAAAAGAATCTTTGAATGTTTTTCCCTATTGACTCCCACAGAAACTTTCAATTTTTTTTCAAATCCCTCCACTCTGAACTCCCCAGATAATAAAATTAATAATAATATTTAGTAATGTTAATGCCTTAGTAACTATACAGTTTCCTTCACCCTGACAAATCGAAAGCTCCTCTCTAAATCTAAAACAAGTTTATCTCAGTATAGAAGGGCTATAAGTAATTCTCCAGTCTACCTTGAATCAAAGCCATTAAGAATAAAACCTCACTAAGAACCTCAAGAGTAATCTTATTTAGGCTCTGATCTCTGGTTTGTATATAGCCCATTTGTTTATTTGATCATCAAACATTTATAGAAGTGCTGGGAATACATCTGTGAGAAAACAAACACCCCCAGCTCCTTAATCCTTATGTTCTAGTGGAAGAAAAATATTACAATAAGTAATACAAATTGGTAAACTATGTAGTATGTTACATAGGAAGAGGAATAAGAAGTGTTGAGGAAATTGCCTCAATGCAGAGGTAACATTTTAGTAAAGAGCTGAAGGAGGTAAAAAATGGAGAACCATATGGGGACCTGGTAGAAGATCTTTCCAGGAAGAGGAACAGCAAATGCAAAGAATGAAAGAGGAGTAGAGGAGATTGAGCTGAGAATTAGATAAGTAATGGGGATGCAAAGGCCTTTGCAGGGACATTTACTTTATGTGAGAAGGGAAGCTAACTGGAATTTTTAGAGATAATACAATCTTACAGTTCAATAGGACTTCTAGGGTTGCTCCGAATATGATGAATCGGGAAAAGAACTTAAAATGCTTTATGATACCAATACGGTATATCATCAGCATATAATGGACACCTAGAGCCATGATACCACTAAAAGGCTGAGTAGAGACAGAAAAAAGATTAAAGGACTGAGAATCCTAATGTGAAGAGGACAAAGAGATGAAAGGAAACAGCAAAGAAGACTAAGAAGAAACAACCAATGAAATAAAAGGAAAGTTAGTAGCTCGGTGATTCTAGAAGCCAAGTATTTACTGAAAGAGGGAGTGATCAGTTGTGCCAAATACTGTTAATGAATTAAGTTGGATGAGGACTAACCACCAGGTTTAGAAATATGGATACCATTGATGACCTTGACTACTTTCAGTGGAGGGACAGAAGTAAAAGCCTTATTGAAGTGGGGTCAATTCACAAAGGCTGGGAAGTAATTGGAGAGAGTGAGTACATACAACTCGTATGAATGATTCTGCTATAAAAGAAAATAGAGAGCTGGAGAAGTAGCTGGAAATTAAAAGAGGTTAAAGAAGAAAGTTTGGAAAAATAACAGACTATTTGTCAATATAAGAACTAATCTGGTAAAGCTGGGGTGGGAGGAGGTGAGGTGATATGAATATTCAGAAGAGAGGGAAAATACTGAAGCAATATCCTGGAGATAATCCACCCTATAGGTAGAGGGGTTGGCCTTTCCTCAGAGCACAGGCACTTCAACCAAGTAATAGAAAGTTGATACAGATGGATGGTTAGATGTGGTGGTAGGAGTTTGTTGAATATCCGTTAAAGAACGGATATTAAGGATGAAAGAGTGTGTGTTGTATTAATGGTTTCAGAAGAGATTATATGAGAATTGAAGGGTGAGTAAACTAGAAAAATCTAGTATAATTGTAGGATGGCATTAAGAGTGTGCTTTACGTTAGGGATCCTGAATTTAAAGTAATACCATTTCAGCATGGTTGTATTTTTCTCCAGCAACATTCAGTTACAGGATAGCAATTTGCAATTAATATAATTTTGATAAGTGAATATGATGAAGCTAGAAAGGGGCAAGAGATTTAGAAGTATATACAAGAGAATGATGATGGTAATTGTTCATGGTATTTAAACTCAAAAAAGAGGCCCGTCGAGACATAAGGGAATACAGGGCAGAAAAAAGATAATAAAATCAACTAATTGAATGTTTCTGTAGTATAAAACTGCTGCTGTAGTTGGGGTACTAGAAGGAATTGGTTGAAAGGAGGAGATAATGGACAGAGAATCAAATGATTGAAACTGAGGTCATGTTATGTCAAGGTCTAGGCTCTGGCCCATGGGAGTGAGTAGCTAAGGTAAGTAAAAATTAAGATAATTAGAGAAGAAAAGTTTAAGGAAATGAAAGTTCAAAGTACTGAAAGGATAATCTACATGGATGATGATGATATCCTCCAAAATTCTGATAATAGTGTTATTGAAGAAAGTAATTGTGACTCTAATGTCTTCAAGGAAGAGGATTAGAAGATATCCACAAGAAGGTGTTTGGGCTGGCATAGTTTTATGACACGAGATTTTGAAAGCTGGAGGGCTAAGGTAAGAGAGTAGGGTAATAAACTAAAAGCAGTTAGGAGCAAAAGGAGGACAACCATACTCTTTGCCCTCCTCCAGCCCGATCAGTGAATGAGAGTGGAAAATAAAACAGCCACCACCTGAAATGGCTTCAAGGGAAGTAGTGCCCCAAGGTAAAAGGTAATTTTCTGACAGAGCAAAAGGGTGAAGAAGAAGATTATTTCTCTAAAGATCACTGTGAGTTACAGATGGCAAATCATGAAGGTTTCAGGAGTTGGAAAAGAATGTCCTCAAAAATGGAAATGTACAGTCTTTAGGAGATTAGAATCTAGAGGAAGATGGAAAATGACAGATTTGACCTTCTTGTGCTAACTAAAACAAAGAGGCCATCTAAATTGGATAGGTGTCAAACATATTCTTAAAGGGCAGGGATCAACTGAGTCCAGGCATTAGACACTATTAAAGTGAACCTGGCTCTTGGGGATTTTATGTTTCATAAGTGGGGATAACCAGTTCCTCTTTTGTCATGATCAGGAGCTGGAATCCAAACCTTATAGGGCAGAATATATATGAAAGGGCAGAATTTGATTTTCTACCCCACCCTGCTACATAGATTAATTGTTAGATGAGGACCAGCCTTTCCCCTAACATTACCAAGGGATTTAAGAGGATTCCCCTTCAGCAACAGAAAAACTGTACGGCATACCAGTGGCTTCCAGCTCTACTCACCACCTCCACCAAGAAAGAATTGATTATTTTATCGTTTGGTTTTGCAGAAGGCCATCTTCCTCTGTAGGAGGCCCGATTAAGGAAGATTGGACTTGCACAAAATTACCCTTATGTTTCAGGTTATACTCATGTATTATACATCATTCTCTCAGCCACTGATACAATTTTGTCAACTGGGTCTGTGATGCTAGCTCCTGACTAGCATGCTTACAAGATTTCTGAAGTCAGTCAAGCCAAAGAACAAGAAAAGCAATAATGTGAATAATACCTATGGCTCTCTACTAATCCAGAAACCAAGGGAAACTAGACTAAGACAATAGAAGAGATCCCAGGTGCTTACTTGGGCACCCAATCATTCCACCATATATGGGAAGTGATGGATCTTACTTCTCACTGGTATTGATCTATTTATACGGTGACTATATAATTTATTGTCCAAACCATGCCCCATTTAAGAGTCAAAGAAAGTGCTTATTCAGAATTATACTCCTGTCCAACTGGTATAAACCATACTGTTCTAGGAAAACAAGAATGAATTTTTACTCTATTTATGTATTTAGTCAAGGAGCAGACCACCTGTTGGTGGGCCAACAAGTATTCAAAAAGCAATTTAATTATCTAAAATTATGCTGGCCAACAAGTCAATGCTAATAATCTGTTGCCTCTAAAGCTCAGGTCTCTGGCTATTTGGCCTGTTATAGCTGACAGATTCTTTATTGCATTTACTTCCTTACACCCTACCTAGCGATTACCCACAAACAGTGTTGTGGAGTTCTGTTACACCTATACAACCTCTGCTGGCCAGAGATTAGCCATGGGTCCTGGAAGGGAGCCCTAGAAAACTTTGAAAAGTTAGGATAAACGTTTCCAGATCTCAGCTCTCATGGATCAAAGGCTGCCAGGATAAAGATACCTGTACACATAGGAAAAACAGACTGAGAGAGTCTTAGTATAGAAGGGATAGTGAGTTGTTAAACGGGTCAACCAATTAGAGGCTGTTCTTCCCATAATGGACACAAGCATTGCACGTAGTTGAACAAGGCTGGTATTCATGGCTGCACGAGTCATAGTAATGCTGAGTAAGAGTGGAATACATAAGAAAATGTGGTGGGCCAAAGGAGAAACTGATCAATTCCAATGAAGTAAAGGTGCTTTAGATAGTTCTTAAAGGACAAGTTGAAAATTCATAAATATGGGAGATAGACAAGTAGAGAAGGGCATTGTAGGCAAAAGGGAAAAAATGTGGAAAAGTATATAGGAAGCAACATCAAATTTCAGGAAACTGCACACAATTCAATGTCTATCAATAATAACGATTACTACCATTTATCAAGTCCCTGCTTTATGCCAGGAATTGTATTAAATTCTCTTCAACAATTCAACGTGGTCCAGACTCTATACCACATCCATTTCTAAGAAATAACAGTCTGACTCCAGAAGTTTTGGAGAATGATGCAGATCTTTCCTGAAAGTATCTTTAAAGGAGAGACATGAGAGTTTTACATAGCACCTTATAGAGGGAACTTTTTCATTAAATCCTTTTAAATGGTTCTCTTATTCCACAGATCCCCAAACTAGGAAGCTACTAAATTCTCCTCATTCCCTCTCTGCTGCTGTCTCCCTACTATGCTGTCCTGGCCTCCATTTCCTGTCTCCCTGTGTCATTCTGGACACAGGCTGTCTCTGGTGAGTGTAGCGACCTGGACTCCTGCCATCTTCTGTCTGCTGATCCAGATGCCCCCAGAAGCACTGCAGGATCTCATGATTCCACATTCCCTGTGGACAATGGCTTTTTCTTGCTGAGAAAACAAGCTGAACCCTCACTCAGTTCTTCTGAGGGGAATCAGTCTATCACCCAGAATCTGCACAGCAAGAATGAGCTCCAGAGTTTCCACAATATGCAGAAGACTTATTCCTTTGAAGGTATAGTGGGTGTAGGTTCAGAGAAGAGAGGTTGTGATAATTTAAAAATATTTATTTAATATATTATTTAAAAATAATATATTTATTTCTATTATAAGTTACAATAGAGGTAATGATAGATTACATCTATCACCTATTGAATGTTATATGCTGAGCATCCGTCTCAGTATCTCATCTCCATGAGTTAATTCAGTTCTAACAAAAGTCCCGTGAGGTAGGTTCTATCCCCTTCTACATATGAGGAACCTGAGGCATAGCAAAGTTAAGTAATTTTCCCAAGGTCATACAACTCATGAGTGGCAAAGCTAGAATACAAACAAGCCAGCCTTGGTTCAGATTCTTTCCTCTTAGATATTCTGATACCTCATTTAATCCTCACAGGAAACCCTGGAGGTTAGTACTATTATCCCCATTTTCATTTTACAAATAAGAAAACTGAGCCTTCTTGAGACTCATCAACAGGGCCCACAATTAGTGAATGACTAGGATTCAAGGTCATATTTTTCCCTTTGCAAAGCCCACACATCTCTGATCAGTTTGAGGGCATATGATGCTAACCTGAGAACCATCCTGAGTTTAGGCTCAATGAGGAGTGGTATTACATATTATTAACGTCTTCCAGGCATGGCAGAAGAAGAACAAGAATTATGATGCATAGACTAGGTAAAGTATGATGAGGGAAGAGTGTGAAGAAATGGGCAAGCTACAGATTTTAATTATCTTATCCATCATATTAAGGAGTTTTTGTTTGATTTAAATGCAATGTTGAAGTCATTAAAAGGGTTTTATCTGGGGATTAAAGGTGTAGGTTATGTTTTAGAAAAATCCCGCAGGAGTAGGTTGATGTACTGACTTAGGTGTGTGCTGACTTGTTACATTTGTGGATGAGCAAGCCCAATAGTTCCTAGACCTGAAATAACTTGGAATTTTGCTGAGGTATGAACTGAAATCCAATACCATATGAAACTGAAATGGAAGTAACCAATAAGAAAGCCTGGAGTATATGAGTGCTGATTTACTGATCCTACCCACTATACTCACCTCAAGGATCTACACCCCCAGTCTTAGTACACACCCAAATCGTGTCATACCTGTAATAATGCAGTACTTTTGCTGATGTTTTTCCTAGTTCCAATAGCTCTTTGAGCCCATCCTACATTCCACAGTCATATTAGTCTTCCTGTAACTGTATTTAACTTAGAATAATAAGGCTGTAATTTTCATTGCAGCTCACAATTTTCAAATAATTCATACTTTCATTGTATGATTTTTGCCATATAACAATCCTGAGACACTCAGAAATAGTACATGGTTTAGTAAAAGTTTAGAAATGTTAAGTGGCAAATGGATCAAATAGCTAAGTTGTGATGGAGTCAAATAGAATCTATAGTTTATCTTGTAGGCATGGCATAATGATGGAAATATTCCATATCTTTATTGGTGTGCTACTTCCTCAAGCATGTAGATCTGTTGAAAGTCATTGCATTGTATTCTTTAAACAGATGTACTCTATCGAACATAAATTTGAATATCTCAATGAATTTCATTTTCAAAAGCAGTTCCATGTTTTTTTAACCTTAATCTGAAACTGTTTGGATTAAAATCTATTCTATCTTGGAATTTACTTACCAAAAATGAAACAAAATTAAAACACTTGCAAAGTTCTGCATTTTCTATAGCATTAAATTTAAAATTAAATGTTCTTCATATCTAGTCCCATATTACTTTTTCAGTCTAACTCCAACCTGTCCATCCTCTTCCACTCCCTATTTCTACCCCCATTACTCTCCTGCATAAACATTCTGCTGTATATAGCCAAGCTACTCCACTAGTCATTCTCCAAATCAAAATGAGTTCTCTGTGCTTTGGTCAGGTCAGGCTCTGCCTAGAGGAACTCCGCTCTCCCCTTCTTACACACTCAGATTGTTTATATACTATTTTCTTATTCCTATCCCTCATGATTCTTCTGATAGCCTTGCTTTAGTGATTATTCTTTCCATGAATCCATATAGTATTTATTGCCTTTTGCTAATTTGGCACTTAGCTCATTTCTTTGGCCATACATTTATTGAAAGCCTCCTATATATCAAGAAGTTTGTAAACATATACGTTTGCCCTTCCTTTTCCTGTCAATATAATTAGATCATAAGTTCTTCAGTCATATGAACAATGATATTCTTGGTATCCCCAATATATGTTAAACAATGGGTACCTACTTAACAGTGTATAAAATGGTGTGGAGAACATTGGACAGGGAACCAGAAAACCTATATTGTGGGCTCCAGTGGACTAGATGTGTGACTTGAGATATTTGTCAAACTTTCAAAAGTTGAATTTCCACATTTGTAAATGGGAAAAATATATTAACTATGCTACTCAGTTCTGAGAATCTAACGAAGTAATATATATGTAAGTGTGCTATAAATCATTGTGGACTTTATGAGTTAATGCAATTTTTAAATGATTCTTGGATATATTGTTGATGCTTTCTTTTTTAATAGTGGAATAGCTCATCCTCCATCTGGCTGTGTGTTCATTTGTGCAGTCTGTGGTGTAATCTTGTGTCAATCCTTTCTTCAACTTTTACTGCTTCTTTAGATGTTCAATAGATCAGTCATATGTTAAAGATAATTCACACATATTTATACACTGACTCATACATAATTTATCCCACAAAGCTGATACCCTATTATGCTCAATAACTTAATTTATGCAGTACATTTATGAATCCCCTTACTTCACCGATTCTAATTGATAGGAACGATCCTCCTAAGAATATTGCAAGGAATAGGGCAAAATTTAGATAACTGAGCACTTCTGCTTTCCAGTGGTAAAACTGCAATCTTCAAAGAAATTCAAAGAAGTTACCTAGGCCTAGCTAGCTCTGACCAAAGCTTCAGCAATACCACTATATATATATACGTGTATATATATATTATATATATATATACCACTATATATATATACGTGTGTGTATATATATATATATATAATTAATGAAAATGTTGACAGAATGGATGGGGTCCTCTTATGATTCTTTCTAATATGCATTTGTTTAATATAGATAATTGAATAAATATAGTAGTTTGTGAGTTTTGCTGAAAATAATTTTAACTTTTTTAGATTAAATATATTCTCATTTCATTTTAAAGCATAAAGTTATTGTATTCTACTCCTGAAACCAGTATTGCACTATGTTAATGAACTAGAATTTAAATAAAATTTTAAAAATAAAAAAATTAAAATAAGTATAAAGTTATTATAGACTTTACTAATGTGTACTAATTTTCAGGATACTCCAGGACATGTTATTTTCTTAGCTAAATTTCTGCTCTCAATCTATTTCTATTAACTTTCTCTTTTAAAAACACAGCATACATATTTGAATTTACAGAGTTCAGTTAGCTGTGCCACTCTTCTCCAATAGTGGTATGCAATAGTATGTGATACCACTACACATAGCACTCCAAGCTTAGCAGGTTATTCCACAACTTCATTCATTTGGTCCAGGTGAGTCAAACAAGTGGTCATTTGCTTGAAAAGATTCAAGTGACGGTGGGATGAAATAAAATTGTTTCACTGATGTGAACTGTTGACCAAGTAAAACCATCAAAGTGGTAGTCCTATGAATTGCCACATAAGACCAAGCAACACAGCCATACTTGCTAAAGAAACATGCTTCCCAAGAAGAACAGTAAGAAAATCCTCTCTATGCAGTCACAGGTCAGATACGGGACAATTCACTGTGCTCAATAAATCTGTGTGGGCTACAGAGAGGGCTTTCCTAGATAGGGAACACACTGGACCTGCAAAGAATACTTGTAGGGGGATGAAGTGTAACAGAGAAAAGAGAAAATACAGTACTCCACCAGTCAGGAGACCAGAATTGGATACTGACATGGCTGTTGACCAGTGGTGAGAATATGAGCAGTCCAATTGTCTCAGTTTTCTCACCCCCCACTTAAGAGTAATCACACTTGCCCTTCCCATCTCAGGGGCTGCTCTGACCCTCAAATGTGGTCATACACGTGAGAGAATGTTGAAAAATATAAAATACTATAAAGGTACAAAAAACATAATTTTCTGTTTCTGTCCCCTCACATAAATAGTGGATGGCATTGAGAACAAAGGATGTGCAAGAGCTGCTGAGCTCCTGGCACTTCAGATAAAAGATTTTTTGAGGGAGAAGAGATTTAAAATTTAGTTATAACTCCTCTTAAATTTAAACGTGTATTGAACAACGATATGTGCGCGTAGAACATTATGAAGACTCTTACAAGGAATAGAGGATGTAAAGGTGATTAGGTAGACCTCCTGTATTCAAACAAGCTTACAAACTAAGTGAAAGAAACACTGTGGATCTGGAGAGTTGCAAGTAAATTCTCTGAGACATTAGCACATGTCTTCAAAAAGCAAATGCTTCAAAAAGAAGACTTTTTGAGCAGTCTGAAGGATGAATAAGAGTTGGAGAAGTGGAAAAGGAACAAAGGAAATGATCATACTAAATAAAGGAACAGCATAAGCACAGGGATAGAAAGGTGAGTGGAAAGTTCACTGGAAGGATGACAAAGACAATGCTGAGACCTCAGATGCAAAGAGGAACTGTACAGAGAAATTCAGGACATTGGGGTGAGATTGGAGGCTCCTAAATACTTTCTTGTGTGCACTTGCCAATCAGACAAGCAAAACACCAATACTTTGGTCCAGATATTCTAATTCTAGAGTCCAGTCTTTCCACATTAAATCCTGCTGATGGAGCTACATATCTGACAGCTCTGGGGATGTCTGGCACCTCCCAACTTCCTAGGAAATGTTCAGAGCCAATGCATCCAAATTAGATATTACTTTCATCAAACTGCCATTAAGCTCAATAAAAGGTTGCCTTCAAGCTCTGTCATCCAACAAAACAAGTATCAAGCCAAAAATTACTTGTGAAGAGAATGTGAAAAAACTGGACTTGAAAACAATTTCCAAAAGCTTATTGCCTAAAAGCATTGAAGAAGTCCTTGGAAATTTTCTGAGAAGGCATTGTTTCCATACACATGTGATTGAATATCATGTGCATGCTGAAATTATGCAATAGAGACATGCTGCTGAAACGTAAAATTGAGATGCTTATTATCACTGTCAAATGGTTGCTGAGAATGTTTCACTTTACATTTACATTTACTAGCAACTTCAGATTTTTCTTCATAAACTTGGTTTAGTCCAAGTCTCTAAAACTAAAAATGGGTGAATCTCATTATATTTAAAATCAGTGTCACTTTTATTAAAGATATATGATTTGACCAGACCTCCATACATAGATCACTTCAACTTACTCAAAACTACTCATTTCCACCAAAAAACCTGCCTCTGCAACGTTCTTGCAGTATCAGTCATTTCTTCTCCAAACTGTATTTGTGAAAATTGTAAGACTATATTTATTCTTGAAAAGTTGTTTTTTTGCACCAGTAGTGTTACCCTACCAAACATGTTATCATATGAACTAATATATTTCCAGCTTTGACCTATGTTCTTAAGTGTATTCATTTGTATACAAGGATTATATTTCTTAAAACTTGATAGAAAAGAAATGATCCTCCTGAATCAAATCTATTGAAATTTCTTCAAAGCATAAAAAAGCCAATACTTCAACCACTTTTGACCTCAGTTCTAAGCTGCAAAACTATCTTCCTCATAAGTCTCAAAATGTCAGGATTTTCTAAAAATACTAAGAGTATAAACATCTAAACTTGAATTTTTCTTCACATATTAAATTTAGATACAGCTGACTCTTGAACAATATGGGGATTAGGGGAGCCAAACCTCCACGGAGTCTAACTTTTGACTCCCCCAAAATTTAACTACTAATAGCTTACTGTTGACAGGAAGCCTTACCAGTAATAATTAACATATATTTTGCATGTTATATTTATTATATCCTGTATTCTTACAATAAAATAAGCTAGAGAAAAGAAAACATTATTAAGAGAATCATTTAAAATATTGTAAAAAATCTGTGAATACACTACACCTAGCAGTACCCAATCTGTCTTTTGCTTCAAAAATGGACAGAATGGACCCAGGGGCACCACTTCTTCCAAATTCTAACCACTGTCCAACCTATTTTGTAGTGGCAAACTTTGGAACCATCTTATCAGCAATCCTCTGCCTCCAGGACCAGCCAACACCATTTTATAAGTTTCGCTCCTTATTGCTGATCAACCATGAGTTGCAGATTGGTCAGAATTATTCCACCAAAGTGGAGGTACCAACCACCTGATCTGTGGGCCTCCTACACCTACCTCTCTTTGGGCTCCTATTTTCACCATGGGGGTATGGCTCTGGAGGCGTGGGCTGCTTCTTTCCTGAGTCAGCCAAAGAGAAGCAGGAGGGCACCAAATGCTTCTTGAAGATGCAAAACCAGCCGGGCAGTCATGCCCTCTTTCAGGATGTGCAGAAGCTGTCCCTGGAGAAGAACCCGAACCAAGCCCTTTGTATCTGCAGGCCCTGGGTTATGACTGCGCAGACTTCCCCTTCTCTGTGACATCCGGGAAAGCCACTTCCTAGATGAGCAAGTGAAACTCATCAAGAATATAAGCAATTGCTTGACTAACCTCCACAGCCTGGCTGGCCACCTGTGTCAGGCTGGGTGAGGATCTCTTCAAAGCCTCACTCTTAAGCACAGCTGGAGCCTGCAGAAACCAGAGGCCCTTAAGCGGACCGTCTTCTTCCCCCTGGTGTCAGGACTTCTGCCTGAGCCTTTCCCTGCTGTCAGTAGGCAGCTCTGTCACCCCCCAAGAGCCCTCTCCCAAGTGGTAGACCAAACGGAAACAATAAAGTGTTTTGCAGAAAAAAAAAAATCTGTGGGTAAGTGGACATGAACAGATCCAGTGGTGTTGTTCAAACATCATCTGTAACTAAGAGATTTGATGTAGATTCTTATTCTTATCAGACCAAAAGGAGCATAGACATAGAACAAAGACAAATGGAAAAACAATGGTAAAATCAGAAATTTATACTGGTTCGCTGAGTTAAGGTCAACTAGGGTGTGATTGATAGGTAGTGAAAGGTCAGTTTAATCTGAAAATATTTTTGAGTGTTTTTCCAACCCACTCAAAAATTTATTTCTCAAAATTTATTAAGTGCCTTCTTTTTTATCAGACTCTCAAGATAGAGAATATCAGAGATGGTCACTGCTTCAAGGAAAATAGTCCCTGGAGTGGAAAGAGTAGCAGCCATGTTAATACATATGTTCACAGAGTATCAGAGATGATGAGGTGAAAGAATGGCTAGCAATGGAATAGTCAATTCTACCTGAGCAGTCAGAAAAAGCTTCATTGAAAGGCAACATAAAAGCATTCTTGGGACACCTGGGTGGCTCAGTCAGTTGAGCATCCGACTTTGGCTCAGGTCATGATCTCACAGCTCATGAGTTCAAGCCCTGCGTGGGGCTCTGTGCTGAGAGCTCAGAGCCTGGAGCCTGCTTCGGATTCTGTGTCTCCCTCTCTCTCTGCCCCTAACCCACTAGCATTCTGTCTCCTTCTCTCTCAAAAATAAATAAACATTAAAAAAAATTTTTTAAACATTCTTAAAGGATTAATAGGTGTTCATACTTTGAAAACTTTGAACTCTAGGGGAAATAGGACTATTAATTGTCCTGTTGCATAGAGCTAATTGTGTGCATTTGGCTTGTATAATTAAAATGGAATTTAATAAAAATCTCTATTTTTAGATATTTCACTATGCCACATTTCAAGTTCAAATTACTTTGTTGTATTCAAAAAGAAACTTAAGTTTAAACATTGATTCATAATTTAAACTGGTTTGGCTATGTAGGAAAAAGACTGGAAACATGATGTCAAGATTTCAGACCATAAACCATAAAATTTAGTTATTGATCCTTTACTACCAACTGAAATATTCCCCCAGTTCTTCTTACCTGCAAAGAACCACTGTGGGTCCCTTTATTGGACTGGACAAGCAGACTGAGGCCAGAGTTTACATTCTAGAGGGTTAAAGCTGGACTCATTGGTCCTGAGGGAGATGGCCAAGCATGAAGTGAATCATAGTCTTAACTAAAGTGTACACATACCATGAAGCCTAAGCCAGAAAACCAGGATCTGTCAACAAGTTAAAAAGGACAGGCTCAGGGTCAAAAGCAGTATACTAAGATAGTAGTAAATCGCCGGTTGTTTTAGACTGCCTTAAATGGAGCTGAAATGTCATCAACATTGTGCTTATGGTTAGAGTGTGTTGAACTAGTTTAAGATTAGAGAATTTGGTTGAACAGTTTTCTATAACATTTGTTTATCTAGTAAGGATTTTTTTTATTTCAATAACAACAACAACAACAACCTGTGGTATATAAGGCAAACAAAAATAGAATTTATTGAAAGAATGCTAGAGTAGCTATTTTTTTTTTCCTGTTTTATGTTTTTATTGTGGTTATAGGCTTTGATCAGCAAAACAGATATCTATAGTCACCATATTCTTGTTTGGTGACTTACACTAGGCTCTCTATGCATTTGCTTGTTGCTGTTTTTCTTGTTGCTTTTAATAAAGAATTAGCACTGAGACTCATTTACTTATCACAGTATCACAGTAAGCACTTAGTAAGATCAGTTATGACTATGATTATGATTTGAAAGTTTTCTCACACACAGAAAGCCAAACATTGAGGTTTTGAATAGTATGCGGAATTCTAGAGAGAGAATCAAAATTGGGTCCTATTTCAGGTTTTCAGTGCTGAGATCAACAAGCTTTGTAATGTACCTACTATATGTCAAGCATTGTGCTAGATATTTTTCTATGCCATTAATATCCATATTTTAATAATTAATTTACTCCTTACATGAAAATAACATAGGGATGATTAACAACTCAGTAAGTTGAAAAGAAAACACCTGGGAGAGGGGATAAAGTATTGATCATCATTTCTTGAATGACCAACTAACTGAATAAACATAGGACTGTGTATAGCTGTGCTCATTTACTTACACAACACACATTTAAAAAGCACCAATAATGCACTTTCCTAACCATGCTGCATAAATAAACCCTATCTCTCTCTCCCTTATCCTACTTTACTTTTTCTTCTTAGCACTCATTATCACCTGCCATACTGCATACTTATTTCTTATTGTGTCTTCCCTCACAAGACTGTAAGTTCCACGAGAGCCCAATCACCATTGGTTGTTTCCCCTGCACCAGGTACATAGTAAATGCTCAGTAAATTTTTTTTAATTTATTTTTATTCAATTTATTTAAACTTAAAAAAAAAAACAGTTTACCCATTTTTCCCTCCCCCCATCCCCCTTTTCTTGCATCCACTGATCTGTTTTCTGTATCTATGAGCTGGGGTTTTTGTTTTCTGTTTTTTCTTTTCTCTTCTTTTTTTGTTTTTTTTTTATCTCACATATACGTGAAATCATACAATATTTGTCTATCCTGTCAGACTTATTTCATTTGGCATAATGTTTTTGAGGTCCATCCATGTTGTTGTTCATTCTTGTTTATGACTGAATAATATTCCACTGTGCATGTATACCACAATTTCTTTATCTATTTATCCACCAATGGACACCTAGGTTGTTTCCATATCTTGACTGTTGTAAATAATGCTGCAATACAAAGTACAGATATCTTTTCAAATTAGTGTTTTTGGGTTTTGTTTTAAATTTACATCCAAAATAGTTAGCATATAGTGCAACAATGATTTCAGGAGTAGATTTCTTAGTGCCCCTTACCCATTTAGCCCATCCCCCCTCCCACATTCCCTCCAGGAACCCTCTGTTTGTTCTCCATATTTATGAGTATCTTCTGTTTTGTCCCCTCCCTGTTTTTATATTACTTTTGTTTCCCTTCCCTTATGTTCATTTGTTTTGTCTCTTAAAGTCCTCATATGAGTGAAGTCATATGATATTTGTCTTTCTCTGACTAATTTCACTTAGCATAATACCCTCCAGTTCCATACACATAGTTGCAAATGGCAAGATTCCATTCTTTTTGATTGCCAAGTAATACTCTGATATATATATATTTTATATATATATATATAAAATATATATATATATACACACACACATCTTTAACCATTCATCCGTTGGTGGACATTGGGGTCCTTTCCATACTTTGGCTATTGTTGATAGAGTTGCTATAAACATTGGGGGGGGGGTGTCCCTTCAACACAGCATACCTGAATCCCTTGGATAAATACCTAGTAGTGCAATTGCTGGTCATAGGTTTAGTTTTTTGAGGAACCTCCATATTGTTTTCCAGAGTGGCTGCACCAGCTTGCATTCCCTTTTGGGTTTTTTTGATAAACATTTAGAAGTGGAACTGCTGGATCATAAGGTAATTCTATTTTTAAGTTTTTGAAGAACATCCATACTGTTTTCCACCATAGTGGCTACACCAATTTACATTCCCACCAACGACGTTCACATCCTCACCAACACTTATTATTTCTTGTCTTTTTGATATTAGTCATTCTAACAACTATAAGGTGATATCTCATTATGGATTTGGGATTTTCATTTCCCTGATGATTAATGATACTGAGCACTTTTTAAGGTATCTGTTGGCTATCTGTGTGTCTGTTTTGGAAAAATGTCTATTCAGATCTTCAGCCTATTTTTCAATCGTTTGATTTTTTGTTGTTAAGTTATATGAGATCTTTATGTATTTTAGATATTAGCCCTTATCAGACATGTGATTTTCAAACATTTTCTCCCATTTAGTAGGTTGCCTTTTCATTTTGTTGATGGTGTCCTTTGCTATATAGAATCTGTCTAGCTTAATATAGTCCCACTTGTTTATTTTTGCCTTTGGTGCTTTTGGTGTCAGATTCAAAAACATCATTGCCAAGACCTGTGTCAAGGAGCTTACTGCCTATGTTTTCTTCTAGGAGCTTATGGTTTCAGAGCTTGCATTCAAGTCTTTAATCAATTTTGAGTTAATGTTTGTGTACAGCATAAGATAGTGGTTTAGTTTTGTTCTTCTGTATGTGGTGGTCCAATTTTCCCAGCAGCATTTATTGAAGAGACTGTCCTTTTTCCATTGTATATTCTTGACTCTTTTGTCATAAATTAAATTTTTTTTCAACGTTTTTTATTTATTTTTGGGACAGAGAGAGACAGAGCATGAACGGGGGAGGGGCAGAGAGAGAGGGAGACACAGAATCGGAAACAGGCTCCAGGCTCCGAGCCATCAGCCCAGAGCCTGACACGGGGCTCGAACTCACGGACCGCGAGATCGTGACCTGGCTGAAGTCGCACGCTTAACCAACTGCGCCACCCAGGCACCCCTCTTTTGTCATAAATTAATTGACCATGTATATGTGGGCTTATATTTGGGCTCTCTATTCTGTTTCACTGATCTATGTGCCAATACCATACTGTTTAATTACTAGAGCTTTGTAATATACTTTTAAAATCAGGGAGTGTGATGTTCCCAGCTTTGTTCTTTCTCAAGACAGTTTTGCTTATTTTGGGTATTTTATGGTTCCATAAATATTTTAGGAGTTTATTTTGTTTTTGTGAAAAATGCCAGTGGTACTTAGAAGAGATTGCGTTGAATCTATATATTGCTTTGGGTAGTATGGACACATTAACAATATTAAGTCTTCTAATCCATGAACACGGTATATCTTTCCATTTATTTGTGCCTTATTCAATTTTTTTTATTAATGTCTTGTAGTTTTCAATATATATTCAATATATACTATTAATAATATAACATTTTAATAATGTTACAATAAAAGGAAGAGCTGAATAACTAAGATTCATTATAAAGAGGCAACACATAGGTCTAGGCACCATGATAGAAAGGATTCATGAACTTGTAGAGTCTAAAGCACTCCTATCACCTTGATACAGTTCCACAGGTCAAGTGTCTTCTGCATCAGTAAACTGTGGCCAGTAGGTCAGAGTCATGTATCCAAAAGGAGAATGGATATGGGCTAAATAACCCTAAAAGGTGGCTACCATGTCTTCTCATAGCTAGTGATTGAATACAGATGTGAAGGTAACATTTGGTTATAGAGAAAAAGCCACATCCAAGCTCAAAATCAAGCAAATGAAGTAAATACTGTATAACACAGAACCTCTCAGATGATGAAGTTAAGCCAGTAGATTTCCCTTATCACTCTGCTTTTTTGAGGTCAGTATTTGCTTTAATGACTCCCTAAAACAAGCCAGTCTATAGCATTAGTTTATGCTATGTATGCAGTAGCATTATGAAGTCAGAAAATGGCATTGAGAGATACCTGGTTTTTCTGGATTCAAGTACCCAGAACAGTGCCTGCACAGAGAGGCACTTAGTATTTGTTGGATAACTTCAAAAAATAAAAAAAATAAAAAAAAAAAAACACTTTCTCTGGCAATTTATAACTTTCAGAGATTCCTAGAACACAACAGCCTTTTGATTGGACATTATTAGTAGTGAATACAACTATCTCAAGACAACCTTGCAATGGCTGGTACAAAATCAAATAAAGCTTATGATTGTCTACAGGAGTCTAAGTGCTCCTGGATGAGAAGCATATCAACTAAGAGGAAGCCAGGATATCTTCCAAGATCCAATAGAACCCCTAAGTCATAGGTTAAGATACTGCTCTATAGAGCAAGGAATCACTATAAAGTCAATTGCATGACAGTTTTATCCCTTATTATTATATTTCCCTTTGCCTAGGGCTTTATTCTAAAGGCATTCTTTTAGAAAATCCAATAAGATTATTAGTTCTATTTACTTCCTTTACTTGGCTGTAATACATATTTGGCTTTGTTCCTGTACTTTATCAGCAACTGGCCCTCGGGCACAAGAACTTGTATAGCATAACACAATAAATAGTGACCAGAATAAGCCAGGGCCTATAGGGCACAGCCAGTAAAAACTTAATAAACATCGAATTTTTGTTTCTGGACAGCCTCTCTTACAATGCCACAATTTAACTCTTAATATATCCTAAATAGAGAAAAATCCTCACTATTCTACAGAAAATTTGTTAGGGATACAAAAGAAGCTAAAGAAATTAAGCCACTTTTCTGCTATAAAAGAATAACAGCATCAAAATCAAAGGGAGCTATAGTAAGAGCTCAAAGCTTGAGCATTTACCAATATAAGCTTGAGCACATAAACCTTTTTTTCACCCAAGGTCAAATTTTTCCATTTGGAGAATCTCTTCTAGTTAAACTACTTTCAAAAATTGACTTAAGTAAAATAATGTACCTCTAGGGAAAAACTCTTTCATTTTGAACCCATGGTGTCTACCCAGAGGGAAGACAGTAATCAATTAGTCAATTTGTTAAGTTGCTTCCATATCCTCACTACTGCTCTTTTGAGTGCCCTCAAAGTTATTCTCCCAAAAGGCATAGGTGACTAGATAACTGTGGAACAGCATAGAATAGAACACTTTCCCCATGAGATATTTCTTAAAGGGGTTTTATGGTCATCTTCTTTATAATATGGGAATTCTAAAAACTCAAAAATGGAAGAAATGCTTTGACTATTAAAAGCCTTAATAAGTCATACAGTAAATAAACTCATTTGACCCAGCATTTTCCAAAGACATTGACTATGGAATTGTTTCTTATAGAGCATGTCCTGAGGAACATGGTGCATCCTTTGGAAAATGCCACTGTGGAGGACTGGGAGTACCTATTGGATGGCATACTGGTGGTGCTCTCCCTTAAATACATTGAGCGACAGTTTATCAACGAGTTACTTTTTAAAGCTATTGTCATGAATATGACTCCCTCTATCCCCATCCCACCAGGTCTGTTAGTATATCATGACTTAGAAATCAGCAAAATTTCAATTGGACAGTTGTAGTTTCTAGTGAAACTAAAACAGTTTCAATAGCATGTCCCCTCCTGAGAGATGCAGAATGTATATGGAGCTAGAAATCCCTTGTGATAACAGAAATATATGATTTGCTTCTTAGGAAAGTGAAAGAGACCAAGAGGATGTACAATCAATTTAATCAACTATACCCCACAGTTGGGGCCTATCAAGCACATTAGCAAAAAGCATAATTTAGAAAATGAACAAAGAGGAGGAAGGGACGGAGGAAGAAAGGGAGAAGGGAAATGAGAAGGAGATTTTAAAAAAGAAGCTGAAGAGAAAAGAAAAAGATCATTCCAAAGAAACCCATTGAGAAAACTTTTATTGGCTTGAATTTAGAAGAGTACATGTTTTGGCAATTGAGCATTTGGGACATTAAAAAGAGAGAGAGAGAGAGAGAGAGAGAGAGAAAGGTTTCATTCCCCAGGATTGAGAGAGTTATGGGTCCTTTCACCCTGGGAGACCTCAGTCCTGAAGTTCATTAACATTATGGAGGCTTTGGAACACTATTGAGGCTGAAGGAAACATTTCTACCCTGCAGTGATAATTACCCAATAAGGAGGTTAATTTACAGGAGGGATCAGACTAACAATGATAGCTTGAAGAAGGCTTTTAGTCAGAGTTATACATTTCTAACAAGTTCTGTACAGACTTTTGTGGGTTGCCCATCTGCAGAGTTACATGTCCCATATACATCTGAGTAACACCAAAACATTACACAACTATCCTAAATCACTTAGAGTCAAATAGAATCTTGCCCACTCCCACAACCCACATTCTATGTGGTAATCAGAAATAAAAGGGTATTTTTGGAGCACGCAGTCTGAGAAATGATTTTGGTTGTGACTTGCATTCTGCTCCTTTCATTCAAGATCCTGAGCCTTGACTTTAGGCACTTAGGGATGATTTCATGGGAATTCCCCAGACACAAGGCCACTAGGAGTTAGATTCCTGTATGCTCACTCTGACAGCATCTACAAAAATGTGTTTTTTATAACAATATACTTTATTATACCCATAATGACTTTTAATTCATGATTCGATCCATCAGCAATTTCTATTAGTTTTACCTTTAAAATATATTGTGTATCTAAATGCCTCCTACCATTCTAGTCTATATCACTATCATCTGTCCAGCAGACATCTACAATAACTTTCACTGATTTCTCTCATTCAGTTTTCCCACCATTCTTAGCCCACAGTCTATTTGTTGAATCATAAACTGGCCCCCATACATGGAGGACAAGGAGAGATCAAAGAAAGAGTAGACCACTCGGGATTGGTAGGTAGCAGACTTAATGAATAGGTTGTTAAAAATAAAACAACAGGAATGTGAGGGTGCTCTGGCTGTGACATCTGTCACCCCATTGATCACCAGGGTTGATTTTCAGCTGATCTGGCTGGCTGGGCAGGTGTTGCCTTCCTCCCTAACAGCTCCATGTCTGTCCCTCCAGAAGCTGCATGCTCACTTAAAGATGATGACCTTATAGAGGAGGACCCATTCTTCCATCAAGTGTATGTGAGTAGCTGTACTCCCCTGTTAGAATCTCCAAACAAGCTCTCAAGGTCCATTTGTAGGAGAATATAGGGTAGTCAAACTTCCAAGATTCCAGACATATCCAAATGAGGTGCTGCATGTGGCAGTCTGCATTTGTTAAACAACAACAACAACAACAATGAAAACCAAAAAAAGAAAGAAAGAAAAGAAAGAAAGAAAGAAAGAAAGAAGGAAAAGAAAAGAAAAGAAAAAAAAAAGAAAAGAAAAATAAACAACCTCAAAATGGAGTCATTTGCTCTGCCATGACAGCAAACCAATACTTAATAACAGTTTCAACCTCTCCTAGATGTGAACAGGAATGTGAACTTTTAACAGTCAATCTGAAATTTCCCAATCAACACTAGCGAGGTAATTTGCGTGATAAAAGCCCTAGCTTTCCCAGAAACAGATGCTCAGGTCTGAAACAATCCTTTCTTTTCTTGTGCTAATAACTTCTTTGGCCCACCCTCCTTCCCATAAAACCTTCCATTTCAGTACATTGCCTTGGAACATCTCTCTACTTGCTGGATGGGATGCTACCAGTTTCATGAATTGTTTGAAAAAACCCATTAGATATTTAAATTTACTCAGTTGAATTTTGGTTTTAACAAAGGGAATTTAGGAGGCTTGCTTGGATAGCCTCAAGATGAGTAGATTTCTATACCCACCCACCAAAATTTTTAAAGGTTTTATAGAAGTTTTAACTGGGTTCAGTCACATATGCCATCCAGATATTCTCAATAACACATTGTTCTCTCAAGGCTGTGTTTTGAAAATGGCTCTGACTGTGGGAATGGTGGCCGGAAAGTACATTCCAAAGACAAGTCTTCACAAACACTGAATTAGCAAATACTGAACCACTGTTCCTAGAGGAAAACAGGGTTAGGGTCTTGTGAGGACATGTGGACAAATGGTGGCCAAAAGTACATTCCAAAGACAAGTACATTCCGGGAAGCCTCTCATTGTCCAGATCCAGCTCAAGGTCAACCAGTGGTCATGTCCTCTAGATGACCTCCTCCAACACCATTCTCCAGGAAACAAACCAAATGGAGTTTTTATGTCCTATCTTCACTTTCTTTCAATGGTTTCCTATTACAATTAGAGTTAAACAAAACTGGAGTTTTTATGTCCTATCTCTTCACTTTCTTTCAATGCCTTCCTACTGCAATTAGAGTAAAACAAAATGCATTTTCATAGCCTGGAATATCCTAGCTCCTGCCTATTTCTTTGAATTAAACTCCTACACTGTCTCCCTTGCTCACTTCACTCTACCTACACTGGCCTTCACCTTATCTCTGTAGTACACCAAATTGATTCTCTTCCAAGATGTTTGCCCCAGTTGATCCCTCTGCCTGAATTACTCTTGTGTGCAGGTCTCCTTATAACTGCCTTCTTCTCATTTTTCATGTTCAAGTTCAAACTCATTTTCTCAGAGAGGCCTTCCCTGATTGTCACCACATCCACCCCTAGTCATCACTCTTATTTATCTTGTTATGTGTGTATTTTCAGACTGCTCAATTGGAATGTAAACTTCATGCATACAGGAATCTGGTCAGCTTATGCACTGATGTATTTTCAGTGTTTTCAACAGTGATTGACCCAAAGTAGGTCCTTTAAAAAAAAGTTTTCTTATATAGATGAATGAATGAAAAGATGCAATCTCTCTCCTTGCCCCCTCCTTATATGTGATTGACAGGGTTCTCAGCAATAATGAAGACTTCATGGAAGCCTATGAGTCAATAATGTGGTCTTGGGTATCAAAGTGAAGGGACTGTTCTGGGGAAAAAGGAGTAGTCACTGAAGGCAAACACAGAATGGATCCCAAGGATACTTTAGGTTATATATGTATTTAGTCTCTATAAGGTTTGCTCTATCGTGCTGGATTCTGTTCCATCCTCTTCTCTGCCGGTGGCATAATACATCACAACCACAACCAATCCTCTTTCCTTACATATTTGTGCAAATAGCACTACTTCTATTGTCATTATTTACTGAGTCATATGATATTATGTGCTGGAAACCATGCAAGGGGCATCAGGTACAAGTTTTATTCAATGCTCATAACCCTATAAGATAATACTAGTGTTGTCCACATTTTACAGATGAGGAAACTGAGACTCTGAGACTTAAGTAATCTGTCTGAGGTCACATAATTTAAGATTCAAATCCAGGTCTTCCTGACTCTAGAACCTGAGCTCTTAATTACTACACTTATTCCCTTCACAGCAATAAATATTCTTAAGTGATTACTTGAATAATAATTTGGTACAAAAAAGAAAAAAATAAAGTTTTATTTAACTGAGTTCCTTCCTTATGTTCACCAGTGGACTAGGTGGTGGAAATAAAAGGATGAATTGTCATGGTTCTTGCCATAAGTTATTTATGGTTTAAATAAAGAATCAGGCATATACACAAGAAGTATTTTACAGCATAGTACATGTCATAATAGTGGTAAGATGCCTACAACCAAATTATAGTAGTCCAGATTTAAAAGTTGCTTGGCATGATTAATGCTTGTGCAAAGTTTTTAAGCTGAATCTATCTTAAAACATGAACAAGTTTCATAGTGGTTAAGAGTCCAGACATAGGGAAAAGACAGATTGGTGTTGCTACAAATGTCAGCCAAGTAACATCTAATGACATATATTTCAAACCCCCATTAGACATCTTGCAGAAGACCACATGCTTTTCAAAATATCTGTGAACTTCTGGGAGCTTTACATGGTCAACCTCCAGCTCAGAATTTCTGCTCCTCTTAATTCTCTGTCTTCTTTCTTGAGCCTATTCCTTTATCTTAGTTTGGACACCTGCCCAAATCTAAAACTCTGCCTTGTCCCCACCCTCCTTTTCTACCCATCAGAACAAAATAAACCATGAAAACAATTTTATAGTTAAATGTTTGCTGAAGTTTTGTGAATCATGGTGAAGAAGTTATACCATCACGTTATACTGCAAACAAATTTAAATCATATAGAGTTGATTCTCATTGTTTGCAGTAGTTATATTCTACAAAGTCTCCACAAACAATAAATTAGCAAGTACTGAACCACTTCTTCTATGGGAAAACAGGGTTAGGCCCTATGTTTGAGTCTTTGGTTATAACATTTTCATCAACCAATCAATACTTACTCTGTTTTATGTGTGTTCTGTTGAAAGTCACCTTATTTAATATTATATTGCTGATTCATTAACATTGAACTCACAACTAACAACTCTATAACTCCTGCCTGAAAGCTTATCTAGCACATGTATTTTTTTCCATAAGGCATTATCACAGCCTTTTTGCACTTAGGAACACCAGATAGCACTTCAGCACTGGTGCTTGGGGCCCATTTTAAAGAGCAGAATTACAAACAAAAATGTAAAGAACATGACGTTAAAAATACTGCACAAAAAACACTTGTTTACCGTATGAGAGCTAGAACAAGGCAGCTGAGTAGCTCCTTGTTCATTGACCTCAGCTAGGAATATGCTAGTTCAATGATTCCATTTTTTTTTTGCTACCCTGGAATGTATGGGAATTACTGAAAAAGCACCACAAGTATTGATTTGGGGCTTACAAATAAATTTTACCAAGTAAGCAAGTTCACAAACACAGAATCTGCAAATAATTAATATCAACTGTATGAGACACTTCCTTACTAAAATGGCCACTAGCACTCGGTTGCTGGCTTTCTCCCCACACCTATCCCTGACTGCCTCCACCTCTTACCATCTTCCTGATTGATTTCACTCCCTTCAATTTCCCATCTTATTTTCTCATCCAGTTCCCCACATTACCACTTTGGATCTAAATTCTTGTCATTCGACTATGAGAAGTGGTATGTCCAAAGCTATCTTTGAAGACATACATCTAACAAATGATTACACGGAGCCAGCAATGACTCTGAGATTATAGTCTTTCCTATAATGTATCGTATCAGTTTGCTAGGGCTGCCGTAACAAAGTACCACACACTAGGTGGCTTAGAAAAACATAAATTTGTGTCTCACAGTTCTGGAGTCTAGAAGCCCACAATCAAGGTGCTGGCAGGGCCAGGCTCCCTCTGAAACCTGGGAGAAAGAATCTTTCCTTGCATCTTTCTAGCTCCTGGCGATTTGCCAGCAATTCTTGTCATTCTTTGGCTGGCAGCTTCAGCACATCAACCTCTGCCTCCATCATCAACTGGCATTTTCCCCACATGTGTCTGTGTCTCTGTATCTCTGGCAACTTTCCTTTGGAGTGGTTTTTGACTGAGTGAAGGGAGGCCAGTGAGACTAGTAGACTTTTGCAAGCTGGTGAATATTTTATCAAATTTCTGTAGTGACTGTGTATAGACAGTCAGGAGGCATTATACATTCCCCATACATTTTCAAGTATTATACATTCAGGATTAGTTTACTACTTTCTGCTCCATTGTCCCACTTGAGAATTGTTTTTCTATCTGACGGTGGGCCCTCATCAGAAGGTGAACAGAAGTAGAAAATATTTGTTAGAATCTCTCTTCAGCATGTGACCTATCCACTTCACTAAGAACTCTACTTCTCTCCAAAGGAGGGAGACTTGACAGCCAAATTTACAGTAACTGACACTCCTTGACCATATTTTATTGGACGAGGTGTGCACTAAGCAGGACCATTAACATTATCTTTCCCAGAAATTTGTTTTAATGAGATATAGATGCTAGTTTCTGCTAGTTAGTTAAATTAAGAACAGCTAAATTTGGCAGCTGTAAGGAAATTATATCCCCAGAGGACCAGAAATTGAAAAATCAAACAGACTTGAAAGGAGAAGCCAAGATGAGAGACCATGAATTCAACAAAAAGAAAGGTCAAGGCAGTGGCTACCCCTAATATAATACTGCATGTTAACTAACTGGAATTAAAATAAAAACTTTAAAAAAAAAGATAATGGCTATCTTGGAAGCTGCCAATTCATATTTCCATCCTACTGGAGTCTAAAGTGCACTCTCTACCACGTGTTCCATGGAACACAACTATGTACAAGTAACAAGCATTTCCTCCTGCTTTTTTGCACTAGCTTATTTGTCAACTAGTGCAAAAACTATTTTTTGCAATTAAGTAGCTTTCATTAAAATGAAATTCAGTTAGACTTTTCCATCACTTGTTGGGCTCCTGTTAAAGACAGTCGAGCTAACATGAGGGTGGCAGGAGAGAATTTTTAAATCTCAAGAAAAGTTATCTGGCCAGCAATGGTGATACATAAATGACTGAACTGCAATATTTTAAACATGTGAGAAATGAGATTATTCCTAACCATACATGATCAAACTGGCATAGGTACCTATCCATTTTTAGTGAAATATACACTCCCTGTTCAACAGCATTAATAAATTCAGGGTCAACTCTACATTTTAGTACACTGCAGATGGAGGGGTTAAGATGGCAGAGGAATAGGGAGACCTGAGGCTCGCCTGGAAAGAGCTGAAGAAAAAAACCACCATATCGTGGAAGTTAGGGACAGCAGGGAGTTGATTTAGGGTGCTGCTGATTGTGGAGAAAATGAGAAAGAGTGAAAGTGCAGGAATTGTAGTACTCTGCAATTAAAACTGATTCCTATGTGCCTGTGATACATTTCTATGTTTTTTCCCACAGTCTACCAACTTTTTACCTCCTACCAGAGGCTAGAATACCTTAAAACTCTTAACACAGAACCAGTTTAATAGTTCCATCCCAAATTCTATAATTTCACACCGGCGTTGAGCTTAATCTGTTTCACTTGTCATCACGTTTTGTTAAAACACAAACTTTGTGTTCTATTTATCATTGCCTTTTTTTTTATATAGTGACATTTTTAAGGTTTTCTAAAATTTTATGACAAATACGACACAGTTGCTCTGGAGCATTTTACCTTCGTAACACTCAGGTGCTGACAACTAAAATGCTGTAATCATGTTCCACAACTAAGATATTCCTTTGTTCATTTACACTCCAAATGTTGTTGAACATTTGCCAAAGGCAAAGTCTTTGTGAGACCATCGGTTCTGCTCCAAGAATCTTACAAATTAGGGGGTGCCTGGGTGTCTCGGTTAAGTGTCTGACCCTTGTTTTAGGCTCAGGTCATGATGTTCAGGTTTGTGAGATCCAACCCCATGTTGGGCTCTGCACTGACAGCATGGAGCCTGCTTGGGATTCTCTCTCCCTCTCTCTCTGCCCCTCCCCCACTTGTGCTGGCTCACTCTCTCTCAAAATAAATAAATAAACATGAAAAAATTAAAAAAGAATCTTACAACTTAGTAGGAAAGTTAAGAAATAAACACAAATTAATATAATTGAGCTAGAATACATAAGTAACTTAAGAGAGAACATTTAGAAATAAAGATAGTATTACTTCTGGATAAGTAGAAGTTCTTTTGTGAAAGAATACAATTGGAAATATGAGAAATTGAGAAAAGATAAAACTGGAAACAAGATAAACACTGGGGGAAAAAGTAGTAGAGATTTAGTTTCTTGACACTTTAAAAATTAAAATAAATATTTTCTTTTAAACACAGTTAAATATATATATTATATATTTACGGATCGCTTCAGTACTTTTAGTAATCCATCATTAAACAGCAAATTCCATGTTATTTTCACCTGAACTCAAGGTCTTCTCTAATGTAATCAAAAGTCTTCCCATCATCATAAGGCAATGCAGCTTCTTCATAGTCAACATATCCCTTTATTAGGGTTTGATGAACCTTTTGCTAGGCCTTGCAATTCCGTGACAATTTTGCAAAGCAAACAGCTACCTATCCTTTGTATGTCCTAGTCATGAATGAACCCCAGTGAATAGAATCCAGCATGAATCAAAATGTATTTATCAAAATAAAGTCTCATGGAAGAGAGGTATGCATTCCAATGAAAGACATTTGTTTTTACCCAAAGTATTGGGGAAAATCATTTAAGCTCAGGTAAGAATTCAATCAACATATCATTTCATGTGTATGTTATTTTCACATGACAAAGAATGATCTCACTTAATATTTTATAAGTCTGAACTGAATACTAGCAGAAAATCCAAGAAAGAGGATGGCTGAATCCCCAAATTTAAGATATATGAAATTAAACATTTTTTGCCTCACAAAATCTGCAATATTTGAGGGACCAAAAGAATGGTGTTCTCTGCATACTGAAACAAAGTCTGCCTTGATTTATAGGTAAACTCATAAGTCTGGAACTTAAACACCTTTGTTTCAGCAAGACTGGGGCTGTGATCCAGACCTGCAATGTAGGATTTTGCCATTGTTAACTGCACAAAGGCATCCAACTAAGAGGACAAGAGGGGGCTAACATTCAGCCTACAGGGCAGGTTCCTGACATGCTTCTGCAAAAAGCAACATGTTTTTCTAATTCACACAAAAGCATTTTCCTCTTATAAACCATGGCCCTAAAGGACTTCACCCACTCTGATGGAATGTTTTCCTAATTCCCATAGAGGCATGATATAGTCTCATATTGGCTTGGAAACAAATATCAAAGTAAAGTTATTTAAGGGATAATTTATTCCTACTAAGTGATAAAATATACTAAATATGAAGTGCTAATAATATAATGTCTAAAACATTTACTATGCACCTGGTACTCTACTAGTTGTTTTTATGCAATCTCATTAAACCCTTTCACAAATTTCATAAGGTAGATGTTATTCAAAGAACCCTCTTAAACATCTTTCACCTAAAGGACTCCCTACATTTATAGACATTCTCCACCCTCTCAAGAAAACATAATGAGCAATGCTCATCATATGCTGAAGACTTATATTTACCAGGCTATTCTTTAATACTAAAGATTACTGAAGAGTGTTCATTTCTTCATCCAAAGTTTGAGTTCCATGCTATGAAGAATCAATTGAGTTGGATCCTGAAACTTTTAAGGTCAGTTGTCATTATTTTGAAATTACGTTATTTAAATAATTTGTAAACCAAAAAGTTAGAAGTTCCTAAAGAAATAAAGTTGTTCTCTAGATTTTCTATAAACATTAAGTTAAATATTTGGGGAGCCAAATAAAATGAATTAGTAATCAGAACTGCTGTTGAACTGTGTTTACACAGTCACTGTTAAGTGCTAGGAACAATAAAAATTGAGAAAGACTGTGCTTCAAGTATCTAAGTTCTCACTAATTTTAAAGAAACTAAGACTAAGAGTCATAGAAGAAACATAATGGTGTGGTTTATGTCAGACCATACCAGTCTGATCAACAGATTTATACTAAAAGAATTTTTTTTATTCTTCAACAAACTATTGGCAAATGAGTATTTGTTTAAGTTATAATTAAAAGCTTAAGATTCGTATATATTACTTTTTATGATTAGCTTTTTAAGAGAGTTTCTACTGTATTATTAACAGTTCAGAGATGATGGCAATGGGTCAGCTTGTTATATAAGTTGCAAAAAATAAAAATAAGACATCACAACCAAAAGATGGACTGAAATCTTAGTCTCTACTTTTACTGAGTCTATATCCAGCCCTGAGACATATCTTAAGCTCTTGATGATTTGACCTCTGCTCAGATCTGCAGACTCATCTTTGCTAGCACCCCACTCATGTTCTAAACTGTAGCCTTGATAAATTGCCTTGTGTTTCCCAAATGCCCTATGTTCTATTATTCACTCTGACTTCTAAGCCTTTCACTTATCCTCCTATCTTAACTAGGGCATATGTTCTTTAAGCTCAAGTTCTCAAGTTCATCCTTGATATATGGTACCAAAACTAGTGCCTGGCATGTAATTGATGATCAGTATATATTTTCAGAAGGAAATCAGATACTCTGAGGGGATCTTAATTAATCTTTTCAAAAGATAGGAAAATCAGAGTGTCACCCATCAGATTATGAACTACAAGAATGCCAGGCTGGTAGCAAAACATAGTGCTAGATATCCATGATCTTATCTTGAAGATTTGCTGTATTTCAAGATCAATTGATATTCACATTTTAAAAATCTTTTTTTATCATTCTATGATTAATACATTTAAAATTTTAAAAGCAACATGCTGAAAAATGAGCTAAGACACTCAGAGAACAGCTTTTATATACTAAGCATTTTAAGATTTCAGTTTTACTACATGAGTCACATTATTTCAGACTCTACTAATTTAAAATGTATAATTATTCAGTCATAGACTAGGGTAAAATTTACCTTATAAATTTCAAGGATAAAAAAAATCAAGTTTCAAAACCAAAGAAGAGTATGGAAAAGAATAGCAGGGGAAATATTTATCTAATTTAAAAGAATTACTTAAAGCTCATTAGAAGCATTTATCTGCATAAAAGTAAATCAATAGTATAATTGCAATTCATTGTCTTCTGTTCTTTAAAGCTGTTTCTTTAGCAGGTTTTTTATGCAATTCTTTTTTAACCTAGATTAGGTACCTAAAAGTAATGAAGTTCATTTTTAAAAGCATAATTTTATATTTTGATCAATTCAAACTATCCTTCTATCTATTTCAAGCAGTTCTCAATCTTTTTTCCTAAAATAAATATAAGGGACAATCATTTATCTAATTATTTATTTATTCAATGAGCATTTATTAAGAGGATACTATTCTCCAAGTTCTTTCCTAAACACTGTGAATATAGCAAAGGATAAACAGATATGATTCATCTTCTCATGGTACTTATATGACCCTGGAGACACAGAAAATAAACAAATATTTGAAGAAGAGACAAGTGCTCTATGATGAAAATAAAAGAGTGTGATGTGACATGCAGTTATTTCAAATTGAATAATCAGAAAACATTTTTCAGAGGAGATATTTAAACTAAGACTGAGTATTGAGGAGAAACCAACCATTCAAAAAATCTATGAAAAGCATTATAGGCAGAGAAAATAGCTAGTCCAAGGTCCTGGACAGTGAGTAGAAAGGAGCTAATATGAGATAAGATCAGAGAGTTAGCAGGGATTGGATCATGTAGGGCTTTATAAGCTAAGAGTGTAGATTTTATTATAAGAGTAATTGTGTATCACTGGATATTTTTAAGGAGATAAGAGATAGAATGTGATCATGAAGGTTTTGTACATACTATGTAGAGATTGGTTTAGCAGAAGCACAGGTTGGATGGAGGGGAACAGAGTGGAAACAATGAAATTAGTTAAGAATCTATTCCAGTTGTCAACATGAGACAAAATAATAGCATTAGAGACTGAAAAGGGTAGGCGATTTTTGGACATTCTTAATGAAGAATCTATAGAACTTAAATATATTCATCAGAATTGAGGGAAAGAGAGGAACAAAGTTTGATTCTTTTGTTTTTGGGTTGAGATAATGAATGGTAATGGCATTCAGCCAGGTGGGAAAGACTGAGAACAAATAAGCTGGGATGGAAGATCAAGACCTTTGTTTTGAACACTTAATAAGTGAGATAGTTTACTAAATATCCAAATGGATAAGGTACAGAGAGTTGGTCCATGAGCCTAGATTTTAGAGAAGAGATGGAGGTGAAAATAATTGAGTTAGGATTCGCCAGCAGAGAGAACAAATTTAAAGCCATAAAACTGGATGATATTACCAAAGAAAAGAGTAAAGATTAAAAAACAAAAAACAAAAGAAGGAACAAAGCAAGCTTAAACAACAAGATATATAGCATGCCAGTATTTAAAGATTGTGCAAAGGCATTGAAAACAGCAAAAGAGATGCACAAGTAGTTGGGGAAAATGAAAGGCAACAAGATTTAGTACCACAGAAGTCAGAAGAAAAAAAAGTTTCAAGAGGAAGAAGTCATCTGCTCTATCAAATTTTTTTTGAAATCTAGTACAATAAAGTGAGAAGGGTGGACTGGACCACTGACTTTGGTAAAATTTTGGTTGTGAGAGACCATATGAAGAACTGTTTGAGTAGAGGGGTAGCCATGGAAATCTGATTATCCTAATTTGAGGGAAGGATGAAAGTGGAGAAATACAGAGTATATAAATGGATAACTTTGGAAAATTTTATATAGAAATAAGAACAACAAGATGAGATTACAGTTGAAATGTGATATGACCTCAAAAAAGCATTAAAATTGGTAATATTAAGGCATGTTTGGATACCAATGGTAATGTTCCAGTTAAAGACAGGTATCAGGGGCGCCTGGGTGGCGCAGTCGGTTAAGCGTCCGACTTCAGCCAGGTCACGATCTCGCGGTCCGTGAGTTCGAGCCCTGCGTCAGGCTCTGGGCTGATGGCTCAGAGCCTGGAGCCTGTTTCCGATTCTGTGTCTCCCTCTCTCTCTGCCCCTCCCCCGTTCATGCTCTGTCTCTCTCTGTCCCAAAAATAAATAAAAACGTTGAAAAAAAAAATTAAAAAAAAAAAAAAAAGACAGGTATCAACAATACAGAGAAGAATCAATTTAAAGACTAAAATTCTGGAAAATATCTGAGACTACCCAGAGCACATATAAAAGAGGTAGCTTTAGATTACAGCAGGGGTACTTCATACATTGTTACAGAAGGGAAGGAGAGGGTATGAATCAGACACAGATAAGTTGGTAAGACTGGTACTGAGGATAAAAGAGTTCCTTCCCAATTGTTTTTATTGCTGTTTTTTTTTCATGAAGTATGAGGCAGAATCATTTCTTAAGACTGGAGGAAGGACGTGGGGTATTTGAGGAAATGAGCTAAAGCTATAGAATGGTCACCTAAAGAGATGAAAATAGATTGCATTAGGGATACCAAGCAATATCAGGTGTCTACTTGGTTTTTGTGAACATGAATTTAAAGTTAAATATTGTGACACCTAGGCCACTCAGTTCAGCTAGATATCCAACTCTTGATTTTGGCTCCGGCAATGATCTCACAGTTCGTGGGGTCGAACCCCATGTCAGGTTCTGCAGACAGTGAGGGACATGCTTGGGATTATCTCTCTCCCTCTATCTCTCTGCCCCTCCTCTACTCATATGCCCCCCCCCCTCTCTCTCAAAATAAATAAACATTTTTTTGATGAATAAAATGAAATGTTTACAATCAATGCGGTATAAATTTAAAAAAGATCATAAGTGACTGTTATGAACAATTATATGCCAACAAATTGGAAAATCTGGAGGAAACAGATAAATTTCTAGATGTATACAATTTACCAAGATCAGTATCCAGAAGAAATAGAAAGCCTGAACAGACCAGTAACAAATAAGAAGATTGAATTGGTGACCAAAAGCCCTTCCCCCAAATCAGAATTGGATGCTGTCACAGGTGAATTCTAAAAAAACCATTTAAACAATACCAATCCTGAGGAAGATGGTGGCGTAGGAGGACCCTGGACTCACCACGCCCTGCTGATCACTTAGATTCCATCCACATCTGCCTAAATAACCTAGAAAACCGCCAGAAGACTAGCAGAACGACTCTCCAGAGCCAAGCGTAGACAAGAGGCCCACGGAAGAGGGTAGGAAGGGCGGAGAGGCGGTGCGTGCTACATGGACTGGCAGGAGGCAGCAGGGAGGTGGAGGGGCAGCCTGCCCGACAAGGCAGAGCCCCCGAGTCTGCCTCACAAAAGCAGAGGGGCCGGACTGTGTGAGTTCTGACAGCCAGCAGGAATTAACATCTGGACTGTTAAAAGTCAACAGCTCTGCTCTTGGAGAGTGGGGAGGGTGAGAGGACACCAGGAGGGAGAGTTGTTGAGCCCGGGAAGCCAGAGCTCAGCTCAGCAAGGGAACAAAAGTGTTGACAAGCACCATCTCCTTCTCCCATCCCCCAGCCAAAATTCCAAAGGGAACCAGTTCCCATCACCGAACTTGCTTTCACCGTGCAAACGCCCAACACCGTGCTTCTGTGGATCTATCCCTCTGATGGGTCTGCCTCTCTCCTGGTGCTGCACGGCCTCTCCCGCAGGGAACCACTGATGGCAAAGTGAGCTAACCCTGCCCCACCCACCCCTGTGCACCTTGCAGATCCACCAGATCCCATCGAAGCAGCACCACAAGCCTGGCAGTGTGCAAGTAGCTCGGACAGGGGCCACACCAGTACACTGTGAGTCCTGCCCCTGGGAGAGGGGAAGATAAGGTACACACCAGTCTGACTGTGGCCCCAGTGGTGGGCTGGGGACAGACATCGGGTCTGACTGCGGCCCCGCCCACCAACACAAGTTACTCCAGACAGCACAGGGGAAGTGCCCTGCAGTTCCGCGCCACTCTAGAGACTATCCAAAATGACGAACGAAAGAATTCTCCTCAAAAGAAACTCCAGGAAGTAGCGACAGCTAACGAATTGATCAAAAACGATTTAAGCAAAATAACGAACTATGAATTTAGAATAATAGTCACAAAGTTAATCACTGGGCTTGAAAAAAGTATAGAGGACAGCAGAGAATCTATTGCTACAGAGATTAAGGGACTAAGAAACAGTCATGAGGAGCTAAAAAGTGCTATAAATGAGGTGCAAAATAAAATGGAGGCAACCACAGCTCGGATTGAAGAGGCAGAGGAGAGAATAGGTGAATTAGAAGATAAAATTATGGAAAAAGGGGAGGCTGAGAAAAAAGAGAGATAAAAAATCCAGGAGTATGAGGGGAGAGTTAGAGAAGTAAGTGATGCAATCAAGCACAACAATATCTGTATAATAGGAATTCAAGAAGAGGAAGAGAGAGAAAGGGGCTGAAGGTGTACTTGAACAAATCATAGCTGAGAATTTCCCTGATCTGGGGAAGGAAAAAGGCATTGAAATCCAAGAGGCACAGAGAACTCCCTTCAGACGTAACTTGAATCGATCTTCTGCACGACATATCATAGTGAAACTGGCAAAATACAAGAATAAAGAGAAAATTCTGAAAGCAGCTAGGAATAAATAAGCTCTAACATATAAAGTGAGACCGATAAGACTAGTGACGGATCTATCTACTGAAACTTGGCAGGCCAGAAAGGAATGGCAGGAAATCTTCAATGTGATCAACAAGAAAATATGCAGCTGAGAATCCTTTTACCCAGCAAGTCTGTCATTCAGAATAGAAGGACAGATAAAGGTTTTCCCAAACAAACAAAAACTGAAGGAATTCATCACCACTAAACCAGCCCTACAAGAGATCCTAAGGGGGATTCTGTGAGTGAAATGTTGCAAGGACCACAAAGTACAAGAGACATCACTACAAGCATGAAACCTACAGACATCACAATGACTCTAAACCCATATGTTTCTATAATAACACTGAATGTAAATGGACTAAATGCGCCAACCAAAAGACATAGGGTATCAGAATGGATAAAAAAACAAGACCCATCTATTTGCTGTCTACAAGAGACTCATTTTAGACCTGAGGACACCTTCAGATTGAAAGTGAAGGGACGGAGAACTATCTATCATGCTACTGGAAGTCAAAAGAAAGCTGGAGTAGCCATACTTATATCAGACAAACTAGACTTTAAATGAAAGGCTGTAACAAGAGATGAAGAAGGGCATTATATAATAATTACAGGGTCTATCCATCAGGAAGAGCTAATTATAAATGTCTATGTACTGAATATGGAAGCCCCAAAATATATAAAACAATCACAAACATAAGCAACCTTATTGATAAGAATGTGGTAATTGCAGGGGACTTTTATACCCCACTTACAACAATGGATAGATCATCTAGACACAGGATCAATAAAGAAACAAGGGCCTTGACTGATACATTGGACCAGATGGACTTGACAGATCTATTTAGAACTCTGCATCCCAAAGCAACAGAATATACTTTCTTCTCAAGTGCACATGGAACATTCTCCAAGATACATCACATACTGGGTCACAAAACAGCCCTTCCTAAGTATACAAGAATTGAGATCATACCATGCATACTTTCAGACCACAATGCTATGAAGCTTGAAATCAACCACAGAAAAAGTCTGGAAAACCTCCAAAAGCATGGAGGTTAAAGGATACCCTACTAAAGAATGAATGGGTCAACCAGGCAATTAGAGAAGAAATTAAAAAATGAAACAAATGAAAATGAAAATACAACAATCCAAACGCTTTGGGATGCAGCGAAGGCAGTCCTGAAAGGAAAATACATTGCAATCCAGGCCTATCTCAAGAAACAAGAAAAATCCCAAATACCAAATCTAACAACACACCTAAAGAAAATAGAAGCAGAACAGCAAAGACACCCCAAACCCAGCAGAAGAAGAGAAATAATAAAGATCAGAGCAGAAATAAACAATATAGAATGTAAAAAAACTGTAGAGCAGATCAACGAAACCAAGAGTTGTTTTTTTGAAAAAATAAACAAAATTGATAAACCTCTAGCGAGGCTTCTCAAAAAGAAAAGGGAGATGACGCAAATAGATAAAATCATGAATGAAAATGGAATTATGACAACCAATCCCTCAGAAATACAAGCAACTATTAGGAAATACTATGAAAAATTATATGCCAACAAACAGGACAACCTGGAAGAAATGGACAAATTACTAAGCACCCACACACTTAAAAAACTCAAACAGAAAGAAATAGAAAACTTGAACAGACCCATAACCAGTGAAGAAATGGAATCAGTCATCAAAAATCTCCCAACAAATAAGAGTCCAGGACCAGATGGCTTCCCTGGAGAATTCTACCAGACATTTAAAGCAGAGATAATACCTATCCTTTTCTAGCTGTTCCAAAAAACAGAAAGGGAAGGAAAACTTCCAGACTCATTCTATGAAGCCAGCATTCCTTTGATTCCCAAACCAGACAGAGACCCAACAAAAAAAGATAACAATAGGCCAATATCCCTGATGAATATGGATGCAAAAATTCTGAGAGCTTTCCCCCTTAGATCTGAAACATGACAGGGATGTCCACTCTCACCACTGTTTTTTAACATAGCGTTGGAAGTGCTAGCATCAGCAATCAGATAACACAAGGAAATCAAAGGCATCAAAATTGGCAATGATGATGTCAAGCTTTCACTTTTTGCAGATGACATATTATACATGGAAAATCCAATAGACTCCACCAAAAGTCTACTAGAACTGATACATGAATTCAGCAAAGTCGCCGAATACAAAATCAGTGTACAGAAATCAGTTGCATTCTTATACACTAATAATGAAGCAACAGAAAGACAAATAAGGAAACTGATCCCATTCACAATTGCACCAAGCATAAAATACCTAGGAATAAATCTAACCAAAGATGTCAAATATCTGTATGCTGAAAACTATAGAAAGCTTATGAATGAAATTGAAGAAGTTATAAAGAAATGGAGAGACATTCCGTGCTCATGGATTAGAAGAATAAATATCGTTAAAATGTCAATACTACCCAAAGCTATCTACACATTCAATGAAATCCCAATCAAAATTGCACCAGCATTCATCTTGAAGCTAGAACAAGCAATCCTAAAATTTGTATGGAACCACGAAAAGACCCTGAATAGCCAAAGTAATTTTGAAGAAGACCAAAGCAGGAAGCATCACAATCTCAGACTTTAGCCTCAACTACAAAGCTGCAATCATCAAGACAGCATGGTATTGCCACAAAAACAGATACATAGACCAATGGACTAGAATAGAAACTCCAGAATTAGACCCACAAAAGTATAGCCAACTAATCTTTGACAAAGCAGGAAAGAATACCTAATGGAAAAAAGACAGTCTCTTTAACAAATGGTGCTGGGAGAGCTGGACAGCAACAGGCAGAAGAATGAAACTAGACCACTTTCTTACACCATTCACAAAAATAAACTCAAAATGGATAAAGGACCTGAATGTGAGACTGACCTCAGCCGCAGCAATTTCTTACTTGACACATCCCCAAAGGCAAGGGAATTAAAAGCAAAAATGAACTATTGGGACCTCATCAAGATAAAAAGCTTCTGCACTTCCAAGCAAACAATCAACAAAACTAAAAGGCAACCAACGGAATGGGAAAAGATATTTGCAAATGACATATCGGACAAAGGGCTAGTATCCAAAATCTATAAAGAGTTCACCAAACTCCACACCCGAAAAACAAATAATCCAGTGAAGAAATGGGCAGAAAACATGAATAGAGACTTCTCTAAAGAAGACATCCAGATGGCCAACAGGCACATGAAAAGATGCTCAACGTTGCTCCTTATCAGGGAAATACAAATCAAAACCACACTCAGATATCACCTCACGCCAGTCAGAGTGGCTAAAATGAACAAATCAGAAGACCATAGATGCTGGAGAGCATGTGGAGAATCGGAACCCTCTTGCACTGTTGGTGGGAATGCAAACTGGTGCAGCCACTCTGGAAAACAGTGTGGAGGTTCCTCAGAAAATTAGAAATAGATCTACCCTATGACCCAGCAATAGCACTGCTAGGAATTTACCCAAGGGATACAGGAGTACTGATGCACAGGGACACTTGTACCCCAATGTTTATGGCAGCAATTTCAACAATAGCCAAATTATGGAGAGAGCCTAAATGCCCATCAACTGATGAATGGATAAAGAAATTGTGGTTTATATACACAATGGAATACTACTCGGCAATGAGAAAGAATGAAATATGGCCTTTTGTAGCAACATGGATGGAACTGGAGAGTGTTATGCTAAGTGAAATAAGTCATACAGAGAAAGACAGATACCATGTTTTCACTCTTATGTGCATCCTGAGAAACTTAACAGAAGACCATGGGGGAGGGGAAGGGGAAAAAAAAGTTAGAGAGGGAGGGAGGCAAACCATAAGAGACTCTTAAAAAGTGAGAATAAACTGAAGGTTGACGGGGGGTGGGAGGGAGGGGAGTGTGGGTGATGGGTGTTGAGGAGGGCACCTGTTGGGATGAGCACTGGGTATTGTATGGAAACCAATTTGGCAATAAATTTCATATTAAAAATAAATAAATAAATAAATAAATAAATAAATAAATAGATAGATAAATAGATAAATAAATAAATATTGAAAAAAATAAAAATAAAGAACACCAATCCTTTTCAAACTCTTCCAAAAAATAGAAGAGAACACTCCAAACTCAGTTTGATGCCAACATTGCCTTGATAACAAAATTAGGCGAAGACACCACAAGAAAAGAAAACTACAAGCCAATAACCCAGATGAGTATAGATCCAAAACTTTAGCAAAGTACTAGCAAACCAAATTCAACAGCACATTAAAAAGATAATACATCATGACCAAGTGGGATTTATCCCTCAGATGCAAGAATGGTTCTACATGCATAAATCAATCATTGTGCTATATAACACATTAACAGAATAAAGGATAAAAAGCACATGATCATCACAGTAAGTGCAGAAAAGGCACTTCATGAAATTCACATGTTTTCATGATAAACACTCTTAACCAATTAAGTATAGAAGGAAATTACCTCAACACAATAAAGGCCATATATGAAAAGTCCACAGCTAATATTGAATAAATGAAAGCTTTTCCTCTAAGAACTGGAATAAGATAAGGATGCTCATCTTGCCACTTCTATTCAACATAATACTGGAAGTCCTACACAGAGCAATTAGGGAAGAAAAGGAAATAAAAGGAATTTAAGGAAGAAGTAAAATTATCTCTGCAGAGGACATCATCTTATGTGTAAAACCCCCAAATAATTCACAAAAAAACTGTTAAAACTAATAAATGAATTCAGTAAAGTTGCAGTGATTTCTTGAATGTAACACTAAAAGCACAGGAGACAAAGCAAAAATCAACAAGTAGAATAATGTCAAACTGAAAAGTTTCTGCACAGCAAAGGAAACAATCAAAAAATAAAAATGCTACCTACAATATGGGATAAATGTTTCTAAATCACATATTCAACAAAGGGTTAATATCCAAAATATATAAGGAACTCTTATAAAACAATAGTCAAGAAAAAAAAAGAAAAAAAAAAACAACACTAAATAATTGCATTTAAAAATGGGCAAAGGAGGGGCGCCTGGGTGGCTCAGTCGGTTAGGCGTCCGACTTCAGCTCAGGTCACGATCTCGCGGTCCGCGAGTTCGAGCCCCGCGTCGGGCTCTGGGCTGATGGCTCAGAGCCTGGAGCCTGCTTCCGATTCTGTGTCTCCCTCTCTCTCTGCCCCTCCCCCGTTCATGCTGTGTCTCTCTCTGTCTCAAAAATAAATAAACGTTAAAAAAAAAATTAAAAAAAAAATGGGCAAAGGAACTTAATACACTCTTCTCCAAAGAAGAGATACAAGAGGTCACCAGATATATAAAAAGGTGCTCAACATCACTAACCATCAGGGAAATTCAAATCAAAATTACAATAATATATCACCTCAACCATGTTAGGATGCCTTTTACAAAAAATACAAAACAACAACACTAACAAATGTTGGCAAGAGTGAGGAGAAGAGGAACCCTTGAGCTCCACTGGTAGAAATGTAAATTGGCACAGCCACTATGGAAATCAGTATGCAGGTTCCTCAAAACATTAAAAATAAAACTATCATATGACCCAGCAATCCCACTTCTGGGTATAGATCCAAAGTAATTTAATCAGGATCTCCAAGACATACCTTTACATCCACTGAAGCATTATTCACAATAGCCAAGACACTGAAGCAATCTAAATGTCCATCTATGGATGAATTTATATATGTGTAGATAGGTAGATAGATAGATAGATAGATAGATAGAAATATAGATATAGCATAGTGCTTATAGTTAACAATATTGTATTGCATACTTAAAAATATGCTGAAGATAGATCTTATGTCAAAGTTCTTATCACACGTAGTAGTAGTAATAATAATAATAATAATAATAGTAAGTGGGAAGAAACATTTGGAGATAAAGGATAGGTTATGGCATAGATAGATTACAGTGATGGTTTCATGGGTGTATACTTATGTCCAAACTCATCAAGTTGTACACATTAATTATGTAAAGTTTTTGTGTATCAAAAAATGAATTAATACTAAAAACAGTGAAATGCTTATCTTTTTTTTTCCAGAAACATTTGGCTCCTCTGGAGCAGGCACCAAGTAGACAACAATTTAAATGGGACTAGGTTTTTCTGGGAAAGTGCGAGCTGGCCAAATAGGAGCACTAAAATGTTTGTAAGGGAGTCATTTTTGGAGAGTCAATGTAAGATATAACCAATGTTCATTAACAAGAGAGGATATAGAACTTTAATTTTCAGATATTTGGATTTTAAAGACTTTTTCTCACGCTAGAAACTCACAAAATGTTGTATTTTCCCTTTCCAAGTAAATATACTTAAAAAAATAAACAAAATTCTCCATGTATTATCACCATCATTTCATTACATCAAAATAAAGACCAAAAGGTAGGAAGGATACAACCTTGAATGAAGGACAGCACTTCAAATTAAATTAATTTTCTGGAAAATTCACAATGTTGTTCTTATTTTCTGATTTTATCTCAGTGAAAATGTGCTCATGGACCACCACAGTGTCACTGACCTATATTGGCAATCATGGTGTACAGCATCGACATAGAGTAAAGAAGACCTGACCCTGGACCCTAGTTCTGACTACTATCAACAATATGATTTTGGGAAACTTGCAGACTTTTTGTGACTCTATGCAAAATGAGATATCTCATCTGTACACTGCAGGAATAAGCACTACTCACAGAGTTTTTATGAATATCACATTTGATCACATACGTAAATTGCCTTCTATAATGCCTGGATTGTATTAAGCAGTCTTTTATGATAGTTGTTGTTATTATTTTCCTCTTTTCCTTCTATGGAATTGCTATTAAAGATTTTTTTCTTCCTCATCTTCAGAGTCTCTTATTAAAGAAATCAGGCAAAAAATTCTAACTGACGTCAATTCTAGTTAAAGCAGCAAAGGTCTTTTATTATTAAGACAAAAGAGACTTAGGTAACATAGTATGGTAGCTATTTTATATTTGCTTCCAAAATGGTAATAACTCAATGTAATATTCAGTTAGAATTATATAATCCTAAATTTGGGTTATATCTCTTTTTTTAATAGACTTTATTTTGTAGTTATTTTTAAAAACAAAATAGTGCATATTTTTCTTTTAGTGTGTTAATTATAATTTATAATTTTAAATTTATAATTTATCCAAAGATAATAATTAGAAAATCTAAGAGCTGGTCTTTCACATATCAGTAAGAAGTCTAGTTGGTCCTAAGATAGATTTTGACATTCTCTTGAATAAAAGTCTTCAAAAGGTTTTCACAAAGTTAGAGTCAACCCAATATATACAAGAAATGTAAATATTAATTTGTTCATTTGAGGATGGAGATTAGAATATTTTATGTTGCCTTAGAATTGCAGCCAAATTCTGAAAGCTCACTCAAAAGTAAGTCACCAAACACATGCTACCAGGACCTACCCAACCATCACCCCTATGCAACCCCCTGTTTACCTACTCAACCAGAAGCCTAGGGAGTCTGATAAATTTCTCCAAGTAGTAGTTATCCACCAAGAGAAAGAATGCATTGGGAAGGAGATGCTTTCACAGCTGATTGAGGAGATGCTTTGAGAGAAACCATTCACAGAGACTCAGGTTGACTGCATGTATGGCTTTTTCTAATATCAAAATAGTGTGTCTTGTGTAACACCAACCAACTCTCTAATTCTCCAACAGCAACTGGGTGTTCAACAATTCAACTCAATTCTTGCAGTAACTGCCCAGTGCTAGCACAATCCCCCCTCACCCCCACTCCCAGGTTAAACTTAGTCTCATAAAACTGGCTTCACTTCAGATGCCAGCCCAAAATGGGAGTACCTTGGCTACTCACACTTCTGCCCAGCTGACTACAAATTTCAGGGTTGTCACAACTCCATCTTCAGGTTTGATAATTCAGTAGAATGACTTATAGAACTCAGGTAAGCACTTTACTTACAATTACTAGTCTATTATAAAAGATAACTTAGAAAAAGACAAATGGAAGAGATGCATAAGGCAAAGTTTGGGGCGGTGGGGGGGGCAAGCTTCCATGCCGACTCTGGGAGTACCACTTTCCCAGCACAGTGATGTATTCACCAACCTGGAAAGTTCCCTGACCCCATTATTAATAGTAAATGGAGGTTTCATTATATGGACACAATTAATTAAATCACTGGCAATTGATGATTGAACTCATTCTCTAGAGTCTTTCTGATCCACAGAAGTTAGGGAGTAGGTCTGACAGTTCTAACCCTCTAAACATGTGGTTGATTTTTGGGAGACAAAACTTCACCCTAAAGCTACATAGGGGTATACCAAAGCCATTAGCATATGAAGACAGTGGATTTCAAGGGGCTGTGTGCCAGGAACTGGAGAGAGAGACCAAATATTTATTACTTACTATACCACACTTATTATTTACTATATCAAGTAAAGGCAACTTGGCACCTTATCCCCCTTGGATGTTGGCTAGGCTGTATGACGTGATGACTGCCCTCATGTCACTTCCAGATAGAGGCAGAGAGAACAATAACAACAACAAAACAAAAAAAGCAGAGAGAACAAAGCTTGTGTTCTTTTAATATTTGTCAGAGACTTTCTTTGGGGGTGGGGGAAGCAAGAATTAACATAACTCATTTAAGGACAATGAATAGAATTTATTCTTCAATAAATTGGTTATTTATTCATTAAATATGTATATTTTTGAGTGCCCTTAAACCAAACACTGTTCTAGTTGTGCCAGACAGAGCTGCAAACAGGACAAAGACCCTGCTCTGTTTACGGAATGTATGTTGTGATGGAGGAGACACACAGGAGACAAGTAAGCTCATATATGTAATAGTTTCAAAGTAAGTGGTATATAGAAAAAGAGCAGGGGCACCTGGGTGGCTCAGCTAGTTAAGAGTCCAACTCTTGGTTTTGGCTCAGGTCATGATTTCACAGTTTTGTGAGTTCAAACCCCACATTGGGCTCTGCACTGACAGCATGGAGCCTACTTAGGATTCTCTCTCAATATCTCTCTTGTCTCTCTCTGCACGTCCACCACTTGCTGTCTCTGTCTCTCTCAAAATAAATACATAAACTTAAAAAAAAAAAAGAGGGATGCCTGGGTGGCTCTGTCGGTTAGGTGTACGACTTTGGCTCAGGTCGTGATCTCACAGCTGGTGGGTTTGAGCCCTGTGCTGGGCTCCGTGCTGACAGCTCAGAACCTAGAGCCTGGTTCAGATGCTCGGCCTCCCTCTCTCTGCTGCTTCCCTGCTCACACACACACTCTCTCTCTCTCTCAAAAATAAATAAACATTAAAAAATATTTTTTAAAGAAAAAGAGCAGGTAAGGGTACAGGGAGTTGGGGTAGTGGTGTGGGGTTATTTTAGAGAAGCCCTCATTGTGAAGATTATATCTGAGTAGAGATTTGAAGGAAATGTGGAAGCAAGACACAGGAAAATCCAGTGGACTTATTTTGCTATTTCTCAGAATGGAATGAATACAGACAGTTTAAAATAACTAAAGAAGAAATTCAGGTTATAATAATGATAGTCCAAAGTAGAAAAGGAGAATTTATATCATGTAATTATCTGATAAGCATGTCTTGTTTATATTTTACCAACAACCTTTCTTTGTGTAGCAATCTTCACAAAAATGAAGAAAACTCATATCCAGTCTTCTGACTCTCACACAGACTAATGCTTTACAAGAAAGTATTTTTTTTAAATCATGAAAACTGTATATTGCCTTCTAATCAATATGTGGAAATCAATGATCCAATGATACCTAATGAGATTTTAGGAATGTAATGCTTCTTCTAGTGTTTTAAATGTGAAAGTTTGAATTGTACAGATCAATAGACAATGATCTAAATGGCCCTATCTGGCAGGCAGGCAGGTATCGCCAAGGAAAAAAACTAGGCCTTGCAGACACTTGGTACAATCACTTCTTTCTTTAAAACCACAAAACAAATGCTCATCTTTCTGTAATATTTCTCTTATTTGAATTATATTCAGCTTGGGATTTGGTTTTTGATCCCTACCACACTTTCTGCACTTTAGAACAGGAACAGTGCTTTAATCATTGTTCCAATGATGAAACAATAAGTTCATGGTTAGGCTTCTGACTCTAAACCTTTATTTCCACCAATTCTTACATAAAGATAAACACAACCCTATACTGTTTTTCTTCTAACATTTTTTTTCTAATTTAATAATGTGCCTTCCTATATCAGAAAGTCTATACTTTTTGTTGTACCTGCATAGTATTTCATCGTGTGGCTGTACTTCCACTGTCATTAATAACTTTGTGCTTTGTGGTAGGCAGAATTCTAAGATGACCACCCATGACCCCCACTCTTATATAATCCCCCAGCCTTTGACTGTGGGAGGTACCTGTAAATATGATGGAAGGTCACTCCCATGATAAGGTTACGTTATATGGCACAGTTGGCCTTAAGAAAGAGATTATCCTAGGTAGGCCTGATCTAATTAGTTCTTAAAAGGGACCAGGCTCTTTCTGAAGAAAGGTATTCAAAGTAAGAGAAGATTCTCCAAGGTTGGTTTTCAGGATGGGGAAAGAAACATGACAAGCAATGTGGGCAATTTTCAGTAGCTGAGAGCAACCCACAGCCCACAGCCAGTAAGAAAATGGAGGCCTCAGTGCTTTAACTGCAAGAAACTGAATCCCACCAACAACCTGAAGGAGCTTGGTAGAAACCTCCAAGCTCCAGATGACAAGACAGTTTTGATTTCAACCTATGATGCCCTGAGAGGAGAATCCAGTTATGTCTTTGGCTGGCTTCTGACCTATAGAAACTGTGAGATAATAAATTGGTGGTGTTTTAAGCCTTTAAATTTGTAGTGATTTGTTACATGGCTCTTCTTTATCAGGTTTCCCCTGGTTATAATTACTAGATTACTTCTTTTCCATATAAACTTTTTAACATCAACTTCACAGTTCCAGAAAAATAAAATCAATGGTTCTCTGTTGAATTAATTTAGGGACAACTGACATCTTCCTTTAAGCATTTTTTTTAGATCTTAAACATTTATGTTTTAAGATTATCTTAATTCTTTCCATTTTTTATGACTACTTTTATTAAACAGGAAAATATTCACTGAGGTAAGTTGGATTTCCTGTTATTTAGCATAGGTTTCTTCCCAAAACAATTAGGCTTGGGCTTTCTAGCAGTTTCCCAGGGATGCCATAGAGCCACAAATTGGATGGCTTAAAAAAAGTAGACATTGCTGCACAGTTATGGAGGCTAGAAAGCCAAAATCAAAGTATCAGCGAAGTTGATTTCTTCCGAGGCTGTGAAGGTGAATTTGTTCCATACCCTTCTCCAAGCTTCTGATGGCTTCAGGCATTCCTTTGTTTATAGATGGCATTTTCCCTGTGTCTTCCCTGTATTTATGCCTATTGCTGGATTCAAATTTCGCCTTTTTATAAGGGCATAGCCATATTCGATAGCCCCACACTAGACCTCATTTTAACTTGATCATCTGCAAAGACCTTATTTCCCAGTAAGGCCACATTCACAGTCACTGGGAGTTAGGACTTCCACATCTTTTAGAGGCACAGCTTTCAACCCACAGTTGGCCTCTTCAGTGGTCCGTTTTTTTTTATGTTTATTTATTTTTGAAAGAGAGACAGAGAGTCGGGGGTGGGGTGCAGAGAGTGAGGGACACAGAATCTGAAGCAGGCTGCAGGTTAGACCTGTCAGCTGTCAGTACAGACCCCAGTGCCGGGTTAGAATTCAGGAACCATGAGAACATGACCTGAGCTGAAGTCTGACACTCAACTGAGCCACCCAGACACCCCTTCTTCAGCGGCTCTTACGGACAATAAGAACTCTAATAAAAAATATGGAGAGTGATTTTTTAAAAATCTTTTCTAGCTCTGCAACCTTATAACTAAGTAACTTGTGATTTTTGTAAAGCAAAGATAGTAAATATAATAAAATGTTAAGCTTTCCTAAGCCTGAGACTTCACAATTCTTAAATGATAAGTTCAGCTTAAAACTAAAAGGGTCATTCTTTTTAAAGAAATTTCTGATTCATCAGATTCTTAAGGAGAAAAAACAAACCAACTAAACTCAAAATCTGTCAACTATGAAGATATTTGAAATAAAAAAAACTTAATTTTACTTTATGGCATTACTTGAAATTTAGTTCGCATTTCAGAGGGAAGGTACACTTGAATTTTTATGAGTCCTCTCAGAGTTTAATGAGTTTTATTTCTTAAGTAAACCTTTATTGGAGGAAATTAAGATCTTACAAGATCTTAAATGGAGCAAAAGCTAAATCAAAAGCCAGTGGTGGGGAAGGTCGTAACCTTAGACACAATCGCTTAATCATTTGTTACCATATGTTGGAAATCCATTATACCTCAGCTTGCAGCCTTTGAGAGCACACTTAACCTGGGTCTGAAAGTAAGGAAAGACTTGTGTGCCTGGAAGTCAAATATTAGTCTGGATCAGATCTAATGTGACATTTACCATATAGATCTTCCTTGACTTAAAACGGGGTTACAATTAGAAAAAAACATCATAAGTTGAAAATATCCTAAGTCAAAAGTTCATTTAATGCACCTAACCTACTGACCATCAGAGCTTAGCCTCACCTATGTTAAATGTGCTCTGAACACTTACATTAGCCTACAGATGGGAAAAAATTATCTATCATAAAGACTATGCTATACTAAAGTGTTGAACATCTTTTGTAATTTATTCAATATTGGACTGAAAATGAAAAAAAAATGGTTGTATGGGTACACAATGTTCTTAAGTGTATCTGTTGTTTACCCTTGTGGTCGTGTGGCTGACTGGGGGTCATGAGGCTCACTGCCAGTGCCTAGCATCAAAGATCGCGAGTCCAGGAAAAGATGACAATTCAAAATTCAAAGGCTAGGTTTTGCCAAATACATATGGCTTTCACACCATTGTAAAGTCAAAAAATCATAAGTTGAATCATCATAGATCATTGTCTCTACTCTGTTATTTCCACCTCCTTATGTGTGTGTATGTGTGTGTGCACACATGCACACATTTGATAGTGACGAACATGGTAGTCAAGGTTTGAGGGAGGAGTGGAAAGAAGGAACGAAGTTGATCCAAATTCCATTTTTCCTCTTGTTAACTGTAATTCTACTCTTCTCCTCTGTATGCATGCATAATATCTTTGCTTTTTTTTTTTTTTTGTATTTGTGAGAACAATTGGCTAAATGCCATTGAAAATAGCCTTTTCTCTTTCTCCTTCCTTTCTTGCTTCTCACTCCAGCTTTGCCACTGTCTTCCACTATTGTATCAAGTGGCCTTGCCACTGGAGCTAGCAATCAGCAATGGAGACTATGCATACTGGAATCACCTCTATATTTAGAATATCACCCTGAATTCTACCCTTCATCTTTGGAAATGTAGCACCCTTAAAGCCATAAAAATCTAACCAACTCACTCAGCTCAGGAAAATCATCTATTGTTTGTTATAGTTGATGTTGATGTTCTTATTTTTATCTTTGCTTAGCTTTTATCTTTTCTTTTTCCTTTTCACATGAGTGGATTTGTAGAGTGTTGAGACAAAAAGAGGAGGAGAATCAAGATAGCCGGGGTGAGCAGGCTTCTTGATGGACAAACAGAAGGAGAGATGAGTGCTCAGATATCCTATCAAGGTCAGTCGACATAGAAGGATAGACTTTACTATATTCTTAGTGTAATTATAACATATCACAGCAAAGGAACCACAAGACCTCTGGTTAGGTCAAACCTCCACAGATAAGTAACCTGAGGACACAATCTTGCAAAGAGTGGCTGTTGAAGAGTTCACTGATTACTCCCAATACACATTCTTTCCTCCTTCCTTTTAGCAGTACATTTTGGTTTCATAGCTAGAGACTATATTTTGAAACTTCCTGAATTAGTTTTCTATTGCTGCCACAACAAATTTTCAAAATTTACCAGCTGAAAATAACACCCCTTAATATCGCACAGTTCTGTAGACAAGAAATGCCAGAGGATCCAGCTGAGTTATCAACTCAGGGCTGCACAAGGCTAAAATCAAGATGGTGGCTGGGCTGGGCTCTTACCTGGAGATTTCGAGAAAGAATCTGCTTCTAATCTCAGTAAAATTATTGGCAGAATTCAGTTCCTTCCTATTTTTAAAGTTGAGGTCTCTGTTTGCTTAATTATATAGCCTTTCATATTCAAATGAATAATGGCTCATTGAATCCGTCACACTAAATCTCTGACTTAACACCAGAGAAAGATCTCTGCTCCTGGAGTTATAGTAGGCCCAATCAGATAATGTAGGATAATCTACCTATCTTAAAGTTAGCTCATTAGTAATCTTAGTTACATCCCTTTTGGTATATAATTCAACATGTTCACTGGAGGAGGGCAAAAGTCATGGATGGCCAAATTCTGCCTACTACACTTCTCCTACAGTAGATGGCCATTACAGAGCCACCACTCTGCATAATACCAAGGGGCATCATACACATAAAATTCACTGCAAATGATGCCCCTTGGAGGTACACAACATGGGAGAAATACACTATATAACTAGGTTTTAGATAGTGGGATGTAAATGGAAATAATGTGTCTGACTTCCAATTATTTTAAATTTTATATTGAGAAAGAAAGAGAGTGAGTGAACAGAGGAGAAGGGAAGTGGGAGAGCCCAGCATGAGGATCAATCCCACGACCCTGAGATCATGAATTGAACTGAACTGAAATCAAGAGTTGGAAATTCAACAGACTGAGCCACCCAGGCAATTCCTGATTCTTTTAAACACAAAATATCTTGCCCTGTTCTTTTTCCTTCTCCTTTTTTTCTAACTTGAAAATGGCAATGTGAGCAATGTGGGAAGCTGTATATTAAAAATGACAAAGCCATCTTGTCATTCCTGAACATTCATCTATGACACATTAAGTAAAAAAGGAAAACAATTCTATCTTGTTTAAGTCACTGTATTTTATAGTTTTTTTTTTTAATAGTAGTTTAGCTTGCTAAGAGGTCGCAGAATTAGGATTAAAATCCAGGCCATTTAATTCCTAGTCAGGACTTTTTATTGCCATATTGTCTCTCTTTATTCACATATGTGTTTAGTTCTAAATACTGCCACTAATCATGGAACTTATTGTTTCAGGTTGCTTCTCATTTGGTAGGTCTTTCATCCTTTGGCCTCAAGTTCATTATTATCCTCTTATGTTCTCTAAAACTTCTGTAAGAGTCTGATATTGGGGAGAGATGGCAGGCCTGGATGGAATTGGAAAAGGCATGGTTAGGGTTGGTAATAATGAGGGTGAGTGACAAAGTTAGGTGAATCTGGCTTATGGAACACCTCAAGTCCCTTTATAAGAAGTCTTGGAGTAAAAAATGAGTTTCATTATTTATACAAATTCCTGAAAAGTGGTGGATAATTCCAGCACATAATAAAATGTATCATAATAAAGGGAAAGCAATAAATGTCATAGTAAATAGAAAAAAGTCAGCATGTCCATTTTTCATACAACATCAATATGAAGAGTAACTAAATAATTTATAGAAAAAAGCAGGTATCTAAAATTATGCATTCATAAAATAAAAAAAAAACCTTACTGACAATGCCTAATCAAGCACTAGATAGCATTTGTCTATATCCAATAGATCTATTTTTCTCCACCTTCTTCATTAAATGGCATTCAAAGTCTTTGTCATATTCCAGATTTAGCAATTTCATTCATCTTGGCAGCAGTGTGAGTATTGTTCTGGATGAAGCCTTCTCTAAGGAGAGAATGCAGCCAATGTCTGTGATCCCTTAGTCCTTTTCATTCTGGCTTATAACTTTCATCTTGACTCCAATTGCTTCAATGGCTCTGAGCCTCCCTGAAATATTACTGATGATTTTAGGCATTATTTCTATTTTTTTAAAAATTAACCCTCAGAAAACACATAAGTTCACAGAGTACAGTCTAAGACAACTTGCAGAGTACAATACCAAAAGCAACTGGGATTTTCCCAGCAGATGTTGGCTGGGAAATCACTTTGCATTGTACTGAGTACTTCTATATCAGGCTTTACCTTGACACTTAGAAGCACTTTTGAACCAACTAATGGATTACCGATAGTATAATCTCCACCCTGAAGAAAATTTCTTAGACATTTTAAACTGTATAATTGTATACAATTTATTCCTATTTATTAACAAAGGTGCTATTTTTTCACTCTATTCTCAAAAAGTATAAAATAATTATGTATAAACTGGGTTGCCAGTTGATCTGCCACAGATATTTGTTATTTGCTCTAGTGACAGCTGAGGAATGAAAGGTGGATGTTTAGGGAAGGTAAACGTGACATTACAAGCAGAGAGGAGACAATAAAAGTCAGCAGGGCCCCTGGAGATGGGCTCTTGATAACCTACATTGTCTTTTCCAAAATTACTAAGTATCTCTGCATCTGTTTCCTTGTATAAGACATCGGGAGCCAGTACCTCCCTCTCCATGTATATTTGAAGATAATATGAGGACACAATAGAAAGCCTCTAAACATAATTCTTGCAATTTAGTTGGCCTCCAAGCATGGTTCCCTCTCACTACTCCCACATACTCTTAGCCCTGATAGAGGAGACTCTAGCAAGGAACAGATTTGAAGAGTGAGATATTCTCTGGGTACAAATTCATTAAAAGCCTCTACTATCTGAAATTGCAGAGGTAGATAGGATCAGTATCCTCGGCCAAGCCACTCCCAGTTAATAGTTCCCTTTCTTAAAGGAGTATGTTATACCTAAGTTTACCCCATGTATTAATTTCCTCTGGCTCTGTAAAAATGAACCAGAAATTTAGTGGTTTAAAACAACACAAACTTGTTATTTCACAGTTTCCATGTGTCAGGTCGTCAGAGTATGGTTGGATGGGTAAGGAAGACCTTAGGGTCTTCCCAGGTTATAAGCAAAGAATCCTCTGGGTGTGTGTTCTCATCTGTAGTTTGCGGTCCTCTTCCAGGTTGTTGGAAGAATTCAGTTTCCTGAAGTTTTTGGACTGAGACCTCTTTCTTCATGGCTGTTGGTGGTGGGCCACTCTCTGTAACTAGAGGCCACTGTCAGGTCCTAGTAAAGCTGCCACAACATTGATACTTACTTCTTCAAAACAAGCAGAACCTTCTATAGTATGACCTAACCAAGAAAGTAATTGCCCTATTAGATTCTCACATCCCACCTACACTCAAGGGGACAGAATGAAGTAGGAAATTTAGGCCAATTTGTGGAAATCTTGGACACCATCGCAGAATTCTGTCTGCCATACTCAACCCATTTTGAAACAAGATAATCTGATTCTTAGAGTCAGGTAATACTGTCCCACTGAAAATACATAATCTAAACTACATCCATGCATGATTTCTTTCCTTTCTGTATCCTGTTTACCCTGCCCCTTACAGGTTTCTCCTGACACATTCCTTTAATAAGTCACTTGTACATGAATACTCATATAGGCTCTGTCCCTAGAGATCCCAAATAAAGACACCTTACATTCTTGTCTAGTTACATACTTTATAATGATTCTAATGTAAGTTCTGCATTTTTCTTTTGTCTTATTTATTTCTGAAAACTGTTCCACAAGAATTTTTAGATAATTTCATCAAGTTAAATTCTAATTGGAACTTGATTTTAATTACATTAAACCTACAATATAAGGTTAGACAAGCTGACATTTTGACAACATTCAGACTTACTAGAAATATGGCATATTGCTTCATTTACTCAAGAATTCTTTCATGCCTCTCAGTAAAATATCACATGAATTTCTTATTAAAGTTAGTGTATATGTTTTACATTAGTTGTTACTGTGAATTGAAATTTTTTACCATGATTATTTTACTTTATGTTTGTTGTTACTATAGAAGTGAGGGGGGTGCCTGGGTGGCTCAGTCGGTTAAGCATCTGACTCGATTTCAGCTCAGGTTATGATTTCACAATTCATGAGTTTGAGCCCTGCACCAGTCTCTTCACTGTCAGCACAGAGCCTGCTTGGGATTCTCTGTCTCTCTCTCCCTGCACCTCCCCTGCTTGCACTTTCTCTCTTGATCAAAAATAAACAGTTAAAAAAAAAGAAGCAGTGAACATTTTATCTTTATAAATGCTTTCAAAGACATATTTAGGAATAAAACCAATGCATTTTCAGATGATGCCAAGTAGAATTGCTAATATCTTAGGAATAGGTAAAGAACTGTAAGTTAACCAAAAGCAGATGGAAAGAAAATTAGGATCAAAACACAAGTGTGCACTGGGGCGCTTGGGTGGCTCAGTCAGTTAAGTGTCTGACTCTTGATTTCAGCTCAGGTCATGATCTCAGGATCATGAAATAGAGCTCTGCATCAGGCTCTGTGCTGACAGCATGGAGCCTGCTTGGGATTCTCTTTCTCTCTCTCCCTCTGCCCCTCCCCAGCTGGTGCAGGAACTCTCTCCTTCTCTCTCTCTCTCAAAAAGAAACAAACAAAACACAAAAGTGTGCACTGAATGATTTTTTATAAAAAAGACTATAAGGAAAGACATTACAGGATAAAACAAAAGAAGACAAAATGGGCTGAGATCATAGTAGCTCATAAGTTAAGCAGAAGCGGAAGCTGTATAATGCTCTCTGAAAACAAACAAACACTGGACAAGATGCTAGAATGTTAAAAAAGAAAAGGTCAAGCAAGGGCCTACAAATAGTCATCTTTCTTTATTCAGCACTAACTGGGCCCCTGTTATAATACTGCATTGTTGAAAGCCAATATTTCTACCCATAATATATTCTTTCATAGCAGTTTACTTTCTTTTACTAATTGTTTTGGAATCATCAAATCATAAACTGTTGGATCTACCTGACAACTTAGAGACTTCCTACTTTATCTTCCTTATTTAAAAAATAAGGAAGTTAAGCTCCAATTAGGTAAAGTTAAGCTCTAATTAGACAAAATTATTTTCCCTATGATTTCTCTTTTTAGTTAGAGGCATCAGAATTCATCCAAACCAGAAATCTAGGTCATCTTAAAATTCCTCTTCTTTTCATCCTATATCCAATCAGTGATCCAAGTGCCTTGTATTTTTGTATCCTGAGCATCTCACTAACTCATAGCCACTGAGGTAGTTCAAGTCCGCATCATTGCCTTCACTCTTTCATGCCACAAATATTTCTGTGCACCTTCTGCAGACACACACTGCTCCAGATGCTACAAATACAGTAGCAAAATTTTGTTCGTTTCTGTATTAGGTTCTCCTGTATTCCTGATTTTGATCCACTTTCAGTATGTTTACTGGAGATTGCTTTACAAAACACAAATCTTACTATGATTTGCCTTGCATGAAATTCTCAGTAGCTCACCACTACCATGTGGGATGAGCATGAACCCCATTAGCTTTCCTCGGTGTAATCCTTCCTCATGTTTCAGCTCCCTTTCCTGCTTTATGTACGTGTTTGTGGTCTGCCACCCCCCACAGATCCTGGGCTATTGCCACACAGAAATATTAACTTTTAACACAAACATGACAGGTAGTTTCATATTATGAAGTTAGAATGTGAGCCCCTATTTGTCTAGTATATTTGGGGAAAAGTGAAAATGCCTTGTCCTAATTCTGAGTCATCCCATTGGCTGTTGCTACTTTATGAGATATGGCTTCCCGCCTACACTCAGCTCTAACTCTGTCATTCACTCTGTGGCTGGGTACCACCTGATACTACAGGATGCTGTGTTCCTCTATGTAATGTTGCCACTGCAGTAATAACTGCACTGAAAATGATATGGGGACAGCCATTCCTTCCTTTATGTACCCATCCCTTAATTCTCCATAACAGTCACTACAAAAAGTCTTGTGTATGTAACAAACTTTATTGCAGTGTCCATAACTGGAATAGTTAAAATAAAGAGATAACAGGTTTAGAAGCTATGTATAATGGTTCCTAGTTTCTGAGGAAAAGGAATCCTTGATGCCTTTGTTCCTAGCCTTGCTTCCCAACCTGAAAGATTTTTCTCTTCTCTCCCTCTGAAAGAATTGGATTCTTCACTGTGCCCCGGGTAAGTATTCACCCCACCGTACCCCAGCCCTAGAGACACTGGCCCATCTGTAGTCATTGAAGTTGCTCCAGCTTTCAAACCATGAGGCCTTAGCTGTAGGGAGTACATCAGAAAAGCTCCAAGAAATGCGTTGGCCCATCATATGTATTCTTCTGTACAATCTGCATGGCAGTGTGAGATACCAGTATACCTCCTAAATCTTCCTGTAGGTTTGGGGTGAGTAACTGCTGAAACACACCCACCCACCCACACACACACACACACACACACACACACACATATATATACACATACATACATTTATACACACAGAGATACTTATATACCTACACACCCAGAAGCCTTTTATAACGGCATTGGAAATAATAGAATAAAACCACTTTAAGGCAAAATTTTTTTTCTATATGCAATGTATAAAGCCTGCTTTATATTCCCTGGCTACAATGTATATAGAGCTGAATGTTTTAATAAAGAAAAAAAATTTAGCTTCTTTTTACCTTCTTTTGGTAAGTCCCAGATAATGCCCAAAGGATTCTTGGATTTTTAAGAAGTGAACCATAATGATACCTTGACAAACACCAGAAGTACCACTGTATGCCCCTGTCCAGAAGAGAAAATAAAAAATAAATAAAAATAAAAAGAGAAGAGAAGAAAGAAGACAAGGAAAGAGAAGCTAGATATGTCAGAGTTAAAGAAATAAAAGGGATTGTCCTTTTATGTAAAATATTTTCATATGTCATTCCTCCTGCTGAAAATGCCACCTTTTTAAATAAAAAGGTTCAATTTGAAATGTCTTCTCTGTGATGCTTTCCCTTACTCCCCTGTAGAGCGAGCCAATAGTCTCCTCTGGGCTTCTCGTAATAACCTGCACTTACCTCTACTATACCTCTTAACACATTTCTATATATTTTTAATCTGTCTGTCCCATGCAGCCTGTGAGCTCTTATGAGGGCAAGAACTATGTTTTATTAATTCTTGTCTTCTAGCAGTTTGTCACAGTAGGTGCTTAATAAACGTTTTGTGAATAAATGAGAGAAGGAATAATTCCCCCCAATTATACCAGTTAATGACAGAGTAAATAGCAAAACTCAGACTTTCTGACTCCTAGTCTAGTATTTTTCACAATCATTATCTAACTGAATCTCCAAGTAACAGTTAATTTCCAAATTACAGGCTTGAAATCTAAGAGATTTAATGAATTTTTCAAGGTCACACTGATAATGTTGTGTCATTTCAGTCAGGATAGGTTAGGTTATGCTGTCTTAATAACCTCAAGATTGAAAGACCTAAAACAAAGGCTTGTTTGTTGTTCCTGCTACAGATCCACCGTAGGTTGGGGTTGGGGGGATCCATATCTTTATCCAAAGACAAAGTTTGGTAGAGCAGCCACAGTCTTGAACATTGCTTATGTCTGTGCTAAAGGGAAAAAAAAGTGTTCTGGAACAATACTAGCTATGCCCTGGAAGTAACACATGCTGCTTCTACTCACAAGTCAGTGAATAAAACTAGTCATATGACTATCTATAGATAGTCCCCACCCATCAAGAAGTAGATCACGAAATGCCATTCTGCCACGTTACTGGAAATGTAAATTGCTTAAGACTATTACCAGACTCACATGTAATAAATAGGTATACCACAGCTGTTGGAGTATAATTTTTATTTCCAGCCTAATATTCTCTCAACCAAGCAACTCCTCATTTTAGAAAAGATACAGTAGATACAGGATGAATTTTAAGAGGATTCAGCTAAGATAAAATAAATGTGAAGTAATTCAAGGAATTATACATTTTAGCTTAAAATCAAGATATGAATGAAAACTAGCTGTCTTCATCCACAGAGCAGGTGATTATAAGGAAAAACCATGACTAGTGCTAGTTGTTCTCAGGTCATTCAATATAGAGAAATGGGCTTAAAGTCAATTGTAAAAAGTTAAATTGGGTGATTTACACAAGTGTTATATTAAAATGTCATAACATACATACACACACACTTAAAAGGACATTGTAGTAGGAAAGCCTAGGATTCTAGGCCTAAGTTCATCACTAATTAGCAATGGGTCCTTGGGTCTTTTGTAGGCATATATCTTGCTGTATAAAATAAAAATTTGGAGAGATACATAAGGTTCCTTGCAACTTAAAATTATTTGGCCTATGTAAACTAACTTGTCATAATGCAGTTTGGAGTAACTACTATAGTCATTAGTGTGATAATAACTGCTAGAGCAAGTACATTCCCAAATTTCAATGGCTTAAAATAGTTTTATTTTTTACCTGCATAACAATATTCCTATTGGCAGAGACCTTTTTTCCACACTGTGATTCAGGGATGTATGTTCCTTCCATCTAGTGTCTTCATCATCCACTGGGGCCTCAGAGGTTTCTGCTTCTAGTCAGTAAAAGCAAGAAGAGTGGAGAGACCAAGCCCAGAAGTGGAACACATCACTTCTGCTCACTTTCTGTTGGGCAACCTTCTTATTGGTGAGAACACTTATTGGTGAGTCCCCTCTGGATGCAGAGGGGACTGGAAAAAGCAGTTCCTGGCTGGAGACTCCTCTCCCAGGACCTACTTCATGCTGTGAAAGTAGGGATTCAAATTTTTTCAGAGAACGTCTAGTTGTCTCTGCCACAGTCTTTCTTGACAGCTACCTTCTTCCTTTGTAGAATTAACCTCTCCTCTGTTGCTTACCTCGTACTCAGAATACCATTAGGGCACCACTACTTGGTTCCTTTATATGCTACATATTCAAGGGACCACTTTTTTTTCAGCCTTGCACTTCCCAGCACATAACCCTATACCAGGAACCGAGCAATTATTCAATAACAAATTTTGATCAAATTGATTTACTCAAAGCTCTCTCTGCCACCACTGTGGGGTCTATTTAGTTTTTTGTTTGTTTTCCCACAGTTAGGTGAGCTTGGGAAGCTATCTTAAATCTTTAATAATTTTGTTACAGAACTTTAGCAGAACCCAGTGATCCTACATAATTGTTAAGGGTGTTATACGAAAAAACATATACTAAGTGTCTAAATATGCATGATAAATCCCAGGCTTTCATTCTTCGCTAACAACAGCTCCTTTGTAAGTAGATGGCAGGAAAGGTTCTTCCTGATCTTAGGGCCAGGACTTGAAGTATTCTTTCATTCTTTCAGTTTATGTCTATAAACCTTGGTTTTTAAGTGAAAAAGGTATAAATCATAATACCTCTATAAGACAGAGTAAGTAGAATATGTAAGCTTAAAAGTATGTGCACCCTGAAAAACATTTACACTTTATAAAGAACATCTGAGAAGATTTTATAAGTAACAATGAAACATTTTGGGAAAATTAACTCTTGGGTCAAGTCTTATTTAGTCTGGATCAAATATGTAAATATATAATTTTATGTTTAATGTAGAATTCATTCATTTATCCAACAAACATTTATTAAGCACCTACTTTGGCTTGTTAACCTAGATTATTTAGGAAAAAAATCTCACCATTCATCCAAATCACCCGGATAATTATCAAATGCCCTATACTGGATATGCAGTAAGGTCCATGGGGAGTTTTTAATTATAGCTGGTAGCTCTCTAAGGATAAGAGCCCACAGCTACCCATTGCTTGAATTCCCAATAAATATTTAAGGAATAAATTACTATCAAAATAAATTATCTGCACAGTTTTTCAATCCATATTAAGATTTTTTATCTATGACAATGATGAAAGTTTACCAAAATCCAGTGATCCTGGAAAAGAGCAATTAAAAGAAAATTCTTTTGTGTTCCAGGCTTTACTGCAAAGAGACAACCTTCTCCATCTGAGTTTGGTAAAGACTCACAGATGCTCTCCTATGTGAGATGCTTTCTTACCTATGACAGGACCAGACAAAAACTCCCAATTCCTTTTTTTTTTTTTTTTTTTTTTTGCCTATTAATGATGAGCTGAAATGCTTCTCCTCACTGATCAATCAGAACAGATGCTTACAAATCAAAGTTATGTTAAACTTCCCTCCTTCCCCCCAAGCACCTGAATTTTGACCCACCCTCACCCTGAGCCAGATAAAACTCCTTAACAGTTCTGCCTGACAATAGGACCCTCAAGATAAAACATTCTTATCTACTCTTGAATTCCACCCTTTCATCCCATTTCCCCACATTTTTTTGGTTCTTTTTAGCCTTGTTTAATCCTCCCTATAAAAGAAGAACACTTTTTGTCTCATCTTGGAATGCTTACAGATCTTAGGTCCATTGCAATAGTCTCTGTGCCCCCATTATAATAGACCCTTTCTCCCCTTTTAATAATGTTTCCAAAACCTCTTCTTAGCTACTTCCAGATTTGTTTTTTTTAATTTGATACCTACTTTATAGAGAATTACCCCCCTCCATACAATCAGTACACAAATGTGAACTAAATCTCTATATACTAGATTCCTAACTTTATTTTTTTTAATCTGACCTGATAGGTACGGTTTTCTGATTCCTTGAAATGAAAATATTTATTAACATTCAAATGAATAAAGGCAAATATTTAGAACCTATATCAAATAAATGTGGTTTTGCAAATAGAGTTCTGGATTCTGTCTTGGGGTTTGGGGAGCACTAAAAGAAAGACTTCCTGGATGTTAGGGGCTACTCTTTTTAATACATAAATTTTCTTCCCAGAAGATTGAATACGTACTGCCATCTACTGGTAAACTCTGCAAAATCAAGTTAAGACAAATGGCACTACTTTCTTCTACAGAAGTATGTGAACGTATTTGTTGGATAGTCTTCTCAAATATATAGCATACTTAAAAACAAATAGTTACATTGTATATGCATTATTTGTTGACACACCATGTTTAAATACTCTTTTGTCTCAGATTTTCTCAAAAATATGTTAGTTGCCAAAACATTTTTAAATGATTCAGGGTTAAACATCCAAGCAAGTGTAATCACTGCATAAATTGTATAGAATAGCATAGTTTGGTATAGTATGGAGCTCTGACACACAACATGTGGTCTGCAGGCTGGCAGCCACAGTATCATGTAAAAGCTTGTAAGAAATTCAGAATCTTAGGTCTCTCCCAGACCCACTTAAAAAGAATCTGCATTTTAACAAAATCATTGAGTAGTACATATGCCCATTAAAATTTGAGAAGTGCTGGTATATTGTATAGAGTTTATAGATTACAAACAAAAACAACAAACCCTAGTCAGAAGCTCTTTTTAAAAAAAAAATAAAAGGGCAGCTCTCAAGATTTTTGTCATGGTCCTAGAATCATTTTTCATTTTTCAATCTTCAAATGGATTTCATCCTGCAATTAATTTTTTTTTGAATCACTGTAAGATCAATTGAAGCAGTCTTGAAATAAATTATACCTCTGTTAAAGAAAGACAATTAAAGAACAATACCCTCAAGCTATATGTTAATATTATACATTTGTGCATATTGAGATTCATTATTCTGTTCAGCATCATTGATGAGACTTTCCTTAAGATTAATTACTGACACAGCTATGCCAGCAGCCTCTCAAGAAGGTCAAGGGATAGATAGTCAAGGAAAAGATACAAACAAACCAAGGCTTTAGAGTTGAGAGTAAGATCACTTTGGACAGTAAATCACCCACACATGCACATACTCATGCACTGTAAGTCACATGCACATTCACAGACACACACTCACACGTACACACACACACACACACACACACACACACACATACATACAAGTGCACACTGATGATGAAACCCCAGCATCAACTTAACAGGCCTCAGAAACCAAACTTCAACAGCTTCCTGGCTTTTCACAGATCCCACAATACCTGTATTAGAAGGGAATGCCACTGCCTCAAGCAATTTCCTTTAGTGTGCAAGATGCCTCGTACTTGAAAAAGGAACACAGATAAAAGAGTACATTCTACAGAATAAAGGGCACAGTCTCAGTTTTTCATGAGTTATAATACTGTTTTCTTTTAAATTTGTTAAGACTTTCTTCATGGTCAATTTTTTATTTTTTTGTGTATGCTTGAAAACGTGCATTTTTTAGTTACTGAATGCTAACTAGATAAATGAATCAAAATAGTTGTTAATTGTTTGTATTTTTTATATCATAGTTTTTCTTTCTCTGTCTGATCCATCAATTAGTATATTAATTTCTCCCAGGATAATAATGAATTAAAAAATATAACTTGTCAGACAGGTTTTGTTTCCTATATTTTAAGTCCATTTTTACTACACTGTGTATATTTTCCTAAGAAATGTATTATTTTATAATTATATTGTGACCCTCTTCATTCTTAATAATATTTTTTCATCTTAATTTTATATGATTTAATACTACCTGCAGTAGGCCAAAATTCACAAGTTAAAGACACAGCCTGCTCCCAAGACAGCTTTGCCCTCACTTTAGACACTAGCCACAAATTCAGGGGTCCCTAGAGCTACCTTCACTTTGACTAGTTGGCTATTATTTTGAGCTTTCTTATATCACCCTCAAGTTCCATTACTCAATAGACTCACAGAACTTATTGAATGTGCTATAGTTCAAATTGCTTAAGATTCTCTCTCTCTCCCCTTGCCCCTTTCCCCTGCTCACAAACTCTCTCTCTCAAAAAAAAAAAAAAAAAAAAGTTCATAGAATGAAATATAGGTTTCTAAACATGAAGTGTTTGTTTGTCAACCTTTCAGCATTAAAGTATGACAATACTCAGATTACTACCAATGAGGGAAGCTCACTGAGTTTCAATGTCCAGATGTTTTATTGCAGCTTAAACTTGGTAGGCAATTGTGACTCAATCTCCAGCTATTCCTTGACTCTTCAGAGGTCAGGCTGCTATCATGTAGCTCAGAGCCTCAATCTTTAAGTCTCATGATTGGACTTTCCAGCATAGTCAGCTCTATCCTGAGTTACCTCATTAGCATAAACTATCATTTGTAGTCTAAGGGGTCCATGATGTATATTAAAGACATTTCAATTACTTGGAAAATTCCAAGTGTTTGGAGGCTACCTCACAGGAGCTGGGACAAAGGCCAGTCTTCTCTTTGAGAAGATTAATTTTTCACTACACAAATACTAATATGGCTACCCAAACTTTTTTTGGGGGGGGTTACAATTTGCCTGCAAAGCATAAAATAAAACAGTAGAAATATCTATACAGTTAAATAATCACAATAAATGTAAATGGATGAAACTCAGTAGCAAACAAAGTTTGTTATATTGGAACAAAATAATTTAGATATTTACTATTTGCAAGAGATAACCTAAATCATATGGACATATCATCAGATAAATTCAAATTAAAACCCCAGTGAGATACCACTACACAGCCACCAGGATCGGCAAAATTTAAAAGACTGATAATACCTAGAGTGTTAAGTTTATGGCACAACTAGAACTCTCCTATATCACTGGGGGAGTATAAATTGGTTCAATTACTTTGGGAAAAATGTCTGGCAATATATAAATAAGCTAGATATATGTATACCTTATGTCCCAAAATTCTGCTTCCATGGGTATATACCCAACAGAAATGTTTAATAAAGGGCATGTACAATAATGTTCACAGCAGCTTTATTCATGATAGCAAAAAATCTGAAAACCTAATGTTCATAAGGAGTCAAAATGGTATTTCACAGCAATGAGAAAGGACAAGTTACTCATGTAATGACAACATTGATAAATTTTATAAAATAATTCTGAGGGAATGAAGTCAGACACAAGAGTAAAACTTGTATGATTAAAATTAATATAAAAATTCAGGGTACCTGGGTGACTAAGTCAGTTGAGTGGCCAACTTCAACTCAGGTCATGATCTTGCAGTTTGTGAGTTCGAGCCTCATATCAGGCTCTGTGCTGGAAGCCTGCTTCAGGTTCTGTGTCTCCCTCTCTCTCTCTGTCCCTCCCTGGCTCTCTCTCTCTCTCTCTCTCTCCCACTCAAAAATAAACAAACATTTAAAAAAATCAATATAAAAAATTCAACAAAAAGCAAAATATATCTATGATGATAGAAATAAAATGGTTATTCTTAACGTGAGTACCATCTGAGGAGGGGCATGAAGAAGGCTTCTGGATTTCTAAAAATACTCTTCATCTTTATCTGAGCTGTGGATACATGACAGTACATATGTGAGTATACATGCAAAAATTATCAAGCTATACACTTACAATGTATGCATCTTTTGTTTGTCGTATTCAATAAAATAATAGTTATAAAGGTATAAGGATATAGAAAGATCTTGCAATTATTGGATAACAGTAACTCCTTTTCTTCTTGGAGTAGAATAGATGGCAAGACTTCTTCAATTAAAAAAAAAAAGAAAGGGGGTGCCTAGGCGGCTCAGTCGGTTTGGCGTCCAACTTCAACTCAGGTCATAATCTCACAGTTTGTGGGTTCAAGCCAAGCCTCAGGCTCTCTGCTTCAGATTCTGTGTCTCCCTCTCTCTCTGTGCCTCCCCTGCTCATGCTCTGTCTCTCTCTCTCAGAAATAAATAAACACTAAAAAAAAAAAGAAGAAGAAAGAAAGAAAGAAAGAAAGAAAGAAAGAAAGAAAGAAAAAATAAAGATATTTGCTTCCAGGGCAGCCTCACCTTCCAGCCTTCCAGTTTCACTCACCAATCTGTTTTAAATTCATGGACAGAAGATGATTTAAATTCATGGACAGAAGAATACAAGGCATTTGGTGGAAGGAAAATGAGCCTGAAACACAAGGAGAGATATTGACATTACCATCCTAAATTAATCTAAGTAAACAAAACATCTCAGAGCTTAGAATGAGAAAAGAAGATAAGGAAAAAGATAAGACATGAATAGAGGAGCCAATGTCAAATGCAAGAGTCCTATAAAGGAGAATTAGGAGAGCTAGCAAATCAATGCTCTGCTTTGGAATCAAGGTCTAGTTGTTTAACACAGTTTTATTCCTATAAATCAACAAAGTAATATGAGAAGACACCCTGAATGCTGACAGATATGTTGCTGACACTTTGGACTCATTTCATGTGGTAGAATGGCCTACTGGGAAACAGTTGCCTGTGGAAGACTAAGGTGGACTTCCCCTTCTAAACAACTCCACCATCTAGCCAATTCCCATATGTGTGTAGCTGGAATCTTCCTTTTTCTAGTTGTATTAGCTTTCTTGGGCTGCCATAACAAAGTATCACAATTGGGAAGGTCAAAAAAACAGTTGTTTTATTATGGAGCCCAGGAATCCCCAAATTAGGGTGTCAGGAGTGCCATGCTCCCTCCAAATGTGGTACTTTCTCCTACTTTCTGGTGGTTCCTTGTCTCATGACAACATAACTCTAATATTCACATGGTGCTCCCTATGTGCAGTGTCTCTGTGTCTAAATTTCCTTTTTTTTTTTTTAAATAAGGATACAGTCATGTTGGATTAGTCCTTCCCTAATGACTTCATTTTAACTTGATCATCTGCAAAGACTCTATTTCCAGATAAGGTCACATTCATGGGTGTTGGAGGTTAAGACTTCAACATCTTTTGGGAGGACACAATTCAACCTATAACACTAGTCTCCAATGTTGTTCATCTTAATACTAATGAACTTTTAATTGTCGAAGACCACGACCTCCTTCCTAGGATTTCCTTTGTGCTACATTTGTGGCAGGATTGAGATGACATCATTCATACCCACAAATAAATCCCCTGTTCATTCTCCTCTAGCAGTGTTTCAGCAATTGCTCATAAACTCTTAGAAAAGTGTCCTTGTCTAATATCAAGAGTTCTAAGGCTTCTAGAAGTCCAGGGATCCCACCATAGTATAGATATAGGTAAAATCTCTAGTCAATCCACATTACACAAAGCCAAGTGGAGAGATAAAATTGCAATGGTAATGTTTCTTCAACTGTCCACCTTATTCATCCCCTTTTCTATTACCTACCTTCCAGCCTCACTATCTTCTGCCTGGATTATTTTAATAACCTCCTAATGGGCTTCTTGCCTCCAATCTTGTCCCACTCAAACCCATTCTCCACTTTAGATCCAGAATGATCTTTCGAAATCACCCTTTCAATTACATCACTCCTCTCCTCAAAGCCCTATAATGGCTTACAACTGCTGTCAGGATAAGGTCCCAAGTTCTGATGCCTTTCAGGCCCTTATTTAAATGAATTTCAATTCTTTTTTTTTTTTTTTGTTATTTTTTTTTCAAAGAGAGAGACAGAGTATGAATGGGGGAGGGGCAGGGAGGGAGAGAGAGAGAGAGAGAGAGAGAGAGAATCTGAAGCAGTCTCCAGGCTCTGAGCTGACCCAGGGCTTGAACTCACAAATTGCGAGATCATGACCTGAGCCAAAGTCAGAGACTTAACTGACCGAATCACCCAGTTGCCCCTGAATTTCAATTCTCTACATTCACCCTGTTTCTCTGTCTTCAGATCATTGCTCTTAGTTTTGTTTCTGCCCAGAATACACTTTCCATATTGTCCCTTTATTTCATGTGGTTAACCCAACTGAGCTATTAATTCTTGCATAATACTTTCCTGACTCTCCAAAGGCTAGATTAGGTGCTGCCTTCCACTACCATAAAGTATTGCCACAGCATTCAGTGCTTAATTCTTATTGTAGCACTTACCACTCTATTATATTTACCTGTGTACCCTTCTGTTTTCCCAACTACTCTTTAAATTCCTTGAGGGCCAGCATCATACATTATCTTGTTTGCTGTTCTATTCTTAACACCTAGCAGTGCCCCCTTCACAGAGTAGGTACTTAGCAAGGCTTTTCTGAATGGGTAAATTAGTAAAATAACCAAATCTTTCAAAGGAAGATATTTATTTGGTCACTCCTGATATTTAATTCCTATCAACAGAACTGTCCCCAAGCTTATTTTAGAGAATAAACTTCACTAATCTCAATTCACTGGAATACGGCTCTCAAGTTACCAGATACCAAAAAAGTAACATTTTGTGTAAGGTAAACTCATGTTGGACTCCATCCCAATACCATTAGCTGCCGATGCCTCCAAAGCACCTCATTACAAGGTGGCCAGTCTTTAAAAGCTTGGACACCAAAGATGCATGACTAAAGTAGATGTCTCCCTCAGAAGGCAAACCTTCCCAGCACAAGAAATACTTCTGTGCTTTGCTTCAGAACACAGAAATGCCTCACATACACAGAAAACACATGAAAGACAACAGGTATTCTGAGATATTAAAAAAAATATATAGAATCGAGGCCTTTGTGCATAAAATAGAGCTCCTTAGTTTGGCAAATCAAGTTTAATTCACACACACACACACACACACACACACACAAATACACTATTCATTGGAAAGAAAAGTGTGAAAAATAAAAAAAAATAAAAAGAGGAGAGAAAAAGTCTGCACTTTAAAGGATCTTATTACTCTATCTTGTCAAACTAGAATCATGAAACTGCATAGTTTTCCACAACCTTTATGTCACCTTGCAAGAAGAAAATCAAAACAAAACAAAAAGCTAGTACATTTTTTTTGTAAAATAAAGAAGCACACATATGATAATTTGGCTTATCACAAAATGCAAATTTTGAATGCTTCAGAGAAATACAACATTGTTGTAGGCTAATGGGTTCTTCCTTGTAACTATACATCAGGACACCTATCAAAATCATGTCCAGTCAAGGGTTTGACATAGTTTCAAAGCCAGGCCATTAATCTGGTGACAGCACTCCATTAAAGTAACTCTGCAAATCATTTTATTGGAGGAGTGAAATATTGGAGAGAGAGTAGGACCCCTGTTTACTGTTGTTATTGACTGATTACAACATGATTGCTTGGGGACAAGCCAGTTGTTTGCATCCTGTAGAAAGATAACAAAGATAAAGAAACTCCCATTTGGAGCATTTCAGCTTTTTAAGGGGATACATTTCTCTTATTGACTCTCCACAGTAAATAGAAAGAAATCATGTTTTTCTATTTTAGGTGGGATGGAGAAGGGCAGATTTCATTTAACGTGTAATTAATATATACATTTTGTTCTATGAATAAACTGTATGTAAACTTCAACAGAATTCTGGATGCTTTGTTATCTAATATCCTTACTTTGTACATAACTAAAGTTAAATATTTGTTCCTCAAAATATATAGTTTAATTCCAGACATGGAACTGATTGTGAACTCAGGTTTGGCTGCTCACTGCTCAAAAATCAACACTCAAAAGAAAAGTGATGTTGGGAAAGGAAATATTATTTTATTCAGGAAGCTTGCAACCTGGAAAGATGGTAGACAAACATCTCAAAGACCATTTTCCCCTTCCAGGTGAAGTCAGAGAGTTTTAAAGGGGAAGACATGGAAAAAGGGAAGGGGGCTATGTGCAGGAGAAGCAGGTGCCCAGGTGGTTACTTGTATGTGGACATGACCCTGAACAGACTTGCTGGCATCATTGGCAGCTGTTTTCAATGTAGTCAGGCCTTATCTTCTGGGAAACTCTGGTCCTTCACTCCTCAAGGCCATTGGTCTGCAAATCTAAAGGAAAGTAGGATGGTTCTGCTGCAGGCCAAGGGATTTGGTCAGAAAGCAAGGAGTGCATAAGTTTGAACCAAGTTAACCCTTAAGACCAGTTAGAATGTTGCTACACTTCCTCAGATTTTGGTTTTCAATAGAGATATGACAATAACAGGTAGAAAAATATCAATCTAACTAGATGAACTGAACATCTCTAATGGTTGCATTTACCAGCTTTTTAATTTAATCTAAGTTTGACACTAGGAAAACTCATGAGATTTATTTGGGGCCATTCCTCTCAGGTACATACTCAATGCTGCATTATATAAGATAGCAGAGTGAAGGAAATAGCAAAGATAACTTAAAAATCAGTCCCTTCCCTAAACCTCTACTAACACATTTCACAAAGCAAGTACACTTCAAGTATTAATGATCAAGAAAATGGCCAAAAGATGAGTAGCTAAAGAGAAAAACAGAAACAAGGACCCTGGAAAATGTGTTAACTGTATGATTAATTCTCAAAATACTCCTTTATTAGGCAGAGTGGGGAAAAAGGACTGTTCCATGGAAGAAAATGCAGGCCCAGATTTCTCCTGCTTGGTGTAAGTAATATACACATAGATGTATAACATATTAAGAGATATAAACAGAGAATAAACACACCAGTTTCATGGGGCAGTGGAATAAAATATTAGTTCTGTAACTTTAGAAGGAGGCAGAAATTGGTTAAGCATCTTTCGTTCATTTATAAAATATCCCAATATCTATAGATACTATGCTAGGTTCAGGAACAGTGGTCGGTAAGACAGGTACAATACTGCCTTCATGAATTTATTAGGAAACACATAGTAAGTACATGACTAAAATTAATTAATCAATTAATTAGTTAATATCTTTAAAAGTCTGTCAGAAAATAAAGGATGATATGAAAACTCAAAACAAGGACCTAACTAAGTCTGAGAGAGAAGTATCCTCTGAGGAGGAAAATTTAAAGGTCACAAGAGAGTAATTCAATTTAACAAACATTTATTGACTATATGCTATTTGTAAGCTAACACATGTGGCATACACTTTTGTGTGTATAGTATTACACTTTGTGATAATAAAATGTGGTCATACAATGAAGCCATTCATAACTATAATAAGAAGTAGAAAGTGCTGTCACCTAAGAGAAGTACTGATAAGTTTTAGGAATATTAGACAAGAAATTCCTACTGCTTCATTGTCTTATAAGATTAGTTAAAGGAGGAAAGACATTCCATGCTCATGGATTGGAAGAACAAATATTGTTAAAATGTCTATACTACCCAAAGTGAAATACAGATTTTCACAGAATTAGAGAAAACAATCCTAAAATTTGTATGGAACCACAAAAGACTCCAAATAGCCAAAGCAATCTTGAAAAAGAAAAACAAAGCTAGACGAATCACACTTCTAGACTTCAAGTTATAATATAAAGCTGTAGTAATAAAAACAGTATGGTACTGGCACAAAAATAAACACACAGATCAACAGAACAGAATAGGAAACACAGAAGCAAGCCCACAAATACATGGCTTATTAATCTTTGACAAAAGAGGAAAGAATATGCAATGGAAAAAAATAGTCTTTTCAACAAATGGTGTTGGGTAAACTGGACAGTGACATGCAAAAGAATGAAACTAGACTACTTTCTTACACCATACACAAAAATACATTCAAAATAGGTTAAAGACCTAAATATGAGACCTAAAACCATAAAACCATAAAAATCCTAGAAGAGACCAGAGGCAGTAATCTCTTTGACATTAGTGATAGTAACATTTATCCAGATGTATCCTGAGGTAAGGGAAACAAAACAAACAAACAAACAAACAAGCAAACAAAAAGTGAAGTATTGGGACTACATCAAAATAAAATGCTTCTGCACAGCAAAAGAAACAATCAATAAAATATTTGCAAATAAGATATTTGCAAATGATATATCAGATAAAGGGTTAGTATCCAAAATATATAAAGTGATACAACCCAATACCCCAGAAATAAATAATCCAATTAAAAAATGGGCAGAAGACATAGACAGACATATCTCCAAAGACATACAGACAGCCAACAAGCACATGAAAAGATGCTCAATATCACTCATCATCAGGGAAATACAAACCAAAAGTACAATGAGATATCACCTCACACCTGTGAGAATGGCCTGTCAGAATGGCTAAAATCAACAACACAAGAAACAACAGGTATTTGCAAGGATGTGGAGAAAAAGGAACCTTCATGCACTGTTGGTGTGAATGCAAACTGGTAAAGTCACTGTGGAAAACACTATGTAGGGTCCTCAAAAAGTTAAAAATAAAGCTATCCTACAATCCAGTAATTGCACTACTGGGTATTTACCCAAAGAATACAAAAGCACTAATTCATGGGGTACATGCATCATGTTCATGCAGCATTGTTTCCAATAGCCAAACTATGGAAGTGGCCCAAGTGTCCATAAATGGATGAATGGATAAAGAAGATATGGTATATATATATATATATATATATATATATATATATATATATATGACATATTGTCATTTGCAAGAATATGGAAGGAACAAGAGGGTATAATGTTGTCATTCAGAGAAAGATAGATACCATGTGATTTTACTCACATGTAGAATTTAGGAAAAAAAAACAGGGGTTCCTGTGTGGCTCAGTCGGTTGAGCACCCGACTCATCTTCAGCTCAGGTCATGATCTCACAGTTCATGAGTTTGAGCCTTGGGTTGGGCTCTGTGCTAACAGCACACAGCCTGCTTGGGATTCTCTCACTCCCTCTCTCTCTCTGTTTTCTCAAAATAAATAAATAAAAAATAAATGAAAGAAATGAATAAAGGAAAAGAGAGAAAGAGAGGAAGAGAGAGAGAGAGAGAGACAAACCAAGAAACAGGCTCTTAATTACAGAGTACAAACTGAAGGTTATCAGATGGAAGGTGGGTGGAGACATGGGTCAAATAGGTGATAGGGATTAAAGAGCACACTTATCACAATGAGCACTGAAAAATGCACAAAATCATTGAATCACTATACTCTACACCTGAACTAACATAAAACTATGTTAACTATACTGAACATAAAATTAAAAATCTAATAAGAAATAATAACAGACAAAAGATTAATTAAAAGAAATTGAAAATAGACAGCAATCAGATTAACTGAATTACAGTGGTGAAAGGTATACCTCTCACTGACTTCCCATGACCAGGAAAGGACAACTAAGCCTGAGTGAACAGCTTGCATTCTGTATACAATAATGCCTCGCCCTAGGAAAAGTTCTCTCAACACATCTTCTAGGACCAAATCCTATAATAACATGAGAACAATTGTTCCAAGGGGCCTCCAGAGCTGAGCTTTCCAGTGGGCCATGGTGGTTATAGAGCTGTTAATTTGGGGCTACACAGTTCAAATTCTACTGGTTTCAAAGCTTCCATTTTATGTCTCCTTATTCAATAGGGCTAAATTAATATTATCCTTATGATCTGAGCTTTTATTTAGGAAAACTATTAGAAACCTGCCACTCCTTTTATTTTCCTTTATATCAGTAGAAATCCCGAGCCCCATATAAATCCAATAGTATTATGTGTATGAATGGTACTTCAATGAATGAGTCAACTGGTAATGAGTATACATGCAGAGCAGTATTGGCATTTAGGCAAGTTAATCTCAGTTAAGTGTTTGCTCCTTTCTTTAAGAAGAAATCCGAGTGGAGGGGAGTAGTTAAGATGGCAGAGAAGTAGGTTCTTCCTTGTCCCTCAAACACAGGTGTATTGAGGTCAGATTACTTACAAAACCCAGGAAATATATCTGTGAAACAGCAGAAAGATGTCCACAGTTGGAGAGAGACAGCTTGGCAGGACTGAGGTGCATGTATGTGAGTTGGGGGAGATAAAAAGGTGGAGCTATGACAGCAAGGGGACCCTTTCTGTGGAGACACAAAGGGAGACAAAGAGAAATGTGTTGTAAAAGTGCAGCATCAAGTTAGCACAAGAGGAATACCTCTCTGGGCCATGGACTAGGGAGTGAGAAGTACTGAGTGTCCCAGTTCTTTTTTTGCAAACAGCCTTTGGAACTGAAACTCCGAGGTTTTGGAAGTTTGTGACTTTATATGGAGCAGAGCCTTGGCACACACTCCTGGGGAGGAGGGAGCTGGCCCCAGAGTACATAGAATGTTGTAACGATCTCTGGGGCACACTGGGAAAGAAAAGTCCCCTTCCTGGAGCACTCTGGGAGGAGGGTTGATTGCCTCCCCAAAGACAAAAGACCCTGCAGGTGCCAGCCAAAGGCCTTTCATCAGCAGGGTGGAGAGGCTCTACTCCAGAGGAGAGGAGTAGATCTGTACCATGCAGGGTCCTTAAGACTGCAGGTTTTGAATCCCAGCCATGCACCAAGGAGAAGGCATGGGAAAACTGTGGTGCAGGGCAAGCTGACTGCCCTCACTAGTCTGTGAGGGCTGCCTGAACAGTGTGAGTTGAGATCCCCACTGGGGAGGAGAGATTGAGGTGATGCCATTATTCCCCCAACACCAACACAGTGGGACTTCAGAGAGCACAGTGGTCACCAGTGGAGGCAGAATACGCTTACACAAAACCCTGCCCCTCTGTGCCTGGAAACTGCTTATTTATTGGAGCAAGACTGACTGACCCAATGCAGTTGCCCTCTCCTCCAGACCAGCACAGCCACTACCCCCACCCCAGGCACCAACAGACAACTCTTCTTTTTTATTTTTTTCCTCCTTCTTATTTTTTTCTTTTGGAATCAGGCTCATAGTTTCTGATTCGTTTTTTGTCATTTCTTATTATATATATACAACTCTTATTATATATATTTGATCAGGCTTTTGTAATCTATTATTTTTCCTTCTTTTCTCTTCTGCTTTTTTTTTAAATTCTCTTTTTCCCTTTCTTTTTTCCTGGGATCAGCCTTATAGTTTTTGATTCGCTATTTGGTTTTCTTTTCTCCCCTCTTTTTAATTTTTTTTTATTTTTAAGGGGATCGGGGTTTCCTGACCTTTTTTTCCCCAGGGTTATTTCAACAAACAAATCCAAACGCATTTAGTAAAAGTTCCAAATTCTCTACAGCTGCAAGCAAGGAGGAGCTCTACAGAAGACTGAGCAAGTGGGATACAGCAGCAAAATATAACAGCAGAGTGCAACAGCATACACCAGAAACACATGCTGAAGTACCAGGCACTGGACCATGTATGACCCCTTGTAGTATAGCATGACTCTCAGGTACAGGGAACATAACAAGCTTTCAAAACATTCAAAAGACAGAAACTCACCCAGAATGACAAGATGGAGGGATTCTTTGAACAAGAAAGGTCAAGAAAATATTATAGCAAGAGACTTGCTCAAAACAGATATAAACAATATACCTGAACAAGAATTTAGAACAACAGTCATAAGACAAATAGCTGGGCTTGATAAAAGCATAGAAGACACCAGAGTAACCCTTGCTGCAAAGATCAAAGACCTAAGAACTAATCAGGAAGAATTAAAAAAAAAAAAAGCTATAGCTGAGATGCAAAAATAAACTAGATACAGTGACAGTGAGGATTGAAGAAGCAGAGTAGAAAATAGGTGAAATGAAGATAAATTTGTGGGAAATAAAGAAGCTGAAAAAAAGAGGGAAAGGAAACTATTAGATCATGAGGGGAGAATTAGAGAACTAAGTGGTTCCATGAAATGAAACAATATCTGTATCATAGGAGTCCCAGAATAAGAGTGAGAAATGGGGGCAGAAGGTATATTTGAATTATCCAGCAAGGCTGTCATTCAGAATAGAAAGAGAGATAAAGACTTTCCCAGATAGACAAAAACTAAAGGAGTTCATGACCACTAAACCAACCTGGCAAGAAACTCTAAGGGGGACTCTCTGAGTGGGAAGCAGCAAATACTACAAAGGACCAGAGAACGTCATCAGAAACATGAAATCTACAGATAGCACAATGGCACTAAATTCATATCTTTAAATAATCACTCTGAACATAATAGACTAAATGCCCCAATCAAAAGACATAAGGAATCAGAATGGATAAAAAAATAAGGCTCATCTATATGCCTCTTACAAGAGACTCATTTTAGATCTCAGGACACCTGCAGACTGAAAGTGAGGGAATGGAGAAGCATCTATCATGTTAATGGAGGTCAAAAGAAAACTGGAGTAGCTATACTTCTGTCAGACAAACTATATTTTAAAATAAAGACTATAACAAGAGATAAGGGCATTATATCATAATTAAGAGGTCTATCAAGAAGAGCTAACAATTGTAAATACTTACGCCCCAAACTTTGAGGAACCCAAATACATAAACTAATCACAAACATAAATAACTCATTGATAATACTACCATTATTGTAGGAGACTTTAGTACTCCACGTACAACAATGGACAGATCATCTAAGCAGAAAATCAACAAGGAAACAACAAGTCTGAATGACACACTGGGCCAGATAGACTTAACACATATATTCAGAATGTTTTATCCTAAAGCAGCAGAATACATATTCTTCTTGGATGCACATGGAACATTTTTCAGAATAGATCACATATTAGGTCACAAATTAGCCCTCAATATGTACAAAAAGATTGAGACCATACCATGCATATTTTCAGATCACAACATTATGAATTGAAATCAATCATAAGAAAAAATTTGGAAAGCTCTCAAATACATGAAGGTTAAAGAACACTCAACTAAAGAATGAATGGGTTAACCAGGAAATTAAAGAAGAAATTTAAAAATACATGGAAGCAAATAAAAATGAAAACGTGACATCCAAACCCTTTGGGATGCAGCAAAGGCAGTCCTAAGAGGAAAATACATTGCAATTCAGGCCTATCTCAATATTTGTGTATTGTATCCCGAATACACAACTTAACCCTATACCTAAAGGAGCTAGAAAAGGAGCAGCAAATAAAGCCCAAAGCCAGCAGAAGAAGGGAAATAATAAAGTTTCAAGCAGAAATAAATGATACAGAAACAAAAAAAAAAAAACCCAGTAGAACATATCAATGAAGCTAATAACTGTTTTTTTAAAGAATAAACAAAATTGATAAGACCCTAGCCAGACTTCTCAAAAAGAAAAGAGAGAACCCAAATAGATAAAATCACTAAAGAAAGAGGAGAGATCACAACCAACACCACAGAAATACAAACAATTATAAAAAAAATACTATGAAAAATTATATGCCCACAAACTGAACAATCTGGAAGATATGGAAAAATTCCTAGACACTCTCACACTACCAAAACTGAAACAGGAAGAAATAGAAAATTTGAACAGGCCCATAGCCAGCAAAGAAATTGAATTGATTATCAAAAATCTCACAACAAATAAGAGTCTTGGGCCAGATGGCTTCCCAGGGGATTCTACCAGACATTTAAAGAAGAGTTAATACCTATTCTCCTCAAACTGTTCCAAAAAATAGAAATGGAAGGAAAGCTTCAAACTCATTCTATGAAGCCAGAATTACCTTGATTCCAAAACCAGACAGAGGCTAAAAAGAATTATAGGCCAATATTCCTGATGAACCTGAGTGCAAAAATTTCCAGGTAAGATACTAGAGAATCAAATTCAATAGTACATTAAAAGGATTATTCACCATGATCAAATGGGATTTATTCCTGGGCCACAGGACTGGTTCAATACTTGTAAATTAATCAATGTGATACACCACATTAATAAAAGAAAAGATATGAACCATATGACCTTTTCAATAGATGCAGAAAAACCCTTTGACAAAATACAGCATGCTTTCTTGATAAAAAGTCTCAAGAAAGTAGCTATAGAAGGAACATTCCTTAACATTATAAAAGCCATATATGAAAGGCCCACAGCTAATATCATCCTCAATGGGGAAAAATGGAGAAACATGACAGGGATGTCCACTTTTGCCACTGTTGTTGAACATAGTACTGGAAGTTCTAGTCTCAGCAATCAGACAACAACAACAACAAAAATAAGAAAGAAGGCATCCAAATTAGCAATAAACAAGTCAAACATTCACTCTTTGCAGATGACATGATACTGTATGTGGAAAACCCAAAAGACTATCAAAAAACTGCTAAAGCTGATACATGAATTCAGCAAAGTTGCACAGCATAAAATCAACGTACAGAAATCTGTTGCATTTCTATACACTAATAATAAAGCAGCAAAAAGAGAGATCAAGGAGTTGTTCCCATTTACAATGGCACCAAAAACTATAAGATATGTGGGAATAAAACTAACCAAAGAGGCAAAAGATCTGTATGCTGAAAACTACAGAAAGCTTATGAAAGAAATTGAAGAAGACACAAAGAAATGGAAAAACATTCCATGCTCATGGATTAGAAGAACAAACATCATTAAAATGTGGATATTAACCAAAGCAATATACATATTCAATGCAATACCCATCAAAATACCAGCAGCATTCTTCACAGAGCTAGAACAAACAATCCTAAAATTTGTATGGAACCTAAAAAGACCCCAAATTAGGCAAAGCAATCTTGAAAAAGAAAATGAAAGCTGGAGGCATCACAATTCTTGACTTTAAGCTGTATTACAAAGCTATAATCATCAAGACAGTATGGTATTGGCACAAAATCAGACACATATACAAATGGAATAGAAGAGAGAACCCAGAAATGGATGCACAAATATATGGCCACCTAATCTTTGACAAAACAGGAAAGAATATCTAAAGGAAAAAAGACAGTCTCTTCAGCAAATGGACAGAGATGTGTAGGAGAATCAACCTGGACCACTTTCTTATACCATACACAAAAATAAACTCAAAATGCATGAAAGACCTAAATGTGAGACAGGAAACAATCAAAATCTTACAAGATAAAACAGGCAGCAACCTCTTTGACCTTGGCCACAGCAACTTCTTACTAGACATGTCTCCAGCATGGAAATAAGCAAAAATAAACTATTGGCACCTCATGAAGATAAAAAGTTTCTGTATAGGGAAGGAAACAATCAGCAAAAGTAAAAGGCAACCAATGGGATGGGAGATGATATTTGCAAATTATATATCAGATAAAGGGTGAGTATCCAAAGTCTGTAAAGAATTTACCCAACTCAATCCCCAAAAAGCAAATAATCCAGTGAAGAAATGGGCAAAAGACATGAACAGACATTTTTCCAAAGAAGACATCCAGATGGCTGACATAGGAAAAGATGCTAAACATCGCTTATCATCAGAAAAATACAAATAAAAACCACAATGAAATACCACCTCACAGTTGTTACAATAGCTAAAATGAACAACTCAGGCAACAACAAATGTTGGTGAGGATGCAGAGAAAGGAGAACACTTTTGCACTGCTGGTGGGAATGCAAACTGGTGCAGTCTCTCTGGAAAACAGTATGGATGTTCCTCAAAAATTAGAAGTTAAGCTACCCTATGATGCAGTAATTGCACTACTAGGTATTTACCCAAAGAACACAAAAATGCTGACTTGAGGGGGTGCATGCACCCCAATGTTTATAGCAGCACTATCAACAATAGTCAATTTATGGAAAGAGTACAAATATTCATTGCCTGATGAATGGATATAAAAGAGGGTGTGTGTGTGTGTGTGTGTGTGTGTGTGTGTCTGTGTGTGTGTGTGTGTGTCTGTGTGTGTTTAATGGAATATTACTCGGTGATGAAAAAGTATGAAATTTTGCCCTTTGCAACAACAGGGATGGAACTAGAGTGTATTATACTAAGAAAAATAAGTTATAGAAAGACAAATATAATTATTTAACTCATATGTGGAACTTAAGAAATAAAAGAGATGAACATAGGGGAAGGGAAGGAGACTCTCAAATACAGAGAATAAACTGAGGGTTGCTGGTGGGGTACTGGGTGGTGGGATGGACCAAATTGGTGATGGTCGTTAAGGAGGGCACTTTTCAACATGAGCACTGGGTTTTACTCCTGAAGCTATGCCAACACTGTATGTTAACTAACTTGAAATGGAAGGAAGGAAGGAAGGAAGGAAGGAAGGAAGGAAGGAAGGAAGAAATCTGAGTGCCTTCCTAGGTAGATGATAATGAAGATCCACCGCCCTCCTCTTACAATAACAAGCTCCCATTAATTAAATGCTTACTGTGTAGCAGACCCAGAGTAAATTGTTTAATAGTAAACGATTGAGTTTCCCAGTAAATCTATGAAGAATGCTATAATTATCTTACTGATGAGGATGAGGATGTTAGTTCACTTATTATCATTCAAAACATATTTTATACTGGCACATTTTCCAACTCTGGGAAGACACATCAGAGAGTTTTTTGTAAAGTACTGGAGGTTGGACCCAGGATTTGAACTCATAATCTTATCTATGATTCCATTATTCGCTCATTGTTAATAGTGGTTAATCTTCAAAACTTTCATGAAATTTCACTTTTAATTAAACTCTGACTTGCAAGTTCAGAGATAAGAGGAGAAAAGAGTTCTCTTCAGGTGAAATATGTTTGTTGGTATCCAAATCACATTTCTTACACCTACAGAGAATCCTACCTGCAGCCATGGGCCCCTATCCCCTGCTGTGCAGAGAATGTGCCATGCAAGTTATGGTCTATATGTGCACTTTTATTTTAAATTTAAAAGGATTTTTAAAGTGGCTAAATACTAAAAATCAAGTTAAAAACATGTTTTAGGTTTTTTTTTCTTTTAACCAATTCATCTGACTCAGTAGACATTTATTAATATTCTTATATCTCCTCTTTGCTGATTTCCTGGAAAGTAATTTCATTTTCTTTTTTTTTTATTTATTTACTTGCATCCAATATGGATAGTCCCACTCCCTAAATAGTTACATTAAATCTGTAAGAGTTACTCCTCTACTGATTCAATGATAACATGCCAGAGTTAAATAAGTTCACTATGACTTAAGGTACCAGAAACGTACAAAGTAGAAATGAACAAAGTAGAATCATTGGTATAAATCTTTCACTTCATTAAGGAACAAAAAGATATAATATATATGATGCAGTAGAGTCCACGAATGACTAATCTGATTTTTAGTTGCTCTTGTGATTGATAGCTGCAGAATCCCACCTTTCTTTTCTCTATTTGTGCACAATGTTCAAACAAATCAATTCTTTATTTATAGAATTTTTTTTCACAACTTTAAAACTGAGAGAAAAAACTAAATGTATATGCCACTGTGCTGTTGCTTTACCATTTAAAAATTTTTTTTTCAACGTTTTTTATTTATTTTGGGACAGAGAGAGACAGAGCATGAACGGGGGAGGGGCAGAGAGAGAGGGAGACACAGAATCGGAAACAGGCTCCAGGCTCCGAGCCATCAGCCCAGAGCCCGACGCGGGGCTCGAACTCACGGACCGCGAGATCATGACCTGGCTGAAGTCGGACGCTTAACCGACTGCGCCACCCAGGCGCCCCTGCTTTACCATCTTAAATACATGTTTTTCATTTGGAAATACTCAGCATTATGGGCTAAAACCTCTGTGGATATTTGGCGAATGATGCCAAAAGTCCAAGACAAATGAAACCTTTCTGTGTGATCCAGTTTTGCATACAATGGAGAGAAAAAAAATTATAGGAAAACAGATCATTATCTAAGTCTTGTATATTACTTGTAACAATAAGATTTGTGATTTTTTTAACTATACAAAAGATGCATTACTGTGTTTTTCTGAAAATGAAAAGTCCCATAGATACTTTTATAACTTCAAGTAGGACAATGTCATCTGAAAAAAAAATGTTCTTATGATAATTTCTAGCCTAGCCATTTAGCTAAGGTTGAAAGTGAACAATACAAGATATTTTTATGTTTATTGAAGTGCTGCCTTTTCACACATGAATTGATACAATTTACTTCATATTGCTTACCTGTTTTAGCTATTTATCATAGTTGGTCAATTCATTTCAAACACAAAAAGTGCTTTTCTCTCTCTGCTCATTTACAGTCTGGGAAACTTATAGATGGTATGAGACACAAGTTGATACAGTTGCTGCTGTTAACAACATCGGTCAATTGTCAACTGTGTGCACAGTATCAGATTGCATTAGGTACCCTGGAAACCTGTAAGAAGATGGATATTGTTTCTGCCCTCAATGAAAGTGCAGTCTAATGAAAATCATATAGCACACTTTTGGAAGCTTAAGATACACTAGAGAAACACATTACAAATATTTCAAGAGCTATAGGCTCAATTGTTAGGCTGATACATAGAAAAATGTCTCTATTTCTTTTGTTCAAAAAAACGTTCATTGGGATTCCATTCCTAATAACCAATAACATTAAGGACAACAGATCATGAAAGACAAAGATGGTTGGCAATGAAAGACTCAATCATCTATAATGATAACATGGTAGTGCAACTTTACAGAAAGCTTAATAAGCCCTGGAACTTTATACACATTGTCTCACTTAATCCTCATGATAACCCTACCCACAGAATTGTCCCCATATTCCACATGAAGTAACCACGGCTTAAAGAAAATCAGTAATTTATTCAGCTCATATAGCTAATAATGGCAGAACTGAACTTGAAAACAAAATGTTCTAACTCCAAATCCAAACTTTATTTCCACACCCAGTCTCTCAGGCCTCTTCACCAAGTCAGTCTAATTATCTGGATTATTTCTCCTTGCTACATTGCCTAAATCTACTCTCTGACTTCGGCCAATTATTATTATCTCCTCCTTCTTCCTGCTAGTCTTTCCCCCCTGTGCTAAACTGTGTGTGATCAATAACCACCACTTCCACCAGATACTGCAGCCTCTACCTTCTGCATGGGCACCAGCCCTGGGCACCTGTGCTTCTGGCTGGAGCACTCAGGGACTCGTCCAATCCTCCAGCTCTGCGTTTCTGGCCTTCTCTTCCTCGGCTCCTCCTAAACTCCCTTTACTCACCAAATACATTTTGAAGCTGAGACTGATACAATCCCCAGTCTATAAAACTCCTCTTTCTCACCTTTATTTGTATAGTTGCCATCAATTTTCAAGGGACAATTCAAGAGAAAGGGAAGGAGCATTAATCGAGCAGCTTCTGTGCCTGTGAACTAGCATTAACCAAGACAACCTCTGCCGGGTCTTTTGCATATTACTTGGTTTTATTTCCAGGAAATCTTTTAAGTTTATTTATTTTGAGAGAGAGAAAGAGAGAGTGTGTGTGCACACAAGTGGGGGGAGAGGCAGAAAGAGAGGGAGAGACAGAATCCCAACCATGTTCCCCACTGTCAGCACAGAGCCCATCATGGGGTTCCAACCCAAGAACCGTGAGATTATGACCTGAGCCAAAATCAAAAGTCGGACACTTGACTGAGCCACCCAGGTGCCCCTGTTTCCAGTAAATATTTAAAACTTAGGTAATTGCTCACTCTCCTGGGTGTTTATGGTATTTATTGATTCGATTTAACCAATGTTTGTCTAGTGCTCATTTTATATCAGGCACTGTGTGGGCTGCTGATTAGAAAATGATGAGAGGAAGGGTGACTGGGTGGCTTAGGCCGTTGAGCGTCCCGACTTTGGCTCAGGTCATGATCTCAGGGCTCGTGGGTCAAGCCCCACAATGGGTTCACTTCTGTCAGCGCAGAGCCCACTTCAGATTCTCTGTCCTCCTCTCTCTCTACCCCTCCCCTGCTCATGCTCTTTTCTCAATAATAAATAAAAACACTTTTTAAATTTTTGAAAAAAAGAAATGATGAGAGGAAAGGTCTCTAACCTCATGAGCTTCACAGCTATGAGAAGAAAGTCAACAGGCAAATATATCACTGTGTAATAAGAAATAATGACAGTTATGTATAGGGCCATTAGCACATATGGGAGGGACACCACACTCAGAAGGGAATAGGAAGGGTAGAGTGAGAGACAAAATTTTCCAAGAAAGTTATATGTAGGCGGTCTCTAAATTAGTAATATGGTAAGCCAAAGCATGTAGGTGGTGGGGCAGAACACTCTAGGCTAAGTGACACCATCTTCAGAATGGCTGTGTGTATGGGGTGGGGTGCCTGGGTGCCTCAGTTAAGCTCAGGTCATGATCTCATGGTTTGTCGGTTCGAGCCCCATGTCACGCTTTATGCTGACAGCTCAGAGCCTGGAACCTGCTTCAGATTCTGTGTCCACCTCTCTCTGTTCCTCTCCCACTTGCAGTCTCTCTCTCTGTCTCTCAAAGAAAAAAAAAAAAAAAGAAAACTCTTACGAATGGCTGTGTGTAATTGGAACACAGAGTGGTAAAGCCCAGATGGAAACAAGGTGGGAGGCAGAAGGAGAAAGGAAGTTTTAAGGGGCTCTCTGTGCCATGCAAAGTGCTTAGATTTTAATCTCAAGGCAGCTAGGAGGCATTAAGAATTTATTTTTTAGCTAAGCAGGTCTGGATTTATATTTAGGAAGAGGTATGGAGACAGAAAAGTTGGAAGAGGGTTTTAGGCAGATACATTGCAGTATATCCAGGGAAAAGATGACAAGGGTTTGAACTAGTGATAGCAAAAAGTACTTTGACTTAAGAGATAGATTTTAAATATTTTAAGGAAAGAGTTCATTCATTTTTAGATGAAGGGAAAGGGGGACTGTGGAGTAGTGGGATCCAGACTGATGCCTTGGTGTCTGCCTTGAACAGAAAGAATCAGGAAGAGTAGCTTTGGTGGGATGGAGAAGGGTGCAGCAGGTTATAGCTTGAGGTGCCTAGCAAGCTTCCAAATAGGGATACCCAGTATACATATGGGTATGAATCAGTTGGGAAGGATCACATGTTCTCTAGTATTGTATTTACCATTTCATGGGCACCTTTTACCTGACCAAGATTTTTTTTAATAATTATTTCTTTTTTAAATTTTAATTCCAATATAGCTAATATACAGTGTTATATTAGTTTCAGGTGTATAATATAGGGATTCAACAGCTCCATTCATTACCGGTGCTCATCACAAGTGCCCTCCTTAATCCTTATCAACTATTTCACACATCGCCCCATGCACTCCCCCCCCATACCAACTTTTTGTTTTGTTTTGTTTTGTTTTAATCCCTTGAGCAAAGAAGGTATTGTCTTACAATTCTTTGCGTTCATCACAGGCCAAGCACAATATATTTTGTATAAGTGGGAGCTCTGCAAAGATTTGTTTCTTGACAAATGGATTGACTGATTGCTATGGGTTGAGTCTCATACATATTAAGTGAGGTTGGATAAAGTTTGCCCCGGAAGGCTTTTATAGAGGTTTTATGTGGGAAGGTTAGAAGAGCAGCAGCATAGCACATTTATGTAAACCTTCTACTCTAAGTATTTATGTGTACCCTAAATACTTGGTATCCTGGAAACTATTACTTATATATTTTTGAGACTAAAGATTCTGCTGCACTCCATTTTAGCCCCAGTTAATTTCATGGTATATGGTAGGTATTCAACAAATACTTGTTGAATAAATGTACAAATTACAATCACCAAGTCACAGTTTATGTATCACAATCACTAGGTTATAGTTTATGTAAACAGTTATGTGCACAGTTTATATACTACAATTGTAAATCTTGAAAGCCCATATTTAATAACAGTTACGTTAAATAATAGATGGAGTTTATGTAATTTTTACCATCCAGTAATCACAAAGTATCTTTGTTTGCTATCTTTGTGATATATTTGTAGTTGGAGTCTGTCCCTTTATATCTGAGCAATTCTGCCTCCATCTGCTAGTGATACCAGATGGAGGAGAGGCAGGGAGACCAAGAGATTAATGAAGCAACTCATCAAGTTGTGCGAAAGGCAAAAATATATAAGAAAATAAAATCTGTTGAAATGCCCTTTCCAAAGAGTGATAGTTGCATATTGTATAAGTTTAAAGTTTCTGGAGAAAAAAAAAATAGAGGAAACTTCTGGAAGATAAAATTGCTAATGACTTATAAAGATGTCCATTTTGAAAAAACACAGGGTATCATCTCCCCAGTGTATATGTTACAACCTGGTAGCAAAGGACATTAACTCTTTCTGACCATAAGGGTGAAATTAACTACACTGGGGAGTACAGAGTCCATTAGTGAAAATGGTTCCCCAAGGCTCTTAGTTGGTGATGGACGCAGACACCATGAAATAAGGGTGCAAGCGGGGCGCCTGGGTGGCGCAGTCAGTTAAGCGTCCGACTTCAGCCAGGTCACGATCTCGCGGTCCGTGAGTTCGAGCCCCGCGTCAGGCTCTGGGCTGATGGCTCAGAGCCTGGAGCCTGTTTCCAATTCTGTGTCTCCCTCTCTCTCTGCCCCTCCCCCGTTCATGCTGTGTCTCTCTCTGTCCCAAAAATAAATAAACGTTGAAAAAAAAATTAAAAAAAAAAAAATAAGGGTGCAAGCTAGTTTAAAAAAAAAAGTTGGTACTTCCGAGCAGGGATATTACTTGTAATTTATACGAGGAATGAAAAGGCAAAATCAGGTGAATTCTGCTGGATCTTTCAATTCTTTGGAAAGCAGTAGTAAAAATGGGAGGTGGGGGGATCCCATACACAATATTTTAGGGTAGTACCATACCTCAGCCAGTGGGAAGCAAAAAGGAAAATGTCCCTCAAAGAATGCTCTAATGCAATAAGCTATATAATACAACCCACCATACAAAATATATTCCAGAAGAAATTAATTCATTTAAGATGGCAGTAACTTATAAAATTCCATGACAAAGAAATGATATTGGTAATATTACAAATAAAAAATATGGAATGAGAAGATATGTTTAAGTAACAATCATAAGAAATGAATAAATCTGCATATCAGCCCAAACAAATGTCATTAAGAAAGTAATCATGGAAACATATTTATTAGAATCAGCGGACTCTCTAAAGAAAATTCCTATGTGCTTGGCTCCTTCTAAGGCAAATGCCATGTAGACGTGTAACTGGCAGTCAAATTCTCCCTGGGCCTAACTTTACTTTTCTTTACATTAAATTTCTCAAGATCAATTTCTTGTTTTTGTTAAAAATATACCAATCCTAGTAAGAATTCTGAGTTCAAATTCTTTAGTGAGCCTGGCTGAGTGGGCAGAATATAAGATTTTTGATATGCAAATAATTTTATTCAGTAACAGTCACAATCAGGTCAGACCTGAAAAGAGATATAGGGGGGAAAAAAGCACAGAGTTAAGGTATGGTATTAGGGCTTTCTTGCTGGATATTTTAGGAACACATTCTTGCTTTTTTGCTTCTTATAGGAATTGGAGTCATTATGAATGATCTGTATTCAGATCACTATGTATCAGTCATCATGCTTATTAATAAATATATGTAGCTTAGATCTTAAGTTTTCATATCTGTGTAAAGATTAGAAAGGAAGTCTTCTTGTGGATGATTGGGCAAAGAGAGTGTCCAAATATTACCCATATTATAGGTAAGTACGGCTGTGCATGTACTCAAAACTTTTTATCTACTCCCCAGAATTTCCCAAAGCCCTTGTGTTAGGCATGTCCATGTGAAAGTTCTGGAAAAAAAGCCTGCAAACAGATGTGGCATATATCATTTCGGAGCCAACGCATTTAAGTGCTGTTGGACTACCTTCTTTCCACCGTGCTCTCTTTCTTGCTATAACAGACTTGGAGGCCATGTGTAACAGATGCTGAAGCTATAAAATGGTGGCACCTTCCTCAGTCCCACTGGACATGTAGTTTCAGTGAGAAATGAACTAAATTGGGATAAGCTGCTGAGATTCAAGCATCTGTTACTGTAGCTTGACAATTTCTGGATGTCAACCAGAGATTATCCTGAAATGATAGAGGAGGTGTTGATATGAAATATAGAGGTTATTAAATATCAGTTCAAACATTTCTTGACTTCTAGGAACCATGCATATCAATTCTGAAGTATTACTACATATTATACAAATTTAACATTCAGTTCCTACCTGGTTGGTGACCACCTCTATTCATGAGAAGATAAATGAAGGTTCTGTAGCTCCAATAGTGACATTTTCTCATGAATTCTTTCCATTCTCTTCAAGAGATTTCTAGTTTTCCAGGCTGCAGAAAAATCTAGAGTGAAGATAATGAGGATTAAGGTCAGTACCCCTTGTTTTTATAAGCCCTGAGGTGGCTAACTTCGTATCTATAATTTCAGATAGTTTTTCTAAAAAATGACTCTCCCAAGTTGAATAAACCTCAAGTCTCACAAAAATCTGAATCCAGTCCTACAAAGTCTTTCATATTACAACCTCTTAACCTCGCACTATCCATTAGTTTTTTTTTGTTTGTTTGTTTTGTTTTTAACCACTTATTTATCACACTCTCCAAAAGTAAACTAGATAAAAAGTCCTTCTGTTGTTAAGGCCTGGGAAATAATGTGTATTTTTCTCCTTTAGGCAAGTTAAACTCAAGAGACGTCTCTTGTGGTTGAGTGTCTGAGCCACTGCTTTTCCTATCTGTAGCCATTTTTAGTAGCTCTTATTTACACATACAGACTGGCACCTTTGTATTTACGTACACACGGAAACACATGCACACACCCATAGACTTATGAGTATACACAGGAAGTACATTTTATGATGTGTTGTGTTTTTTTCCATGTACTAGGATGATTTTGTAACAGAGAACTTTATTACATCTCAATATCAGGTGAATGAGGCCAATAGCTACAGATTTTCTGACATACAAGTCAGCCATTTTCATGAGGTCCAGCTCATCTCACAGGCATGTTGTAATCTGAGGGAAATTAGCTAACCACTTAAAAAAAACCTGTTCTGATGGGTTTTTTTGGAGTTCCAAGTCCCTGACCCTTCAAATAGAAGGAAACCAATGTCTGTATGATAACAGTGGCTTTCCTCTTTTCCAATGTATTTTACTTTGTGAATCATGAGGGTTGTATCATGACAGTGGCTGACACTTTCACAGGGAGACTGAGCTGCAATGTGTATTCTGGCTAGCAGAAGAGCAGCAGGAGGGGAGAGAAGAGGCCAGGAAAAGTATAGTTGATAATTATGCATGCAGGTAGTATGTGAGGAAATCTTTCCAAAGCTATGATAAAGTACTTCATTCTTTATTTAAACTCTCATAATCACTCTTCTTCTTTATCTAAAGAACCACATTTTTAGAAGAAGCAAAATTCTAAAAAAAAAAAGTCAGCTTTCAAGTTTGTTTTTTATCCCCTCTAAATGTGGGAAAGAAGGGAGAGTAGGAGGTTTGAAATTACTATAAATGGGGCTTTTAACCTAAAAGTTGATTCCTCAACAGAACAGTTGAGATAGTTAATTCAAAGTATAAAGCAGAAGATTGTTTTCTTCTTGAAATTTTAGTGGTACTGAATGCCTGTTTCTCAACTTTATCAGTCTGTTAAATATATTCATTAATATGTTGCCCTACACAGGTCAGAAAATTTTATAAGAACAAGTATCTTGAGAGGTAATCCTTTGTTCCTGAAACTATTTGAAGGAATAAATAGTATACTCAGAAAATTAAAAATATCCTTCTCTCTTGACTTTTCTTAGCACCAGGGATACAGAAATTAATAAAATACAGGGAATCTGCAGTCAAACAGATGGAACAGAATGTAATCAATCTGTTGTAATGCTATGTAGTAAGTATTATAATGGAGCCATGCACATAAGCAATGTGAAAACTCTTACAGAGCATGCTCCTTTGACTCTAGAAGGCCATTCAGAAATTCTGCTGGCAGAAAAGGCGATTAGGGCACACCAGGCGGAGGAATTTGAGAATTGTGAGTCGTCTGATATCTGGAAAATTGGAATTGGGAGTTTTGAAGGCAGGAGAGAGCTGGAAAAGTAGGAACTGGCAAAATGATTAAGGATTTTTTTTTTCCTATTAAGTGAAAGGATTTTGACTATCCTATAGGAATGGGAACCCAACTAAAGAGTAGATTTGCATTTTAGATTTACAGCTAGGAACAGAAAGACGGTGACACACATTTCTGACCCCAAGAATTTTATAAACTAACTGAGGAAAATAAACAAGTAGACAGATGATCAGGATATAAGGTAAGATGAATGTAAAAGGGCTGTACACAAAAACTACCATGACTGATGTTTAATTTGTGACTTTTGATTACCAGCCTCTGAGGCATCCCCTTCCAATTTCCCCCAAAAGTTAAAACATGACAACACTGAAAATGAATAATATTAATCATTTAACATAAATATAAATTAATATAATAATCTAGCATGTCTTATGGCTCTGGCACCATTCTGGGTGATTAAGACAAAAAGTCTATTGTGTCAATTTCAGAAATAATCATTTACATTTGAAAATTAAGGTCTATTGAAATGAACTAAGTGTATAAGAATTCTTATTCTTCTTACATGCAACTGAGAACATTGCTAGTGAGAGCACTAAAAGATACTCGCTGTAAGGATATTAGGTAACTTATGAATCAACAGGAAAAACTGGGAATCAGCTCAGTAAATGAGTAAAAACCAAAGGAGGCTAGGTAGCAAGAGTCCAGGCTGAGCAATGCCTCAGAAATTATCTTTTGGATTGCTAACACTGAAAATTTGCTGCTGCCACTATTGGACTCTTAATGCCACTGTGAATGACTTACTTGTCTCTGGTGCATCACTCTTACAGAATTAAAAGTACTAGCATGAGCATCAAATGGCTGACTATATGCCAGAAACTGGGGTGAAACTTATTTGATTCCTCTAAATTTTGTGTTGGGACATGAGTCCATATCTCAAAGCATGACTTGGCCAAAGGTTATTTCCCCAAGAAAGGGCATTCAGATGATTTAGAGACAAAAGCAAACATAAGAACCTGACAAATGTTCACCTACATCCTTTTTCTGATACCAACACTTCTTATTCCCACCAAAAGTGGCTCAATTCTAACATAAGTATTCTTTATAACAACCAGAAAAAGTATACATACAAATTTCTAAAGGAAATAATTCCAAGTCTCATTAGTTACTACATCCTACTTGGAGCCCAGGATTACTGTACAGTGTGCATTACTCTGTAGTTCTATAATGATATTACATTAATATTTTATATATAAGGACTAGGGGAAATGGAGAGGAAGGAAAGACATATTAATGAAACTATGCAAATATATTTGTGACACAACAATGAAAACAATATGGGTAGAGGTTATGATCTTTATTTTTGCATGCATAGTTGACTCTCAAACAATGTGGGAGTTAGAAGGACAGACCCCCTACAAAGTAAAAAAATCCCTGTATAACTTTTGACTCCCCCACAACTTAACTTCTAATAGCCTAGCACTGACCAGAAGCCTTACTGATAATATAAATAGTTGCTAACATAAACAGTTGATTAATACATATTTTGTATGTAATATATACTGTATTCTTATCATTAAGTAAGCTAGAGAAAAGAAAATGTTAAGAAAATCATAAGCGAGAATTCATTTGCAGTACTGTACTATAAACAATCTGTGTATAAATGGACCCACACAGTTGTAAACCATGTTGTTCAAAGGTCAACTGTATTTATAAGGCCATAGTTAGAATGTATGACTGCTTCCTATACCACCTATAAGTGTACCCTATGTCTTCAGCTAACACATCACTAAAACAGATAAGACAAATTTAGGATAAAACTGGTCACAAGAGGGTCGTCTGGGTGGCTCAGTTGGTTAAGCGTCTGACTTCAGCTCAGGTCACAATCTCATGGTTTGTGAGTTTGAGCCCTGTATTGGGCTCTGCACTGACAAGGCACTATCCTCAAAAAAAAAAAAAAATGACCACATAATCCAAAAATTCCACTTCTAGGTATTTATAATCAATCAATCAATCAATCAATCCATCATTATATCCAAGAAATATCCACACCACCATTTCCCTTGAGGCATTACTCACAATAGCCAATAACATGGAAATAACCTGAATGTGTAAGACATAGTTGATATATAGTTGATACCTCTTTCTCAGCATCAACATTTCAGAAGAAGCAGCTATTAGTTTCTTACAGCAACAGTACCAGAAGTTTTTACTGAATTTTTCCTCTGTTTGCCCCCTTTTTGTTTCATGCTGCCGAGATTTCTCCCATGCGTTAAGCTGGGAATCTCCAAACTTCCTTTGGTTAATAAGTCTCCATCAAGAGGAAACAGAGCATCGGAGAATATGAATAGAGTTCCAGTCATCTCTGGAACATCTCCATATAGTTCTATGTGTAGGGCTAAAGTTAATGAAAGACTACTGCAACATTTTACAAGCAGGAAGTTGTGTTTCTTGGGAATGAATGTTTGGGTAAACCTACCAGGTGAAATGTCCATATTTTCATTCTCAATGTTCGTTTCCTCACTATCCAGGAAAGCCAACAACACATATGCTGGTATTTTGTGATGACAGCACTCTTACTTTGGGTAGCAAGCTCTTTATTGACTAAATCACTATTAACTGATAGCCTGGCATAATTGGTTGGGTTACAAAGCCTTTATTTTAACATCATTGAATTTTCCTTTGGATAATATAAGGAACAAAACAGGTCTTTTTTTTTTTTTTTTTCCAAAACAGGTGTTTTTGATCACAGTACAAGCAGTGATTCAGGAACCCATGATGCTCTTTTCATCTTGTGGCTCAGCCATTTTTAGCATATGTTTTCCAAGGTGGCCAAAGAAGAGAAAGATCATAGGACAGTGCATGGTACACACCTAAGAGTTGGCAATCACTTTTACTCAGATTTCATTGGTCAAAATTCAGTCCTGTGCTCCAATTAACTGTGCAAGGGAGGCTGGGAAATATAGACTGTGTCCTAGAGAAACAGGAAATAGGTTTGGTGAAAAGCCAGACAGTCTCTGACACAGAGACTTTCTGCAAATAGAATTTATAGGGTTTCATATTTCATAAGATGTACTGGGGTAAGAGAAAGCAATAAAAAATATCTTCTAAACTTTTAATATGGAAAACCATTTAGATGGTAATGAATCTATGGACGTTTGGGAATATAGAAAAAGAAACAAGATTGAAGAGAGAGGAAATGGTAAATAAAAACACAGTGAATTCCACTTTAGTGTATGATTTAAAAAAATATTTTAGGTCTTCCAAGCCTAGCATGCTTTTGGAAATTTAGGAGGCATATTGTATACTTAAAGATATAACTTAGAGGTATAGATTTTTTATTCTTCAAAACAGTTAGTGGCAATAAAGGTCATTAGATTGACCTGGGACAGAGCTTAAATAGAAAAAGAGATAAAAAACAAAACAAAACAAAACATTGTGTGTAATATAATATCTGCCTTAGTACAAACTAATAGAAACACAGAGATGAGTATAAAAAGTTTTTGCTTCAAGAAGCTCACAGGTGGATAGATAGAAATGATCAAGGATATTATTGAGTGATAAAGGTTATAAAAGATAAATATGAAATGGGAAAATAAAGGAAGGTCAACATTCAACAAATTTTACTGATTGAATGTATAAATTATATCCAAATATATCATGCAAAAAAATTCTATTTCTTAATGGCATTTGTCTCTCAACTCTTACATAAAAAGGTGACAAATCCTCCTGTAATTACACAGAAAAGACTTCTGTCTCCATTACTACACATTTACCTTTATTAAGTGCATACTATGTGTAAGGCATCGTGTTGCGTTATGTGTTTTCTTCTCATTGAAGTCTCATAATAATATTATATGACAAGGATTGTTCTTTTCATTAAATTCACCAAAGATATGTATTGTTTCCAAATACAGAATGGAAAACTGGGGTAGCAGAGAGATTATCTAACTTGTCATGGGAACCTATATCTGTCATGCTTTTTACCACCTCACAGTATCTAGCTTTGTTCTTTTTGAAGAATAATTAGAAATATCAATATGACTTACTCATTAGTTATCTGCAAATTAACAGGAAAAGTGAGAGCTGGTGCCATGGAATTAAATAGACAGGTATATTTTACCAAAATTAGGAAAATAGTATAAGCATTTTTTGGCAGCCCAGCATAGAAGCACAAGTGAATAACTGCTGTTGTAAAATACTTAATATTTGCAAATTTACCATAGACTAATAAAATAAGAGAATTTTAAAAATAAACACTTAAAAATTTGCATATATAACTGATGAGTATTAAAGAGATATTAAAAAATTTTTTTTTAACATTTATTCATTTTTGAGACAGAGAGAGACAGAGCATGAATGGGGGAGGGTCAGAGAGAGAGGGAGACACAGAATCTGAAACAGGCTCCAGGCTCTGAGCTGTCAGCACAGAGCCCAACGCGGGGCTTGAACTCACGGACCATGAGATCATGACCTGAGCCGAAGTCAGACGCTCAACCGACTGAGCCACCCAGGTGCCCCAAATATTAAAGAGATATTTAAATGGCATTAGCTACATTGTATTAAGTGAGAATGTCAAAATAAATCTGAGGCATTTATTTTTCTAGAAAAATGAAAAACTATTGAAAATTAACTTAAATTTTACAAAAGATTTTATATCTTCTTATATCTCTATTTTTTCTAATTTTATACCTGAATATACATTAGGCTTAAAATTTATATATATATATATATATATATATATATATATATATATATATATACTAGTTCTGTATACTTTATAAACACAATTATATAACTATGTGTCTTTTGTCTCTGTCTCTCCTTTCTTCTCTCAAATATATGCAAAAGGCAAATACATCAGGTAAATGTACAAAAATCTTACAATCTCTAAGAAAACCAAAAAGAATGTTTAATTTCCCTTTTATATCTTATATTTTTTAAATTATTATAAGAATGTGAATCACTTATATAAGGTGAAACTTTTATTTTGAAGTAAAAAAATTCAGATACTGTTTTAACAAAATAAAGAAGATATAATTAAATATGTGAAAGTAGGTAATGAAACTAATGAAAGTACACAGTGTCTTAATAAAAGTCAGCAGCTGGGGCAGAAATTACCATGCCAGAGAAACTGAAAATAGCTTTAGGATTTCTATCCTTGGGATATGAAACAATATAAGTAATGCCTTTGCACTATTTCCTGCAATTAATGAAATAAGTTTTAATTGTTCCTTGGACATCTGGATATATAAGGCACCTTTGGGGGTGTCAAGTTAACTTGATTTAAATTAAATTATGATCAAGAAGAGAAATGCTTTATTCTGCATATTTTTAGAAGATTTATATACAAATACATCTTGTTACATACAGTATTTCTTCTTTAATAGTATTATTTCAAAGTCCTTTAACTAAATATAATAGCCATAATTCAAAGTGACCACAGATGTGGCATGGCATTGGTTCATTTTGTTGTTCCATTGGGAACTTTAAAGACTAAATTCTTTCTCACAAGCGCAACTTTTGTTTTAGCATCTTGAAATCTTTCACATGCTTTTTGAAAGATAATCATATCAATAACAAATTTTTCTTCACAGTGTTTTTTATATGTTTCTTGAGCCCTAAGAGGAAAAAAAGTAATAGAATGAGATATTTTTAAATGACTAAAAGTATAACATTTATTCAGGGTGTTAATATAAAAGTAGATGCCTTTAAAATAGACATATACAAATGGGAAAAAATTAGAACTCCACTTATTTCATAAAATTTTATTATATCAATAATATCCATAATTTATTCAATAATATGCATATCAGGCTAATGTTTCTAAGATTTCTCTTGGCTGTAACATAATTCCCATAAGCCCTGGTATAGATTCCCAAAAAAGCATCGAAATCAGACTATGCTCTGATTTGCAAAACTTTTACTGAAGGCTCACTAAATCCAAGCTTCTTCTAGGACTCCATTATGGACTGAATTGTGTCCCCATTTCCAACCCCCAAATTCATGTTGAAGTCCTAAACTCTAGTACCTTAGAATGTTTCCGTATTTGGAGATAGGGTCTTTAGAGGTAATTCAGTTTAAATGATATCATTCAGATGGTATTCCACTTTTCAGGCAGAAAGTAAAAGGGAAGAACATTTTGTTCACATATATTTGTTTAGATAGCACGAACAGCGAAAATAAAGGCAAAGATGACAGCATAGCTTGGCATGCTCTGAGAAGTGACAACACTCTAATTTCTGGGTCATGAAGTTCTGGGAAAGAGAACAGTGGAACAGATAAGCCTGGAGAAACAGACTTAGAGCAAGCAGATCATGGAACCCTTCATTTGTATTCAGATATACTCAGAAATCTGGACTTGACGAGAAGAAAGGCAAAGTCTACAAAGTCTGCCTTATTGACTATGTGATTTTTGCACAAGTTATTTAAGTTCTCTTTGCCTCAATTTCTTCATTTTTAAAAAGGGGATATCCAATTCACGGGGGTTAGTAAAAGACTAAATGAGTTAATACATATAAAATCCTTAGAACAGTGTGTCATTTAAGAATTCCTTTTTGTAAAAATTTTTAATGTTTGTTTGTTTATTTATTTATTTATTTATTTATTTTTAATTTTTTAAAATGTTTATTTATTCTTGAGAGAGAGAGACAGAGTGTGAGCAGGGGAAGGGCAGATAGAGAGGAAGACACAGAATCTGAAGCAGGCTCCAGGCTCTGAGCTGTCAGCACGAGACTAACGCAGGGCTCAAACTCAGAAACTGAGAGATCATGATCTGAGCTGAATTGAAGTTGGACGCTTAACTGACTGAGCCATCTAGGCACTCCAATGTTTATTTATTTTTGGAGAGAGACAGAGCACGAGCAGGGAAGGGGCAGACATAGGGAGACATAGAATCTGAAGCAAGATTCAGGCTCTGAGCTGTCAGCACAAGGCCCTATGCGGGGCTAGAACTCATAGACTGTGAGATCATGACCTGCCAAAATCAGATTCTTAACTGACTGAGCCATCCAGGTGCACTGATACTTAATAACTCCTTTTATTGGATAGATATTAGTGGTATTCGTCAGCATAGGAAACACAGGAAGAACAGCCAGATGAAGAGAAAGATTGGAATTCTCTTTTGGTAACGTTATGTTTAAGGAGCGTGGCTATCGATGTGGTAATGACCAAGAGCGAGAAGGAATGGCTTATGGTTTAAGAGAAAGGTAGTAAAGCTATTCTGCTTGGGATTGGGATCCAGATCTGCAGCTTATTGATTGCGTGATTTGGGGCAAATTATTTGAACTCTATCTGAATCATTTTCTTCATCTTTAAAAAGGGACAGACTAACTCATACGGTTTAGTAAGAAGTAAATAAGCAAATACATTTAAAATCCTTAGAGGTTGGGGCGCCTGGGTGGCGCAGTCGGTTAAGCGTCCGACTTCAGCCAGGTCACGATCTCGCGGTCCGTGAGTTCGAGCCCCGCGTCAGGCTCTGAGCTGATGGCTCGGAGCCTGGAGCCTGTTTCCGATTCTGTGTCTCCTTCTCTCGCTGCCCCTCCCCCATTCATGCTCTGTCTCTCTCTGTCCCAAAAATAAATAAACATTAAAATCCTTAGAGGAATGCCTGAATTTAATACTCCATGAAAATAGCTATAACTATTTTGAGTTTGGATCTCTGGAGAGTAGCTATATCTGGACAAGTAGCAGAGTAGAAGTCATGGCAAAAGAGACCTTGCAAATGTAATTAATAGTAGTAGTTAAGTATAATAAATGTATTAAATAGATAACAATTATAAACTATGGACAAAATGTAACAAAACAAAACAAAACAAAAACTATTAAAAAGCACTGAAGAGTAAGAGAAACATAATGACCTATTATATTTATATATACCAGGATCAAACAATTGGAAAGCAAAACTAAGAAAGAATTCTATTTACAATAGCATCAAAAAAATAAAAACAAACAAACACTTAGATGTAAGTTTAACAAAAGATATACAAGATGGGGGGGCACCTGGGTGGCTCAGTGGGTTAAGCATCTGACTTCGGCTCAGGTCATGATCTAATGGTTCCTGAGTTCAGGGCCCCGCCTCTGGCTCTGTGCGGACAGCTTAGAGCCCAGAGCCTGCTTCCGAGTCTCCCAATCTCTCTGCCCCTCCCCCTGCTCACGCACTCTTCTCTCTCTCAAAAATAAATAAACCTAAAAAGATTTTTTAAAAAGATGTACAAGGCTTATGCCTGAAAATAATAAAATATTGCTGAAAAAAGTAAAAATGATCTAAATTAATGTTAAGTTCTACCATTTCAAGGACTGGGAGACAATATTATCATGATGTCAATTCTCCCCAAATTTATCTATAGATTCAATGCAATCCCAATTAATATGTCAAGAGTCTTTTGCATAGAAATTAACATTTAAATTTGTCTTAAATAGAAAAAATGAAATATGGCCTTTTGTAGCAACGTGGATGGAACTGGAGAGTGTGATGCTAAGTGAAATAAGCCATACAGAGAAAGACAGATACCATATGGTTTCACTCTTATGTGGATCCTGAGAAACTTAACAGGAACCCATGGGGGAGGGGAAGGAAAAAAAAAAAAAAAGAGGTTAGAGTGGGAGAGAGCCAAAGCATAAGAGACTGTTAAAAACTGAGAACAAACTGAGGGTTGATGGGGGGTGGGAGGGAGGGGAGGGTGGGTGATGGGTATTGAGGAGGGCACCTTTTGGGATGAGCACTGGGTGTTGTATGGAAACCAATTTGTCAATAAATTTCATATATAAAAAAAAAATCTGGATTAAGGAAAAAAAATAAATAAATAAATTTGTCTTAAATATATAGAAGATTAAATTTAGATTAAAATTTATTTTAAATGTATTAAATTTAGGTACTTTGAATTTATTAAAATTTGAATTATATGGCAATGCAAAGGTCCTAGACTAACCAAAGCAAACTTGGGAAGGAACAACAAAGAGTTTGGATTTTTCTACTGCTGTATAACACATTACCATAAATGTATTGGCTGACAACAACCACCATTTTATTATCTCACGGTTTTCATGGATCAAAAGTCCAGGCACAGCATGGATCATCATCTGGGTTTTCTGCTTCGGTTCTCACAAGGCTGAAATCAAGGTGTCAGCCAGGGCTGTGGTTCTGATCCAGATTGTGAGGTCCTCTTTCCAAAATTGTTGGTTGTTGTCAGAATTCATTTCCTTCTCACTTTTCCACATAACCCCCTCCAGCTTCAAGTCAGCAATATCATATCAAATCCTTCTACTCTGAATCTCTCTTTCTTTTTTGTCCCTACATGTGAAGTCTCATGTGATGCACTGGACCCACCTGCATAATATAGGATAATTTCTCTATTTAAAGGTTGATGAATTAGTACTCTTAATTACATATGCAAAGTTCTTGTTGCCATGTATGTACTTTTGTGAGTAAAAGGAAAAATAGTAAGCAACTAAAGGAGCAGCTCAAGTTGGAGGCCATATAATTAATATTAGTGTAAATCTACAAATTAGTAATCTCTTTCAGCCATTTTAACCGGAATGCAAGAAGTAAAGATAGTTGGATTATTCCAAGGTGGCAGTTGGGGTAGTTAACATTGTGGAGGCAATGAAAGGACTTCAGAGAAACTGAATGAAATGGAGAAAAGAATAACTGATATGAACTCTGGATGATACACCAAAAATGAAAAGAAAAGAAGTCTATAAGGAAGTTTATTTGAGGGCTGAGTGTCACAATATATTTGAACAAGCGTGTAGTGAAAGTAACAGAAGAAAAGAATTGAAAAGACAGAATTACCCACAAACAAGTATACAAGAACTTAAAATTTAAGAGGTCGGGCAGTTCCAAGTGACAAGGAGGCTTTTACATGTCTATGGAAATGAGTTTACAGGTTGTTGAAATCCAAAAATGTTTGTTAGGCAACTGGGAGGTTTGTTCTTATGAATTTGGAAGTTCACTGTGATTATAGCTGAAGTTGGATGGAGAAAAGCCTTACAAACCAGAATATAAACACACAGTGAATGAAGAGCGTAGTCTAGGAGGTAAACTGATGACCAAACAAAAGACCTTATGTGCCAGGTCTTCCATGCTAATTGATACTCTACTGGACCCTGTTGTTCTGTCCTGAACAGTATCATCACTTTTTTAGAGTGTGAACAAGAATATTTTAGAAAGCTCATGACCAGCTTTTACCTGATATATAATAAATTCTTTCATTTCAATGTCTCTTTTTCATTCACTCTTAAATACCCTTGGGGGCATTTTATCAACTTTCTAAACTAGAGCTGTATGGTTTCGCTTTCTTTTTTCATTCATCCTCATTCCACAGCAGGATCAGAAACTGCATTCTCAGTAATGACTTCACCAGTTATTGAGATTCATCAAAATGCTTTTAGGTCAAGTGGTTTGATACTCTAGTGAAGAATCAACCAAGAGAAAAAGAGCCAAAAAACCGCTTAAGTCTCTAGAAAGATTTTACTTTTTTGACTCACAGCTCTTTTCTGCATGTTGATACAAAATCTTCACTTAGAAACATTTATAATAAAACTCAGTAATGCCTTTTAGGACATATTACCTACATAACCAGAACATTGCCTTATTCTTGTATGTTTTCAAGGATAAGGATAATATCTTTGCAGCAGCTTGCAAGAGAAGATAATTCAGTTAAGATACATTAGGAAGCTCATTTGACTCTGTATCCTCTACAAATTAATGATGGCCAGACATTCAATTTACTCTGATAAAACTAAGCTGATTGAATTTCTGTAACACTGATTTGTACTAGGTTTGTATTTTGACATACCAGTTTTCATTCTCTTTCCAAAATATATTTTTTATTATAATTATAAAAATTTCCAAAAATCATACACACACACACACACACACACACACACACACACACAGAGTATACATTAAGGAAAATGTTTTTAAATTTTGGAAGAGAAAAATATGAAATATTTTTCATACCTAAAAAGGTATGTAAAGAACCTCAGTAATAGTTCAAAAATTGCTTATAACTAGGAAAAAGCTAGTTATGCTCCTATCTAGCACAAACTATTTTTAAATTTTATTTATTTATTTAGAGAGAGGGATAAAGAGAGGGGAGAGAGAGAGAGAGAGAACACGAGCGGGTGAGGGTCAAAGAGAGAAGGAGAGGGAAAGAATCTTAGACTGTCTGCCAGCACAGAGCTCAAAGCAGGGCTCCAAATCATGAACTGTGAGGTCATGATCTGAGCTGAAATCAAGAGCCTGATGTTTAACTTGCTGAGCCACCCAGACACCCCATGGTTTTTAATTATGGCAGTTAAAAACGTAAATGATTTATTTATTCTATAACTGGAAGTTGTACCTTTCAATCCCTTTCACCTATTTCACCCCTCCCCCAACCGACCTTCCCTCTGGCAACACAGAGATGAAAAATACAGCATCAGGAATACAGTCAATACTATTGTAATAATGTTATACGATGACAGAAGGTAACTACATTTAAGGTGGTGAGCAATGAGTAATTTATAGAATTGTCAAATCACTATGCTGTATACCTGAAACTAATATGGCTTTGTATGTAAACTATACTCCAATAATATTTTTTTAAATGTAGATGAAATAAGCAGCTATATGGATCTCTAAGTATTTCTAGACAAGCCTTAAACATGTGTATTTACATTGTTGGGACAGTTAAAATGTCACCAGGATAAAACTGTGACTGATAAGCTTCAATCTAATATCAGATGAAATTGTGTGAAAGACTTTGAAAGAGTAAAAAAACAAAAATTACTGGGAATCCTGTCTGGTGCGCCCTTCAGAGTTATCTGTACCTTTCAATCTCTTTGATCTATTTTACAACTTTATAAGTTGAATAAAACTATGAGTAATACAGATGATTCTTGTCTATAAAGTATAAGTGAATTTTGTCCAATGGAGTTATAATTGATTATTGCCAGTGGATAATGACTAAATTTATTGTGGCATTCCTGATTGCCTTTACATATACACGCTCTTAGAACTGTCATTTGAACTGGTTATAACATCTTACTGGTTCTTTAATGAGTTAAATAAAATCTTTGATGTGTTTATTTTATATTTGAGTAACAGTTTTACATTCTAAAAAAATATCCTTTGTAAAGAAGATGTGGTATATATACAATGGAATATTATTCATCCATAAGAAGAAGGAAATCTTGCTATTTGCAACAACATGGATGGACTTGAGGACACTATACTAAGTAAAATAAGTCAGAAAGACAAATATTACATGATCTCACCTATATGTGGAATCTAAACAAGCAAACAAACAGAGCTCACAGATATAGAGAACACATTGGTGCTTGCCCGAGGTAGGGGATGGGGAGTGGGTAAAACGTTAGGGGTCAAAGGTACAAACTTCTAGTTATAAAATAAGTAAGTTATGTTATGTAATGTACAGCATGGTGACTATAGTTAATAATACTTGTATTGCATATTTAAAAGTTGCTGAAAAATTAATCTTAAAAGTTCTCATCACAAGAAAAACAATTGTAATTATGTGTGGTGACAGATGTTAACTAGATTTAGTGTGATTATTTTGCAATATATACAACTATTTTTTTAAATTTTTTTTTTCAACGTTTATTTATTTTTGGGACAGAGAGAGACAGAGCATGAACGGGGGAGGGGCAGAGAGAGAGGGAGACACAGAATCGGAAACAGGCTCCAGGCTCCGAGCCATCAGCCCAGAGCCTGATGCGGGGCTCGAACTCACGGACCGCGAGATCGTGACCTGGCTGAAGTCGGACGCTTAACCGACTGCGCCACCCAAGCGCCCCTATATACAACTATTAAAACATGGTGTACACCTGAAACTAATAGAATGATATATGCTAATTATACCTCAACAAAAAGATCCTTTGAAAATTAATAAAGCTTAAATTTACTAAATATAGCTTAATATATTTTGAATCAATACTAATTTTCAGAGCCTTTGCACAAAATCATCATGAAACAATTTTTAAAAATTTTGCATTTGTTTGAGACTTCTTTGTCCAAAATGTATTCTGAGAATTAGTGTTCTAAGGCATTTCTTAAAAAGCAGGGTCTGGAGATGGCGGCGTAGGAGGACGCTGGGCTCACCGTGCGTCCTGCTGATCACTTAGATTCCACCTACACCTGCCTAAATAACCCAGAAAACAGCCAGAGGATTAGCAGAACGGAGTCACCGGAGCCAAGTGCAGACGAGAGGCCCACGGAAGAGGGTAGGAAGGGCGGCGAGGCGGCGCGCGCTCCACGGACTGGAGGGAGGGAGCCGGGGCGGAGGGGCGGCTCGCCAGCCAAGCAGAGCCCCCGAGCCCGGCTTGCAAAAGCGGAGGGGCCTGACGGACTGTGTTCCGACAGCAAGCGCGACTTAGCGTCTGGGAGGTCATAAGTTAACAGCTCTGCTCGGAAAGCAGGAAGGCTGGAGGACAAAGGGAGGGTGAGCTGCGGAGCCCCCGGACGACAGAGCTCAGTTTGGCGGGGAACAAAGGCGCTCGCCAGCGCCATCTCCCCCGCCCATCCCCCAGCCAAAACCCCAAAGGGAACCGGTTGCGGCCAGGGAAATTGCTCGCTCCACGCAAACACCCAACTCTGTGCTTCTGCGGAGCCAAACCTCCTGAGCCAAACCTGCGGATCTGACTCCCTCCGGCTGCCACAGGGCCCCTCCTGAAGTGGATCACCTAAGGAGAAGCGAGCTAAGCCTGCCCCCCCTGCTGCCGTGCACCTTGCCTTCCCACCCCAGCTAATACGCCAGATCCCCAGCATCACAAGCCTGGCAGTGTGCAAGTAGCCCAGACGGGCCACGCCACCCCACAGTGAATCCCGCCCCTAGGAGAGGGGAAGAGAAGGCACACACCAGTCTGACTGTGGCCCCAGGTGGGCTGGGGGCAGACATCAGGACTGACTGCGGCCCCGCCCACCAACTCCAGTTATACACCACAGCACAGGGGAAGTGCCCTGCAGGTCCTCACCACACCAGGGACTATCCAAAATGACCAAGCGGAAGAATTCCCCTCAGAAGAATCTCCAGGAAATAACAACAGCTAATGAGCTGATCAAAAAGGATTTAAATAATATAACAGAAAGTGAATTTAGAATAATAGTCATAAAATTAATTGCTGGGCTTGAAAACAGTATACAGGACAGCAGAGAATCTCTTGCTACAGAGATCAAGGGACTAAGGAACAGTCACGAGGAGCTGAAAAACGCTTTAAATGAAATGCAAAACAAAATGCAAACCACCATGGCTCGGATGGAAGAGGCAGAGGAGAGAATAGGTGAACTAGAAGATAAAGTTATGGAAAAAGAGGAAGCTGAGAAAAAGATAAAAAAATCCAGGAGTATGAGGGGAAAATTAGAGAACTAAGTGATACACTAAAAAGAAATAATCTACGCATAATTGGTATCCCAGAGGAGGAAGAGAGAGGGAAAGGTGCTGAAGGGGTACTTGAAGAAATCATAGCTGAGAACTTCCCTGAACTGGGGAAGGAAAAAGGCATTGAAATCCAAGAGGCACAGAGAACTCCCTTCAGACGTAACGTGAATCGATCTTCTGCACGACGTATCATAGTGAAACTGGCAAAATACAAGGATAAAGAGAAAATTCTGAAAGCAGCAAGGGGTAAACGTGCCCTCACATATAAAGGGAGACCTATAAGACTCGTGACTGATCTCTCTTTTGAAACTTGGCAGGCCAGAAAGAATTGGCACGAGATTTTCAGGGTGCTAGACAGCAAAAATATGCAGCCGAGAATCCTTTATCCAGCAAGTCTGTCATTTAGAATAGAAGGAGAGATAAAGGTCTTCCCAAACAAACAAAAACTGAAGGAATTTGTCACCACTAAACCAGCCCTACAAGAGATCCTAAGGGGGACCCTGTGAGACAAAGTACCAGAGACGTCACTACAAGCATAAAACATGCAGACATCACAATGACTCTAAACCCGTATCTTTCTATAATAACACTGAATGTAAATGGACTAAATGCGCCAACCAAAAGACATAGGGTATCAGAATGGATAAAAAAACAAGACCCATCTATTTGCTGTCTACAAGAGACTCATTTTAGACCTGAGGACACCTTTAGATTCAGAGTGAGGGGATGGAGAACTATTTATCATGCTACTGGAAGCCAAAAGAAAGCTGGAGTAGCCATACTTATATCAGACAAACTAGACTTTAAATTAAAGGCTGTAACAAGAGATGAAGAAGGACATTATATAATAGTTACAGGGTCTATCCATCAGGAAGAGCTAACAATTATAAATGTCTATGCGCCGAATACCGGAGCCCCCAAATATATAAAACAATTACTCATAAACAGAAGCAACCTTATTGATAAGAATGTGGTAATTGCTGGGGACTTTAACACCCCACTTACAGAAATGGATAGATCATCTAGACACACGGTCAATAAAGAAACAAGGGCCCTGAATGAGACATTGGATCAGATGGACTTGACAGATATATATAGAACTCTGCATCCCAAAGCAACAGAATATACTTTCTTCTCGAGTGCACATGGAACATTCTCCAAGATAGATCATATACTGGGTCACAAAACAGCCCTTCATAAGTTTACAAGAATTGAAATTATACCATGCATACTTTCAGACCACAATGCTATGAAGCTTGAAATCAACCACGGGAAAAAGTCTGGAAAACCTCCAAAAGCATGGAGGTTAAAGAACACCCTACTAACGAATGAGTGGGTCAACCAGGCAATTAGAGAAGAAATCAAAAAATATATGGAAACAAACGAAAATGAAAATACAACAATCCAAACGCTTTGGGACGCAGCGAAAGCAGTCCTGAGAGGAAAATATATTGCAATCCAGGCCTATCTCAAGAAACAAGAAAAATCCCAAATACAAAATCTAACAGCACACCTAAAGGAAATAGAAGCAGAACAGCAAAGGCAGCCTAAACCCAGCAGAAGATGAGAAATAATAAAGATCAGAGCAGAAATAAACAATATAGAATCTAAAAAAACTGTAGAGCAGATCAACGAAACCAGAGTTGGTTTTTTGAAAAAATAAACAAAATTGACAAACCTCTAGCCAGGCTTCTCAAAAAGAAAAGGGAGATGACCCAAATAGATAAAATCATGAATGAAAATGGAATTATTACAACCAATCCCTCAGAGATACAAACAATTATCAGGGAATACTATGAAAAATTATATGCCAACAAATTGGACAACCTGGAAGAAATGGACAAATTCCTGAACACCCACACTATTCCAAAACTCAATCAGGAGGAAATAGAAAGCTTGAACAGACCCATAACCAGCGAAGAAATTGAATCGGTTATCAAAAATCTCCCAACAAATAAGAGTCCAGGACCAGATGGCTTCCCAGGGGAGTTCTACCAGACATTTAAAGCAGAGATAATACCTATCCTTCTCAAGCTATTCCAAGAAATAGAAAGGGAAGGAAAACTTCCAGACTCATTCTATGAAGCCAGTATTACTTTGATTCCTAAACCAGACAGAGACCCAGTAAAAAAAAGAGAACTACAGGCCAATATCCCTGATGAATATGGATGCAAAAATTCTCAATAAGATACTAGCAAATCGAATTCAACAGCATATAAAAAGAATTATTCACCATGATCAAGTGGGATTCATTCCTGGGATGCAGGGCTGGTTCAACATTCGCAAATCAATCAACGTGATACATCACATTAACAAAAAAAAAGAGAAGAACCATATGATCCTGTCAATCGATGCAGAAAAGGCCTTTGACAAAATCCAGCACCCTTTCTTAATAAAAACCCTTGAGAAAATCGGGATAGAAGGAACATACTTAAAGATCATAAAAGCCATTTATGAAAAGCCCACAGCTAACATCATCCTCAACGGGGAAAAACTGAGAGCTTTTTCCCTGAGATCAGGAACACGACAGGGATGCCCACTCTCACCGCTGTTGTTTAACATAGTGCTGGAAGTTCTAGCATCAGCAATCAGACAACAAAAGGAAATCAAAGGCATCAAAATTGGCAAAGATGAAGTCAAGCTCTCGCTTTTTGCAGATGACATGATATTATACATGGAAAATCCGATAGACTCCACCAAAAGTCTGCTAGAACTGATACATGAATTCAGCAAAGTTGCAGGATACAAAATCAATGTACAGAAATCAGTTGCATTCTTATACACTAACAATGAAGCAACAGAAAGACAAAGAAACTGATCCCATTCACAATTGCACCAAGAAGCATAAAATACCTAGGAATAAATCTAACCAAAGATTTAAAGGATCTGTATGCTGAAAACAATAGAAAGCTTATGAAGGTAATTGAAGAAGATTTAAAGAAATGGAAAGACATTCCCTGCTCATGGATTGGAAAAATAAATATTGTCAAAATGTCAATACTACCCAAAGCTATCTACACATTCAATGCAATCCCAATCAAAATTGCACCAGCATTCTTCTCGAAATTAGAACAAGCAATCCTAAAATTCATATGGAACCACAAAAGGCCCCGAATAGCCAAAGGAATTTTGAAGAAGAAGACCAAAGCAGGAGGCATCACAATCCCAGACTTTAGCCTCTACTACAAAGCTGTCATCATCAAGACAGCATGGTATTGGCACAAAAACAGACACACAGACCAATGGAATAGAATAGAAACCCCAGAACTAGACCCACAAACGTATGGCCAACTCATCTTTGACAAAGCAGGAAAGAACATCCAATGGAAAAAAGACAGCCTCTTTAACAAATGGTGCTGGGAGAACTGGACAGCAACATGCAGAAGGTTGAAACTAGACCACTTTCTCACACCATTTACAAAAATAAACTCAAAATGGATAAAGGACCTAAATGTGAGACAGGAAACCATCAGAACCTTAGAGGAGAAAGCAGGAAAAGACCTCTCTGACCTCAGCCGTAGCAATCTCTTACTCGACACATCCCCAAAGGCAAGGGAATTAAAAGCAAAAGTGAATTACTGGGACCTTATGAAGATAAAAAGCTTCTGCACAGCAAAGGAAACAACCAACAAAACTAAAAGGCAACCAACGGAATGGGAAAAGATATTTGCAAATGACATATCGGACAAAGGGCTAGTATCTAAAATCTATAAAGAGCTCACCAAACTCCACACCCGAAAAACAAATAACCCAGTGAAGAAATGGGCAGAAAACATGAATAGACATTTCTCTAAAGAAGACATCCAGATGGCCAACAGGCACATGAAAAGATGTTCAGCGTCGCTCCTTATCAGGGAAATACAAATCAAAACCACACTCAGGTATCACCTCACGCCAGTCAGAGTGGCCAAAATGAACAAATCAGGAGACTATAGATGCTGGAGAGGATGTGGAGAAACGGGAACCCTCTTGCACTGTTGGTGGGAATGCAAATTGGTGCAGCCGCTCTGGAAAGCAGTGTGGAGGTTCCTCAGAAAATTAAAAATAGACCTACCCTATGACCCAGCAATAGCACTGCTAGGAATTTATCCAAGGGATACAGGAGTACTGATGCATAGGGGCACTTGTACCCCAATGTTCATAGCAGCACTCTCAACAATAGCCAAAATATGGAAAGAGCCTAAATGTCCATCAACTGATGAATGGATAAAGAAATTGTGGTATATATACACAATGGAATACTATGTGGCAATGAGAAAAAATGAAATATGGCCTTTTGTAGCAACGTGGATGGAACTGGAGAGTGTGATGCTAAGTGAAATAAGCCAAACAGAGAAAGACAGATACCATATGGTTTCACTCTTATGTGGATCCTGAGAAACTTAACAGGAACCCATGGGGGAGGGGAAGGAAAAAAAAAAAAAGAAGTTAGAGTGGGAGAGAGCCAAAGCATAAGAGACTGTTAAAAACTGAGAACAAACTGAGGGTTGATGGGGGGTGGGAGGGAGGGGAAGGTGGGTGATGGGTATTGAGGAGGGCACCTTTTGGGATGAGCACTGGGTGTTGTATGGAAACCAATTTGTCAATAAATTTCATATATATATATATATATAAAAAAGCAGGGTCTGTGGTAAAACGCATGTTTAAAATGCAATTTTTTTTTTCCTGGTAGTATTCCTAATGGTCTTTGACATGTGACTATCCACTGAGCTTTACAGGCCATTTCTAATCCAATTTAATGTGTCTTAAGCAATTGTACTTTCAACCAGTCTCCTTCATAAACCTCTGCTGTAAGTAGAACAGTATTCACTACATCCTTCCTCTCCCCCCACATTTCCTATTCTGAGCTCTCCAATTTTGCTCATCCATTCTGCCAATAATAATTTCCTCTCAGCTTTCTTCTTTTCCAAATTCAAATTCACAGTTGTAATTTTCCTACTTCTATGTTTTGTAATGATTCAAATATACGCTTATATTTGCCATCGAACTGTGGGTTCTTAGAGGATCAAGTATATGTTATTAATTTTTGTATGAGTGTAGGGAAGAACTGAAATGAATTAACACTTTGATGTTTAGTTATGCCTTCTCTTTGAAGGTATCTTAGATTACTCTCATCTGTTTATTACCTACCATTTAACTGGAAATTTTAATTTTGTCCTTTGATAGTTTTTATATTATTGTTTGTATTATTATTTAACTCTGGAAGTCTTATTGCCTGATGACTTATCTCCCACCTAGATTTTCAGTTTCTTGGGGCCAAATAATCTTTATGTCCCCACATCACCTGACATCTTCAACAGCTGAAAGTGAATTACCATGTGAATAATTCTAACTGAAGGTAAGTATTCCTCAGTAGAAATGCCAATGATCACAGAGAGAAAGAAAAAAATGTGTACGAAAAATTTATTATCATGAAATAAGAACTTGTTCTTAGATATGTATTTTAATAGCTAGTGAAGCTATTCTCAAAACTTGGTTAATTATATTTTTCGTATATATTTAATAATTCTGGCTACATATCTTCACTATACAAGCACTTTGAAAAAAATATCCATTATTTCTCATTGCAATGGCTTAAGTATTAATAAGTGTACTTAGTACTTAAGCTATTGGTGTAGGTATAGTAAAATTTGCCATGCCCCACAGGCTCTAGTATATGACTTAAATGGACTTACATACAACCATTACTAATTTAAAAACTGGGTTTCAAATTTTTTTTACCTATTTTCTTCAATAAATAATTATGCAATAATTTTGGAAGCTAAGCATTGTACTAGACACTGAAATGGAAAGATAGACCAAATTAGCTTATAAAGGACTTTACAAGCTAACCTGATATAGGCTGTCTTGGGATAATTGCTATAACTGAGATTTAAATAAAGTGTTCTGAAAGAACTGCCAAATGAAAAGGATTAATTCAGACTGGAAGAGCAGTTGGGGAAGGGTTAAAAGTGAAGATACTATTTCAGTTGGTTACTAAAAGATGAATAATAAAAGGATGAATTTTGTCAGTGGTTGTACAGTTCATACACTGCATGATGGGAACAAATAGGGGCGAAACACAGCCACACTCAGCAAGCATCAGCCACTAGTGATGTTGTCTCCCTGGAGAAACAATAATAAGTATCTTATCCTCACCAATCTGAGCACTCCAAAGCATTCTAATTTGCATAACAGAGGCTTGTGTTGCATAATGATATGTAGATAGCACTAACATTGTGGGCTGGTAGTACCCTTTCAGAGTGCATATTTGAAAAAAAAAGGGGATAGTATTAGTAAGGTCACTGGAATAAGAAACTCCAAATCTGAGTAGGGAGTAGAGAATAATTTAATCCATTAGGAGCAAATCCAGAGTGCTGTTAGGGGAAGAGAGAGGAAGCTATGGCAAAAAATTTAGTGAGATGAGTCTGGATAAACTGGAACAAAGCATGATGTCTGAAATGCCACTTAGATTAGATTTTATACTGTGGACAATTGCAAGGTGTCAATATACACAAGTAGGAAGTAACATGATCAGAACTAATTTTTTTTAAATATGAAATTTATTGTCAAATTGGTTTCCATACAACACCCAGTGCTCATCCCAACAGACGCCCTCCTCAATACCCATCACCCGCCCTCCCCTCCCTCCCACCCCCCATCAACTCTCAGTTTTTTCTCAGTTTTTAAAAAGAAAAAGAAAAAAAAAGAAAAAAGGGAAAAAGAAAAAAATAATAAAAAAGGCTAGAGAGGGAGGGAGCCAAAACAAAAACAAAAGATCAGAACTAAATTTTAAAGACAGTTGAGGCTTGTAGGCTGGAGAACCGCTATGGGTTGAGGAAAGGAAGTCTGGAGAATGGAGATGGAACTTTCACCTGGAAGGATAAAAGGTGAATTCTTAGAGTGATTATGACAGTGTGCATTAGAATGGGAAAAGCGGGATCTAAAAGGATCAGTTTGAGACTCCCTTTAGCAGAAAAATGATTAAGGAAACATACTGGATATTGGTGATGAGAGAGACTGAGTTGTAAAAGACACTGAGGTTTCTAGCACTGTCAAGAGGCTAATGATGATGCCATTTATGATAAGAAAAACCATTGTTTGAGAAGCAGGTTTTACTGGATAAGGGTGGAGGTGGGATGAGATACAGTCGTTTTATTGTCTCATCTTTGTTGTAGTTTCTATTTTTTCAAAGAGAATATATCATGTTGTAAACAAAGTACTGTTTATTAGATCTCAGCACTTAGTATGCAATATTCACATGTAATGGAGTTAAAAGTTTCTATAATATCAAGACTGTACTTACCTAATTTCCTTCATTTGTTTAAGTAAATTCTTTTGATATTTTTCCATTTCTAGTTTTTGCTGAACAATCAGACTTTTCTCTTGTAAGACAGCCTGATTCTTCCTCAATCTGTCCATTTTAATCATTCCTTTGCATAAAAGAGTGCGCTCATTACTTATGTTTTGAATTAATAAACGGTCTTCAGCCTTTTGTTTTTTTTCTTTCAGAAACCGAGCTCTCCTCTCTTTAACTTTTTCAAGGTAATTGAATCTGTCCTGCCAAAGTTGTTGTAAACCATTCCGAATTGTCTCATTATCTTTTGCAATTAGTTTTTGTGCAGCATTTTTTTTCTTATTTAAGTTTTCTTGAACAGCTAAGCTAACTCTTTCCTGGGCAACTTGTGCCAGAGTTACAGCTGTTATTTTTTTTTTATGGCTTTCCTGCTTCTTTTGTTCTGAATAACATTTATCAATATCACAAAGTGTTCGGAGTTTTATACCAGTTCTGTGTGTTGTAAAAAACTCTTTTCTTACATTACCCTTCAACAGCATGTCCTTTTTTGTAATTTCTGGTTTTTGATGAGTGGTAGAAAATGGCTGGACATATGTAGGAAAATAATCTTGCTCCTTTTCTTTCAATAATGCAGCATACTTGAGTGAACCTGAAGTATGTATGGGTAGTTTGAACACTGATATCCTAAAGCTGGCATCCAATTCTTTACCTTCAGTTTCATCTTCAGATTCCTTCTGACCTACACCACAGGGAAGACAAATATAATACATTATGTAAGTGCTAAGCACAGTTTATTTTCTGTCCCTATTATTTTGAAAGCTACATTAATAAAGTTGACAAGAACCTGTCATTGGCTTTATTAAGAAACATTTTTCCCTACTGATGTTCTTTTTAAACTTGTGTTTTAATAGTGATTTTGGAGAGGGAAATCACTATTGAAACCATTTAACATAAAAATGCACTGATTCCTGTATTTCCTACATTATCTCTCACAATTACTTAACTTGCAATAACTCAATAGCAGTATCTTATCTTACATTTAGTACTTCACCATGCATATTATTTTTAGATATATTTATTATCTCATATTGCAAAGGAATTTGTAATCCATTTTACCATATTTGTCTTAATTCTGGTGGGAACTAATAGCTGCCATTAACATTGCTTTTTCTTATATTTGACACATGAATCCCTCAGCCTCCTTTGCTATTATGTGTGGTGATGAGACTAAGTCCTCTACAGTGAAATATGGGCAGAAGTGATATGTGTCATTTCCAGCTCAAGGCTATTAAGAAACAAATATATCTTTTCTATATTTTCTTTCTTTTTCCGACTCACTGTACAGAGATAAGAATAAGGCCCTAGAAGATGGTGAATCCACAAGGTGGAAAGTCCCTGGCTCCCAGGATCACTGCTTGAAAAACTACTCACTGGCCAGGATTAGTCAAACTTGGACTCATATAAACTAGAAATAAATGGCAATTATGTTTGAGTCAATATATATTTCTGGGTCTATTTGTTATTATAGCCAACCTAACTAATATAATAGCTTGAATCACATTATTGTTCACATATTTATTTTCTGACAAACCTATTTATGAATTCAGTATCAGGTGGCAAATACAGGTTAGAAAAAAGTTATGCTTATTAGTCTTAGAAAAAAGATGTTTTCCATATTTGACTAATTCCCTCTATTAAAATTACATCTCTACTAACCGTAGTCTACAAAGATTTTAGTTTTTCTAATAGAAAATTCTCTTAAAGTCTTTATATGTCAAATGCAAATCTGATGGTGGAGGTTTTACGGAAGTTGAGGTGATCATAAAGAAGGTAGGACCTGTGGTCTAGGCAGGCAGTAGGGAAGAAGCAAATAGGCATGATTTTCATTAGAGGCCATAAGAACGTCAACATCAGAAAAGGAAGCAGAGGTGAAAATGAAGTAGAAAATCAAGTCTAGCAAATAAAAAAGGTAATTCACCAGAATACAAAGTCATCCAGGGGAGCCTGGGTGGCTCAGTCAGTTGAGACTATGACTTTGGCTCAGGTCATGATCTCACAGTTTGTGAGTTCGAGCCCCAAGTCGGGCTCTATGCTGACAGTTCAGAGCCTGGAGCCTGCTTAGAATTCTGTGTCTCCCTCTCTCTCTGCCCCTCTGCCCCTCCCCCACTCATGCTCTGTCTCTCTCTCTCTCTCTCTCTCTCTGTCTCTCTCAAAAATTCATAAATATTTCAAAACAATTTTTTTAATTAAAAGAAAAAAAGTTTGGGTCCAAAGCAAGGCACTAGATACAAAGGGACAAAACCCAGAATTTCAGTTGTAAAGTAAATAGGGTATGGTCTGGGCAACTACCTAGAAAAAGTACTCTCTTGTGTTATTTCATTTTATGTATAAATCCTGGCATGAGAAAGCTGGCCAAGAATAAAAGACCAAGGATAGAAAATACAAACTAATAAATTAAAGTTCTGGTTATTAATTTCAATTCATATGGGGGACTGGGATTTTTCCCCCCATACCATCAAAATATGTTCCAACACCAATTGGGTGTCCTGAAATTCAACTCAAATATGACAACATCTACCTGGAGACAGGATCACATCCCACAGGTTAAAGGTTCAGTCCTAAAAGAATCCCTATCATCTTCAGATGCCAATAAGTCCACGTTATCACCCGTGCTTCTGACCAACTGGCTATATAGATTGGAGGTTCCACGAACCTCCTCTGGGTTCAATTTGCTAGAGTGGCTCAAAGAATTCAGAGAAACATTTTACTTACTATATTATTGGTTTATGGTAAAAGGATGTAACAACTCACCAGCAGCCAAACAGAAGAGATACATAGGGGAAGGTATGGGAAAAGGGCACAAAGCTTCCATGCTCCTTCTCCAAGCACATCACTGTACAAATCTCCACGTGTTCACCAACATGGAAGCTCTCAGAACCCAGTCCTTTGGGGTTTTTATGAAGGCTTCATTACATAGGCATGGTTGATTCAATCATTGGCCATTGAGGATTGAATTTGATCTCCCTCCCCTCTCCTCTTTCCAGAGGTTGAGGGTTGGGACTAAAATTTCCAAACCTCTAACCATGTGGTTGGTTCTCCTAACAACCAGCCTCATCCTTGGGTGTGATCTAAAAATCACCTCACTAAGCTCAGCTTCTTTAATTATAGTTTTGTAGGTGAAAAGCTCAACTTGACTAAGATGAATAAATATGTTGGTACTACCTACTATGAGCTAGAATCTTCAAAAAATGAAGACAGTGATGGCTCAAGAAACCTTATAGTATAGTAGTGGAGGCAAATAAGTAAAGCAGATTTCTTCAAAATATTGTGGCAAATGTTAAGATAAAAGTATGTATACACAGGAAGTGTTGAAAACATAGAAGAAAGACACTTCACCCTATCTGGGTTAGGGTAGGCAGTTGTCAGCAAAACTGCTCTGGAGAAGATAACAGCTGGGTTAGTTTTAAGAAGAGTATTTGTTTTACACTTGTAATACTATAAGGCCCACCTTTTGCGTATATGGGAAAATTCAATTAATTTGCAAAGGTGTGGGCAAGAGAATAGGAAACAAGGCATTCCCAGGGGATGGGAGGAGAGTCACAATCAAAGATGCAGAAGTGAAAAAAAGAAAAAATATGTGAAATTTTGTTTTATAAAATATAAAGTCAGAAGCTATCATAAGCAGTTAGTTGCTACAGATGTCTAGCAAACAGGTAGGTAAATGAGCTGAATCTAAATGATGTAAGAGAGGGCATATCTGGAGACAAATATTTGGAGCCAATAACACAGAGATTTTTAGGTAAAACTATAAGCATAGTCAAGAGATAAAAGAGAAGTAAGGATGAAACATTGGGTAAATTTATTTTTTAGTTTTTAAATGTTTATTTATTTTTGAGGTGGTGGGGGTAGTGATCAGGGAGGGGAGGAGAGAGGGACACAGAGGATCTGAAGCTGGTAGGGAGAGGATTGATGTGGGGCTCAAGCTCACGAACTGTGAGATCATGACCTGAGCAGAAGTCTTAGGCTTAACTGTAGTCTGTGCCACCCAGGCATTCCAGGGAAAATCAGTTTAATATGTACATACAGGTAAGCCAAAAAAAAAAAAAAAACACATCTGTGGCTATAGTTTCTTCACATGTGAGCTTCCAAAGAAATCATTATATGTAAAGAGCCTTGGTATACGTATACACCCATTTGCCCGTTTTTACCTATCGTCTGGTGAAATTTATTAACAGTGACTTCTTTCAGTCTCAGAAGCAATCCAATTTGGAAGATAAATTATACAGTCAACTTAGCTATAGGGACATTACCAAACAACAGACAAGAAGTAGGAGAGTTAACACTGTGCTGTCTGCATTGTCTTATGTTACATTAATATCTTAGTGCAATGCCCAAGACTTGGTAGTTATAAAATAAATGATTTTGTTCATACATAGGTTATGAGATCCTCAAGGCTCTATGAAAGTTAAGACAATGCTGGTTTTGTTCACTACTTTATACTAAGCACTTAGCAGAATGTTTGGTGGATGACAGGTTTTCAACAAATAGGTGTCTAATGAATACTTTTTCTACAGACAGCTAAGCCAATTCAGAGATACTCTTCATTTTGGGTGCTGGGTTGCTAATTTTAAATTTATACTTTCATCTTTTGTACCCTTACTTTTTATATTATTCCCTTTAAGAACCCTATACGTCAAATATAATAGTCACAACTTCTGAATAAGACTTAGATACTTCTACTTCTTATCTTTGGCTCATGCTATCCCCTCTTATTTGAAAGGTTCCATTTGCATCACCATCTATAAAAAGATTATTCATCTTGGGGCACCTGGGTGGCTCAGTCAGTTAGGCATCTGATTTTGGATTTTGGCTCAGGTCATGATCTCAGGGTTCGTGAGTTCAAGCCCAGCATCAGGCTCTGAGTTAGAGGGTGGAGCCTATTTGGGGTTCTCCTGCTCTCGCTCTCTCTCTCAAAAATAAATAAACTTAAAGATATTTTTAAAAGATCATGCATATTGAATAACATAAATACTGCCATTTATTGAACCCTTTCCATGTGGTAGTTACTAGGCTTACTTCTTTACATATATATTTAACATTTATTCAATATTGATAACCTTCTAAGGTAGATGTTATCGACCACAAATCATAACAATACAGCTAATATATGCTGAGTTTTTGCTATGTGTCACATTGTTCTGCATCCTTTAAGTTATCTCATTTAGTTTCCTTAACAATCTTAGAGTTAAGTACTGTACTATTTTTCATCCCCATCTATCAGATAAAAAAACTGAGTCTTAAAGAAATAGCCAATATGTTGGAGTAAGATCCTAACATACAGGTGATGTCCAACAACAAAACAAAGAACAAATACCTAAGAACTCTGGAGAATAAACAAAAAACAAATAAAATGTGACCCGTTAAAAACATCAATATTCTTATAACAGAACCCAAAGTATATAACATTTGTGATGCCCACCATATGAGCCAAAAAACATAATATGAATGAAAAGTATATCATGAAGGGTATCACTTCATATAAAATACAGAAATCATGCAACCATGTAGGCCATTTAGACTCTTCCTTTCTGTATTTTATGTGAAGTAGTATAATATTAAGTAGACTGTGCAAAGTTAGATTTATATTATAATTTTTAGAGAAAATAAATATATAATGCAAAGAGGTCCAACTAAAAATCCAAAGGAAAAATTAAAATAGATAATAAAAATATTTGAATAAACAAAAAGAAGATAAGTAAAGAGAAAAAGAGGAACAAAAAACCGAGCACAGAAGACAAATAATAAAATGATACTAATCTAATAGGATAAGTGTCTTTAAAAGAAGAGACACCAAAGAGCTTACTTTCTCCGTCTCTCCATGCACACATGTACTAAAAAACGGTCATGTGAACACACACACAGCAAGATGGTTGCCATCTACAAGCCAGAAATCTCACCAGAAATCAACCATGTTCACACCCTGATCTTGACTTCCAGTCTTCAGAACTGAGAGAAAATGAATCTCTGTTTAAGCCACTCAGTGTGTGGTATTTTGTTATGGAGGCTTGATCAGACTAATACCCTCTCTTTTGAACTTCTAAGAACCATTCCCCAACTGGTCTATATCCCTTAATGGCTATTAGCAGAAGGCCTCAGTTCCTTCCCTGTAGGCTTTGAAAAGAACTGCTTGGTGTAAGTATAAATTCCTTCTGACAAGGCAGCTAACTTCCCCCAGAGTAAGTAATCTGCCTGAAAGAGCCCAGAGCAGGGCACAATATCTTTTGTGATAGTCTTGTGAGACACACACCATTTCTTCCGCCATATTCTGTTATATGTAAATCACTAAATCCTCTCCACAAAGAGGAGAATTAGGCTCCACTTTTTTGAAATGAAGTGTCAAAGGATTTGTGAACATATTTTAAAATCATTGTATCTGATATAAAGATTTTATATTAGGGTGCCTGGGTGGCTCAGTCAGTTAAGCATCTGACTCTTGATTTTGGCTCTGGTCATGATCTCACAGTTCCTGGGATACAGATTCATGCTGACAGTGCAGGGATTCTATCTCTGCCACTCCCCATGCACATGGGCACACATTCTCTCTCAAAAATAAACTTAAAAAAAAAAAGGATTTATGTTCATGGAAATAAAGCTCAGGCTCATCAAACATTTATAAAGTCATTATTTAAAAGTTTTATATAAATTTAATGTTTGATATTTTATTTTAAAATATGTATCCTAGAGGTGCCCAGGTGGTTCAGTCGGTTAACCACGTGACTTGATTTCAGTTCAGGTCATGATCTCACAGTCCTGAAATAGAGCCCTGTGTGGGGCTCTGTGCTGGTGACATGCAGCCTGCTTGGGATTCTCTCTCTCTCTCTCTCTCTCTCTCTCTCTCTCTCTCTCTCTCTCTCTCCCCCTCTCTCTTTCTCTCTCTGCCCCTCCCCTGTTCCCACTCTTTCTCTTAAAAAAACAATTATACCCTATTGTTAATGCTATAATTAAATAACATAAATGTAATATAATTATTCTTTTTCTCTAGATTACAAACTGTTTTTTAACCTAACAGACTTCACAAATATTATTATTATTGATTTGTGCCATGACTGGAAAAATTTGGAAGCACTGTCTTAATAGCAGTGGGATAAAACTTACTCATAGAGTTTATAGAGAAGTCTGCTTATGGTGTAGCTGCCCATCTTAACTCCTGGGTAAATTTTAATTTTTGGAGAATAGAGAATATGTCTTCTATATCTTTGTGTCCTCCACTACAGTAAGCATAGTATTTTGCATTTTTGGAATTCAATTTTAAAAATTCAACTATTTATTAAATATGAATATTTCTACTCAAAACTAGAATATATGTACTTATGGGGTGCCTGCGTGGCTCAGTCGGTTAAGTGTCCCACTTTGGCTGAGGTCATGATCTCACGGTTCATGAGTTCGAGCCCCACATCGAGCTCTGTGCTGACAGCTCAGAGCCTGGAGCTTGCTTCATATTCTGGGTCTCCATCTCTCTCTGCCCCTCCCCAACTCGCACTCTGTCTCTCTCTCTCAAAAATAAAAAAAATAAACATTTAAAAAAGTAAAAAAAAAAATAGAATACATGTTGTACTTCTAAATATATTATTTTTTCTCAAACAGTTGTATTTTATGAGGAAGTCAAAGTCTCACTGAAACTAATGTAATATTGTGTACCAATTACACTTCAATTAAAAAAAAGAGTCCCATTATAAGATTTAGGTATAGCAGATAACCAATTTGAAATTACTGATAATACTTCTTTTCTTACCTCATTAACTTATTTTTCCTTCCTTTTCCCTTACTCTGACACCTTTTATCAGATTATTATCCTATAGTCTTTTTGTTTTGCTTTTCCCATATCTTACTTGAAAATTGCATTGAGAATCTTTATTAGATCTGGCTGACAGCATTAAGGGTCAAAACAGTGACTATATTAAGGTAGGAGTTTAAAAAGTTAACTTTTTATACACACAAGTATAAGGTCTAATGTGCAACAGCTTTGTGTCAGTTACATTTTTCCTGCCACTCTTGCATTATTATAAGAAAAGAAAAAAATAATCACAAAAGCCACTCATATAAAGTTCAAGTCTGTGAAGTAGACTGGTGATCTGATACATAAGCAGCTTCAATATGATACAGAGTGGCTCAATAACCAGTAAAAACTTTTCAGTAACAATAGGCCCCCAAGTGGCATTCATATTCGTGAATTAGGGAATTGACAATAAATATAATCCAAAAGAGCTGAAGGTCATCTATCTATACATGCAAGGCAAAAGGTAATGCAAATGACATCACCTTTGGATGTAAGGGCATTGACATAGAGTAATGCAAACTGTCAAATCATAGTTCAGATAGAAAAAGAAAAATGTGACATGAGGTAGTTTGGATACTGCATCTCTTACCCAAACTTACCATAGGAAAATGCCTAGAGATAGAATAATGCATATTCTCCAAACATTGCTTGACATTGCAATGGAATTAGCCCTTTACCTAAATGACTGAGTCATATAAGAAAATAGTTTATAGAATTCTATTTAATATTCTCCTCTTCTATAGCAATATATATATATTTTGATTTTCAGAAAAAAATTTAGAATTGTCTACTTGAATTGTAGGCTTAGAAATAATTACTTAGTTGGTCACTGATTTAAAGAGTAGTCAGAACACTGAAAAAAATGAGGTATTAAAGTAGCTTCTATTTGCACATTTAGTCTGAAAGAGCAGAACAGGGTATCAGAATATCTGAAAATTGGGTACACACACAGGTGTTCTCAGAAACCCTTGGTTGAATTCTTAATATATCAGAAGCCCTTTAACACTCACCATAAATTAATGATTCTTATTGCCTCCTGCCTGTAAAAAGAGATGTTTAACAAATTGTAACTATTAAGCAAATAACAAGAAAATCTGAAACACCTCCCATGCAACATTCATCCTAGCTTTTAAAAAAAAATGTTGCTACCAAAAACCAGAAAGGGATCCGTCCATTAAATAACCTTTGAGTAAAATAATGGAGCCATGATTGCATGTCATGTCTGCCAATGATTTCTGTCCCAAAATATGTTATACATAGTCTGAAGATCTCCACTATTAGAAAGAGAAGCATCACTGAAAGGAAATCTTTAGTATCTAACATGTACTCCTCTCCCTAAAACTGGCTCAGAATCCAAATATGCTCAGAAGTTTTCTGTTTCTTATTATTTTCTTGTTTTTCTGTTTCTTAAGCAGAGGGTTGAAAGGAGTGTACATAAACACAAAATGATGAAATGCTGTTTAATACTATTTTGGTAGATAATAAAGAAGCATAAAAATAACCTTTTGGTAGGTCTCTGTCTTGGTGTCTTAAAGTGTCTAACTCAGTAGTTATATTACAAGAATATAGTCTGTCACATTGTTGTTTAGCATTATTTTCTTTCAACCTGAATAACTCTCTTGAGCATTTCTTATAAGGCAGGTCTAGGGCAACAAACTCCCATAGCTAATATCATACTCATTGGTGAAAAACTGAAAGCTTTTTCTCTAATATCAAGAATAAATCAAAGATGCCACTCCTGTTCAACATAGTACTGGAGGTCCTAGGAGAAGTCATTAGACAAGAAAAATAAATAAAAGGCATTCAGTTCAGAAAGGAAGAAATAAAATTATCCTTATTTGTGGAAGACGTGATCTTATATCTAGAAAACTTTAAAGAATCCCCCTACCAACTGGGTTAGAACTAATAAATTTAGTAAATTTGCTAGATATAAAAATCAACATATGAAAATTGATTACTTTTCTAGAAGCTAACAATAAACTATCTGCAAAAGATATCAAGAAAACAATCCCATTTATAATACCATCAAAATAATTACTTAGGAATAAATTTAACCAAGAAAGTGAGAGACTATACACTAAAAACATTAAGATACTGACGAAAGAAAATGAGGAAGACACAAACAAATAGAAAGGTAACTTGTGTTCAAGGGACTGGAAGAATTAATATTGTTAAAATGCCCATACTACCCAAAACAATCTACAAATTAAATGCAACCTTATCAGAATCCCAAAGGCATTTTTTATAGAAACAGGAAAAAAATTTTTACAATTCACATGGAATCACAAAAGGCCACAAATAGTTACATCTATCTTGAGTAAAGACAAAACTAGAGGCATAACATAACTCTTCCTGATTTCAAAATATATTACAATGCTACAGTAATCAAAACAGGAAGATACTACCATAAAGAAAATATTGACCAGTGGAACAGAATAGAAAGCCCAGAAATAAATTCAAATACATACCACATACAGCCACCTGCATTTTGACAAAGTGCCAAAAAAAAACACAATAGGGAAAGGATAATATTTTCAACAAGTTGTTCTGGGAAAACTGGGTGTCTACAGGGAAAAGCATGAAATTGGAACCTTTTCACATACTGACACCAAAAAATCACTCAAAATGGATTAAAAACTTAAATGTAAGGCCTAAAACTATAAAACTCCTAGAAGAAAATATAGGGGAAGAACTTCATGACATTGGTCTTGACAATAATTTCACGGATATAACAGCAAAAGCATAGGAAACAAAGCAAAAGTACACAAGTGGGACTACATCAAACTAAAAAGCTTCTGCACAGCAAACAATCAACAGAAGAAAAATGCAATCTACAGAATGGGAGAAAATATTTGCAAACCACATATCTGATAAAGGGTTAACCTCCAAAATAGATAAGAAATTCCTTTAATTCAATAATAAAAAATAATACTGGTATTTAAAAAAATTTAAGTAGACTAAAGACTTTAATAGACATTTCCCCAAAGAAGACATGTGAATGGCCAACAGATATATGAAAAAATGTTCAATGTCACTAATCATCAGGAAAATGTATGTCAAGACCACAATGGGATATCACTTCACACCTGTCAAGATGGCTATTTAAAAAATACAAGATGACAAATGTTGGTGAGAATGTGGAGAAATTGGAAGCCCTGCACTCTGTTGGTGGCAATACAAAATGGTGTAGACACCATGGAAAACATCATGAAAATTACTTAAAATATTAAAAATAGAACTACCATTTGATCTAGTAATCCTACTTGTGGGTATTGATAAAAAATAATTGAAATCAAGATCTTGAAGAGATATTACATAAACAACAGCCAAGGTGTGAAAACAACCTAAATGTCCATCAACAAATGAATGGATAAAGAAAATGTGACAGAGACACATAATGGAATACACTTAGTATTAAAAAAGAAGGATATTTTGAAATCAGGAGACAACATAAATGAGCTTTGAGGACATTATATAAAGTGAAATAAACCAGTCACAGAAAGACAAATGCTGCATGATTCCATTTACATGAGGTATCTAAAATAGTCAAATTCATAGAATCAGAGTAGAATATTTTTGCCAAGGTCTGGGGGAGAGTAACTGGGAAGATACTAATTAATTGGCATAGTTTCAGTTAAGCAAGATGAATGAGCTCTAGAGAGCTGCTTGTAGTACACCATTGTACCTGTAGTCAACAATATTGTATTGCACAATTAAATTTTGTTATGAGGGTAGATCTCATGTTAGGTGTTCTTACCACAATAAAATAAAAGTACACAGTTAGGACTAAGCCACAAAATGCATGCCTCTCCTCCTTGAATTTAACAAATGTCTACAATGCAAATAATGATGACAGATAGATTTCCTCACTTCCACTTTCACATTTTTATTTTACATTTTTTTCTTCAGTTGAAAGATGCAGAGACTGAAAGATATTGTCAAATTTCAGTTCAGTGATTAGAGTAGCCAGAAAAGCTAGACCTTAAGTATTACTTAACTAACTCCCTTTGAGTAATTCTTGTAATATCAACCTAATTTTATGACAATTTCCAATGATACAAGCTTCAAAGTAGATATCAATAAGTAGAAATGTCAGAAGTTTCACTGAACCTTCAGAGACTATATATAGTCTACGATAAAATAGATATTTAGGATTTTTAATTGCTACTTGTGGTCATATTAGAGTTCATTTTTCTCTTTTCCTCACTCCTAAATTATTGATTCCTATTTCATTTCAATTGTAATTCATCCTGGTATATTAATGATTCTTCTATTTTAATTTCTTTTTAGATAATGTACCTAGTATGTCTAAGATTCTGTGAGCATTTATCCAGTCTCAGATCTCAAATCTCAATTTCAGTGTTTTATTAATGTAATAGACACCAATTTCCCCCAATGGCAGCTACTTAAAATTACATATGGTCTCGGTGAACAATGGAATAGCTTCTAACTTCCTAGAATCATTTTGATTTATTCATCTATTAATTCATCTATCTATCCATCCTTCCATACACTCATTCATATTTTAGTAGCTTGCAAATTCAACTGAAATTCAGGAATCACAACTGTGCAATTTATTATTAAAACTCCATCTAGTTCTTAATTTTTCCTCTCAATTTTATTTTCCTTTTTAATCGTTTGAGAATTACTTGGTTTCTATGGATACTAACAATTTCTCTCTAATACAAACATGTTTTCTTTGCTAACCATAGCATATATAACAAATATAATACATGTAAAAATGTATACATAACATTGAACATTTGCTATGTGAAAGGCACTTTTGTACACAAGGTACTATGAAAGGCATGATCTCAGGTCTCATGGAACTTTTATTCTAGTGGTAAAAGATAAGACAACAAATTCATAAATATAAAAATATCAAACAGTAATAAATGCTCTGTCTGGGTAAAATGGCACTGAGTCTAGTAATTATACTGGACAGATAAGAAATATTTTTAAAAAATTAAATTTCATCTCAAATCTGAAAGATAAGAAGAAATAAGCAGTAGGGAATTTGGGGAGGAGGGAGAATTTTCCAGGAGAAATGAGAAGCTACTGCAAAGATACTAGTCAAGAACACATTTGGCCTTGTTAAGCATACAGAGAGAAAGCCATTTTTTGTTGGAACCCAGTGAACAAAAGGAGGGGGGTGTGAGGAGTGGTTAGAGAGGTAAGACAGAATCCAGATTACATGTGGCATCGCAGGCCACACACACACACACACACACACACACACACAGTTTAGATTTTATTCTGAAATTTAGAGTTTTTTAAATAGGGTAGTAATATGATACATGATTTTACTATGAGGAAAATGGATTTGAATGTGGATCCAAGAGTGTAAGGAGAGAAACTGGTTTAAATGCTACTATAGAGGCCCAAGCAAGATTTGATGGTAGGTAGGGCTAGAGTAAAAGCAATGAAATTGCACAGTAGTAGAAAGATTTGGAATATGTTTAGATGCAAAGCCAAAAAGCCTTGCTGATAAATTAGATCACAGAGGGGGAAAAAACAACAACACACAATCAAGGATGAATGTTAGCATTTTGGCTTGAGGACCTAGTTGGATGGTGATATCATTTGTTGTGATAAAGAATACTGGAAGAAAATCAGATTTCATGAACTAGATTAAATATATATATATTGACTATTTTTGAAGTTTATAGCTTTCATATTCAAACATGTTAATATTTCACTAATATGTCATATTTAAATTCTTTATCTTAAAAAATAATTTTAATTTTTCATTAATACAATGCATTTAAAACTGTATTACCCTAGGAGCTCATGGGTGGCTCAGTCAGTTAACTGTCTGACTGGGTCAGGTCATGATCTCATAGTTTGTGGGTTCAAGCCCCACATCAGGCTCTGTGCTGACAGCTCAGAGCCTAGAGCCTGCTTCAGATTCTGTGTCTCCCTCTCTCTCTTCCCCTTCCCCACTCACACTCTGTCTCTCTTTGTCTCTCAAAAAATAAATAAACATTAACAAAATTTTAATAAAAAATATTATCCTAAATAAAATAATTTTGAACTATTTGTTTCTATTTACATGATTACTAATAATACTCTGGTTAAAAAAAAATGAGGAAACTGATACCTTTGTATATTTTTTATTAATAACACCAGATAATTTTGAGGCATAGCCATAATTTCCACAAACTGAATTCTTCAATACAAAGGCAACAGAATTAATTCTTTCAGATGTAGTTTATTCTATGAAAGAAATGTGTTTGCAAAAAACCCCAAATTATCCTTATATTTGTACTTTATATAAACTTCTCATTTAAGAGCAAAATAACTAGGCTATGTTGTAATTCACTTATTTTAAATTATCTCAACAGATAGTTTTAATTGTCACATGAAACTTTCAGAAGTCAGGAACACAGAGGCCACTACCATTTGTGTTCAACAGAGCTTGTTTGGTTCTCCTAAATATATTACAGATTTATGAGCCATCTGTGGGGAAATAAACGGTCTATTTTAAAATCAGTGCAGATATGATCTGAATGTTCACAAATGGGTCTGAAGCAGTTGCTCTCTTCAGCAAAACTGTCTGACACCTTAGCACTAGCAGATGGCCTTGTGTGGTAAATAGGCTTTGAGGCAGCTTTGAGTTCAGGTAAAGCAAAGAATATGAGGAAAAGGAAAAATAAAGTAAATACAAAATGAGAGAGTAGTGACATCAACTCTGTCATGCACTGAGTTTTCCCTGATTTGTTAGGCACATAAATGTCATTGAAATTATGGTCATAGAGGAGACATTTTCTTCTTTTGAGATTAATTTTCTTACTAACAATACAAAAAGTTCTGAGGTCTTCCTCTAACCCATCCCATTTACATATACACACATACTGTGCTATAAATGGCCTGAGATATGAGCCAAGATCACCACAGTTTATAAAAAAAAAATCATACATTCATATGTAACAGAACATATTGGCGATGGATTCTAATAGGATAGAAAGTTAAGAGAAGCAGACAAATTATTTCCCCACGTAATACCATTAATTAGACATTCTGTGTGAAAATGTTATCCAGGAACATATTTCTCTATAGTCACGTGGGAAAAATTATAATGCATTACGTGTTAACCATGAAACCCTAAAATAAAAAAAGAAAATTAAACACAAAAGCAGTAAAACTGATAGTTATAAGTACCTTTCACATTAACATGTAAAATACTCAAAACACTGTTACTTAATCATCAACTGGCTAGGTTACTTACAAATAGTGGTTTCAATTGCAATGAAAGGGCTCTTGTTAGTGACAGCAACATTTCAAATGAATATCCCCATTGTTGACATCCAGCATGCTTTAAAAATGTTACATGTGATTTTTTTCAAGATCTTTATTGAGACATATTTAACATATCATAAAAATTAACTATCAAACCATTAAAGTATACAGTGCAATGGTTCTAAAACACTCAGAGTTGTGCAACCATCACCACGATCTAGGTTTACAAATTTTTCATTCCACAAAAAAGAAATGCTATAGCCATTATAGTCAATCTATATTCCCCAACCTCCACCACCTCCTTAACCCTATGCAACTGCTAATCTTCCTTCCATCTCTACAGATTTATGTATTCTGAACATTTATTATAAATGGAGTCATATGGTATGTGGTCTTTTATAATAAGTTCCATTATTTTAAGGAAGTCAATTTCAGCTTTATGATTTCCTCTCTCTTTTAAGGTTGCCTTTTATACAGTTCTCTTCCACGTCCACCTTCACCTGTTCCACCATAGTTAAACTCATCTGATTAATTTTAGATGAACAAAATATTCAAACCAAATCTGCCTGGTCATAAACAGAGAAAAACAAATTAACTTATGTCTGGGCAAATGTGGCTTAGTATTAAGGTCAAACTTCCTACAGGTTCCTGAATAACTATGATTTGGTGTTTTGATGATTATATTATTTTACTTTACCCAGGATTTCTGTAACCTTTTAAAGAATATGATGCCTCAGTCTTTCTCCTCCAATGTCAGGATCTTAATTTTAAGAACTGAACTTCTCAAGCTGATATCCTAGGGTCAAACCTATGTGTTCAACTTAGACCACCCTGGCTACACAAATTATACCAGTCCAATGTCTATTGAAACAATGCTTTGCCTATACCATTCTGTTGTTCTTAAGTCACTATTGGATAGTGATTAGAAGTATAAAACTATGAGCAAAATCAGTTGGATTTCTGAAATAGCATATTTAGGCACTTCAGAAAGTAACATTAAGCCACTTATTTAACTCCACAAGGCTGCAGTTTCTTCATCTATGAAATGGAAGAATGAAAATGCCTACCTTATAAATTAACTGAGAGAGCTGAGGGGAAGATGAGTGGCATGTAGTATGATTTTTTTTAATCTAGATATTATTATCTTGTTTATCAGTTTCATTTTGAACTCTACAAATTCTCATTTGTAGAAATTCTCATTTGTTGAAATTAAGTATCACACTCCTAAATAACCAACTGGTCAAAGAGAAAATCACAAATGATGTTAGAAAATACTATAAGATTAATGAAAACAATAAGAAATTATACGGTTCAGCTAAAGCAGTGCTCAGAAGGAAATTTTTTTTTTTTTTTTTTTTTTTTAAATTTTTTTTTTCAACGTTTATTTATTTTTGGGACAGAGAGAGACAGAGCATGAACGGGGGAGGGGCAGAGAGAGAGGGAGACACAGCATCGGAAACAGGCTCCAGGCTCCGAGCCATCAGCCCAGAGCCTGACGCGGGGCTCGAACTCACGGACTGCGAGATCGTGACCTGGCTGAAGTCGGACGCTTAACCGACTGCGCCACCCAGGCGCCCCCAGAAGGAAATTTATACCTATGAACACCTACACTCAAAATGAAAATCTCAAATAGATAAACTAACCTAACACCTTAAGAAACTAGTAAAAGAAGTCAAATCTAAATCCAACACAAACAGAAGAAAGATAAAAGTAAAGATGAAAGCAGAAACAAATCAAAGTGGAAACAGAAAAACAATAGAGAAAATCAATAACATTAGTTGTTTTTTTTCAACAGATTAACAAAATTTAGAAATCTTTAGATAAATCTCCCAACAAAAAGGAGAGAGAGGACTTGAGTTACCAGAATCAGAAATGAAAGAGGAGCCATGACTACCAAATTCAAGGAAATAAAAATGAGTATAAGGAATACAATAAACAATATGCCAACAAATTAGATCATTTAGATGAAATGAACAAATTCCTAAGACACAAACTGCCCTACTGACCTAAGAATATAAAATATTAATATATGATAAACATAAAATATTAATAATACTATAACAAATAAAAATTGAATTAATAATTTAATTTTTCCCCACAAATAAAACCCTAGGTCCAAATGGTATATTAGTTTCCTGTATTTTATAAAGCTTGCCACAAACTTGTTAGCTTAAAACAACAAAAGAATATTATTTCATAGTTCTGGAAGCCATTAATTCAACATTACTTTCACTGAGCTGAAATTAAGATGTCAGCAGGGCTGCACTCCCTTCAGAAGCTCTGAGAGATAATTAGTTTATTGCCTCTTTCAGCTTCTATTGGCTGCCAGCATTCCTTTGCTTGAGGCGATATCATTTCTATCTGTCTCCTTCTTCACATTTCCTTTCTCTCTTCTATGTGTGTATAAGTAGAATCTCACTCTATTACTTTTTTTATAAGGACACTTATGATAGCATTTAGAGACTTTAGAGAAATCCGGGATTATCTCATCTCAAGATTCTTAACTTAATCACATCTGAAAAGACCCTTTTCCGCATAAGGTAACACTTACAGATTCCAGTGATCTATTTGGGAACACCATTAAAACAACTACAGAGGACTCTACTGATGAATTATACCAAAATTTAAGGAATTTATACCAATTCTTTATAAACTATTCCAAAAAAAAATGGGAGGAAGCATTTTTCCAACTCATTCTGAGGTTAGTGTTACCCTGATACCAAAACCAAAGATGACAAAAAAAAAATCTACAGACCAAAATCTCTTATGAATGTACATACAGTTTTGGTAGTTTGTATGTTTTTAGGAATTTATCCACTTTTTTCAGATTGTCCAATTTGTTGGCATATAACTTCTCATAATATTCTCTCTTGTTTGTATTTATGTGGTGTTGGTTATCATCTCTCCTCCCTCATTTGCGATTTTATTTATTTGGGTCCTTTCTCTTTTCTTCTTGATAAATCTGGCTAGTGGTTTATCAACTTTGTTAATTCTTTCAAAGAACCTGTTCTTAGATTCGTTGACCTGTTTTACTGGATTGTGTGTGTGTGTGTGTGTGTGTGTGTGTGTGTGTGTGTGTTTCTATATCACTTATTTCTTCTCTAATCTTTATTTTCCCTTTTCTGCTTCCCTAGGCTTTATTTGCTGTTCCTTTTCTAGCTCCTTTAGGTGTAATGTTAGGTTGTGTATTTGAGACATTTCTTACTTCTTGATGTAGGCCTGTACTGCTATATACACTTCTCTCTTGTGACTGCCTTTGCTGTATCTCAAAGGTTCTGGACTGTCAGGTTTTCATCTTCATTTACCTCAATGTATTTATTTTATTTCTTCTTTAATTTCCTGGTTAATACATTCATTCTTTAGTAGGCTGTTATTTAACCTCCATATATTTGTAGTCTTTCCAATTTTTTTCTTATGGTTGACTGCAAGTTTCATAGCCTTGTAGTCAGAAAATATGCATGGTATGATCTCAAACTTTTGTACTTGTTGAGGGCTGATTTGTGACCAAGTATGTGATCTATTCTGGAGAATATTCTATGTGTACTCAAAAAGAATGTGTATTCTGTTGCTTTAGGATGAAATGTTCTGAAAATATCTGTTAAATCCATCTGGTCCAGTGTGTCATATAAAGCCATTGTTTCCTTGATGATTTTCTGCTTAGATAATCTATCCATTGTTGTAAGTGGGGTGTAAAGTCCCCTACTATTATTGTATTATCAATGAGTTCCTTTATGTTTGTTATTAATTGACTTATATATTTGGCTTCTGTCAAGTTGGGGGCATATATATTTACAATTGTTATACTTTCTTGTTGGATAGATCCCTTTGTTATGAGAATAGTACCTTTCTTTCTGTCTTGTTACAATCTTTGATTTAAAATCTGGTGTGTCAGAGATAAGCATTGCTACTTTGGCTTTCTTTTGATCTCTTTTAGTAAGATAGATGGTTCTCCATTCCCTCACTTTCAATCTAGAGGTGTCTTTACATATAAAATGACATATCTATGCTATATGCTTGCAGGCAGCATACAGATGGGTCTTGTTTTTTTTTTCCATCATTCTGCCTTATGTCTTTTGATTAGAACATTTAGTCCATTTACATTCATTGTGATTATTGATAGATACTAATTTAGTACCATTTTATGATTTGTTTTGTTTCTGTTTCTGGAGATTTTACCTGTTCCCTTCTAACCTTGGACACTTTTGGTCTTTTGTTCCCAAAGAGTCCCCTTTAATATTTCTTCCAAGGCTGGAACTTCTTCCAAGTTCCACGAACTCCTTAGATTTTATTTGTCTGGGAAACTCTTTATATCTCCTTCTATTCTGAATGAAAGCCTTGCTAAATAAAGTATTCTTGGCTGCATATTTTCCTCATTCATTACATTGAATATATCATGCCACACCCTTCAGGTATGCCAGGTATCTGTGGAGAGATCTCCTGCTAACCTGATTTGTCTTTCCTTGTATATTAGGAATTTCTTTCCCCCTACTGTCAGAATTCTTATCTATTTTGCAAATTTTACAATATATCTTGGTGTTAACTGGTTTTTGTTGGTTTTCATAGGAGTTCTCTGTGCTTCCTGGATTTAGATGTATGTTTCTTTCCCCAGATTAAGGAAGTTTTCAGCTACAATCTCCTCAAATAAACTTTCTGTCCCTTCTCCCCTCTCTTCTTCTGCAACTCCTTTGATACAAATGTTATGTAGTTGCTGAATTCCCTAAATCTACATTCATGATTCAATATTTTTCTTTCCTTCTTCTCAGCTTCATTATTTTCCATAATTTTATCTCTATACCACTTAGTCATTCCTCTGATTCTTCCATCCCTGTGATCATTATATCCAGTTGGCTTTGAATCTTTGTTATAGCATTTTCTATTTTGGCCTGGCTAGATTTTAGGTCTTTTATCTCTGAAGTAAGTGTCTGGTTTCTTCTATGATTTTCTTAAGCACAGCTAGTATACTTATGATTATTTTTTTTTTAATTCTGGCTTAGGCATATTACTTATATCTATTTTGATTAGCTCCCTTGTCATAAATTCTTCTTGTTCTTTCTTTTGGGATGAAACAGGAAGAAATAGAAATTTTGAAGATCTATAACCAGCAAAGAAATTGAATCAATAATCAAAACTCTTCCAACAAACAAAAGTCCAGGGATAGATGGCTTTCCAAGGGAATTCTGGCAGATATTTAAAAAAGAGTTAATATATATTCTTCTCAAACTGTTCTAAAAAATAAAAATCGAAGAAAAACTTTAAACTCATTCCATGAGGTCAGTATTACCTTGATTCCAGATCCAGACAAAGACCCCTCTAAAAAGAGGAATTAGAGGTCAATATCCCTGATGAACATGGATGCAAAAATTCTCGACAAAATACTAGCAAATCAAATCCAACAGAATATTAAAAGAATTATCCACCATGACCAAGTGGGATTTATTACTGGGCTGCAGGGCTGGTTTAATATTTGCAAATCAATTAATGTGATACTCCAAATTAATAAAATAAATGATGAGAACCATATGATCCCCTCAATAGATGGTGAAAAGGCATATGACGAAATACAGTATCCATTCTTTGTAAAAATCCTCAACAAAGTAGGGATAGAGGGAACATACCTCAACATCATAAAGGCCATATACCAAAGACCCCCACTGCTAATGTTATTTTCAATGGGGAAAAACAGCTTTAACTCTCCAGTCAGGAAGAAGACAGGGATGTCCACTCTCACCATTGTTATTTAACATAGTACTGGAAGTCCTAGCCTCAGCAATCAGACAACAAAAAGAAATAAAAGGCATCCAAATCAGGAAGGTAGGAGTCAAACTTTCACTATTCACAGACAACACTCTATGTAGAAAACTCGAAAGACTCCATTAAAAACTTGCTAGAACTGACACACAAATCCATCAAAGTTGCAGGATATAAAATCAATGTACAAAAATCTGTTGCATTTCCATATACTAATAATGAAGCAGCAGAAAGATAAATCAAGGAATCAATACCATTTATAAGTGTGCCAAAATCCATAAGATACCTAGGAATAAACCTAATGAAAGAAGTAAAAAATCTATACTCTGAAAACTATAGAATATTTATGAAAGAAATTGAAGATGACACAAAGAAATGGAAAAACATTCCATGCTCATGGATTGGAAGGACAAATATTGTTAAAATGTCTACATTACCAAAAGCAATCTACACATTTAATGCAATCTCTATAAAATACCATGAACATTTTTCATAGAACCAAAAGAAATAATTCTAAAATTTGTATGGAACCACAAAAGACCCTGAATAGGCAAATCAATCTTGAAAAAGAAATAACAAAGCTGGAGGCATCATAATTCAAGATTTTAAGCTATATTACAAAGCTATAGAGATTAAGACAGCATGGTACTATAACAAAAACAGACACACAGATCAATGAAACAGAATAGAAAACCCAGAAATGAACCCACAACTACATGGTCAACTAATCTTTGACAAAGCAGGAAAGAATATTCAATGTAAAAAAGAATGTCTTTCAACAAATGGTGTTGGGAAAACTGGACAGAAACATGCAGAAGAATGAAACTGGACCAACTTTCTTCTACCAAACACAAAAATAAATTCAAAATGGATGAAAAACCTCAATGAGAGATAGTAAACTATCAAAATCCTAGAGGAGAACACAAGTGACAACCTCTTTGACCTCAGCCGTAGCAACTTCTTACTAGACATGTTTCTGGAGGTAAGGGAAACAAAAGCAAAAGTAGACTATTGGGATTTTATCAAGATAAAAAGCTTCTGCACATCAAAGGAAACAATCAGCAAAACTAAAAGGCAGCCTATGGAATGGGAGAAGATATTTGCAAATGACATATCTGCTAAAGGGTTAGTATCCAAAATGTATAAAGAACTTATCAACCTCAATACCCCAAAAAGAAATAACCCAGTTAAGAAATGGGCAGAAGACATGAATATATACTTTTCCAAAGAAGGCATCCATATGTGTAACAGAAACATGAAAAGATACTCAACATCACTGATTATAAGGGAAATACAAATCGAAACCAAACTGTGACAAATACCTACCACCTCATATCTGTCAGAATGGCTAAAATTAACAACACGGGAAACAACAAATGTTGGCAAGGATGTAGAGAAAGAGGAACCTTCATACTTAGTTGGTAGGAATGCAAACTGGTGCAGTCACTCTGGAAAACAGCATGGAGGCTCCTCAAAAAGTTAAAAATAGAACTACCCTAAGACCCAGTAAGAGTACTACTAAGTATTTACCTAAATGATAAAAAAAATACTGATTTGAAAGGTTACATGCACCCTGATGTTTACAGTAGCATTATTAACAATAGCCAAATTACAGAAAGAGTCCAAATGTCCATCAACTAATGAATAAAGAAAATGTATGTATGTGTGTACACACACACACACACACACACACACACACACACACACAATGAAATACTCATCCCTATAAAAGAATCTATAAAAAATGAAATCTTGTCATTTGTAGTGACATGGATGGAACTAGAGTATATTATGCAAAATGAAAAAGTCAGAGAAAGACAAATATCATACAATTTCACTCATATGTGGAATTTAAGAAACAAAACATGAACATAGGGGAAGGGGAAAAAGAGAGGGAAGCAAACCATAAGAGAATAGAGAACTGAGGGTTCATGGAGGGGAGGTAGGCAGGGGATGGCTAAGTGGGTGATGGGTAATAAAGATGGCACTTATTGTGTTGAGCACTGAGTATTACATATAAGTGATGAATCACTAAATTCTACTTCTGAAACCAATATTACACTATATGTTAACTAACTAGAATTTAAATAAAAAGTTGAAAAAGTATATTAAAAATTCCTTTTATCAAAGAAAAGAATATAAATATAAAACTGCTTAACAAAATACTAGTGACCTGAATTTAGACACATAATCAAGTATTTATACATCATGACTAAGTTGAAAATATCCCAGGATTGCATGGTTAACATCCAAAAATTAATGCAGTATACCTAATCAATAGAATAAAGGACAAAAACTACTTATCTCAATAGAAGGAGAAAATTAGTTGATAAATTCCAGAACCTGTCATGACTCAACAAATTCAGAATAGAAAGAACTACTTCAATCTGATAAAGAGTATCTACAAAAATCCCATATCAAACATCATACTTAATAACGAATGCTTTCTCCTTAAGGTTAGGAACAAGGCAAAAATGTCTCTTCTTACCACTTCTTTTCAAAATTGTACTGTAATTTCTAGCCAAAAAGTTCTTGCACTTCAGCAAGAAAAAGATATAAAAAGCATTATATTACTAAGGGAGAAGCAAAATCTGTCAATTTGTAAATGAGGTGATGTTCCCCATAGAAAATCTAAATAATACAATAAAAACTATTAAAACTAATAAGTTCAGCAAAACTTGTAGGATAAATGATATATATCAACTTAAAAATAAATTATATTTCTACACATTAGCAATAAGCAATTCACAAAGAATTTAAGGAAACAATTCCATTTATAATAGCATCAAAAAGAGTAAAATCTTTACGAATAAGTTTAGTAAAAGAAGTACAAGACTTGAATACTGAAACCAAAAAAGAAAAAAAAGAAAAGAAAAAAAAAACCTGTTGAAATAAATATCTAAATAAAGAGACAGAACACTATATTCTTGGATTGGAAGACTTAAAATTGTTAGAATAACAAATGCTACCCAAAGAAATCTATAGAGTCAAACTATACCTATTAAAACCCCAATGAACTTTTTCAAAGAAATGAAAAGCTGATTTCAAAATGTACGTGAAATTGTAAGAGATCCAAATAGCTAAACCATCTTGAAAAGTAAAAGATTGGAGGACTCATATTTCTTTATTTGAAAACTTTCTACAAAGCTACAGTAACTAAGACAGAGTGAAACTGGCCTACAGAAAAGACATTTGCATCAGTGTAATAGAATTGAGAGTCCAGAAATAAGCCCATATATGGTCAAAAGATTTTTGACAAGAGTGCCAAGAAAATTCATTGAGGAAAAAATAGTCTTTTCAACAATCGTGTTGGACCAACTAAATATCTCATTCAAAAGAATAATGTTGGACCACCCACCCCATCACACAAAATGCAAAAGTAAATTCAAATGGATCATAAACCTAAATTTATGGAATAAATCTATAAATCTCTTAAAAGAAAACATAGGAGTAATTCTTCATAACTTTGCCTTAGGCAATGATTTCTTAGATATGATATCAAAAGTACAAGCCAATAATTCTAAAAGTAGGTGGGAAGGGGAGCAAGAATATGGAAGGGAGAGAGAGAAAAGAGAGGGAAAAAGAAAGCTTGGACATCAAAATTAAAGACAAACAGGGGTGTCTGCCTGGGAGGCTCAGTCGGTTAAGTGTCTGACTTTGGCTCAGGTCAAGATCTCACGGCTTGAGTCTGGACCCCACCTCTGACTCCACAGCCTGGAGCCTGCTTTGGATTCTGTGTCTCCCTCTCTCTCTGCCCCTTCCCCACTCACACTCTATCTTAAAAATAAACATAATTTTTTTTTAATTAAAGACAAAAAACTTTGTGCTTCAAAGGACACAATTAGGATAGTGACAAGACAACTCACAGCATGATAGAAAATATCTGCAAATCACATATCTGCTAAGAGGCTTGTATCTAGAATACATAAACCCCTTACAAGTCAATAATCAAAAGAAAAAAATATCTGCTATAAAATGCTAAAGTATTTCAATATAAATTAATCAGAAGAAGATATAGAAATAGCCAATAAGCGCATAAAAAGATGCTTGTCTGGAGTGCCTGGGTGGCTCAGTTGGTTAAGTGTCTGACTTCAGCTCAGGTCATGATCTCATGGTTTGTGAGTTCAGACCCCATATTGGGCTCTGCGCTGACAGTTCGAAGCCTGGAGCCTGCTTCAGATTCTGTGTCTCCTTCTCTCTCTACCTCTTTCCTGCTCACCCTCTCTGTCTCTCTCAAAAAAATAAATAAACATTAAAAAATATTAAAAAAAAAGATGCTTGTCTAACAGGTCATCAAGGGAATGTAAATAAAAACTCAGTGAGATTCCATTTCACACCAACTTGTATGGCTATAATAAAAAGGACAATACCAAGTGTTGGTGAGAATTAGAAGAAATGGGAATCCTCAGTCATTGCTGATTTCCATATATTCCTGGTTATAAAATGATACAGCCACTTTTTAAAAAATTTGATAGTTTTTCAAAATGCTAAACATAGAGTTACCATATGATCCATCAATTCCACTCCTCGCTGTATACCCAAGTGAATTAAATCAATGTGTCCACATAATAACTTGTATATTTAAAAAGTACATTTATAATAGCCCAAATATTGGAAAAAATTGTGTTATGAGTATATAATAAATTTTATTCATCCATAAAGAGGAATGGAATACTGAAACATTTTGCAACATACATGATCATTGCCTAGATTATGCTAATGAAAGAAAACAGACACAAAAGACTTCATATTTTATGATTATACTTATAGGAAATGTCCAGAATAGATGAATCCACAGAGACATAAGGTAGGTTTATAGTTACCAGTGATTAAGAAGAATCAGGAACAGAAAGTTATTTCTGGTGAGTACCAGTTTTCTTTTAGTGGCGATTAAAATGATCTTGAATTAGGCAGTCATAATGGTTGCATTGCCCTGTGATTAAAAATTACTAAAAAGAACTGAATTTTACACCTTTGGGGGGTGTATGTGTTTTTTAATTAATAAATTTTATCTTTTTGAGCAGTTTTAGGTTCATAGCAAAATTGACTGGAAAGTACATAGTGTTCGCATATATCCTCTGCCCCAACATAAACATCCCTGTCCTTGACATTGACATTTCCCACTAAGGTGGTAAATTCCTTACAATCAATGAACATCATCATTCAAAGTCCATACTATACATTTGGGTCTGCCCTTGGTATTGCACATTTTTGGGTTTGGACAAACTAATGAAATGTATCAGTCATTAGTATATCATACAAAATAGTTTCACTGCCCCCAAAATCTGTGCTTCACCTATTCATTTCTCCTGGCTTCTTAACATTTGGCAACCACTAATTTTTTCTGTTCCTATAGTTTTATCTTTTCCAGAATGTCATATAGTTGGAATTATACAGTATGTGTGTAGCCTTTTCAGATTGGCTTCTTATACTTAACAATATGTATTTAAGTTTCCTCCATGTCTTTTCATGACTCGATGGCTCATTAACATTTAGTGCTGAATAATATTCCATTGTACAGATATACCCAGTTTATCCATTCCCCTACTAAGGACACCTTGGTGATTTCCAAGATTTTGGCAATTGTGAATAAAGCTGCTATAAATATCCACATTCAAGTTTGTGTGTGGACATAACTTTTCAAATCCTTTGAGTAAATACCAAAATGTGTGATTATAGGATCATATGGTAAGACTATTTTTTTTTTTGTAAGAAACTGTCAGACTGTTTTCCAAGTTGGCTGTACCATTTTTCATTCATGCCAACAATGAATGAGAGTTCCTGTTGCTCCACATGCTCACGAGCATTTGATGTTATAAGTGTTTTGGATTTTGGTAATTGGTGTATGGAGGTATTTCATTTTAATTTGCATTTCTGCAATGACATATGATGCAAAGCATGTTTTCATATGCTTATTTACCATCTGCATGTCTTCTTTGGTGAGATATTAAGTCTTTGACTCATTTTTTAAACAGTTTGTTTTTCTTTTATTGTTAAGTTTTATGTTTAAAAAAATATTTTGGATAGTAGCCTCTTATCAGATTTGTCTTTGATAAATATTTTGTCCCAGTCTGTGACTTGTATTTAATTCTTTTAACATTGTCTTTCACAGCCCTCCAACTGTGTACTTCTCTAATATTTTGTTGACTATTCTGGGGATTTGCCTCTTCATATAAAAGTTAGAATCAGTTTGCCAATATGCACAAAGTAACCTGCTGAGATCATGACTGGATTGTATTGAATCTGTAGATCAATTTGGGATCTTGATAATATTGTATCTTCCTATCAATAAACATGGAATATGTCTCCATTTATTTAGTTCTTTGACTTTTTTTTTTTGCATCAGCTAGGACCTCCAAGATGATGGTTTTTTCCTCCTGCATTTGATCATGTTATCTGTAATGTTTTATTTCTTCCTTTCACATCTGCCTCTTATTTCCTTTTCTTGCATTATTACAATAGCTAGGAATTCTGGTATGATGTTGAAAAGCAGTGGTGAGCGGGACACCCTTACCTTACTTCTGATCTTTACAGGACAGTTTCTAGTTTCTCATTATTAAGTGTGAAGTTAGCTATAGATTTTTGTGTTCTTTCCCAAATTGAGAAAGTTCCCCTCTATTACTAAAGATTTTATCATGAATATGTGTTGAATTTTGTCAAATGATTTTTCTGCATCTATTGCTATTTTTCTTAGCCAGTTATATCTTAGCCTTAGTAATTTTCTTTTTAGCCTGTTGATGTAATGGATTATGTTAATTGATTTTTGAATGTTGAACCAGGTTTGTATAACTGGCATAGATCATGGTTATATTTCTTTTGGTACATCTTTGGATTAAATTTGAGAATATTTTGTTGAAAATTTTTACATCTATGTTCATGAGATATATTGGCATATAGTTTTCTTTCCTTTTAATGTCTTTTTCTGGTTTTCTTATTAATTTTGTCCTTGCAGAATGAGTTCAGAAGTATTCCCTTTGTTTCCATCTTTTGAAAGAGACTATACAGAATTGGTAGATTTCTTCCTTTAAATGTTTGGTAGAATTGACCACTATACCTATCTAGGTCTGTTCCAAAACTTCTGATTTAGAAGCTTATTAATTATTGATTTAATTTCTTTAGATACAAGCCTATTAGGTTGTCTACTTGTTGTGTGAATTTTGGCAGAACTGTGTCTTTCAGGAATTGATCCATTTCATCTTGGTTGTCAAATTTGTGGTCTTAGAGTTGCTTAGAGTATCCATTTATTATCATTTTAATGTCCATGGCCTCTGAACTGATACCCCTCTTTAATTATATAAACCATGCCCTCCCTCTTTTTCTTAATTAGACTTCCGTGAGATTTGTCACTTTCATATATATTTTCAAAGAACCAATTTTTTGTTTTGCTGATTTTATTTCCTGTTTTCAATTTCATTAATTTCTGCTCTTATTTTTGTGCTTACTTTGGATTTGTCTTATTTTCCTTTAAGATGGGAACCTAGATTATAGCTTTTAGATCTTTCTCTGCTAGGGGTGCCTGGGTGGCTCAGTCGGTTAAGTGTCTAAGTGTCCAGTTTCAGCTCAGGTCATGATCTCATGGTTCGTGGGTTCGAGCCCTGCTCAGGCTCTGTGCTGACAGCTTGGAGCCTGGATCCTGCTTCAGATTCTGTGTCTCCCTCTCTCTCTGCACCTATCCTGCTCACTCTCTGTCTCTCTCAAAAATAAATAAACATTAAAAAAATTAAAAATAAATAAATAAATTCCTGGTCTAAAAATTACAACACACATGCTGTATTTGAGTCTGGTTCTGATGTCTGCCCTGTCTCCTCAAGTTGTGTTTTTTGCCGTTTAGTATGTCTTATAATTCTTTTCTTGATAGTGTCATGATGTAGGGGGAAAACACATTGCTATAAATAGGTTTTCATAAATGTGGTGGTAAGGTGTGGAGAATGGGAAGTATTCTGTGACCCTATGATTAGTTCTCAGTCTTTTAGTGAGATTGAGCCTCTAGACCGTGAACCTCACACATACTTTCAGTTACCTCCCACCTTAGGTGGTATGGGAATGCTAGACAGAACTTGGTATTTCCCTTCTTCCACGTGGAAAGCTAAAACTGCCTTTGGTTAACTGCTCTTTTTCTCTCTCTGGTAAAAGCCCAGTAGTTTAGATTGGTAATATAGCTTCTCCTGAATGCAGACCTTGTTAAGAACAGACTGCTTTTGCATATTTCAAAATGATTCCTTTTACTCTCTTTCAGAAGCAGAAACTATACTTCTCTAATATTCACTGTGAGAACCTAGTAAATCGCTAGGAGGTAAAACTTGAAAATGTGCCCACCCAGCCCTTATGACCAGGTCCCCTTGTAGTTTTTCTCTCAGACTTGCCCACACTGAGCCTCTAGCAATTTGTCAATAATACTCAGGTTTTCCTACTCTGGCACTGATTCCTATGGAGGTTTCTGCTCTTGGGTTTCTGTTCTGATAAGTTGTTATTCTATTTACCTGCTGGGCTCTTCAATTTGGGGGCCATAAGTTTGTCCTGTGACCTAAATTCTCCAATATATATAAGAAGAGTTGCTGATTTTTAAGTTTTTTTCAGCTTTTTACTTATCAGGATGTAGTAGCAATTTCTAATCGTCTTTCATGCCAGACTGAATGCCTTGTTCATTTTTCCTATTATTTTTAATTTTTTGATTGAATAATGTCTATAGATTTATCTTCAAGTTTGATGATTTTTTCTTCTGCCAGCTCCAATCTATTGTTGATATGTCTAGTGATTTTTTTTTATTTTAAATGCTGCATTTTTGAAGTACAAAATTTCCATTTGTTTTTATTTTATAGTATCTATCTCTTCATTGATACTTCCTATTTGATGAGACATTACCATCATACCTTTTATTTAAGCATGATTTACTTTAGTTTTTTTAACAGATTTAGAACAACAGCTTTTAAGTGTCTGTATGCTAAGTCTACCATGTGGGCCTTGTGGTAGGCTGAATAACAGCCCCCATACGTGTCTACATTTTATGTTCAGAAAATGTAAATGTTACCTGAAATGTAAAGAAGGGTCTTTGCAGATATGTTAAAATTTTATGATGAGCTAATTAACTTGGATTATTTCAGAGGGTCTGATATAATCACAACAGTCCAAGGGATGCAGGATGAGCCAGCATCCATGAAGAAACGTAATGAAACCAAAAAACAAAAGTTACAGCTATTGGGCCATTAGTCAAGAAATGTCAGCCACCAGGAGTTGGAAGAGGCAACAATGAATTCTCCCCTAGTAACTCTGAAATCTATTTCCCCCTTAGTATATGTCCCTGCTCAGATCCATTCCACCACCACTCCCAACCCCTTCTACCTTTTTTATCTTTTAGTTTGGCTATCTACCAAGTTCAGCCCCTGGTTCATCACAAACCACTTATTTATTTTTGTGTGTGTTTGTTTTATTTTTAAGAAAGAGAAGAGAGAATAGGGGAGGGGTAGAGAGAGAGAGGGAGAGACAGAATCCCAAGCAGGTTCTGTGCTGTCAGCACAGAACCTGTCGTGTGGCTCATTCTCACAAACCACGACTTGAGCCGAAATCAAGGGTTGGACTCTTAACTGGCTGAGCCACCCGGGTGCCCCAAGCACAGGCCATTTATTGGTCAAACACTGTTCTTTATTCCCCTTATCCAGTTAGGGTTTTTACCTTTTCCTGCTGGGTGTTTGTGCATGTATGTGGAGGCTGCTATCACAGTTCAGAGGTTTTATGTTTTTGCTCCATGTTAAGCGAGGGACTGGTAGGTTGGAAGTGGCCTATCGAATCATTTTTGAGAGGATGTAGCCTTGGGCATGCACAGAGTCTTCTACACTACCAGAGATGTGTGTAAATTCGTAAGCCTGGCTTCTTAGAAACTAATCCTGAGTCAAAGAAGCTTGCTGTTCTGCCAGTGTTTAGTTTGAGGTTTTACTTAAGTCCCTTGTACCAGTGACATTTCTATACTACGGTAATAGATCTGTGTGTGGATTAGAAATATTTTTAAATCTGTCCCCTATCCTGTGTGATTTCCCTGAATGGCTAAAACCTAGCACACGTGCATAGATTTTTGATCCTCAAGGTTGACAGCAATCCCAGGAGGGTTCTTTACTGTCACTTCCTCTGATCTCTCTGTTAAACTTCTAGTCATTCTGTCATTTCACTTGTTGCTACTAATATCATGGAAATGTCAGCACCACTAAAATCTTTGCTGGAGAACAGTACCACAGGGCAGGCCTGAGTTCCAATACTTGGGTTACTTTGGCTTACAAGGCTTTGGTTAGCCAACCTTACTGTTCTTCACTCACTACACACCAGGTTCATAGGTCTTCATTTTGAACTCCCAACATGTGAAGGTGTTTCTAACTTATGGCTTTGTCTGACATACTCTTTCTTATAATTTTCACATGAATCATTCCTTTTCATTACCGAACAAATAATATCTCTTCAGAATTGACCTTATCTGTCTAAAGTATCTGTCAGAATTGACCTTATCTGTCTCCCTTTATATAAAGAAGGCTGTGTTGCCTAAAGTACTCCATCACCCTTCCATTTTTCTATGTTTTATTCATAGTACTTACCACCATTTAAAATTACTTTGTCTATTCACTTGTTTGTTGCCTATAGTCCTGCTTTGGAATGTAAACCCCATGAAATCAGGGAGTTTGATTCTGTAGTCAGAGCACACATCAATTTCTTATTCACTGAATCCGTTTGCGCCTTTAAAAATATTGAGAACCTCTGGGCAACTGAGTGGCTCAGTCAGGTAAGCAGCCAACTCTTGATATTGGCTCAGGTCATATCTCATGGTTTGTGAGTTCGAGCCCCACATCAGGCTCTGTGTTCACAGGGCAGAGCCTGCTTTGGATCATCTATCTCCCTCATTCTGCTCCTTCCCCGCTTGTCTCTCTGTCTCTCAAAAATAAATAAATGTAAATAAATAAATAAATAAATAAATAAATAAATAAATAATTGAGAATCTCAAAGAGTCTTTTTGGAGGGAAGGTGAATTATATTTATTGATTTTTACAATAAAATAAGTTAAAACTGAGAATTTTTAAAATGTTTATTCGTTTAAGAATAAAATTATAAACTCATTACATGTTAACATCAGTGATTCCATCATCACAAAATATATAGAATCTGGAAAATTCTACTTTCTACCTATAAGAGAATAAAAGTGTAAAAGACAAATATTGCCATTATATTATAAAAATAAACTTTGTGAACCTCTTGAAAGAACTGCTAACCTACAGTGCCTGATATAAGAGTAGCAACAAAAAACAATGTATTTACAATCAAAGAATTACAAACTATACAAAATAGTTGGCACTACAGAGAATTTTCAATATAATCCATCCAATTAATTTTATCACCTTCTTCATATAACAATCTCAGCAAATGCTAGTCCAGCTTCTGTTTGCATACCTTCACTTAAGATGTCACTAATTCTTGAAGTAGCCCATTGTAATTTTGAGCTTCTCTAATTTTAAGAAAGTTGTTAGTCTCTCCTTGCTTGCTTCCAATTCCCCTTAGCATCATAATTATACTTCCCTAAATAAGCTTTAGTTGGTTATGATGTTTTGTTTTTTTCAATGTTTAGTTTTGAGAGAGAGAAAGAGTGAGAATGGGGGAAGGACAAAGAGAGATGGAGACACAGAAACTGAAGCAGGTTCCAGGCTCTGAGCTGTCAGAACAAAGCCTGACATGGGGCTTGAACTCACAAACCACAAGATCATGACCTGAGCTGAAGTCTGATGCTTAACCAACTGAGCCACCCAGGCACCCCGGTTATGATGTTTTTAAAGAGTGAATCATAATCTGAATACCAGGTACTAAGAGAGGCGCCATTAGAATAAAATAATAGGCTTTTATTTCATTCTAGATGCCATAATTCATGAAACTAAAGTTCCATTGGCCATTGAAAAGCTACAAAATACACGGTTATGTGATAATAAAATTGGGGTCAGCTGAAAGACTAAGTGTATTTCATATGAAATTGCTTTAATTCATGTATCCTTCAGTCTGTTATTTTTTATTTTTTAAATTTTCTAATTTTTTTAACGTTTATTCATTTTTGAGAGATAGAGACAGATGTGAGTGGGGGGAGGGTCAGAGAGAGGGGGAGACACAGAATCCAAAGCAAGTTCCAGGCTCTGAGCTGTCAGCACAGAGCCCAACACGGGGCTCGAACTCACAAACTCTGAGACATGACCTGAGAAGTTGGATGCTTAACCGACTGAGCCACCCAGGCACCTCTCAGTCTGTTTTTAATTTTTTTTATGTTTATTTATTTTTGAGAGAGTGAGACAGAGCACGAGTGGGGGAGGGGCAGAGAGAGGAGAGAGAATTCTCAGTCCGTTTTTAAAGTTATTTTGTAAGTGACAGATTTATACTTATTCTTTATTAGAAACATCTCTTATTCATGTGCCTATATAGAGTTTTTATAATGAGGAATAATTGACAAATGTAATTAATATATGTCTAAAGTGCACAAGGTGATGATTTGATGTACATATTCATTGTAAAATATCAATATCAAAATAATTAACACCTTTATTACCTCACATAGTTAATTCTTATTCTTGTATAAAATGTTGTTTTCTTGGAATGAGCTCATTGTTTCTGTCTCAATATTTATATCCTAGACTTTCCTTATATATTAACTAAATCTCTTAGCCTCATGAAATATATAGTCATTTTGTTTGCATTTTATTCTAGGTCTTTTCTAAAAATATTGAAATAAAGAGAGTAGTACAAAAATATTTCATTAAAATCTTAACTTCAAGTTAATACTGATTAATTTATAATTGTTAAGTATTAGAAGAAAAACAAAATATACTCATGTCTAAATATTTTCCATTTTATCCAAAAAGTTATTATAAGGATCTCTTAAATTCAAAAATATTCCTAAAATCAAGATAGACTGGACAGATATTATCTATCTAAATTATTATTTTGACATCAATAATAATGGAATCAGATCTATTTGACATTAATTTGTACTTAGCAATCCCCTAGAGGCTTCATGTTTACCTCTTCTCTTTGTAAATTTCTCAGTAAAACCACAGAGCAAAGTTTCATAAATTTCAGGCCTATGGGTATATGAGATTTAACAACAATGAAAATAACAATAGCAGCTAACATTTATTGAACAGTTATACATGCTAGTCATTTTACTCCATTACTGTATGTGCTAAGGCTTTCAGCAAGTGCTACACATGAATTTTTCATTTATTAATTGATTTTTAAAAATTTTATGTTTATTTTATTTTTGAAAGAGAGAGAGAGACAGAGTGTGAGTGGGGGAAAGGTGGAGAGAGAGGGAGACACAGAATCTGAAGCAGGCTCCAGGCTTTGAGCTGTCAGCACTGAGCCCTACGCAGGGTTCAAACTAACGAACCCTGAAGTCATGACCTGAGCCAAAGTCGGACGCTTAACCAACTGAGCCACCCAGGTGCCCCATAATTTTATTTACTTAAACAAAATTTTTTAACATTTATTTATTTTTGAGAGACAGAGAGAGACAAAGTGCAAGCAGGGCAGGGGCAGAGAGAGGGAGATACAGAATCTGAAGCAGGCTCCAGGCTCTGAGCTGTCAGCACAGAGCCCGACGTGGGGCTCAAACCCATGAACCATGAGATCATGACATGAGCTGGAATCAGATGCTTAACTGATTGAGCCACCCAGGTGCCCCTCATTTAATTTTTATAGTATACTTGTGGAATACCCTTATATTATGCCCTTTGACAAAAAAAAATCACTATGGTTAATATAATTAACACTAGCGGTCACAATAGACATAACTTATAATGGTTAACATAACAAATAACAAACTTTGATTTCTTGCTCATACAAATTTAAAGTGGATAGAGCATCCCTCCTCCGTAGTGTAGTCAACCTGTCTGAAACATAATCTCTCCACAGATTGATGCAAAAAAAGTGAGGGAATGATGTGCTTAACTACCTTAGACCCAAAGTGACACACTTACTTCGTATCACAATCTGTTGACCAGAACTAAATTACGTGGCCCCAATCAAACTTGAGGGAAATTGGGAAATGTACAGAAACAAGTGAAATATTTTGCCACAGGTGCCCAAAGATATTTGATCCCCTTTTTCTTAAACATGGAACACACTTCTGAATTGAGACAATGGAAAGTCCCATCAAGTCCAGAATCTCACAACGTGTACAACAGTCTCCTAATCAGCTTGGGATAGGGTTTTAGTTTAAAGACTAATGAATTAAAAAGACAAGTAAGTCATCTACCTCCTACTCCATCCGTGTATACACATATTGAGTGTACAAAGTTGGAATTAGGAAAAATCAACTACAAACGGGAAGAATGGAAGGCACACACTAATCACAGGTTCACTCTGTGAAGTTCTCCTATTTCAACTGTGGATTCCTGGATTAGTCCTGGATTAGTCACTGATTCTACTTTTTAGGAGGACTTCTGTCTTCTAGAAGTTCTTACTTTTTCGTTATCTCCTTGGCCATATCTGAGGTGGGAGAACTGCCTATCTTAGAGGCTACAAAAGCTATCTCATTATAATTCTTACTTGCTAAAGACTGGGGACTTAAGAGTATATTTAAGTCTTACATGGTCAAAGGAATTTCAGAAAGATTTTCTGGCAATTCCCTTCCATAAAAAAGTTCCATAAAAACTTCGGGGTTATCAGAGTTCTCATCTATTTTCTTCTGTCAGTTCCATGTGCCAGTAATCACATTCAAAATTCTTTTGGAGTCATATGTAGTGCTTAGATCGTTTTTTTTTTTTTTCTTACTTTCTTCCAATCTCTCTTGCTCTAGCAATTTAATCGAAATTACTATAAAGCTACCTACAACAATAGGTGGGAAGCCTACACACCTAATCTAAACTCTGTCCTGAGTCATTTTCAATTAACAGGTTTGGGCCTTTGTCTCAAAGTCCTATTAAAATTCATGTTTTACTATCTGGGATTATAGAAGCAGGCAACTTTTCTGAAGATGAAAGGCTCTAAATTTCTGAACTCTTCATTCTTTTGTTTTTCCTTGAAAACCAGCTGCTTTGCTGAGCTCTTCTTTTCTATAGGGCAACTTGCCAAAAATCCAGTACAACCAACACAGAATCAATACTCTTGTTTTTCAACTTCTTCCCCTAGAGCCACTAGCTATATACACTGTTTGCCTTCCAAGTTATCACAGGGAAATGCTTTGCTGTTACAAAAATTGGACCCACATTTGGACTGGAAATGAACATTAGTTTTCTCATCTGATCACTGAGACCATATTTAAGGTTTTTGTTATGGTACCAATTTCTGCATTTAACAGCATAATTAATCTTAACTTCTATCATATATAAACCCTGAAATCTCAGTAGTTTAGCACAGTAAAGACTTATCTATTTCTCTCGTAAGAACCAATGTGTCAGTATAACTTTGCAGATATGCTAATGGCACAAATGGCCTCCAAGATCTACTTGGCAGGGGAAGAGAATGACGTCCTTAATTGCTTTCATTCTTAAGTGATGTTTCAATTTTGCTCATAATCAAATGGATAGAAATTATCATATAATTCCTACCTTACTATACAGGAAACTAGGCAAAACATAAATGGAATATACAGCATTGTTGCTTAGAATCATAAAATAAATCCAAGGCTCCTGGGTGGCTTAGTCGGTTAATTGTCTAATTCTTGGTTTTGTCTCAGGTCATAATCTCATGGTTCATGAGATCAAGCCCCACATCGGGCTCTGTGCTGACAGCCCAGAGCCTGCTTGGGATTCCCTCTGCCTCTCCCCTACTCGTTCTCTCTCTCTCTCTCAAAATAAATAAACATTTAAAAAAACAAAATAAATCCAAATGTATTAGACTTAAAAGATTATCTTCTTTGCAACAAGTTGTACTTATTTTTATTTGCATTTAACATTCTCTCTCTCTGTTCTTGGTAATAAGGATATTAAAAATCCTTTTTATAAAATCTGAGCTATCATACTGATATAAAATCATACTGATTTTTTGTTTGCTTTTAATTTTAAATCTGGCAACAAAGATTTCTAGTTTTGTATATATGAGTATGCTCTAATTGTTCATCTGAAGTAATTTAGTTGATACAATTTTATATCCTGGGCTAAAATTCAGTCATTCCTGCAAACAATTTAGGAGAAAGGAAAAGGAAAAAAAAAAAAAGCACTGTTAAAATTGCCTAAAGCACAAGTGGATTGAAATCAGCAAGATATGATAAATTGGATGAATTTGAAAGAAAAATGTTAGAGGCAGAAAATGTAATGTGTTTCAATGGAAACCATAAAATCTGCTTTAGAGTCTTCATTTCAGACTTATAAGTGGATTTAGAGCAAGACAAAGTACATAATGAGGTAAAATAACTAAAGATCGTATAAATCTGATCACAGGCACTTTGATATAATGACCCTCAAATAATTAACCCTTTGACCTTATATTCTGAATAGGAAATAGCATTTTTATTCTCAGAAATATCTTTTATATTACAGCTGGCACTTTTTATAAAAGATATGAATTTACTTCTTCATAAATATATCTAAAGTATAAATGTTGTCCTGAAATAATTGTAGAGGATTGGTCCATCTTCCAGGTATACTTACTACAAAGAGTTATTATTTTTTTTAATGTTAAATTATTTATTTGAGAGAGATAGGGAGGGGCATAAAGGGAGAAAGAGAATCCCAAGCACACTCTATGCTCAGTGTAGCCAAATATAGGGCTTAATCTCACAATCCTGAGATCATGACCTGAGCTAAAATCAAGAATTGGATGCTTACCTGAGTCACCCAGGTGCTCTGTTTACTACAAAGAGTTAAAAAAAAAAAAACACCACTAACATAGTACATACTTTTACAGTTGAAACGGCTGTCTGGTATACCATATCCTTCTTGTATAAATCAAGAAATTTACACGTTTAATTTCTAGCACTGAAAAAAATCCCTCAGAATATAAAATAGAATAGGCTTTCAAGAAGCAGCATGTATCTGACCTACAGCAATATGTCATTTTCTTAAAGAGAAAATAAAACATTTGGTTAGGAACTATAAAATAAAAACCGGAAGGAATCATAGGTTTAACTTAAGTTAAAGATGAAGTAACTATTTATTTTAAGCTAATAATAAAACAAAATTTTGGATAATATTAACAACAAAGCAATCAACAGTTAAGCTGTCATATATAATTTGATTGATTTATTTGACAACGTAAATGAAACAATGTAATACTTATCCTTAGTCACAAGTTGAAGATAGGGCTTTTTATTTTCTTAATTTTATAGAAGTTCCACTGAAACATTTAATATCATGTTTATCACTTAATATGCTAGCTTCATGAGGGTAGGCTTTTATATGCCTTGTTTATTGTTGGATTTTGAATGTCTAGAGCTAATAAAAATATATATGTAGTAACAACCTAAAATGTAGTAAAAATAAGTAGAATGAAATAGTCTAAATTTCAAAACCTGTCGTAATGGTACGAGGAAGGAGGTAAAGTGTCTAGACAGTGACCCATTATTAGTTTATAAAGCGGATGCTCATAGTAAAGGAAAGAAGCCAGGCAATGTAATCTACTCCCCACATTGACAGAAACTCCAGAAAACACGGGCAAATGATAACTTCTAGGAGGAAGAGATCTTATCTATTTAATGCCTTTAGCAGGATGGTGCCTACCTAAAGGATTATTTATATTAAATAAACCAAAAATATTTAGGTTAATGCTTTTCAGAGAATGTCATATAAACTATATAACTCTCTGAAAAACAAAACAAATATTTCATAATGTAAAGACTTGCCTCTCTGTGGGAGGTAAACCCATAAACCTCACTAAAGATATTCTACTTTGCTGGGCCATAGTTGCATTTTTTTCAAGGGAAGGAAGAATTGAAAAGCCACCTTTGATGTTTCAGATTTCTCCCTGCTTTATTTAAGCCTCTTCATTATTTGGATCCTTGAAATTATTAGTAAAGTTTGACACTGGGATAAGATCTCTGATTTGTATGAGTCTAATTTGAGAATCTATTCATGTTAAATTGGCTTATGGAGAAAAGAAAGTGAGGACAGCACATAACTTGCATAATCACATAAAATTGGGACATGTTTAAGACTAAGGGGCCCTATTATAAATTATTACACCAGGAAAACAGCACTAATTGAGACTCTGAAGGATAAACCTGAGACATATATATGGTCATAGTGTAAATAGCCCTGGGTCCTTCATTTATTAGTTATTTGTTTTTCTGACAAATATTTTAAAGTTTTGCCTATTTGAAATGTCCTGGTGAGACAGTGAATGGGTAAATATGGCTCCATGTAGGACCTGCAATACTCCGTAATATATGAATTATGAATTATTCTAGGTGACCTTATAGTAACAATATAAAGATCAGAAAAAACATATCATGACATAATTATATGCTGTTTTTTTTTAAGTTTAGTTTGAAAGAGAGAGCGCACACACACGTGAGTTGGGGAGGGACAGGGAGAGAGAGGGAGAGAGAGAATCCCAAGCAGGCTCCACTCTGTCAGCCCTGATTCTGATGTAGGGCTTGATTTCATGAACCATGAAATAATGACCTGAGCCAAAATCAAGAGTCAGACACTGAACCGACTGAGCCACCCAGGGACCCCTATATGCTATTTTTAATTAAATACATAAAATTATATAGTATTGCTATGGACAACTCATTTATCCACATTATATTTATCTTCATGAATACTAGTATTTAAGAATGATATCTGAAAGTTGAAGTTATGGTAACAGATGATATGAATAGCACTCAGACTAATTTATATTCTTTTGGAATCAGTGAACATTACATATGTCTCAAAGGAATCATACGCAGTGCCTAGGGCTTAGGAGTTGCTCAAGGTATGAAGATATAAAAACACACAGAATGTGTAATTGATATCAGAACCATTACCTATTAGGGTAGCCTTTTTCTGGAGATTTTGGAGGCAGCATAAACACTTAATTGTAAGCTAAATTATGTGATTCTTGTTTTTATAAGGTAATTTGAGGACCATGAATAGGCCTTAGTGGATCTATGTACCCCTTGAAATTATAAATCAAATGAATGTGGGTGCATATCTGCATTTTAGGGAAAAAGATAGGTTAATTATTTTATCACATTATTAAATTTCCTCAGATTTGGATTTGTGACCAAAGGGAAAAAGAAAAAAAGATTAAGAATCAGAGAAATGGTATCTAGGGGATAGGTTCTCCTAGCAATAAGCCATATTATAAGGCGATAATTGCTCACATTCATGATCTTGTTAATGAAGACATTTCTGGCCTGTTAGGAGCTCGGTACTGCTTAGCTGACTATACCACATTGAAAAATATTAACATGTAGCCATTCATTCAAATTCTCTTTACCTTAAAAGAAGAGAGGAGTAATTGCCTAATTGCTTTTACCAACTTTCTCTCCTTGTTAACAACCTATAATTTGTAAACTTTCTGATATCCAGGATTAACTTTGGGTATAAGTTTTGATTATTCAAATATTCTAATCATAATGTTCTTTTGTATATTATATATCAATTATCAATTTTCAAATTATAAAAATAAGATATTCATAACACTAAAAATGTCATTGGACCATAATTTAAGAGTTCTTTTATTCAGAAGGTTGATCTGTTTCTTTCAGTGTCATGAGGTTATTACAAAAATGAAGACCATAGTTCAAAAAAATAAAATTTGGCAATGTCTTCACTTCTTTACTTCTATTTGCTTTTACCTTTGCCAGCCTGGTTCTTTTCTCTGCCACTTTGCTGAACTTGGTCTTTTTCAAGTTCACCACTGACTTCTCATGTTCAAATTCAAATATATACTGTTTTGCTCTTTTATTCTAAGACTTTTCTGCTAGCATTCAATACAGTTGAATTCTTTTTATTTTAATACTTTTTAATGTTTATTTATTTACTTGAGAGAGAGAAGAGAACACACAACTTGGGGGAGGGACAGAGAGAGAGAGGGAGAGAGAGAATTCCAAACAGGCTCTGAGCTGGCAGAGTCCGATGCAGGGATTGATCCCACAAAGTATGAGATCATTGAGATCATATAAGAGCTGAAATCAAGAGTCAACGTTCAACCAACTGAGTCATGCAGGCACCCCTCTTTTTATTTTAAGTTAGTTTCAACACTTAGTACATGTATATATTTTTAAAGTAAAAAGTATTATAAGGCATAAGATTTTTTAAAAATTCTCACTAATAAAGACTATAAAAATAAGACAACTAAATCGTGACCAGAAGTAGTACACAGCTATTTAAATCACAAAGCTTGAAATAGAAATTCACATTTACAGAAAGAAGTTCCATATTCTTTTTTTTTTTTTTAATTTTTTTTTTTCAACGTTTTTTATTTATTTTTTTGGGACAGAGAGAGACAGAGCATGAACGGGGGAGGGGCAGAGAGAGAGGGAGACACAGAATCGGAAACAGGCTCCAGGCTCCGAGCCATCAGCCCAGAGCCTGACGCGGGGCTCGAACTCACGGACCGCGAGATCGTGACCTGGCTGAAGTCGGACGCTTAACCGACTGCGCCACCCAGGCGCCCCAAGAAGTTCCATATTCTTATTAAAAATATTTAAGACATCTTATTTGGGAATTTTAGTTATGTATTATGTGTATACACACACACACACATGAAGTTTCATATTATGTTATATACATATATATTTCATATTTACTTCACAGATATTATATATATGTATATTCCCTAATATGCTATATTTTTATCATAATTGTATAACATAAAGAAATACACTATAAAAAAGTATGACATTTTTACCAGGTCCCATGTAGATTCTCCCTAAACCATACATTTTGCCTTAATGTGCTATAAACATTTTATCATTTTAAACATGTGTCATGATTTGAATAAGGTTGAGAAACACTGCCCTATAAGCTGGCAGATTTACTGTTCATTGAATAACTGTTCTCTCAAGTGCACATACCTATTCTATAAATACTTGTTGAAAAATTAAGGAATAAAAAGGTAAAATCTGTAATTAGCTATATATAGGGTATAGGGAGATTTCATTGAATCCTAGTTGACTCCATAGTAAGGCATCAATTGTTACACTTACAAGAGTAGAACAAGGAATTATTACCATCTGTTTGCTTACTTGTCATGCAATCTACTTCTTTTGGATAAAGGTAGAATTCATTTACATATTGATTGACGATCTCTTAACAATACTTCCTGTGGGCACAATACTCTGCCAGATATTATGAAAGACAGAGAGAATTTTTTTAAAAAGTCACTGTTATTAAGGAATTCATATTTTGGCAAGAAGAAGTTTGCCAAAACAACCATAACAAAAGGTAAAAACAAACAGAGTGTTATGGATGCATAAGACCAAGGCATTAACTGTGATTATTGGGGACCTCAAAAGTTTACTGGAGAAAAACAAATGCAATTATGGTATTGCAGAATAAGTGAGTTTCAAGAGCCAAAAATGGATGCACTTCCAGGTGGAAGAAAAAAAATTAGCAAAACAGTTATATATTCTTGGAATGATAAGTAGTAGTGTATAACTAGAACACAACCTTTGTAAAGAGGGAGACATACTGAGAAATGAGGCTACAAAATAATCCAAAACCAGATATACAAGTACCTGAAAGCCACACCAAAAAGTTTATTCTATAGGCAGTGATCCTTCTTTTGTTTTTAAATTGGAACAAGGAAATCATAAAACAGATATGATGTTTTGAAATGATGTATTGGTAGCAAGATCATATGGAAATCTATTGGGATAATTTGGGAAAGAAAAAATTAGTATGACAATATGGCCTACCGATGGTAGACTGCAATATAGGTAGATTCTCTAAGGATTTGAAGAATAACGGATTTGAAAACTCGGTAACATGACACCAAATGACAGTGTTACTTCTGGAGCTTGGTGGTCTTTGCCAGAGAACTTATCACTTCTCCTCTTACTGAACTTAGCTGAATTATAACACGAGGGTCTGGAATTGGCAATTTCCCAATAGCTATTATCAAACAGAACCACATATTCCTGGAAATATGACCTCACAGGCTAAAATAAAACTCCATCAAGAGAAAGATAACAAGCTGAACAACATGTGCTATTGGAAGTATAATTAGTTAAAATGTTAGGTAGGTATATGATAGAAATAGTAAAATGGATGCCACTAAAGAATAATTCATGAGTTTAAAGATCAAGTTGAGGTATTCTCCCAAAATAAGTCTGGAAAGGATAAAGAGATAGAAAAGAAAAAAGAAAAAAAAAAGAAATGTTTAAAGATATGGAGAACAGAAGTAAAAGCATTCAGGATCTTGGTGTTCCAGAAGGAGAGAAAACATGTGAAGAAATAATGGAAGGTATGCCAAATACAAATGAGCAAAAGCAGGGAGAAAAAAACAAACAAACACCTACATATACATATCATAATATACATATTAAGGATGCCAAAGATAAACAAATTTAAAAGTTTCTAAAAGGATAGAATTAAATGACATGAGATGTCTCAACAGCAATACTAAATTCATGAAAACAATAAAGTAATAGTTTCTGAACACTGAATGAAAATAATTTTGAACAATCACTTTAAAATTTAACTAATTGTTCAAATGGGAAGGTAAAAAATATTCTTCAGGATAAAAGCTCAAAGAAGGTATTCTACTATAGCTTCACAGAAACCTTCTGAAGGAAAGTGAGATGAAATGAGATGAGAATCTAGGAGATGAATCTAGGAGATGCTGCAAAGGATATGGAAAGTAATGCTGACCAAATAACAAGGTAAGATTTGCTGTTTCTTAAAAAAAAAATCTCAAACCAAATAAACAGAAGGAGTATGTATATGATGATGCCATTAAAACCTAGATGATAGGAGGACTACATCCTGGAAAAGAAAAATGACATACAACTGGCAAAACATGAATATGTCCATAGATAAATTAATATTATTGCATCAATGTTAACTTCCTGGTTTTAATGACTGTACAATGATTACATATGATGATAATATTTGGGGAACGGGTAAAGGACATTCAGGAATAATTTGTAATCCTTGTGCCATTTTTTGTAATTAAAAATTATTTCAAAATAAAAAAATCCAAGAGAAGGGAAATATAGATACCAATTATGAAGAAACAAGAAAGAAGAAAACAAAGAGTGGAACTGGAAAAAAAAGTGTAAGATAGAAATAGGCCCAACTATCTCAGTAAATATAATACATATAATGGAGCTAATTAAGCGGGTCCAGCTATTTGCTATTTTCATGATGAACATATACAGCAAAAAGTCGAAAGTAAAAGCATGGAAAACATATTAGGAAAATTTTAACTAAAATATAGCTGGTGCAGCTATACTAGTATCAGACAAAATAAAGCATGAGGAAAGCACTATTAGAGATACAGAAAGTAAATACCTAATGATAAAAGGTTCAATTCACCAAGAATGTGTAATAATTATAATCATAGAGATAGTTAATAAAATTACCTTAAAATATAAAAAACAGAATTTGATAGAATTAGGGAGAAGCAAACAAATCCACCATTATAGGGGAATATTTTGATAATTTTCTCTTAATTCTTGGTTAAGTAGACAAAAGGAAAATTAGTAATAATAGAATACCCTACTCTATTCAAAATCAGAATATTTGCCAGCACCTGGGTGGCTCAGTCAGTTAAGTGTCTGACTTTGGCTCAGGTCACGATCTCACAGTCTGTGGGTTTGAGCTCAGCTCAGAGACTGGAGCCTGCTTCGGATTCTGTGTCTCACTCTCTCTCTGCCCCTCCCCAGCTCATATTCTGTCTCTCTCTCTGTCTCACAAAAATAAAAAAAAATGTTAAAAAAATTGAAACATCAGAATACTTGAATAACAATGAAAAACTTGATCTAATGGACTTACGCATTTATCATAAGTAGATTTTAACATCACCAAAGAATAGGTAGAAGCCACAACTGCAAATAATTCTCCTTACGAAAATCATGATATTAAAGGAAGCTGCTGCTTATGGGACTGTCACAGCACTTTTAACCACCAAGTACTCCCAGCATTACTCATCTTTCAATTTAGAGGAAATGAATAAGTAGTCCAGAAAGGGTCTACATCTCAAACACAGTGTTATTACCTAATATTAACTAAATGGCAGAAGGAAGAGACCCCCAAACTTCATAATCTTCCAAAATGAGACTTGTTGAGCCCATTTTTTGAGTATGGTTAGAGAAAGAAATTATACTGATCATTCTAAAAGGAAAAATGATATATTGAAGGAAGGACAAATGCTGCTAATAGCACAAGGTGTTTCTCATCCTTTATGAGTCTGACTATATGCTATTATGTAAAAATTGGTGAAATGGATTAAGATGATCCTAAATATAAAAATTCAATGATTGAAAAGTAACAGAAAATACTGCTCAGTAGAAAAAACAAAGGCAGTTTTTAATACTGAATTGATAAAAATTTATGCCCCTCCCCAAATCTTTTCAAGAACATCAGTACAATTTCTGGCTGCTTTAAAAATTAACCATTTGATTAAAGCAAGTATAAAGTAATTGGCTATGATTTAAATAAGAGAAATATGGGAAAATGTTATTTTTACTCTATTTCTTCTAATTATATTGATTTAAGATAAGTAAGATAGTCTTCAATTTCTATGACTTTTTAACAACAGAAATATTAAAAATAAATGGGAAATAATAGAATTTTATATGAAATGGGTGGTTCCACAATATTTTGAATGACAGAGGGAATGGCAGAGTTTATTAGATTACATAGATTCAGATAGCTTAATCTAATACAACCATATTCCCATGCACATAATTTAATTATTACATAAACATTTACAGTTCTCAGGAGGCATCATTGTGAAACAAAAAGGACACTAGACTTCGAATGAGGAAACAGAACCTAGAAATAGTACCAGCTCTGTCACTTTAGGATTTTGTGACCTTTTATAAATTATCTTAGCTCTTTAAACTCACTTTCCTCATTGTAAAACATAAATAATAAATTAAATTGAATGTTACAGTGTGACATTATCTAGCAGTGGGATGGCAAACACATTTTAATTTTCACAATACATTGATCGTGGCTGCACAAAACATTCACTTGAAAGGGAAGTCAATCAGTACTATGATTTATGAATGATGTTTTCCAAGGGTTCAGTCATCCCTTGCCTGGAACAGGATAGGTATCCCAAAACTCCCCTACTTCTTCCTTTTTTCCTTCCTACTTTTCCTTCCTCCTACATATTCAACATAAAATATGGCTCAATTTAAAGTCAGCTCAATTTAAAGAATCAATATAGACTTCACATTAAACAAAAATATTTAAATAACTTAAACAACTGTCTTTTTTCTTTGCTCCCTCTTTGTACCCCAGTACCATGACCAAAAAGGAAAAAAAAATTCAAAGACAATGAGAAAGACAGTATCAGTGACACCAAATATCATTTGGAAGCTAGAAGCACATAGATAAAAGGAAACTGACAACCAGACACTACGAAGTTGAAATTTAAGATTTGATGTGGACAAGCAAAGAAATCTGATTCACAATACAGAACACTAAAAAGGTAGGGAATTTGAAACATGGTTTAAAAAATTGTTTGGAAGGCATAATTAGATCAACTGATCCTTTGACTAGCACACAGGTGACTCTTTCATCCATTGGCCCTTAAAGGAGAATAAAAGATTCACTCTCTGGGGAAGTTAAACCAGAAAAATTATGGACTCAAAAATACCAAATACAAATAAGGATGGGGTATGACTAAAAATTAAGAGATGAGAAGAAAGGCTTCATATCAAGTTGAGAATAACAGCAGTTACTCACAATATAGCCAAAGAGTCCTGGGGGAAAAATATTGAAGACAGAGAAATACAACAGAAAATCTAAGTCCCCAGAATGAAGCTAGGAAGAGACGCTTTGAGAAATTAAACATTTAAATGAACCTGGGGAAAACTGGAAGAAAACCATATACACACTAACCCAGACAGGATGCATGCCCAGAAAAGACCTAAGAAGTTACTAAGACTTTATCCTGAACTGATCTTAAGGCTCAGGGGTTTGTTAAATAGTGAAAGTGTTCCATGCAAGTCTGCAAAGATGGAAAGAAGTAGCTATTTTACAAATGTTTAATTTGCAACAAAAAAAAATCACAATGCAGAGAAAAAAAGAGATAAACAAGGCTTACTTAAAGGAACAAAATAAATCCCCAGAAACTGTCCCTGTACACACATATCAGACTTACTAGACAAAAACTTATTTACTTATTTATTTATTTATAGATTTTTATTTTAATCCTCGTATAGTTAACATACAGTGTTATATTAGTTCAGGTGTACAATATAGTGATTCAACCATTTTATACATTACTTGGTGCTCATCAAGATAAGTGTACTCTTAATCCCCTTCACCTATCCCACCCATCCTTCCATCCACCTCCTCCTCTGGTAACCATCAGTTTTTTTCTCTATAGATAAGAGTCTTTTTATGGTTTGTTTCATTTTTTATTTGTTCATGTGTTTTGTTTCTTAAATTCCACAAATAAGTGAAACCATTGGTATTTGTCTTTCTGTGACTGATTTATTTTGCTTAGCATTATTCTCTCTAGCTCCATCCATGTTGTTGCAAATGGCAAGATTTCATTCCTTTTTTATGGCAGAGTAATATTCCATTGTATGTATATGTGTGTGTGTGTGTGTGTGTGTCTGTGTGTGTGTGTGTGTGTGTGTGTGTGTACTCTTTATCCATCTACCTATCAGCAGACACTTGGGCTTATTCCATAATTTGGTTATTGGAAATAGTGCTGCGATAAACATTGGGCTGCATATACCTTGTCAACTTAGTGTTTTCATATTCTTTGGGTAAATACCCAATAGTGGAATTCCTGGATGATATTATAGTTCTATTTTTAATTTTTGAGGAAACTCCATTCTGTTTTCTAAAGTGGCTGCATTAGTTTACATTTTCACCAACAGTGCACAGAGTTTCTTTTCTCTATGTCCTCTCCAACACTTGTTCCTTGTATTCTTGATTTTAGCCATGCTGAAAAGTGTGAGGTTATATTTCATTGCGGTTTTGATTTGTATTTCCCCAATAACTAGTGATGTTTCGCATGTTTTCATGTTAGACAAAGACTAAAACAATTGTTTTAAATATGCTCAAAGAGACAAAGGAAAACATGGGCAAATAACTAAGGCAAATAAGGGAAACAATATATAAACAAAATAAGAATATCAACAAAGAGATAAAAATTATTGAAAAGAATTAAACAGAAATTTTTAAAAAGAAAAATAAATAAAATAACTGAATTGAAAAAATCACTAGCAGTTCAACAGCAAAAGTAAACAACAAGAAAAAATCAGCAAAGTTAAAGACAGATCTTTTGAAATCATTGACTCTGGGAACAAAAAGAAAACAGGGTGAAGAAAAGTGAACAGGGAATAAGGAGCTTATGGGATACTATCAAATGTATTAAAATATGCATTTTGGGAATCCCATAAGGAAAAGAGAGTAAGGAATAGATAAGTTATTTGAAGAAACATTAGCTGAACCTCCCAAATTTGAGGAGACACATGCATTTATAAATCAAAACGCTCTATAAATGCCAAACAAGATAAACAAAATGAGATCCACACTGAGAGACCTTATAAAGAAAATGTGAAAAGACAAAGAAAAATCTTGAAAGCCATAAGAGAAAAGTGACTCATCAGATACTCAACACATACACATTGAAAGGGATTTTCAGTAAGATAATTAGCAGATATGTCAGCAGAAACTTTGCATGCCAGAAGGCAGCAGAAGGATATACTTAAAGTACTGAAATTAGGACAAAAATTTGTCAACTGAGAATTCTATACTTAGTAAAACTCTCTGTGATAGTTAATTTTACATGGCAACTTGGTTAAACCATGGTACCCAGATATTTGGCTATATATATCATATATCATATATATATTACTTAAAGTTTATTTATTTTAAGAGAAAGAGATAGAGGGAGGGAGGGAGGGAGGGAGAGAGAGAGAGAGAGAATGAGTAGGGAAGGGGCAGAGAGAGAGAGAATCTCAAGCAGACTCCATGCTGAGGGAAGGAGCAGAGAGAGAGAATCTCCAAGCAGCCTGATGTGGGGCTTGAATCCATGAACCATGACATCATGACCTGAACTAAAATCAAGAGTCAGATGCTCAACCATCTGAGCCACTCAGGCACCCCTATAAAGTTATATTTTAGATGAGATTAATATTTAATCCAGTAGACCTTGAGTAGAGACAAATAAGGGCATTATATAATAAAAGGGTCAATTAACTGAGAAGATATAATAATTATAAACACATCCACCAAACATCAGAAGAATAAAATAAATAATACAAACATGTACAGATTGAAGGCAGAAATAAATGTTTCTACAGTAATAGTAGTACACTTCAATACCTCAATTTTCAATATAGGATAGAACAACCAGAAAGATTAATAAGTAAGCAGAGGACTTGAACAACATTGTAGATAAAATTGGACCTAACAGACATTTTTTTTTCAACGTTTATTTATTTTTGGGACAGAGAGAGACAGAGCATGAACAGGGGAGGGGCAGAGAGAGAGGGAGACACAGAATCGGAAACAGGCTCCAGGCTCTGAGCCATCAGCCCAGAGCCTGACGCGGGGCTCGAACTCACGGAGCGCGAGATCGTGACCTGGCTGAAGTCGGACGCTTAACCGACTGCGCCACCCAGGCGCCCTGGACCTAACAGACATATATAAAACACTACCAATAATAGAAGAAAATACATTTTTATCAAGTGCACATGGAATATTATCTAGGATATGCAATATATCAGGCTATAAAACTAATCTTAATACATTTAAAAATGCTGAAATTATATTTTCTAATCACAAAGGAATGAAAGTAGAAATCAATTAACATAAGGAAAACTGGAAAATTCACAAGTATGTAGAAATTAAATGGCACACTCTTCAATAGACAATAAGATAAAAAAGAAATCACAATGGAAATTATAAGATATCTTGAGACAAATGAAAATGAAACACAATATGCTAAAACTTCTAGGATGCATCCAAATCAGTGCCAAGATGCAAGTGTATGGATATAAATGATTACATTATAAAAGAAAAACAGTCTCAAATAAACAATCTAAATTTACATTTTACGGAACTGGTAAAAGAATAAACTAAACTAAGCTAGGAAGAAGGAAAATTATAATTATCAGAAAGGAGATAAACAGAGTTATAAAAACAGCAGAAAAAGTCAGTGAAAACAAGATATAGCTCTTCAAAAATATAAACAAAATGGACAAAACTTTAGCTAGAAAGGCTAAGAAGAAAAAAGGGTCAAATAACTAAAATCAGAAGGGAAAGCAGGTACGTTACTATGATTTTACAAAATTAGAAAGGATTATAAAAATACTGAAAATAAATATACACAAATAAATTGTATAACTTAGATGACATAGACAAATTCCTATAAATACACAATCTACCAACACTGAATCATGAAGAAAAAAAATCTGAATACATCTATAACTCATAAGGAGATTTAATTAGTAATTGAAAACTCCCCAACAAATAAAGTAAAAGACCAGATGATTTTAGTAGGCAAGAAGTAACAACAATCCTTCTCTAACTCTTCCAAAAAACTGAAAAGGAGGGAATACCTCCTTACTCCCCTGAGGCTACATTATCCTGATACTCAAGCCAAAGACACTACAAGAAAAGAAAACCAATACCCTTTATGAATACTAATGCAAAATCCTCTACAAAACTACTAACAAACTCAATTAAGTAGCATATTAAAAAGATTATACATCAGGATCAAGTGAGATTTATTCCTGGAATGCAGGAAATGGTACAACATATGAAAATCAATCAACATAATACACATTAACAGAATGTAGGAAAAAACAAAATGACCCCTCTCAATCAATGCAGAAAAATATTTTGACAAAATTTCAACAAACTTTGATGATAAAAACACTAAAAGAAAACCAAAGAATAGACAGAAACTACCTGAACACAATAAAAGACATAAAACACACACACACACACACACACACACACAGACACACACACACACACACACACACACACAATATCCTACAATGGTAAAACACTGAAATTTTCTTCTCTAACATCATGAATAAGACAAATGCCCACTTTTGCACTTGTATTTAATATAGTTCTGGAAGTCCCAGCCAGAGCTAGGCCAGAAATTTAGGCAAGAAAACTAAAAGACATGAAAACTGGAAAGGAAGAAGTAAAATTATTTGTTGATACAGAACATGATCTTACATGTAGAAAACTGGGAAGATCACACAGACTCATACAGACACACACACACACACACACACACACACACACAACCCTATCAGAATTACAAATTCAACAAAGTTACAGGATACAAAAACCAACACACAAGTATCATTTGTGTTTCTATATATTAACAATGAGGGATCCAAAAAGGAAATTAAAAAAATAATTTCATTTATAATAGTATGAAGAAGAATAAAATACTTAGAATAAATTTAACTAATGATGCGAAAGACTTGTACGCTGAAACCTACAATATGTTGCTGAAAGAAATTAAAGATGACACAAATAAATGGAAAAAACATCCCATGTTTGTGCACTGGAAGACATAACATTGCTAAACTACTACTCAAAGTAATCTATAAATTCAATCAACTCCTTATAAAAATCCCAATGGCATTTTAGCAGAAATAGAAAAATCCATCCTAAAATTCATACAAAATTTCAAGAGACCCCAAAGAGTCAACACAATCCTAAAAAAGAAGAAAGTTACAGTTCTCATACCTCATCATTTTGAAACTTATTACAAAGCTAGAGTAATCACACCAGTGTGGTTCTGATATAAAGACAGACATATGGGCTACCTGGGTGGCTCAGTCGGTTAAGCAACCGACTTCAGCTCAGGTCATTATCTCACGGTTTGTGAGTGTGTGTCCCACTTGGGGCTCTGCGCTGACAGCTCAAAGTCTGGGGTCTGCTTCACATTCTGTTTCCTTCTCTGCCCCTCCCCTTTTTGTGTTCTCTCTCTCTTAAAAATAAATAAATAGGGGCACCTGGGTGGCGCAGTCGGTTAAGCGTCCGACTTCAGCCAGGTCACGATCTCGCGCTCCGTGAGTTCGAGCCCCGCGTCAGGCTCTGGGCTGATGGCTCAGAGCCTGGAGCCTGCTTCCGATTCTGTGTCTCCCTCTCTCTCTGCCCCTCCCCCATTCATGCTCTGTCTCTCTCTGTCCCAAAAATAAATAAACATTGAAAAAAAAATAAAAAATAAAATAAATAAAAATAAAAATACATAAACAAAAAAAATAAAAGATAGACATATACATCAATGGAATAGAATAGAAGCTCAGAAGTAAACTCTTGCATATACAATCAAATGATTTTCAAAATGGATATCAAGATTATTCAATACTCTTCTCAACAAATGGAATTCAGAAAACTGGATTCCATGTGCAAAAGGTAAAGTTGGACTCTACATAATATATAAAAATTAACCCCAAATGGATAAAAAACTTTTGTGCATGAAGGTACTATCAACAATGTAAAAAGGCAACCCATAGAACAGGAGAAATGTGTGTGTGTGTGTGTGTGTGTGTGTGTATACATATATATGTATATATATATGATGTATATATGTATACATCATACATAGGTGTATGTATATGTGTGTATATATATATACATGTGTGTATACATCATACATATGTGTATGTATATGTGTGTATATATATACATATATATGTATATATATACATCATATATATATACATATATATATATATATATATATGTCTAGAATATACAAACAAATTCTACAATTCAACAGCAACAAAAGAGCAAACAATACAAATAGGCAATGGACAACAAAGGACTTGAATAAACATTTCTACAAAGAAGATATACCAATAAGCACATGAAAATATGCTCAGCTTCACTAATCTAATCATTAGAGAAATGCAAAACAAAAGCACAATGAGATATGACCTCACACCCTCTAGGATGGCTACCATAGAAGAAGAAGAAGGAGGAGGAGAAGGAAGGGGGTAGGAGGAGGAAGCAATAAGGAAATGGGGGAGGAGTGGGGAAGGAACAGCAAAAAAGGAAAGAAAATAACAAGTATTGGCTAGGATGTGAAGAAATTAGAGACCTGTGCACTGTTTCTGGGAATGCAGAATGGTACAACAGCTGTAGAAAACAGTATGGTAGTATTTTAAAAAGTTAAAATTACCATATGATCCAGCAATTCCACTTCTGGGTGTATACTGAAACCAATGGAAATCAGCATCTCAAAGAAATATCTGTACACCCATACTCATAGCAGCAGTATTTACAACAGCTAAAATACAGAAGCAGCCCAAGTGTCAATTAACAGATGAAAGGATAAGCAAAAGGTATCTACATATAGTTGACCTTTGCACAAGGCAGGGGTTAGGGGCACCACCCCCCTGCACAGTTCAAATTCCATGTATAACTTTTGGCTTCCCAAAAACTTAACCTATAATAGCCTGCTATTGGACCAAAAGCCTCACTAATAACGTAGTCAATTAACACACATTTTGTATGTTGTATGTATTATATACTGTATTCTTATAACAAAGTAAGCTAGAGAAAAAAATTATAAGGAAGAGAAAACACATTTATAGTACTAGTATTCGTATAAAAAAAAACTCTGTGTATACGTGAACCTGCACAATTGAAGACTATGTTGTTCAAAGGTCAACTGTAATGGAATACTCATTTAACTTTAAAAAGAAAACAAAATAGGGGCACCTGGGTGGCTCAGTTGGTTGAGTGCCCGGCTTTGGCTCCAGTCATGATCTCACGGTTCGTGGGTTCGAGCCCTGAGTCTGGCTCTGTGCTGACAGCTCAGATCCTGGAGCCTGCTTCAGATTCTGTGCCTCCCTCTCTCTCTCTATCCCTTCCCTGCTCATACTCTGTCTCTCAAAAATAAATAAACATTAAAATAATTAAAAAAAAGAAAAAATAATGACATGCTTCAACATAAATCAACATTAAAGACATTATGCTAAGTAAAAGAAGTTAGTCACAAAAGGACAAATATTGTATGATTCCATTTATATAAGATAGCTAGAGTAATCAAATTCTACAGACAGAATTGGAATAGTGCTTTCCAGAGGTTGTGGGTGGGGGAGAATTGGGAGTTAGTGTTTAATGGGCATATAGTTTCAATTGAAGAAGGAAGATGAAAAGGTCCCTGATGTTTGCACAACAGTATAAACATACTTAATGTACAGTTAGAAATGTTTAAAAGGGTTAGGCTTTATGTTTTATATATATATATACATATATATATGTATATATATATATATGTATATATATATATAATCATAAAAAAATACAAGAGAAATACCCAGAACTGAGAGATATAAATTTTTACATTGAATTGCTACAATAAATTGAATCAAAAAACAATTTGGCCAAGCAAGCAAACAAATATCTAGAGACAAATCACTGTGAAATTGCAGAATACCTGGTATAAAAAGAAAATGCTAGGGGTGCTTGGGTGGCTCAGTTAAGCGTCCGACTTCAGTTCAGGTCATGATCTCACAGTCAGTGAGTTCGAGCCCCAAATCAGCCTTTTCACTCGCAGTGAAGAGCCTGCTTTGGATTCTCCCCCTCCCTCTCTCTCTTCCCCTCCCCCTCTCAAAAATAAATAAACATTAAAAAAAAAAGAAAATGCTAAAAGTTTCGAGTCAGAAGAGAAAAACAATAAATAGATGTTCATAAATATCAGGCTGAGAACTAACTGGAAATAGACTTCTTAAAGGAAACACTGGAAGTTAGGACACACTAAAGCAATTCTGAAAAAATTCTGAAAGAAGCTCTACACAGTCAAATCATCAACCAAACATAAGTGTAGCATAAAGACATATTTAGGCTTTCAAGGATTTAAAAATTTTACCTCCTGTATATATTTCCTCAGTAAACTAGTAGAGAAGGCTCTGTATTAAAATAAGAAAATAAGCCAGGAAAAAACAAGATATTAGAGAGTTCTGGAAATTAGAGTCCCAACATAGCATGGTCACAAATAAATTCTCAGGCCCACAGTTGAACAGATGTACTAAGATGGATGATGTAAGAGCAGGTTTAGAGAGCAAGCAGTCCTGATTGATTCAGCAAAAGGAAAGACTCAAGCAAATTTATCATGAATACACACACACACACACACACACACACACACACACACACACACACTATGAGTGCTGGTTTGAATGGTGAGATTTTCAAAAAAGTTTTCAAAAAAAATAATATAAAAAAGCAAACATATCCTAATACATTGTTTGGCTCAGCCATGAGCAATATGTATATAGGCTGAATAATTAAAACATTAAACATTAATTAACCCCCAAATAGTGATGATAAGTGTGTGTGTTAGGGAGATTTTATAAGAGAATTAAATCTCCATCTCTCACAGTGGAAATTTGTAAACAGTATCTAAAACTTAAAAAAAAAAAAAGCAGAATAAGCATGTTACTTGGAAATATAAAACAGCAGAAAAGTCAGTTAAAATCATTAGAGGATATTGTCTTGGGTACCAGGAAGAATATATGGTATATGAGACTACAACTTTTCCATTATTTCATTTCATTTATAAATCTAGGAGTTAAATAACTGGATACAAATCAATAAAAATACAGAGCTTTATGAAATATATAAAGTACAATGGATACTAATATAAAGTATTTATAATGTGTTAATATATACAATAATATTAATTATGATGGAAACTAATGGATAATTGATGAAATAACAAATAAAGCCACTGACACATAAGGCAGAGATAGACCAGTTCATATATAAAGAAAATAAAAGGGAATAAAGACACCATCATGAGTTTTTAAAAAGAGAAAGATTTGAATATTTAAGAATTAAAAGGCTAGAGAAAGAGAGAAATGGGTATAAAGTTTCAGTCATACAAGATGAAAAAGTTCTAGAGATCTGCTGTGCAACGTTATGACTATGGTTAATGATATTAAGAGGGTAGGTCTCGTGGTAAATATTTTTATCACAATAATTTTAAAAAGGTTTAAGAGAAACCTTGTGGAAATTGATAACAATTTCAAATAATTTCATAAAGATTATTATATGATTTTTCTGTGAAAGACAGAGGTAAAGAAAAGAATGTCATCTGGCCATAACAAAATTACATCAGAAAAAATTCTGTAGAAACAACAACAAAAAAAGTACACATTTGACAACCAAAATCTTATTAACATAAAATTTATTTTTATTGACAAATATAATTATGTTCAAAGCCTGAAGGAAATTAAATATCATTATTTAATTGAAATGATTTATATTAATTAATCTGATACTTGACAGATTTCCTGGAAGAAGAACCATGCTGACCTAGCCATTCTGCAACAAAGCTATCAATTTCATATGGTTCTTGCTAATACCTATTTCTCTTAATTCCCACCTTACACTCCCAGTTCTTAATATCCATGAAACAACTTTCTGAATATGTATATTTAAAAATATTAAACAAGGGGCGCCTGGGTGGCGCAGTCGGTTAAGCGTCCGACTTCAGCCAGGTCACGATCTCGCGGTCCGTGAGTTCGAGCCCCGCGTCAGGCTCTGGGCTGATGGCTCAGAGCCTGGAGCCTGTTTCCGATTCTGTGTCTCCCTCTCTCTCTGCTCCTCCCCCGTTCATGCTCTGTCTCTCTCTGTCCCAAAAATAAATAAAAAACGTTGAAAAAAAATAAAAAATAAAAAAAAATAAAAATATTAAACGAGATATGGAGATTTTATCTAGAAGTCTAAACATGTATTTCATGGGTATATTTACAGTTCAAAATTAACATGCCCAATTTCTAATGAATTTACTCTTCATCAAAATATGTTCACACATAGAATCTAAAAATTCATGTAACTAACCTTTTTGAATGAGATGTCTTGATGTTTTTGATTTTTTACCAATTTCTTTTGTTTTTAATTCATATAATATAGAGGAAACATGTTTTCTCTGTTCTCTAGAACTTTTTAAATCAACATGAGAAAGTATATTCTGTGGAAAAAAATAAAAACAATGACAACCATAATAATATCTATTACATACATTTTAAAAACTCTCACATTTATTATACATTACCATGAGTGATCTTATTTTTTTAAAAAACAACAAAAAACTGTAAGATAGGCAAATTGAGGAAAATATGAAAAGAGTTCCATTGTGTATGATTTTGATAAATTGTCTATTAATAGTAATGATATACTTTGAACCATGCTCAAAAGGAGGTTGAGGGAAAAGGGGATATGTCAGGAGGGTGCCATGACAAAACAAAACACAGAGGGGAAGATAAAAAATAACAAAGAGAAGCAAAATGGTGTTGCCCAGAAAGCCTGAAGGGAGATTTAGATTAAGAAAGGGTAGGGGCACCTGGGTGGCTCAGTCAATAAAGTGTCAGATTTCAGCTCAGGTAGCTAGCTATTCCACGGTTCATGGGTTCAAGCCCCATGTTGGGCTCTGAGCTGGGCTCTGAGCTGAAAGCTTGGAGCCTGCTTTGGATTCTGTCTCCCTCTCTGTCTGCCTCTCCCCCACTGTGCTCTGTCTCTTTCTTTCTCAAGGGTAGACAGAACTATTTTACAGATACTAAAAATACTAAGGAAGAAGGAGAAATGGGACCAAAATTATCACAAGTCTTAAAAGTACAAATGGATTTGGTATGTGTAGAAAGAATAACAAATAGAATGTTAAAAGGGAGTTTCATGGGGAGTTGGGGCACTTTCAGATGTAAACTATGCAATGTCTATAAATTGGTTGGGAATGTTTTAATAAGTAATACTGTGTTATTGGCCTTTGTCTTCACAGTCTATCCACCAGTGATACAGAGGATTCACCAGACCACCAGAAACCCAAGATCTTTCAAAATTTATCATCTCTGTCTTACTCCCTCTACATGGTTTCTATCTTCAAGGTTTACTCATGAGTCAAGGTAGCTCCTAGAGCTCCAAACACCATGTCTGTATTTCAGTCAGCAAGATGGAGGAAAGGGTAAAATGACAAAAGGACATTGGCCATGGGTCTTAAGGTAATTTCCCAGAGGTCTTTCCAATAACTTCTGTTTATATCTTACAGGGAGGATAAGCAATGCAGTCTTTTTGCTAGGTAATGTTCTGCCTAGAATAAAATTTAGGGTTGATTATCAAGAAAGAAAAGGAGAGATATTGGTAGGAACCGCAGTCTGCCACAGAGTAAAGACCAGAATTTGGGAGGGAATATACATTTGTATTTTAAGAAACCTTCCCAAGATATCATGCTTTCCTTAATGAATTCCACTGGCCTAAATTCCGAAGACTCTCAAATATATATTTTCAGATAGTACTCCTTTCTGAGATGTTTGTTTTTTATGTAGTACTCATTACTAACCATAAGTCGTGTTCTTTCACCCTGGAAAATCTCACAGATATCTCATATTCAATATAACTTAAGTCCTTTCTTTCCTCCGAATCTGTTAATTATTATATCTAGTTTTGGTGAATAGCACCACCTTCATCCAAGAAGAGGAGAGTCACATAAACTCTCTAATATGTGACAGCAGATAGAGTTTTGAAATAAAAAGCTCATTATCATATTTCCCCTACTTTGACCTATCCACTTGTGCAAATATCCTTTATTCTACAATTTAGAAGAGAAACTTGGATATGGGTCTTGGTACTCTATATTTACAGTTTTCTGCCAAAATTCCTATACAGCACAAAATAGATGTTATATTAAAATTGCTTTCTTAAGTTTGTCAAGAATAATTATAACAACACAATATCAACACATTATCAAAATATAACATTATTTTAAGTAATGTTGCTTCTATTTTCATTTGGGTTCCTTTCTTCCTATTAAACAAAGTATACAAAAATAATATAGGCAACTGTTTTGCCATCAGATATGTTATAATCAACTCTAAATGCTTTTTCAACCTCAAATTCATCTATCAGTCCTCTTCAATTAGTCCTCTGCATCATCAATTTTCACTTTTCTTACTTCTATAAATTTTGCTCTATTTTCATAACTTGTATCTCCCTACTAACAATGCAATTCATTGTATGTTAAAAATCACCTCAAATTTTGTTTCAATATAAATGGACCCTTTAGAATGCAAGGACATGTTCAGCAATCTGTTTCTAATAATACATATTTATTTGGCTTCCCCTGAAAGAATAAGTAAATTTTTAAAATAAGTGCATATCTGTCAGATCTGAATAGCCAATCTCTATCACAAAAAAGTCAATGTATAGAATCATGATATTTAAAAATTAGATTACATAGATATTTAAAATATAAATTTTCCATATTTGTATTCTATTTAAAAATTAAATGCATAGCTAGTTAGTTCCTTTCAAAAATATATTTTCTTTAGCTCTCCCAGTTATCATTTTTCATATATCCACATGTCACTGCTTGTCATCATTTAAAATAATTTTATCTTCCTTGGCTTTTATAAAAGAATCCATGACAAAGCCTCCATACATGATAGTGGAACACATCTAGGAAGATGCATCTAAAGTCCTAAGTGAACTGAGGCTTACACAAGCTGCCAAGGTAAAGAAAGTGCGCTTTTCTGTGTACATACTTCAAGAAGGAAAAGAAAGGATATGCCCACTTATTGATATTCAAACTCATGGAGAAGGTTAAAGTTATCAGAAGACTGGGGATAATCTAATAAATACCGTGTTTTCAATAACATAAAGTATTAACAGTTTAATGCTAGTATAACAGTTTCTATTAACTGAAGTACCTTAAACCTAACACTGGTCCTCAATAATTTTAGAAATACTTTTGAGGATCTTTGGTGGCATTTGGAAGAGGGATAATCACCAGGGAGCAGTATAAGTTGACAACTGATTACATTAGGTATAATTTCATTTTTAACAGGGTCAAAATTAATTCAAGTCAAACATACTTGGCATGATAAACCTGCATTTTAGTAATACGGTTGAGAAACATTTTCACAACTTTGGAAGGCAACATGATTAGATGGAGATCAGAGATGTTAAGTCATCAAATGAAGAAGAGTAAGGATTAATACAATGATACAACCTGAAGTGAGATCTCTAATATCTTACACAGATGTGTTCTTAGCCCTATCATGATCAACATTTATACAAATGATTTGAATAATAATGAAGGAAATGTTTATGAAATTTTTAGGTGAGGTGGCGACAGAACAAAATCAGTTAACACCAGACACAAGTTTTAAATATTATCAGTAGAATGGAGTAATAGATCAAATTAAACATGACGTATAATAGAAATAAATATTACAGTTGGGCAAAATGCATTTAATCACTGCAATACATAAAGTGATTTAAAGTCATAAGTGATAATAGGATACAATATTTTAGTTAAGAGTAAATTAAGAGTACATTGTGTGATGACTTTATGCTATATTAAGCATTTTATCTCGAATGAAGAAAATCACAGATCACAAATTTCTGATCAGAACCACAGTTGAAGCACTGTGTCAGGTCAGGGTAACATATTTTCAGATGAGGATAGATAACCTGGAATGTGAAAAGAGAGCAGACTACCTACTGAATTAGTTTTAAAGTAAGCCCTATATACATAAGCCATATTTAAATCCAGAGTAGAAAAAAGGCAACAAAGAGAGATTCAGGCTTCTTACCTCCCCAGATTGCCATCTCCCTCATCTTATAAAATGATAGCATTCTCTTGTTCAAACCTTTGTGGTTTGAACAGAATTTTTTCTCTATTTTTTCCTTCTTTCTGAAACTCTGTATCTAAGCCATCGGCAAATCTTGTCAATTCTCCTTCCTAAATGTATTTCAAATCTGTCTACTTCTCTTTATTTTCACATTACTTGTTTAGTGTAAGCTTTAATCATCCTTTCCAGCCACAAATGGCCTTCTGTTGATTTCTGCCTTCACCCTGGCTCTTACAAGATTCATTCACATTTATCAAAAGATAAATCTGATATTTATTTTAGCTTTAAATCCCCTAATAGTTGTCCAAAGTGCCCAGTCATTACTGTAAACTGCAAAACCCAGCAAAATATGGCCCTGAACCACAAAGCCAAATTCATCTCATGCTACCCTTGACTTTGTTAATCATACTCCTGCAACATTGGATTTCATGCAGTCAGTCCCTTGAACTCCACTCAAATAAAACAAGTTACTCCAAGCCTCAGGTCACTGTGCAAGTTCTTTGCTTTATCTAGAACACTCTCCTATATTTTGCATGGCTAGCCTCTTATCCTTCAGGTCTTAACATTATTGGAAAAACATTCTGTGAAAATCTTATGAGAAGTAGGCTTTCTCCTATTATTCTCTATCTCAGCAATCTATTTATTTTATTTAAAACATTTATCACAACTTTGTTTGATTCCTTTGGTTACAACTTGGTTTTTGTTTTGTTTGGTTTTTGCTTTTGTTTTTTCCTAGAATCTAGTTCATCAGGGCAAGAACTCTATGCTTGCTTTCTTTACTTAGCGTCAAGAATGGCCCCTGGCACTCAGCAAATACTCAATAATTACATGCTAAATGTGTAATGAATAGTACCAAAGAGAAGTACTAGAAGGAATGAGTGGAGGTTTAGGAACTTTGGTTCAATATACTATAAAATGAAACTCCCTTTTATGGAGTGAGTCCAACAACCAGACATAATTTAAAAATAAATTCCTAGCTTGTATTTTTTAAAGAACTATATCCCAAGTAACATTTTTCAATATTCCGTCTTTTAATCCTGAAATCTCCATAATCTACAGTTACTCCAATGCTTTTTACTCAGCAACTCTTTTACAACTCTCTCATTCCCTTATTTATCATGTACATCAAACTAAACTGTTAGTTTTCTAGAGTCTCTTCTACTTTATGATTCCTCAATATGTAACACTTACAAAAAGCATAAACATAACCATCTGGTAAGAATAATTATACATCTACTTGGATACATCTCTCTACCTATTCTGTTGTTCTACATCACAATAAGCCAGAGGACCAAAATGGCAATGAAAGAGCTTTCCTTTGACAGTATTGAGTAGAGAAGCTAAGAAAAAATAATCTATAATAGATATGGAAGCAGAGAGAGACTTGTGTATATTTACTAAATCTCATCCAATTATAATAAGAAAAGAATCTCAGAATATTACTGAAAATTGGAATAGATTAATGGAGAGCTACGGAGCTCCCTATAATTGACAAACTAAATAAGTACATCCTTGTAAAATATCAGATGGATAATTATATCAGATGTTTATTTTCCCCAAAAGAGATGATAATTTCTCATTTAAAAATTGAGGAGTGGTGACAGTGATAATTTTCTCCACTTTCTGGACCAAGGGTAAATATTTTATACTAAACTCTTTTGTCTCTGAAAATTATGATTCATTTTCAATCCTTAATGGTTTAAGTTTCCAACTTAGCTTAGTTGGTATTCTGAAGATTGTAGTTTTGTTTTCACATTATGTATTATGCACCAAAGCAGATTGTTAAGAGAGACTCATTATTATACTATATATCTACTCCTATACTATCTATACTATTCTATAATTGATCAAGCATTTTTGCTTTGTCTATATCATACATATAGTTCATTGTAAGTAGGTTCCATTTCAAGGATGATACCAAAAACCTCTTTAGAATCACAATGAAGTCACTAATCCTTTGATGTCCTACCCCATTGTCTGTTGTTTTTGTTCCCTTTCCTCTTCCCAGCTAAGACATCATCTTTAAAAGTGCTAATCCAAATCTTGGGTTTTCCATATAATATTCAAAGGAGTAACTTTAGGAATATGCTAAAATCCAAACTAAAAAAAAGGTGTCCTCTTTTGTCTGAATGAAAAACTGTTAACTCGTGTTTGGCTACATTGCCTCTCATTACGTTACTTAGCAAGCAACTCTACCACAGGGGAGGCTAATATACAGAGATCCATTACGGCAGGTGCCACTTGAACTCTGCTTTCAAGAATAAGTGCTGGTTAACATGAAATAAAATCCATGGAAAAGGGGGAATTACTTAAAATAAAGCTTTATGAGAAAAGTTATTTTTTAAGATATTCCCCTAGAAGCAACTGGCCGGTTTAACTGCTGTTTGAAAAATGCTACTATCTTGTTTTTGTTCCCAGTCTTACTTCATCTTAACAAAGAAGACTAGAAATGGTAATACTCTTGATACATGAAGAGGAGAATTTACAAAGGATGACCTGGATAAACAAATACAGGACACACAGTAGATACAGAAAGAAGTGTGACATTTCTCTTCTATACAAAAAGTAGCCATGAGAAATGAAGGTGGCTGAATATTATATTTTGCTGCAAATGTCCAGTTAAAGAACACCAGGGAAAAAAAGCATAATAGAAAGGTATGCTCCCTCAGTTGAAGAATGGTTAAGGGGTAAGGTCTATTCTTACCAAGATTAGAGGTGCCAATGTGTAAATTACCGAGGCCCATCCTGACTGCTTCATTACAGTGGCTACTTGGTAGTAGCAGTGGTCAAATCTAGTAAACAGATGCTGCAAACCTCCATGAAATTTTAGAATAGGTTATAATTTCAAGTTGAGAGAACACAGTGCTAGTTCATTAGTAATAATTGGTATGAGGTAAAGTAAAGGGCATGAAAAATTTCAGAGTATATGGATTTATGTTTCCCTAAAAATTTCTCCAGAAATTTATTTCACGAATTATTATTTATAAGACAATGCAATTCTATTCAGTCTAATTTTTCACTAATATATTGATTACAGTGTCTAATAGCCAATATCATATATAGTAATAATTGAGAATAATTCTGTATCTGGTTTACCTAAAGACCACATTTTTAAAAAAACGGTAACTCTACATAATCAATATTATTTTATTTATAACTTTCAAAGCACTTATTACATTCTACCTTATATCACAGTTAAATACAATTCTCACCCCTAGAAGAAATTATTCCCTCTGAGTACTGGATCTGTGGTTTACTTATCTCGATATCCCTGCACCATTTTGATTGGATTCTTCAACCTCTGTTGCAATAGCAACTCACAAATAACAAAAAAGGATTGAGAAATTTGATTAGTTTACTCAACATATATGTATTGAGTGCCAACTATATCCATGGCACTATGCTAGGCATCAGTACACTTATTTTGTGAATATTTAAATTCTAGACTTCTCAAAATATTTCATAATTTAATGATTAATATTCTATGTAGATGTGGAAAACATAAGAAGCAAGATAAAGACTTGGAAGTGGGAAAAATTTTGTTTCCAAAAAAAATATGGTTTGATTAAGCTGAAACTGAAGGTATCTACAGAAAGAGAAAAACAGAAAGAGAGAGATAGTTGAGAATATAGACTTAATGCTAAACTATTCCTATTAAAAATCTGCATTTTATTAAACCTCATGTGTTAACTTAGTTGGTTACAATATTTTTAACTAGCTAATCTAATCATTTTGAAATGAAGAGAGACATAGTATGTATTAGCAATATAAATTAATACTGCTTAAGTAATCACCAAATGAGACAAGTTCATATGGTAGTGTAAAATTTATTTTCTCATTTTTCCTTAAATGTTTATTTATTTTGAGAAAGAGATAAAGAGAGAGCAAGGGAGGGGCAGAGGGAGAGGGAGAAAGAGAATCCCAAGCAGGCTCTGCACTGACAATGGGGCTTGATCCCACAAACCATGACATTATGACCTAAGCTTAAACCAAGAGTCATATGCTTAACCAACTGAGCCACCAAGCCCTACTGTGGTGTAAAATTTAATGATGGGCAACAAGACAGATTTTTTCTAAAGAAAAAATACAACTTTTCCTTACTAGTAACATACATAGCTCAAGAGTCTATATTTCTATGTATATTTAACAATGTCCACATTTATCAAAAGAGGAGAAAGAACAACAGATAGGGTCTATCAACGTTTTACTGATGTTTAGGTTGCCCTTCTTTACCCTAAAGACCTTAGGCAAATTCAGCATTTTAGACACTTTATATGTCTTAAAATGGGGTTTAGGATCTGAGGAAGGGGTTAGAGTCATAAAAAAACCCTCACCTCAATAAATTAATAGTATCCATATATATAATTATGTTTCTAAGTAAAGCATATTATAACCAACTTAAATATGCTTTATACATACATACTGCTAAACTGTCAAAGTTAATTCATTGGATAATTTAATTAATTCAGTTGGATAATATTTTCTAAAACTAAGGTTTTAGCCTCCTGCAACTGGGAGTAATGTACTCATTTGGGGGTTTAGAGTATTAGTAAATGTTGCTTCACTTAAGCTTTTTGTTTTGTTTTGTTTTGTTTTACAATACTAACGACTAACTAATGACTATATGTATATATATATATATATATATATATATATATATATATATATATACACACAGAAAGCACTCAGTAAGTGCTTTCACTGACTGACCCGGGGTAGCTAGCCCAAAAGTTCTATAGCCCCATTACAAATTGCAGTCTGTCTGAGGTCACAGAGTATTCAGCACAACTTCTTTAACAACCTCAGTCCTACTGCTCTTACTAGAAATGTTTCAGCCATGGTCCAGAGTTTATTTACGTGAGGTCCAAAATTCCTGTGGCTAAATAAAATGACTCAAAACTGTAGTCACCAAAACTTTCAAAGATACAAGCAGGCTTATTTTAGGTTCCTAAGGTATCAAAACAGGTATTGTCAGAATCCTTATATTTCATTTAATGAAGATTTAAATATAAAGAAATGTCTGCAATTTACTATGAGTACCTCTAGGCTTTCCTGGTGACTATTGTCAGCAAACACCCATGCTTAAATGGAATATCTCTAAAAGTATCTTAAATAGATCAGAGAGCAGCAGTGTGATTCAATAAGCTAATATTTTTTAAGTCATGGAACCTAAAATTTGTTTTAAGAAAATTCAGTTATGTCAATTTCTAGATGAATCATAAATCACAAATTTTTGTCATTCAAAGCATAGACCAATATTGAAATACATTGAAATTGCCACTCTCTGTTACCTTGAACAAATAAAAATTCATTCTAAGTAAGTGATAAAGAATGGTAATTTTATTGGTTTTGTTATCTTTTTTTTTATTAGAAAAGGATGGACAGCTTGAAAAGTTCTGAATTATCAGTCTTTGTAAAGCAGAAATTTTTATGATGGTACATTTCACTGGATTTAAAAATGGTAATATTAACTTTCTTGTATGAGGAAGTAAATAATTTCATGAACATTTTTATGCAAGTTTCAAACTGTTAAAATATGCTGGCTTGGATGAATTACCAAGTGTATTTCTCTTTTCAACTTTACACTTATCTTGTGAGTACAGCTGATATCCTTAGTGTCCAATCGGAGACAGGTTTTCATCCTGTTGTCCGGGAATGATGTGCACAATTCCTTTTGACACTGATGAGAGTGAATACATAAATCCATCCCACTTCAGTGAAAATTGACCCATAATTTTTTTTTACCCTGAAGAAAAATACAGTGATAAAGTTTAAAGATGGAAAAAATAGTTCAGCTTTTGAGGTGTACCATTAGTTAATGATACTTAGCAAATATTACATTTTGCCTTGAGGACAATGAGCTCCATATTGGTTTTTAGGTGCTCATGAATTCTCATAATCATGGTTCTATGTGGTAGCAACAAACCTAAAAGTATGAATGATAGGTTTTCATATTTCAATGAATTCAAAAGTTAAAACTAAAAAGGAAAGACATGCTTTTTATATATTTTCTCCTACCACTACTCTCCACTAAGATGTTTCTTAAGAAATGAGTATATGCATTTCCTATAAAAGTATTTGATAGTTAACAATATACCCTATTTCCCACATAAAGACTACGCCCTGGTTTTGAAAAGTATGGATCTTGCAAGAAACTGTAATATTGTGTTTGAACTAGTGTTTTCAAGATTTATCAGCATTCCTAAGATTTGGGGGAAAAAATTACTTGGCATAGTGAATCCAATCAGTTGCCCCTACGCCAAGTACCCCACTTCTAATTGTATCAAAAATAAAATGCTATAAAATGTTAAGGATATCCATTTTCATTTTCTTTATAATCCATTAAAATTGACTCATAATTTATGTATATAATTTATTTTTAGTTTGTTTACATAATCAGCCTATAGCATTTCTGGAATAATGAATTTTATAATAATGACCACAGAATGGAGTAACCCCTTTAACCTTCTTTATCTTTGAAAGGTATTCTAAGTTCTAGTATAACAGGACTGGCAAGAAAATCTTTTTGTTTTTTTTTACATAGTTCATAACTTTGTGTGATCTTTTTGCACTTCTTATTTTTTGACTTGCATCTTATTTTCATCTATCTTCTTACAATGATACCCTTATTTCTTTCTTTAGTTTATTTAAGGAAATAAACTAAAATGGCTCCATGAGTTATAAATTATGACTCAAAATAATATCAGTAGAGTTTAGATTATACTTGTTTTAAAAGCAACAGATAGTATTTTAAATCAGTATTTGTTAAGTGCCTCTTATGTGCATATTGCTATGCTAGGTAAAGGGTGACAAAAAAAATAAAACACAACCTGCCATAAAGTGATTTATATTCCTAAAGACATTCACATAAAAGTCACTTTCAAAAGAAGCAGTGTATAAGTAAATTTAAATAGAAACATACATAAGAAAAATATTAGTAAAAATATTGCAGCTAAATCAGAGAATCTGATTTCCCCTAATAATGAAAAAGACCAAATCTTGGTTCTGGGACATTATCAGGGACTTTATTCTTTTATTTGATGCTGCAAACTGAAGCGCAGAGGGAAACAGATAAAGAAGTACAATTCTGGGAATAATAGCATTCTTTAAAAAGAAGTAAAGAGATTCCAGGAAAGAGGTTTTGGCCTTGGTGCCAAGAATTTAAGGTTCTTGAAGAAAAAAAAGGCATTTTTGTGCCTACTTTGAGACAGAAACCTTCTGATGGCATATTGTAGAAAGAAGGAAATGTGCTGGAATGGAGGTGAATTAGGGGAAGGACACAAAACAATGCTTTCATATATTAGCTCTATCTATGGAAGAGACTTTGCCTTCAGTAAATGGCTAATTCATAACAGCCAAGATCAAACACAGTTAATTTTAATACTGGAATTTCTCACAATGTGCAGCAATGGTTCTGTTTTGAAGAAAAAGCTGCTGGTTAGGTATGCTGTGTTTCTACAATCACTCTTTCCCTCCTTTGGAGCTACTAAATCCCCAACATACAGACTCCACTCTCCTTCCAATTCTAGAGCCTAAGATAGGAGAAAATTAGCCTCTCTGGACCAATACTTAGAGTTCCCTTATTAATTTACCTTTGCTCATAGACTGATCCATAATTCTGGTAATTATTTTTTTATCTCCTCTTTCAGCTGTCATCACTCTATCTGCCTTTGCAATGTTTCTTAGTTCTAATTTGACATCTGCCTTGGGCCATTTCTCAAGCTTTCATTCTAGCAATCCAGTCTTTGATACTGGTTTTCTTCTTAAGCAGTCTGTTAGCATAGTGTCTAGGCTTTGATACCTGAGGACAGACTTCACAAGTACCAGCTTTCAGTGACCAATTTCAACATTCCTAAGCTTTTCATACCAGTTGGTCAACTGTTGGTAGCCATGTGACAATGAATAGAGTTCACAGTACTCATTGGATGTGGGGCTACCTACCAAACTGACCCTTCTTTACTAGTTCCTAGAACCATAACCATTCTGTGTCTCCTGTACTGGTACAGTGGTCAAGTCCAAATTTTTTCTTAACCTAACCAGTTTTACTTTAATTAATGTACCTTTTCTAGTGAATACCAAGAAAAAAATGTAGAAGTTTCAATTTGAATGATATTTTTAAAATTGTGAATGTCATCAGAACGTTGAGCTGATTGTAAAGCATCTTGAAGAAACTGGGAACATGAATTAGGCAGAAAATAGATGATGCTTAATTTACATAAGGAAAACATCAAGCAAGGAGACTGGAGAATGAGCCAGCTGAAGTACACTGTTTATAATACAATAATGAGGGGAAAAAAAACATTGAAAAGATTGAATGAAATAAAATTCTAAAAGGCTCATCTACTACCAAAAGCTACAGCTTCTATTATGATCTTTCATCTTTCATCTGGAAACCTTCCTACATTTTCTTGTCATCTGTCTGTCATATTTCACTATCGGGAAAACTTCAGGCTGATGGGTATAAGATTTCATTCTTTACTCTCTTCTTTATATCATAAATTAAACAATTAAATAATCATCCTAATGTTTGGTCACCCACTATCCTATACAAAGTTTGAATAACAAATGTAACTTGTTAATTCTAAGTAATTTCACAGGTATAACTGCACATAAGATATTAAGTTGTACAGAGAGACTACTCCTTGCCAAATAATCATTTTCAGCACTCAAGTGAAAATTAAAATGTCCATTAACAGTCCTACCAAACTTTGCTTTCCACAATTCCTCTCATAAATCTCTTAGTATAGTTAGGATAGTTTCCTTTCCATTTCACACATCTGCCAAGCTAATTCTCACCTCCACAGCTTTGTTCATTATATTTTTTCAATGTTACCCTTGATCTTTTCTTTTTGACATCCAATATTTTATGTTTCACCACACATCTGATGCTTAATTACACACACATATTGGCCATGATTCTATTGCCTCATCTAAACAACACATTCCTAAAGAACAAACAAACAAACATAAAAACAAAAACAAATCTCTCCACTCTTCATTTCCCTATAGCTTGCTGAGGTGGCGGGGTGGGGGGGAAGCATAAAGAACATTAAACTTGGAATTTAAAATCGAGCTTTAACACTCCTAAAAAGTATCTATATTGATATTTATATGTATACAATTATTATGTATCTACTGCCTTTAAAGTATGCAGGCAAAGCTGATTTTATGATTATAAAGCTCATGAAATCTACACTACCCCATATGGTTTATCAGTGGGATATATCAAGTGTTCTACGAATGGAAAAATCCTCAATTGTTTCTAAGGACTTTTAGTAGTCTTTCCATTTGTCAACTCTCAGAAAATTTCTCTCCATATCAGATTTTCTATCAAAACATGAATCTTAAAATTACAAATTTTCAAAAATTTGGAGGTAAATAATATATCATTTGTACACATGGGATGAGTTTGCATGTTAATTTTTAATTTGAGTATAATGATATAAAACACAAATTTTAGGATAATAGATTTCAATCTTAATTATAACGCAATAATCAAACTATACTATTGAAGATTCTTAGGATATTAGACTTTTTTCTTCAGTAACCTATTTTAATAACAAAAACTTTGCAATGCCAAAGTGATTATGTGGGATAGACCTACAGATCAACAGAATAGAGTCCAGAAATAAACCCCTGAATTTGGTTGAGTTCTGACAAGAGGACCAAGATATTTCAATAGATGTATGAGGGGTTTTTTTTATTATTATTATTTAAAAAAAATGGTGCTGTACAACTTGATATTCACATATAAAGGATTTATGTTGGATTCCTAATTCATACTATATAAAAATTAACTCAAAGTGAATTGTAGGCCTAATATAACAGCTAAAATTATGAAATTCTTATGAAAAAATATAGAAATAAACCTTTAAGACTTTGGTTTAGATAACTGTTTCTTAGGTGTGATATTCAAAATATAAGTGATTGAGGAAAAAAAAGAGATGAATTGGATTTTATCAAAATTAAAAGCTTTGATGTTTCAAAGGATACCATTGAAAAAGTCAGACAACCTATATAATGGGAAAATATTTTCAAGTCATATATGTTATGAGATTTGTATCGAGAATATATAAGGAAAAAAAGAATATATAAGGAATTCTTACAACTCAACAATAAAAAGAACCTACTTATTATAAAATGATGAAAGTAGTTGAATAGTTCTCCAAAGAAGATATACAAATGACCAATAAATACAAGAAAAGATCCTCAGCATCATTAGTTATTGGGAAATGCAAGTTAAAACCACAGTGAAGTACCACTTCATACCCACCAAGCTGGTTATAATAAAAAAAAGACAGATAATAACAAGTGTTGGTGAGGATTTGGAGAAATTAGAACTCTCATACATTGATGATGTGAATACAAAATGGTGCAGCTGCTGCAGAAGTAAACAATTTGGTACTTCCTCAAAAAGTAAAACATAGAATTACCTAATCATCTTCCTGTAACTCCACTGCTAGGTACATGCCCAATAAAACTGAGAAGTATGTCCACCCAAATATTCCCATATGGATGTTCATAGCTGCACTATTAATAATAGCTATAAACTGGAAGCAACACAATTAGTGAATAGATTACAAAATGTGGCATAATCATATAATATTATTCAGCCATAAATATGAATGAAATACTGATACATGTTACAACATGGATAAATCTTGGGAAAATTATGCTAAGTGAAAGAAGCCAGAGACAAAAGATCACATATTTTATTATTCAATCTATATTAAATGCCCAGAATAAGCAAATTCATAGAGATAGAAAATAGATTAATGGTTTCCAGGGCCCATAAGGACTACTGCTAATGGTATGGGATTTCTTTTGGAGTTATGAAAATGTTCTGGAATTAATAATAGTAATGATAGCAAAAGTCTGTAAATAAATATACTAAAAACCACTGAATCGAATACTTTAAAAGGATTAACTTTGTCTTATGCAAATTATGTCTCACTAGAGATATTATAAAAAAAACATTGTGGAGTTGACAATGTAGTTTCAGTAGTGCTTGTCAGAGTTATAATGAAATGTCAAAGATGTGAAGTGTCCAAAATAATTAATATAATGAAAAGAGATTGAGAAAAATCATTAAAAATTTTCAGGTGATTTTAGGATTCAAGGTTTTTGTTTGTGTTAATGTTTATTTATTTTTGAGAGAGAGAGAGAGACAGAGTGTGAGTGGAGGAGGGGCAGAGAGAGAAGGAAATCCACAATCTGAAGCAGGCTCCAGGCTCTGAGATGTAAGCACAGAGCCCGACGTGGGGCTTGAATTCACTAACTGTGAGATCATGACCTGAGCCGAAGTCAAAAGCTTAACCTATTGAGCCACCCAGGCACCCCAGGATTCAAGTTTTTAAAAAATTGTAACTTTTTAGTGTTAATAATAACTCAACAATGTAAGCAAAAAGCCAAATACATACACAAGTTAATTTTTTAGCATTTGACAAAATTGAAGCAGAAAATAACTGAAGTGTGCAAAACAACACATTTATCATCAGTTAACTATCCAGAAATTTCATTTGAAATTATTAACAAGATTTTAATATATTTCCCTCTTTTTGAATCCTTACTATGTATTATTTAGCAGTATCTATGGAGTCATAAAACATAAAAGTTTCAAAAAAACTTTTCAAAAAAACTGGGATATAATGCAATATCATGTAAAAAGAATACTGACAATTATTAGACAATTGATGTTCCCTAAAAGACAGACTATTGCCAAATCTCAAAACCAATATAAAACATATAGACTGCTCATGGTAGTGGTAGGAAGAAGAAACACTGTGTTTCATACCTTAAAATTTAAAATCAATGTATAAAATAAAATAGATTTGCGATTTAAAATACACTTTTTTCAAAAAAAAAAAAAAAGGAATATGGTTACTAGGTCAAAGGAAACCGCTGCTAGTTATTAAATAATAGAAAGAAAATATGGAGAGTCAAAAAATCCACATCCAGGATTGAAAGAATATAAATTTGGATCAATTCTGAAATTCAGAAAAGACAGATGAAACATTTTTTATTAAGTCTTTGAAAACCAGGAAGGATTTATCAAGAAAATTATAATTTATCAGGTCAAAATTTAAAAGAAGGCAGGATCCCAGAAAGATAAGCCCCAACACTCAAAACTGCTTTTGTTCTGAGAATATCTGTAGATCAGGAAGAAACAATTTATAAACTAAACTACACATCTGATGGCTCAAAAGGTCAGGAATCAAAATTCCAAGCCTATGCCCACCCAAGGAGAGGATACTGCTGATATTCAAAATCAAAAGGCTACACCATGAGATATAAGCGAACAGCCCTAAACTAAAATAAAACCTGGATAGTCCATAAAATCTCAAGTTTTGCTCTTTCAGGTGGAATGATATTGATGGCAATCCTTAGTGCCTGGTGAAAGCAAATGAAAATAATTGAAGGAAATAAATGTAAGCCAGTTTCCTGCTTGGTATAAAATTAGGCTTCCCCTTTGAGTTAGTTGCCCAAAAAGATTGAGAAACTCTGAATAATGAAGAGAGCTACGCTGAAGAGTGCCAGGTAGATTTCTTGCCTCTCCATGAAATAATTCAGGCAGAAATACTCATTTTGGTCCTTGGAAGTGTGGACACATGTCTTTTTACACAGAGCAAAAGATTACTGCCAAACTGTATATTTTTAAAAAAAGGGAGTCAATGACTATATTCTCAGTGTTCCTAACTAATTCTAGAGGGTCAGGGTAGCATGCAGATATGTTATGATTATGTATACAGATGGAGTTATGATTATGAAAAATAATATTTTCAATAATAGAAAAGATTGACACCTCATTGAGGAATATTAATAATAAACTTTTATTTACATCTGTATTTATATTTGTCCTATGACTCCTAGGAGATTATCTATTGTATATTATTGATATTAAATCCCTCATGTATGGAAATGGGACAAACAGAACTGATATCTCTAAGCAGATGTTAAAATATGCCAATAAAGTTATCATCTGGCATAATTTATAAGGGCCTCATTACAACTCTTTCTTAATTTCTATCTCTCTTAGCTTTAAATTATTTAATTTTCCTTAACTCAATGCACAAAGTATTTGTTGAGCAATACTATCAGCACTTAATAATTTCTGTCTCTTTACCTTTTCCAGATGTATTATGATATTTGGTGAATCTCTGCTTGTTTCTCTTTTTCCTACTGATCTTGGCAATTCCCAAAGTTCTCACTTCAGATTATGTATTATACTAGTAGTGCTCATTTGCTGCTTTTTAAAATTAATTCTGCAATTCCTTGGTTTCAAATCTTTCCTACCTATATCTATGGCACTAAGCATAATAATAAATGGTAACATGTTGGTTTTTCCAGAAATGAGATACCAAGACAGAGTTAAGTGTGCAAAACTTTTATTGGGAGGTAACACCTACTAAGGGAAAATGGAGGAAGTAGATTAATCAGAAAAGTCAAACTTTCTGCCAACCACCCTGGAGCTCCAGAGCAAAGTCTGTCTGAAAGTCTCACACTGAGCAGAAATGACCAGGTGCTTGCAAACATGCCTTACTCAATAATTGCCTGGAGTTTGCCTAAAGAAAATAGTGTGACCTCAACTTGAAAGCAGAGGTGGACCCTGAAAGAAACTAAATGCTGAAGCTCTCAGCTAATGACACTTCTTGCATCTGAGCAACCACAAATGGTAATATTATCCTTGTATGTTTCTGTCCTAATCTTATTCATTTACTTCCAAGTGTTCTCTCTTTAGTCCCAATAAAATCTTGATTACAGGGGACATGTTTTATTTACTTTATTTTTGTCAGTGATGAGCAGAGAATCTGATACTTAAAAACACACAACAAATACCTGCAAAACTATTAAATGGCTAAATTTCGCCCCTTAAGTACTGATGAGGTCATTAAGCTATGGTGTCACTTTTAAGCCATCATTATTACTTCTTTGGACCCCAAAAGAGGGCTGAATTAAGCTTAAGTTAAATTACCCTTACCCTTAGGCAGCCCTAGTATATGCCCTTATATACTCTTCTAATATCTCATAATTCCACTTACCACTAAAAGCCACTATTTCCCAGAAGTCTTGATACTCAGGACAACTCTGTCTCCTTTGGTGAGACCCATTAAATGTTGGCAATCGGCTTCCTGGATTCGAATTTGTATACTCCTCTCCTCTCAGTTCCACACTTTATACAATTGGTCCCTATCCAGTGAATTTTTCCTAGTTCTTCCCTCTCTCCTTACAAGTTCCAGCATAGCACTTGCTTGATTACCATTTTTAAGGCTTTAGAGTTTGTTTTAGTACTAAGGATGTTGTAAATATTCAAAAAAGACCCATTGGAAATAAACTGAATTGCTGATAGAACCCTAAAATGACAGATAATAACAAAGGGTAATTTGTAAACAATGTCATCACAAAGCTTGTTAGAATTACACAAATTGCAACATTTCAGAAACACATTGAAAATAAAGGCCCGGTGCCTGGGTGGCTCGGTCTGTTAAGCATTAGACTTCAGCTCAGGTCATAGTCTTGCGGTTTGTGGGTTTGAGCCCCATGTTGCGCTCTGTGCTGATGCTCAGAGCTGGAGCCTGCTTTGGATTCTGTATCTCCCCCTCTCTGCCTTTCCCCTACTCGCGCTCTGTCTCTCTCTCTCTCAAAAATAAACATTAAAAAAAATGTCAGTTTCCAGTATAAGAAAGCATTCTTATTATACAAAACAATGAAATTTAAAAATAAAATATCTACCCGTAAGTTTCTTTTTAACCCTCCACATAATTAAAACAAGGTGACCAAAATCACATCTCCTGAATCTGATAGATCAACCCTCTCTGTATTGTCTTAGTATCACTTACTGTTAAACAAGACAGAGAGGGAAAAACTAAATTCAATATTTCTTGGCTTGTAATATGGAGATGATTATTCTCTTTCCCTACCCTCAGACTGACCTTAATTTAAAGTAGGTGTATGTGCACGTGTGTTGTGCACGCATTGAACACACACACACACATACACACACACACACACACACACACACACAAACAATCCTCAAATATGATTAGTTACTTGGATTTATAAAATCAGGGCAAACTCACCCTGCCATGCAAGCTGTGCTCTGTACAATCTCAGGGAATATCCTCTATATAGAGTCTGATGTAAATGTACTTATATACTGTACAGAAGCCCTGCTTAAAGTGAACCCTTCTCTTTTTCTTACTCACATAGGCCATGTGATAAATCATCTCACCTTTTTAATAGTAAAAAGGGAGCTACAGCTCACCAAAGATATACATCTAGATGGCAGGTAAACTTACGAAAATATGTTCAGCACCATATGTCATTAGGGAATTGCAAATTAAAGCAATAAGACATTAGTAAATATCCATTAGAATAGCCAAAATCTAGAACACTGATACCACCAAATGCTAGAAATACAGGGAGCAACAGAACTCTCATTTATTGCTAGTAGGAATGCAAAATGGTATAGCCACGTTGGAAGATAGTTTGGCAGCTTTTTTACAAAACTAAATATACTCTTACCATATGATCCAGTAATCATGCTCCCTTGTATTTACCTAAGCAACCTGAAAATTTATGTCCACACAAAATCTGCACATGGATGATTATAGAAACTTTGTTCATAACTGCCAAAACTTGGAAGCAACCAAGATGTCCTTCAATAGGTGAATGGATAAGTTGTAATACATCCAGACAATGAAATATTGTTCACTCTAAAAGGAAATGAGTTATTAAGCCATGAAGAGATGGAGCAATCTTAAATGCATATTGCTAAGTGTTAGAAGCCAATCTGAAAAGTCTCTGTGTATCTTTAGGAAAATGTATTTAATAATGGAACAGGTTCATAGGAGGACTGTATTTGAAAACATTTTGTTCTATTTTGTTTTACAAAAATAGTGTTCAATATGGCATGTATATAGCTCCATCAGTATTAGTTATGAGAAAAATAAATTTTTGGAATCAAGGAAAAAAAATCAATAAAAATATTCTAAAATTCAACCAAACCAGCATTTCTAAAGCAAATTTTACTTTAGTATAGACGACTGCCATATTAGATTACTTCCAATGTTTCCAGGAACCACACAATGTCACAAAGGAATATGAAATATGAACAGTCAATGTATTAAAAGTGGTTCTTTAAATTTTTTTTAATGTTTATTCATTTTTTGACAGAAAGAGAGAGAGAGAGACAGAGCATGAGTGGGGGAGGGGCAGAGAGAGAGTGAGACACAGAATCTGAAGCAGGCTCCAGGCTCTGAGCTGTCAGCACAGAGCCCGACGTGGGGCTCGAACCCACAGACCACGAGATCATGACCTGAGCCGAAGTCGGACGCTCAACCGACTGAGCCACCCAGGCACCCCTAAAAGTGGTTCTAAGTAAGAGATCCCTTCCAGAGAAACTGGGTTGGATTGCCTTATTGATCCTTCTCCTCATTGTGTTCCTAATTAGGAAGAATATATGCACCCACTCCAGAAAATGAGTGAAGACAAAGGGTATGACATTCCAAACTTCATGCTTCAAGAAGGCAAGGTGTTATTGAAGTTCTAAGAAAAAACAATTAGATCATGTATCTAGGAGGTAGGCTGTCAAAGATCGGTATCTACAAGATAGACTTGTTCTTACTTTCCATGAGGTTGGAAGAGTTAAGGTTCCTGGCAATCACTCTTTTTTTACCTTTTAGATGTTTTCCCTCCTTCCTAACAACATATGACTAAACCACTTAAGGAAGCTTCAGATGTGAAGGTGCGGGAGCAGGAGGAAAGGAAGCAACTAGGCTGCCTCTGAGATAAATATGTAGCAAATCGCTTTCCTCTCCTCTGAATCTCTTTCCTTTTGGCTACAATGGGTGTGACTTTCTTTCATATTATAGCTATTCTAAAATTCATCTTTGCAATATAGGAAATAAGAGAAATAATACCACAAAGCCAACAAAGCATAAATAATGAAGAATATCTCATACTCTAGCCCAGGTTACTAAAGTTTTGCAATGGAATTTCAGGCAAATCCAGTTAGAAACTGTTTTGTTCGGGGCACCTGGGTGGCTCATTCACTTAAGTGTCCAACTCTTGATTTCAGCTCAGGTCATGAACTCACAGTTCCTGAGGTCGAGCCCCACTTTGAGCCCCACATCCTAACAAGCCCCTTGAAGAGCCCCATGTCAGGCTCTGCACTGAAAGCATGGAGTCTTTTTGGGATTCTCTCTCTTCCTCTCTGTCTGCCCCTCACCCTTCTCTCTCTCTCTCTCTCTCTCTCTCTCTCTCTCTCAAAATAAATAAATAAGCATTAAAAAAAAGAAACTGCTCTGTTTGCTATTACTCCCTATACATACATTTTCAGTAACCTAATTCAGTTACCTCAGTAACCTTTGAGGAAAAGGGTTGACTATGCCAAAGCAAATTTCAAACATTTTTGGGTGTCCCAGCAAAATCCATCACAATAGGATCTAAATTTCCCTAAAATCCATTATAATAATATGTTTCCCTAAAACTTGATCTCATTGACCACCATAGGTCTGTATTTCTGTCGGCCAATTCTTCAAGAGGAACGGCCACCTTTTGACTGTGAGCTATCGATAAATAATGTCTCTAGCAATTGTTCCAGAACCTCAATTTCCTCTGATCCACTTTTTTTTTTTTAATCAGAGTCCTTACTCATGAATCTTGGCTTTTGGTTCTATATCTCCTTTAACAGCTTAAGTGTGCACCTTAAATGCTGGCTTTGCAGCATAGCATTTCCTAAATAAATGTAACTTGAACTCACTCTTCTGGTTCTCTCCATTTTAGGTTACCATGAATACAGGAAGTTTTATGCTTTTTGGACCAAGCACATTTCAGCCTCAAACAGAAGAAAAACAGACATTAGTTACTTATCTAATTACTAAAACTTGAATTCCACTCTTGACTGATCCTTTCCATTATTCTGCTCACAGCATTTTTTAAAAATGAACTCCCAGTATTAAATACTGTTATTTTATTACCTCCTCTCTTTTCCCTACTTCTTAATCTTTTTAAAGTTTCTTGGATCCTAGGTTCTCTTAAGCACTCTATGGCATCACTTGTTCTTACTATAGTTTCTACTTGACCAATTGCCAAGTCACTAATGACAAAATACAAAAATAACAGAATAGTACACCACATAAGTGAGCTGAAGAGACTACAAAAGAAGCCACCAGAAGATGGAACAACAATTTTACACAGAAGAAGTAAAGATTCAAAGATGAATCTTATGATTAAGGATCATTTCAATTACTCTAAGAAATTGAGCTGAAGACAACTTCTATAAGGTCTTATGAATAGTAGCTATAAACAGTGCAAAATCATCAGACAATGTACATATTTATAGACTATGAAAGAATAGTTCTTAATAACATTAATTGTGATGTGGTTAGCAAAATTATCAATAATATTAACAGCTTTAGAAAACTCCTTATAATGAATATATATCCCCAAATTTCTTAACATTTAAAATACTTCCAAAGACCTGACAATGATATATTCTATGTAACTTCACAGATATTAAATAAAATACCTCTACAATATGAATATTTAATTCCTGTTTATGCACATAGTCATTTGCCATAATATAATACATATCCATGTATGTATATTAGATTTTGCATATGGATATATGACTATGTGTATATACATATATCTGTACATGAGTGTGCAAGTACTTTATAAATATATATCCAAATTGGTTATATACAACATTCAATGAAAGTCTCCTCTGCATAAAGCACCTAAAAAAGCATGTGACATGCCTGAAACCAGTGAGTTTATATTCTATATAGAGGGCCAAAAGACACTTCATATGAACTTTATACCTTTATAAAGCATCTCATCTAGAGCAAATGAATATAGTCGGCACTGTGTGCTACTAAGGAAAAAGTTTTGAATAGGATATATTGGCCTTTTAAATCTATATTTTCATTCAATGGATAATTTCTGTGGGTTTTAAGGGCTTGAAGATATTCCTCTGCTACTTCTAAAACACATGCCCTCAATAACACTGAAATCAGACAAATGACAGTCTGCACCTTTTGTAGTCTTTTCTAATCATGTTAATAAAATGGAAGTATTTATAGTGCAAGTTACTTAGAAACAGGTCTACAAGTGAAGGGGTTTATTTATCACAAACAGTGCATTACACATTATTATAAGTTTGATCTAGTAATTATACTAGAATGTCAAGTCTTCATTTCTACCATTATTTAATGTCAAAAAAAAAAAACTTCTAAAGATAAAAAAAAAAGTTTGTGCTTTTTTGCACAAACTCTGGTGTCAGAAGACCTGGAGTTAAGTCTTAGCAATGTCACTCAAATGTGTGGCTTTTGGTAAGTTAGTTAACCTGTAAAAGCCTTAGTTTTCCTCTTTATAAAAATGACATGAAAACACCTATCTTACAGTGCTGTGGAGAATAAATTACAGAACACATGCAAAATATCTAGCAGAGCACCTGACAGCAGTAGGCAGTCAATAAATAAGTTTCTATTTCCGATGTGTCCTCAAAGCAAGACATAATTTATCATAAACACTGAATGAATATTATACTACATATAGTATCATTAGTTTTCAATAAACTAAATATTTCTTTGTTTTCAACTGCTATGAAGATATTTTACATTACTATTAATAACTATTTGCAGTAGGTGATATGAGAAAATATATACGCAAGGCATAAAATTACAAAATGGTTGTGATAAGAATAATGTACCACAAAATTATATTTGTACTTTGTTATCATATGACTTTTCTTACATCAAGAAAACCTCAAGCAGAATATTAACAATATAATGAGAATATTTAAAAGGGAATGAAGAAACTTTTACTATTGATACATAAATTACAACTATAGTATCTTAAATAAAAATATTTAAAGGTAAGTAATAAACTAACCATACTTACATGTTTCCAATGTGTAAGTTTTCCTGTTCTATTAGTTTCAGGCTGAAGAAAGAGATGCTTAAAGAGACTGTCTTCATATCCTTTAGGTATAAAAGTCCACTTTGTTTCACATTCACCAATAAATTTCTCCTGATGCTTTTTATGCAACAAGGGGCTGAATATAAGAGTGGGTTGGGGGGGGGGCGGGGAGGAAATTGTCATTTAGTTTTTTTGCCACTAAAAAAAAAAGAAAGAAAACTACTCATGAATTCACTTACATCTTTAGAAAACATGCTGCTAAATTTAATGTAATATTTGTTTTCATATTAATACTACATAAAAAACTAGGCACTAAAGTTTACTCATCATCATTCATCAAGGGATGAATGGGTGCTGAGAAATCTCTGGTGATATGGATCCACAAACAGTTCTGTACTCATGTCTGGCTATGTATTTTATAATATAATGGCAAGGAGAACATGACAAAGTTATCTACAGAAATATAAGGTAACCATTATGAACTCTTTTTATTATTCTTCTCCAGTAAAGAAGTAACTCTATCTCCATCTATAAAAATTACTCTAGAGCAGTACTGTCCAACATAATACAATGTATGCCATCAAATAATTTTAAGTTTTCTATTAGTCACAGTAAAAAATGTAAAAGAAAAAGAGGAGATTAATTTTGTTTAAACCAATATGTCCAAAATATTATCTGATAAATGGCATCAACAAACTAATATAAAACTTAATTGTAAAATACTAAATATTTCCCCTGTAAGATCAAAAACAAGGGAAGAATGTCCTCTCTCACCCAACCTACTCATCATTGCACTGGAAGTCCTAGTCAGTCTAATAAGGCAATAAAAAGAAAACCATAGACCAATCTCAGCTTTGAATACAGATGCAAAAATTCTAAATATTAATGAAAAGATCCAGCAATACAAGGAAAGAATAAGAACAATATGATCAACTATTACAAAGCTCATTATATAGGCAAATTAATGGAAGAAACATGTCTGTGTATACAAACAGATGCAGAAAAGGTATTAGACAAAATTTAACAGCCAATCTTTAAAATTTTTGCAAGAGAGGATATCAAAGTACACTACTTCAATATCATGGAGACAATTTACCAAAAAATCAGTAACATTTATTCTATTTGATGAAATTGTAAAGTCATTTGAATTAAAATGATGGACGAAGTAGGAAGTTTACAGTTACCATTATTATTAATTAGCAGAGGTAAAACAAAACTAAAAGGAAAGCATTTTTTTTCCATTTTTCAAATTTTTAAAGTGAGCTCCATCTATTCATTTCTTCATGCAAAATACTTTCATTGATGATCTACAAATTAGGGTAAAATATATTAAGAGAATAAAACGTATAATGGCTTAAATAATGTAAAAGTTAACTTTGCTCTATTGATGACTAGAGTAAGTTGGTGGCGCAGCTCTGCTCTGCTAAAGTCATTCAACCTTCCCTCACCACTATCAGAGACACTGTCGGCAACCCACACATCCAATATGTTACTTCAGCCCCTGGAAGTGAAAAACATGAAGACAAAGGGATACAACTATCATTTAAGAACTTCAAGCAGCACTTGTACTAATTACTTCTGCTTACTTACAAATGTAACAAGTCAAGAAAACACAGGATCCCTTCCCCAGCTGGTCCCAGTTGAGGCCTACAGTAGCATTCCAAGAAATACCATAGCCTGGATCCATGTTTTAGAGAATCTATTCCAAGCAAGAATGTCTGGGAGATCTTGGACTTCCTTCCTCCTCTCAGAATTCACTTATAAGGCAGAAGCTCTAACCCAGGTGCAATAGGTAGAGAATACTGGAACCCTGAGAGCCCTTGCCCTCAGCAAGTGATAAACAATTAAAAGGAGCGGGTACCTCCAGGAGAGTAGCAAGCTAAACTGTAAACCATCTTGAGATTTACCAGAGAGAACCAGGAGAGGGGACAGCTAAGAAAAGCCCTTCTGGGATCTGAACAAACTGTAAAACCTGGCCTCAAAGATTACTTTTATAAAGAACCCACTTTTAAAAGATCACACTATGGAACAATTTATTTTCCAGGGAATTTCTGAAAACAATAGAGTAGTCAGCTGGCAACTAATGAAAGCTAGTAATAGTTGTGACATCAAAGGAGTTCAGAATGGCTTAACAGAGAAATCAGAAAAAGAGACAATCAAGGCAAGCCCTACTAAAATCACTGTCATGCCAATGGTGACCGCACCTGGCTAAAGGTTTGCCCTCTAAGGAGAAATATCAGAGGCTCCACAGTGCAAGGGAAATAAAATTTACTAAAATGGTTTACCCAAGTTATTAAACAAATAAATAAGGCCTGGGTGAGATGTTCAGTAACAAGGGTGGTTACAATATACTATTTAAAATGTCCAGTTTTGGGGCGCCTGGGTGGCTCAGTCAGTTAAGCGTCCGACCTCAGCTCAGGTCATGATCTCACAGTCCGTGGGTTCGAGCCCTGCATTGGGCTTTGTGCTGGCAGCTCGGAGCCTGGAGCCTGCTTCCGATTCTGTGTCTCCCTCTCTCTCTCTGCCCCTCCCCTGCTCATGCTCTGTCTCTCTCTGTCTCAAAAATAAATAAACGTTATAAAAAAAATTAAAAAATAAAAATAAATAAATAAAATAAAATAAAATAAAATAAAATGTCCAGTTTTGGGGGCACCTGGGTGGCTCAGTTAGTTAAGCATCTGACTTTGGCAAAGGTCATGATCTCACGGTTTTGTGGGTTCGAGCCCTGCATCAGGCTCTGTGCTGACACCTCAGAGCCTGGAGCCTACTTCGGATTCTGTGTTTCCCTTTCTCTCTGCCTCTCCCCTGCTCACACTCCATTTCTCTCTCTCTCTCTCTCTCTCTCTCTCTCTCTCTCTCTCTCAAAAATAAACATTAGAAATTTTTTTAAATGTCGTTTTCAACAAAAACTTATGAGACAGGCAAAGAAAAACAAAAGTGTAACCAAAGAGTAGGCCTTTGAAACTGCCTTTAAAAGGGTACAAATGACAAACAATACAGATAAACACTTCAAGGCAACTATTATAAATATGTTTAAAGGAAATAAGCCTCAAATAAGCAAAGAAATGTATAATGATAAGGCTTTTTCAAATAGAGATTATTAATAAAGACACAGAAATTATAAAACAGAACTAAATGGAAATTCTGCAGTTGAAAAGTATAGTAACTGAAAGTTTTGCTAGAGTGGTTCAACAGACTTTAATTGGAAAAAGGAAAAAAGTCAGAAAACTTGAAGAGATAAAGATTATGCTGATAAACAGAAAATAATGAAGACAGATGAACAGACCCACAAAGAAATGTGGAGTACAATTAAGTCCATCAACATATGAATAATGGGAGATAGAAGAGGAAAATGAGAAAAAACACAGGAAAAAAATATTAGAAGTGTTAAAACATTCTGAAATCTGATGTAAAACATTAATCTATACATCCAAGAGCTAAAAAAAAAAAAACCTAAAAGTACAATAAACACATTATAAACACATCCACACACATCATAGTAAAATAGTAGAAATGCAAAAACAAAGGAAAAAAGAAAACACAAAGGGAAAATCCTGAAAACAGCAGAAGAAAAAGGACTAGTCATGCACAAGGGAACCTGAATAAGATTAACTGCTGACTTCTCAGCAGAAACAATTGAGGTCAACAAGCACTACTATGACACAAAGTACTAAAGAGAGGAGGAAAAAATCTTTCAAACAAGAATTTTATATACATATAAATGTATTCATACATATGTAAATATAAGTGACAGATGTCATTCTTGACTTTGTTCTCCCACGCAAGAACGACTAACAACTATTCATGGACAAAACACCATTGAGAGAATCCTAGAACAAAAGGAAAAGCTGAATCACATCTCCCAATATACCACAAAGACCACGACAGAATGTGTTAGAAAGGTAAAAGGAGTGGCTATATGTGAACAGCAATCCTTTTCCTTTAGACCAGTGCAGCACCACACTGAGAGGTCTCCCCTGAGCCTACCAGCTCTTTCAGTGGGTAAGAGAGCCCAGGGGTAACATCCAGCCCCTGTAGTGTTTGTGGGTCACTTTGTGGAAGCCCCTACTCTGGTCTTACCCTATGGGGATTACAGGGGAGTCTGTGGTGCTCAACTACTGGGAATCTGATTGTGACAAAGCAGGGTGGGACCAGCACTGGAATCCTGACAGACTGAATTCCTACCTGCAGAGCCCAAATGGTAGTCCCAAACAATGTTTTTGCTCATTTGCAGAATCAAGTCAGTGGCACAATATGCTGGCAGGGTACAGGTTTGCCTCATTTAGGCAGTCAGTCAGACAAGGAGGTTTGCCGGCCCTGGAGGCTGGTACGCTCATGCCAAAGAGCTAAGTCATAGCCCCACCACTTTAGAGCATGGCTCCTGGCATCATCTGGCAGTAAGGGAACACTAGCAAGCTGAGAGGTATATGAGCAGAGCTGATCACCCCCAGAGTAAATGTAGCACCCAGTATAGATAGTTTCCCTGCTTTGCCCAATTAAGGGAATTAATTCATAGCTTCTCTACTGCTCACTGTAGTTCCTGGCCTCTCCCAATGGGAAAGCCTATTTAGAAAAATTGAGGAGTTGTCTAAGGTGGGTCCACGCACAGGAGGGCAGTCATAACCCATATGCTGCAAAGCATGATTCCTGCCCACCCCACCCCCCCCCCCGACAGGAAGGGATGGTGAGAATACTCAGAAGCCTCTCTGTGACCTAGCAAAAACAAGGGGCAGGCAGGTAATGCTGACTGACCCCTGAGGAAAGTGAGTAGTCCTGTTCAGCCAGGGAACTTGCAGTGTGGGGCAGTTTGGGGCCACAAAGAGCCTTACTTCTTTGGAGCTGCTTCTCCCACTACACCTGGGCAAGGAAATTAATTTCTGGTACCACTCATTGCTGAATACAGGCTTCAGCCTGCCCAACCACAGAATCTTACCAGAGCACACAAGAAGCTGTGTAGCCCACCCCATAGCTTTACTTATAGTGGCACATGAATAGAGAATAGAGCTCATGACTTTCCTTGTCTGCAGAGCAAAACTGGAAGCCTCACCTGACTAGGATATTCACTCACACTCTTGCCTGATTTAGATCCCCAAATAACGAGATGGGCAGGTCCTGACTCCTATTCTACTGTCCTGCTAGGGCAGAGGAACTAATTCAAACTACTGCAGAGTATACTACCAAATCCCAACCAACTAGTAAATCTAACCAGAGCCTGATCCAGGCAACCACAGAGCCTACATTACAATCTCACTTGGGCAGGAAACAAACCCAGCAGTTCTGTCTAGCTCTTCTAAGCCAGTGGTACACCCTCAGAGCTAGAATAGTTGCCTCCCCCAAAATAGACCCTAAGAGCAGTCACCACACCCAGTCCAGCTGCCTAGGGACAGTCCAAAGACATTATCAGCAGTCATATCCAGACACCCAGTCTGAGCTGTCTAGGGAAGTTTCTCTGTCAAAGTGAATCTATAAAGTCTGGAAAAGGAGACTGTTTAACCAAATGTGCAGATACCAACATAAGGAATGAAAGATGACAAAAATCAAGTAAATATAACACCACCACAGAAACTAGCAAAGCTCCAATAACTGGCCCTAAAGAAATTGGGATCTATGACCTGTCAGACAAACCATTCTGAGTTATCCTCTTGAACAGCTTTTAAATGGTATACATGCAGACTCACTCACCCCAGGGCGCAATGCAGAAGTGGTCCTTTGGAAACCGCCCAGACTTCTGGTGGAAGAGACTCATTTCCTAATTCTAAAACACTGGGTCTGAGGGGCAGGGACCTATTGGATTACTCTCCAGTATCAGAGGCTAGTGGATGACCTCTTCCTGCACGCCCCCTCCCTTGCTAAAGCTGAAAGATGCCATCTTTCCCCAACCCCTTTTCCTGTGATGTCACCCTTAATGCTTCTTTTCTTTCCTTTTTCTTCTTTTCTATTTCTTTCCTTTTTTTGGTGGATGCCATCTTTGTACTTCCTTTCTACTGCATTCCAGAACACCAGTATATCCCAGAGGGCAGCTTCTACACATATCTGGTGCTCCAGTTTTTATATCTAGTGACATGGTTTTTATAGCTGCCACCTAATGGATGTCCCTTGATCACCTGGCTATGGAGATAAAGGTGGACCTGAGTTCTTAGGTCCCATGAGACTATAACAATTGAAGAGAAAGTTCTTGGCAGACTACAAATCCCAGGGCATTGAACAGATAGCACACTGAAACACACTGCCCATCTTTCTAAACAAGAGGCTATTTCCTTTTCCAGGAGATTTGGCCTGAGGGGCAGGTTTCTGGTTTAGCACAATTATAGGAACACCTTTAGAAGTCCTGAGAGAATTAAGGGCAGTGGATATAATCTTTGCACTCTCCCTCTGCTTTAGTTCAGTTAGCTTTAGTTTAGTTTAGTTTGGTTAGTTTAGTTAGTTTAGTTAGTATCTTCCAGAAAGGAGCATATACCCTTTTCTGGTGCCCTAATTTTTGCAGTTGCTTTCAGGGGGCATCTCTATATTGACTGGTTCTCATAACCTGTAGGGCTTATACTCATGGGTCCCACAGGAATGTAACAAATGGAGTAAAAGCTCTTAAACAGTACCACACCCATATCACAGCACAAAGCAACAGATACAGGAGTTCAATCTTTCTGTTAAAGAGACCTATTAGCTTCAGGCTATATAGATTCAGCCTGAAGGGCAGTCTTCTAATTAAAGACAATTTAAGGATTGACTGTAAACATTTCTTGAGACCTGGAGGAAGGATACCAACTTCATGCCACTCCCTCCACCATGCTCTACCAGTGCACTAGCATCTCTCAAAGTAAGCTTTCATACAAGTCCCTTATTCCTTGATGCCTTGGTTTCTATGGCTGCTGCCCAGGGGACACCCTTTGATCACCAGGATCTGGTGGCTGGGGGTTGGGAGACGAGCTTGTATTCCTGGGTCTCAAGAGACTATAACAATCAGAGAGACAATTCTTGGCAGATTAGAATCCACAGAACACTACACAGATAACAGACAGAAACACATCCCCAGACTTTTTGTAAAAGAGACTTACTTGCTAGTCATGGAGTTTCAGACATAAGGGCAGATTGTAGGCTTGGCACACATCTAAAGGCCATGGAAGCTCTCTCAGGGAATACAGGTTAGGTATGCCATCTTTGCCTTCTCCCTCTGACTCACTACAACTTACATGTATCTCCCAGAAAGGAACTTGTATATTCATCTAGAGTCAATATTGTTGCCAGTGCTACCAGGGAATATGTCCAGATCACCAGGCTCAAGGGCTTAGCAGAACTTATGACTGCAGTACATAGTATAGTATATATTTGCGTTCTTTAAAAGCTACTGTCTGAGTGGCACCTGGGTAGCTCAGTAGGTTAAGCATCTGACTCTTGATTTTAGCTCAGGTCATAATCTCACAGTTTATGAGTTCGAACCCTACATCTGGCTCTGCACTAGCAGCATGGAGCAAGCCTGCTTGGAATTCTTTCTTTCTCTCCCTCTCTCTCTGTCCCTCCCCTACTCATTCTCTCTCTCTCTCTCTCTCTCTCTCTCTCTCTCTCTCTCTCTCTCAAAATAAATAAATAAACACTAAAAAAAAAAAAATTAAAAGCTGCTGCCTGAGGGTCTGACTTCCAATCAGCCTGAACCTAGGTGTTGAATGAAATTCTCCCCTTTTGGACACTGACTGTTCTTGGCACACACTCAACTACTGGAAACTACATAAAATAGGCTCTTTGAACAATCACAAAGGTGTGAAAGACAACCAAGAGCTAGGGCAGGGTTGAAAAATAAGGTTCGTATCTCACACAAGACCAATCCTCCAAGACAAGAAGAGGTAGCTATTTCATCTAATATGTAGAAACCAATACAGGGAGTCAAGCAAAATATAGAAACAGGAATATGTTCCAAATGAAAGAATAAGATAAAACATTGGAGCGTAGGAGAGGAAACATTAATAAAATGGAGACAAATAATTTACCTGACAAAGTTCAGAGAATTGGTCACAAAGAGGCTAATCAAACTCAGGAGAAAAAATGGATTAACATGGTGAGAACTTCAACAAATAGAAAATATAAGAAAGTTCCAATCAGAAGAATTCAGTAACTACACCGAAAATATACTAAAGGGATTCAATAACTGACCAGATGAAGCAGAAGAAAGGATCAGTGAATTCAAACACAGGGCAGAGGAACTCATCTAATCAGAGCAGCAAAAAGAAAAGAATGAAAAAAAAGTAAGTACAGATTCAAGAATTTATGGGACAATGTCAAGCAGACAAACATTTACATTATAGAAGTCTCATAAGAATGAAGAAAGAAAGGGGCAGTAATGATATTTGAAGAAGTAATGGTTGAAACTTCCCTAATCTGGAAAAGGAAATATCCAGGTCCAGGAGACACATAGAATTCCAACTAAGATGAAATCAAAGAGACCCACACCAAGACACATTATAATAAAAATGTCAAGGCTAAAAACCTTGAAGAATTTGAAGAAGCAGGTTTTTAAAAGCAGCAAGAGTGAAACAACCTGTTATGTTCAAGGAAGCCCCCATAACATTATCAGCAGATCTTTCAGCAGAAACTTTGCAGGCCAGAGGGAGTGGTATGATATACTCAAAGTGCTAAAAGTAGAAAATTCTCAGTCAGAATAGTCTAACCAGAATACATCATTCAGAACTGAAAGAGAAATAGATAATTTTCCAGAGAAGCAAAAGCTAAAGGCGTCCATCACGACTAAACTTGCCTTACAAAAAATGTCAAAGGTATCTGCAGGCCAGAGGGAGTGGTATGATATACTCAAAGTGCCAAAAGTAGAAAATTCTCAGTCAGAATACTCTAACCAGAATACATCATTCAGAACTGAAAGAGAAATAGATAATTTTCCAGAGAAGCAAAAGCTAGAGGAGTCCATCACCACTAAACTTGCCTTGCAAAAAATGTCAAAGGTATTATTTTATGCTGAAAGAAAGGACATTCATTAGCGACAACAAAAAACAATAAAAACATGAAAGTACTGCTCTTACTGGTAAAGGTAAATGTATAGAAATGGCAGTAGATTAATCACTTATATAGCTAATATGAAGGTTAAAAGATAAAAGAAGTAAAAGTAATAGTAACTACATGAATTAGTTAAGGAATGCATAAGATAAAAATGTAAAACATGATAACAAAAACAGTGTGTAGGGGGAGAAGGGTAAAAATGTAGAAACTTAAAATTCTTTGAAACTTACGTAATCAACTAAAAAATAAGTTATTTTAAGTTGTTATATTTAAGCCTCCTGGTAGCCACTAAGCAAAACCTCTAAGGGATAAACAAAAGATAATGACAAAGAAACCTAAGCATATCACAAGAGAAAGTCACCACACCACAAAGGAACAGAGCAAGAAAAAAAAAATAATCAGAACTACAAATCAAAACAAAACAGAAAAACCTACAAAAACAATTAACAAAATGTCAGTAAGTACTTTAAAGAGAGCACTTGTTGGGATGAGCACTGGGTATGTTATATGTAAGTGATAAATCACTAAATTCTACTCCTGAAATCATTATTACACTATATGTTAACTAACTTGGATTTAAGTAAAAATTTTAAAAATTAAAAATAAATGAATAAAAGCAAAGTTTTATTCCAAAAACATATTTATTTATTTATTTATTTATTTATTTATTTATTTATTTAAATGTAAATGCACTGAATTCTCCAAAAGACATAGAATAGTAGAATGGATTTTTTTTTTAAAGACAAATCTATATACTGCCTATAAGAAACTTACTTCAGATGATACAAGATTGAAGGTGAGGGGATGAAAAAGGTAATCTATGAATACCAAGATATTCAAATGCAAACAAAGAGAAAGCTGGGGAAACTATATTTATATCAGACAAAATAGACTTTAAAACCTACTGTAGTGAGACACAAAGAAAGGCATTCTATAATGATAAAGAAGTCAATCCAAGAAGAAGATATATCATTTGTAAATATTTATGTACCCAACATAAAAGAACCTAAATAAATAAAACACATGTTAACAGACCTAAAGGGAGAAAGAGCAAAACAATAATAGTAAAGGACTTCCATACCTCCAGTACACCAATAAATAAATCATCCAGACAGAAAATCAATAAGAAAACATCAACCTTAAATAAAATGTTAGGCCAGATGAACTTAACAGATGTATGTAGAACATTCCATTCAAAAGAAATACAATGCACACTTGTCTCAAATGCACATAGAACATTCTCCAAAATAAATCATATATTAGGCCACAATAGAAGTCATAACAAATTTAGAAGATTGAAATCATATCAAGTATCTTTTCCAATGACAATGGTATAAAATTAGAAATAAATTACAAGAAGGAAACTGGAAAATTCACAAATATATAGACACTAAACAACATGCTACTGAACAAACAATGGGTCAATGAAGAAATAAAAAATAAAGTTAAAAATATATAGAGTCAAAATAAAATGGATATACAATATACCAAGACTATGGGATACAGCAAAGGCAGTTCTAAGAGAAAAGTTCTTAACAATAAATGCTTACCTCAGAAAACAAAAAATAAAAATCTCAAATAAACTAAGCATGCACTTCAAAGAACTAGAAAAATAAGTACAAAAGAACCCCAAATAGTAAAAGGAAGGAAATAACAAAGATCAGAGCAGAAATGAATGAAACACAGACTAAAAAGACAATAGAAAGGATCAGTGAAACCAAGAGCTGTTTCTTTGAAAACACAAATAAAACTGACAAAACTTTAGGTAGACTCATCAAGAAAAAAAGAGAGAGTACTCAGATAAAATCAGAAATGAAAGAGGTGTTATGAACGATACCACAGAAATACTAAACGTGGTAACAGACTACTACATTTAAAGACTAACAAATAGGTAAGCCAAGAATAAATGGATACATTCAAAGCAACATACAACCTTCCATGACTGAATCTTGAAGAAACAGAACATTTGAACATACCAATCACTAGTAGGCAGAATTTGATTTAGTAATTTTAAAACTCCATACACACAGAAGTTCAAGGCAAGATGGCTTCACTGGAAACTTATACCAAACATTCAAAGTCGAATTAATACGAACCCATCTCAAACTCTTCCAAAAAAGAAAAGAAGAAAGAAAGAAAGAAAGAAAGAAAGAAAGAAAGAAAGAAAGAAACACTTCCAAACTCTACCAAACTCTATAAAGCCAGCATTATCCTGATACCAAAACCAGATAAGGACATCACAAGAAAAAAAAAAATTACAGGCCAATATCCCTGAGGAACATATATGCAAAATCCTCAACAAATTATTAGCGAACTGAATTCAACAACACATTAACAAGATTGGACACCATGATCAAGTGGGATTTATTCCAGGATTGTAAGTATGGCTCAACATCTGTAAATCAATCCAAATGATACACAACATTAATAAAACAAAGGCCAAAAGTCATATGATCATCTGAATAGATGCAGAAAAAAAAATTCACAAAATTCAAAATCCATTTATGATAAAAATTCTCAACAGAGTGGGTATAGAGGAAATGTACCTCAACATAATAAGGGTCATATATGACGAGCCTACAGCTAACATCATATACTTGATGTTGAAAAGCTGAAAGCTTTTCCTCTAAGATCAAGAACATGACAAGGATACCCATTTTTGTCACCTTTATTCAACATAATAGTGGAAGTCTTATCTAGAGAAATTTGGCAAGAAAAAGACACAAAAAGCATTCAAATTAGAAAGGAAAAAAAAGAAAACTGTCACTGTTTGCATACAACATTATATTATATATAGGAAACCCTAAATACTTCATCAAAAAACTGTTAGAATAAATGAATTCAGTAGAGCTGAAGGACACAAGACCCATATACAAAAATCTATTGTGTTTCTGTACAATAATAACAATCAGAAAGATAAATTAAGGACACCATCCCATTTACAATCACATCAAAAAGAGTAAAATATGAGGCATAAGCTTAAACAAAAAGGGGAAAAACCTGCACATTAAAACTGTAAGATATTAATGAAAGAAACTATAAAAGACTCAAAGAAATGAAAAGATATTCTTTGTTCATGGACTGGAAGAATTAATATTGTTAAAATGTCCATACTACCCAAAGCAATCTACATATTCAGTGCAACCCCTATCAAAATATCAATGGCAGAACTAGAACAAACAATTGCAAAATTTGGGCGAAACTATAAAAGATCCTAAATAATCAAAGAAATCTTGACAGAGAAGACGAAAGCTGGAGGCATCAGGCGTGCTGATTTCAAACTGCATTATAAAGCTATAGTAATCAAGAATATGGTACTGGCATTAAGTATACACATAGGTTGATGGAAAAGAATAGCCCAGAAATAATGTTGGTATATATGGTCAGTTATTTTACAAAAAGGGAACCAAGAATATATGATGGTGAAAGGACAGTCTCTTCAATAAATGCTGAAAAAACTGAACAGCAACATGGAAAATAATGAAATTGGAGCACTATTTTACACAAAACACAAAAATTAAATCAAAATGGATTAAATACTAGAATATAAGTACTGAAACCATAAAATTCCTGGGAGAAAACCTAAGTGGCAAGCTCCTTGAAATGGTTCTTGGTTTATAATATTTTAATGATAGTGTCAAATTCATTTACAACCCTAGTTTAAAACTTAAAAAGGAATATAGTAAAAGTAACCATAACTTTTACTAATGTGTTATTAGTTGTTCAATATAAAAATATATAAATTGTAACATAAATAATCTAAATGTGAGGAGAAGTAAAAGTATAAAACTTAGAAGTTCTATGGAAGTTAAGTTGCTATGTGTTTAAACAAGGTGTTATAGTTTTAAGATATTTTATGTAAGCCTCATGGTAACCATGAGGAAAACACCTGTAGTAACTACAGTAGAGAACATGATAAAGAAATCAGATCATACTGATGCCAAAAGACATCAAACTTCAGAAAAAGACAGCAGGTAGGAAAAAAGGAATAATGGATCTACAAAACAACTATAAAACAAAATGGCAGTGGTAAGCCCTTGGCAGTAGTAAGTCCTTATCAATAATTAGTTTAACATAACTGGCTTAAATCCTGCATTCAAAAGATATAGAATAGACACAAAAAGCACAAGATCCAACAATATGCTGCCTATAAGAGACTCATTTTAGCCTTAAAAACACACATAGCCTGAGAGTAAAGGGATGGAAAAGATACTCCAAGCAAATAACAACAATAAAAAGTGGCTATACCTATGTCAAACTAAACAGTCTTTAAACTAAAAATGTTATGAAGAGACAAAGAAGGTCATTATATCATGATAAAGGAATCAATAAATCAAAAATATATATCAACTGGAAATACTTCCCAAAATTAGAGCCTTAATACATAAAACAAAACCTCGCAGAGTTAAAAGGAGAAATAAACAATACAATAAGAGTTGGGGCATTAAAACCCCACTCTCAACAATAGATAGATCAATTCAGATGGAGAATCAGTAAGGAAACAGTGAATTTGAACAATATTAGAGACCAAATGGACTTAACAGACAAATACAGAATTTTCTATTTGACAACAGTAGAATATATATTCTCCTCTTGTGCACCTAAAATATTTTCTAGGACAGACCATATGTTAGGCCACAAAACAAGTCTTAGCAAATTCAATAAGATTGAAATCATACCAAGTAACTACTTTCACTACAATGGTATGACTCACAAAAGCACGATTGGAAAATAATAAATACATTAGAAAGTAAACAACATTCTATGAACAACCAATGGTTCAAAGAAAGTTAAAGGAAAATTTTTAAAAAGTATCTTAAGAGAAATCATAATGGAAACACAACCTATCAAAACTTATGGGATGCAGCAAAAACAGTTCTAAGAGAAGTTCATAGCAATAAATGCCTATCTTAAGAAGCAAGAATGGTCTCTAATAAACTATCTAACTCTACATCTTTTTTTTTTAAGTTTTCTAATGTTTATTTATTTTGAGAGAGAGGAGGAGAGAGAGGGAGGGAGAAGGGGAAAGAGAGAGAGAGCGAGCATGAGCAGAGGAGGAGCAGAGAAAGAGGAAGAGAGAGAATCCCAGCAGAGAGAATCTGCACTAACAGTGTGGGGCTGGACCCCACAAACCTTGAAATCATGACCTTAGCTGAAATCAAGAGTTGGACTGAGCCACCCAGGCACCCATACCTAACTCTACATTTTCAGGAGCTATAAAAAGAAGAGCAAAGTGAGCCATGGGTAAAAATGATAAAGATTAGAGCAGAAATAAATGAAATAGAGAACAGGAAAACAATAGAAAAGATAACCAACTAAGAGTTGGTTCTTTGAAAAGATAAATAAAATTGACAAACCTTTAGCTACAAAAAAAAAAAAAAAAAAAAAACAAGGAAAAAAAGAGAGAGGACCCAAATCAACAAAATTATAAATGTAAAAAGGGACATTACAACTAATACCACAGAAATACCAAAAGGACTATAAGAGACTACTATGAACAACTATTTGCCAACTAAGTGGACAACCTGGAAGTAATGGAGGAATTCTTAGAAACATACAAACTACCAAGAATGAATCAGAAAAACACAGAAAGTCTGAATATACCCATTACTAATCACAAGATATAATCAGTAATCAAAAATCTTCCAAAGAAGAAAACACCACAACCAGATATCTTTCCTGGTCAATTTTATCAAAACTTTCTTTAAAATACTTTTTAGGTCTTTGTTTTATTTTGAGAGAGACAGAGTGCAAGCAGGGGGAGCGGCAGAGAGAGAGGGAGACACATAATCTGAAGCAGGCTCCAGGCTCTGAGCTGTCAGCACAGAGCCTGACACAGGGCTTGAACTCACGGACTGTGAGATCATGACCTGAGCTGAAGTTGGACGCTTGACCGACTGAGCTACCCAGGTGTCCCAAATTTTATCAAATATTTAAAGAAGAATCAACACAAATTCTTCTAAAACCAGATAGTAACTTGAATCCGTAGGAAAAAATGAAGGGAACTAGAAATGCGATAAATTGGACTGTTAATATAACAAATACAACGAATATATATTTGTTCTTTTTCACTTAGCTCCTTTAAAGTACAAAACATTTTATAAAGTGATTATATAATAATGTACTGTTGTGTTTGTAACATACATAGATGTAATATGTATAACAGTAATAACACAAAAAGGAGGAAAGGAAATACACATAGATAGAAATAACATTTTATATATCACTAGACAATCTCATATATAACTAAAGCAAATAAGTTAATGTATATATTTTAAGCCCTAGGGGAGGGGTAAAAGAATAACTAAATATATACAATTAAAACATCATTAAAGGAATGGGGAAGAAGCAATAACTAAATGTATACAATTAAAACATCATTAAAGGAATGTAAACATTACATTATAAACTACTTAATGAAACAAAAGTAGTAATGGAGGGAGAGAGGGACAAAAAGATATGAAACCTATCTGTGAACATTGTGAGTGTTTAGGTTTTTTTAAAATCATCTTGTGTTCTGATATTTTATTTTATTTTGTTCTTGATATTTTAATTATTAAATATACATGACTATTTTATAGATAATTTTAATTTTTAATACATTTCCTTTTTTAAAAGATACTTTCTTATTGAATGATTTGTTTTTTTCTTGTGATAGCATGGACTTATTTTATTTTATTTTTTATAGCAGATAAACTAGATTTTTAAATTTTTTTTTAGTTTAGTAACATTTTATTTATTTATTTATTTATTTATTTATTTACTTACTTATTATTTTAATATGAAATTCAATGCAAACCCAATCAAAATTGCACCAGCATTCTTCTCGAAACTAGAACAAGCAATCCTAAAATTTGTATGGAATCACAAAAGACCACGAATAGCCAAAGTAATTTTGAAGAAGAAGACCAAAGCAGGAGGCATCACAATCCCAGACTTTAGCCTCTACTACAAAGCTGTCATCATCAAGACAGCATGGTATTGGCACAAAAACAGACACATAGACCAATGGAATAGAATAGAAACCCCAGAACTAGACCCACAAACGTATGGCCAACTAATCTTTGACAAAGCAGGAAAGAATATCCAGAGGAAAAAAGACAGTCTCTTTAACAAATGGTGCTGGGAGAACTGGACAGCAACATGCAGAAGAATGAAACTAGAACACTTTCTTACACCATTCACAAAAATAAACTCAAAATGGATGAAGGACCTGAATGTGAGACAGGAAACCATCAAAACCCTAGAGGAGAAAGCAGGGAAAAACCTCTCTGACTTCAGCTGCAGCAATTTCTTACTTGACACATCCCCAAAGGCAAGGGAATGATTTGTTTTTATAATAATTGATAGGAGGTACATCCGCAGACTAAGAAGAGGTGCAAATTACTTCCACAACCTGTTGATATTAAAACTTAATTTCCTAAGTCAGTCAAAGATAAATATCATATGATTTCACTCATATGTGGAATTTAAGAAACAAAATGGATGAGTATAAGGTAAGGGAAGCAAAAATAAGATAAAAACAGAGAGGGAGACAAACATAGTAGACTCTTAAATACGGAGAACAAACTGAGGATTGCTGGAAGGATGTTGGATGGGCAGATGGGCTAAATACGTGATGGGCATTAAGGAGGGCACTTGTTGGGATGAGCACTAGGTGTTATATGTAAGAGATGAATTACTAAATTCTATTCTTAAAATCATTATTACAGTATATTTTAACTAACTTGGATTAAAAAAAATCTTTTATTAAAAAAAAAAGAACTTAATTTCCTTCCATCAGTTATTTGTCCATTTACTTCTTCATTTACAACTCAAGCATGTATTCTTCAAAGCACACTTCCTGACTCTGGGGATATGTTCAAAAATTCCAAAGTTCCTGTTCTTTTTTTTTTAAGTTTATTTATTTTTAGATGGGGATGGGGCAGAGAAAGGGAGAGAGAATCCCAAGCAGGCTCTATGCTGTCAGTGCAGAGCCTGAGGTGGGGCTCAATCTGATCCATGAGATCACCACCTAAGCCGAAACCAAGAGTCAGACACTTAACCAACTAAGCCACCCAGGTATCTCCCCAAAGTTCCTGGTCTTAATGGAACTTACACTAGAGCAACTTCTTGTTGGGAGATTCTTTTTCACTCATTAACATGGATTACAAGAAAAAAAAATCAACTAAAAATTAATTTTAAAGAGATCACTTATTTCATCTCAAAAACATTTGATTAATACTTTCATTCCATTTTATTTTTACCTAAGAACCTGTAAATAATATTGTAATTAGTAACTGGCTTCTTATTGAACTACTGGCCAAATATCTGAATTATCTAGTTTTATTAAAAATTAAAACTCTCCTTAGAAAATAGCAAATAGCTCATGAGTTTTAAAAAATGGGGTGGTTGTAAAAATTAGGTTGTTTGTAATAAATGAATTCATTAATTCATTAAGATTCCTGTTGGACAGTGTGAGACAGTATAGATCTCAAGGAGTCAAAGGATCATGGGGAAGGGTAGTCCTGAATGCTCCATGCAGGAATTCACACTGACTTAATTTTTTTAAGAATAATGCTAAAATGTGAAAATAAAAAGGTTAGAGCAAACACTAGAGTTTAACTTCAGGGTCATAAACCCAGTGAAACTGTAAGCAAATTTTATTTGATTATGCATGTAAAAATCATACTGCGAATAGTGCCCACAGCTTTTATTGAATTCTCAAAGGAATCTGTGACCCCCTACTCCCCAAATTAAAACTTAGGACAAACACTGAAAGAAAGATGAGTAGAGAAATAAAATAGTATAAAAGAGGAATAAAAATAAATAATAAAAAGAACAAGAAAAGACAAGTCTCAAATATTTAAAAGGCATGAATCAGCAAGATAACAGAGGAAGAAGTCCTGGGTCCTCCCTTACCCCCACAAAACTACCAATTTAGTAACAATTCACACACAAATTTCTAGTGTGAGAAATCTACAAACTAAGTGAAAGCCTCCTGCATCCTGGGCAAACACGAAACAAGACTACTCATTCAAGCAAGAAAGGAGATTCAGAACATCCTCTCTCCAGAATCTTTACTTGTGGCATAGTATGTTCAGCAAGAGAAGCCGTAGCTCCCAACTTCTCTCAGGGAAGGAAAATAGTTGGTTCATATATCCAGTGCTCCCAACTCTTCAGAGGGGACTCCCCAGAGGACTGGCTTCTGTTTTGCCTATCTCAGAGTCTAGCCAGCCACCTGAGGAAAATGGAGACAGTGGCTTTGACTGGTAAATGCCCCAACTTCCTCTCCCTGGCTCAGCAGGGAGAAACCACAGTTGCCGACAATACCACTTTTCTCGGGGCTGCCCCAAAGGACTGGCTTCTGACTTGCCTATACTCAAGTGCTGACAAGACCTGGCATAACCTTTCTGTCTAGGGACTAGTGAGAACAGAGACAAAGATTTGGGCTGGCAGTCACCATATATCCCATTCCAGTTCTGCACAGAGCAAGTAAACAAAATCTCTAGCTCTCAGCTTCTCCTTGGGAAGAGTAATAGTTGGACATCTAGTGATCCAACTTTTCTGAGGATATCTGAGGAACTGGCTTCAGTTGCACTTGTCCCAGTACACTAATGAGACCTGGTGTACTCTAGGAACTTGGGCGAATACGGAGAACACAGAAAGCAGGCTGAATTATTATGAAGGTTGGGAGGCCACCAGAAACACTGCCAGGCTGATTGGTGAGGGTATTCTCCTGTATGAGGTCTTGCTATAATAATTGGGAGATGTGCCTACTTTGTCAAAGGTGCAAAAAGCAACACAGAATCAAGGAAAATGAAGAATCAGGCAAGGATGTTTCAAACAAAGGAGTAAGAAACTCCAAAAACTGACCTTTATGAAAGAAGATATAAGTTACCTGATGCAGAATTCAAGATAAATGTCATAAAGATGTTCACTGAGGACAAAAGAATAATACAGGAGCAGAATGAGAATTTCAACACAGAGATATGAGGAAAAAAAAAAAAAACAGCACCAAACAGAAATCATGGAGCTAAAGAACACAAAAACTGAACTGAAAAATTTCACTAGAGTGGTTCAAATATAGACTACATCAAACAGAAGACAAGATCAGCAAACTCAAAGACAAGTCATTGAAAGTAATTCCGTAAGAGGAACAAAAACAAAAAGAATAAAAAAGAGTGAAGAAAGCTTCAGGGAGTTACGAAGTACCAACAAACGGACTAAAATATGCGTTATAGAGGTCCCAGGAGGAGAAAAGAGAGAAAGGACTAGAAAGTGTGTTCAAAGAAATAATGGCTGAAAACTTCCTAAATCTAGGAAAGAAAATGGACACCTAGAGCTAAGAAGCCCAATTAGAGTCAAAGAAGTAAAACTGTCCCTTTTTGCAGACAATATGATCTTATATATAAACCATCCTCAAGACTCTATTTAAAAAAATGTTAGAACTAACAAACACATTCAGTAAAGTTGCAGGATACAAAATCAACATGATTTTTCTATACACTAATGATAAAAATCACTTCTCGGCCTTTTGGCTAAGATCAGGTGTATACACTAATGACAAACTATCTAAAAATGAAATTAGGAACACAATCCCACTTACAACTGCAGCAAAAGGAGTAAAAACCAGAAATCAGCTTAACTGAGGAGATGAAATACCTCTATATCAAAACTTAAAATATTGATGAAAAACAAGTACCATATGATTTCATTCATATGTGGAATTTAAGAAACAAAACAAACAAGCAAAGGGAGAAAGAAGGAGAGAGGGGTAAGCCAAGAAACACTCTTAACTATACAAAACAACCTGATGGTTACCAGAAGGGAGGTGGATGGGGGATGGGTTAAATAGGTGATGGGTACTGAGGAGCACATTTGTGATAAGCACCCGGTGTTGTATAGAATTACTGAATCACTATATTGTCCACCTGAAACTAATATTACACTGTACATTAACTAATTTAAGTAAAAACTTAAAAATAAAATCATAAATGAAAAAAACAAAACAAAACATGGATGAAAGAAATTAAAGAAGACACAAATGGATTTATGTTTATGGGCTGGAAGATTAATATTAAAATGTCCATATTATCCAAAGTGATTTATAGATTCAATACATCCTTATCAATGTACCAATGGATTTTTCACAGAAATACAAAAAAAAGAATTCATATGGAACCATAAAAGATCACAAATAGCCACATCAATCTTGAAAAATAATAATAAGGCACTGGAGGCATCACACTTTCTGATTTCAAAATATACTACAAAGCTATAGCAATAAAAACAGCAGAGTAGTTGAATATGAGAAAAACAACAATAGAACAGTATAGAGAGAGACTAGAAGCAAATTCACACATACACAGTCAATTGATCTTTAATAAGGATTTCAAGAACACACAATGGACAAAGAAGAGTTTCTTCAAAAAATGGTGCTGGGAAAACTGAATATCCACATGTGAAAGAATGGAATTGGAACCTTAGGTCACACTATACATAAAAAGTCAACTCAAAATATTTTAAAGATTTCAGTGTGAGACCTGAAACTGTAAAATTCCTAGAACAAAACAGAGGAAAAGGTTTCATGACATTAGTCTTGGCAATGATTTCACAGACCAAAAGTACAGGCAACAAAAGCAAAAATAGACAAGTGAGACTATGTTAAATTAAAAGGATTCTACACAACAAAGGAAACAACCAAGTGAGTGAAAAGGCAACTTACTGAATGGGAGAAAACATTTGTGAAACATCTATCTGATAAGCAGTTAATTTCCAAAGTATATGCAGAATTCTTATAACTCAAGAGTAAAAAGTAAAAAACAAACAAAAAACACAAAACAACAATAAAAACTAATAACCATATATTAAAAATGGGCTGAGGACTTGAAAAGAGAGTTCTCCAAAGAAGACATACAAATGGCCAATAGATGTATGAAAAATTTCTCAACATCTCTAAGGATCAGAGAAATGCAAATCAAAAGCACAATGAGATATCACCTCACATCTTTCAGGATTGGTATTATTATATAAAAAAAAACCAAACAAGTATTGGAAAGGATGTGGAGTAAATGAAACCCTACACATCACTGGTGAGGTAAAAAATAGTGCAGCCACTATGAAAACAGTATGGTAGTTTCTCAAAAAATGAAAAATAGATCTACCATATGATCCAGCAATTTCACTTTTGGGTATTTACCAAAAAGAAGTGAAATCAGGATCTCAAAAAGAACTTGAGATATGTAGTTTTACTCCCATATTCATTGTGGCACTGCTCAGAATAGCCAAGGTATGGAAACAAATGTCCACTGCCACATGAATGGATTAAAACATGTGGTATATATGCACGACAGAATATCAATCAGCCTTTTAAAAAAGCAAATTCTGCAATATGCAACAACATGGATGAATCTTGAGGACATTACGTTAACTAAATATAACCATCACAGAAAGACAAATACTGCATGATTTCGCTTATATGATTCATTCTGTCCTTTTATAACTCTGTAAAAGTGGGATCACATATTAAAGAATACTATAATGGCTTGAAATTTGGAGACTAGAAAGAAAGCTAATATAAGGGTCTTTTGTTTCTAAGATGAAGACATATATTCACTAGATCAAATGCTCCTCCCCACTGAACAAAGGGCTAGGTAACAACTTTAGTGGGATTTTAGAAAAAAAATTGATATTTCTCTGTGGTATTGAATAACAACATAAATTGTTAATTATTAATTATTAATTCACAATTCAACGCACAAGCATTATCAATAAAATTATAGAATGATTGTTTAAAAATTAATTTTTACCTATCAAAGTTTGCTATAAATTATGGGTTCAATAAAAAATATTGGGAAGCATCAAAATTCAAAGGAATTGTCAATCACCGTAATTTTTCAATGAGAAAGAACATACATACTTTTAGAATGCTTTCAAAGTATCTACAATATGTCATTTGCAAATATCTTTTCCCATTCCGTTGGTTGCCTTTTAGTTTTGTTGATTGTTTCCTTTGCAGTGCAGAAGCTTTTTATCTTCATGAGGTCCCAATAGTTCATTTTTGCTTTTCATTCCCTTGCCTTTGGGGATGTGTCAAGCAAGAAATTGCTGCAGCTGAGGTCAGAGAGGTTTTTTCCAGCTTTCTCCTCTAGGGTTTTGATGGTTTCGGACAAAGGTCTAGTATCCACAATCTATAAAGAGCTCACCAAACTCCACACCCGAAAAACAAATAATACAGTGAAGAAATGGGCAGAAAACATGAATAGACACTTCTCGAAAGACATCCAGATGGCCAACAGCCACATGAAAAGATGCTCAACGTCGCTCCTCATCAGGGAAATACAAATCAAAACCACACTCAGATACCACCTCATGCCAGCCAGTCAGAGTAGCTAAAATGAACAAATTAGGAGACTATAGATGCTGGAGAGGATGTGGAGAAATGGGATCTCTCTTGCACTGTTGGTGGGAAAGCAAATTGGTGCAGCCGCTCTGGAAAAAAGTGTGGAGGTTCCTCAAAAAATTAAAAATAGATCTATCCTGTGACCCAGCAATAACACTGCTAGGAATTTACCCAAGGGATACAGGGGTGCTGATGCATAGAGGCACTTGTACCCCAATGTTTATAGCGGCACTCTCAATAATAGCCGAATTATGGACAGAGCCTAAATGTCCATCAACTGATGAATGGATAAAGAAATTGTGGTTTATATACACAATGGAATAGTATGTGGCATGAGAAAGAATGAAATATGGCCTTTTGTAGCAACATGGATGGAACTGGAGACTGTTATGCTAAGTGAAATAAGTCATACGGAGAAAGACAGACACCATATGTTTCACTCTTATGTGGATCCTGAGAAACTTAACAGAAGACCATGGGGAGAGGAAGAAAAAAAAAAAAGAGGTTAGAGAGGGAGGGAAACAAACCATAAGAGACTCTTAAAAACTGAGAACAAACTGAGGGTTGATGGGGGGTAGGAGGGAGGGGAGTGTGGGTGATGGATATTGAGGAGGGCACCTGTTGGGATGAACACTGAGTATTATATGGAAACCAATTTGACAATAAATTTCATATTAAAAAAAAAAACCTTGGTGCAACTTGAAAACCTAAATAAATAAATAAAAACAACAAAAATGAAAAAAATATCTATAAAACATTATCTTCAAAGGGCTTTAAATTCACACATTAATAAAAAATTTTAGGGGCGCCTGGGTGGCTCAGTCGGTTAAGCGGCCGACTTCGGCTCAGGTCATGATCTCGCGGTCTGTGAGTTCGAGCCCTGCGTCAGGCTCTGTGCTGACAGCTCAGAGCCTGGAGCCTGTTTCAGATTCTGTGTCTCCCTCTCTCTGACCCTCCCCCATTCATGCTCTGTCTCTTTCTGTCTCAAAAATAAACATTAAAAAAAATTAAAAAAAAATTTTAAGCAACTACATAATATTAAAGTTTTATAATAATACAAATGTACCATTAATAAGTTATAAAATATACAAGCAAGAAGAGAAAATCTTGTAATTCAAAGTTACTAATTTAAGACAGTGAAGCTGTTCTGTTATGTAGTCTTTAGCTCTACTTGTTACCAAAAGATAATGACTAGTTGCAATGTAGTTCTACCTTTCAGTTCTCTTCCATTGTAAAACAAAGAAAGGTATATCAAATTGTTAAAAAATAATCATTACAATCAGTTAAAACATATATTTTTAACATGGTGTTCAATAGAGAAATAGTTATGGTTTTGTTCAGAAAGATAACCAATTTTGCTATCACCAATTAGAAAACAAGCCATCCTTTTCCCATCAAATTAAAGTATTATTTTTATCATACTTAAATATCTCCTATATACACAGATCATTTTAGAACTCTTTATTCTGTTCACCTAATTTCTCTATCATATGTCAATATGAACAAATATTGATTATAAGAGCTTGAGAGTAATTTTATTTTCCTCAGGAACTTAAAAAGCAAATTTTCCAGTGTTTCTACAAAACCAGTCTTTTAATTAAAATCACTTTAAGTTAAAAATATGAACTTGGAGGGGCGCCTGAGTGGCTCAGTCGGTTGAGCAGCCAACTTCGGCTTAGGTCATGATCTCAAGGTTCTTGAGTTTGAGACCCTCGTAGGGCTCTGTGCTGACAGCACAGAGCCTGGAGTGTGTTTCAGATTCTGTGTCCCCCTCTGTCTCCACCCCACCCTGCTTGTGCACTGCCTCTGTCTTTCAAAAATGAATAAACATAAAAAAATTTAAATAAAAATAAATAAAAAATGAACTTGGAAAGGAGATCATTTGTATTATAATGAATTCCTACCTTAAAACATGGTTAATAATTAATATTTGTTTCTATATATTTTATATCCAGTCATCAGCCAAATTAATTTATTAATTCTATTAGTCTCTATGGTTTACCGTTATGTATAAATACATCACATAAAAACATGATTTCTTTATTTTCGGAAATAAAACCCTTTCAATATTATTTTATGATATAAACTTGAAATTCCAAACAATGTTAAAATTTGGTATTTTTACTGCATTAACATTTCAAAATTTAGTATGATGGTCTTCAGTAAATAGTCCAGTCCTATACTATTCTTACTTTAATTATACATGGTTGCTGAATTTCATTAAATTAATTTTTAGGCCCTTATTAGTATGCCTCCATTTTTTCCTTTAACTTAAAATACACTGCCTACATATGGTCCCCTCATTCCTGGAATAAACCCTATTTGGTCATGATCTATTAAACTTCTCATGTATTTTTGGACATTATGATTCATTAATGTTTAATTTTTGTATCTACACATATTCCTGATATTGGGTGATAATTTTCATTTTCATTATTCTATCATGTGTTAGAAAACAAGAGTATACAAGCCTTATAAAATGACTGGTATTTTAAAATTTTCCTCTGAGAAAGAATCGTTTATATACATAATATTGCTAAAGATTAAACAGAATTCAGTGATAAAACCATCTAGGCACAGTGTCTTTAAAAATGGTACTCCTTGAAAAACAATTTGAGAAGATGGTGGAGTAGATTCCACCTACACCTTCCTAAATAACCCAGAAAACCGCCAGAAGACTAGCAGAACGGAGTCTCGGGAGCCAAGCACAGACAAGAGACCCACAGAAGAGGGTAGGAAGGGTGGAGAGGTGGTGCGTTCCAGGGACTGGCGGGAGGGAGCCGGGGCGGAGGGGTGGCCCAACGGCCAAGCAGAGCCCCCGAGTCTGGCTTGCAAAGGGGAGGGGCCGGACGGAGTGTGTTCCGACAGCAAGCGGGACTTGACATCTGGAATGTTATAAGCTAACAGCTCAGCTGGAGAACGGGAGGGCTGGAGGACAATGAGAGGGAGAGTTGCTGAGCCCCGGGACAACAGAGCTCAGCTTGGTGGGGAAAAAGGCGCTGGCCAGTGCCATCTCCCTTGCCCATCCCCCAGCCAAAATCCCAAAGGGAACCAGTTCCTGCCAGGGAACTTGCTTGCACCTCACAAACACCCAATGCTGTGCTTCTGCGGATCCATCCCTCCAGCGGGTCTGACTCCCTCCTGGTGCCGCAGGGCCCCTCCCGAAGCAGCAGATCCCTGAAGGAAAAGTGAGGTGAGCCTGCCCCTCCCACCCCTGTGCACCTTGCCAATCCACTGCAGCTAATATGCCAGATCCCCAGCACAACCTGGCAGTGTGCAAGCAGCCCAGATGGGCCAGCCACCCCACAGTGAATCCCGACCCTAGGAGAGGGGAAGAGAAGGCACACACCAGTCTGACTTTGGCCCCAGTGGTGGGCTGGGGGCAGACATCAGGTCTGACTGCGGCCCCGCCCACCAACTCAAGTATTCAAGACAGCATAGGGGAAGTGCCCCGCAGTCCCTCACCACTCCAAGGACTATCCAAAATGATGAAACAAAGAATTCCCCTCAGAAAAACGTCCAGGAAATAACAACAGCTAACGAACAGATCAAACATGATTTAAACAATATAACAGAAACTGAATTTAGAATAATAGTCATAAAATTAATCGCTGGGCTTGAAAACAGTATAAAGGACAGCAGAGAATCTCTTGCTACAGAGATCAAGGAACTAAGGAACAGTCAGGAGAAGCTAAAAAATGCTATCAATGAACTGCAAAATAAAATGGAGACAACTACGGCTTGTACTGAAGAGGCAGAGGAGAGAATAGGTGAACTAGAAGATAAAATTATGGAAAAAGAAGAAGCTGAGAAAAAGAGAGATAAAAAAATCCAGGAGTATGAGGGGAAAATTAGAGAACTAAGTGATACACTAAAAAGAAATAATATACGCATAATTGGTATCCCAGAGGAGGAAGAGAGAGGGAAAGGTGCTGAAGGGGTACTTGAAGAAATTATAGCTGAGAACTTCCCTGAACTGGGGAAGGAAAAAGGCATTGAAATCCAAGAGGCACAGAGAACTCCCTTCAGACGTAACTTGAATCGATCTTCTGCACGACATATCATAGTGAAACTGGCAAAATACAAGGATAAAGAGAAAATTCTGAAAGCAGCAAGGGGCAAACGTGCCCTCACATATAAAGGGAGACCTATAAGACTCATGACTGATCTCTCTTTTGAAACTTGGCAGGCCAGAAAGGAATGGCAGGAGATTTTCAATGTGATGAAGAGAAAAAATATGCAGCCGAGAATCCTTTATCCAGCAAGTCTGTCATTCAGAATAGAAGAAGTGATAAAGGTCTTCCCAAACAAACAAAAACTGAAGGAATTTGTCACCACTAAACCAGCCTCACAAGAGATCCTAAGGGGGATCCTGTGAGACAAAGTACCAGAGACATCGCTACAAGCATGAAACCTACAGACATCACAATGACTCTAAACTCGTATCTTTCTATAATAACACTGAATGTAAATGGACTAAATGCGCCAACCAAAAGACATAGGGTATCAGAATGGATAAAAAAACAAGACCCATCTATTTGCTGTCTACAAGAGACTCATTTTAGACCTGAGGACACTTTCAGATTGAGAGTGAGGGGATAGAGAACTATTTATCATGCCACTGGAAGTCAAAAGAAAGCTGGAGTAGCCATACTTATATGAGACAAACTAGACTTTAAATTAAAGGCTGTAACAAGAGATGAAGAAGGGCATTATATAATAATTACAGGGTCTATCCATCAGGAAGAGCTAACAATTATAAATGTCTGTGCGCAGAATACAGGAGCCCCCAAATATATAAAACAATTACTCAAAAACATAAGCAACCTTATTGATAAGAATGTGGTAATTGCAGGGGACTTTAACACTCCACTTACAGAAATGGATAGATCATCTAGACACATGGTCAATAAAGAAACAAGGGCCCTGAAAGATACATTGGATCATATGGACTTGACAGATATATTTAGAACTCTGCATCCCAAAGCAACAGAACATACTTTCTTCTCAAGTGCACATGGAACATTCTCCAAGATAGATCACATACTGGGTCACAAAACAGCCCTTCATAAGTATACAAGAATTGAAATCATACCATGCATACTTTCAGACCACAATGCTATGAAGCTTGAAATCAACCATGGGAAAAAGTCTGGAAAACCTCCAAAAGCATGAAAGTTAAAGAACACCCTACTAAAGAATGAATGGGTCAACCAGGCAATTAGAGAAGAAATCAAAAAATATATGGGAACAAATGAAAATGAAAATACAACAATGCAAATGCTTTGGGATGCAGCGAAGGCAGTCATGAGAGGAAAATACATTGCAATCCAGGCCTATCTCAAGAAACAAGAAAAATCCCAAATACAAAATCTAACAGCACACCTAAAGGAAATAGAAGCAGAACAGCAAAGACAGTCTAAATCCAGCAGAAGAAGAGAAATAATAAAGATCAGAGCAGAAATAAACAATATAGAATCTAAAAAAACGGTAGAGCAGATCAACGAAACCAAGAGTTGGTTTTTTGAAAAAATAAACAAAATTGATAAACCTCTAGCCAGGCTTCTCAAAAAGAAAAGGGAGATGACCCAAATAGATAAAATCATGAATGAAAATGGAATTATTACAACCAGTCCCTCAGAGATACAAGCAATTATCAGGGAATACTATGAAAAATTATATGCCAACAAACTGGACAACCTGGAAGCAATGGACAAATTCCTGAACACCCACACTCTTCCAAAACTCAATCAGGAGGAAATAGAAAGCTTGAACAGACCCATAAACAGCGAAGAAATTGAATCAGTCATAAAAAATCTCCGAACAAATAAGAGTCCAGGACCAGATGGCTTCCCAGGGGAGTTCTACCAGACGTTTAAAGCAGAGATAATACCTATCCTTCTCAAGCTATTCCAAGAAATAGAAAGGGAAGGAAAACTTCCAGACTCATTCTATGAAGCCAGTATTACTTTGATTCCTAAACCAGACAGACCCAGTAAAAAAAGAGAACTATAGGCCAATATCCCTGATGAATATGGATGCAAAAATTCTCAATAAGATACTAGCAAATCGAATTCAACAGCATATAAAAAGAATTATCACCATGATCAAGTGGGATTCATTCCTGGGATGCAGGGCTGGTTCAACATTCGCAAATCAATCAACGTGATACATCACATTAATAAAAGATAAGAACCATATGATCCTGTCAATCGATGAAGAAAAGGCCTTTGACAAAATTCAGCACCCTTTCTTAATAAAAACCCTCAAGAAATTCGGGATAGAAGGAACATACTTAAACATCATAAAAGCCATTTATGAAAAGCCCACAGCTAACATCATCCTCAATGGGGAAAAACTGAGAGGTTTTTCCCTGAGATCAGGAACACGACAGGGATGTCCACTCTCACCACTGTTGTTTAACATACTGTTGGAAATTCTAGCATCAGCAATCAGACAACAAAAGGAATTCAAAGGCATCAAAATTGGCAAAGATGAAGTCAAGCTTTCACTTTTTGCAGATGACATGATATTATACATGGAAAATCCGATAGACTCCACCAAAAGTCTGCTAGAACTGATACATGAATTCAGCAAGGTTGCAGGATACAAAATCAATGTACAGAAATCAGTTGCATTCTTACACACTAATAATGAAGCAATAGAAAGACAAATAAAGAAACTGATCCCATTCACAATTGCACCAAGAAGCATAAAATACCTAGGAATAAATCTAACCAAAGATGTAAAAGATCTGTATGCTGAAAACTATAGAAAGCTTATGAAGGAAATTGAAGAAGATATAAAGAAATGGAAAAACATTCTGTGCTCATGGATTGGAAAAATAAATATTGTCAAAATGTCAATACTACCCAAAGCTATCTACACATTCAATGCAATCCCAATCAAAATTGCACCAGCATTCTTCTCGAAACTAGAACAAGCAATCCTAAAATTCATATGGAACCACAAAAGGCCCCAAATAGCCAAAGGAATTTTGAAGAAGATGACCAAGGCAGGAGGCATCACAATCCCAGACTTTAGCCTCTACTACAAAGCTGTCATCATCAAGACAGCATGGTATTGGCACAAAAACAGACACATAGACCAATGGAATAGAATAGAAACCCCAGAACTAGACCCACAAACGTATGGCCAACTAATCTTTGACAAAGCAGGAAAGAACATCCAATGGAAAAAAGACAGTCTCTTTAACAAATGGTGCTGGGAGAACTGGACAGCAACATGCAGAAGACTGAAACTAGAACACTTTCTCACACCATTCACAAAAATAAACTCAAAATGGATAAAGGACCTGAATGTGAGACAGGAAACCATCAAAACCCTAGAGGAGAAAGCAGGAAGAGACCTCTCTGACCTCAGCCGCAGCAATTTCTTACTTGACACATCCCCAAAGGCAAGGGAATTAAAAGCAAAAATGAACTACTGGGACCTTATGAAGATAAAAAGCTTCTGCACAGCAAAGGAAACAACCAACAAAACTAAAAGGCAACCAATGGAATGGGAAAAGACATTTGCAAATGAGATATCGGACAAAGGGCTAGTATCCACAATCTATAAAGAGCTCACCAAACTCCACACCCGAAAAACAATAACCCAGTAAAGAAATGGGCAGAAAACATGAATAGACATTTCTCTAAAGAAGACATCCAGTTGGCCAACAGCCACATGAAAAGATGCTCAATGTCGCTCCTCATCAGGGAAATACAAATCAAAACCACACTCAGATATCACCTCACGCCAGTCAGAGTGGCCAAAATGAACAAATCAGGAGACTATAGATGCTGGAGAGGATGTGAAGAAACGGGAACCTTCCTGCACTGTTGGTGGGAATGCAAATTGGTGCAGCCACTCTGGAAAAAAGTGTGGAGGTTCCTCAAAAAATTAAAAATAGACCTACCCTATGACCCAGCAATAGCACTGCTAGGAATTTACCCAAAGGATACAGGAGTACTGATGCATAGGGGCACTTGTACCCCAATGTTTATAGCAGCACTTTCAACAATAGCCAAATTATGGAGAGAGCCTAAATGTCCACCAAGTGATGAATGGATAAAGAAATTGTGGTTTACATACACAATGGAGTACTACATGGTAATGAGAAAGAATGAAATATGGCCCTTTGTAGCAACATGGATGGAACTGGAGAGTGTTATGCTAAGTGAAATAAGCCATACAGAGAAAGACAGATTTCATATGGTTTCACTCCTATGTGGATCCTGAGAAACTTAACAGAAACCCACGGGGGAGGGGAAGGAAAAAAAAAAGAGGTTAGAGTGGAAGAGAGCTAAAGCATAAGAGACTCTTAAAAACTGAGAACAACCTGAGGGTTGATGGGGGGGTGGGAGGGAGGGCAGGGTGGGTGATGGGTATTGAGGAGAGCACCTTTTGGGATGAGCACTGGGTGTTGTATGGAAACCAACTTGACAATAAACTTCATATACTGGAAAAAATTTTTTTTTAATTTAAAAAAAAATAAAAAATGGTACTTCTTTATTCTACTGTTTATTGGCCTGCAGAGATATTATATTCTTCTTGGGTCAAAATTGATAGTTTGTATTTGCGTAGGTATCACTCTGTTCTAGTACATAGCGCCTCCCAACCTCTTTCATGTCATGGCACACAAAGCAAACTATATCGTTTATTAGTGAAAACAAAGCAACTTCCGTCTGGGAAATAACCTGCCAAAATGTCCAAAGGATTATTGCTGCCCCAGGCTTTCCTTGATGGCTCACCTGTAACTCCTCGTGGGAGTATCAATACATCACAGGAAACCAGTTGAGAAGTTATTCTAGATTTTAAAATTTCAGGGTTTCACATATTAGTCATTTATATATATATATTTTACTTTATTTGTAATTGTGGAGATGTCTCCTTTATTTATTGATAAATAAAGACTTGAGAGAATTTCTTCCTAGCAGAGCTGCTTTATAAGAAATTGCAAAGGACATTTTTTTAGGTAGAAGAACTGACAGCACACAATAACTCAAACTTACATGAAGAAATAAAAGCAACAGTAATTCCAATTATATAAGTAATTATAAAAGAAAGTAAAAATGCATTTTATCTTTTTTTAATGTTTATTTATTTATTTATTTTGAGAGAGAGAGAGAAAGAGAGAGAGAGCATGATCAGAGGAGGGACAGAGACAGACAGATAGACAGACAGACAGACACAGAACACAAAACAGGCTCCAGGCTCTAAGCTGTTAGCACAGAGCCTGATGTGGGGCTCAGACCCACAGAACTGTGAAATCATGACCTGAGCTGAAGTTGGATGCTTAACCAACTGAGGTATCCAGGTGCCCCTCTTCTCTTATCTTCTTAAAGATGTTTGTGTATATATATAATACATAATATAATATATAAAGACAATATACACATATATAAACATATAAAGTGAAAAGCACAGAGAAAGGGAAAGGACATAGGAGCTATATAAAAGCAAGGAAGATTCCACTTTAAGAAACATGGGGAAGAAAAGAGTGCAGCAAACCCATAGCAGGCAGAATGAAAGGAAATAAAGATCAGAGCGGAAATCAGTGAAGCAGAAAAAAAATAGAGAATCAATGAAATTAATACTTGATTCCTTGTAAATACCACGAAAAAAGAGGCAGATCTCTAGCAAGGCTGACTAAGAAAAAAAAGAGAAGTCATAAATTACTAAAATAAAAAAATAAAAGTGACTATTTTACTATTGACCTCACAGAAATTAAAAGTATCCTAACAGAATGAATACTAGGAATGGCATTACACCAAAAATGAGGCCATTTAGATGAACTGGAAAAAATTCCCCAGAAGACACAAATTACCAAAACTAGCTTAAAAAGAAACAGAAAATCTAAATAGAACTCTCACAGTGGGGGAAATAAAAACTAAATTAGTAATTTACCCAAATTTTATCCTAAACCCCTTCAAGAAAACAAAAAACTAAATCAGTAATTTAAAATATTGCCATGAAGGAAAGCCCAGGCCAAGATGGCTTCATTAGTGGATTCTACCAAACACTTAAAGAAATAAAATCCTTCACAAACTCGTCCAAAAAAATAGAGGAGGAAACACTTCCCCCTATATTTTAGGATTCTAAGGAGTTTTGCCAGCAAGCCAGATGGCGGCTTTTTTTTTTTTTTTAAGGAATGTAAAATTCTTTGTAATATAAGGTTTCCATGGTAAAGGCATTTCCTTTAACAGAATTACCCTAGAAGAAGGAAGAAAGAGTACTTTTTAAAATTATAGAATCTAGCTCCCTTGCCAAATCTGTTATCAGAAAGATAATAATTTTAATAGAAAATAGTGAACTGTGGAATCACAGGAATCCTAATACCTTCTAAGAACTAACATTTGTAAAGTGCTGATATCCATCAATTACTGCTGAGCACTGAACAGTTCATCCTCACAACTGTCCCTACTTCATGAGGCTCAAGGAGGGTCAACTCACTCAAGGGCCAAAGGTTGGAGCAAGGGCAGGCCAGGTCTCCTTACTCCTGGTCAGAGTGCTTCTCATCCCACTCAGAGATCTATTAACACATCAGTAGGCATCTTCCCAGGGGAGTTATGGCACTCTGGGGGAAGCTTATCAGCAATTTCAAAAATAAGGAATTGCGTAGACATCTGAAAAGAATAAATATCTAATTCAATATATGTTAGAAATGGCAAAAATTCTCAGGATTCTTGGTTATGTGGTTGGCACTATTTATTATTTTGAGGATTAATGAGTTCTATCTACTTTCTCACTCACCACTCACAATTTTTGCTTTCGCTTCGGTTATTCTAATCTTTTCCTAAAGAGGTATGCTAGGAAGCCTGTTCTTAGTATTTTCTTTTTTAATTTTAAGTATAAAATTCCCTTATCCTGTTTTCATTCTTTTCTCTTCACCACCATTCAACAGAAGCTAAGGTTGAAGAGGGAAACCACTTCATCTCATTTTCACACTCCAACAGTATGAAACAGTTGGGAAAGGAATGGACCCTTATTACTTTATGCTAAAATTCTAAATTAAGTTTATTGTTTCACTGTCTGTGAAAGATGTCTTAAGTATTTTTTTAAATATAAAATTTACATCTGTATTTTTTCATTTATGATTGTTTTCTTTTTTTAACATTTTTAATGTTTATTCATTTTTGAGAGAGAGAGAGAGAGAGAGAGAGAGAGAGGGGCAGAAAGAGAGGGAGACAGAATCTGAAGCAGGCTCCAGTCTCTGAGCTGTCATCACAGAGCCCGACAGAGGGCTTGAAACCCCAGACCATGAGATCATGACCTGAACCAAAGTCGGATGCTTAACCATCTGAGACACCCAGGCACCCCATGATTTTGTTTTCAATTGTCAGTACCTAAGAGCTAGAAGGACTTTATAATTATCTGCATAAAAATGACACATTTAATAGACCATATATCTAGCATAATCATAGGAGAAAAATGATCACAAATTCAAAAATCTCCTGTGTTTACAATTTATTTATCCACTCCTATCTGATTCATAATACTTTATTTTAACTAAACAAAACAACAAAAGTTCATGTACTATTTGATACATCAGGTTTCACACAATCAACAACTTTGAATGAACTATAAAAATATATATGTAAGATCTTAACAACTGTGGAATTTTGATTGCTATTAAAAAACTAGAACTTGACTTCAACCTATCAAAGAAGGAAGGAGGGAGGGAGAAAGTGGGAGGGAAAAGGAAGATGGAGGGAGTGAATGAATAAGGTTTGAACACTCTTCATGTAATCCCTTAAACCAAAATCTTTAATGACACTGTGTGCTTTTTCAATTTTTTAAATTATTTTAATAGATTTTATATTTTAAAGCAGTATTAGGTTCACAGCAAAGTTGAAAGACATAGAGATTTCCTGTACAACCCCTATTCCTACATATGCATAACCTCCCTCAATATCAACATCCCCCACAAGAATAATATATCTGTTACAACTGGTGAACCTATACTGTCATATCATTACCCCTCAAAGACCATATTTTATATTAGGATTCACTCTGGTGTGTACAATCTGTGAGTTGGACAAATATATAATGACATGTATCCATCATTATGTAACATAAATAGTATTTCATTGCCCTGAAAAATCCTTTATGCCCTACCTATTCACTCCTCCCTCCCCAACCTTGACACCAGCTGATATTTTTACTATCTCTGTAGTTTTGTCTTTTCCAAAATGTCATATAGTTGGAATCATATAATATGTATCCTTTTGAATTATTTCACTTAGAAATATACATTTATGTTCCCTCCATGTATTTTCATGGCTTGATGACTCATTTCTTCTCGCTAATGAAATTATCCCATTGTCTGAATGTACCATATTGTTTATTCATCCCTTCACCTACTAAAGGATATCATGGTTTCTTCCAGTTTTTCGCAATTATGAATAAAGCTTCTATAAATGGCCATGTCAAGTTTTTGTGTAGACATAAGTTTACAACTGCTTTGGGTAAATACAAGGAGCATGGTTGCTGTAACCTAAGGCAAGAATATGTTAGTATTGAGTTTCACTGATTCATGCTCTAATTTGTATTATTAATTCTTACTTTAGATTTACTTTGATCTTCTTCTTCTACTTTCCTAAAGTGGTAACTTAGATGATTGTTTTTAGGTCTTTCTTCATTTCCAATATCTGTATTTAGTGCTATAAATATCCCTCTAAGCTGTGCTTTCACTACATCCCATAAATTTTGGTAAGTTGCTTTCATTTTCACTTAGTTCAAGATACTATAAAATTTCCCTTGAAACTTCTTCTTTGACCCATGTGCTGTTTAGAAGTATTAGAAACTGTTTAATCTCTAAGTAATTTGGGATTTTCTAGCTATAATTCTGTTATTGATGTAGTTTGTATTGAGAGTAGTTGTATTCCATTGTGTCTGACAGTAGATATTAAATGATTCCTAGTCTTTTAAGGTTTTTAACGTTGTGTTTTATGGCTAGTATCAGTCTATTTTTCTGAATGCACCATGGTGAGCTTGAGATGAATGTGGATTCCACTGTTGTTCCATAAAATGGTCTATAAATGCCCATTATATCCAGTTGGTGAAATTGTTGAGGACAACTACGCCCTTACTGATTTTCTGCCTGCTTGATCTATTTCTGATAGGCAGGTATTGATGTCTTCATCTATTTCTCTTTTGTAGTTCTAGCACATATTTTGATGCTCTGTCATTTGTTGCATACACATTAAGGATAGTTATATCTTCTTGGAACATTTACCCTAGTTTTGTTATGTAATTCCCTCTTTATCTTGATAACTTACTATGAAATGTTCTCTGTCCAAAATTAATATAGCTACTCCAGCATTCCTTTGATTAGTATTAGCATGGTATACCTTTCTCCATACATTTACTTTTTTTTTTTTAATGTTTATTTATTTTTCAGAGAGAAAGAGAGAGAGAGAGAAAGCACAAGCAGGGGAGAGGCACACACACACAGAGAGACCAAGAATCTGAAGTAGGATCTGTGCTGTCAGCACAAAGCCCAACATGGGGCTCGAACCCACGAACCATGAGATCATGACCCGAGTTGAAGTCAGACATTCAACCGAGCCACCTAGGTGCCTTTCCATCCATTTACTTTTAATATATACATGCCTTTATACTTATGGCAGCTTTTGGTAGACAATATATAGTTGGGTCTTGTTTTTCAATCCACTCTGACAATCTCTGTATTTTCATTGGTACATTTATTAGACCACCAGTAATCAAAGTAATTAATGATATATTGGGATTCATATTTACCATATTTCTTACTTTATTTATTGCCCTTGTTCTTGTTCCTACCTTTGTCTTCACTCTTCCTCTTTTTTGATTTTAACTGAGCATTTCATGATTTCATTTTCTTTGCTTGCTTAAAAATTGGTTACACTTTTTTCTTGTTATTTTGTTTAGTAGCTACCCTAGAGTTGGCAACATGTATTTACAATTAACCTAAGTCTAATTTCAAATAATACTATATTGATTAATGTATACAAATCATTATATATTATTTTGAATAAACATTGTCTGTTAGATTAAGAAAAAAATAAGTTATTTTACCTTCACTTATTCTTTTCTCAATGCTCTTCCTTTAGATATGTTTCTAACCTATATCATTTTCCTTCTAAAAACTTTTTTAAACATTTCTTACAGGTCAGGTCTAATGGCAACAAATTCCCCCAGTTTTTGTTTGTCTGAGAAAGTCTTTATTTTCCTTCACTTTTTAAGGATAATTCTGTAGCATACAGAATTCAAGGTTGGTGGTTTTCTCTCTCAACACTTTGAATATTTCACTCCACTCTTGCTTTCATGGTTTCTAAGGAAAAGTCAGACATAATTCTTTGCTCTTCTTTTTTTTTAAATTTTTCCAAATGTTTATTTATTTTTGAGAGAGACACACAGAGTGAAAGCAAGGGAGGGGTGGAGAGGGAGACACAGAATCCGAAACAGGCTCCAGGCTCTGAGCTGTCAGCACAGAGCCCATGCAGGGCTCGAACTCATGAGCTGTGAGATCATGACCTGAGCTGAAGTCATATGCCCAACTGACTGAGCCACCTAGGCACCCCTCTTTGCTCTTCCATAGTAAGGTGGTTTTATCTTCTGACTTTTCTATGAATTTTTAATTTGTTGTGATTTTTCTGTTGTGTGAATGTGATATGCTTAGGTGTAGGTTTTCTGGCATTTATCCTGCTTGGTATTCTGATTTTCCTGGATCTATGGTTTGGTGTCTGACAATAATTGGGAGAAATTATCCACTGTACTTGTTTCAAATATTTCTTCTGTTCCTTTATTTCTTTTGCTTCTGGGATTCTCTCTACATGTATTTTATACCTTTTCTAGTTGTCCCCATATTTATTGTATGTTACATCGTAGTTTTCTTCAATCTTATTTTGCTTTTTAGTTTTGAGGCTTCTATAGAGATATGCTTAATCTCAGAGATTCTTTCCTCATGCATATCTAGTCTTAAATAAATAATGCTAAATTATTTTGGCAAAATCTTGGGTACATTCTGTTGCTCTGTAAAAAATTTGCCTAGTCCATTACAACTACTGTTTTTCACTATTAAAGAAGCAGCATATAACTTAATAGTAGTTTTATTATTTAATCCTAGAGACAGTAACTGAGAATTATTATCTAAAGGAAGAAGTAAGTACTATTGAAAAATATTGCTTCTCAAGTTCTTAGTTACAGTATTAAATGAGATAATGAGATACACATATTCCTCAGGAAGTTTTAAAGCTCAACTTTAAGCATGACCTCCTGAAATTATTCTTTGCCCTTCCACAAACAAAATTAATTACATCTCTTCTCAATCCCCCAAGGAAATGCTTCATTGTAATGAGATAGTCTGACTTTTTAAAACAGACTGTCCTCTGAATTAAGGAATCAAAACCTATAGGTCATAGATACAAAGTTGGCTGTTGGAATAGCTTGAATTTAAATGCCACATGCTGCATGTGATTTCTTTTGAATTATATATTTTCAAAGATAATTGTTTCTGAAATGGCCACAAATGCTTGCTTATGAGAGTCAGAACTGTACTCATCTGAATAAATAAAAGGAGGCAGACAATGGTGATCCTGCTTTGATAGCTTAAACCATCAGGGCACGCACCAAGGCCATGCTGATGTTATTACACTTCCTGACCCTGCTCGTGGATATGCTGTCCCTGCCCCAAATGTAGGAAGACTCACCCACATGATGTTGGAATGAGTCTATTTACCTGTCTATGCCATTAGTCTGCTACTGAGTTTAATGAGGATAAAAAGAAGACAATAAAACTCACTAGTGTGTATATGTAGAATCCCATTCACTTTGAAAGAAAACAAACATACAAAATATTTTGCTTCTTGTACCACTTCTGAAAATGGAAAACTAATTTCTAAAAAGACTCAATATAGCAGTCCATTTTTCTATCCTCAGTTTCAATGGAATTAAGACATCTTATATAGTACAATTAAAATTATTCTGCATAAACTTGAAATGAAGAAAATAAATTCAGTGTAAATGTGAAAACTTAAGTAGAGCTATTATTCAACTCAGTAAGATGAACATAAGACCAGACACAATCCATTGATATTAAATTACTAAAATTATTTACCTAATCATAAAATGTTATTGATCTTTTAGTAATATTCTAATAAAGATGATTTATGGTTAGCAAACAGTAGAAAAAGCACATTTGTGATCCAAAACAGCATTAAACTAAGTAAATGTAATTTTAAAGCTGCAAACTTTAGATAACATTGGCTTAAATATATACTTTGTTTTTACACATTATGATTAATGATCCCCACCTTATATAAAGCTAGATACTATTTAAATTGTCTATATCTGGCAAATTTGCCTTACTAAATTTTTTTCAAAAGAATTTTGACCTAAATTTATCATTTAAAATAAGATTTACTCTGAAAAACACTTGTGCTACTGCTATCTTCAATATACCTAGTTTTTACTGTAGGAATGAAAAACCATTCTTTTTGGCTTATAAGCCATATCTGGTTCTGTCTGCCTATAGGCTTCAGTTTGCCCAACTGCGACCTGTGTTACATTCTAAGATATACATATATGTCCAAACACGTGCGCGCGCGTGCATGAGCACACATTTGCACGTGCGCGCGTGCACACACAAACACACACACTCACTTCCGTTCTACCTTAGAGACTTCTGGGGCAGAATGGAAAACAAATGCACATATACATATCTAGATATAGACACATATATACATATACAAACATGACTGTAAATGAAAGGAATATTATTTCCCCAGGATTTTAGCAAGTGGTAGCAGAATAATAGAAGTGTCTTATTTAGTTCTGATTCATAAGATATAGACTTGAGTATCTATAATTTACTAGCTTTATAACCTCAGGAAAGTCATTTACAGGATTGTTTATAGGATTAGATGAGGTAGACTACATAAAATGTTTGGCACATCATGCCAAACAAACACTTGAATTCATGTCTACTGACTCTTGTCCACTGCCAACTTTGGATAACATCAAAAAAATTCACAGTAGTTAATGATATTTGGCTACAGAAACAATTTTATTTTTAATAACTGAAAAAGGGGGCACGAGGAAGTTTTTAATAAGAATTGCCTAATGGCTAATAAAAATTAAAAAGCAAATTTGATTTGATACATTTAATCTCTAAATCTTCCATGTTTCTTATAGTACAAACAAAAAAATTAAACTCTTTATAACAAGACTTTTTTCCGTTTTGATATACTCATTTTCTTTGAGCAACCATCAAAAATTCTAAAATCACTGATGATAAAAGCTGTAAGGCATTACTTAAACCCAGATAATTTGATATTTGATAATAACATAAGTTGCTATGTGACCATCAGAGAAGAAATAATAATTTTATGTCAAAATGCTAGCTATTTCAGGAGAGTTTTCCAATATCCAACATAATGTCCAGAAAAGAAAGTAAAAGTATCAGGAATCTTAAAAATTTAATAAATAATGAATGCATAATTGATATACAAATAAAATATATGTGATATACTTTCAACAAAATAAGCATCTACTTCCGAGTGAATCAAAGTTACAAAATGCTTTTCTCAAGAAAAACTTGCTCAAAATTGGGCAAGAGCAATTAACTTCACTTTATTTTTAGTGTTTGAGTAATTTCAACATTGAAAATATGTGACAATGGCTATAATCAAACTGGTTAAGGTATTGTACATGTAGCAACTGTTTATTACAACTTACAACCCTTAAAAATAAAGTTAAAAAATGAAGTTACATACAAGAGAGCTATACTTGAAATATTTTGCTAATTTTATACTAGTTATAATTAAATCAAGCCCCTACAGATAATTTGTTTACTACTCAATAATTCAACAAATACATCTCTAATAAACATACTTATCAACTAATAGCTTTTGGCTGCATGAAACAAAACCCCAAAGTTAGGTGAAGCACAAATGAGTAGTGACTGGTTTCCAAAACTGAAAAATCTAGGCATGGCTTGTCTGGGGCTAAGTCCCATTCCTCTGGGGTTCTCTTGGCTCACCCTTTTCCCATATGTCAAACCAGGCAAAATGTTACAAAAATGGGCCAAAAAAAAAAAAAAAAAAAAAAGGACTATAGCAATCATCCAGGAGAAAGAGAATAGAGGATACATGATTACCAAACCAAACCAAACTAAACCAAAGCCCTGTACCTCATGCTTACTTGAACCAAACCCAAATTAATCCTTCTGGCCAGGGAACTAGTATAGACTGGCTAGTATAAACCTATCAATCCCTCTGACAAGAGACACAAATTTTTTTCTGACTGGCTCAGAGCAATCTAGTCCCACCCCTACACCTGAGTGTTTGATTTATCCTACTTTTCACAACAGTGAGGTATAACATAGGTGTTACTGATACAACAAAAATGTCTATTAAAATCTATCTCTTTGGGTATCAACATCAATATCACTTTCCTTCTCATACATGTACATGCAAAATTGGCAATGTGTAGATGACACATATGCGCCCCTACTTCAAAAAGGGAGAATCCAAAAAACATATCGAATCCAGATCTAAGTTCATGACCTATGGTAATTCATGGTTCAAGAAATCTGGATAAATATCAATTACCTATCCTCAACCAACCTACGAATACATAATGTAGAGTAAAAAGCAGAATGACCACAGAGATATATAAAGTGGACACTAGTGCACAATACAGAGCACATCCTGCCAAACAAAAGGCAGGAAGGTTCCTGCTTGGGTGGTCCTGTGTTACCTGGTCAGTGAACCTGCGAGCATTTCATTGGGCTTTCTTGGAGGTACTCCCTTGTATTCTACCCTCTCCCTGAGTTGAACAGTCGTAAGGATGTCTGTATAGGAGATGTTTCTGTAGCAGACTATGTCCTGACAATCTGTAATACTAAATATGCCAAAGGGCTTAGGAAAATCAACATTTTTAGAGAAGCTTTAGATTTATCTGGCCATTCAATTCCCTTAAACACTTAGTAAGCAATCTGTATTTTTACTGGCCACCCCCTAAAACAAGCAAATCTTTGAAAGTGCGGGAAAAACAAAACAAAACAAAACAAAAAACAAAAACCAACAAAACATTATTATTATGCTCTGCCCTCCCTGCAGGATTCAGTTTAATAACTGTATCTTCATTTGGGCTCTGACTAGGCTTCCACTAATATTTCATAAGGTACTATCACTGACTGAATTGGAGGCTTTACTTTCCTAGTGATGTTTACTATCTCTTAAGTCAAGCAGAGAATACTTAATAGTAGGTTTTAATTTCTTCTAGCAGCTTACCTTTCTATCTTTCCAAATCCTAACTTCAGTTTGGGGTAAATAAATCATCTTTTCTACTTGACAGACTCCCAAATTAACAACATTTCATGAAACTGAATTATGGATCAGTTATAAATCTATAAATCACTATAGATTTGCCCTTTTTAGCAAAATCATATTTCCTCCTCTCACTGCTTTCATTTATACTCATTTCAACTAATTATGTGTCTTTCCTAAAATAATCCACTATAGACCATAAGAAGCAATCAAATCACATCAATATCTGGCATTTTTCCTACTAATCTAACTTCATTCTCTGCAGGCAAAAGCCAATGTATAATATAAATAAACAGCTCAACAAACTATTTCTTAACACTGTAAAAATGATTACCAATGTCCTTGCCTAGGATAACAGGTTCCTTCTTCTTCATGATTCTCCTCTACCCCAGTTTATCAATTCCACACTGTGAAGTCTATTCTTTATAGTGTCCACTTCTTTTTAAACACAACAGGTTCAAAATGGTTTAAATATCAAAAGGTTAAGTTCAGGGTAGGGTAGAATTCAGAGTTTATTCAGGATTCTAAAACAATTTCTTTAGGACATTTCAGTCATGTAAACCAATGTATCCCTTTTATTGTTTACAGTAGTTTGTCTTGGATATTCTTTTATTTCTTCTACTTCTATTAAGATAATCAAAATAATCCTAATAAAACATACAGCCTGATATAAGAAATTACTCATCTGGGTGTGAAGTATGTCATCAATCAACCCAAATCATACTGCACATAATGAGGAACACTTAAATGTACAGGAGGCAAGCAAAACTGCTGATGACACAAAGGACAACTGGTTTTATTTATATAATCTTTTATTCTTTGAATATTAAAAAAACGTTTTTAATGTTTATTTTTGAGAGAGAGAGAGACAGAGTACGAGCAGGGGAGGGACAGACAGAGAGGGAGACACAGAATCTTAAGCAGGCTCCAGGTTCTGAGCTGTCAGCACAGAGCCCAATGCAGGGCTCGAACCCATGAACCGCAAAATCATGACCTGAGCCAAAGTCAGACACTTCACCTACTGAGCCACCCAGGTGCCCCTTTATTCTCTGAATCTTATCAATTATATAATATTTAATAATTGATGATTAACACTGTAGAATTATCAATAATTGATTTGTCTAAGTTTATTTTTAATATTAAGAAACACTTTATTCAAATTTAAGAATATAGATGATATAAGAGTGGATGCTTGGTAAGATCCTTTTTATTTTAACTAGAGTGTAAAGAGGTAAAATTCGTGGCAATTATCTTTCTCATAAACATATACCTTAATTCAGAAATCTAGATCAATTTATGTAATCAATTTTATCATTTCTCACTTCATAAAAACCCAAGTTATAAATTTAATTTCCTAAGTATGACTGATACCCTGACCAATATTCTTGTTAAAAACATGAAAAAAAATATGGATAAAATATAATTCATGGGTGAGGAAAAAATATGTATGTATTCCTTAGAATCTAAACCCAAATTAAAGCAACAATCCAAAAATAAAATCAGGGGCTTTGAATCCATCTTTCAGCCTTAGGGCATTTACTTCACTCAGATAATCTGGACCTTTGGTATTATGGATAGCCTTGAGTACACAAGTAGAGGAGAGTGTAAGGTCTGATCAGAATGGAGATTATACAGAGAAACATTCCCAAAATCCAGGATCCAATGGAATGCACCTCCAGTGTAAAGGTGAGTTATAATAACCACTGACATCACTATTCTCCTCACTCTACAAGTTGTCAGAGGAAGAAAATTGCTTTCTTAGACTTAGCTTGTCCCTGGATAAAAGAAACTGATAAGATGCCAAGTATAGATACTGAATAAGCAAGTGTGAGATATAGGTAAAATTCATAAGATGTGTTAAGTATAGATAGAAATGAAGCTAGTAACCTGGAAAACTCACTAGACAGAATAGATGAAACAGGTGTATACACATACTGGTTGATATAAAGGATGAAATGAGTATTATTTATAGATAGAAAGGTATCAGAGAATGAAGTAACATCTTAAAAAATTCACAGAGCATTGATCACATCATCTCCAGATGGACAGCTATGTCTCCCACCAAATCAAGCATCCATCAGCAACCTAATATGACCCCAAGCATGCTATGCTCAAAACATGCAAGTAAAATTCAAAACTGCTTAGTAGGTTATCAGTTACTCTATACCTATGGTGAGGCACACTTGTTCCTGCATCTCTCTAATAAATCAAGAGTGTGTTGGCTCCATCCAGAATACTTTCTGACTGCTGAAGACCCTCACTCATCCTTAATTCTGATCCTTTACCACCAATCATCATCAGTGAGGCCTGATAGAACAGAGTGAGAGACAAAACATAGGAATTTTGCCTAACACAGTATTCAGATAGTGTGGTCATTTCACTCCACTTTTACCCCCATCTTTCTCCTTTATTTCTTACTCTATGTTTTAAGTAAATTAAATAAACTATGATTCAAACAGATTAATTTGGTCTGGGAGGCATTCTATTCTGTTACTTGTGAAATAGCCTACTGGGTAGCTTAGTTGGAGGCTATCATAGCATCTAGGTAATTTCCTACCAATACAGCTGGTGATGAAAATGAAATGCAACTAATAAAATTCATCCTATGTGTACAAAAACTCTCAATAAAATATTAGCAAATCAAATCCAACAACACATTAAAAAAAATCATTCACCACAATCAAGTGGGATTTACTTCTGCGTTGCAAGTGTTGTTCAATATTCACAAATTGATCAATGTAATACACTGCATTAATAAAAGAAAGGATTAGAACCATGTGATAATTTCAATACAGGCAGAAAAAGCATTTAACAAAATACGACACCCATTCATGATAAAAAATCCTCAAAAAGTAGGTTTAGACTGAGAATACTTTCAATATAATAAAGGCCATATATGAAAATCCTACAGCTAAGATCCTCGATGGGAAAAATTGAGAGCTTTTCCTCTATAGTCAGGAACAAGACAGGGATGTCCACTCTCACCACTATTAGTTAACATATTACAGGCAGTCCCAGCCATAGCAACCAGAAAACAAAAAGAAATAAAAGGCATCCAAATCTGCAAGGAAGAAGTCAAACTTTCACTATTTTCAGATGGCATGATACTCTATATAGAAAACCCAAAAGACTCCACCAAAAACCTGCCAGAACTGATAAATAAATTCAGGGGGCACCTGGGTAGCTCAGTTGGTTAAGCATCTGACTTCAGCTCATATTGTGACCTTGCTGTTTGTGAGTTTGAGCCCTGTGTCGGGCTCTGTACTGACAGCTCAGGGCCTGCAGCCTGCTTCAGATTCTGTGTCTCCCTCTCTCCCTGCCCCTCCCATGCTCATGCTCTGCTTCTGTCTCTCAACAATAAATAAATGTTAAATTTTTTAAAATTAAATAAATAAATTCAGTAAAGTCACAGGATATAAAATCAACATACAGAAATAAAGAATAAGCAGAAAGAGAAATCAAGGAATCAATCTCATTTACAACTGCACCAAAAACAATAAGGTAGGAATAAACCTAATAGAAATAAAACCTAATAGGAATAAACCTAACCGAAGAGGTGAAAGACCTGTACTCTGAAAACTATAAAACACTTGTGACAGAAACTGATAAGTGACACAAACAAATGGAAAGACATTGCATGCTCATGGATCTAAAGAACAAATATTGTTAAAATGTTTACACTAACCAAAGCAATCTACACACTTAATGCAATCCCTATGAAGATACCACCAGTATTTTTCACAGATCTAGAACAAACAAACCTAAAATGTGTATGCAGCCACAAAAAGATCCTGCATAGCCAAATCAACCTTGAATAAAAAAGCAAATCTGGAGGCATCACAATTCTGGACTTGAAGTTATATTAAAAAGCTGTAGTGATCAAAACAGTATGGTACTGGTACAAAAAGAGACATATAGATCAATGGGACAGAATAGAAAACTCAGAAATGAATCCCCAACTATTTGGTCAATTAATCTTCGACAGAACAGGAAAGAATATGCAATGAGAAAAAGGGTCTTCAATAAATGCTGTTGGTAATACTGGACAGCTACATGCAGAAGAATGAAACTGGATCACTTTCTTACACCATACACAAAAATAAACTGAAAATGGATTAAAGACCTAAATGTGAGACCTGCAACCATAAAAACCCTAAAGGAGAACACAGGCATAAACTCTTTGATACCAACAGTAGCAAATTCTTACTAGGTATGTCTCCTGGGCCAAGAGAAACAAAAGCAAAAATAAACTATTGGGATTTCATCAAAATAAAAATCTTCTGCAGAACAAAACAAACAATCAACAAAACTAAAAGACAACCTATGGAATAGGAGAAAATGTTTTCACATGACATATTCAGTAAAGGTTCAGAATCCAAAACATAAAGAACTTCATAAAGAACTTAAAAAACTCAACACCCCAAAAATGAATAATCCAATTAAAAATGGGCAGGAGACATTTACCCAAAGATGACATACAGACACAGGAAAAGATGCTGTCTTACTCATCTCAGGGAAATGCAAATCAAAAGTACAATGAGATATCACCTTACACCTGTCAAGAATGGCTAAAATCAACAACACAAGAAACAACAGGTGTTGGCGAGGATGTGGAGAAAAAGGAGCCCTTATGCACTATTGGTGGGAATGCGAACTGGTGCAACCACTCTGGAAAACAGTATGAAGTTTCCTCAAAAAGCTAAAAATACAACTACCCTACAATCTAGTAATTTGCACTACTGGGAATTTATCCAAAGAACACAAAAATACTAATTCAAAGGGATATGTGCACCCTGATATTTATAGCAGCATATTATCTACATTTGCCAAGTTATGGGAACAGCCTAAATGTCTACTGATTGATGAATGGATAAAGAAGATATATATATATATATATATATATATATATATATATATATATACACACACACACACACACACACACACACACACACACACACACACTGGAATGCTATTCAGCCATAAAAATTAATTAAATCTTGGCATTTGCAACAACATGGATGGAGCTAGAGAATATCATGCTAAGTGAAATAAGTCAGTCAGAAGAAGAAAAATACCATATAATTTCATCCATATGCAGAAGTTAAGAAACAAAATATTTTGATGAGGTCCTAGTAGTTCATTTTTGCTTTTGTTTCCATTGCCTGTGGAGACGTGTTGAGTAAGAAGTTGCTGTGGCCAAGATCAAAGAGGTTTTGCCTGCTTTATCCTAGAGGATTTTGATGGCTTCGTGTCTTACGTTGAGGTCTTTCATCAATTTTGAGTTTATTTTTGGGTATGGTATAAGAAAGTAGTCCAGGTTCATTTTTCTGCATGTCGCTGTCCAGTTTTCCCAGCACCACTTGCTGAAGAGACTGTCTTTATTCCATTGGATATTCTTTCCTGCTTCATCAAAGATTAGTTGGCCATACGTTTGTGGCTCCATTTCTGGGTTCTCTATTCTGTTCCATTGATCTGAGTGTCTGTTCTTGTGCCAGTACCATACTGTCTTGATGATTACAGCTTTGTAGTATAGCTTGAAGTCTGGGATTGTGATGCCTCCTGATTTGGTTTTCTTTTTAAAGATTGCTTTGGCTATTCAGGGTCTTTTCTGGTTCCATATAAATTTTAGGATTATTTGTTCTAGCTCTGTGAAGAATGCTGGTGTTACTTTGATAGGGATTGCATTGAATATGTAGATTGTTTTGGGTAGTATTGACATTTTAACAATATTTGTTCTTCCTATCCAGGAGCATGGAATCTTTCTTTCCATTTTCTTGTGTCTTCTTCAATTTCTTTCATAAATTTTCTACAGTTTTCAGTGTATAGATTTTTCACCTCTTTGGTTAGATTTATTCCTAGGTATTTTATGTAAATGGGATGGAATCCTTGATTTCGCTTTCTGTCACTTCATTGTTGGTGTATAGGAATGCAACTGATTTCTGTGCAAAAGCAAAAATGAACTACTGGGACCTCATCAAAATAAAAAGCTTCTGCACAGCGAGGGAAACAATCAGCAAAACTAAAAGGCAACCGACTTGGGGCGCCTGGGTGGCACAGTCGGTTAAGCGTCCGACTTCAGCCAGGTCACGATCTCGCGGTCCAGGAGTTCGAGCCCCGCGTCAGGCTCTGGGCTGATGGCTCGGAGCCTGGAGCCTGTTTCCAATTCTGTGTCTCCCTCTCTCTCTGCCCCTCCCCTGTTCATGCTCTGTCTCTCTCTGTCCCCAAAATAAATAAACGTTGAAAAAAAAATTAAAAAAAAAAAAAAAAAAAAGGCAACCGACAGAATGGGAGAAGATATTTGCAAATGACATATCAGATAAAGGGTTAGTATCCAAAATCTATAAAGAAGTTATCAAACTCAACATCCAAAAAAACAAATAATCCAGGAAAGGAATGGGCAAAAGACATGAATAGACACTTCTCCAAGGAAGACATCCAGATGGCCAACCGACACATGAAAAAATGCTCAAGATCACTCATCATCAGGGAAATACAAATCAAAACCACAATGAGGTACCACCTTACACCTGTCAAAATGGCTAACATGAACAACTCAGGCAACAACAGATGTTGGCGAGGATGTGGACAAAGAGGATCTCTTTTGCATTGTTGGTGGTAATTCAAGCTGGTGCATCCACCCTGGAAAATAGTACGGAGGTTCCTCAAAAAACTAAAAATAGAACTACCCTACAATCCAGCAGTTGCACTACTAGGCATTTATCCATGGGATGTAGGTGTGCTGTTTTGAAAGGACACATGCACCCCCATGTTTATAGCAGCACTATCAACAATAGTCAAAGTATGGAAAGAGCCCAAATGTCCATCGATGGATGAATGGATAAAGAAGAAGTGGTATATAGATAAAATGGAGCATTACTCAGCAATCAAAAAGAATGAAATCTTGCCATTTGCAACTACGTGGATGGAACTGGAGGGTATTATGCTAAGTGAAATTAGTCACTCAGAGAAAGACACAAATCATATGACTTCACTCATATGAAGACTTTAAGAGACGAAACAGATAAACATAAGGGAAGGGAAACAAAAATAATATAAAAACAGGGAGTGGGACAAAACAGAAGAGACTCAAATATGGAGAACAAACTGAGGGTTACTGGAGGGATTGTGGGAAGGGGGATGGGCTAAATGGGTAGGGGCATTATGGAATCTACTCCTGAAATCATTGTTTCACTATATGCTAACTAATTTGGATGTAAATTTTAAAAAATAAAAAATAATAAAAAAAAACAGTTCTAATTCTGGATGGGACTAAAGTGGGTAACCCAGAGCACATAACTTTTCTTTCTCTCTGGAGATAAGAATAGTATCTACTTCATAAATTTAAAATTAAATGAGATTATACATGCAAAGAACATGTTAGTCACTGAAAATTACTGTGGTATTTTTCATCATGACCATCTCTGCTACCACCAGTACTATAGTACTTCCAACATTTTTATTGTGAGCTCAAAAAATTTATCATTCTTATAACTTTTTCACTATTTCAGCTATGAGCATGATTCATATAGCTAGCTGGATTATTTGTGTTTTTTTTCTTCTGACATTGTATAATAAATTTTATTACCCTCCCCCCCAAAAAACAAAATAGACAAAGGGGAAAAAAGAGAGAGACAGAGACAGAGAGAGAGAGAAAAAAAAAAAACAACAAAAACAAGAAACAGACTTAACTATAGAGAACACACTGATGGTTACCAGAGGGGAGGTAGGTAGAGGGATGGGTTAAATAGGAAATGGAGATTATGGAGTATACTTGTGAGGAGCACTGGGTGTTATAGGTAAGTGATGAATCACTAAATTCTACTCATGAAATCAATATTATAGTATATGTTAACTAACTAGAATTTAAATTAAAAGTTGAAATAAAAAACTAAAAAAAGAAGTCATCCTAAGTGAGTTATAAGAGTAATAAGATCATTCTTCATAAGTGATCTTTAAAATCAAAACAATATTTAAGAGTCCCAACCAAGATAACTACTAAAATGTATTCATAATATATAAAGAAAAGATAAACAAAAGAAAATAAAACCAGACTAAAACTCAACAGAGGCCTGTTTATCCTCCCCAGTAAGAGCTTGGAATCCATAGGAACAAAACTTCAGCCAAGAGTATTTCCAAATACAGAAATATTAGTCTGTGACCATGACCTCTGCTGTGGTCAACCTGTTAATACACTTAGATACCACCATTGCAAAGAGATAATTTCATATAAGAAGAATGTTTTGGAGAGGTTATCAATAACCTGATGACTAGAAATCATCCAGAACTGATAAAGGAGAAACCAATTCCTAGATGCATAAAGTCTGCAAATCTTAAGTTGGATAATAAAAAGGAATAGATTCTGACAAGTGTCAAAGTAAACACCTTCAGAAAGTGGAGATACCTTAGGTTTACATGTAGTAAGAGAAAAAATAAAGATAACCTATAGGGGAACAAGTAGCCTGATAGTTTACTTTTCAACAACAACAATGAAAGCCAAAAAAGATAAAAATACATTCAATGAATCAATAGAAAATATCTACCAGCCTAAAATTACATGCCCAACAAAAGTATATTGCAAGTATTAGAGGGAAAAATCTCCCCAAACTCTCTCTTAACCTGCATTCCTTTATTTTGTTTGTTTTAGTCTACAGGTACAGAGGCATTAATCAACATCTAATGATCCTTGGCTGTCCTTTCAACTCTAAGTAAAACATATTAAATATTTCTCTATATTTGAGTAATTACCAACTAAATTTTTTTAAGTTTTTAAATTTAATTCCAGTAAACATACAGTGTTATATTAGTTTCAGGTATACAATACAGTGATTCAACAATTCTGTACTTTGTTCAGTGTTCCTCATGATAAGTGTACTTTTTAATCCCTGTTAGCTACTTCACACATTCTCCCCTCTCCTTGGCTGTGGTAACCATCAGTCTGTTCTCTATGGTTAAGAGTCTGTTTCTTGGTGTGTCTCCTCTTTATTTTTTTTCCTTTGTTCATTTGTTTTGTTTCTTAAATTCCACATATGAGTGAAATTATATGGTATTTATCTTTCTCTGACTTATTTTACTTAGCATAATACTCTTTAGCTCCATCCATGTTGTTTCAAATGGCAAGATTTTGTTCTTTTTAGCTGAATAATATTCATTTTACATTTATATAACATCTTCTTTACCTGAAACTTTATTGAATATGTCATGTGCAAATATCGTCTCCCATTTCGTAGGTTGTCTTTCAGTTTTGTTGATTGTTTTGTTGTGCAGAAGATTTTTATTTGATGAAGTCCCAATAGTTTATTTTTGCTTTTGTTTCCCTTGACTCAGAAGACATATCTAGAAAAATGTTGCTAAGGCCAATGTTAGAGACAATACTACCTGAGCTCGCTTCTAGGATGTTTTATCGATGCAGGTCTCACATTTAGGTCTTTAATCTACTTTCAATTTATCTTTGTGTATGATGTAAGGAAGTGATCCAGTTTCATTTTTTGTTTTTATGTAGATGTCCAATATTGTCAACAGCATTTGTTGAAGACGCTGTCTTTTTCCCATTGCATATTCTTTCCTGCTCTGTCAAAGATTAATTGACCATATAGTTCTGGGTTCATTTCTGCGTCTTCTGTTCCATTGATTTAGGTGTCTGTTTTTGTGCCCGTACCACACTTTTTTGATTACTATAGCTTTGTAGTATAACTTGAAGTCTGGATTATGATACCTCCAACTCTATTTTTCAAGAATGTTTGACTACTTGGGGTCTTTTTTGGCTTGATCTGCTTGTACGTCTGTCACCCCATTGATCACAGGGTTGATTCAGCTGATCTGGGTGGCTAGGCAAGTACTCCCCTCCTCCCTCACTGCTTGCTCCATATGCATGCCTCCCAAAGCTGTATGCTAGGAGAAAGGATGATTTATTCTGATAGAGAAGGACTGTTATTTGGTCAAGGGTAAATGAACAGCTGTGTTCCCTTGCTAGAACCTCCAAACAAGCTCTCAACTAAGTTTGATGTGGGGTGATCTGATTGCGGTTTCATTGGAAGAACCCCAACTGTCAGGATTTTATCTTGAGATGGCAGTTTCTCCAGAAAGAAGTATTTAATCTCCATACCAGAGAATAAAAGACTACTATTTTGTAGATAAGGTAACTGGAAATCTCATAAAATTTTAACAAATTCCTACAGTTTTGTTAAAATACACCCCACCATAAAATATCCCAGGTCTGTAGTGTAAGGAGTGTTTAATTTAACCTCTCCAGAGAATAGAGTGGAGATGAGGGACTAACTGGAGAAGAGAATGTCAGCTGTCCAGCAGTTCAGCATCAAGTAGGAAAGTTTGATTCTAAAACTGAGATTCAATAAATGCTCTTATTTGTAGCAGCACTTATGCTTCTACTTATACAGGTTCCTAGCATCTTTCATTCCCAACAAACCTGGGTTCTGAGGTATCAATCAGCCTTACTCTTGGGCTATCAGGAGAGGCTACATAGCAGAGGTTGGCAAACTTCTTCTTAAAGAGCCAGACAACAACTTGGGACCAGATTTTTTTTGCAGAGTCACAGGCCTGGACTTCTTGGAATACTGACTCTTCAAATATGAAAAAGAAAACTTTTGCCTAATTTAAGCCATCATTTTGGGAGTTCTCTATTACTGAGAACTGAATCCAATTATGACTAAAACATACAAATACATAGTTTGTTCTCTTACATAAATTATCAAATTAGATAAAGCTTTCAGGAAACGATAATATAATAGTGATGATTATGACTCTCCTTATCTTGCTCCCAGTCTGAATAGGATCACATATTATTTTCAAATATATATAAATGAATTTAATCATATTTACTGAGAAATAGAATCTAGGTATTTTAAATGTTATATATAATGAACCCTGACTTCTGCTAAAGTCCAATTTATTGCAACCATGGTATTCAGACAGCTCCTACTTTAATACTACATATTTAAAAAGTTTATAACCATACAATTCATACAATCATAATAGATTTTTCTTAGAAAACAAGATTAAATCTGTCTTTTTGAAAACATCATCCCTATACTTGACACTTTTTTCTATTTCAAATACTATCTGTATATAGTTTACATAAACTAATAGTGTTCCATACATATACTATTTCCATATGCTATGTCAGATATTATTCAACGATTTTAAATTACCCTTAACTCTTTTGATACTTAAAAATTCAAGTCCCTCTATTTCTTTCTTAATGTGAATGTAGGATACTTCATTTTTGTACCCCCTTATATTTTTAATCAACAAATTGAGCTAATACATATCACCTAAAATACAGAAGTCACAGAAATTTGGTTAGGAATAGTTGGTGAATCTATATTGCTGGCAAAGCTGTTTTATAAGGGCACCCAGGGATAAAAGCAGACATGACAGTTAGAAAAGATTTTTAATTTTCTATAACAATATTACATAACAGGGTATCCCCAGGAAATCCAAAATGTGAAAGAATGGGGAAAAAAACAAATGACATCTATAAGACCACTGTGGTATTAGCAATTATGCAGGAGGAAACAGATAAAAGCAATCAGGCATCTGATAGTTAGGAATAAAACAAAAAAGTGAAAACATTCCCTGGAAAGCTTAGAGAGAGAATTTAAAAACAGAGCCTAAATCCTGGGAGGGGTTTTGCATATTCCAATACTGTGTGAATACAAGGGATCCTTGGTAGGACTGGAAGGGTCTGGAGTATTCTGGGTCTATGAACTCCAGAAGTAGCCAATGCTCCCCTCTAGGTCAAAGCCCAAAATTTAGAAGAAACTCCTTGAAGACAGAATCAAAACTGGAGAGAAAAAGAGAGAGAAAACAACTCCACGTTAAAAAGGAGGTGCTGTGGACCATAGTCTGAGAACTCAGAAAGTAAGCCATGATATTTTCAGAAACTACACATAGGTCCACACACATACAACAAACAAACAAAACAGAAATTACGTTAGAACTTAAAGGAAAGTTTCTTCTTAAAGTTCAAAAAAAACTATTTTGTCATAAAAAGGGCAATACAAAAGGATCACAATCTAATCCTATACAGTTATTATACAGCAAAAAGAAGAAGACAGAGAAGGAGGAGGAGGGGAAGGGGAGGAGAAGGGGGAGGAGGAGGAGGGGAAGGGGAGGAGAAGGGAGAGGAGAAGGGGGAGGAGGAGGAGGAGGGGGAGGAGGAGGAGGAGGAGGAAAAGCACTGCCACCACCACCACCAAATAATATCACTAAGGACAATAAAGCAAGCCAGACAGTGAAGCCTACAACAAAAATAAAAACTATAACCTATTATTTCAAAATAAACTTAAATCCAGTTCTGCATATAAGGAACTTGGAAATTTCCATTTTGTCCTAACAACTAAAAAGCTAAAAAGACTGAAAAACCGATGATTCTTCTTAGATACCTAAGAGAGTTGGAGAACACAGGGCAAACTGCTGCCCCAGGATTGGAGAGACAGACAGGCGAATATAAGTCATTACACTTACTTAAGGAAAGAGTCACAAGAGGAAACTGCCATTGAAACCAGTCCTGGGGTAGTGAAACCTGAACTGTCATTGATGAAGTGCTGGAGGCTGCATGTACAACTCTTGAGAGTTAAAAACTCCAGGGAAGGTGTGCCTTGGTGGCTCAGTCAGTTAAGCATCTGACTCTTGATTTCAGCTCAGGTCATAATCTCAGGGTTGTGAGATAGAGCCCTGCATTGAGCTCTGCACTGACAGCAAAATGCCTGCTTGGGATTCTTTCTCTCCATCTCCCTCTGCCCCTCCCCTGCTCGCTGGATCTCTCTCTCTCTCTCTCTCTCTCTCTCCCTCCCTCCCTCCCTCCCTCTCTCAAAATAAATAAACTTCAAAAAAAAAAAAAACACCAGGTGTTTGCAGTCATAAGAGGGCTGCCACAATATTGTGGCATTTACCTCTAAGAGTCCAATCAGGTTCCCACAGTAGATACCAGAGAAAAATCTCCTTATGCTTCCAGAAAAGGGAAGGGAAAGAAACCATTTTGAAACATACCAGAATACTCTGTTCTTAACAAAGCTTGCTCCCAGATAAAATTATTTAACCAGAGCCTAACTTGCTGTGGTATTATAAGAGCCTAACTGATCTGCAAGAAAGGAAAACTCAAATCCAATCCACTCCAGCAATCCAGTCACACATAGGGGATGAGGGGGGAGAAAAAAACAAAAACTCTTGCGAAGTTCACAGTCCATAAGCATAGACTCATTAAAAGATTGAGACTTAATCACAGTACTAAAGATACCCTCATCCACACCATAAAATTAAGGCCTATTTACAATTGTTCTTTTTACCCAATATATCATGTCTAGGTATCAGGAAAAAAATTACAAGGAATATCAAAAGGGGAAAAAACCCACAATTTGAAGAGACCAAGCAATCATCAGAAATATGTGTCAGGGATGTTGGGATTATCAGACCAGAACTTAAAACAACTATAAATAATATGCTAAAAGCTTTAAAGTATACAGCATATAAAAACAGATAAGAAACGTGAGCAGAGAGATGTAAATCCTAAGAAAGAATCAAAAAATAAATGCTACAGATCAAAAACAGTGTAACAGAAATGATGAATGTTCATGATGGGCTTGTTAGTAGCCTGGACATGGCTGAACAGCAACTTTCTGACCAAGAGGTCAATGAAAATTTTTCAAAAGGAAAAGGAAAAGATACCAAAGACTGAGAAAAGCAGAACAGAACATCCAAAGTCTATAGGACAATAAAAGTATAGTAATGTATGATGGGAATATCAGAAAGAGAAGAAAGGGATAAATGAAAAGGAGAAATATTTGAAACAAAAATGGTGAAAAGTTTCCCTGAATTAATGTCAGTCATCAAACCATATATCCAGGTGACTCATAGACAACAAAGCAGAAAAAATGTAAAAAATTCACTGAGGCATATTATTTTTAAACTACAGAAAATCAGAGATAAAGCAAAAAATATCTAAATATTTTTGTGTGTGAGAGAGAGAGAAAGCATGTGCACACAAGCGGGAAAGGGGCAGAAAGAGGGGACAGAGGATCCAAGGGCTCCTGCTGACAGGAGAGAACCCATGCAGGGCTTGAACTCCAAAATGGCTCAAATTCGAAAACAGGGCTCGAACTCACAAATCGGGAGATCATGACCTAAGCCAAAGCAGGATGCTTAACCGAATGAGCCACTAAGGTGCCCCAAAGCAAACAGTCTTGATAGATGTAAAAAGATAAGAATTATATAGGTCTTTTCCACAAAAATTATGCAAGAAGAAAATGAAGTAAAGTGTTTACTATTGGAAGAAAAAAGAAAGAAAGAAAGAAAACACCAACCCAGAATTCTTTTCACTATGAAATTACCCTTCAAGGTGAAGGAAAAATAAAGACTTTTTCAGACAAACAAAAACTAAGGAAATTTGTTGCTAGTACCTGCCTTGCAACAAATGTTAAAAGAGGTTCTTTAGAAAGAAGAAAAAAAAATAGGTCATTACCTTGAACCTATAAAAATTAAGGAAGAGCACCAATGAAGGAATAAAGGAAGCTAAAATTAAACTTTTATTTGTCTTTAAAAAAAAAAAACCTTTAGTTTTCTTATTCTTTTTTTTTTTAATTTTTTTTCAACGTTTATTTATTTTTGGGACAGAGAGAGACAGAGCATGAACGGGGGAGGGGTAGAGAAAGAGGGAGACACAGAATCGGAAACAGGCTCTAGGCTCTGAGCCATCAGCCCAGAGCCCAACGCGGGGCTCGAACTCACGGACCGCGAGATCGTGACCTGGCTGAAGTCGGACGCTTAACCGACTGCGCCACCCAGGCGCCCCTTTCTTATTGTTAATTGATCTAACAGATAACATTTCAGACAACATTTTGTTCAAAATAATACCAATAATATATTCACTTATGTAGATATTTATATGTACGTACACACACAAATTATATATATGTATATAGATATATATCTAATGTATGCTTTATATATGGGTAAAATGAAAGAAATGATACAAGGGACAGGAGGAAGGAATTAGGATTGTTTTGTTATTATAAGGTATTATAAGGTACTAACACTACCTGTGAAGTACTATAGTATCATTTGAAAATGGGCTTGATTTGCAAAAACATGATTGGAACTAGAGTGTATTATGCTAAACGAAATCAGTCAGAGAAAGACAAATATCATATGACTTAACTCATATGTGGAATTTAAGATACAAAACAGATGAACTAAAGGAAGGGAAGAAAAATAAAATAAAAACAGGGAGAGAGACAAACCATAAGAGACTCTTAAATACAGAGAACAAACTGAGGGTTGCTGGAGGGGTTTTGGGTAGGGGGAAGGGTTAAATTGGCAAGGGGCATTAATCCCTTGGGATGTTGAGATGAGCAGTAGGCATTATAGGTAAGTGATGAATCACTAAAATTCTGTTCCTGAAATCATTATTACAATATATGTTAACTAGCTTGGATGGAAATTTTAAAAATAATAATAAAAATAATTTGAAAAAAATGAAAGTGGGCTTGGGTTATCTGCAAATTTATATTGCAAACTCTAGGGCAAACCTTAAAAAAGTCAACAAAAATTTTTAAAAAGGAAGGAGTATAACTGATATGCTAAGAAAGAAGAGAAAATGAAATAACAGAAAATAATTAAAACTACAACAGGCAGAAAAAGAGTAAAAAACAAAATAGGAACAAAGAACAATGACAACAAACAGAAAAAAGTAATGAATATGGTAATAAATTAATCTAGGTGTATCAATAATCACTATAAATGTCAATAGTCTAAATGCACAAATTTAAAAGACAGATATTGTCAGAGTGTATTAAAAAAACACAACTATATGTTGTCTAAAATATAATAGATTAAAAGTAGAGTACTAGAGAAATTTGTACCTTACTAACACTAATTAAAAGAAAGCAGGAGTAGCTATATTAACTTCCAAAAAAGGACTTCCAAGCAAGGAAAGTTGTCAGGGTCTTGCATAATAATAAAGCGGTAAAATTTCCAAGAAGATATCACAGTGCTTAACATGTATGTGCCTAATGAGCATATGAAACTAAGTGAGGCAAAAACTAATAGAATTGCAAAGGGAAACAGATTAGTCCACTATCATAGGGGGACAACTCTCTATCGGAAATGGACAGCTACAATAGGCAGAAAATCAGTACAAATATAGCTGAACTAAATGGCACCATCAATCAACAAGATATAACCTGACAGTAAAATACATATTTATTTAGGCTCACATCGGACATTCACCTAGACCACATTTCTGGTCTATTAAACTAGACCACATTCTGGTCTATTCTGGTTCAAAAACATACCTTAACAAACTTAAAACAAATAAATCATACAATGTCTGTCTCAGATCACAAAAGAACGAAATTAGACATTAATAATAGAAAGATAGGTCACCTGGGTAGCTCAGTAGGTTAAGCTTCCAACTCTTGGTTTCAGCTCAGGTCATGAACTCATGGTTTGTGAATTCTAGCCCTGCCATCGGGCTCTGTGCTGACAGTGTGGAGACTGCTTGGAATTCTTTATTTTCCTTTCTCTCTATCCCTCCCCACTCGCTCTCTCTGTCTCTCTCTCTCAAAATAAATAAACTTAAAATTTTTTTTTAATTAACAGAAAGATACCTGGAAATTTTCAAGATACAGGGAGAAAAATGACATACTTTTAAATAATGTAAGGGTCAGAGAAGAAATCTTCAGGGAAATTTTAAGACATTTTGAACTAAAAATGAAAACACAACTTATCAAAATTTGTGGAATGCAGTGATAGTAGTACTTAGAGTGAAATGTATAGCATTGGCAGCATATGTTAAAAAAGAAGAACAAAAAGCAAAAAAGCAGTAATCTCAGCTTCCACCTTATGAAACTAGAAAAAAAAAGGCAAATTAAACTCAAAGTAGAACGAATGAAAGGAAAAGAAGGAAAGAAGGAAAAGAAATGAAAATTAGAGGAGGGTCACCCAGATGGCTCAGTTGGTTAAGTGAGAGACTATTGATTTTGGCTCAGATTCAAGCCCCCCCAGGTCAGGTTCCATACTGACAACAGGGAGCTGGCTTGGAATTCTCTCTCTCCCTTCTCTCTGCCCTTCCCCAGATAGTGTGTGCTCTCTCTTACTCAAAATGAATAAATAAAAAAAAGAAAAAGAAATTATATGAATTCTCTACAATTTCTTCTAGTGGATAGGAACAGTCTCCCTAACTCTTCTATAAAGCCAGCTGCACTAATATGAAAAGTAGACAAAGACATACAAGAAAAAGCCACAGACCAATATCATGCAGAAACATAGATGTAAACATTTTAAATGAAATACTAGCAAATCAAATCCAACAACATATAAAAGGAATCATACACTACTACACAAATGGATTTATCCCTGGTATGCAAGGCTGGTTAAACATTCAAAAATCAATTCATTAAATCCATTAAATAAACAGGGAAAGAAAGAAAGAAAGAAAGAAAGAAAGAAAGAAAGAAAGAAAGAAAAGAAAAGAAAAAGAAAGAAAGAAAAAGAGGGAGGGAGGAAAGGAGGAAGGGAAGAAAGGAGGGAGGGAAGGAAACAATCAGATGATCCTAATCAATAGATGCAGAAAAAACATTTAACAAAATTCAATACCTATTCATGATAAAAATTCTCAGAAAGATAGGAATAAAGGAGAATACCCTCAACATGTTAAAAATAGTATCTACCATTGGGACACCTGGGTGGCTCAATAGGTTAAGTGTCTGACTTCAGCTTAGGTCATGATCTCACAGTTCATGAGTTCAAGCCCCACATCGGGCTCTGTGCTGACAGCTCAGAGCCTGGAGCCTGCTTTAGATTCTGTGTCTCCTTCTCTCTGCCCTCTCCTGCTTGAGCTCTCTCTGTCTGTCTGTCTCTCTCTCTCTCTCTCTCTCTCTCAAAAATAAATAAAACATAAAAATAAATAAATAAATAAATAAATAAATAAATAAATAAATAAATAAATAAAATATCTACCAAAAATCTTTACTGCTGATATCATACTTAAAAATGCAAAACTAGAAGCTTTCTCACTAAGATGAGGTCCAAGGTAAGGATGACCTCTCACCACTCCTTTTCAACATTTGTACTGGAAGTTCTAGCTAATACAACAAGACAAGAAAAGAATATTGAAGGTATATAGACTGAAAAGGAAAAAAATTGCCTTTCTTTGTGAATGATTGTCTACATAGAAAATCTAAAAAAAAAAAACCTGACAAATAAACAAACAAATAAAAAAACAAACAAACAAAAAACCCTCCAGGCACTAAATAGCAATTATAGCAAGGTTGAAAAATACAAGGTTAATGCACAAAATTCAATCACTTTCTGATGTACCAACAATGAAAGAGCAAAACATAATACCATACATTAGCACCCCTGAAAATTAAGTATTTAGGTTCAAATCTAATAAATATGTATAAGATCTATTTGAGGAAAACTACATACAAAATTCTGATGAACAAAATCAAAGAAGAATTAAATAAATGAGAGATTTAATGTTTCATAGAAAGGAAGAGTCACTATTGTCAAGATTTTAGTTCTTCCCAATTTATCTATAGGTTCAATGCAAGCTCAATCAAAATCCCAGTAGATTATTTTGTGGATAGCGACACACTGATCTTAAAGCTTCCACTGAAAGGCATAAAGAACCCAGACTCAGTAATACAACATGGAAGAACAAAATTGAAGGACTGACATTACCCAACTTCAAGATTACTAAAAAGCTACAGTAATCAAGACATGGAGGTATTAGCAAAAGAACAGATAAATAGATCAATGGAACAGAACAGAGACCTCAGAAATAAACATATATAAATAGAATCAACTAACATTGACAAAGGAACAAAGACAATACAACGCAACAAAGACAGCCTCATCAAGAAATACGCTGGAACATCCATTTGCAAAAAATAAATAAACGAATCTAGATACAAACCTCATTACTTCTTTCTTGAAAATAATCAAAATGGATCTGTGACCTAAATGTAAAATTCAAAGCTATAAAACTCTTACAAGATATAACATTGGCGAAAAACTAGATTACCTTGGATATGACAAAGACTTTTTAGATGCAACACCAAAGACACAATCTATGAGAAAAAAATTGATAAGCTTGATTTCCTTAAAATTAAAAACTTCTGCTCTGCAAAAGACAAAGTCAAGAGAATGAGAAGACAAACTATAGATTAGGAGAAACTATTTTCAAAAGACATACTTAATAAAGAACTGTTTTCCAAAATTAACAAAGAATTCTTAAAATTCAACAGTAAGAAAACAATACAGTTTAAAAAAGGGTCATATACCTTAAGTAACATCTCACCAAAGAAGGTATACAGATAGAAAATAAACATATGGGGGACACCTGGGTGGCTCAATTGGATAAGCAACTGACTTCAGCTCAGGTCATGATCTCAGGGTTGGTGGGTTCAAGCCCCACATCAGGCTCTGCACTGACAGCTAGAGCCTGGAACCTGCTTTGGATTCTGATCTCCCTCTCTCTCTGTCCCTCCCTTGTTCACGCTCTGTCTCTCTCTCTCAAAAATAAATAAACATTTAAAAATAATAATAAAACACTTTCTTTAGAAAATAAACATATGAAAATGCAAATCAAATCAGTAGATATCATATGCAAATAAGTAGAATGCAAATTAAAATAACAATGAGATACCACTACACATCTATTAAAATAGCCAAAATCTGAAACAATGACAATACCAAATAGTGGCAAGGAAGCAATGAACCAGAAACCCTCATTCACTGCTGGTGGGTATTCAAAATGATACAGTCACTTTGAAAAGAGTTTGGCAGTTTCTTATAAAACTAAATAAATTTTTCCATACAGTCCAGCAATCATGTTCCTTGTATTTATCCAAAGGTGTTGAAAACTTAGGTCCACACAAAAACCTGTACATGGATGTTTATAGCAGCTTTATTCATAATTGTCAAAATTTGAAAGTAACCAATATGCTCTTCAGAAGGGGAATGGATAAAAAACAGGTACATACAGGGGCGCCTGGGTGGCGCTGTCGGTTAAGCGTCCGACTTCAGCCAGGTCACGATCTCGCGGTCCGTGAGTTCGAGCCCCGCGTCAGGCTCTGGGCTGATGGCTCAGAGCCTGGAGCCTGTTTCCGATTCTGTGTCTCCCTCTCTCTCTGCCCCTCCCCCGTTCATGCTCTGTCTCTCTCTGTCCCAAAAATAAATAAACGTTGAAAAAAAAAAAAAAAAACAGGTACATACAGACAATGGGATATTATTCAGCTCTAAAAATAAATGAGCTTATCAAGCCATGAAAACACATGGAGAAACCTTAAATGCATGTTACTAAGTGAAAGTCAATTTGAAATGTCTACATATTGTATGACTGCAACCATATGATATTCTAGAATAGGCAAATCCATGGAGACAATAAAAAATCAGGGCGTCCAGGGGTTAGAGGTGGAAAGAGAAATGAACAGGAAGAGGAAAAGAATTTTTGGAGGCAGAGAAAATACACTATATAATTCAATAATGATAACGCATACCATTATACATGTGTCCAAGCCACAGAATATATAACACAGAGTATATTCTAATGTAAACTATGGGCTTTGGGGTATCACTACGTGTCAATTTAAGTTCATCAGTTTTAACAAAGGTACCACAGTCTGATGGGGAAAGTTTATAATGGGAGAGGCTATAAATGAGTAGAGGTTGGGAGTATATTAGAAATCTCTGTACCTTCTGTTTAATATTGATATGTAACTTAAACTGCTCCAAAATAAAATAAAGTCTTATTTTTAAAAAATATAAACTAAAAGGTATGAAGAAAATGATAAAAGGCATACAAGACCACATAAACTAGAAGTAGACAAGTTTAGAAATACAATGATAAGATTCAGAAAAGAACCAGAATGCTGAAATTCATTTTAGAAATAAATACTAAACTAGAAGGAGCATAATAAACAGAAGATGCCTTAAGGGAGAAATAAAAGATGAAAATAGATATTTTAAAATTGAAAGGAAATTAAATTATTAGAAAAGGAGCTAATAATATACTATGATAACACTAAGTACCTATTCAACAATTATTTTAAATATACATCTCCAGAATAAATACAAAAAATATCTTCAATATATTTTAACTTTATTAAATACGTTCTCAGTTGAAAGTAGTTTATGTATAGCAATTCTAAACTGTTTGTGTCCACTGGAATTAAGCTAATGAGCAAAATTACTGATAATGTTGGCAACCAAAAGTCACATGTGGAAGGAAAGTACAGAAAGTATAGAAAGTAGAGAGAAGTACAGAACCCCCTTCTTGGATTAGCATTAGAGGTGTCAGTATGAATTCATGACGTGAAAGATAAACCATTTCCTATTCTGTCTGCCAAAATGGCCTAGGAAACATGACACTCTAGTAACAATGAACATATCCAATTCCCAGATACTTGTTTCCAAAAACAATTCCCTACTAAAAAGACTGGGGTTCTTCAGAAAACATAGAAAAGTAAAGAGCACAGAATTTGGAATAGGTTAAACAATAGAACTTGACATGTGAAAATTTCCATGCATAATTTCATTTCTTTTTTTTTAAATTTAAGCTAGTTGATACACAGTGTAGTCTTGGTTGCAGGAGTAGAACCCAGTGATTTATCTCTTACATATGATACCCAATGCTCATCCCTAAATGTGCCCTCCATGATGTCCATCATCTATTTAACACATCCCTCCACCCTTCTCTGATCCAGCACCCCTCAGTTTGTTCTCTGTATTTAAGAGTCTCTTACAAAATAAAAAGCTTCTACACAGTGAAGGAAACAGCCAACAAAACTAAAAGGCAACCAATGGAATAGAAGATATTTGCAAATGACATATCAGATAAAGGGTTAGTATCCAAAATCTATAAAGAACTTACCAAACTCAACACCCCCCCCAAAAAAAAACAAATAATCCAGTGGAGAAAAGGGCAGAAGACATGAACAGACACTTTTCCAAAGAAGACACAGACACATAAAAAGACGCTCAACATCACTCATCATCAGGGAAAAACAAATCAAAACCACAATGTGATACCACCTCACACCTGTCAGAATGGCTAAAATGAATAAGTCAGGAAACAGATGTCAGCAAGGATGCAGAGAAAGGGGGACACTTTTGTTGGTGGGATGCAAACTGGTACAACCACTCTGGATAACAGTATGGAGGTTCCTCAAAAAATTAAAAATGGAACTATCCTATGACCCAGCAACTGCACTACGAGGTATTTATCCAAAGGATACAAAAATGCTGATTTGAAGGGATTCATGCACCCCAATGTTTACAGCAGCACTGTCAACAATAGCCAACTTATGGAAAGAGACCAAATGTCCATCAACTGATGAATGGATTCAGAAGATGTGGGGTGTGTGTGTATGTGTGTGTGTACACAACGCACCCAGCAATCAAAAAGAATGAAATCTTGCCATTTGCAACAGTGTGGACGAACTAGAGTGTATTACGCTAAGTGAAAGAAGTCAGTCACAGAAAGAAAAATAAATGATTTCACGCATACACGGAATTAAAGAAACAACAGATAAACATAAGGGAAGGGAAGGAAAAATAAGATAAAAACAGAGAGGGAGGAAAATCATTTGTTTATAACTAAACACAAATGTCCAACACATAACAGCTGTCTGCCATTGGAAACAGATCCTTCCCTTCCCCACTCCACATCCCAGATACAGGGATATTTGTGGGAACCAGCACAGCCTAAACACTCTTCACCTAGCTTGCTGACAGCGTGCCCTGCTCCTGTGCTCTTCTGCAGACCCACGTCTCCAGCCCAGCTTCAGCAGGAATTTTCTGAGGTGACTGCAGGTCCCCTCCTAGAGTAGACTAGCCCAGACCTTGCTAACACTGCATACTTCATCCTTGCACTCCCTTGCAGACCCTCCCCATCCAATATACCCTTGGCAGGAGTGCACCCAAAGCACTGCCACAACTCGGCACTGCACAAACAAATCTGACAGGGATCAGCATCACCTGAAAGTGACTATTGCCCAAGGGAGAGGGGAAGAAAGTAACACACACCAGTTCAACTGCAGCCCCAGCAGTGGGATGGAGACAGACATCTAATCTGACTTTGGGCCCCACCCACCAATGAAAGCTTCTCAGGGGACAACACAGGGAAAGTGCCCTGCAGTTTAATGCTCCCACAGTTCTGACAATTGCCTGGTCTGATTCAATTCAAATACAAGATGGCTCCAACAACATAAGACCAAATCCTGCTCCAAACAAGCAAAGAGAGCCATTGAAGATGACTGAACTGAAGGCAACAAAGGACCAAATCCTGCTCCATACAGGCAAAGAGAGCCACTGCAGATGACTGAACTGAAGGCAAATGTGGCTCACGCAAAACAGTAGGGTGCATACCATACACATAGGAGACACCCCTGAAGTGCCAAGTTCTAGTGAACAGCGGACATTGCACTCTAGGGCACTATATGACCTCTTCTTCATAAGGCCACTACTTTCAAATGTAGGATATGTGGCTGACTTTCCTAACATAGAAATACACATAGAAAATTAGACAAAAGGAAGAGACAGAGGAATATGTCTCAAATGAAAGAACAGGACAGGACAAAATCACAGCAAAAGAGCTAAATGAAATGGATATAAGCAATATTCTTGATAGAGAATTTAAAGTAGTGGTCATAAAGATACTCAATGGACTTGAGAAAAGAGTGGAGGACCTCGGTGAGACCCTCAACAGACGGGGGGGAAAAGTGTACAAATGAAGAAATCTATAACTGAAATTAAAAATACACTAGATGGAATAAATACTAGAGGAACCAGAAAAAGGGATTGGTGACTTTGAGGACAGAGTAATGAAAGCAATCAAGCTGAACAGAAAAGAGGAAAAAAATTTTTAAATGAAAACAGACTAAGGGGAATCAGCAACACCATCAAGTATACTAACCTTCACATTATAGGATCTCAGCAAAAGAAAAGACAGAAAAAGGGGTAGAAAATTTATTTAAAGAAATAATAGCTGAAAAAATCCCAAATCTGGTGAAGGAAACAAAAATCCAGATCCAGGAAGCACAGAGAGCCCCCAACAAAATCAACCCAAGGAGGTGTCTACATAGTAATTAAAATGGCAAAAAGTAGAGATAGAGAATTTTAAAAGCAGCAAGAGAAAAGAAAATAGTTACATACAAGGGAAACCCCACAAAGCTATTAAGCTGATTTTTTTTTTTCAGCAGAAACTTTGCTGGCTAGAAGGGAGTGTTATGATATATTCAAAGTGCTAAAAGAAAAAAATCTACAACCAAGAATACTCTATGCAGTAAGGCTATCATTTAGAATAGAAAGAGGGATAAAGAGTATCCCAGGCAAACAAAAGTTAAAGAAATTCATCACCACTAAACAAGCTTTATAAGAAATGTTAAAGGGGACTCTTTTAGTGGAACGACATAAGCAAGAGTAAGAAAAGTAGGAACAACAAAAGCAGTAAAATTAAATATATCTATAAAAATCAGTCAAGCAATTCACAAAATAAAAGGAGGTAAAGTAAGGCAACATATATCTAAAAAGTGAGAGGGGGGAGGAGTAAAAATTTCGTGCTTTTAAAATGGTTTTGAAATTAAGCAATCATCAACTTAATATACACTACCTACTAGTAACTTCAAACACAAATCAAAAAATGGTCATAGATATACAAAAATAAATAAAGAGAAAGGCATCCAGGTATATCACTAAAGGAATCCAGGTATATCACTAAAAATAAGCCAATAAACTTATAAAAGAGAGCAAGAGACAAACAGAAGAGAACTACAAAAAAGAACCATAAAACATTTAACACCAGGTCAATAACTACATACTTATCAATAATTACTTTGAATATAAATGGACTAATCAATCAAAAGGCATATGGTAACAGAATGGATAAATAAGCAAGACCCAACTATATCATTTCAGGCCCAAAGATAAAGCCAGATTAAAAGTGAAGGGATGGAAAAGCATTTATCATACAAATGGAAGTGAAAAGAAAGCTGCAGTGGCAATACAATGGACAAAATATACTTTAAATCAAGGGCTGTAACAAGAGACAAGGACACTATATAATCATAAAGGAAACAATCCAACAAGAAGATACAATAATTTAAATATTTATGCACCCAACATGCAGGCACTCAAATACATAAAAGGCTAATAACAAACATAAAGGAAGAAATCAATAATAATACAATAATAGCAGGGGACTTTAATACCTCACTTATATCAATGGATAGATCACCAATAGAAAATCAACAAGAATCATTCAGTGGCTTTGAATGACACATTGGGCCACATGAATCTAACAGATACATTCAGAACATTCTATCCTAAAACAGCAGAATACATAGTCTTTCCAAGTGCACCCAGAACAGTCTCCAGAAGAGATCACATGTTAGTCTACAAAACAAGTCTCGACTTATTCAAAAAGACTGAAGCCATACCATGTATCTTTCTGACCACAACACTATGAAACTATAAAATACCTCAAAGAGAAAGAAAAATCTAAAATAAACAACATAATCTTACACCTAAAGGAGGTAGAGAAAAAGAAAAAAAAAACAAGTAGAAGGAAATATTGAAAATTAGAACAGAAATAAATGAAATAGAAACTTAAAAAAAATAGAACAGATCAATGAAACTAAGAACTGACTCTTTGAAAAGATGGACAAAATTGATAAATGTTAGCCAGACTCATGTGAGCAAGAGAGAAAGAGAGAGAGAAGGATTCAAATAAACAAAATTAGAAATGAAAGAGGAGACATAATAACTGACACCACAGAAATACAAAGGATTTTAGGGGAAAATTATGAAAAATTATATGCCAACAAATTGGGACAATCTAGAAGAAATAAATAAATTCTTAGAATCATACAATTTCCCAAAACTGAATCAGGAAGAATTAGAAATTTTGAAGAGGATTACCAAGAATGAAATTGAATTGCTAATCAGAAAACTACCAACAAACAAAAGTCCAAGATTTCACCAGTGAATTCTACTCTACATGTAAAGAAGAGTTAATAGCTATTCTTCACAAACTATTCCAATATATAGAAGAGGAAGGAAAATCTCCAAATTCATTCTATGAAACCAACATTACCTTGATACCAAAGCCAGATAAAAACATCACAAAAAAGAGAACTACAGGTAAATCCTCAACAAAATATTAGCAACTGAATCCAACAATACCTTAGAAAAAAAATTAATCACACCATCAAGTGGGATTTATTCCCAGGATGCAAGAGTTGTTCAATATTCACAATTTAGTCAATTGATAAATCACATCAACAAGAGAAAGGATAAAAAACACATGATCATTTCACTAGATACAGAAAAAGCATTTGACAAAGTATGACATCAACTCATGAAAAAGACCCTCAACAAAGTAGGTGCAGAGGAAATATGCCTCAACATAATAAGTGGCATAAAATAAAAACCCATAGCTAATATCTTACTGAATGGTGCAAATCTGAGAGATTTCCCCCTAAGATCAGGAACAGGACAAGGATGTCCACTTTCACCACTTTTATTCAGCATAGTACTGGAAGTCCTAGCCACAGCAATCAAACATGAAAAATCAACAAAAGCCATCCAAATTGGTAAGGAGGAAGTAAAACTTTCTCTTTTTTACAGATGACATGATACTATATATAGAAAATGCTAAAGACTCAATCAAAAACCTACTAGAACTGATCAATAAATTCAATAAGGTCACAGGATACAAAACCAATATTCAGGAATCCATTGGATTCCTATACCCTAACAATGCGATAGTAGAATGAGAAATTAAGAAAACAATCCCATTTACAATTGCACCACAAATAGTAAAATATCTAGCAATAAACTTAACAAAGGAAGTGAAAGACCTGTACTCTGAAAACTATAAAATACTGGTGAAAGAAACTGAAGATGACACAAACAAATGTAAAGATAATCCATGCTCATGGATTGGGGAAACAAATATTGTCAACCGACGGAATGGGGAAAGATATTTGCAAATGACGTATCAGACAAACGGCTAGTATCCAAAACCTATAAAGAACTCACCAAACTCCACACCCAAAAAACAAATAATCTAGTGAAGAAATGGGAAGAAGATACGAATAGACACTTCTCTAAAGAAGACATCCAGATGGCCAACAGCCACATGAAAAGATGCTCAACATCACTCCTTATCAGGGAAATACAAATCAAAACCACACTCAGATATCACCTCACGCCAGTCAGAGTGGCTAAAATGAACAAATCAGGAGACTACAGATGCTGGAGAGGATGTGGAGAAATAGGAACCCTCTTGCACTGCTGGTGGGAATGCAAACTGGTGCAGCCACTCTGGAAAACAGTGTGGAGGTTCCTCAAAAAATTAAAAATAGATCTACCCTATAACCCAGCAAAAACACTGCTAGGAAGTTACCCAAGGGATACAGAAGTGCTAATGCATAGGGGCACTTGTACCCCAATGTTTATAGCAGCACTTTCAACAATAGCCAAAGTATGGAGAGAGCCTAAATGTCCATCAACTGATGAATGGATAAAGAAGTTGTGGTTTATACATACAATGGAATACTACGTGGCAATGAGAAGGAATGAAATATGGCTCTTTGTAGCAATGTGGATGGAACTGGAGAGTGCGATGCTAAGTGAAATAAGTCATACAGAGAAAGACAGATACCATATGTTTTCACTCTTATGTGGATCCTGAGAAACTTAACAGAAACCCGTGGGGGAGGGAAAGGGGAAAAAAAGTTAGAGACGGAGGGAGGCAAACCATAAGAGACTCTTAAAAACTGAGAATAAACTGAGGGTTGATGGGGGGTGGGAGGGAGGGGAAAGTGGGTGATGGGCATTGAGGAGGGCACCTGTTGGGATGAGCACTGGGTGTTGTATGGAAACCCAATTTGACAGTAAATTTCATATTAAAAAAATGTCCATACCACCCAAAGCAATCTACAGATTTAATGCAATCCCTATCAAAATACAGACAGCATTTTTTACAGAACTAAAACAAACAACCCTAAAATTTGTACAGAACCACAAAAGACCCTGAAAAGCCAGAGCAATCTTGAAAAAGAACAACACTGGAAGTATCACAATCCCAGATTTCAAGATATACTGTAAAGCTGTAGTCATCAAAACAGTATAGTTTTGACACAGAAATAGAGGGATCAGTGGGTTATAACTGAGAGCCTAGAAATAAACCCACAATTAAATGGTCAAGTAAAATTCAACAAAGCATAAAAGGATATGCAATGGGAAAAAGACAGTCTCTTCAACAAATGGTGTTGGGAAAACTGGACCACTTTCTTATACACAAAAATAAATTCCAAGTGCATAAAGACCTAAATATTAGGCCTGAAACCATAAAAATCCTAGAAGAGAGTATAGGAAGTAATGTCTCTGACATTGGCCATAGCAACATTTTTCTAGATCTGTCCTCTGAGGCAAGGGAAACAAAAGCAAAATAAACCATTGTGACTTCATCAAAATAAAAATCTTCTCCAAAGCAAAGGCAACAATCAACAAAGCCAAAAGACAACCTACTGAATGGGAGAAGATATTTGCAAGTGACATATCTGGTAAAGGTGTAGTACCCAAAATATATAAAGAACTTAAGCTATTCATCATCCAAAAAAACCCCAAATAATTCAATTAAAAATGGGCAGAAGACATGAACAGACATTTCTCCAAAGAAGACATACAGATGGCCAACAAACACATAAAAAGACACACAATATGACTCATTGTCAGTGAAATGCAAATCAAAACTACAATGAAATATCACCTCAAACCTGTCAGAATGACTAACATCAAAAACATCAGAAACAAATATTGGCAAAGATGTGGAGAAAAAGGAACCCTCATGTACTGTTGGTGGGAATGCAACCTAGTGCAGCCACTGCAGAAAACACTATGGAAGTTCTTCTAAAAATTAAAATTAGAATTAACACGTGATCCAATAATCACACTACTATTTACCCTGAGTGTGAAAACACTAATTTGAAAAGATATATATGCACTCCTATGTTTACTGCATCATTATTTACAATAGCCAAATTATGGAAGCAGCCAAAGTGTCTATTGATAGACGAATGGATAAAATAAAAGTAAAAAGTACACGTACACACACACACACAATTACTCAGCCATGAAATTTTGCCTTCTACAGAGCAGCATGGATGGATCTGGAGGGTATAATGCTAAGCGAAATAAGCCAGTCAGAGAAAGACAAATACCATTATGTTTTCAGTCATATGTAGAATTTAAGAAACAAAACAAATGAACAAAAAAAAAAAAAAAAAAAAAAAAAAAAGAGAGACAGAGAGAGAGACAAACCAAGAAACAGACTCTTAACTGTTCAGAGCAAACTGATGGTTACCAGAGGGAACTTAAGTTGGGTGGATAAATGGGTAAAATAAGTGCAAGAGATTAAGAGTACACTTATCATGATGAGCACTGAGTAGTTTGTGGAAGGACTGAATCACTGTGTTGTGCACCTGAAACTGATATCTTATGTTAATTATACTGGATTAAAATTAAAAATAAATAAATAAATAAAAAGTATATCTCCTTTGCACTGTATCATCCCTATTAGAAGCACCATCACTTTAAAATAGCATTAATCAGGGGAGCCTGGGTGGCTCAGTCGGTTAAGCGGCCGACTTCGGCTCAGGTCATGATCTCGCGGTCTGTGAGTTCGAGCCCCGCGTCGGGCTCTGTGCTGATAGCTCAGAGCCTGGAGCCTGTTTCAGATTCTGTGTCTCCCTCTCTCTGACCCTCCCCCGTTCATGCTCTGTCTCTCTCTGTCTCAAAAATAAATAAACGTTAAAAAAAAAATAAATAAATAAAATAGCATTAATCATAACAGTTTTCTAAATTCAGGCAGTATATGATATTTCAAGGATGTATATAAAATTTCAAGCAGTTTAAGTGAACAGTTTCCAAGCAAAGTGCAAAGTATTTGGCTATGGTGAGATACCTCTCATAGCTAGAAATAGACATATGATAGGACTAATCACTTGTACCTTTAGGTTGGGGGAATCCATAGGCACTTCTCAGAGTAGCTTTGCATGTTTCCCACTTCCTTTCTGTTTTCATTTTCCCATAGATGAATCCAGACCTACTTTTCTGATTCTAGTTTTCACAATCCATTTATTTATGTATTTATCAACTGTGCAAAGTATGTTTTGAACACCTAACATATGTCAAGCACTCTGTTATATGCTAGAGATTCAGAATGTACAGTACATCTGGAGATATAGATAATTATATAGACAACTGCAATATAGCATGGTAAGTGCTAGTGATAATGACAGTATGTTATGAACATTGTAGGGGCAAATATCCCAGCCATTTGCCCTAAAAAAAACTAGGAGCAATTGAAGGATTTTAAGTTGGTGAATCAAATCAGATTTATATTTTTGGAAGATTACTATGCATATGCTGTCATAAATGTAATTAAAAGGGAGCAAGAATCAAAAAAAGAAAAGATACAGAGTATGTTTCCCATGGAATCAAATAATGCAGAGAGCACAGATATAACAACAGTGATGATATTTAAAATATAGCAGCTAGTAAGATTGAGCTATGCTTTATATTCATGATTTTAATTCCCACAAGCAAAGAGTGAAATAAGTCCTGCTTTTAGCCCCTGCTCTCTACCATTCGACATATGAGGAAACTCAGGCTCAGAGCAGTTAAGTAAGGGGACTAATGGAACATCATTTTAAAGAGAAAAATAATCAAAATCAGTCTGCCTTGAACCACTGTGATCTATTACCATTACTGAAATCTCTTTCCACAAAGCTCATTCAAACTCTGTTCACACATACTAAATTTTCAGAAATTGTTTCCATGCACAAGGTTTTTATCTCATGCTACATGAGTATTAGAGGAAATCTTGATCTAAGAGAGAAAAACTCAATCTGGGGGCATAAAGACAGGTCCCTTTCATTAGACACTTATTTCATGTAAAATGCATACTAAATTTAAATGGAACATGAGATAGAAAAAATATGTACCTATCAGTAACTGCCTAAAAACTTTCCCACATCTTTTATTCCAAATCATTTTATGTGCCCCCACTTTTGAGCCCACTCTCTCTTTGACTTGGTTTGAAGAGTAAATGGAACTTCTTCCTCAGAAGAAGGAAGTTATGGTCAGATTTGCTACTTGTCCCTCATACTTACCTCTTTATCAGCGCTATTGCCCTTTGATTTAGCACATTCAGGCTAATGCAGGAGAACATTCTCTCAGCCTCACCAGAGAATGTTGAATATCATTTCAGTGGAACTTTCTAATTTTGCTTTCTCAGGCCATGCCCACTGCCCAACTCAAGAACTATTTAATCCTGCCTATTTTTCAGGGCCAAATTTCATTTCTGTCTTCTGAACTCTGCATTTAGCATCTGGAGAGTAAACTATATGAGAATGTTCCTTTATTTTTTTCATATGTTTGATGTTTGGAATAACTAATACAAATAAGTTGACAGTAGAGTATCCTATCTGATCTCCCCAATTAAAATGCTGAGAGATGTTTGCAAGAAAAGTTTTCCTCTGTTTGCAAATGCCAGCCATTGGAAAGGAATACAGGAAATGAAGAGAGAGGAAAAGACAGCTAACTAAAGGGTATGTAGATTGAGGTGGTAGCAGATGTTTCAGAAAAATTATCTTCACATCCCCTCAAAATATGAAATCTTCATGTTTCATGATTTATATTTCTATTGTATCCCATTATATAGTATATGGCTTATATTTCTATTACATCCCATTATATGAGAGAAATTTAATATGTTTTTGACTGAAATATTTAAGTTTAATAAAAAGAAAACTAGCAGAATTACTCCAACAATGATTAATAAAAACCCAATTGATTAGCTGTTTATATGGTAAATTTAAAATAAAAAGTAAAATTATCAATTTTTATTATGCTAAATATTATAATATTACTACAGAGTATATGGTATTTTCTCCAAAACAAGTTCTAATAGTCAATAAAATACTATTTTGATAGAGAATACAAACATATATATTATTAAAAAATTGACTTATCACTGACTTTATTATCTTATTTTAATATTCAAATAGTAAAGAAAACATACCTCATTTTTTTTCTAACCAAGAAACCACGTATCCATCTTTGAACAATCAAAACTGGTGAATTATGAGCCAGAATTTCATTAATTTTTGAAACAATATATTTGATATTATTAATTTCATCACCATAGGTTGATCCCTGTATAAAGAAAATACATTTAATATTTATATTTCATGTAAGAATTTCCAAGGGATATTTTAAAGTTGGTAGTCTAATAATATAAACTATTAAAATGTTCACAAGTGTCTTGTAGGTATAATAGTAAATAATAAATACATTTTCATATCTATTTCAATAGATCATAAGATCAAGAGTTAGTAGAACAAAATAATTTCAATCTTCTATACAAAATGCAAGACCCATGATGATAAATGTCTCCATTCTAGATTCTTTTTTCCAATCTGATATCATAAGTATAAAATTTTTACTATAATCAAGTTGGTCTTTAAAAGGTGGTGGCAAGAATAGGTATTCAATGAAAGTCTAAAACTATTCTGTGGATTCACATAGGAAACTGACAGATGTTGGATTCACAGAATAATTTACAGTACTTCAAAATTTAGTTGCAGCTTAACTAGAATATTGGACACTTTTATTAGGATATAGCTCATCCCCTGAAGAAAAATATTCTATACTGTCTTTAAAGAAATTATCTTTAAGGTCTCTGTTCCTGCAAAATTTTAGATTTCGGATTATACACTCCCTATATCCTTATTGATCATTTAAAATTTTAGATTTCGGATTATACACTCCCTATATCCTTATTGATCATTTGACTAGTTAGAAATAAAGCTACTTTACTTATGTCTTAAATGTAAGGATTATATACTAAAAACCTAAAACTTATATTGTTTTTAAGGCACCTACCCTGAAAATTATCAACCTAATCACTTCATGTCCCCTTTTCTGCCTATACATTCAATCAGCTATGTACTGCCAGGAAAAAAAAAATCACAAAACATTGCAGATTAGTGCTACTTCAAATTTATATTTACAATATTCGTTGCTACTTATCAAATGCTTTACTTGGCCCTGGCTCACTTCCATTCCCAACAGGAGATACTGCAAACATTCTGTACTCTTCTCAATACTCTTTAAGCCTTTTCCCTAGAACTCCCTAAATACCTTTCCCAGACGAAACAGGGCCATCAGGTCTGAAATCCATCAACTAACCCTCCTCCATTCCTTAAATTTAATTATACTCCCATTTATCTATATCCCTATGTATTCTGAATAGAAGTGCCTTCTACTTAGTCTTAAAACAAGAAGTATATCCCTTCCTATCCAAGACAGGCACTCCATTGCTGTTAAGTCCCATCTATCTCTGTTTCACTATTACTTATCTTCTACTGGCACAATCCCTTTACCTATTAATATGATGTAGCCTCTCCCATCTTTAAAATTCATTAATTCAAATGAACTAAAAATTAATTAAAATAAATTAAACTTTAAAATGCAACCATAGAAATAATCATACACATCCCAACCCTCCATCTTTTGTATTTAAGTTTCATTAAGAGCCTAAATTCTTGGGGTGCCTGGGTAGTTTAGTTGGTTAAGTGTCCAACTTTGGCTCAGGTCATGATCTCACAGTTCATGAGTTTGAGCCCCAAGTCAGGATCTGTGGTGACAGCTCCGAGCCTGGAGCCTATCTTCGTTTCTGTGTCTCTCCCTCTTTTTGCCCCTCCCCCACTCACACTCTGTCTCTCTGTCTCTCAAAAATAAATATTGAAAAATATATTTAAAAAGCCTAAATTCTTGGATCAGAATTCCATATTTGCTGTACCTACCTTCTCCTTTCTTGTACCTCAATCTACTGGATTTTACCTCTACCAATGCACCCGATACTTTTTCTTACATTGATTGGATATTCCTCCTCGAAACACTACCCTTGGCTTCTATACAACACTCTTCTTAGTTTTCCTAGAACTCTGTTTACTTTGGACTTTTTAAAGACCTATCCATTCATTGGTCTAATTTCACACTGAAAGGATTCTCTCATTGTGTTTTCTCGAGTGAACACACTCTCTAGATGGTTGTATCCAATTCATAGCTTCAATATATATCTATGTGCTAATGACTTTCAGATTTCTAGCTCTAGGACTGAACTGTCTACAGAGCTATAGAACAATATGATCAAACTGATATCCAGTTAACTTCAGCTTTCCCAAACATGAATTTTCCTTTTTGAACTGCCTTCTTATATGCTTTTAGTAAATGGCACTAGTGCCCATAGTTACCCAACTCAGAAAGCCTGGAACTACCCTAAGCTCTCTTTTCTCTTATGCTTCTTTATACCCAAATGCTGCTAGATCCCATATATTCAACATCCCAATATCTACCTGACTTCTCCCTTTTCTTCTAATCTCTGCCATTGCTTTACTTCATGTCTTTATCACTTAACTTACTAAAAATGTCTTGACATCTGAAATAATCCCCATTCCCCCACTCCCTTTGAACCACAATAAGCACTATTGCTAGAGTGAACTTTCTAAAATGCAAATCTGATCATTTGGCATCCTTGCTTCATATATTTCACTGGCACATCACTGAAAGCACACAAAATCCTTGATTTAGTATCTTCTCACCTCAATCTCACCTCCCTTCGCCATACATAAGATACCTTCCAAAATGGCAATATCCAACCACTTATACCCCTGAAAATTACATAATAATCAAACCTCAATGCTTTTTACAGGTACCATTCCAGTTTCTTGACTGCCTTTCTCAATTACTTGTCTCACTATCTTAGTCTTTTGGAGATTCAATTCTTTCCTCCAAAAAGACTTTATTGACATTGATCTGAGTTCAATATCCTTCTATAATATTATCTTGTGCAGCAACTCATTTGTCACACTTGACAATGTTGAATTTTACCTGAGCCCTGTGATCCTAGAAAACAGAAAAGGTTAAGGAATTTCCTCACCCAGTCCTTTCAGAAAATGGTTTACTCCAAAAAAGCACCCTTCCCCCATATTATTACTTAGATAGCATCCATGGATGCCCCTCTAGTGTACCTATGACACGGCCCTGACACAGACTCTCTAAATTCTCACTTGCCTTTTAATGATTAAACTATTTTGTCCCCACTAACCAATCTTTGGCTAAGATCCTCTCTGTCCCCTAGGTTTCTGAACTTTTCCCACCTTCAGCCTGAGCCACCACATAACCCTCTCTTAACAGCTCTTCCTGAAATAGGCAACTCTCAAGGTAAAACATTCTTTGATTTACAGTCAGATCATGCCACTCTCCTTCATCCTACTTATCCACACCAGTTCTTTCCAGTCTTATTTACTCCTCCCAATAAAAGAAAAAAACCTTTGATTAACCTTAAAGACGTTTGCAGATCACTGATCAACTAGAGTATTCCCCCTATTGCACCAGCCCCTTTCCCTCCCTTGCAATAATCCTTTTGAATAAAGTCTCTCCTAAGTCCTGATTTGTTTTTTATTGATGAGTTTATGCTACATACAATTATTGATCTTCCCCACTTGCAATATAACTCACTAAGTTTAAGAAATCTTTCTTTATCCTATATCTCTAAGACAAAGTAAACTACTAGTCCATAACTAGCATTCAATTATTAGTTGACTATTAAATCATTATGTAATAGCAACTTATACATTGTCATATTTGTTCTCCAAGCTTAATTTGGTATTATCAACCTATTTTTGTAATTCAATTCTTGTCTGGCTGCAATAACATCATATTCCTAATTTTTCTACCTTTTAAATTTTTATTTCTCAGTATGTTTGGCTGGTTTCTTTTCTTCTTCAAACTATTTAAATGTTGGTATAATTTAGGCTTGCTTTTGTTTTTCACCTCTCTGCTAATTCTCCTTGAATGATCACCTTCCTTTCTACATCTTACCATCTCACATATGCTGATTATCCACATAGCTATAACCCCTATTAGGAATTACCTCTTAAATTACAAAACTATAAAATTCCAATTCTATTTCTCTACTTACATGTCAAAAACTGAAATAATTATCTCACCCATTTCAAAACATCCCCAATCCATACCTCATACTGCATTACATATATAGTCACTGAAATTATTCTTCACCTTTTCATCTAAATAATAAACCCACACTCCTCCCTTCCCCTTACCATCTAATAAATTCACTGATTTCTATCAAAACAGTATCTCTTCAATCTGTTCCCTATAATCCATACCCTCTAATAATTTAAGAAATCAGTTGTTATAAACCAGGGCCCAGTCCTCACTGATTTCTTTATACTGAATTTGCCTCCACTCCAAAATTACAGAATACATGATGATTTTTCTAGTATGAAAATTGGATCATGCTACATTGTTAAATATTTCCCCAAGATCTTACAAGATAAAGCCATCTCCCTAGTATTACACATTACACCCGTTGTTATAATACTCCTGTTTTTGTAACGATATGCCCAACTATGTCTTCTAAACTATAAGAACACTAAGTTACTTGTTGTCAGTTGATTATGCCAAGCTCTAGACTCACCCCTGTGCCTTTGCAAATGTTTTTCACTTTGCTTCACATGCTCTACACTTGCCAACACCTCAACTTGCCTAATGATATATTAAAACATCTCATCTGAAGTAGACTTTTGCTTTTTCCTTCTTCCATGACTAGAGAGCTGAACTTCAACAATTTTTAAAGAAAATACATGTTGTTCTTTCCCAACTTTGCTCCATACTAAGATTCATGACATTATATACATATACATATATATATATATGTATATATATATATACATATACATTATATACATATATATGTGTATATATATACATATATACATATATTATATATATATATATATAGAGAGAGAGAGAGAGAGAGAGAGAGATATCTTTGATTATTGCTTCTCATTTTGCTTTATTTTCTCTACTAAAATTCCTATTTATGTATAGTAGATATCCTGGAACTTACCTCCATGGTTATTTTTTTCTCATCATTTTCATGTATATATTCTTAATTTGTTAAAGCTATTCTGTCAAAGGCCATCTTTCTCCTACTGAGTTAATTATTAGCTTGTCAACTACTCCAGTTAAGTTATGTGGCTGAGACTCATCTCCTTTCTGAAGCTCCTGACTGCCCTATCACAAAGGAGTCCTACCTCATTATCAGTGTACTATTCATTGTAACCCTGCCTGTTAAAGAGAAAACCACAGGCTCAAGATAGAGTCACTTGTGCCAAGCCAAGTTACCAAACTAGGGCTTAATACCTAATCTAATTATAGTTTTGGCCTCCCCCAGAAATGTAGACTTAACCAATCAGGAATTTTCTGGTCAGCACCAATGAGGTAATCTGTCACATGGGCCCTCTCCATATCCCAAAGGAAGATGAGGTAAATCTACCTAATAAGACCCGCTGCCTGCTCTTCTACCTATGGAATGGTGATATTACCTGGAACAATGCTTTCTCTTTGCTAATAACTTCTTTGCCCCACATTCCTTCCTATAAAAACCTTCCATTTTGTTCAACTCCCCTTTGGAACTCCTCCATACTTGCTAAATGGGATGCTGCCTGATTCATGAATCACTTAGGAAAGCCGATTAGATCTTCAAATACACCCAGTTGAATTTTGTCTTTTAACAAGCCTCTACATGAAATTTATTCTGTGACTTGTAACAGTGGATCCTATCTGCCACTGTTCCACTATTACCCATGGCAAATACAAGGACTTACAGAGTCTCCTCTACTTCACATAGTTTTCTTATATGTATGAAGAATGGCATAAAGCCAAGCTGAGCTAGTTTCTACCTTTGACTTGGTCTCAGTCCCATCTTCATTATACCTGAAAAACAATCTTCACTATGATTAAAAGCACGTCCATGAAGCAGTCTTCTATTTAAATGTTATCCTTTGTCGGTTACTAGAATAGATGTGATTTCCTCTAATCTTTGTTTCTTTATTCATTGCATTTGGGCTCATGGCATATGTATGAGTGTGCGTGTGTGTGCATGTATGTGTCTTCACGGTAGCAAAATATGCCACCCCAAAATATCACTGTAAGAGTTCAACACATATCTCACCAAAATGTGCCCCTGTGGTATACTGATTATTTTGAGCAGTAATCAAAAGCAGGGAGAGGCTTTGCCCAAATATCTAATTAAGGACAGATCCTTTAAAAGGCATTCAATTGCTATAAATTCAGTCCCCAGGAGTTTCATCAACAAAGGAGAGAAACTCTTACCACAAGAGAGTAGATTAGGAGAAAAGAGTAGGAGAGGGTACCACACCCAAAACTTTGTCATTAACTCCCACCTATTCTTTTAAGGACCCATTTAGCTTTCCTAAAAATCATTTACTCTCTCTCAAGTGGTCTACACCATCCCCCTCCCCCTTCTCTATTAAGACGGTACTGAAGCATGAAGTCTAAGCTATCTCAGCGAGTTACTCATTTTTCCCTGGCTATCTCCCATGTATAAATGAGAGATACACATGTTAGTAAATTTGTTTTTCTCTTGTTAACTGAATTTTATTACAAATAAAATTTGTAATTGAACTCTGCCATGGAGGTGGAGTTCATAAGTAACAAGGGAATTTAGATGACTAGGCTTAAAAGTGGTCCTGATCAGATGCTATAGTTGTCACCAGCAGAGAACCATTAAGCTCACACTATAGTTTACAGCAGAGTTCCGCTTCCTGCCAAAGCATGAATAATTCTTTCTCTTTAAAGAGATAAAGCGGGCAGGGTTAGTGTCCTTGCCAGAGAACAAAGAGCCTCTAGACAATAAGCTTTCTGATGTTCTAAAACAATTCTCTTATAAAATGCCAATGAAGATATCACTGCAAACTTGTACAAATGCCATAAGCCATTTGATATCTGAGGACAAATGGACATATCCTGTTTCTAAGGGAGTGTAATGCATCTCCTTCACTAGAGGACTGATGGCTCTAGAGGAAAAACTGGGTTTAAATTCCATTTCTACCTCTTACTGGGGTAAGTAACCTGTCTCACCTGTTCATCATCTTTAAAATAAAGATAAGGATGGTACTACCTCATTGGGTTCTTGTGAAGGAATATTTGTAGAGCACTTAAAACAAAGGCTCAAACATTTCAAGCATCCAAACAATGTTACCTGCCAAGAGTTTTACAGTCATACTTAAGGTGATACAGTGTTTTAGAGTTCACAAAGGATTTCTATACACCTTATTTGATACACACACACACACAAAAATTAGTCTAAAGGAATTTACTAAGCAATTTATCCAAACTAACACAATGTAAAGTTATGAAATCAATAAATTAACTATGAAAGACAATGAGCACTAATATTTTCAGTCTAATAAAGGGAATTAAAGTATTACAGTAAAAGTTTGGCAAAGAACAACATATGCTTAGGCAAAAAAAAATTCAACAATCAAGAAAACAGATGGTACAATACTGAAATATCAATACTCCACAGCTTGCTATTGTAAACCTGGGATGAAAATGTTGCTAACTCTGGTATAAACCATAATGAAGCATTTCAAAAGAAGAGTAAGGACTTTTATATGACTCACATGGAAAAGAGTACTTTGTGTTCTAACAGGAAGAGTAGTTTAAAAAATAAATTCCAAAATTATATTCTATTCCTTTATAATTATACAAAAAATAATACCAATTATTTTGATATTCTAAATATATTCAGATTTACTTAAATTTGTTTTTTTATCCTATTCCCATATTTTTATTTATTCTATATGTATCTGATCCCCAAGGTCTATCTTTTTTTATTCCATTTGTGATTTTTCCCATCAGAATTTCCTAATTTGGCACATACTTTCCCAACGTATTTGAAAAATGTAAATCATACTAATCCCACAAGTATTGATTGTAAAAAGAACAAACCCACACAGTTTTTATCTTTTTACCTCATAAAAAATCATATCATGATGGGGTTTGGGAGTAATGGTGGCGCTCAGACCCAATGCCAAGAAAGAATCCTTGAAGACACACATCTTTGGTGCAAAACGGTGATTTTATTAAAGCACATGACCTGTGGGCAGGAAGAGCTACACTGGGGTTGTGAAGAGTGACTGCTTATATACTGTGGAGTTGAGGTAGAGTCAAGAAGTTTCTCAAAGGGATTTCCATATGCTAAAGAAGACTTACAGATTACTAGAGGCCTAGTTATTGTCAAGCTAAGGCTATTTTTCCCTCTAGCAAAATATTAACATGAAGATAGTAGGGAGTTCCTGGAGACTAGGCTATTGAGATATTTGTAAACTGATGGAGACTTTATCAGTTTAACCATTTGTTTTCCTCTCTCCTTTGTTCTTGGGCAGCTGGGAGTGCCTGAGGAATATCACACATATCCCATCTGGGGATGGGGGGTGGTTTGCGGGCGTCAGCTTGCCTTATGCTCCCTCATCATATCATACACATGATATACTCACTTTAATAATCACATGAAAATGGAAATCTAGTGTGAAACTCTTCACACTAAGATTTTTATTATTTTAAATCAGTATTTCTTAGGATTACTTGGTAAACATTTTAGAAACACTCTTCAAATAACATTTAGAATCATAATAACAGTGTGGAAATTTCAGGGAAGAAGAAAAGCAAATAGAAAAAAAACCTACTAAATTTCCACCAAATTAACTATTATCAGTTTTTAAATATTCATTTCCAAATACTTTCCGACTCTAACTTTTTCATGCATCGAACAGACTGTTTTACAGAGAAATAAAAACTTCTAATTTTATCATTTTTTCCTTTTTAAAGATTATGCTTTTTGTGTCAGGTCTCAGAATGCTTTTCCTATTCGTAGATCCCCAAAATTTCCTTAAATTTTTTTCTTCCTAGAAGTTGTATAGTTTTACGTTGTACATTTAACTCCCTGATCCATTTTGAGTTCATTTTTTTTTTTAATTTTTTTTTTCAACGTTTATTTATTTTTGGGACAGAGAGAGACAGAGCATGAACGGGGGAGGGGCAGAGAGAGAGGGAGACACAGAATCGGAAACAGGCTCCAGGCTCCGAGCCATCAGCCCAGAGCCCGACGCGGGGCTCGAACTCACGGACCGCGAGATCGTGACCTGGCTGAAGTCGGACGCTTAACCGACTGCGCCACCCAGGCACCCCTTTTTTTTTTTTTTAATTTTTTTTTTTTTGAGTTCATTTTTGTATGAAGTGTGAAACTTAGGTTGAGGCTTGTGTTATGTGTGTGTGTGTGTGTGTGTGTGTGTGTGTGTGTGTACCCAATTACTCCAGCAACGTTTATTGAAAGGTTATATTTTGTCCATCAAATTACTTATACATTTGTCAAAATTTGGCTGAACATATTGTATGAACCTATTTTTAGGTTTTCTGATCTGTCCCATTGATCTATGCCTCACCAATACCATTCAATCTTAGTTACTGTAGCTAAGCTAAGTTACTCTAGTTTCCACCCCTGGAATAAGCACCATTTGCTCATAGAATATAGTTATTTTCATACATTGCTGAATTCTATTTGCTAACATTTTGTTAAAGATTTTTATGCTTCTTTTCATGAGGAATGCTGACTGATCTGCAATTTTCTTGGTTTTGGTATCAAGCTACTATTAACTTTACAAAATAAATGGCAAAGTGTTCCTTTTTATTTTCTAGAAGAAACAGAATAAAATATTAAATGTTTGGAAGAATTCTCCAGTGAAAGTATCTGGGATTGAAGATTTCTTTTTCTTTCTTTTTTTTTTTTTTTTGAGTTTTAAAGTTATGAACTCAATTTCCTTCATAGAGGACTATTCAAAATTATCTATTTCATAATGGATGAGTTCTGTTTTTTGTTTTTTGGCATAAAATGGTTTATTCATCTAAACTGTCAAGTTTGTGTGTATAGATAGCGTTTTTGTAGTATTCTCTTCTTTTGATGTCTGCAAGGTCTGTAGTGATATCCCTTGTTTTGTTGGTAATTTGTGTCTTCTCTCTTTTCTTCTATGTCAGTCTTGCCAGAGGTTTGTCAATTTTACTGATATTTCAAAGAATCAGATCTTTGTTTTACTAATTTTTTTTTTTTTGGTTTTTTAGTTCACTGACATCTGTTCCTCTCTATATCACTTCCTTCCTTTTGCTTACTTTGGGTTTATTTTACTTTTGTTTTTCCAGGTTCTTGAGGGGGGGATCTTAGACTATTAAGTTGAGGATTTTCCTTTTGTCCCAATATGCATTTAGAGCTATAAAGTTCCCTCTCAGCATTGCTTTAGCTGTGTCCCACAAATTTTGGTAGATTGTATTTTTAACTTTTTTTTTCTCTTGAGACTGTATTTTGAACTATAGATTTATTAGAAGTGTGCTGCTTAGTTTCCAACTGTTTGAGGAATTTCCTCTTATCTTTCTATAATCAGAGAACACACCCTGTATGATTTTAATTCTTTTAAATTTGTTGAGGTTTGCTCCATGAAACAGGAAAATACCTACATATGATTGGACACACAAAAAGTATGTCTATCCTGCTACTGCTGTGTGGAGTGTTCTATAAATATCAGTTAGATTTTGTTAGTTGATAGGATTGTGGAGTTTTCCAAGATCTAGTTGCTCTAATTGTTGACAGAGGAATTTTGATGTCCCCAAATATAATCATGTATTTATCTATTTCTCATTTCACTTTTATCAATTTCTGTTTCACAAATTTGTACTTCTGTTGTTGGTGCATTCACATTTAAGGTTACTGTCTTCTTGGTGGTTTGGACTTTTTATCATTATATAATGTCCTTGACTATGATAACTGTCTTTGCTCTTAAGATTAATTTATCCGATATTAAGATAACCAGTCAGTCCTATTTTACTTTGGTTACCTTTGGTATGATAAATCTTTCTCCATTCTTTTATTTTCAATGTGCCTATATCATTATATTTTAAATTTCTTGTAGACAACATGCAGTTGGATCATATTTTTAAATCAACTTTGCCAATATCTGTCTTTTAATTAGTGCATTTAGGCCATTTAAGTTTAATATACATTTCAGTGTAATTACTGATAGAATAGGACTTAAGTCTGGCATTTTATTTTACATCATTTTGTGTTTTCTGTTTGTTTTCTCCATTTTTTATCTCTTTTCTTATTCTTACTTTCCTACTAAAGAATTTGAGAACTCCTTTTATATGTATCTATAGTGTTTTTTGTGCATTTTTTTTTTTTTAAGAGAGAGAGCATGAGCCAGAGAGAGTGGCAAAGGGAGAGACAGAATCTTAAGCAGGCTCCACATCTAGCATGGAGCCTGGGGGGCGGATTGGGGGGCGGCGAGTGCTTGATCCCTTCACTGTGAAATCATGACTTAAGCCAAAATCAAGAGCCAATCAACTGAGTCACCCAGGAGCATCTGTGCATTCTTTTTTAGAGCTTTCTTATACACACACACATACATACACACACACAATCACAGTCAAATGATGTCAACAATTTACCTGTTCAAGTGAGGTATAGAAGCTGTACCTTCCTTTACAGCTCTCCCTTTTTAACAATTTTCTTTCTAAGTTTTTTTAATGTTTATTAATTTTGAGAGAGAGAGAGAGAGAGAGAGAGAGAGAGAGAAGAGTGAGAGTTTGGGGGTGGGGGCAGGCAGAGAGAGAGGATGACAGAGAATCCAAAACAGGATCTGCACTGTCAGTGCAGAGCCCAACTAGGGGCTGGAACTTGAAATCTCAAGATCATGACCTAAGCCGAAGTTGAGTGCTTAATCAACTGAGCCATCAAGGCACCCGTCCCCTTTTAAAAATTTTCTAAAGTATTTCCTATACATATATTTAGAATATTAGACAGTGTTATGATTTATTAGATATATGATTTGCCAATATATTCTCCAATTTTGTCAGTTGCCTTTCATTTTGTTGATAGTTTCCTTTGCTGTGCAGCTTTTTAGTTTGATGAAGTCACACTTACTTGCTTTTGCTTTTATTACCTTTACTTTTGGTGTCAAATCCAAAAAAAAAAAAAAAAATCACTGCCAAGACTGATTTCAAGGAACTCATTTCCTGGTTTTTTTCCAGTTTTACGGTTTCAGAGCTTAGTTTCAAGTTTTTAATCAATTTTAAGTTAATTTTGTGTATGGTACATATAAGGGTCCAGTTTTTCCCAAGACTATTAAAATGAAGAGACTGTCCCCTTTCCATGTTGTATATTCTTGGCTCCATTGTTGTAAATTAATTGACCATATATTCGTTGGCGTACTTCTGGACTCTATATGGTTTCACTGATTTGTGTGTCTGTTTTTATTCCAATACCATACTATTTTGATTACTATACCTTTGTAATATAGTTTAAAATCAAGAGACATGATGCTTCCAGCTGTGATCTTCTTTCTCAATATTGCTTTTGACATTTGGGTTCTTGTAAGGTCCTATATGATTTTTTTTCAATTTTTGTGAAAAACGTCATTGGAATTTTGATAGAGGTTGCACTGAATATGAAGAATGTTTTGGGTAGTATGGACATTTCAACAATTCTTCCAATTGATGAACATCAATTATCTTTCATCTATTTGTGTCATCTCCAATTTGTTTCATCCATGGCTTATAGTTTTCAAAGTACAGGTTTTTCACATTGTTAAATTAAATTTATTCCTAGGTATTTCATCCTTTTTGATGCAACTATAAATAGAATTGTTTTCTTAATTTCTATTTCTGATAGTTTATTGTGGTTTACAGAAATGCAAATGATTTTTGTATATTTATCTTGTATCCAACTTTAGTAAACTCACTTATTACTTATTAGCTCTAAGAGTTTTGGTGGAGTCTTTAAGGTTTTCTATATACATCATGCCTTCTGCAGTCAGTTTTACCATTTCCTTTCTGATTTGTATGACTTTTATTTATTTTTCTTGCCTAATTGGTCTGACTAGGATTTCCAATACTATGGTAAATAAAATTAGTACGAGTGTGTACCCTTGACTTGTTCTTGATCTAAAGGAAAACATTTTAGCTTTTCATTGTTGAGTCAGATGTTAACTTATTACATGTTGGCTTGCCATATATTGCCTTTATTATGTTGAGGTATGCGTTCCTTGTGTGCCAAATTCTACATTAAGGCTAATATAAAGGTTTTTGCTTTATTCTACTTAATATATATTGGCTTGCATTTTACTTTTACTTTTTCTGTATTATCTCAATTTTTGGACTTGATCTTACTATAGCCACATTGATTTTGGTTTTTACACATAATAAATTTATAATTATTTTATTTACTTACAATCACACCACATTTGTAAATATAAATATATAGAAATTTTTATAAATATACTCTTACTTTTGACACTGTAATGATTTTTTGTATGTCATATAGGCTATATTTTTATTCTTTTTTATTTAAAAAATATAAATTTTACAAACATTATTTAATCTACATGATTTATTAAGTCAAGCATAAATGCACTGTTAAATTTATTTGGTTGTTATATTTAGGCATTTTTATTTTTCTTTTGATACTTACAGTAGAATTAAGAGTAAAAAATGCATGCTAAATAATTGATCTAAAAATCTCTACCTTAAAGTAGGAGCTAAGATGACAGAGTAGTAGGAGGATCCTAGACTTGTCTCATTTCTCCAACACAGTTAGGTAAGTATCATATCATTGTGAGTACCCAAAAAATCAATCTGAGAACTGACACAACAAACTGCACAACTAGAGAGAGAGAAGAGGCCACATCGTGGGAGGCAGGAGTTGCAAAGACATGATTTAGGGGACAAAAAGATTGTGGGTGCTGCTGAGGGGACGAAGCCCTGGTCACAGAGAGAGGTAAGAGAGAGAGTAAAGCACACAGGGGATCACACACACACACACACAAAACACCTTCCCAAAGCCACTGACTGGGAAACCGAGAGGGCCTGATTTTCCTGAGTTTTTATAACCAGCAGGGCTCAAAGACTGGAGTTTTAGAGTTCAGACACAGGGAGTGGCTGGGTGTGGATCCCTGAGGGCACTGCAGTTCTCCTGTTGAGGAGGGCAGATAGTCTGGGGGCAGATGGTGCAATCTGAGGACCCCCTGGGACCGACTGGGAGAGACATCCCCCCCTTCTTGGAGTGCATCTGAAAGAGGTGGCATTGACTCTCTGGGGGAAGGAGAGGGAGGGTGCCATTTCCCCTGCCTGACCTTCAGCATAGGCACTGAAACACCTGCTAAGGGTGGCTAATCTGGACACTGTCTTTTTGCTGCACTTTACTCCAAACTACATGCCCCTGTGCTTTGGTAAGACTGCCTTTCTGGGATGATCCTGCATCAGTCCCAGCACATTGAGACCCTCTTCCAGAGGACCAGCATGAGTCTCTGCCACACCAGGTCCTTAAAGATTGGAATTTTAAACCTCAGCCAGCCTGGCTGGGATAGAGCCCAAGGTGCACTGCACTGCTGGGTAGGCAGGTGGCCTAGACACAGTGTGAAGGCAATGATCTGAGGGAGACCTGAGAGGCATGAGGGGGAGAGTCTTTGTTCTTCTGGGAAGGCTACTTGGACAGGGCTGGGTGCAAACTCCCCTCTCTGTGGACTAGGGAGTAGGCTGGTCCCATTTCATACCCCCCTCCCCCATCTCCCAGCATAAACTAACTTCAGTAAGCAGCACAGTGCCAACACTGGCAACCTAAACTACTTACACCAAGCCTTGTCCCCCTGGGCTCTACTGGTGCTGCTCTTCTCCAGCAGGTGTCCTGAGAATTAGAGCAGTGGGTCATTCGCCCAGAAGACCAGCACAAATCCCCCACATGCACCATGTCTACTGACCATAGAGTTCTACAAAGCTTCAGCTCTACTAGAAATAGCATCAGTTCTCTTTTACCAAGCAAAATGGAGCACACCTAGTTAAAACTCACCACACTCTGGCCAACGTCCAAACAGTCCCCATTGCAGGCAAAAGGAAACTGCAGAGTACTGACCAAAGGAAAGAACAGCCAAAACACAACAGAGTACACACAGCATACACCAGAGACACTTCCAGAAGCACCAGGCCCTGGACAGTATAAGATCTCTTCTTCATAAAGCCATTACTCTCAGGAGCATGAAACATAACAGGCTTTCCTAACACCGAGAAAACAGAGACCTAGACAAAATGCCAAGATGGAGGAATTCATCCCAAAAGAAAGAACAAGAAAAGGTCACAGTCAGGGATCAAATCAAAACAGATATAACTAATATGCCTGATCCACAATTTAAAGCCACACTCATAAGGATACAAACTAGGCTTGAGAAAAGCATAGAAGACACTAGGGAGTCCCTTACCACAGAGATAAAAGACCTAAAAATTAGTCATGCCAAAATGAAAAATGCAATAACCGAGATTTGAAACCAACTGGATGTAATTAACACAAGAATGGAAGAAGCAAAGAAGCGATAGAGAAGACAGAATTGTGGAAAACAATGAAGCTTAAGAGAAGAGGGAAAAAAAAATCTTGGATCACAAATGTAGACACAGGGAACTCAGTGACTCCATAAACCATTATAACATTCATATCATAGGAGTCCCAGAAGAAGAAGAGAGGGAAAAGAGGCAGAAGGTTTATTTGAGGAAACTAGAGCTGAAAATTTCCATAATCTGGAAAAGGAAGGAGATATCAAAATCCAGGAAGTACAGAGAACTCACACCAAAGTCAACAAAAGCAAGCCAGCACTAAGACATACTGTAGTTAAATTTGCAAAATATAGTGATAAAGAAAAAATTCCTAAAATCAGCAAGACAAAAGAAGTCCTTAACTTATAAGGGAAGACAAATAAGGTTAGCAGCAGATTGCTCCACAGAAACCTGGTAGGCAAGAAGGGAGTGGCATGATATATTCATTGTGCTGAATGGGGAAAATCTGCAGCCAAAAATACTCTATCCAGCACAGTTATCATTCAGAATAGCAAAGAGAAAGTTTCATGACAAACAAAACTAAAGGAGTTTGTGGCCACTAAACCAGCTTTGCAAAAAGGGACCCTTTGAGTGGGAAATAAAGACCAAAAGCAACAAAGACTAGAAAGTAACAGAGAAAAAGTCCAGAAACAACAATAAAGCAAGTTAATACAATGACACTAAATTCATATCTACCAATAATTACTCTAAATGTAAATGGACTAAATGCTCCAATCAAAAGACATAGGACGTCAGAATGGATTAAAAAAAAATAAGACCCATCTATATGCTGCATTCAACAAATTCATTTTGCACCAAAGAAAACTGTAGATTTTTTTTTCTTTTCTTTTTCACCTTCAGATTGAGAGTGAGAGGACAGAGAAATATTTTACCATGCAAATAGATGTCATTAGAAAGCTGGAGTGACAATACTTACATCAGACAAACTAGATTTTAAACTGAAGACTATAACAAGACATGGAGAAGGGCAATGAATCATAATAAAGGTGTCTTTCCAACAAGAAGAACTAAAAATTATTAATATTTATACCCCCATCTTGAAGGCACCTAAATATATAAAACAATTAATAACAAACATAAAGAAACTCATTGATAATAATACAATATTAGTAAGGGATGTTAACAACCTACTTACAGCAATGTACAGATCATCTAAGCATAAATCAACAGAAAACAATAGCTTTGAATAATATACTGGACCAGATGGGACTTAACAGGTACATTCAGAACATTTCCTCCCAAGCAACAGAATACACATTCTTTTCAAGTGCACATGGGACATTCTCCACAACAGATCATATACTATGTCACAAATCAGACCTTAGCAAGTACAAAAAGATTAGAATCATGCCATGCATATTTTATGACCACAATGCTATGAAATCTTAAGTCAATCACAAGAAAAAATTTGGAAAGATCCCAAATACATGAAGACTAAAGAACATCCTACTAAAGAATGAATAGGCCAACCAAGAAGTTAAATAAGAAAGAAAAAAATACATGGAAACAAATGAAAATGAAACACAATGATCCAAAACCTCTAAGATGCAGCAATAGTGGTCATAAGAGAGAAATAAATAGCAATACAGGACTATCTCAAGAAGCAAGAAAAATCAAATACACAACCTAACCTTACACCTAAATGGCCTAGAAAAATAACTAGCCCAAAGCCAGCAGAAAAAGGGAAATAATAAAGATTAGAGCAGAAATAAATAATATAGAAACAAAAACCCAGTAGAACAGATAAATGAAACCAGGAACTGGTTCTTTAAAAGAATTAACAAAATTGATAAACCCCTAGTCAGGTTTATCAAAAAGAAAAAAGAAATGACCCAAATAAATAAAATCACTAATGACAGAGGTGAAATCACATTCAATACCACAGGAATACAAACAACTAGAGAAGAATATTATGAAACATTATATGCCAACAAAGTGGACAATCTGGAAGAAATGGATAAATTCCTAGAAACACAAACTACCAAAACTGAAACAGGAAGAAATAGAAAACTTGAACACACCAATAGCCAGCAAAGAAATTGAATCAGTAATCAAAAATCTCTCAAACAAAAGTCCAGGGCCAGATGGCTTCACATGGGAATTCTACCTATTCCCCTGTGAGTTATTATCAATTTTTCTCAAACTATTCCAAAAAATAGAAATTGAAGACAACCAAACTCATTCTACAAAGTCAGCATTACCTTGATTCCAAAGCCAAAGACCCAAGTGAAAAAGAGAATTATAGGCCAATAACCCTAATGAACATGAATGCAAAAATTCCCAAAAAAATACTAGCAAAATGAATCTAATAGTACATTAAAAGAATCATTAACCAAAATCAAGTGGAATTTATTCCTGGGTTGAAAGGGTGGTTCAATATTTGCAAATCAATCAATGTGATATACCACAGTAATTAAAAAAAAAAAAAACATACGATTCTCTCAACAGATGCAAAAAAGCACTTGACAATGTACAGCATTCATTCTTGATAAAAACCCTCAACAAAGTAGGATAGAGGGAACATACCTCAACATCATGAAGGCCATATGTGAAAGACCCACAGCTAATAATCATCCTCAATGGGTAAAAATGGAGAGCTTTTCCTCGATGGTCAGGAATAAGACAGGGATGTCTACTCTCACCACTGTTATTTAACATAGTACTAGAAGTACTCACATCAGCAATTAGATAACAAAAAGAAATAAAAGGCATCCAAATCAGCAAGGAAGAAGTCAAACTTTCACTGTCTGCATATGACATGATTCTACTCTACGTAGAAAACCCAAATGACTCCACAAAAAAATCACCAGAGTTTGATACACCAGAACTGAATTCAGTTAAGTTGCAGAATACAAAATCAATGTACAGAATTCTGCTGCATTTCTACACACTAATAGTGAAGCAGAAGAAAGAGAAATCAAGGAATTGATCCCATTTACAATTACACCAAAACCATAAGATACCTAGTAATAAACCTCACCCAAGAGGTAAAAGATCTGTACTCTGAAAACTATATACCACTGATGAAAGAAATTGAAGACAACACAAAGAAATGGAAAAACATCCCATGCTCATGGATTGGAAGAATATTATGAAAATGTCTATACTACCCAAAGCAATCTATACATTTAATGCAATCTCTGTCAAAATACCACCAATATTTTTCACAGAGCTAGAAGAAACAATCCTAACATTTGTATGGAACCACAGAAGATACTGAATAGCCAAGCAATCCTGAAAAGGAAAAACAAAGCTGGAAGCATCACAATTTTAGACATCAAATTATATTACCAACCTATAGTGATTAAGACAGTATGGTACTGGCAGAAAAACAGACACACAGATCAATGGAACATAACAGAAAACCTAGAAATGGACCCACAACTATATGGCCAACTAATCTTTGACAAAGCAGGAAAGAGTATCCAATGGAAAAAAGACAGTCTTTTCAACAAATGGTGTTGAGGAAACTGGACAGCAAAATGCAGGATGAAACTGGACAACTTTCTCATACCATACACAAAAATAAATTCAAAATGTATAAAGACCTAAACATGAGACCTTAAACCATCAAAATCCTAGAATAGAACACAGGCAGTAGCCTCTTTGACATTGGCTGAAGCAACTTCTTACAATGCACTGGTTCTGATGAGCACTGGGTGTTGTATGTTAAGTGATGAATCACTAAATTCTATACCTGAAAGTAATATTACACTGTATGTTAACTGAGATTTAAATAAAAACTTGAAACTAACAAAAAAAAATCTCTACCTTGAAATATTCTGTACTGCATTTTTAATGCATTTTTCACTGTGCAACAAAAAGTATTAAGTGCCTTCCAAAAATTTCTTCCTTTCTTCCTTATTAATAGAACCTTGGTTTTGTTTAACAAATAAATGTGCCTAGATAAAAATACTCATCAAGCCAGATTTCCTTCTAGTTAGAGGTAGCCATGTGATCTAGTTCTGATGGTAGAAGGCTTTCAGGTGGGACACCGGGTGGAGCTATTATTTTCAGACTTAGCTGACATATGCCTTTAGTTCCTACCAATCCCTTCCTTTTGACCTAAGTCTTGACAGAAGAAACTCATGGTCTTTGAGGGAATCCACTCACTAAATAGCAGAGCAAGATGCTAGAATAAACCTTGGTCCTTCATAATTTCCTTGAGAAACTACACAGAACTATCTGAACTTTTTGTTACATGAGAAAAAAATCCCTTTTTAGTTAGGTTTCTATCACATAAAGACAAACACAATCTGAATTCATAGCATTGGTTTCTTGCCCAGATCACTCCCATCTTAAAAATGTTTTATGTATATATAATGATTAAAAAATATAAATCCCCTCATTATATGCTTTTAGATAACTAACACTTCAAATTTCTAGTTTCATTTCATATAGTAAAGAAGAATATACGCTTTCCCTTTTTCAAATTGTAAGTATTTTCCAAGTAAACCCAAAAAACAAAGTTCTACAAATCATTATATGTCAAAATTAAGGACAGACAGAGTCATTCTAGTTTTATTGTCTTATAAGACACAAGTTTTAATCACGTTACTAATTTGTTTAAGAATTAATAAATTCAGGGCGCCTGGGTGGCTCAGTTGGTTGAGCGTCCGACATGGGCTTAGGTCATGATCTCACGGTTTGTGAGTTCGAGCCCCGCGTGGGGCTCTGTGCTGACTGCTCAGAATCTGGAGCCTGCTTCAGATTCTGTGTCTCCCTCTCTCTCTGCCCCTTCCCTGCTCTTACTCTGTCTCTCAAAAATGAATAAACGTTAAAAAAAATTTTAAAAAAGAATTAATAAATTCGTTTCTGCATTAATGCCCTCCTGATAAAAGAATAACACTTATTGAAAAAGATCATGTGATCTTTATAAGATTCTTTATTTTCAATTTTCATAGTGTTTTTACACTCAGTAAGTGCAAAGAAATGTTTTGAAATATATATTTCCAACATTACTAAATAAATTTATATCCTCATAGATTGTCATTCAAGTGTTTTATATTGCTATAAATTAAATAATATCTTTCAATAATCAAAGAATAATAAAAACAATATTGCTTATAGCAGAAATAATGAATAAAAATGTATCAGTAAACTGAAAAACTATCATTCAAACATATTTCTTTAAATCTCTGCAACAAAATTCTGCCCCATAATTTGGTGTATCCATAGCTCTTTCAGGCTTACTCCATTTGTGATGCTTTCCATTCATGTTTTCTAGACGGTGTTTTTATTTTTGTTTCCAATTATTCTATTTCTGGTATTTTCAATCTTTTTTTTAATGCTTATTTATTTTTGAGAGAGCGCATGCACATGAGTGGGGGAGGGGCAGAGAGACTGAGGCGGGGGGGGGGGGGGGAGCCACAGAATCTGAAGCAGGCTCCAGACTCTGAGCTGTCAACACAGGACCTGATGTGGGGCTCGAACCACGAACTGCAAGAGCATGACCTGAGCTGAAGTCAGATGCTTAGCCAGCTGTGCCAACCAGGTGCCCCTCAATCTCTTTTTTTTAATTAAAATCCATTTCCCTCAGCTTAAAAATATGTGGAAGTTAGTATAATCTCACTTTTAAAAACCTCTCCCATTAGTCCTATTTCTGGCAGTTAAAGCATTATCTTTCCTCTGTCCAAAATTTTCCTGGAAAAGTTTCTATACTTAGCAATTACATATTAACCCATTACAATTCCATATCCATTCCTGTAAGTTACTGAAATTCCAAAGATGCAACCTCTTCAACAAAAGGTTTTCAAACTAGTTCTGTATCCATAATGTTCCTTGACCTTTTAAAACATCCTTCATTTTTTTAAAAAAAAATTTTAATGTTTTTCATTTATTTTTGAGACAGAGAGAGACAGAGCATGAGCAGGAGAGAGAGAGGGAGACACAGAATCCGAACCAGGCTCCAGGCTCTGAGCTGTCAGCACAGAGCGTGACGAGGGGCTTGAACTCACCGACTGCGAGATCATGACCTGACCTGAAGTCAGATGCCCAACCAACTGAGCCACCCAGGCACCCCAAACATCCTTCATTTTTAAATCATTCTTTTCTCTTCACCTAAGTGATAATAAGCCATATCTCTGTTTTTCCTTCTACCTCCTGGAATTAATTTTCTGTTATCCTCATTGGTCCCCCTTCTTTCTAACCATAAAGGGAAACTGCCCCAATGCTTTGTCCTTCGGTTTTCATACTGATTCCTTTATTTTCCTGTGACAGCTTGGCTTCGGTCATGCCCTCAAACAAATGACTACTGAATTTACATCTTAGACCTGGAACACTATTTCTGAATTCCAGTTCTTCATTTCCAATGCCTGGTTAATATCTCCATACCAATATCCTGCCTCAATAAACATGACCAAATTTAACTTTCTAACAAAACTCTTTGAATGCCACCATTTCTGTACACTAAGTTACTTTTTGTCTCAGTTACCCAAGTTCAAAATACCAAAAGAGTATTTTCTCACTTCTTATTCTTATCTGCCCATATTTGGTCAGTTAAAAAAAACCCTGTCAAATCTTTGCACTGTCTATACTTTGTGATACAATGTTGATTGTAGGACTATGGAACCAAGACAGATTTGAAATCCCAGCTTCATGACTGACTAGATGTCTGGTATTGGGTAAAGTCTTAAACCTTACTATATTTCATTTTCTGCTGTGAAATAATAATATCTCCCCATAACAAATAATATGATGAAGAACAAATATTTTTCAGGAAGTCCCTCCCTATCTAGCCCAAGCCTCCATACTTTTTGTCCTATATTACTCTATTTTCTTTAGAAATTAACAATATCTAGCATCCTATGCTGGGTTTGTTTTTGTTTTTGTTTTTTAGCCTACATGTTTATTTCCTGGGCCTTCCCACTGAACTTTATGAAAGCAGAACATCTGTCATTATTATTTACTACCCAGTCCAGAATAATCTCTCTCACATATTAGGCAATCAATACATATTTGGTAAAGGAGTGAAGGAATAAAATATATAAAGTGTCTATAACAATGACTTTTACTGAGTGTCTGTCCTCTTCTTTACAATGTCTTCTATTTTCTTTGCCACTACTGTTCACTTGAATCAACCCTAATCACATCATTTCTGGCCTATAATAGTTTCTCTGCCCTCACCTGTCTCCTAACCCCCCTTAATCTGCTAGCAAAATACTGGATTAATCTCCTTTAAAAAAATTTGTCAATAACATTTATTCATAGAGCACCAACTATGATAGAACCACTCTAATTTTCTCCTCAAATAACTTCAATAGATCTTCACTGCATTCATTAAGAAATCTAAACTCCTTAGTATTCCTCCAATCTTCTTTTCATACCCCCACTAACTTCCTATTAATTGCTTAAATGAACATCAGTCATTTTGATTGTCCTTAAAAAAGACAAGTATGTTCCCACCTTTGATTATACCATACCATCCAACTAGAATATATAAATGAAATTCTTCTTTTAGGACCCAGGTTAAAACAACCATAATTAAACACTGCAGCACTTTTTATTTCTCTAAAATTTTTAACTGTTATTACAAAATCATTAATATACTCATAAATGTTTATAAAGAATTTATGCAGTTACAAAGTTTTCTAACTTCCTAATCTCATGCATAATCACTGTTCATTGTTTATATATCCTTCCAAATGTGATCACTTCAAATGATTTTCTGTTCTTCAATTGTCAATACATATATATGTATATTTAGAAATACTTACAACATTTTACAAATACTATTCTGCAACATACTTTTTTATTTCCTGTATCTCGGTACTTGAGCTTTCTAACACCTGCAGAGCTCACCCCTTTTTCTGAATTCTTACCTGATTTATTTGTTCTAATATTCATGTCATGAAGCATGTTTTTTAAATATTTTTATTCACCAATTTAAGTATTTTGTAATCTCCAACTAGATATAATTTCCTAATCACTTGTTTCAGCATTTTAAAAATCAAGATATAATGATGATTTAGTGCAGGTCACCAAATTAATTGTTTAAGAATTTAATAGTTTTATCCACTTCCATTAATATTCCAAATTGTTCTTTAAAGCATTGGGGGGGGGGCAGGAAACTACTTCCCAAAGGAATCTCTCAAATATGGAAACCTGAAAATTAGAGATTCACTTTCATTAAAAACAAATTTTTGAATCAACAAAAAGCTTCTAGAATTAAGAAATGAGAATAGCAAGGTGGCAGAATATAAGATTAAATTAAAATATCAATGTATTTCTATATATTAGTAACAAATAATCCAAAAATGAATTTAAGAACTCCATTCACAATATTGCCAAAATAAATAAAATACACAGAAATAATTTTTTTAATAAATAATACTTAGAGAATGGAAGAAGATCTAAATGAATTGAGAGTTCACATTCAAGAATGAGAATACTCACTATTGTAAAGATGGCAATCTCCACAAATTGATTTATAAATTCAATGAAATTTTTACCACTATTCCAGCAGGAATCATTGCAGAAATTGACAACCTGATCCTAAAATTCATTTGTAAATGCAAGGGACCCTGAATAGCCAAAGCAATATTGAAAAAGAAGAGTAAAGTTGGAGGACTCACACTTCCCTATTTCAAAACTTAACTACAAAGCTACAATAATCAAGAATGTGTGATACTGGCCTAAGGACAGATACACAGACCATTGGAATATAATCATTCAGAGTCCAGAAATTAACCCTTACCTTTTCATGGCTAACTGATTTCTGACAAAGATATCACAAACAATTCACCAGGGAAAGAATAATCTTGTCAACATATGGGGCTGGTATAATTGAATATCTACACGCAAAAAAAATGAACTTGGACCCTTACTTCATACCATGCATAAAAATTCACTGAAAATGAAACATAGGTCTCGATTTCAGAGCTAAAATTATTAAACTTCTAGGAGAAAACATAGAAAAATTTAGTGACCATAGAGAGATTTCTTAGACACAACATCAAAAGCATGATCCTTAAAAGAAAAAAATCATAACCTGGATGGCTTAAAACTCAAAAATTTTCTGCTCCAAAAGAGACCATTAACAAGATGGAAAATTCGCTGAGAGAAAAATCTTTGCAATACATATATCTAATAAAGGACTTATACCCATATATCTACGCTTACAACTCAATAATAAGACAAACAACTCACTTGCAAGATGAGGAAAAAATTGGTATAGACATTTGATGAAAGAAAGTATATGCATAGTTAATAAGCAGAGAAAAATGTTTGTCATCATGACTCATAAGGGAAAAAATTAAAACCAAAAAAAAATATACCACTTTATATCTACTAGAATGTCTATAGCGTAAAACAAAAAAACACTAAGTGTTTGCAAGTACATAAAGAAACTAGAACCCTCCCACATTTGTGGTTTCTACTTTTTATTTTTTATTTTATTTTTTTTGTGGTTTCTACTTTTTAGAAAGCAATTTAGTTTCTTACCAAATTATGCATACACCTACCATACCTACCAGTAATTGCACTGCTAAGAATCTCCCGAAGAAAAATGAAAACATACGTCTACACAAAGACATGTAAGTAGGTGTTCATAGCAGCATCATTCATAATAGCAAAAACTGAAAATAATCTAAATGTCTATCAACTGGTGAATGGACAAAAAAAATGTAGTGTATTCATATAATGGAAAATCACTCAGCAATCAAAAGGAACAAACTATGCATATATGCTACAACATAAATGAGCCTCCACCACATCACACTAAGTGAATGAAGGCAGATCCATACGACTACATATTGTATAGTTTGATTCACATAAAATGTTTAGAGAAGCAAATTTAAAGAAACAGAAGCCAGATCAACAGTACCTAAGACTGCAGGAGGAAGTTGAGATTAACTGTGAATGAGAAAGAGGGAAACTTTTGGAGTGGTGGAAATTTCTAACAGTGGATTGTGGAGATGGCTATACAGCACTATCAATTTACCAAAATAATTAAATCATACATATAAAAAGGGAATTTTATAGTATATAAGCTATATGTCCTTAGAGCTATCAAAACATAACAGGGACCAAAAATATTTCTCTATAATTTGATATTTTTATGCTCAGCAATTTTTATGCAGTAGGCATACAAGCTTCTACAAATCCTCAGATATAAGACATTACTAATGTACTAACTAGTTTATCACATTTTAGATAAATGATACAGTATATATTAGTTTATATGATTTAGGTATAGAATCTAGAAGCTAAAATTTTACTTCCACAAATTTATTCAAAATGAAACTCTAATGAATCCAATTACCTTTTTAAAAAAATATTTTTTAAGTCTTTTTATTTATTTTTGAGAGAGAGACAGAGTGTGAGTGGGGGAGGGGCAGAAAGAAAGGGAGACGCAGAATCTTTGAAGCAGATTCTAGGCTCTGAACTGTCAGCACAGAGCTCGACGCGGGGCTTGAACTCACGAACTGTGAGAGCATCACCTGAGCTGAAGTCAGATGCTTAAATGACTGTGCCACCCAGGAGCCCTTCAATTACCTTTTTCAAAGCAGGGCAGAAATTAAAGAAAAGTCGGTGGTTATATGCTCTAAATCTTTCAGGAAGATGCCAGTTCTGAATTATCTCTTCATCAGAAATCACATGATGATCCAGTGCTTTGAGAGGCCATATACTGTTGACAAGAACATGTCTATATCCTTTTTTAAGGCTCACTGGACAATCAAACATAGTGAGGGCAATTAGACTTGGACAGGCAGATAACATACATATATTCTTTAACTTTGCAAACCCATTGTCATGAAGATAGAGGAGTTTTAGTTTCTTCAGTCCACTCCAAAATTTGGTATCTGGTAGACTCTTTATCTGAAATATTATCAATAATAACATCTTAAATACAAATGTTAATTTTCTATAAATTGCATGGAAAACGGAAAAATATTAAACATCTTCTAAAACTCAGTATTTTTCTTTTTTTTTTTTAATTTTTTTTTCAACGTTTAATTATTTTTGGGACAGAGAGAGACAGAGCATGAACGGGGGAGGGGCAGAGAGAGAGGGAGACACAGAATCGGAAACAGGCTCCAGGCTCCGAGCCATCAGCCCAGATCCTGACGCGGGGCTCGAACTCACGGACCCCGAGATCGTGACCTGGCTAAAGTCGGACGCTTAACCGACTGCGCCACCCAGGCGCCCCATAAAACTCAGTATTTTTCAAAATGGCAAATTTCTCATTAATAAGCCAAAAACGAATCTCTAGTTTTCCAGTGGTGACTGGAGTAAAAAAAAAACATAATACATTGTTCCTCTGGACTAGGTTATCATTATTAGTATAATTAAAAGAATGGACATATATACTTTGTTCAGTAAAAATTTCTTTGTAGTAGGCCAATTCTAAACTTTTCTAAAGTACTTTACTGATGTAAAGAATTAGTGTGATATACCCCATTAACAAAATAAGGGATAAAAATCATATGATCATCTCAATAGAGAAAAGGCATTTGACAAAATTCAACATTAATTCATAATAAAAACTCTCAGCAAAGTAGATACAGAGAATATACCTCAATATCATAAAAGCCATATATGACAAGCTACAGCTAACATCATATGCAATGGTGAAAACTGAAAGCTTTTCCTCTAAGATCAGGAACAAGACAAGGATGCCCACTCTTGCCACTTTTATTCAACACAGTATTAGAAGTCCCAGCTAGAATAATTGGGCAAGAAAAAGAAACAAATGGCATGCAAAACCAAAAAGGAAGAAACAAAACTGTTACCATTTGCAGACAACATATTATATACAGAAAACCCTAAGACTCCACCAAAAAATTCTTACAACTGATAAATGAATTCAGTAAAGTTGTAGGATACAAATTCAGTATACAAACATCTGTTGCATTTCTATATACTAATAATAAGCTATCAGAAAGAGGAATTAAGAAAACAATCCCATTTACAACCGCATCAAAAAGAATAAAATGCCTGAATGAGTTTAAACAAGGAGGTGAAAGATCTGGACACTGAAAACAATGACAAATGTATGAAATAAATTGAATAAGAGAAAAATAAATGGAAAGATATTCCAAGCTCATGGACTGAGAGAATAATGTTGTTAAAATAATATTGCCCAATGTAATCTACATATTCAGTGTAATCCCTTCTAAATTTCAAAGGCATTTTTCACAGAAATAGAAAAAGACTCCCAAAATGTGTATGGAAACACAGAAGACCCTGAATAGTCAAAGCAATCCTGAAAGAGAATAAAGCAGGATGCATCCTGCTCCCTGATTTTAAACTATATTATGAACCTATAGTGATCAAAACAGTATAGTATTGGCATAAAAACACACAGATCGGGGCGCCTGGGTGGCGCAGTCGGTTAAGCGTCCGACTTCAGCCAGGTCACGATCTCGCGGTCCGTGAGTTCGAGCCCCGCGTCGGGCTCTGGGCTGATGGCTCAGAGCCTGGAGCCTGGTTTTCGATTCTGTGTCTCCCTCTCTCTCTGCCCCTCCCCCGTTCATGCTCTGTCTCTCTCTGTCCCAAAAATAAATAAACGTTGAAAAAAAAAAAAAACACACAGATCAATGTAACAGAATAGAAAAACCAGAAATAAACCCATGCATAGATGATCAATTGATTTATGATGGTGTCAGGAATACACAATGGGGAAAGGGCAGTCTCTTCAAGAGGCCATACACAAGAGCCTGTAATCTTCTCTGTATCATTCTAATTTTAGACTACGTACTGCTGAAGCGAACACAAGGGCAGTCTCTTCAATAAGTGGTGTTGGGAAAACCAGATAGCAACAGGCAACAAAACAAAACAAAACAGAAAAAAAAAGAAACCAGACTACTATCTTACACTATATACAAAAATTAGCTCAAAATGGATTAAGGGCTTAACCTAAGACCTGAAACTATAAAAATCTGAAAACAAAACACAGGCAGTAAACTTCTTCACAATAGTCTGGGTAATGATTTTTGGATTTGACACCAAAAGCAAAGGACACAAAGGCAAAAATATATCAAGTAAAAATATATCAAACTAAGAAGCTTCTGTACTGCAAAGAAAACCATCAATAAAATGAAAAGGCAAGCCAGTAAATGGAAGAAAGTATTTGCAAATTGTATGTGTAATAAGGGAATAATATCCAAAATATATAAAGAACTCATACAACTCTATAGAAAAAATAAAATCCAATTAAAAAATGGACAGTGAATCTGAATACTTATTTTCTAAAGAAGACATCCAGATAGATGGCCAACATGGTACATGAAGGGATGCTCACTGTCTCTAATCATCAGGGAAACACAAATCAAAACCACAAGGAGATACCACTTCATATCTGTTAGGATGCCTTTTATCCAAATGACAAAAAATAACAAGTGCTGGCAAGGATGTGGAAAAAAGGAAACCCTTATGCACTGTTACAGGAATGTAAATTGGTACAACCACTGTGGAAAACAGTATGGAGGTTTCTTAAAAAAACTAAAACTAAAACTGCTATATGATCCAACAATTCCACTTCTCAATATTTATCTGAAGACTAGGAAAATACTACCTCAAAAAGATATATATACCCTCAATATTCATTGCAGCATTATTTACAATAGTCAAGACACGGAAGCAGCCTAAGTGATATATATATATATCTCAAGTCATTATGTTGTATGCCTGAACTTAATATGTTATATGTCAATTATGTCATTAAAAAAATTTAAAAGTCCAAATAATTTTTAATGCAGGCTATTAAGAAGTAAAATATACCAAATCACAAAGTATTTACATATTTCTAATTCAAAAATTTTGCTTAAATTTAAATTTTTTTAAAAGTAGTCTCTACACCAATGTGAAGCTCAAACTCATGACACCAAGATCAAGAGTTGCATGGTCTATGGACTGAGTCAGCCAGATGCCCCTTAAATTTTGTATTTTTATATATTTTATTTAGTTTTAAATTTTTATTTACATTTTATGTAAAAGACTGAAATACTGTAGATAGGTAACATACGTGTTTTTAAACATCAATTTCATTTATACACAAATATCTAAAATGCTATTGCTTACCTGATTTCCATGGAGATCAAGTTTGACTAATCTTATACAACTTTGAAGTGGATGAATATCTGTGATAAAATTGTTTGAGAAGATGCATACTCTCAGAGAGATACAGGATTGCAAATTTTCCATAGATTTTAAATGAAGGCCACTGAACTTCACAAAAACAAAATCTTTCTGATCTTCTATCATGTTGTCATTATAGTGACTCCATTCTTCATGACTGGTTAGTTCTTTTGTGATTGTTCCATGAAACATCTAGGCAAAATGGGAAATTGCTTAGAAAAGTTTTTTCAACTTCCAAAAATAAATTTGAAAACAAAAAATATTTGCTAATAGATAGAATAAAACGGGTAGAAAAGTTAAAATTAAAAAATCTAACTTGTAAGTGGAATCCAAAAACATTAAAAAAAAACAATAAAGAAACAAAAAGAAGAATCAGACCTACAAATATAGAGAACTTATGGTTGCCAGGCAGGAGGAGGGTGCACAAAATGGGTATTATAAATTTCTGTTATAAATTTCTTAAAGAAACAATTTACAATCACATTACTTATTTCTATGTTCAATTCAACTAGGCAGTTAAAATCTGGAATTCTATTAGTTTTAAAATAAGACTTATTTATCTAAAATTCCTGTATCAAAGCTTTTTAAAGTAATTTTACATAGTATTTCTTATATATTTGAAATTTCCCTTACTCTGGGTAATTTAAGCTTTTACAAAACACAGTTACCCAGTGATAGTTTAAAAGGGAATAACTGAGCTCAAGTGGCCTGAGAGCATTTAGTCAGATTAACCACCTTCCCTATTGGAAGAATCTTTCTACCATGTGAAGGTAAACTAGGTAGGCATAATCCAAATGAAAATAAATGTGAAAATCTAGATAAACCCTTGCACTCATTCAAGAGATTAGTTCCTTTTTATATTCTGACCAAGGCCTACAACTATAATTAAATTCTAAGTACCATCTAAGAAATTAAACAAAATGCAGATTCCTAGGCCCCATATCATATTTATGTTATCAGTCTCTGGGCTGAGAGTCAAGGAATCTGTAATTGAGCACATTCCTGGGTAAGTCATGGACACATTGAGAAAGAATAAAGACCCTGATATAAAATAAACAGATACGAACGAATCTTTATAAACTTACCAAGCTCTATAGGTCTAAGTGATTTTTTAAAATTATTAATAGACTTTATTTTTTGGAGCTGTTTTAGGTTTACAGAAAAACTTAAAGTACACAGAGAACCAATATATACCCCCATAACTCCCTGCACCTTCAGTTCCCCCATCAATACCTTGCATTCGTGTTGTGAATGTGCTACAATTAATGATCCAATCTTAATGAATTATTAACTAAAGTTAAACTTTTTTAGATCATAACTTATAACAATCTCTAGACAAACAAAACACATCAACATGGAACAGCAGAGATCCCATTTCTTCATATAAAGCTGAAGTTGACTTTATATCTTTAGTCACAGCATTGGTACACGTGTGTGTGTGTGTGTGTGTGTGTGCGTGTGTGTGTGTATTTATATATATAAATATATATATATAATAGATGCACAGATAAACTATTATTTCAAGCATTCATTTCTCTGCTTATTCATCTCTAATAGTTTGATATTTCTTTACTTCTTTGTAGAAGATATCATCTACCTGGCATTTATTTTTAGGGATTCTAAATGGCATTATTAACTAAGTATAGCTAATGTCTACAAACTTATCACAGGCAATGAAAGATTTTTATGTTAAACTTTTCTGTATCAATGCTATCCATATGTCACTTAAATGTGATGTCAATAATCTACCACTGGTATTATTCAAAGGTAGAATGTTTTCTATTTCCTTTATTGATCTCAGACACACTAGATAACCTAACTAAATGAAAACTTCTGTAATTAGTTAAGCATTCTAACTTTAGCTGTTAGTTGACTAACACTGCCACTAACTGTGAGTTCACTGATACCATTTTGTGAAGGTAACTGATACCGATACGTAAGATAACATAGTCCCTTTCCTCAAAATGCCTAAATATGTTCAAAATAACTTTTTAATAATACCCAGTGAGGGAGTTAGTGTGATTGGTATTACTGCCTCACCGAAAAACTTTTTCTTGCAGATAAGACATATAGTTTGAGGAAAAGAATTATTAGGTCACACAAATCCAAATTTGAGATAATCTTCATGATAGTACTTAATTGAATGCCTTTTTACTCATTTTGGACAAACACTTCCTAGATTTAATTAAAAAGATGCCAATTACAGACAGATAAAAAACTATCTGTAATAATTAAATAGTAAGGTAACTAGGGAACTCTAAAATTTCATGGCCTCATAATTTTTAAAAAATCTACATTGTCTAATTATTTTATGTTTAAACGCAAACCCATGAAAACAATAAAATTAAACATGGTTAATGAAATATGCGAAACTTCATTGTCTAGATAACTCTTAGTCATTACATTCCTGTACCATGCCTACATCCCCAATTTAGAAATTATGTATTTTTATGTTATATAATTTAATTGTTGCCTTTCCAATTATATTACATGTACCCTGATGTCAGGACATTTTTTTTTGTGGTTAGCTATATATTTTTCATAGTTTAGCATGGGAACAAAAACTGAATCAGGTATAAATAAATAAATTGGCCAGAAATCCTACCTAGGGTGATCAGCTAAGAAAAAGAAACAAAAGGAATCCAAATCAGAAAGGAAGAAGTAAATTTTCTGTTTACAGATAACATGATCTTATATATAGAAAATCCTCAAGACTCCATGAAAACTGTTAGAACGTACAAATGAATTCAGTAAAGATGGGGACACACAATAACCATGCAAAAGTCATTTGCATTTTATATATACTAACAATGAGGTATCTTAAAAAGGAAAAAAACAATCCTCTTATAATAGCATCAAAAAGAATAGGGGCACCTGGGTGGCTCAGTCGGTTGAGCGGCCGACTTCGGCTCAGGTCCGTGAGTTCTCGCGGTCCGTGAGTTCGAGCCCCGCGTCGGGCTCTGTGCTGACCGCTCAGAGCCTGGAGCCTGTTTCTGATTCTGTGTCTCCCTCTTTCTGACCCTCCCCCGTTCATGCTCTGTCTCTCTCTGTCTCAAAAATAAATAAACGTTAAAAAAAATTAAAAAAAAAAGAATAAAATACTTAGGAATAAATGTAACCAAGGGAGTGAAAGATCTGTACACTGAAATCTCTAAGACATTAATGAAGGAAATTAAAGATACAAACGAATAATCCTGTGCTCAGGAACAGTTAATATTCTTAAAATGTCCATTCTATCCTAAGTCAACTACAGATTCAATACAATTTTTAATAAAATTCAAATAACATTCTTCACAAAAGTAGGAAAAATAATGCTGAAATTCATATGGGACAATAACAACAAAAACCCAAAAATCTCAAGTAGGCAAAACAATTTTGAAAAAGAAAATGAAGCTGAAGGCCTCATACTTCCTGACTTAAAAACATATTACAGATTCACAGTAATCAAAACAGCACAGTACTGGCAAACAAACGAACAACAACAACAACAACAAAAACAATAGGCGCACAGACCAAATTACAACAATTGAGAGCCCAGAAATAAACATATACATATATGTCAACTAATATTTGACAAGAGAACAAAGAATACTAAAAGAGAGGACAGTAATTTCAATAAATGGTGCTGAGAACACTGTCTATTCACTGGAAAAAGAATAAAATCTGACTCTTACACCACTTATTAAAAATACCTCAAAATTTGGGGCTTCTGGGTAGCTCAGTTGGTTGAGCGTCTCACTTAGGCTCAGGTCACGATCTAGTGGTTCGTGGGTTCAAGCCCTGTGTCAGGCTCTGTGCTGACAGCTCAGAGCCTGGAGTCTGCTTCAGATTCTGTGTCTCCTTCTCTCTCCGTCCCTTCCATGCTCATGCTCTGTCTCTCTCTGTCTCGCAATAATAAATAAACATTAAAAAAAAACTAAAAATACTCAAAAGTAAGTCAAAAATTAAGTCAAAAGACTTAAATGTAAGACTGGGGACCATAAAACTCCTAGAAGAAAACAGGGGAAAAGCTCCGTAACATTGGTCTTAGCAATGATTTTTGGATATGACACCAAAAACACAGGCAACAAAAGCAAAAATCAACAAGAAGGACTATATCACACTGAAACACTTCTACACAGAAAACAAACAATAAACAAAATGAAGATGCAAATTATGGAATGGGAGAAAGTATTTGCAAACATCTAATAAGGGATAAATACCAAAATATAAAAAGTACTCATACATATCAGTAGCAAACCCCTCTTCCTCCTCCTCCTCCTCCTCCTCCTCCTCCTCCACCTCATCATCATCATCATCTAATTTTAAAATAGGCCGAGGACCTGAACATTTTCTTCCCCCAAAAAGACATATAAATGGCCAACATATACATGAGAAGGTGCTCAACATCGCTAATTGTCAGGAAAATGCAAATCAAAACCATAATGAGATGAGGGAACAAACCCTTGTGCCCTGTTGGTGAGAATGTGAACTGATACAGCCACTATGGAAAATGGTATGGAGATTCCTCAAAAAATTTAAAATGTAACTACCATATGATCTAACAATTATATATATAAAATATATATTCTAGTATATATCCAAAGGAAATGAAATAACTATATTTCAGAGATATCTGCAACTCCCAAGTTCATTATTTACAACAGCCAAGATACAGAAACAAGCTAACTGCACACTGATGAACAATTAAAAAAATGTGATATATAGATATAGATATATTTTACATAATGTATACACACATACACAATAGAACATTGTTCAGCCATGAGAAAGAAGGAAATTCTGCCATTTTATACAACATAGATGGATTTTGAAGGGTTGATAGTAAGTGAAATAAGTCAGACAGAGAAAGACAAATACTCTATGATCTCAACGTGAAATCTAAAAAAGTTAAACTCATTTAAACAGAGAGTAAATTGGGTGTGCCAGGTGTGAGCAAAATGGGGTACAGGAAATGGGGCGATGTTGGTTAAAGGTTACAAACTTCCAGATCTAAGATAAACAAGTTCTAGCAATATAACACATAGCATGGTAACTACAGTTAACAATATTACATTGTATACTTAAAAGTTACTAACAGAGTATATCCCAAATGTTCTCATCACAAAATAAATAAATAAATAACTATATAAGATAGATAGATGTGTTAACTAAGCTTATTGTGATTATCATTTTGCAATATTTGTGTGTATCAAATCATCATATGGTACACATTAAACTTATACAAAATTATATGTCAATTATATCTCAATAAATCTGGAGAAAGACTTCTTTTTTAAGTTTATTTATTTTGACAGAGAGAGAGAGAGCATGCACGTGCACACAAGCAGAGACAGGAAGAGAGAGAATCTCAAGCAGGCTCTGTGCTGTCAGCATAGAACTTGATCCCATGACCTGAGATCATAATCTCACCTGAAATCAAGAGTTGGACACTTAGCCAACTGAGCCACCTAGGCACCCCTAGAAAAAAGACTTCTAAGTACAAATGACAAAGTATCTCTCATATAGATTGAGATCTATTGTTAATTCCTTGAAATCCTTCCCTTCAAATTTCCACAACCAATATCCAAATGCCTGCAAAAAAGAATACATTTTTCATTTATTTATGCTGCATAACAGAATACCCCAAAAATCTACTGGCTCAAAACAACTACTGTTTATTATTTCTCAGGATTTTGTGGGTTGACTTGATTCAAGTAGGCAGTTCTTTTCCAAGTGATGTTAACTAGAGATTCAGTCTTGGTGTTCATCTGCACTACACTTATAATTATGATGGCTAATATGCAGTTCTGACACATTGGCAAGGACCCTGGAGGGGAAGAGTCAGCTGGGATGCTGGGATGTATGGGTCTCTCTCACCACACTGTCCTAGGACCTCTCTCCATCTACACAAGCCTTCCCTGTGTCATTCTCTCACATGTCTATTTGTGTGTGTCCCCATAGTAGAATAGCAAGACTCTCTACATGGGCCAAAAAAGTATAGAGGCAGAATCTATCAGGCCTTCTGAAGGCCCAACTGACACAGGTTTTCCTTAACTACATTCTTTTGGTTAAAGGAAGTTATTTTGCTTTTTGAACTTATTTTTTATCTTATGAAGTAGAGAAAGAAGAAACAAATATAAGTTGTTCTGAGCTTCGTGATCTCAGGCAAGTTATGTACCCTCAGTTTGTTATACATCCAAGCTCTGTGCCTCAGTTTCCTCATCCATACAATGAGAACTCCAATAGCACTTAGTGGATAGAATTATTATGAAGACAAAATGACTTGGCATAAAGGTTTTAGAATAGTGTCTGGCATGTAACAAACACTATAAATAAGTGTTACTAAAATAAATCTGGCTCAATTAACAACTCAAAATAGAATGTAATCTTCAAAAAGTAAATTAGGACACTTTTGGTTTCTGGTCCAGGATATAAGGAGCTTAGAAGATGTCATACCATTCTAACAAATAAAAAGATGAACAAAATGAAAAGTCAACAACTCTTCTTAGATTCACCAGAAAAGTGAGGTTACATGAAAAACCACTGAATCAAAATTCAGAGATAGGCAGGTGGATACAAAGATTCAGAAGTTACTGGAGCAAAAATTCACCAAAAGAAACCTCTGCAGGAACCAGTGCCTGGGTAGGACTGTGACTGACAAGTTATTAGGGGCTTAGTGTTGACAACTCAGATTTAGAAACTCCAGCCCTTGTACTTCTGTGAGATTAATATCCAGGAGCTCTACCAGGTCCTCAGATCGAATATTGGAGAAAAATCTGCTTGTGCCTCTGAGAGGAGACAGAAAAAGAATAATTTTGAAATACACAAGATCACCCTGTTCTTCTTAACAAGGGCTACCCTAAAGAGAAAATATTTAACACACAATAAACTGAGGTTTTACCAGAGCCTAACTGATCTGGAAGTAGGGAAATATCCAACTACATCTCCATCAAGCCTTCCATTTGGGAGAAAGGAAGTACACAATTACAGCCCACTCTAGCCATCTTGTCCCACCTAAGATTAGGAAGGCTGAGGAGTACTTGTGAAATTCACAGACTAGGGAGCACAACCTCACTTAAAGACTGAGACTTATCCACACCTTAACACCACACCACACGCTATTTTACTGGAATTCTTTTTACCAGTACATGATGCCTGGCTTTCAAAGAGAAAATTACAAAGCATACTAAAAGACAACATACAGCAAGCATTAGAACCAGATTCACATACTGCAGGGATGTTGGAATTACCAGACAGAGAATTTAAAACAATTATGATTAATATGCTAAAGACCATAAAGGAAAAAAAATAAACAACAAACAAGAAAAGACAGTATAAAGAGAGATAAAAATCTTTGAAAAGAATCAAAAAGAAGTGTTAGAGATCAAAACCACTGTAACAGAAATGATTATTATCTTTGATAGGCTCTCTATCTCTTTAGTAGGCTGGATGGTCATGCCTAAGGAAAGAATCTCTTTGTTTGGGTATATGTCAATAGAAATTTCCAAAACCAAAAAGCAAAGAGAAAAAAAAAAAAAAAGAATCACTGAAAAAAGCTGAATAAAATATTCCAGAACTGTAGGATAACTACAAAAAGTACAACATATACATAATGGAAATACCTGAATGAGAAGAAAGTGATATAGGAAAAGAAGAAAAATATGAAATAGTAAATATGTGAGAATTTCTGCAAATTAATGTCAGATACCAACCCACTGATCCAAGAAGCTCAGAAAACACCAAACAGGATTAAAAAAAAAAAAAAACACTGGGGGTGAGGGGGACACTTTACCCATAGAGCAGCAAAATTCAGAAGTATATCCAACATCTCCTAAGAAACCATGCAAGCAAGGAGAAGATAGAGTGAAGTATTTACTATTAAGAGAAAATAACTCACTAATATAAAAAAAATTCAGAAGTGTATCCAACATCTCCTAAGAAACCAGGCAAGCAAGGAGAAGATAGAGTGAAGTATTTACTGTTGAGAGAAAATAACTCACTAATATAAAAATCTATGCCCTGTGAAATTATCCTTTAAAAGTGGATAAGAAATAAAGACTCTTAAACAAACAAAAATTGAGGGAATAGGTTGCCAATATATCTGCTTTGCAAGAAATGTTAAAAGCAGTTTGTTAGAAAGAAAATAATATAGTTCAGGAACTCAGATCTACTTAAAGAAAGGAAAAGCAGTGGGGAAGAAACAAGTGAAGATAAAATAAAAAGCTTTTATTTTTCCTATTTTTAGTTGATAGATAACAGTTTGGTCAAATACTAATGGCAAACTATATTAGATTATCTATGTATATATGTATATTCGTGTATGGATATGTATAAATAAAATGAATGGCAGCAATGATACAAGGAACAAAATGGAAGAATTAGAGATATCCTGTTATTAAAAAATGTTTAAACTACATGTAAAGTAGTATATGTGATTTGAGAGTGGATTTAAGTTAACACAATAATGAGGGCAGCTAATAAAAAAAAGAAAAGAAATACACTGAGATAAGATAGAAAATGAAATCATATACAATGCTCAATTAAACCACAGACAGAAAAGAGTAGAAGGTTAAAACTGGAACAAAAACAAGAGCAATTAAAACAGTAACAAAATATAGTAGATATTAATTCAACTATAGAACTAATCAATTTAAATATCAATGGTCAAAGCACCAACACAAAGACATAGTGGATCAAAGTTACAGTGGATCAAACAGGCCAACTACACGCTGTCTACAGAAATGGTACTTTAAATGTACTGACATATAAATGAAAAGTAAAGTGATGGAGATGAATTCTATCAAACATTTAAACAATCAATTCCAATCCTTCTCAGACTCTTCTAAGAAAAGGAGAGAACATTTCCAAACTCATTTTATGAGATCAGTATTAACCTGATACTAAAACTAGAGGATACTACAAAAAAAATCATAGGCCAGTATCTCTGATGAACACAGATGCAAAAAATTCTCAACAAGACATTAGCAAACCAAATTCGACAATGCATTAAGAGGATCGTACACCATGATGAAGTGGGATTTAGGCCCGGGAAGAAAGGATAGATCAATCTCCACAATTCAGTATATACAATGACACACTACATTAACAAAATGAAAGCTAAAAATCATATCATCATCTTGAGAGCTGCAAAAAAAAAAGCACTGGACAAAATTCAACATCCTATTATGATAACCTGAGTATTTCAACAAATGGTATAGATAGAGCATAACATAATAAAGGCCATATATGACAAACCCACAGTTAACATCATATACAACAGTAAAAACTTAAAGCTTTTCCTCTAAGATTAGGAACAAGACAAGGATGCCCACTCTCACCAGTTTTATTCAACACAGTATTAGAAGTTCAGAGAGCAATTAGGCAAGAAAAAGAAAAATCATCCAAATTGGATAGGAAAAAGTAAAACAGTCACTATTTGCACATAACACTACATAGAGAAAACCCTAGAGACTACCAAAAAAGTCTTAGAATAAAGAAATTCAGTAGAGTTACAAGAAATAAGAGTAATATACAAAAATCTGTTGAGTTCCTATACACTAATAATGAACTATTAGAAAGAGAATTTAAGAAAACAGTCCCATTTACAATTGCACCAAAAAGAATAAAATACCTAGGAATAAATTTAGCCATGGAAGTAAAAAACCTGTACAATGAAATTAATTAATTAATTAGAGACAAATATTTGGAAAGTTATTCCATGCTCATGAACTAGAAGAATTAATACTGCTAAATGTGTATACTACCTAAAACAATCTATATATTCAGTGCAATTTTTATCCAAATTTCAATGCCATTTTTTACAGAAATATAATAAATAATCCTAAATTTGTATAAAACCACAAAAAAACTAAATAGCCAAAGCAATCTTGAGAAAGAACAACAGGCTGGAGGCATTATACTCCCTAATTTCAAACTGTATTACAAAGCTATAGTAATCAAAACAGTGTGGCATTTGCATAAAAAATATAGATAAATGAGGCAGAATAGACACCAGAAGTAAACCCACATAGATGGTCAATTGATTTACAGCATAAGAGCCAAAAATATACAATGGGGAAAGGAGAGCTTCGTCAATAAACAGTGTTGGGAAAACTGGACAGCAACATCCAAAAGAATAAAACTGGACCACTATCTCATACCATACACAAAATTTAGCTCAAAATGGATTACAGACTTGAACTTAAGACCTAAAACTCCTAAAAGAAAACATAGGCAGTAAATTCCTTCACAACAGTCTTGGTAATGATTTTTGTATTTGACACCAAAAGCAAAGGACACAAAAGCAAAAATATATCGAGTAAAAATATATCAAACTAAGAAGCTTCTGCACAGCAAAGAAAACCATCAATAAAATGAAAAAGCAGGCTATTGATTGAAAGACAACACTTGCAAATCATATATGTAATAAGGGGACAATATCCAAAATACATAAAGAACTCACACAACTCAATAGCAAAATAAAATGCAATTTAAAAATGGGCAGTGAATCTAAATACATATTTTGTAAAGAAGACATCCATATGGTCAACATGGTACATGAAGGGATGCTCATTACCTCTAACCATCAGGGAAATACAAATCAAAACCACAAGGAAATATCACTTCATACCTGTTAGAATGGCTCTTATCCAAAGGACAAGAAATAACAAGGGTTGGCAAGGATGTGGAGAAAAGGAAACCCTTATGCACCATTAATGAGAATGTAAATCGGTACAACCACTGCAGAAAACAGTATGGAGGTTCCTCAAAAAACTAAAAATAAAACTACCACATGATCCAACAATTCTACTTCTCAATATTTATCTGAAGACTAGGAAAACACTAACTTAAAAAGATATATTCACCCCACATATTCAATAGGCCAAGATATAGAAGCAGCCTAAGTGCCTACTGACAGATGAATAAAGAAAATGTGGTATATACATAGAATGGAATAGTATTCAGCCATAAGAAAGAATGAAATCCTGTCATTTGCAACAAAGATAGACCCTGAGGGCATTATACCAAGTGAAACAAATCAGACAAAGAAAGAAAAATTCTGGATGATCTCACTTATACGTGGAATTTGAAGACAGAAACAAAAAATCAAGCTCATAAATACAAACATTTGTGGTGCAGAGGCAGGGGTAGGAGTTGGCAAAATAGGACAAGGGGTCAAAAGGTACAAATTTCCAGTTACAAAATAAATAGGTCATGAGGAGGTAATGCACCAAGTGATGCCTTTGGTTAATAATATTGTATTGCATATTTGAAAGTTGTTAAGGGAATACATCTTAAAAGTTCTCAACATATGAGAAACATTTTGTAACTACATATGGTGAGTACATATGTAACTACATAATTAATGACACTATTGTGGGGATCATTTCACAATATATATAAATACTGAGTCATTATGTTCCATATCTGTAGCCAATGTGATATTATGTGTCAATTATACCTCAATTAAAAATGTATAATAAAAATAATAATTGGATAGCAAAAATCATTTAATAGCAAAAAACCCTTAATGTCTTTGACAGTATAATTAACTAAACTATTTAATATCATCAATGGAATACTATAAAAGCATTAAAACTAATATTGTAGAATGGTTAGCAACATGAAAAGCTGTTAATAAATAACAAAGTTATTGTTTTCATTTATATATATTTTTCACTGAGGAGTGTCTGGATAGCTCAGTTGGTTAAGCGTCTGACTCTTGATTTCAGTTCAGGTCATGATCTTAACAGTTCATGAGACTGAACCCCACATCAGGCTCTGTGCTGACAGCATGGAGCCTGCCTGAGATTCTGTTTCTCTCTTTGCCCCTCCCCTGCTCACACACACACACATATACCCTCCGTCTCTGTCTCTCTGTCTGTCTCTCTCTCTCTCTCAAAATAAATAAATAAACATTTAAAAAATATTTTTTACTGAATTGTACAGTTTAAAGGGGTGAGATTACAGTATGTGAATTAAAAATATTCTTCTGTGGCACACATTTAAAAAAGTAAAAAAAAAAGTTAAATGATGGCAAAATGTATACCATGCTAACACGAATCAAAAGAAAGCTGGGGAAGATATAATAGTTCAGATAGAGCAGATTTCAGAGCAAGGAAAATTATCAGGGATAAAATGGAGGTATTACATATTGATAGATTCTGTAAGAAGACATAACAATCTTAATGGGCATGTGCCTAAACACAGCACTAAATCACCTGAGGGAGGCAAAACTGAGAGAACTTAAAAGGAGACACAGATGAATTCACTATTAGATTTGGAAACTTCATTGAACAGATAGCTTGAGCAGGCAGAAAATCTGTAAGGACATAGCTGAAGTCCACAACACCATTAGTCAACTAGATAATTGCCACCTATCTACTACTTCATCCAACAGCGGAAGATTCTCAAACTCAAGCTCAAGCTCACATGGAATATTTGCCAAGACAGACCACAATCTGGGCCATAAAACATACCTTCACAAATCTAAAAGAACAGAAATCAGGGCACCTGGGTGGCTCAGTCAGTTGAGCGTCCGACTTTGGCTCAGGTCATGATCTCGCAGTTCGTGAGTTTGAGCCCCACATCGGGCTCTGTGCTGACAGCTCAGAGCCTGGAGCCTGCTTTGGATTCTCTGGAGCTTGTTTTGGATTCTGTGTGTCCCTCTCTCTCTGCCCCTCTCCTACTCATGCTCTGTCTCTCTCTCAGAAATATATAAAAAAATTTTTTTTAATTTAAAAAATAATAAAATAAATAAATAAAAGAATAGAAAGCATACAATGTCTGTTTCAGACCACAGTGGAATTAAACTAGATATCAATAAAAGAAAGATAGCTTGAAAATATCAAAATACATGGAGATTAAATAACATATTTCTAAATAATATACAGCTCAAAGAGAAATTTAAAAATATTTTGAACTAAATGACAATACACCTTATCGAAATTTGTGGGATGCAGTCAGAGCACCCGGGTGGCTCAGTCAGTTAAGCATCAGACTCCTGATTTCAGCTCAGGTCATGATCTCACAGTTCCAAGGGTTCCAGTCTTGGTGTCAGGCTCTGCACTGGCAGCACAGAGCCTCTTGGGATTCTCTCCCTCTCTCTTTGCCCTTCCCCCACTTGTGCTCTCTATCTAACTCAAAATAAACTTCATTTTTGGTTTTTTTAATGTTTATTTATTTTTGAGAGACAGCACAAGCGGGAGAGGGGCAGAGAGAGAGGGAGACACAGAATCTAAAGCAGGCTCCAGGCTCTGAGCTCTCAGCACAGAACCCAATTCACGGCTCGAACCCACCAACAATGAGATCATGACCCGAGCTGAAGTTGGACACTTAACTGACTGAACCATCCAGGTGCACCAAAAAATTAACTTTAAAAAAAATGTGGGGGTGCCTGGGTGGCTCAGTCAGTTAAGCATCTGACTTCAGCTCAGGTCATGATCTTAGGGTTCCTGAGTTCGAGCCCGGCGTCAGGCTCTGTGCTAGCAGCTCAGAGCCTGGAGCCTGCTTTGGATTCTGTGTCTGCCTCTCTCTCTGCCCCTCCCCCATTCACACTTTCTCTCTCAAAAATAAATAAACATTGAAAAAAAAATTTTTTAATTATAAAAAAAAAATTGTGCGATGCAGTGAAAACTGTGCTTAGAGTGTAATTCATAGCATTGAATTCACGTATTAGAAAAGAAGATCTAAAATCAGTAATTTAAGTTTCCACCTTGGGAAACTAGATCAAGAATAACAAATTAAATTTAAAGTAAGCAAAGGAAAAATAAATCAGTAATAAATATATTTTTAATAAGTACATTTGCAAAAAAGTATAATCTTTGATTATATTTTCAAATATTTGGGGATGGGACCATTTTGTCATTATCTTATCCTATAAGTCTCAATAAATATAAATTCTAAAAAAATTTTCTATAAATTCTAGAAATGTTAACTTTAACCAGATAATATGAAGGGTCTTTTATAATGAAAACAACCAACTTTTTACTTATTTTTCAAATCTTAAGTGAGAGGAGAAAAAAAAGTCTCCAAACACTCTGTGCTTTCTTTTATCGTATAGTAAGAAATATTACTACAAAGTATCTCTCTTCCATATCTGTCAGGTCATTCAGAGTCAATGAAATGCTTAAATGAATCTCATGCCAGGTGCCTACAAATATATTTTTGGTTCCTATTTACTGATCTTTGTTTTATACAGGTTAATTTTTAAATCATTCTCAACTGATTTTTTAGTTGGGAATATGAATTCTAAAATAATCTTAAAATCAGTCTTTCTCATATACTAGAATCATTTGTAAATGTGTCCTCTATTGCATCAATATTCATCTCTATTAGTAGTACTTATTTCCCAACATACAAACAACCTTAATATTAAAAAACATTTCAGAGTAGAACATTATTATATGAGATCAAGTTATTGTTCTCCAAAGGAAAGATTAATCTATGGTTAGTAAGTTATAGGATTAAATGTAGAACATTATTTTTTCATTTTTTTAAGAGCTATCATTTGTTAAAAGTATTTTTCAGTTATTCAAACTATTTAGTCTGTCACATAGCCCAATCAGTGTGAAGAAGTGAGGATTCTTATGCAACATTTAATTTTATTTATTACTGATTGCACACAGTATAACTAGAATAACACAAATTCCCAGGCCTGATTAGATACCTCTTAAATTTTATCTCTGCAACGATGGACCCAGATAATTACACTACCTACCAAGGAAAACTGAAAACCACTGCAATTGAGAACTCCTCTTATACCTACTTAAAAGTCTATGTACCAAGTGCTGCCAATTTTAAATATGACAATTAAAGATGAATACAGGCACTTTTGTTCCTTTTAATATTTTGATAATTTTGCAATTACTTTGTAAAATGCACATATAAATGTGTATATCAACAAGTTAAAATAATAATATAATGTTCAAAGGCAACACATTACAGAAATAACACATAAGTACAGCAACACATTACAGAAAGCATCAGAACTACAATTACAGTTTCAAAGATGTCCTGTAGTTAAAAACAAATCAGGATCATTAACAGTAAGCCTAGTTTGTGTGGACAAAAGTACTAATTTTAAAGTTATTATACATTTTTAATCACACTATAAAAACTATGTCTTTATGAAATATAATGCACATCAATTATAAGTCTCATCTTAATTCCCAACTTTTCCATTTAAAAACATCGGGAGCAGGGGCGCCTGGGTGGCGCAGTCGGTTAAGCGTCCGACTTCAGCCAGGTCACGATCTCGCGGTCCGTGAGTTCGAGCCCCGCGTCAGGCTCTGGGCTAATGGCTCAGAGCCTGGAGCCTGTTTCCGATTCTGTGTCTCCCTCTCTCTCTCTGCCCCTCCCCCGTTCATGCTCTGTCTCTCTCTGTCCCAAAAATAAATAAACGTTGAAAAAAAATTTAAAAAAAAATAAAAACATCGGGAGCAAATAATTGCAGGGTAACTATATGAAGTTATAATTAATGAACATCTAAATTAAATACTGGAAAGTAAAAACTCTTTATTTTGTATGTTTATTTCCTTTTCAAATGGATATTTGATAAATATTTTAAAGAAATTTTCTTTTTTATTTTATTTATTTTATTTTTAGCGTTTATTTATTTTTGAGATAGGGAGAGACAGAGCATGAACGGGGGAGGGTCAGAAAGAGAGGGAGACACAGAATCTGAAACACGCTCCAGGCTCCGAGCTGTGAGCACAGAGCCTGACGTGGGGCTCGAACTCACAGACCGCGAGATCATGACCTGAGCCGAAGTCGGCCGCTTAACCGACTGAGCCACCCAGGCGCCCCTTAAAGAAATTTTCAAACACAATGTTTTCTGTGTCAGTGACCTATAGGCATTACACTTAGTCACTGGAATTTTAGATGCTAGGTATACAAATATATTATTATTTTAAATAAAAAGTATATTAAAACATATAATATAACATCATAACCTGATGATCAGGTTTGTTACAGTACCTTATTTTGTAAGCGTTATGACATTATTAACTAAGTTGAATTCTGGACACTAGACTCCAGAATTATCACAAAATTTGCAAGTAAAATAAAATCACAAAAAAAGGGCGGGGGCACCTGGGTGGCTCAGTTCGTTAAGTGTCTGACTTCAGGTCAGATCATGATCTCACAGTTTGTGAATTCCACCCTCAACTCCCCCATCGGGCTTTGTGCTGACAGCTCAGAGCCTGAAGCCCACTTCAAATTCTGTGTGCCTGTCACTCTCTCTCTCTGCCCCTCCCCTGCTCATGCTCTGTCTGTCTCTCAAAAATAAATAAACATTTAAAAATTTTTTTTTAATTTTTTAAAGGGGGAAATAATGATTTTTTTCAAAAATCTAACTATAAGAAATATAACTAGTAATATTTTATATCTATTGTGGTTGTAAACTATTTTTAGTTTAGAATGTCTATAATATATTTAAGCCCATCAAAAATATAGCAATTATATTTTAAACATACTTTTTTTTTTTTTTAATTTTTTTTTCCACGTTTATTTATTTTTGGGACAGAGAGAGACAGAGCATGAACGGGGGAGGGGCAGAGAGAGAGGGAGACACAGAATAGGAAACAGGCTCCAGGCTCTGAGCCATCAGCCCAGAGCCCGACGCGGGGCTCAAACTCACGGACCGTGAGATCGTGACCTGGCTGAAGTCGGACGCTTAACCGACTGCGCCACCCAGGCGCCCTTAAAAATACTTTTATTTGGCCAAATAGTTCATGGAGACAATACGGCTTTGATGAAGACTTGCCATGAGTTTACTTCACACACAAAATGTAGTCTGAAAATTAAGAAGAGATTCTAGTAGAACAGTCAGAATATTACTAATCTCCTGGCAAATGAAAATGGAATCCAGTTGGTTTGTAAGTTTATATAAAAAAACACTGATTCCTTAAAACATTATATTTTTGTGGTAAATTCCACATTTCAAATGACATAAAAAATTATTTGGAACAATGAATCTAAGATGCACTTGGAATCAAGACATCTTATTTTCTGTCCATTAAATGTATTTGCTTTCTAAAATTTAGAAGGCTGTATATTTCTGTTCAAAATTTTTAAAAAAGCTTTTGTGAAAACACCAATTTTCAACTTTTAATTTGATTCCAGAATTGCATACTGTAGAACTATAAGCCTTTAAATACCAAAAGGTGATGAACCAGAAGATGAATATAAAACAATAAAAACTAATTTAAAAATCTAGAAAAACATCTGCATAGAAAACATTTCCTAAGAAATTACATAAGCAAGAATGGAATGGAGTAAAATATTTAAAGTACTGAGAGAAAAATAAAAGCAAAGAATAAAGATTCCTCACTTATAAAAATCAGGTTCTTTACAATCATGTTAATGTCTGTATTTATTTAAAATGTTGTATTATTTAAAATGCGTATTTAATTAAATATATAACTCAGTATTATTTCTCTAGCACCCTGATCCTATCTTAATCAAATGTCCAAATAGCCTCTGACAATTTCTTCTTTTTCTTTTCATTTTATTTAAATTCAAGTTAGTTAACATACAGGGTAATGGTTTCAGGAGTAGAATTTAGGGATTCATCACTTGCATATAACACCTAGTGCTCATCCCAACAAGTGCCCTCCTTAATGCCCATCACCCATTTAGCCTATGCCCCACCAAATACCCCTCCAGCAACCCTCAGTTTGTTCTCTTAAGATTCTGTTAATCAAGAATGTAATAAATTCAACATAAAGCAAAGAAAAATATTCTTGTAAGACACAGAATATTTGCTACTTAGATTACACAGAAGGTCAAGAAAGAAAAATCTTTTCTATAGTAGGCAAAGGAATGAACCAGTAAGTACAGAAAGTCAGCCCATCAAGACAATACAAGTGTTACTACAATTTTAGTACATTTCATCACCTCTTTTCAAACCCAAGTACTATAAACCATGGCAAGTAAAGTTTACTTCCAAATTTGCTTTTATTTTTCTTTTTCTAACACAGCAAGTTTGAGGGTATCCATGAGATCAAAATAATTTTTATATTAAGATGTTATTTCTCTTAACATTTTTACTCATGCTCATCATTATTCTAATCAAGTGAGTCGGTAAGTAATTATTCAAAAATTTCTCAATTTCAACTTCCAACATATAAATACTGATAGTTATAATCCACATAAAAGTTCTTTGGAGTCCTCAATAAGTCTCAAGATTGTACAAGGGTTCTGAAAAGGAGCAAAAAGATGGGAAAAAAAGGCCTGAGAAACACTATTGTATATATTTTTTACAGTGTACATGTATATATAAAACCACTGCTATAAGACAAAACTACTTTCTCTTTGGAACACCAAAGCATGTAGACAGTGGTATTAGTCTGTCCCTATTACTTAGTGTAATCTCCACCATTCATGTTGTGACTTTTAATCAAAGTAACTTCTATTTCTTTTTTGTTGTTCATATCACATTTGTTTTTTTCTTGAAAAGAAATAATTAAACTGTGTTTATTTGTCAGTGGCAAATAAAGAAGAAAGAAAGAAAGAAAGAAAGAAAGAAAGAAAGAAAGAAAGAAAGAATGAATTCGGAGGAAAAAAAAAACCCACTGACCTAGAATTCTGCACGCTATGAAATTATCTTTCAAAAATAAGGAGAAATAAAAGACTTTCACAGGGAAACAAACATTGAGGAGATTCGTTGCCAGTAGACCTACCTTACAAGAAATGTTAAAAGAAGTTCTTTAGAGAAAAGGAATGTAATTTGTTCAGAATCTCAGATCTACAGAAAGCAAGGAAGAACACTGGGAAAGAAATAAGTGTATATAAAATAAAAATATTTTATTTTTCTTATTCCTAACTGATCTAACAGATAAAAGTTTTTCAAAATACTAGTAGCAAACTGGTAGTATATATGTGAATGCTTATATATAAGTGAAATTAAAAGCAGCAATGAGGGGCACCTGGTTGGCTCAGTCTGTTAATCATCCGACTTCAGCTCAGGTCATGATTTCAAGGCTCACGGGTTGGAGACTTGCATCGGGCTCTGTGCTGACAGCTCACAGCCTGGAGCGTACTTCAGATTCTGTGTCTCCATCTCTCTCTGCCTCTCCCCCTCTCCCCACTCAAATAGACATTTTTTTTAAAAGCAACAATTATATAAGAGACAGAAGGAATTGGGTTTATCTTCTAATAATAAGGTACTTAACACTAGGTGGGAAGGGGTATAGTGTTATTTGAAAATGGAACTGAATTAGTTATAAATGTGTATTGCAAACTTTAGGGTAACCACTAAAAATGGTAAAATAAGAACTATAATCAATATGCTGTGAAAGAAGAGAAAATGAAATCATATGTAGTGTTCATTTAAAACCAAAAAAACAGGGGCGCCTGGGTGGCTTAGTCGGTTGAGCGGCCAACTTCGGCTCAGGTCATGATCTCGCGGTCTGTGAGTTCGAGTCCCGCGTCGGGCTCTGTGTTGACAGCTCAGAGCCTGGAGCCTGTTTCAGATTCTGTGTCTCCCTCTCTCTGACCCTCCCCCATTCATGCTCTGTCTCTGTCTCAAAAATAAATAAACGTTAAAAAAAATTATAAAAAAAAAAACCAAAAAAGCATGAAAAGTGAAATACAAAAGATAAAAAACAAAGAATAATGGCAACAAATAGAAAATAGCAATGGATATTGCATATATTAATCCAAATATATCAATAATCATTATGAATGTCAAGGGTCCAAATGAACCAATTAAAAGAGACTGTCAAATGAGATTAAAAAAAAAAAAAGACCCAACTATATGTTGTCCACAAAAAACCCAAATGAAAGGTAAAGACATATAAAGTAATAAAGATCTATCATGCTGACACAAATCAAAAGAAAGCAGGAGTAGCTATGTTAACTTCAAACAGAACAGTCTTCAAAGCAGGGAAAGTTATCAGGATAAAGACAGACATTACATAATAATAATGAGGTCATTTCTCCAAAAAGACATAGCAACTGATAAAGTTTATACACCTAACAAAAGTGAAGCAAAACTGATAGAACTTCAAGAAACAGATGAATGCACTATCACAGTTGCAGACTTCAACTCTGCTATCAGAAATGGACAGATCTAGCAGACAGAAAATCAGTAAGAACATAGTTACACACAACAACACCATCAATCAACTGGATATAGTTGACAACTACAGACTACTTCATCCAACAACAGCTGAATGTATATTCATCAAAAGCTCACATAAACATTACCAAGAGAGGCCACATATTGAGCCTCAAATACAACTTCAGAAACTTAAAAGAATAGAAATCATACAGTATCTACCCAGATCACAATGGAATTCAACTACATATCAATAACAGAAATATAGCTGGAAAAAACAAAATATGTGGAGATTAAATAACACATTTCTAAATAACACATGGGCCAAAGAATATCTCAAGAGAAATTTTAAAATATTTTAAACTAAATGAAAATAAAAATACAACTTATCAAAATTTGTGGGATGTCACAAAAGAAGTGCTTAGAGGGAAATTTATAGCACTGAATGCATACATCACAAAAGAAGAAAAATCTAAAAGCAATAATCTAAACTTCACCTTAGAAAACTAGAAGAAAAAAAAGAGAGAGCAAATTAAATCCAAAGTAAGCGTAAGAAAATTAATAAAAATTACAGGAGAAATCAATGAAATTGAAAATAGAAAATCAACAGAGATAATCCATAAAACCAAAGCCTGCTCTTTGGAAAGATCAATAGTATTAACAAGCCACTAGCCAGGCAAAGAAAAAAAAGAGAACACAAATTATTAGTATCAGAAATTAAAGTAAGGACAATACTACAGATCCCATGGACAACAGAGGTATAATAAATTAATACTATGAATAGCTCCATGTGCAGAACTTGATATCCTACCTTAAATGAACCAATTCCTTGAAAGACACAATCTGCCAAGACTCACACAAGAATAAATAATCTGAATAGGCATATATTTATGAAAGAAATTGAACCAATAATTAATAACTTTTCAAAACAGATAGCCTCAGGCCCAGATGAGATCTTTGAGGAATGCTACCAAAATTTAAGGAAGAAATTATACTAATTCCCTAAAATCTCCTTCAGAGAATAGAAGCAAAGCCTAACTCATTCTATGAGGCCAGCATTATCCAAACCCTATGGCCAAAGACATTACAAAAATGGAAAACTACAGATCAATATTTCTCATGAAAACAGATGCAAAATTCCTGGAAAAAAAATTAGTAAATTGAACAATGTATACAAAGAATCTACCAAGTGGGATTTTTCCGAGGTATGCAAGTCTGGTTCAACATTCAAAAACCAATTAATGTAATCTGTCACATTAACAAGCCAAAAAAAAAGAAAACCACATGACCATTTCAATAAATGCAGAAAAATCATTTATTCAAATCCAACTCTATTCTTGAGAAAAAATTTCAGTAATCTAGGAATAGAGGACAACTTCCTCAACTTGATAAAATATCTATAAAAATTCTACAGCTAATCATACTCAATGGAAAGAAATTTGCCTTCCCAATAAGATCAGGTCCAAGCAGGAATGTTCCATCTCATCACTGCCTTTCAATATCATACTGGAAGTCTTAGCTAATTCAATAAAACATGGAAAGGAAAATAAAGATATACAGATTAGGAATGAAGAAATAAAATTGTGTTTGTTCACACATGACATGATCATTTTCTATATATAAAATCAAAAAGAATCGACAAAAAGAAAGAAAGAAATTAAGAAAAGAAAAAAAAACCTGGAACTAATAAGTGATTATAATAAGATTGTAGATACAAGGTAAATACACAAAAGCCAATCACTTTCCTTTATACCAGTAATGCACAAGTTAAAAACACAGTACTATTTACATTAACACCCCTCAAAATGAAATATTTAGGTATACATGTAATAAAATATGTACAAGAGGAAAACAAACAGTTGATGAGCAAAATCAAAGAACTAAATAAATGGAGAGAGATTTCATGTGCATCGACAGCCTTAATAGGAAGACTCAATATTGAGATGTCATTTCTTCCCAGTTTGATCTATAGATTAAATGCAGTCCCATCCAAAATCTCAGCATATTATTTTATCAATATCAACACACTGATTGTAAAATTTACACAAAGAGGCAAAAACCTACAATATCTAACACACTATTCAAGAACAAAGTTGAAGGAATGATGCTACCAGACTTCAAGACCTACTATAAAGCAATAGTAGTCAAAAACAATGTAGTGTTGTCAAAACAAAAGAAATTAGACCAATGGAATATAATAGAGTCTGGAAATAGAAATATAGTGAACTGATCTCTGACAAAGAAGCAAAGACAATACAATGGAGCTTCAACAAATGGTGCTGAAACAGTTGGACATCCACATGCAAAAAAAAAAAAATGAATGTAGACACAGACTTTACACATTCAGAAAAATTAATTTAAAATAGATCTATGACAACACAAAACTATAAACTTCCTAGAAGATAACCTAGAAGAAAATCTAAATCACCTTAGGTATAATAATGACCTTTTAGATACACCACCAAAATCATAATCCATGAAAGAAATATTTTATAACCTATACTTCATTAAAATTAAAGGCATAGAGAGATAAAAAACAAGAAACAGACTCTAAGAGAACAAACTGATGGTTACCAGAGGGAGGTGGGCGGGGAGATGGTTGAAGTAGGTGATGGGGATTAAAGAGTACACTTAGACCAATGAGCATTGAGTAATGTAGAGAATTGTTGAGTCCCTACATTGTACACCTGAGACCAATATAACACTGTATGTTAACCATACTGGAATTAAAGTTAAAAACTTAATGAAAAATTATTTCCTTTAAATAAAAAAATTAATTAAAGACATAATTTGCAAACGGTAATGTCAAATGAATAAGAAAACAAGCTACACAATGGGAGAAAATATTTGCAAACGATACATCTGATAAAGGATTTTTATTTAAAATATATAAAGAACACTTAAAACTAAACAATAAGGGAAATAAACAACCAGATTTTAAAAATGGCCAAAGACCTTAATAGATACTTTACCAAAAAAGATATACAGATGTCAAATAAGTACATGAAAGCTGTTCCTCCTCAAATGTCATCAGGGAAATGCATATTAAAACAACAATGAAATAACATTACACACCTATTAGAATGGCCAAAACCTGAACACTGACACCACAAACTGCTGGCAAGGATGTGTAGCAACAGAAACTGTCATTCATTGCTGGTAGGAATGCAAAACAGTATAGCAACTTTGGAAGACAGTTTGGCCGTATCTTATAAGACTAAATATACTCTTATCATAAGATCCAGTAATTGCACTTCTTGGTATTTATCTTTTGCCATATGAATGTTCATAACAGCTTTATTCACAATTGCAAAAATTTGGGAGCAACCAAGACGTCCTTCAGTAGTTGAAAGGATAAAGTGTGGCACATCCAGATAATGGACTATTACTCAGCACCAAAAAGAAATGGTTTTCAAGAATGAAAAGACATAGTGTACCTTAAATGCACACTACTAAGTGAAAGACATCAGTATGAAAAGGCTATGTAGTATAGGATTACAACTATATGGCATTATGGAAAAAGCAGAACCATGGAGACAGTAAAAAGATTAATGGTGGCAGAGTTCACAGGGTGGATGAATAGGCAGAACACAGATTTTTAGACAGTGAAACAATTCTGAATATTATAATGATGAACACATGTCATCATACTTTGTCCAAACCCATAGAATATACACCAAGAGTGAAATGTAAGGTAAATTATGGACTTTGGGTGATTATGACATGTCAATATAAATTCATCAACTGTAACAAATGTACCATTCTGGTGGGGGATGTTAATGACAGGGTAGGCTATGCACATGTGAATTATGTGGGAGTATATTGGAAATCTCTGAATTTTCTTCTCAATATTTCTGTGAAACTAAAACTGCTCTAAAAAATAAAGTCTTAAAAAAATAATAAAGGAGGATGTGAAATAGAAGTTTGGGGGATAAAATTTTTCCTTGGTCCTCCAGAAAGGTGAGAAACGTGAGGGTTCCTTCAACAGGATACAGTGGGAAAAAATACTTTATTTGGCTAGAACACGCTAGCCAAATAAAGAAATTCAAATAAATGGAAGAGTAAAAAGATATTTTTGCTTATACTGCATGTCAGAAAGAGTAGGAGGAGGAACAGTGGTTGTGCAGAGAGATGAAACACAAGGAATGGAAAAGATCAGAGCCCTAGCATGAACTGATCAAACCATGCACCAAGAGAATCGTGGTGCACAATCTAGAACCCTCTTCATTTAGTTTCAGTTTCTTCTTGTGAAGGAAAAAAAAAATGTTTGGAAACAAAATTAATATTCTTCTCTACAACTTCCACACAACAGTCATAGTTATGCCCATAGTATTAGGAACAACCTGACTGGAATTAACTCTAAACAAGCATAAGCATCTTATTGGGGTGACAGCTGCACAGCTCAGTAAACTTACTAAAAATCATTAAATTGTTCACTTACAACAGGTTAAGTTAATGTCATATAAATTATGCCTCAGTAAAGTTCTTTTAAAAATCTATCTCACTCTTCTTTACGGTACTTCTTCAGATACTCTCTACTCTCCTCCCACACAAAAAAAGCCCAAATGTCTCCACAAAATACCATTTTTCAACTATTATATAGTTCAGTTTGTCTGACATCCCTTTCAAATGTGGAATCCATGATTAAATATGTCATTTCCAATGTGTTTTACTTATAAAGAATTAATGGGTTTACTACTTAGCTGTGTTAGCATATTTTATTGTGGTTACCGTACCTTATGACTATTTAAACAACCATATCACACTGTTTGATTATATTAAACATAAACTTAAATCCCTAGATGTTTTTACCCCCCAAAATCTACTTCCAACGAAATTACTCCCACTAATATGGTATTCAATATTTTTTCATTTTTACTTAAAAATTAATATTAATGAACAGTTGAGAAAAAAAAAGAGGGAAGAACAAAAACCATAGTTGATAAGGTGGTATATTTACTTCCAACACATTTTATATGAATAATGTAATCATATCAGGAAAAAATAATATTGATTTCTATGGCCATCCTTTCCAGGTCCCAAGAATGCTGTATTTAATACTCTATGTAATACAGTCTATTACATCAGCCTGTTCTAGTCCCTTCACACTTCTCACTATCCAAAATTTTCTTATTTGGTCACATTTTCATTGTTTACCTTGTTACTATGTACAATCCTTGAACTTCACCTTTCTTCCCCTAGGATCTCATCTAGTTCAGTAGTTTAAAATTAATTCCATTAACTCTAACCCAACCTTATAGTTATCCCTCTGGAGAGGTCTGTGAACTGCAGAATCACAGGCACATAGCCTCACACTGTCTCTAACTCTGAGGACTCAAAAAATTCTCTCTCCAGCCCAGACCTCTCTTATGAACCCTGGACTCATATGTGTAATGCCTACAGACACATACACACACAAACTTTCATTATGTATGTGTGACATACACATATATCTATATATTCTACATGTCTAAAAGCAAACTCTGGACTCTCCCCACTACTCCACCAACACTCCCCATCCGCAGTCTTTCCCATCTCAACTGATAGCAGTTCTATCCTTGAGGTGGTCAGTCTTGACCCCTCTCATTCTCTAACATTCCACAACCATATCATTAGCAAATTGTATTGGTTGTGCCTTCAAAAATATGTCCAGAATGTAATCAATTTCTCAGCATCCCCACTGTTACCATCGTTGCCAAGCCTTCACCAACTCTATCCTTGCCCTACCCTCCACTATAGTCTATTTTCACATTTCTGAGAGATCTTTTTAGACATAAGGCAAGTCACATAAAAACTCTGCAATGGCTTCGTTGTACACAGTATAAAACAAAATCCCTTCTTTAGGGGTTTTTCACCTCTCTGATCTTTATCACTCACTCCCTTTTGTTCACTCTCACCTCACTCAAGTCGTATCATATAAATGTTCTTAATGTTTTGTTTTTATTAACAACACAAAACTTCTAAATGGCGAAACTATGAAAGAGTAATCTCCATTTTTACTGAAATGTACCTTAAGTACAGAATTAAATGCAGAGCTAAGTCTTTAGAAAAAAAAAAAAAACTAAGTTAAGTTCATGGCAAGAACTTATAGGGCCTTGAATGCCCACCTGTGTTACTGATGCAGGCTTTAGGAAGACAGGTTTCTGAAATAAATCAAACTGCATGATGTGGTAGATGAGTTCTGGGTTTGGGATTCAAGTAGCGTGCTTAAATCTCCTCTTCTACTGATCGTGAGCCCTTGACTATTAGCCTCTCTGTTTCTTTCTTTTTTTTTTTTAATTTTTTTTTCAACATTTATTTATTTTTGGGACAGAGAGAGACAGAGCATGAACGGGGGAGGGGCAGAGAGAGAGGGAGACACAGAATCGGAAACAGGCTCCAGGCTCTGAGCCATCAGCCCAGAGCCCGACGCGGGGCTCGAACTCACGGACCGCGAGATCGTGACCTGGCTAAAGTCGGACGCTTAACCGACTGCGCCACCCAAGCGTCCCGACTCTCTGTTTCTTAAAATTGTTGTATGTAAGCATGAATAGGTTCATCTGTAAAACTCATTATAAACTTGTGCTTTACAAAAGAAATACTTATAGGTATCTACCAAAATGCATCTAATAAGTCTGACTTATTCCCAGTAATGTTATTTAAAGTTCTGGATCAATCCGCATACACAACAGAATGACAGCTGAAGCAACCAAAACCACGAATGTTAAGAGACCTGTTGCAGACTGAATTTTATACAATGGACAAAAGCCTATGAAGTGAACTCAAAACTGAGAGGGGTGGAGAGGCTCACTTACTAAGAAACACAAGGGCAAAGAAGCCACAAACCTAAGGTTCCTTAAGAGAATATAGATCTTGAATGTTGAGACTGTACATCTGGATCTGGATTTGGTGCAGACTGTTTCAGATAACAACCCTGAGGGAGGAATTAACTATAAAAATGTCTTTGGGAACTGCTCCCGGCTAAAACAAATCTGAAACAAATCACGAGTTGAAAGGACGAACCACCTTTCGAGGGAAAGCTGGAAGCTAGGTTGTACTTTTGTCTTCTCAGCGGGTCAGTTCTAGCAATTTTATCACTCAACCCGAATAACTCACCGGGTCAACAGGGCTGCAAAGCCTTATGAGTTGGGAACAAGAGGCCCAGACCCGACACAGTCCGACAAATCACTAGGCGGCCATCTGCTCCAGAGACCGTTGCTAGGGAAACACGGCAAGGCTCTGCACTCTGACCCTCAGGATTTTCTCCCGGCAGGCCACCGCTCTGGGGGCGTGGTTACGTGAGTGACGCACGTAAGGGGCGGAACAGAGGCAAACCGGACCTAGGAACGGGTTACATTCTGAGGCGCATGCGTGCTGCGCCTGCCGGAGGATATCTGGAAGGCTTCAGCTGGTCTCGGGGAAAGTTTTGCTATGGCTGCTGCAAACGCGCTCTTAGGCGTAGCTCTGCGAGAAGCCACCCAGCGAAAATTGCAGAGGTTTTCAGAACTGAGAGGTAGCAAAGGGGGAACCCCAGCTTTCCCCGGCAGTGGACAGGGAGGGAACTTTACGTGCCGGGAAATTTGCTGGACTATCACTTCCGGTCTGCTCACCTTCGGCTTTATAGCTAATAACTCCGCTTGATTTTTTTATTCTTCTCTCACTGCCCTTTCTTTGCGTCATGTTGTTACTTTATTTTTTTTTACTTTATTCTTAGTAACATGTATATATATAAAACAAAGGAGAAGAAAGAAAATTATTCTGACTAGTGAGGCTATCAATCCAAGTTACACATTTGGTTAGCCTATTAACAAAAGTTACTTTAGATAAATCTAAACTGTCTAAAGCTCAGTATTTGACCATTACAAATATTATTTTAGCCTTCTCCAATCCCCTTGCCTACTTCACCAATTTGTTGCATGCTATGAATGCATACTGAGTAAAAAACAAGACATGGAAGAATTATGGGTCAAAATTTAAAAGGGGAAATTTGTATCAAATAAAATTTTTTAAAGACTGTGCTATTTGTCATTCCTTATACAACTATCTAATAAAATTAGTCATTTTTGGTGAAGTTTCTGCATTAAAAATATAAATAAAAAGATATTTAGGAATAATAGATTCTGGCTGACAAAAACTGTTAACTAATTAAAGTCTTTATTCATCTTTTTTTTTTTACCAACAAAGAGCGTCAGTTTAGCCTGTTTTTAAATGAGTGCATCAGGGACTTGGGAACTTTTCTGTTATGCAGAATTTAAGGTTATACTTCAAAGCCTTTGTAAACTTGCATGGCTCATCTTCAGGTAATAAAAAATAAAGTACCTGAATTTATAAACAGTAACATTGTAGGAATAGATCCTTGGGTTGAATCTTACTCCGCCAACAAACACTAAGTGGTCCTAATATGTGAAAATTGCTTTTCACAGCTGGAGATTCATTTATTCATTTTTTTTTAAGTTTTATTTATTTGGGGAAGAGAGCACGAGCAGGGGAGGGGCAGAAAGAGAGGGAGAGAGAGAATCCCAAACAGGCCCCGCATTGACAGTATACAGCCTGACTGGGGGTTGATCCCATGAACCTTGAGATCATGACCTGAGCCGAGATAAAGAATCTGAGGCATAGCTGACTGAGCCATCTAAGCACCCCCGTTTATTCTTTTTGTCTCCTCTTCTTATTTAAGAATTGAGGTAATTTTTAGCAAGGCAAGAATACTTCTCTTAATCAAGAAACATAGCAACTTTCAGAATATTTAAATAAATGGACTGTAGACCATGAAAGGAGCAAGTAATCTAAAAGAGGGGAAAATGCAAAATTTGTGAACAATCTTCAGTAGAAATAGTTTGAATCAAACTAGCTAGCCACTAATTATTCCGTAATTCTGAAAAGAAGTTAAGTGTATGAAGATAATTTTTCATTTTTCTTTCTAATAGGCAAATTTGTAATAGCTAGAGATTTCTGATACTCATTTCCTTGCTTTTTCACACAGGCAAACCTGTGGCAGCTGGAGAATTCTGGGACATTGTTGCAATAACAGCAGCTGATGAAAAACAGGAACTTGCTTATAAGCAACAGCTCTCAGAAAAGCTGAAAAAAAAGGAGTTACCCCTTGGAGTCCAATATCATGTTTTTGTTGACCCTGCTGGAGCCAAAATAGGTATGCTATATATAATCAGATTTATATCATAGGTTCTGAACAGAATGATTGCTGAAGAAAAGCTTTCCTATGGCTCACAGTTGATGAGCCCTATATCTTTCTACCCATAGTCTTCCCAGGCTTTAAAAATTTAATGTAAATTTACTATTTTTTAAGAAAAAGGCATAGTAACTGTTTACACATTGTGACTTACCATGAAAAACTTGCAGAATGTTATTAAGAAAAGAATATTATTTGTTTTAATAAAATTAAAACAATTTATTTTAATAAAATTTTAAAATTAATGTTAAATATTCTTTTGGACTTTATCAGTAGGGTTCTTAAGGTCCCTCCTAACTCCATAGTTTGTTCAGAGATTTACATGAAGGTTGCAAATCACTACTATATACACACACATATATATATACACACATATATGTGTGTATATACACATAAGGTATAGCTGACTTAAACTGGGTTTTGAAAGTAGTATCTATGATACTTAGGCCAGTATATATATATGTGTATATATATATACACACACACACACACACACACACATATATATATACACACACATATGTATACACACACACATATATATGTGTATACACATGTGTGTGTGTGTGTGTGTGTGTATATATATATATATATATATATATATATATGATATAATGGCCTAATATCATAGATACTACTTTCAAAACCCAGTTTAAGTCAGCTATGCCTTTTGACCTTCATTGTAAGAAAATATGTGCTATTTTTCTGGAGGCTATTTTCCATGTGATACTTAAAACTAAAGCCCCTGATACCATATGGGATATTTATATCTGATACCAGCATTGTTCTAATTAACCAGTGTTTTAATCCTCACAATGGTGCAGTCAGTACTTTAATAATTCCCATTTTATAGATGGGAATCTGAGGCACAGAATGTTAAATAACCTGCACAAAGTAACTAGTAAGTGTAGTTATGTTTAAAATGTATTTTAGGACACCAGGTTCTAAGAAAAATTTTTTTGAGTTTGTTTGTTTGTTTGTTTATTTATTTATTTAGAGACCATGAGCAGGGGAGGGGCAGAGAGAGAGAGGGACAGAATCCCAAGCAGGATCCCTGATACCAGGGCAGCCCCTGGGGTGGGGCTCGAACTCAGGACCCTTGAGATCATGTCCTGAGCCATTATGACCTGAGCCAAGGTCAAGAGTCTGACACTCAACCGACTGAACCACCCAGGTGCTCCTCTAAGAAACTTTTTAGAAAGGACATCTAACTCAAATCTTTGGTTATGTCATGTGGGGGGGGAATTATTTTAATGGGTTTTTCAGTTTGTAACTCCAAATGAATGTGTATACTTAGAGTATTCCACTGTTTCAGATTGCCTAATTTATCATTTTTCCTTTGTTTTAATTACTGTTTTCAAGAGAAGATTATAATCTCATCATTTATTACCAAGTGCTGATCTCTGGGTTTCATTTCCAATTGTTTATTTATTTAAATGCTGTAAAATGTGTATTTAACTTGATTCTTTTGCCTCTACCTTTGCTCTCTGCCTACTTAATTATAGCTAAAGGCCATATCCTCAAAGTTATAACACCAAACCTTACCATAATAACAAATTTTCAGCAGGTTTCTAAGAAATAAGTTGTGGTTTTACTTTCATTTTTAAGGAAATGGAGGATCCACACTTTGTGCCCTTCGATGTTTGGAAAAGTTATATGGAGATAAATGGAATTCTTTTACCATCCTATTAATTCATTCTGGTAAAGTTACACATTTTCTTTTTTCCAATTTACATTTTATCTTTGATATCTTAGGGACTTTTTTCTACCTTGTTTTTTAAATTTTTGTCTTTGAAGTTACTCTTCTTTGAAAATAAATATTTCATGTTTTTCTTGATTATTTTAAAGTTATAAGCAGCATAATGTTTTTTAACAAATTTATCTTTTGGAATGTATATAGAAAATTATTTACCGAAGATAGAACTTATCAAAATATGAACATTTCTCAGTAATGCTTTAAAAGGAATTGTTGTAGGGGAGAGGCTGGTTTAGCACTGTGATTTCCAGACTTTACCAAAACCTTCTATCATGCATTTTTATCTGATTATTGGTGGCAAAAGTCTTTAATGCTTAAAAGAATTTAAAAATAAAAGAAAAAGTGGTGACAAAACATGGAGATGACAAAAAAGTATGTAAGAGGAAGAGTCACACACAAAAGAAAACATTATAAAGCAGACAAATAGGAAATAAATAATCTCAGAATAAAGATTGTTTTTTTTTTTTAATTCAGTAAATGTAGTTGTATGAAAATCTTGGTTACATGAAAACCTCCACTCTTCTCTACTGGGGGCTGATGAAAACTTTATTATGGACTGGCACCAGTCCAGGAACAGATATTTTAGAACTACTCATCTATATGACTTCCAAGGCATTTTTCATTTCTTATAGTTTATATACAGAACAATGATTCTTTGTAAAGATAATACCAAGTAAAGCATCCAAGTTCTGATTTAGACTAACTCTAAAAAAGTAGAAAAATTCAAATATATAGCTTTATTCTGGAACCAATATGATTATCAATTAATAAAAATTAAGTTAGACACTCAAAATACATAATTAGAAAGAGGTAATTCTTACAATTCTAAACTTAAGTTTTGGCTAGTCTTTGGAAAAGGAAAAAAGTAGAAAGCATTAACTCTCATTTGCTGAACAACATACTCTGTGCCAAGTGCTCTACATAAAAGAAGATAAAGCAAGTATTACTCTTCATTTGCTGATTTGGAGTAAGTAAACCCAAGGATAAGCAATTAAAAAGTGGTGAACCAGAGTTTGAACCTATTTTTGTCTACTCTACTATGTAATGTTGCCTCTCATTATAATTAGTTACATAAAAATGATGTAAGCTATTTAATGTACCTAAGAGAACATGCTTTTCAAGGAATTAAGAAGTCATAAGATTCATTTTAGAGGGAAAAAGCCTGTTCAAATGAAAAACAAATATACATTTTAAAATGCTTTTAAGTAAACGCACCTTTATTTCCTTTGAGTGGATGTAATAATTTGAGGAAAGACACAGCATCTGGTAATTACAGTTTAATGATTATATTTTGGATTGGTATATTAGTTTTTTTGTGACTTTTTTCCCCTCTATGAAGTGCGTACCAAATGTAGGAGTTTAAATGTCGTGGAATTTACGGTTTGAAATGTAGATATAAGACCATGTTTTAGCCCATGGTCCTGTTTACTAGTTGTGCAGTTGATTCAAAACAATTCGCAGCCTCTGAAGTATAATAGAATTCTTTCTTAATCTAAAATTGCGTTATATCAAATCACTTGAGGAGAATTGTTCTTTGAATTTGTAATCTGGAATTTACTATTCTTTTCTGAGTTACAGTAATGCATTATATACATTAAATATCTTTAGAGATATTTTGAGTTGTCACCGATGCCCCTGGGTTTTTAAAATCTTACAGTTTTGTAAACATTTTAAAACAGTTATTTTGTTTAATTTTATATAGGTGGTTACAGCCAACGCCTTCCAAATGCAAGTGCTCTGGGCAAAATTTTCACTGCATTACCTTTCGGTAACCCCATTTATCAGATGTTGGAATTAAAACTAGCCATGTACATTGATTTCCCCTCACATATGAAACCTGGGATTCTGGTTACTTGTGCAGATGATATTGAACTTTATAGTGTTGGAGAATGTGAGTTTATTAGATTTGACAAACCTGGCTTTACAGCTTTAGCTCATCCTTCTAGTTTGACTGTTGGTACCACACATGGAGTATTTGTCTTAGAACCTTTTAATTATTTAGAATATAAAGACCTTGAATACAGGTGTTGCCATCGTTTCCTTCATAAGCCCAGCGTAGAACAGATGCATCACTTTAATGCTGTGTGTAGACCTGGAAATTTTTCTCACCAGGACATGGCTGGGGGTGACACTACCCCTCTTAAATTAGAGTCTGAGTATGTCTACACGGACAGCCTATTTTACATGGATCATAAAACAGCAAAAAAATTACTTGCTTTTTATGAAAAAATAGGCACATTGAACTGTGAAATTGATGCCTATGGAGACTTTCTGCAGGCTTTGGGACCTGGAGCAACTGTGGAGTACACCAGAAACACATCAAATGTCACTAAAGAAGAGGCAGAGTTGACAGACATCAGGCAGAGAATATTTCATCTTCTGAAAGGAACCTCATTAAATGTTGTGGTTCTTAATAAATCCAAATTCTATCACATTGGAACAACTGAAGAATACTTGTTTCATTTTACTTCAGATAGCAGTTTGAAGTCAGAACTTGGCTTGCAGTCCATAGCTTTTAGCATCTTTTCTACAACACCAAAATGCTCTGGTAACACATCCTGTATCATTCAAAGTATACTGGATTCAGGATGTTCTGTGGCAACTGGCTCAGTTGTGGAGTATTCTAGATTGGGGCCTAATGTTTCAGTTGGGGAAAACTGCATTGTTAGTGGTTGTTCTGTCATAACAGAAGCTGTCCTGCCTGCAGATTCTTTTGTGTGTTCCTTAAGCTTGAAGATGAATGGATACTTGAAGTATTCAACTATGGCTTTTGGAGTGCAAGACAACTTGAAAAGGAATGTTAAAACATTGTCAGATATAAAGTTACTTCAATTCTTTGGAGTCTGTTTCTTGTCATGCCTAAATATTTGGAATCTGAAAGTTACAGAGGAACTGTTCTCTGGAAACAAGACACGTTTAAGTTTGTGGAATGCTCGTATTTTCCCAGCTTGTTCCTCTTTGAGTGATTCAGTTACAACATCCCTAAAAATGTTAAATGCTGTACAGAACAAATCAGCATTCAGCCTGAATAAGTATAAACTGTTGTCCATTGAAGAAATGCTTATCTACAAAGACGTAGAAGACATGATAACTTATAGGGAGCAAATTTTTCTAGAAATTACTTTAAATAGAAAACAGTTTGATTTAGAGGCATCTTAAATATTATATATACCTTACCTTTCTTGATAGAGCAAGATTGCAAATAGAAGAGTTTTCTGTAGGCTTTTGTTTGTTTTACTGAAGTGAATTAATGAAAATTACATTAATGTAATTGCTATAGCATAATATTAATAACAAAATCAAACATTTTTGATGAAAGAATATTTCAAGGCTGTAAGTTCAGAAAAGGGTTTTTTTGATATTACTATTTTAATTTTCTTTTAATAAAAACGGGTTTGTGGAGCATTGTTGTGTTCATATAGTACACAAGAAGTTTTAGATGATTTTCTAAACATACCTTTTTCCATCTTCTTTTTGGGCTTTGGTTTCAGTACAGGTCTACGTGTTAACTGGCATAGTACTAGTATAGTAGTATACTATAGCATATACTAGCAGTACAGTAGTAGAACATAGTAGTCCTATTCTGATGAACTGATAAAAATGGTATACATACAATAGGGTCTTCAAAGAACACTGTAGGAATTGAAATACTTTTTTGGAAACAAATTCATAGCTTACAAATTCAGATGAAAACAATGCTTCCAATATTGTGATTATTTAATTAACAAGTAATTAGATAGAGATAGCTCTGGAATTGATGATAAAAATCTATCTCATTTATTGCTCTTGCCAAAGTGAAACTAAAAGTGTTTATGTGATATTTTACCTTATAAACTTGGACATATGTTTCTATATCTTAAAATTTTCCTAAATTTCCATCCATACAAAAGCATACACATACACAAAACTCTAATATCTGTATGTGGAAAACCCTAGGAATAATTGGGATTCATTGATAATCATAAAAGTTTATTTGGGGCATTATTTGCAATCTCTTTTTAACCCCTTTAATGGAACTATTAAGTTACCAGATGGGCTGATTTTACTTTCTTTTTCTTACTTTTTGTCCTTGTACTGGTGATGATACTGAGAAGCAATAATTGACCGAAAGGTAAGCAGCAGGAAGGAGGCAGAAAAATTAAAAAATGAGAAAACTTACTGATGATAGACAGCTTCAAGAAAATAAAAATAGACTGGAATCTCAACTTATGTGCTGCTATTTTGCTATAAGCATGCACGTGAAATGTCTTTATGTCAAAGTCTGATAAAAATTAGAGAAATGATTTGTCAATTTTGTGTTTTAACATGAATAAACTGAAATCCGAACTAGTCTGTGCTTCTTTTGTTTATATATTAATATGTCAATATGAAAATAACTGGTAAACCAGAAGTGGCTTGCCTGCCACCATTATTAGGCTATTTTATGTGTTTCATTTTGGTTTGGGGTTTTGTTTTATTTTCTTTTAAGGTTCTTCCCAAGGAGGAAATACAGATACATGATAGCTACTCTTTGGCATTTACTGATTTACTTGCAGAGCTTTCAGAGGATGTTGTATGTCTGTTATTGATTAAATGTTTAATACTGTATTTCACCTAATGTAAAGTACTATCAGTTATTAAAAATTACTGTTATTTTATGTTCCACTAAAGAGAAAACACTACCAAGAAAAATGTGAATCAATGCTTCCTTTTTTCCTTGGAGTTTTTATATTTATTTATTGAAAATCCTTTTTAAATGCACTTAAATAAAGATTTTTTATTATTTAATCCTCTCACACATACATATAAAAGGAACAAAAAGTGACATATTGACATATAGTTAAGACTTTTCTAAAACTTTACATTCAGTTTCAAACTCTTCTGAAACACTTTTCAACCCAAAAGTTATTAATATCCATGTGCTTCTACCCAGTACCATGTTCTGTGCTATCAAAGGTATTGGTAAAGCCGTATGCCCTAAGAGTGCCATCAGCACAATGCTATCTGGATTGCCTCAAAACCATCAACACCAGATACCTGTCCTGTAAGTTTTGATGCTGTTTCTTTACTATTTGGCAAAATTTCAAAGTTGTATTTGTGCTGTAGTATAATCATGTGTCTCTCTAGAAGGTAGGTGGCTTCTATTCAAAGTCAGTGGGAGGTTTCTGACAAATTGGTGGTCACTATTTTAATCATAATTCTGCACAGTGTATGGATTCTAGTTGCTTTGAAATGTTATCTGTTGGAAAGAATTTGATATTGTCTCTTGCCTTGAGATGCATTTTTTGGGGTTTAGTATCACACATGTTTCCTGAACGGGTACCCTGACTCAACCAAAGTGATAGTCCCATGCATATATAAGTAAAAAGTTGAACATTTCCTCTTGATATCATTTTTATTTCATAAGGTAACAGGATTTAAATTTCATATATTTCCAAGATTTGTGAAGGATGGTTGTTATTTGTAACTAAATAGAATCCATAAACTTGTTGATTACTTAATATGAACAATGACCAAGGAAGGCATGGGGAAAAGAAATCCAACATTTGGTATTAATCTTCTACCTCAGCCATTTATTCTAGAAACTAAGCAAAACAGTACTAACGTGTGCATCAGTATATGCTGAGTTGAAGTAAAGCTTCAAATATCCAAGTGATGCTGAAAATCACACACACAAAAAAAAGATAGTATTAATCCAGAATTAATTCCTATAATCTGTGATGATCTATTCATGTTTTGAAGCTAAGCAACTTCCGTATTTATATTAATATTACCAAATTCAGCATAGAGCCAAAATCAGAATGTATGCAAAATGTATGTATGATTGTCACAGACAGCCAGAAACCGGTTTGCTACACACAATCAGGGATGCCATTTATATACACAGTGATGTCCTTTGGACTTGAGTAGCTTAGAAGCCCATAGTTTAGGCATTTTGATGTAGTCAAGCAGAATTAAGATGGAAAGAAAATGTTTTTAATTTTCTCAGAATTGTCTAAAGGATTTCAGATGCCTTCTTTTTTGTTTAGCGAAGTGAAACAAGTTTTCACCTATATCAAGAACTAAATTATTCTTACTAAAGGATCAAGACCTTTGTAAATTTACTTGAAACGTACCTTGTTTAAAAATTTATTTAGTACAAGAGAAAAAACTGAAGTAACTTAGCTTCTAGTTTACTTTAAATCTTTTGAGCATCTAAAATTTTGTTTAGACAATGACAATTTCTATTGAGGTTGAAGAACACAACTTTTGTGTTGAACTCTATATAACTTACTAGTGTTCATACTCTTAATTGTTTATATTTACAGACATTTCTGACTTTTTTTATAAATGAGGGGCAAAATATCAGTCTCATCAGAGAAAGAAACAGTCCTTGTTTCCTTAGCAGAGCTGTCTACATGAACTACAACAAACAAAACTTGGCACATCATTCAACTTACCAGTTCGGCTGTAGTCTAGTAGATCACAATTTGGGGTCAAGTTAAAGATGTAAATAAAAGATCTGCAAAACAGTATGGAGATTCCTCAAAAATGTAAAATTAGAACTACCCTACAATTTAGCAATTGCATACTAGTTATTTACCAAAGAAAATAAAAATGCTAACACAAAGGGATACATGCACCCCAATGTTTATAGCAGCATTATCTACAATAGCCAAACTATGGAAATAGCCCAAGTGTCAATCACCTGATGTGTGTGTGTGTAGTGGAATATTACTCAACCATAGAAAAGAATGAAATCTTGCCATTTGCAACAACATGGATAGAGCCAGAGAGTGTTATGCCAAGCGAAATAAGAGAAAGACAAAACACGATATGCTTTCATTCATATGTGGAATTTAAGAAACAAAACAAACGGGCATAGGGGAAAAAGGAGGGAGAGGCAAACCAAGAAAAAGACTCTTAACTATGGAAAACAAGCTGATGGTTATCAGAGGGGAGGTAGGCAGAGGGATGGGCTAAGTACATGATGGGCCTTAAGGAGTGCACTTCTTGGGATGAGCACTGGTTGTTGTATGGAAGTTTAGAAACCCTAAATTGTACACCTGAAACTAATATTACACTGTATATTAACTAACTGGAATTTAAATAAAATGGGCAGAGGGTTTGAACAGACACTTCTTTTCTTGTCCTGAAGCTTCAGCCTCTGGGGCAGGCTTCAGGTTTGGCACACATCTAGTGGCCTACCAAACTATGCTCTCAAGGAACATAGACAATGGATCCCATCTTATCACTCCCTGCCTGCCGTGCTTCAAGTCACCAGTATCTCCCACAAAAGAGCTTATACACTTGTGTGGACCCCTAGTTTTGCAACTCCTGCCCAAAGGACACCTCCAGATTGCCTGGGTCTGGTGACTCGTGGGGCTAATGCTTTCCAGTCCCACAAGAGTATACTATTAAAAGCTGCAGCCTGAGGGTCTGGCCCCTAGTCAGCCTGAATCTAAGCACTGAGATTCTCCCCTATGGGACACTGAGAGGTTTGGCACATCCTCAACTGCTAGGATTATTAAAAATATAATAGGTTACATAGACAAGCACAAAGGGGTGAGAGAAAACCAAGAGCTGGGGCAGAGTTGAACAATATGCTTCACCTCCTACATTAGGCCACTTTTTTGACTGAGGTGTTTGTTTTATCTCCTGCATGTAAACCAACACAGAGAGTCAAGCAAAATGAAGAAACAAATGTGTTCCAAATAAAAGAATGATATTAAACCCCAGAGGGGAAAATGATGAAACAGAGATGAGTAATTTACCTGATGAAGAATTCAAAATAATGGTTAGGAAGATAGATTGCTCACTGAACTGGAGGGTAAAATGGGTGAACACATTCAACAAAGAGATGAAAAGTATAAGAAAATACCAAACAGAAGTCACAGAGCTGAGGAATAAAATATCTGAACTGAAAAATGCAATAAAGAGGTTCAACAGCAGACTAGATGAAGCAGAAAAAAAGGATCAGTTAACTGATAAACAGTGCAATGGAGCAACAATCAGAGCAATAACAGCAAAAAGAAGGGAAAAAATGAAGAAAAATTAAGGGACTAAAAGGACAACACCAACTGAACTAATATTCAATTTATAGGTCTCCCAGAAGGAGAGGAGAAGGGGAAAGGAGGCAGAAATCTTATCTGAAGAAATAATGGCTGAATATTTTCCTAACCTAGAGAAGGAAACAGACATCCAGATCCAGGAAGCCTAGAGTGTTCCAAATAAGATGAACCAAAAGAGATCCACACCAAGACATATTATAATTAAAATGTCAAAAGTTAAAGACAAGGAAAGAATTTGAAAAGCAGCAAGAGAAAAATAATTTGCTACATACAAGGGAAACTCCATAAGACCTTAAGCAGATTTTTCAGCAGAAGCTTTATAGGTCAGAAGGCAGTGGCACAATATAGTTGAAGTGCGAAAAGAAAAAATAAATCCAACCAAGAATACTCTGCCCAGAAGTTATCATTCAGAATTGAAGGAGAGCTAAAGAGGTTTCTGGACAAGCAAAAACTAAAGGCGTTCATCACCATTAAACTGGCCTTACAAGATATGGTAAAGGGACTTCATTAAGCTGGAAAATGTGTGAAAGAATAAATTTCGCTGGGAAGGTAAATATATAGTAAAAATAGTGAATTAATCACTTTTAAAGCTAGTTTGAAGCTTAAATGACAAAAAGTAGTAAAATAACTATGTGATACATCACATTAACAAAATGAAGGATAAAAATTACATGATCATCTTAGGAGATGCTGAAAAAGCTTTTGACAAAATTCAGCATCCCTCTATCATATTTTACGATAGTGATTTAGGTACTAAGGGAATATACCTCAGCATAATAAAGATGATTTGTTTTTGTTTGGTTGTTTTTTTTTTAATATTTATTTATTTTTGAGAGACAGAGCATGAGCAGGGAAGGGGCAGAGAGAGTGGGAGACACAGAATCTGAAGCAGGCTCCAGGTTCTGAGCTGTCAGCACAGAGCCCAACGCGGGGCTCAAGCTCACAAACTGCAAAATCATGACCTGAACCGAAGTTGGATGCTTAACCCACTGAGCCATCCAGACGCCCCTAAGACCATTTGTGAACAGAGCTAACATCCTACTCAGTAGTGAGCAACTGAAAGCTTTTCCTCTAAGATCAGGAATAGGACAAGGATGTCCACTCTTGTCATTTTTATTTAACATATATTGGAAGTCGTAGAGCAATTCAGGAAGAAAAAGAAATAAAATGTATATAAGTTAGAATGCAAGTAAAACTCTCACTATTTGTAGAGACACAATACTATGTATAGAAAAATCCCAAAAACTATAGCAAAAAAAAAAAGATTAGAATAAATGAAATCAGTAAAATTGCAGTATACAAAATTAATATATAAAAAATATGTTGTGTTTCTATACATTGATATCAAACTATCAGGGAAATTAAGAAAATAATCCCATTTACAACTGCACCAAAAAGAATGAAATACCTAGGAATGAGTTAATGAATTTAACCAAGGAGGTGAAAGACTTTTATATTGAATACTGTAAGATATTGGTGAACAAAATTGAAAAGTCATAATGGAAAGTTATCCCATGCTTATGGATTCTAAGAATTGACGTTGTTAAATGCCCATACTACCCAAAGCAATCTACATATTCAGTGTAATCCCTATCAAAACTCCAATGGCAGTTTCTACAGAAATATGACAATCTTAAAATGTGTATGGAACTGCAGAGAACCTCTAATTACTAAAGCATTCTGGGGAAAGAAGAAGAAAGTTGGAGGCATCATGCCTTCTGATTTCAAACTATATTACAAAGCTGTAGTAATCAAGGCATTATGGTATTGGCATAAGAGCAAACACATAGATCAATGGAACAGAATACAGCCCAGAAATATATCCATGCATATATGGTAAATTAAGTTATGATAAAGGAGCCAAGAACATACAATGGGGAAAGAACAGTCTCTTCAATAAATAGCGTAGGGAAAACTGGACTACTATCTCAAACCACACACAAAAATTAACTCAAAATGAATTTAAAAATTGAATGTAAGACCTAAAATCATAAAAATCCTAGAAGAAAGCATAGGCAAGTAAACTTTTCAAAATAGGTCTTGGTGATAATTTTTCAAATCTGACACCTAAAGCGAAAGCAACAGAATTAAAAAAAATAAATAAATAAGTGAGACTGTATCAATATATAAAACCTCTGCATAACAAAGCAAACTGTCAATAAAATGAAAAGGCAACCTACTAAATAGGAGAGAACACTTGCAGATTATATATCTGATAAGGTGCTTACATCCAAAATATATAGTTTCCCTTCAGGTGTTTGAGGATTTTTTTTAAGTAATCTCTGCACCCAGTGTGGGCCTTGAATTCACAATCCTGAGATAAAGAGTTGCACGATGTACCAACTGAGCCAGCCAGGCACCCTATCCAAAATACATAAAGAACTCAGAGGGGCGCCTGGGTGGCGCAGTCGGTTAAGCGTCCGACTTCAGCCAGGTCATGATCTCGCGGTCCGTGAGTTCGAGCCCCGCGTCAGGCTATGGGCTGATGGCTCAGAGCCTGGAGCCTGCTTCCGATTCTGTGTCTCCCTCTCTCTCTGCCCCTCCCCCGTGCATGCTCTGTCTCTCTCTGTCCCAAAAATGAAATAAACGTTGAAAAAAAAAATTAAAAAAAAAAAAGAACTCAGAAAATCTCAGAAAAACAATTCAGTTTAAAGATGAGCAGAGGATCCAAATAGATATTTTCCCAAAGAAGACATGCTTATGACCAACAGATTTTTGAAAAGATGCTCAACATCATTAATTATAAATGAAATGCAAATCAAAACCATAATACAGTATCCCTTCACACCTGTTAGAATGTCTATTATCAAAAAGACAAAAACAAGTGTTGACAAGGATGTAGAGAAAAACGAATGAGGGACGCCTGGGTGGCTCAGTTGATGGAGCGTCTGACTTCAGCTCAGGGCATGATTTCACGCCTGCCGGGTTCAAGCCCCACGTCGGGCTCTGTGCTGACAGCTCAGAGCCTGGAACCTGATTTGGATTCTGTGTCTCCCTGTTCCTCCCCTGGTCTCAATCTCTTTCTCTCCCTCTCAAAAATAAATAAACATTAACTTTAAAAAAAAAAAGAAAAAGGAATGATTGTGCACTGTTGGTGGTAATGTGAATTGTTGCAACCACTATGGAAAACAGTATGAAGTTTCCTCAAAAAGTTAATAGACCTATAATATGATCCAGCAATTCTACCCCTGGGTATTTATCTAAAGAAAATGAAAACACTAACTCAAAAAGATATATGGACCCTCATGTTTATTGCAACATTATTTATTATAACCAAGATATGGAAACAATCTATCCATCGAGGGGTGAATGGATAAAGAAGTTGTGATACACACACACACACACACACACACTCACACAAACATACACACCATGGGATATTATTCAACTGGAAAAAGAAAAAAAAAGAAATCTTGCCTTTTGTGCCAACATGGATAGAACTTGAGAGCATAATGCTAAGTGACATAGTGAGAGAAAGACAAAAACTGTGATCTCACTATAGGTGGACAAAAACACCTCAAAAATACAGAGAACGGGAACAAATTGGTGGTTGCCAGAGGTGGGGGGTAGGTGTGGGCCAAATGGATGAAGGGAGTCAAAAGGTACAAACTTCCATTTATAAAATAATGTCATGGGAATGTAATGAAAAGCAGGGCAACTCTAATTAGCAGTACTGTATTTCATATTAGAAAGTTGATAGGAGAGTAGATCTTAAAAGTTCTGTCACACAAACAAAAATTTTGTAACTATGTATGGTAACAGATGTTAACTAGACTTATCATGGTGATATTTTGCAATATATACAAATATAAAATTATCATGTACTATACCTGAAACTAATGTAATGTATGTCAGTTATATACCTCAAAACAAAAAAAAATGCACTAAAAATTGTAGTAAAAGGTTAATAAAAGCTTTGAGTTCCCTACCACAGTGATATTTTCAAGAACAGGAGGTGAAGGGGAAAAATGCCTGTAAATTAGTCTTTATTATCATCCACCTGTAAAGCAGCTTGATTATTTATTTGTGTCTAAAGATGTTCATCCCAAAGGCATTATTGTCCATACAAGTAAATGATTGAAGCTAACAGACTTAATGTTTCCTTCTGGGCTGGTTGGACAAATAGTCTATCTCTTGAAGCCTCTGGCTGCAGGAATCTAGTAGACTTCCAAAGTATAAAATTCAACCATTCAAACAGAGCAATTCATCTCTGATTGCTGCAGACTGGTGTAATCCATCTGCTACTGTCATTTCTCAGCTCTCCGTGCCTAAATTATATTCCTTCAATTGTGCTTAAATGCATTGCTAAAACAATCTAAATTCTAATGTCTGTATTTTGGGCACTGTTTGATGGTGTGTTACTGATCTGCTTGTTGAATCTCCAGCCTCCTTAAAGGCTCCTAAAAGCTTTGCTACAACCAACATTTTGTGGTAATATGAATGATTTTTTAAATCTTTTTTTTTTCACTAGTACCCACTCTTTTCTCTCTGCAGAACATTCAGATGGTTCAAGTTGGTTTTCATTTACCACTTCATTGTAGGAGAGTATCACGTTGCCCAGAAAAGAATTAAAGCATTTACATCTTGCGGCAAAAATCTTTTAAAACACAACTCTGTAAATCAAGTAAGTATTCATTTCATTTGCAGGTTGAGAAATGCTGTACTACTCAATGAAGTTTTACATGATTGGTTTCTTTTCTATTATTTTTAGCCTTGGGGTTTGAGAAAGTAAATTATATCCACCAATATCCTGTTCTTCAGAGAAGTTTCAAACACTTTTATTAAAATCTAGAACTAGACAACTTTTATTACACAAAGAAATACTTACGATATAACAAGTGGTCCAAGTGCAGATTTTTAAATGTACAGGCAGGCACATTGACAAGGTCATAAATTATGTTATAAAATTCACTGCTTATATATCACTGGGATCAATTTTTAATGAAATTTAATAAGAAAGATCATCACTCATTATAACTGGTTAAAGTTAATAGAGTTTCTAATTAAATATTATTATCCAGTCAAATCAAAAGCTGTCTATGGAAGCTAGCCTATGAGAAGGAGGAGGAAAGTATAGTTTTAGAGAAATTCCTTTTTACTTGTTACAAGAGCTGATGTTTAAATACAAAAGAAACATTTGCCATGAGTTCAGTTTAAAGGGAACAATTTGCAAAATTATCCATGTTTCCTGCATCTGCAATCTAGTTCTCCCATATTTCTGGACTACAAACATGCTATAATTCCCCAAAACATAAAAATAAAGAAATAAGCAACAACAAAAACGAACTTCTTTTAGCCATATCATTTTATCAGGATACAGTCTATTTTATATGTTCCATTTACAAGAGTTTTCTTAAGTTTATTTACTAAATGACGCATCCCTCATTTACAAGAGTTGTAAAGTTGTCTCTACTAGCCACGGTAATATATCAATACTGGGTTCTAGATTTGTATACATACCTGCCTGCTTCATCTCTCTTCCTCACTGAAAACAATCCAATAGACATCCCTGTTTAGAGGGTTCTTGTCTTCCTCTATCGGTCCTGATGGACTTTTCCATCAGGTAAAGATGGAATGCTGTTTCCATCAGGTAAAGATGACTAAATGTTCTGGTCATCTGTCAAATTACTTATGGCAAAAACCTAAAAGTCATCTATGACTCCTCACATACTTTTCTTCATCCTTTCCATCCAATTCTCCATAGGGTGCAGTCTACACATTGAAAACAACATAACCAAAATCCAGTCACTCAACCCTTATGCAAACTGGCATCTATTGTTACCTAGGCTAGTGCACTTTAACACCTTCTTATGTGCAATAATCAGAAGCTATCATCTGATTTTTATAATTATACATTAAGGTGAAGCTGCAGAGAGACTCCAAAAGATCGGCATTAATGGGCACCTGGTCAGTTAAGCGTCTGGGTTTTTTTTTAATTTATTTAAAAAAAATTTTAATGTTTTATTTACTTTTAAGAGAGAGACAGACAGACAGACATAGACAAAGAATCCCAAGCAGGCTCTGCGTTGTCAGCACAGAGCCCAACACAGGGCTCAAACTTACAAACCATGAGATCATGACCTAAGACAAAATCAAGAGTTGGTTGCTTAACTGAATGAGCCACCCAGGTGCTCTTAAGTGTCCAACTCTTGATTTGGGCTCAGGTCATGATCTCACAGTTGTTGATCTCCCTCTCCCTGTGCTCCTCCCTGTGCTCAGACATGTATATGTTCCCCACCATGCCCCCTCTCTCTCTGTCTCTCTCTTAAAAAAAAAAAAAAAAGATATCAGCTAGAATGTTATTCCCCTTTAGATATAGAGAACATTAACTCAACCTCTCTTCTAAGCCCTGTGGATGTCTAAATTTTTCCCAAATATATGTTAATTCCTGGGGAGAATATAGTTTCACAATTACTTTTGGCTTTAAGCTTCCACTTATGGTGATTTAGTTCTGTTTGGGCTTTCATGTGATATTCTCACAATTTGATGAGTTACCTGCCTGTTTTTCACTATGTGAGTCTTTGTGAGTCTCAGACTTTACATCTTTCCCATACCTATCACTTCACCCCACTCCAGGAAAAAAAAAAAGGCCTTCTCACACAAATTTCTCTGAATAATTGAAGCGATGGTAGGGAGAGGAAGATGGAAATATGTTGGACCAATGAAAGCAGCAAATTGAATAATAACTATTTTTGTTCTTAGAAGTCTTTTGGCATCCTCATTACTGAAAATTTCTTTACTGCTCATTTTATTGAATCTAAAATTATTTCTGACAACTATGCCTCCCTCATGTCCATCACTATGTGTATACACAAGTCGCTGTATTATTTCTGGGAACTTAAATCCTTCTCATTCTAATAGGGTGCTCAGTTATGCTGTCTCCAGACCATATTTCAAACCCTAGGCTGATGTTTACATATTCAGACACAACAAGAAACTTAACAGAACCTGAGGACCTTTCATAACCAAGATCCACTTTCATTAGAACTTTATAGATATAAATACACATTTCGCCTGTTGTACAGATGCTTTCTTTAACTTAGAAATTTGGGCATAAAGTAAACTAATACAACCCAAAAGTTTCCCTGTTATTAGTAACTGGCCATATATCATTACTACAATGCTTTTCTAAGTAATAGCCTCTGCTCTGTATTATTAGATGATGATTCCTGTTGTTTGGCGAGGAGGCTAATTGTAAAAAACACTATGAATAGATTCTATGAAGAGAGTTTTTGTCTATAGAACTAAGATAGCTTACTCTTATCAACTGGGCTTGAAGCATGCTCCATAAGGCTCTGAAATCTTGTCTCTGTCCTTGCTGCCATATGCTCCTGACTCCAGTGAAACTACAACTTTTGAAATTGGTTTTGGGAATATACCATATTATTCCTAAGGTTGCCTACCCTCACGTGAACATCTATTTCGAGTTTTTTAAAACGCTATCATTTAGCAAACCACATTGAAATGTGATGATTTTTCTGTAACTTGACATTTTTATGAACAAGGATACCATTCCAGAAATTATCTCTTCTCTCTCTAGTTTCAACAGTTTTCCTTCTTTAATGGATCATTTTCATCAGTACACAAATATACTGCTATTTTTCTAATTAAAAATTTCTTTCTTGACTCTGCTTCCTTCAGCTATTCATTTCTTTGATCCCCAAACAATAAAAATTTTAGAATAAATTGTCTGCACTTCCATTCTCCAATGTCTTTTCTCCCAGTCTTCAACCCAGTTCAAACAGTCTTTACCCTCATACCCCCAATTCACTGAACTTATTCTTCTGAGGATTCCCAGTGCTCTCCATTTTGATAAATCCAGTATTCTTGTACTTCTCATATTCATTCTCCTTTAGCAACATGTGTCTCAATTGATTATTTCTTCTTTGAAATACATTCTTCTTTAGCTTCAAGGAACCCCACACTATTTTTTTTCCTAGTCTATTTGTCACTTTCTTCAAATATCCTTAACTCACTCATTACCATCATTCTTACCTCCTATCACTGGAAAGTCACAAGTCTTTGTGTTTAGGTTTCTCTGTCCACATTATATCTCCTTTGGCATATCATCTATTCTCACATCATCTATGTGCCTACCAACTCTAAAATCTGTAATTCTAATTATCAAAGTATAATTCTAAAAAATGTTAAAAACACAGTTACATAAATTGTGAGCATACACCAGAATGTCATGTAATCTATTAATGATTAAATCAGCAAAATGACGAAGTTGATGTTATATTGTTCCAGATGTTACAAAGAAGAAAACATTGATACAGTGTTAGAAATAACTTTTTCCAATAATAGAGTGGGTTGCCTCCTAAGAAAATAAGATGCCTAATACCAGAAGTGTTTAAGCAAAGTGACTGGAAGTCCATCTATCAAGAGTTTTTCCAAGAAGCTTTTGTTTTAGGTAAGAGGTAGGATTAGATAATGATAGATGGTTAAGTTTCCTAGAAAGCAGGATCTGAGATGGAATTTAGAGTATATTAGTTAAGGACTGCCCTTGGGACTAATAATTGTACAAGGAAGGGACAAAGCAGGATTGAGCAGAAGGGAGTAGTCAAGCTGTGATATAGGCCCAGTGACAATCTTGACAGGCTTATATCAGGAGGATTGTTGGTGCTGGAATGACACTTTAGTGCTATCCTAAGTTGGCCCTGAGTAGCCACAGTTTATACTGCACATCAGTCATTATTGGATATTCCTTGGAAAGGAATATCTTGGGCAAGATAGCTCTCTGTGGCTGAGGCCATCTGTGAATGTTGCTGATTGCTGAAAGCTCTCTACTGACTCCATTCCGAGTAGCTGAGGTAATAAGCCCTTTATTGGAAAGAAATTTAGGTGCCACATCATAGCGTTCACTACAATAAACTATGAAGTCCAACCCAGCACCAAGAGTCTCTTTTTACATGCAACTATTTTAATAAAACATTTCATGTTCTGATTCAAGTTGAATTATGATGACTTCCAAATTTCCAAGCATGCAATATTGTACATAGTTTAAGTGGACTCAATCCATGATGAAAGAAAGAAACTCTGCTTTAGTAAATGTGTCAATCATTTATTTATAGAAGCAAATTTTTTTATAATATATGTCACAAATCTACATGATAATCCCAAGTGCCAGATTTTACTTTTGACTAGCTGAGCAAGCTGAAATATTCATAAATTCACATGGAGCCAGATGGCTTCCCACTGAATATGCATTTGAATGATTCCTGTACATTATTTATTCCAAGAAGTACACAAAATACACCATCATCATAGTAGGAACTCCTAATGTTTGTTTCAGAAAGGAATCAAGAAATAACAGGTGTCCAATGCTAACCATATTTTAGGTTGAGCTTTGAGTCCATGTGTATCTGAAAATTGCTAAGACAAAATAAGTATAATTACTTCCCAATAGTCTCTGAAATATCAGGAATCTGAAATAAGAGGTTTAAGCAATAAGTTAGCATTGGTAAAGAAGAGAGCTAAACTTTGTGAAGATTTTTTTTAAACTAATTTGCTAGGTCTCTAAAACTTCAAATGTATAACACTTAATGAAATTGTTAATTATTTATTATTAAGTTGATCAGTATTTTTTGAGGGTGCATATATTTTGTTTTTGTTTTCAGGTTGGAGTCCCAGATGTGAATTAGAAACAAAAACATAATTTAATCATTGTTTCTTAAAAATATTTTGGAAAAGATGAAATGGTAAGTTTCTGATTTTTTCAATTCTTAGAGTTTCCTTTCACTTAAATCTTCTTTTCCCTTTTTAGAACTTCCTGTACTCTAGAGATGTACTTATCATTGTTATCTCTCTCTCTCATTCTTGTTCTTTTTTTCCTTGAAATATGGTAAGCAAGCACAGTTGTTTTATAAACTGTATTTGTAATTTTACTACCTGAAGTCAGTGGAGAATCTTCTTCTGATGGTAGCTTTTCAGCTCTTGTTGCCATACTTTCTTGTGTGTCTGATTAACTTTGATTGTTTGCTGGTCATTGTCCTTGGTAAAGTATCTGTAGAAGTACTCCATGGTCTAAAATGAATGGATATTCCTCCAGGGATTTTACATTTGCTTCTGCCAGGAGATTGGAGAGGCATTACCAATTGAGAACAATTTTAGACTAGTTTAGCTTAAGTTCTGTAGTCTACTAGTCTTTGCATATCCAGAAGGAAAATCCATAGTGGTTATATTTATGGCCATAAATTCTCAGGGACCTTATTTTACTTTCTTTTTAATTGTTCCTGCTTATTACCAAAGGTAACTGTCATATAATTTCTTTGGTCTGGAGTAAAGTATGGCAGATTTACTTCTAGTTGATCCTTAATCTGAAGTTTTTTGGGAAGTCCCAGCTTAATATGTCCAAGATCCCCTCTAAGAATCCCCAGTCTGTGGGAGCCTTGGGCTACCCTCTGATTCTTTGCAAATTTTTGCAAATGCCTGAAGGCAAAAATTGATTCCACATTCCAGTTATATTTCTGAGTTCAAGCTTTTCCCTAACATGGCTGTGTTTGCTGTTTTATTATTTTTATTTCATAAATATTTTTAATATTTTATTTAACATTTAAATATCAATCCTCTACTATTATTTGTATGATGCATAAATTATAATTATTTCTTCTATTTCTTCTGGCATATTATTAAATATTTTTGCCAGCAATGGTGTATATTTATCAGTTAGAGGTCAGGTTATAGTAGCAAAGGGGATGGTACCAGTTAATGGTATGTTTTAATAATGGATATTACCCTCACAGAATGTAATGGACATGGAAATGCTAAATTTGGGAAGAGAAAAAAGGAAAACAAAAGTGGAATAAGGTAAACATCTAGACCTTCATCCCTTTAGTCCACATTAAAGAACCCATATAATGATAGCCAACACCTAGCATAATGCCTCCTATAAAATAAACCACTTTAAATCTGTTACATCAGAAGTCAGAGTGTGCATAAGCAGACAAAAGGTTTGTTCAATGTATGTGATTTGAAACAGAAAATAAGTGTACATAATTAACTCAAGGATAAGGCTATTGTGTAAAACAAATAATACAGGCCATTGTTGTGCTCTCTCTGACTTCAAATTATCACATATATATTGAATGTTAATTATATGTCAGGGCCTTTTCTAGACAGTAGGGATATTTTTCATTGCTTTCAGGGTTTTCCAGTCTAGCAAATGATAAAACAGGGGAAAAAAAGTAATTGTAATAACTTGTGAGTAGAGCTACAATAAACAAACTGCAGGGCATCATGAGGAACAGTCAGCGTAAGGGACTAACAAACGGTACATGATCAGGAAAGATCTCTCAGGGGAAGTGAAATTTATACTAACACCTAAAGGAATAATAAGAACTGGAATATTTATAAGGGTTTTTTTGTTTGTTTTTAAGGAGCGTGAACAGTGGGAACAGCATTTGTAAAGATTGATAGGAAAGAGTACCTGGTACATTGGAGGCTTTAAAAGAAGCCCTGTCTGAAGTGTAGTGTGTGAAAGAAAGAGTTGCTTGAGGAAATGTCTAAAGTTTAGTTTAACTTATAGTCCTTTATAAAAATGTTCAGGTACTTTCTTAGAAATTAAATAAGGTCAATTATCTCTTTCAGAGAATACAGAAAGTGGTATAGTAATTGTGTGTGTGTGTGTGTGTGTGTGTGTGTGTGTGTGTGTGTGTGTGATTGTACCAGTATTTGGCCACCAAATGACAAAGTTGACTCTTTGACAGTAAGGAATAGGAAAATCAATCAATCAATCAATCAATCAATCCATTGTCTTCCATGATCACTTCCTAGTAAAACACTGTAAATTAAGGGAAGGGGTGATCTATGTGATAATTTTGCCTAACCATTAGTAGTGCACACAGAACACTATAGAATTGAAATGAGAGAACTGGAAAAGAAGTTCAAAAGCATATTAACTTAGTACAAATATTTCACAGAAGCTTATTTACTCTGAACTTGAAAAAATAGATTGATTTCAAAACTTTAGTGTTTAATCCTATATTTTATATCCTCTTTAAACACATATTTCTGGGAAATGTTTTTGTTTAGACATGAATAGCTACCTTTTGTCTTTACAAGACTTTATCATCATCTGTGCTGAACTAAAAATTCAGTATGCAGGTGGCTTTTTTATTGATATAGAAATGACACCACATACAATATTATTATATCAATCTGATTTAAAGAGCAAAAAGAATGTGTTTATGTAGTTAGCTACACTGCATAAACCTTTTCTTTCATGGCTCTTGGTAGAAAAATAACATCGGTAACAACTAAAGTACTTACATAAATGCATGTTTTATAGCTCATAATCAGACATTAGCTAAAGCAATGAAATAATCTTCAAAGTTTTCCAGTGAATAAAAACAGAATATAATTTTCTAGTTAAGCATAAAGCTCAACATAGGGCAAAGTATAAAAATTGGACAATGTTTTAGTTTGGTTCCTAGCTCCACTGTTAACTCACTGTGGTCTGCATTAAGCCAAAAGTCAAGATATACGAACACTAAGGGCCACTGGTCCACATGAGTCTGGAATGGTTTCATAAAACTTTACTAGAAGGCCTTTTTCAAATTAAAATAAAGACAAACAAACAAAATCTTCAAAGTGGGTGAAAATATGCTGTCCATTTAATTATGATATCTAGGAAAATTTAATGGATGAAAAGAGCATTTGGAAAATATGTTCAAATACTCTCATTAGCTAGGACTAATATATTTCATAGTCCCTTCCTGCATATCCAAAAAGAGTTTTCTTTCTATGCTCTTTTTTTAATGAGAAGGAGGTAGGTTTCCTGCATTGAACACTACATTTCAAATCTAAGTTCAGTAGACCCACATGCAAAACTTTTATGATCCTCTTTGTAAAATGATGCTTCTGATTAAGCCACTCACTTTCCTCAATGTGTTTCTTGCCATAATATACCATGCATTTATATATTATTTACATATTCCTCTCTCTGATAGAACACTGACTTATGCTACTCCCTAAGTGCTTCCTTCCTCTGATAATTATGGTTTTCTTCGTTTTTCCAAGCAATGTTTGTCTTTTTTTTCCTTTTGAAAGTCTTGTTTTCTTTCCTGCTCCTATTTCCCACTGTTGCTCCCACTTTATGTAATTTTTTTGTCATTTGGTATTTATGACTTTGCCTAATTTAATCTCATCAGTTATTAGTCTCAAAAAAAAATCCAAGTTGAAGTTTAAATTATTTTGATCTCATCAGTTTTGTTTAATTTGTTTTACTGTGCAGAGCAATAATAGGGATTTTAATGAACACTGCCTTAATAATTTCTCTGAATCCTCTGAAGTTATATAATGATTTAAATTGTGTCCAAGCTCTCAATTTATCATATGCTCAAGATTAAATAGTCATTTCTGTTAAGGTTTTAAAAACTCCTCAAGCAGCAAAACTTATTTCAAGTCATGCTGTGCCCCCAAAAACTTCTGTAGCCAGCCCAAAAACCCTTTCCTCTTCTTTTTTTTTTTATTTATTTATTTTTTTTTTTTAATTTTTTTTTTCAACGTTTATTTATTTTTGGGACAGAGAGAGACAGAGCATGAACGGGGGAGGGGCAGAGAGAGAGGGAGACACAGAATCGAAAACAGGCTCCAGGCCCCGAGCCATCAGCCCAGAGCCCGACGCGGGGCTCGAACTCACGGACCGTGAGATCGTGACCTGGCTGAAGTCGGACGCTTAACCGACTGCGCCACCCAGGCGCCCCCCCTTTCCTCTTCTTAACATATATAGTGTGTGGTTTTTGTGCCATCCATTTGACACCATCAAAAGTTACTTTGTAGAGTAAGTTATACTTTCAAATGTAAAATTAGGTTTTAAACTCTTCACAGGCAGGAGCCCTGCTGTACACTTATGAAAAAGCTGTGTCCAAAATGTTTGGAGATTTGTTTTTTCCTAACTCAAGGGACTAACTCTGGCAGATTCTGATTTAGCTGATCATGAATGCATCCTGGTAATTGTAGTGTTTAAAGTCTCCCTGAAAGTCTGATTTGTAAACTATTGTGGGAGCATCAAATACCTTGTATAAATGACAAATGCTAGTAATTCCAAGTAATTCAAAAACTTCTTAAGGTAGAGGTAAATACTTAAAAGGAAGATGAGAATAAAGAGATTAAAAATTGTTTGGATGATGTTTTCATGGAATTTCAAAATGCTGCATGTTTCTCTGCAGAATTGGCAATGGCTTCATCTAAATTCACTTTACCTCTTTTTCAGACCTTAGAAGTATTTCCCTTAATGAAAGGATTGATTCTATTCAATTCAATTGGCTCAATCCAATTCAGTTTGGTTCAGTCGAGTTCAATTCAATTCCATCCAAAACAATTACATTTATATCTCTCAGGCACTGTGCTAGGCTGTTGTGAATGCAAAAATGAATAAGCTACAATTCTTGTTTTTAAGTTGTTTTAGCCTAACAGGAGAGGCAAAGGCATTATTAAATATATCTTCTGTAATAGTGCTGTAATACCAATAGGTATTGCATTCATACGGGCTTAACTTACAGTACGACATAAGAGTGTTATCAGTTTGTTTTATTTTCCTGCTGCTTTTGAATATATATATATATATATATATATATATGTGTGTGTGTGTGTGTGTGTGTATGCTAGATATAATGTGTATACATATATAGTATACCTATGTATTTAATATATGCACTTTTATGTCTAAATACTATTTACATGCACATACCCACATATGTAATTGTAGATGCTTGTGAAATATAAATATGTTTGGCCATCAGATAGGAACAGATATAACAGCCACCTTTAATAACATTAAAGGATGCAGCCCTGATATGTCATCTTAAGACAATTTTCTAGATTAATGCATGTCCAGACTCAATAGAAGAAATGAGAATTATGGAGTAGTTCAAAGAGAGAAAGTGTGGTCTTTAGAGGATCTGTAAATAACTATTGTGATTAGTTTACAAATTAACTATTATGTGTAATCAGAACTAGATCTCAACTTGGGAGACTCTGGGCACCAGTTACGAAATGGTGTCACATTGAAAGCCAACTTAAACAATTAGACTCAGGACTTGGAATTTAAGTCCAGCATATTCTGTCATGACTTAATAATCCAAATTAGACACCCACATTAGAAGTGTCTGCATCATTTGTTTTAGCTTTCAGAAGGCGGTGATTCTAAATGGTTATGTTTGTACTATGGGAAAAGTGGGGAATCCTTGAGCAGGATGGAGTTGCTTCTCACAATTTCTACCACTTTGTAATTCCAAACATGCGTCTTTAGTATTGATGACAAGGTTTTAAAACTGAGCTAAATTCTAATCTAATTCACGTTTTTTTTCCTATTAGTATGAACCTCAAGTGACCATAATTATGGGTTCAAGAGGCAAAGCAGGGTACTAGATACAATGAAAACAACAAGGAAAAGGTGGTCTAAATAGTTTATGGAATTATAAAGTCTCCTCAGAGGTACTGACACCTCAGCTGAGTTCTTAAGTAACAGTATGAGGTATAGACAAAAATAGTATAGGTAATCACTCTCCATATTACCAAACTAGGAAAGTACAATACATATTTATTTTAAATGCAGTGGTAACTTCTAAAAATGGCTTTACTTGAAACAAATTATCTCGAAAATCACAATTATAGTCTACTCTTGATAATTCATTTTTAAGAAGGGGAGTAAAATTTTGGAGAAAATATTATGTAACCTGTCCACAAATTCATATATATATATATGTATACACTTAGATTATTAAATTTGAATATTGAGTGGAAAGCATACGCTATTTGGATAGCAATAAAATAAGATACAAATCTATTAGGAAATATGCTTAATATATACAATGGGAAACTTGTATTTATTATCATAGTATGCCTGACATTAGAATGTACTCAAACATTATTTGCTATAACAAGTCCACTTGACTTGTTAGCTTCAGAGACAATAGCCCATACAACAAAAAATCAGAAGGCTGTGTAGCCATATATACTGAGACTTTCTATTGATTCACCTAACCAAATATATTGATACATTCATGGAGTTGTGAGTAAGAATTGACTTTTTTGTACCCCCAACAGTTTCACGCTAACTTAACCATAGCACTCCTTTTAATTTATATTCAAAGTATTCAAAATTATATGTATATGAAATTTCAGCTGAGAAGGGAGACCACCTAGTTCCACAACAATAGTCTAAAATGGGTAGAATATGTTATACAGTTGAGTCAGTGTCAGTTCTATTGTTAGGATGCTGAGCTGGACTGCATGAACAGAAGGGAGATCTTAAACTTCTGAGTATATGCCAAAGGCTGATGCAATTTCTGGCACTGATATGATATAGAACTGCAGGAGGATGGCATGAAAGTGTATGGCATGATAATTATTATCACCATTCTTCCACTAAGAAGATACAGGAAGAGATGTAACAAGAAATAATGATAACTATGCTTGAACAGACTACTTACTGAGATTGTTTCTGTTAGAGGGATTAAGTAAATAACTGGTCATATGGATCACTCAGCAGGCTTTCTAACAACTATGTTATATAGATCCACTTTTTTGAACCTTTAAATAATTTGTTAAACCTATATCAAATTGTCTTTGCACTTTGAGGAATAGCCACAAATGTCCCAAATAGAACTATTTTTGTTTCCCTCCCTCACTTTTTCTTTATTTGTTTGATTTTTTAGAAGAGATTGGGTGCATTCAGAGTGGTATGGCTGTAGACTATTTGATTTTTTGAAATGTTTATTTACTTTTGAGGGGAGGGGCATAGAGAGAGAGAGGGAGACAGAGAATGCCAAACTCACAAACCAGAGATCATGACCTGAGCCAAAATCTAGAGTCGGATGCTTAACTGACTGAGTCATCCAGGCCCCTGACTACTTGTTTGATTTTTAAATGACATATCTCAGGCATGGAACTGTTATGCCCAAAGACAATAATTACTTATTAACAGAACTATAATTATGACATAGTGTTATTTCCTTATCAGGCCAGCTAACTCAGGAAAGGAAAAGGAAGGATGAAAGGGAAACACAAGTGGCCTGTGTCATGATATTTAGATTATTCCGAAGGTTTTAATACCTCAAAGATGCTTTATTCTGAGTGGAATCTAGGCTTTATTAGATGTAACTTCTCATTACCAATCATGTATATTTCTATCATAGGGCAAATGTTTTACTGCAATTGCCTGTTTACTTGTATATCCCTGGCCCCTATGAGCTCTTTGGAGTGCTTGGTATAGTACATGCTTATTGAATAAATAAATGAATCAATCCATCAATGAAGAGCTGAACTGGCAATTAAAAGAAACCCTATCAATTTGGAAAAGAAAGTTTTAGCCAATGACAGAGGTGTGACTCATCACAGTTTAGATTCTTTAATAAACTTTACTTCATGTTTACCCATCAATAAAGGAAAGTATAGGAAAGATTAAGATCTTTGCTTTTGCAGTTATAGTATATAGGAAACAAAAATAGCAATATATTTTTTCTTTCTTTAATATACTCTCACAGTTTGAGATACTGAGAACACCTGTTTAAATTACTGTGAAATTGATTTTTTTTACCTTTACTTTCATTATTATATATTTTCAAGTCCTATTTATTTTTGAGAATTAATCTGAATATTAGCTCAGCAATGTTCAGATTCATGACAGTAATTTATAGCTCCATCCAAAATACATTTAGATATTCTAGTGGAAAAGAAAGGAAACTTGTTTGATAAGTAAGAGTCTTACAAATTATGCTTCTTTAAGAAGAAATATATTGTTTAAAAGGAAATTAATCAAATAATTTTTAATTGAATAGTTTATTCATCTTAGATAATACACAATTTTTCTTTTAGAAAATTTCATTTTAGTAGGAGGAATTTAATGTTTATTAAACAAGGAAAAAGCCTAAATGCATACCAATTAGTAATTCTGGGCTATTATGTTTAAAGCAATGATTCTCTTAATTTCTTGTCAAATGGATGCAACACATCAAACCTCTAAACTTCCCTAAAACTTGGGAACATATTAATAAGAATTCATATACAGTGAAAGAACAATTTAGGTTTTAAGTGTAAATGAACTCAGACTCCTAAATTTGATAAGAATTGTTCCAAGTGCATCAGTTTGATTTCATAGGATACATGTTCTTTATGATTTCTCTGTAGGAATCATAAGGCCAGAAGTGTCAAGGTCAATTTTTGTATTTTTCAACTCGAAAGCATCCTTTAAAATATTTATGAAGAGACTTGTATGAAATATAAATAGCAGAGGCACAAATGTAGATTGGGATAAATAAATAATATGAACCCAAAATAAAGGAATTCAGAAAGAATGTAAGTAGGTTTATTGAAAGAGTATTGGAATATATCTGTGTATATGCTGAAGTGGTCTGATAAATCAGTTGAAAAGATGGAGACATTAACATTAGATTCAGGCAATTCAGCATAACATGAAGGTTGGTCAAAATAGGAATGGTTGAAGAACTAAAGTATTTACTAAATCTACCCTGACATTTTGAATGAAAAAAAAATGTGAAAGAAAAAGAAAATACTATTAGCTATGTACACTAAAACCTTGGATCATGAGTAACTTGTTCTACAAGTGTTCCACAAGACAAGCAAACATTTCTAAGAAATTTTAATTTGGTAAACAAGCAACATCTTGCAATACGAGTAGCACGTGATGCCAAATGTCAAATGATCACAATGCAACCAATGGACTCTCTCTCTCTCTCTCTCTCTCTCTCTCTCTCTCTCTGAGGGATTGTGGGTGATCATCTCCCATCCTTTAATGCTCAGTCTCAGGCTGAGGTGTTTGGCATAAATCAGTGATTTTTCAGAACATTGGAAGGGGCCTACAACTGGCACTAGTGTATTTTTTTGTCACTTCAAAGCACCTATGGACAATCTTTTGCTTCTCCATACAAGAGTAAGTTTAGGAATGCTTTGCTTCTTTCTAGGTTGGACTGCCTGCAATACAGACCCTTTTGCCGCTGCCTTAATTGCCAGTTATATTAAATACTGCATATGACAAGAGTTTATTAATACGGTGCTGTAGTCAACATCGCTGCAAGCATATACAATGGCCCCCATGCAGAAAAAGATTCCATTGAGCCAATGGACAGCAGTGATTCCATTAGTGATAGTGAAAGTCATCCTACACAATAACCCTCCTCCCTCTTGTCTCCCTCACACCAGCCAGGAAGGTTTTTGAAAACAAGTATTTATTTTTCTTTATATTTTGTACTTTTTTATTTTGTATTATTTTATAATATTGTAATCATTTTTATATGAATATTTTTGGGTTATGGAACAAATAATCTGAGTTTACATTATTTCTTGTGGGGAAATATGCTTTGATATACAAGTGCTTCGGATTATAAGCATGTTTCTGAAACGAATTATGCTCACAAACTAAGGTTTTACTGTGTTCCTTAGAGAAGGCTTTTCCTTATAAGTTATAAATATTCCTTGAAAAACTCAAACAGCCTTGTTAGAGAATTATTATTTTTGGTCTTATTTTATATTTTTCTTTAATTTTTAAAAATTAATAGACTTTTCTGTTAAAACATATTTACATTTACAGAAAAATTGAGCAGAAAATACAGAGTTCTCATATACTCTTTATTTCCTTCCTCACCCCCACCCCCCATAGTAGTTTGCCTTTTTATTGGCATCTTAAATTATCGTGGTACTTTTTTTTTTACCATTGATGAACCAATATTGATATGTTATTAATAACTAAAGCCCATCGTTTACATTTGTATTTTACAGTTCTGTTGGTTTTTCCAAATGCCAGGTATTCACTATTGCAGTATCATACGGAGTAATCTCACAACCCTAAAGAATCCTTGTGCTCCACCTATTCATTCCTCCCACTCTCCCTGCTCCCCCCACAACACTGATCTTTTTGCTGTCTCTTTAGTTTTGCCTTTTCCAAACTGTCATACAGTTGGAATTAAATACTTTGTAGCCTTATCTAACTGGCTTCTTTCACTTAGCAATATTCATTTAAAATTCTTCCATGACTTTTCTTAGCTTTGTAGCTCATTTTATTTATTACTGAATAAGTTTCCATTGCATGGATGTATATATAATTTGTTTGTTTATTCATTTACCTTTGAAAAGGCATCTTGGTTGCTTCCATTTTTGTGATTCATTTTACAACAGAGACTGTACCTGCACATCCAAATCATCTATTGTCCTGGTGATTAGCATAGTATGGACCTCTTTGAGAATCTGAACAATCTTCTTTTTCTCTTTACTCCAGTGTTTTCTCTTCTCTTACAGTGAATTCAGAAATGCAAAACCTTTCAGGTAAGTTCACTTTAAGCAACCTTAAAATGGTGCTACTCAAAGTAGCATCTACCTGAGTGATTAGAATCACTAGGCATTTATGTTGAAATTCAGATTCCTTGGGGCTAGTACTGATCTACTGAATCAGAATTTCTGGGAATGGAACCCAGAAAGTTCCTCAGGTGGCATCTATGCTCACTGAAGTTTGAGAAGGTTACCACTTTTGTACTTAGGTTGTGTTTTTGATAATATATGAGATAATAGGCTTTCTGAATTTTGGGAGTCTCAGAGCTGAGAAGAGCAGGATTCAGTCTAGAGCATGTGGCCAACTCAAGGTAGAAAGAAGTAATTTTTACAGAAATGTACTCAGTAGTGGGAAAAGTATTTCCTGCTTCCATGTGGATCCCCTCCAACATTCTTTAGGAAAGAAAAATAGGATATATTATTCTGGGTCATTTACTTATTCCAGCCTTTTCTTCACCTTCATGAAGGCATTCAGGAGGATTATTCCACTGCCCTCAACCTGTGACCTAAATCACATTCATAAAAGTGGTTTGTAGATATTGTTCCTTTGAAAGTAGGAAGTTGTTATAGTTCAATAACATTAATATTTTAGGTATCGAGATGATCATTTTTCCTGAATTTTTATGTTGCTATCCTACCCTTTTTTTTGGGGGGGGGGTAGGATAAATAAAATTTCTTGCCTCAGAGTATAGAAAAATTCAGTTGAGTTGCTGATTGGATTTTCAAACTGATAGCACAAATTGTAGCTTTTGAAAGCCAAATCTTTTATTTTTAAGAGCCAGCCTTTCTGAAAGAATAACAATATTGTTGAAAATCAAAAGGAAAAATCCTAAAAATTAATGCATCAAATTTATATCCTAAACAAGAAATTGGAAAAATAATGCAAAATGATATAAGAACTAGCTTTTCCTTCACCGGTACAGGCAGTAAACAGACACACACACACACACACACACACACACACACACACTGGTGTAAGGTTTGAGGGAGAAATAAGAAAGAAGATAAGGAAAAATAGATTTAGATGTCTTTTAGAAGGTCTGCAGCCCTGCTTCCCATCCCTGTCCCTCTGGATTCAAGGTATGGAAACCATGGATTGTTTAGCGAAATTTGAGAGAAGGGAGAGCTTGTACATTATTTCCCAAGGTGTAGCCTTGGAAGATTGCAAGTCTCTTAAAGAAGACTAACCAGTATGGTCTCTGGAACTATACTGAATGCTTGGTCTTCAATACCAAGCATTGAGGACATCAGTGCCTGGGTCAATGAGCCTTAATGTAGTATGTCTGGGAAAAGCAAAGAATTTCTGACCTGAGGAGATGAGGGTCTCACAAGGAAAATGCAGAGTGCATGGACCAAGTAACCAGAGGCCCCTACACAATAGCAGACAACAAAAGCCATGGCAGATGAGAGATAAGGAGAGTTTTATCTAGGGGAGGACAGAGATGTCCATGAAGTCAGATATCTACTTCTTTAGCTATATATTATGATCAGTATGGAAGCCCTCCCTCTGGAGCTTAGATTACCTTTGCTGAGAAAAGGTGTGAGGAATCCTAAACTTGTCTAAGCATTGACTTCAAAAAGGGAAAATTCTTTGAATATTCAACTATGGTAAATGTGAAATTCATACCTGTCACATTAAAACTATATCCTCTGGAGATGAATTTCAAGATTGAAATCTATATCTTCTAGGTATAATTACATTACCCAAAAGAAATACATAGTTAAAAATCAGATAACTTTTCTTTCTGTGTTTTCCATTTATTCTACATCATACCCTGAGTTCATTTATATCAATAGATATATGCATACACAAAGAGAATATCCCCCATGAAATAAATGGAAGGTGAATAAAAGAGGAATTATGGGAGATTTAACATTAATATATAGCTTGAATTTCAGAAATATATAGACCCAGAATTGATTCCAGACTCTTCCACCTACTAGCAAATATGGATTTTCTCATCCATAATATGGGAATAATATATACTTTGCAGGATTCTATGAGGTATAAATGACAAATGTGTATAAAGTACTCAGACTAGGGGCGCCTGGGTGGCGCAGTCGGTTAAGCGTCCGACTTCAGCCAGGTCACGATCTCGCGGTCCGGGAGTTCGAGCCCCGCGTCAGGCTCTGGGCTGATGGCTCAGAGCCTGGAGCCTGTTTCCGATTCTGTGTCTCCCTCTCTCTCTGCCCCTCGCCCATTCATGCTCTGTCTCTCTCTGTCCCAAAAATAAATAAACGTTGAAAAAAAAAAAAAATTAAAGTACTCAGACTAGTATCCATCCCACAGAAAACATTTAATCTAATTATTCATAATCTTGTTATTTTATGAATTGCTGCTGGTGGAACTCAGTGTCTTAGATTCTTCTCCATGATTCTTATGATTAACATAATCAGCACATGCTAAAAATTAATCATGGTCTATGTTGAGAATTTCTTTTTACAGTTTTGTACTTCTAATATAGGCTAAACTTACATTTATTTCTATTAGTAGCGTGACATAAGATGTGGGTTTCCATATTTATATGGGGAGACAAATTCTATCACCAGTTACTCTTTTCCAACTGGCATTACTTTGACTCAGGGGTAAATGACTAGAAAGAAGCTCTAGATAGTTTTAATAGCTCTTTGTGAACCTCAGATGTAACTGAACCGCTTTCTAAATTTACCTACTAAAGAAATGACCCATGAAAGTATTCATGGGTAGATAATCAATTGATAAGGTAAATAATCCCATTGAAACATTTACTATTTATTTTTGATACAGCTGTTTTAAACAGACTGATTAGTTCCCTTTATGAGTTCACCCTTGAAAGCACAAACTATTTTGTTCTTTGTCATTGTTGCATGACATTCCATTTGGCAGTCAGCTTATTTTTAGCCAGACTATCAAAGTATTTTTCAACTGGACTGTCACTGCACTTGAACTTGGAATCTTGTAACCTGAGGAACTGCACTGGAGACAAGAAGACACCTCTAACAAATGGGAAATTATAAATCTAGACCAACCCAAACTTGCACTGGTAATTATTCTTATGCCCTAAGTGTAACATGGTTCTGTAGTTATAGATAATTAACATTTCATTGGGGTATCTGTTATTTTTTACATGGAGGATATGATAATGTATTATATGAAACCGTTAAGATATCTGAACTCAAATTATTTTTCTCTGAAAGATTTTTAGAGAAAACAGAAAATTTCTTACAAAAGTATGTTAGTTGCTAGGTATAATGTTCTTAGGAATACTGCTGAATATAGGGATTTTAGAATTATATCTTAAATATCTATAATTTGAAACCTAAAAACTTTTGTCTAGAAACTAAAGATTGCTGTAATTAAAATGCAATAAAATCAAATGAAATAAGTCAAATATATTCTTCTATGTAAATATATTATCCAATATCAAATGGGTTCTTAATTACTACAATTCAATATAATTGCATTTTAAATATAAACATCTGCATTTTAAGCTCACAGTCAGTAATTTAAATTAAGTATTATAGAATTTAGAATTAAAAACTGGAGTTTTAATTACTTGTATGTTATGATCTGTGTCTACATTTTGCAAAGCGCAGCTATGAATCAGTCTCATTTGTTTTTCTTTACTAGATGAATGGAAGAAGAAAGTCAGTGAATCTTATGTTATTATAATAGAAAGATTAGAAGATGACCTTCAAGTCGAAGAAAAAGAACTTGCAGAACTAAGGCACATATTTAGGTGAAGTTCTCAGAGTTATTATTTCTTCGTATAAGTACATTTGTTACTTATCTTGTTTTTAGATACATCTATATTTAAAAACACAACCGGTATAATCTCAGATGTCACTAATCATGGTAAGCCTAAAAATGTAAGGTTACCCCTTTCTTGGCCATTCCTATAGCCCCTAATATGCAAATATCTTATCTCCTTAAAATATGACTTGCATGCTCCCATCACTTAAGTTTAAAAAGAGAGGAAAATAAGGGCTGACTTTTGAATACAAGCTATTGCTGATCTGAATATCTTCCCTGGAGTTAGATTTCTTGTAAACCATGCCAGCAACGAACAGCAGGACTTCTCTTCTATTCTCAAATGGTGGTAGAATATTGGCCATGTTGTTCTTTTTGAGCTACTAGGGTAAGTCCAATTTTTAACAAACCTTCTGGTCTCTTGACATTTAAGGGCTGTCCCCTAATGGAACTGAGTATCATTCTGCCCCTGAACAATCATATAACAACATGTAATACTGGCTTCAAACTTTCAGTGAGTTTTGCTCATGATAACAAGAGAAAAATAATCTGGCATAGTGTCACAACCTTGGAAGACACAAAATGTTCAGAAAAGAGGGGCAGGACCCTTATATACACGAGCAACCTACTGGAGAAATTGAATCTGACATTGAGAAACTAGATGCATTTTTGAGGGTCAGTTTAAGTTAGCTGCTTGACTGAGGAAAAGTTCCACGTAAGCCAGTTAAACATGTTGACTTATACCTGTGTTATTAATCTAATGTACTCATGACAAAGGACCTCCTCTATTTTACTTGGAAAACAAGTGTAAACCAGTGACCAAATGATATATTCCAAAAGAATTTTCAGATATAGTAAATATATAAAGTTAACACGACTGGCAATTAAAGTTATTCACATATGATATAGTTGTCAGTGGGTTAATAAGGCTTTTTCAAGTGATCAGTTTACTGGAAAAGAGATACAAATGTAGAACTTAATCATAAGTCCTCTAGCTCTTAGTGACTCAGATAAATATGCTGAATGAAATGTGGTTAAACTGAAGAGACTTCCCTCAACTTTATGAACTCAAAATCTCATTTATTAATTTATTTTTTAATTTAAGAATTACTGTGCAGATATGTCAAGACTAATTTAACTAGACATATCCTTTTAAGGATTAAGCTTAACAATGGAGTCGAGATGTAGGTTTTATTCTGTGTTTTCCATTTATTCTACATCATACCCTGAGTTCATCAGTACATCATACTACATCAGCAACGGGCAGTTGTTTTTCCAGCTCCTGCTATAGCTGACTTTTCCTACATTTCCACTATATGCAATAAATGTGACCTCCTTTTTACTAATCAGTATTGGGGATGAGAGGCAGGAAACAGTGTCAGGGAGAATATAGTTCAGTATTTATTGTGCCAAATACATTCAAGTTGTTATTCCAGACACATGAAATATGAGACATTATGTAATTCTCACCATGACTCTGTGTGATAAATATTAATTCTGATGGATAATAAACTAAGGACTAGAGACATTGTATCTTATAAGATCATATGGTCAGTAAGTGCTGTAACTCTGATTTGTAGCAAGGTCAGCCTGAGTCCATAGAGAGAGTTCTTCCTATTTACTATACCCTTCTTCTTGCTCCAGGAGTTCATAATCTGGTTTAGGGGAAAGACATATATAAAGAACTCACAGAAGACATTCTATGACAAGTGATAAATGGGAAGAAAAATAAAATGGTTTCAAATACAAAAATTAAAAAAAAAGAAGATTTGGGAGCTCTTGATTTATCCATTTTAAAAAGCATTCCAGGTAAATGGCATAGTTAAGTAAAGATATATAGGCAAGAATGGATGAGTACCATGGAAGGTCGAGAGGAGTCAAGAAAAACTAATGTCTTGACCATTTTATCTAAGTTGAGTAAGAAGGTTAGGTCAGTCAGTATAAGGGTTTTATAGTGATATAGTTTTAAGTGCAGTTTCTTCTTTTTACAAACTATGTATCCTTGGATATATTATTTGGTGTCTTTGTGCCTCATCTGCATCTGTAAAATGAGGTTAATAATAACAGCCTCATGGATATTTGCAAAATGATGTTAATTAAAAGCTGAGTAGAGAACTTAACACACAGTAGGCATGAAATAATTGGAGGTTTCTATTTTCATCATTGATTGGGTAAATAAGGACAGTTTGAAAGACTGAAGACTTTATTATCCAGTAGAAGTAACAGTTTATTAAAAGTTAGGAAGTAAGAAAGTTAAGATTAAATGTTTTTATGTAAACAGGATGTTTTTAAAAGTTAAAATGTAAAATATTAGGACAATTCAAGATGATGCCAAAATCTGAACTATAACTTTTAAAGATTGTGATCAAGAGAGATTTGGCTAGGACTAGAAGGCTCATCAAAATGGATGCCAAATTCCCTAAGAATAATGGTAGGGCATTTTGTGGAGAGGCAGACTGGTGGTAGCCTGGTGCTAAAGCTGTTAAGGAAGTGACAGAAATGTTGCATTAGCCAGAAATGATAATAATGAAGCTGAGGAGAAGATTACTCACAGCCTAGAATCATGTTTCTCCAAGGGCTAAGAACCTCATACAGTAGAGTAACCAGCAGTGCTTGCTAAAATTTTAGATTCCATGATTCCACCCCATATCAAATGAATCAGAATCTCTGGGGCTGACTTCCAGAAACCTGAATTTTTAACAAGCTCCCCAGGTAATACTTTTGCATGCTAAAAATTATACTTCTGCTGAAGTTTAAAAACTACTTTAGAAAGATAGTCAAGTTGCACTGAGAACTCTGCCTGAGGTGTTATTGGTGAAGGGATGAAGAACATGAGAAAAAAGAAAGCAGGCAACTAGTATGGTCTACAGAGATTCAAGGGAGCAAACAAACAAACATAAACAGAGTACTCTGTCTGATTCCATCAAGACTGATAGCATCATCGGGAAAGAAAGGCAGTCATGCCTAGGGCAAAGTTCTGAGGATTTTCTTTTCTCTAGAATAAAATGATGGATGACAAGGAAGGAAGAGAATGGAGTGCTGAGAATATAAATTGTCTTACTCATTGACTCACATGCCAACATTTTATGGCATTTGGGAAGATTAAACATAATATTGTATGAGATCACATTTGAGTATCTAGGACATTTTGGGTGTTTCTTTCTCATCTTTTTCCATGCCTTGTATGATGTAATTAGTATTTCTGTGGTGAACAACTGTGTTATGCCTTATGACACCAGGCTTTCTCTAAACATGTCGATAAGAGGAAATGGTATAAGATGCCCAAAAAGAAGCACTTAACACCAGAATCACAGGTTGAGGATCACTGATATAAACACAGATTTGGGAGTTTTCTGGAGGTTTTTTGTTGTTTTTGTTTGCTAACAAGTTTCTTTATGGAATTCTTGGTAGATACTAATTGCATTCATTCAAAGAGATTTTCCACACCATAGTACACCAAGGCTTCTGTTAGCTCACATACACAATATCCTGGTATAGCTTTCACCCACAATATAATATAGAGCAATATGGTACTAAACTTTAAAAATATAAAGATAACCATTATATTCTTATGCCAATTCGTAGCAGCTTTGGAATGAAAGCTTGATAGGGTAATGAAAGAGAATGGAAATGGAATAATCTCTCTTCTTCCACAATAAAATTGCATTCACTCATAACTTTGGACATTTGTTGGGATAATAGATGGAAGATAGGAAGAAAAAGGGAAGGCAGAAGAAGGAAAGACAGAAGTGGCCCATTGATTACCATTATCTGATTATTTCCTCTTCTATGCCATCTCTAATCTTTATGTTTATCAATATAATGGCACTTATTACAAGGTGTTGTCTATCCATTTACAGGACTGTCTAACCACTAGTATATATGTTTACTAAAGGCAACTTCTTTGTCTTATTTGGCTTTATTTATATTTGTATTTATTTGTAATACCTATTTGCATGGCACTTGAAAGAAAAACAAACTAACAACTTAGTGCCTAGCACATGCTAGGCATGCTACCAGGTATTTTAATATGCATTGGCTCATATAATCCTAAATGTATATATGTAAAGTGCTTTGGTACAGTGATCAGCACATGGCAAACACTCAAAAATGGTAGTTAAAACTAATCATTGTGTTTATGTTAACAACATCTGAGGTAGTCATTCATTGCACTTGCCATTTTATACCTAAGGAAAATAAGCTCATCAAATTAAACCGGTTTGAACTAGGATAAACAACGTGTATAATTGTACTGGGATTGTACCCACTTGTATTTAATTTCAAAATGCGTAATCTTCATGACCTTGGTTCTCAGCTTGGGAGGTGGAGTAAGTATGGATCAGAATTATCTTTTAAATATTTTTATTTTCCCTACACCACTCCACAATTTTGCTATATCCTGTGTATTAGAACTATCCCTGGGTGTGGGAGTAGAAAACTATATTTTAGCCCCCGACTCCTACCCCTGGTGATACACGTATCCCACCCACAACGTTTGAAAATGTTTTACATAAGTAATGGCCCTCCCCATGTAACTTTTAAAAGCCTCCCAATTACATTACTTTGTTTCAATAAGTTTTAAAGTCATTAAAAATTTTAGAGCTGTGCTCTACTAATTTAATTGTCAAGGCTACTTTTTTATCTGCTTAATCTGCAGTATGAAATTTGACCTCAGTGAGGAGTTCCAGAGAAGTTATATTGTTCCAATGCCATGATATTTCAAAATAATCAAAATAACCCTATTTTTTTCTCATTTTAAATCTTATTTTGACATTGAGTAGACGTACCTTGGTTAATAATGATAATATCTCATTTTGAAATTGATTGGGTTTCATAAATAAACAAAAATATCAAAAGAATGCTTTGTTCCATGAGCAAGCAGTTATAATACTTTCATGATAAAAATGTATTAGGGTGGGGGGAAGGGAGAAAAAAAATATGTATGCCATTCCTGCTCATTTTCTCCCTGAAAAGTTCCTCTGGACCCAGCTGCAGTCCACCATACCTATCCTCCAAATGAAACATCTTCCAAAAATCAACTTTTTCAAAACTATAACCAATTATGAAATTTAGCTATTGTAAAGTGAATAGCTCCAGGCACATGGCAGGCTGACTTAATCTAAAATGAGTGAAATTCTCCAATAAAGTAGAAAATGGACTACTGAGGGAGGACATGTTATCTTATAAAATTAAAATAGAGTGAAAGTATTATTTGACATGTTGGTGCGTTGTGCTAGTTAGCAACAAAACAAAAACAAACCAAACAACAGAAAGACAATTCACATTGCCCCAAGACTGCCTACCTCTGTACCTCTTTTCTTGCTTGTCTAGGTAAAACTAGTTATGAATAATAATTGTAAAGTAATATCTTGCTAAAACATTATGAAGCAGCTGATCTCAATCTCTCTCTTTCAGTCTCTTTCTCTCCCTCCAGCTTGTTACCTCACTAGCTTTATCTTTCCTCCTTTTATCCACCCTCTAGTCTTCCCTTCCATCCTACACTGCCCCCCATCTTCCTTTTTTCTTTTCTAGTCTCCCTTCTCAAATGCAAGACAAAGCAATAAAGTTGTTAAAATACCAATATAATAATCAATATCAGTGCATTATTAAAAATAATTATTATACCAGCTAATGTTTGTAAGTCTTACAAAAATCTAAGCCTCATAATAAATCATTATTGTCTCAATTTTATCATCTTTCACTATTCTTGCTCTGCCACCATATTTCAATAATTATTTATTGTATGATGAATTAATAAATATACTTCATGTTATTAGTTTGCTGATTGGACCTGGGTGATATTGGACAAATACATTCTGGATATTTTGGGGGGATGTATCTTGGGAACAGATCTTATTGATGATTTTTCTGTTTCTGTTGTTTGATGGGGACCGGATCAGAAGCAGCCACAAAGAACTACATTAGGAAGTTATAGCCAGTCCTTTGAAACCTAAATTACCAAATTGGGAAACTAGATGATCTATAACAAATCCATTTCTCCTTTCTACCTTCTTGGTCTTTTCCTAAATTTCAGCAAATGAATTAATTTAAAAAAATGTAATCTACCTATGAGAATATTTTGGACAGTAGTATGTTATTTAGGGCCAGCTATTCAAATGTTACATTTTAATTGGTTTCCAGTTGTGGTCATGTCAAATATTTTCTTGAAAGGATGAGGTCATGAGAAAGGAGTTTAATTGGATCACAAAACTGCATACTTTTCTGGATACAAGGTAAAGGCTAAGAAAAGAGTTCATTATGCTACAAGAAAGAAAGTAACCTTTGGGTACAGAACTACCATTTTTAATGATTAAGGACAGAATTTACTGTTAGAAATATATTCATAATAGTGAGTTCATTTTAATTAGGAACTTCATCCATACCCCAGCAAGCAGTATGAACTCATTAGGATATGTTAAGTTACAGTCTGGCATGGCAGGTGATGAAAAATATAAAGGAAAATTAAAAAATAAATTGAGCTTAGGGTATTAGAATACATAAGTGATGTTCAGTTGACAGTGAATTTGACATACACAGTTCCTTTAGAAGAGGCAAAAGAAGAGAATATGAGGTATCTCTCCTAGGAATGATTGCATTAAAACCTTGAATATTTTAATTACATGTTTCAAAACAGAAACATTTGACTAAAAGTTAATGGGAAGTGAGAATTAGGATTCAAATATAGCCCCAAAGTAACTCTCATTAAAAAAATTACATTCCAGTTATTAAAGTTAAGATAAAAATTGTACTATTAAAATTGCACTTGACTGACAAATATTGTGGGAGCCTATTCTCAGTTAATTCATTTTTGTTGGTATTAATAGAAGTTGTATGAGTTCAAGGAGGATATAATTGAAGAAAGAACAAAAACAACAGGAAACAGTTCAGTTTTGAGCAAGGAGCTATTTAGGACTGTACATTGAGTCACTTATGAATGGTCAAGTCTACTTTAAAATTCAGTGAGCTGAGAATTGATTGTTGAACACAAAGTAACTAATATAATTCATGCTTTCAATGTGACTTATGCAAACAATAGATATTCATTCAGGGTTATTCATATCTTAAATAAAGCAATAAACTGTGGCATCTTATATTTTGTTTATTCAGTGTTTACTTTCTTTGCAAAGCTGGTCTGGGCATTAGAGATCAGAATTAATGCAAAGATCAGTTGCAGGATTCTATGTAGCATGCATTTCCCCAGGACTGAGGCACCTAAAGGATCCAGAGATTAGTGAGTAGTTTATATCCAGTAGACTGTTGAGAACATAGTAAAGTGAGCATTAAGAACAGAGGTGGAGCATACAGTTGGTGTTGTGCCAGACTGACTGAATACATCATCAAAGTTAGATCATGCAATAAGAAAGCAATTGAATCTATCTTCTTAATAAAACATTTCAGTGCAATCTTTTTTCCCCTTTGGATTTTTAATATCTCCCTTTTCCCTTCATTCTTCTTTTAATATCTCCAGTGTTGATAATAGCCTTCCCATTGACATGATGCCCTAGGACTTATGTTATAAAATTGTGATTCTAGTAGTTGCTCTGAATCACTGACAGGTGCTAGGTGTCACAACAGTGAGCTTGGTAGCCATTTTTAAAAGCATGTGAAGACAGGGTCAGACATTGTCTAGGAGCCTAAATGAGAGTCACCATCAGCATAAAATTGTCAAAATCAGGAAATTTTACAGGTTGTCAAATGTGAGAGATTGAAGAAGGTCAAACTTGGTTTGAAAATTATGCTAAAATCTCCCAAGGCATAGACTATGCAGGGGAAGTTGTACATTCAGTGATCTTGATAATACTAGTAATAATAATAAAATAACAATTTATTGATAACATATGTGCTAGATACTATAGTAAGCCCTATCCTCATGTATTCTTCATAACAATACAATGTCTATGTATTATTTTAATCATTTTATAACTGAAGAAATTAAATTTGAAGAGGTTTAATAACTTGCCCAAATTGGAGGGAAAAAAAAAGACTACTTAAAAAGCAGAAGCAGGATAGGATTTCAATCCTGTTGTAAATACAAGGACAAGTTTTTAAGGATTACCTACATTTCAGCTACACTGCTGAAATGACTTTCCACTTTTAAAACATCAAAACATGGGAAATATTGCTGTATAATATTAGAGATACACATTGAAAAACTAATTTTCTCAGGAGTTTATTGCTACAGAGGACTCCCAAGCCTTTCTTCTTTCACCGTTTGCCATTAAGTTCATTATAGTTAGCTCAAAAGGTACTTCCTTCCCTGTTCTTCTTTTAGGATGAAGGTTATATATTTCTTTACATTTAACAGAAGGCCTCCCTGTCCTTCTCCACCCAATACTTTGTTTTCTGTCTTTTGATCTTATTGTGTGTTTTCATTGCTGGATAATGGAAGGACCAAGAAAGAAAAGCCAACACAGATCAGAACTTCTAAATCATTGTCAATCAACATCTTCAATTGCTAGTCACAGTTTTCTTTCCCTTTTTATTTACGGACACTGATTTCCTACAAACTTCAAGAGAAAAATCCCATCTACCTAGCTTTAAAAAGCAGAGTTCAGCTTTTCAGAAAACCTGTATTATTTGAAATCATAACCACAGAGAAGACCTCTGTGAATGCACTTGTAAGTCTGGGCTGCTGAGTGCATTTTGTTTAGTACTACCTATTAAGTTTTTTTTTCTCCAAGACATCTGTAATACAATCGGCTTTAAGGGTTTAGAAGGCTGACACAGGGAAAGGCCACACATTTCCAAGAATTGTGTTATTTTGTGAAGTTATTGCACATACCATAAAATAGGTATACCATTTACAATTAGGTTCATTTCAGATAGATATTTTAAAAAGTAGTATTTTCATCAGAAATATTTTTGGGGGGGCATAATTCATTGAACTGTGGGAAAGTACAGATAGGAATGCGTTAAACTCTTAGCCATTTCTCCTGGAATACTTGGCTCCTTCCTCTATTATATTATTAACGTTTGTAAAATTGACCCTGAGTTTACTGCACTCCTACATATATTATTCCAAAGCAAGTTGAGGTAGATTTCTCAATATGAATAAGCATGTCAGTGGACTTGGCAGCTGGGAAGTTGAACATTCAAGGCAAGATGGTTATGAGGATGGGGAAGTTTTAGGATATTCTATGAAAACAAACCACTGGGATTGCCATTGCTAATTACAACATTTCACGGAGATCCTTTGGATGTCTCTAGATTTAAAGGCTTTCTCTTTTTAGCAGCACCCTGGAGAATAGCACCTTTTCTTTTCTATTTTAAAATTCCAGTAGCTTTTGAAGTGCTTAACTGGGTGCCTTGATGATAATGTCCTGAATTTATAGTACCTTTCGAGTGTAAGTACTTTACAAATGATATGGAAGGCTCACTCACCAAAGACTATGCTATCTCACTAAAGCTGCTGGAGATTTAAATAGGCAGGAAGTGGCTTGAAATTGACCTGGGAGGCCAAGGATATGATTTCATTTCTACTGAAAAATGTCCTGGGAGTACCAACGATTTCAAAAGGTCAAGAATTTTAGCTTTACATTCCTTTTCCAAGGCTACCTTTGGCTCTCTAGGGCCCTCCTGGGGCAATGGTCTTTGTTCAGACAAAGGCAAGGATTTTACTAATTGAATCACTAACACTACTCCTCTCAGGGGACTGTGTATCATAGTACCCGATCAGAGTTTAGAACTTCTTTATCTGTGAAACCTGACCCAGTCAGAGTACAAGGAAAACTTTGCTTCAGGCAGAATTTGTAAAACTTTGGGATTATATTCCTCTCTCCAATCTCTTACCAAAATGCTTCATTTTTTTTTTCTTTTTGGAGGGAATTTCTTGACTTTCTCCATAAATATGATGTGAAATTTTGCATGTGAATGATTTACTTTCAAATGTCTGTTTTCTATTTCTACATTAATTTTAATTCATAAAGTTGCCTTGAAACGTTCAAATTATACATAGAAAACAAAATGCATAAGAGTCCTTAATTTAAACCTGGGCTCTCAAACTTCCGTATTATTTTCTCTTGACTTAGGTTTTCTTCATATAGATGTATATTCAAAATTATTTTTCTAGGTACAATGAAATCCCACAAAAGACGTATTTTTTTAATTTATAGTAATAATAGTCCCTTTTATATTTTTTCCAGTAAAAAATAATAAACTAAAAGGTGAAATTTTTGATCATATGAAAAAATTCTTTTTCAGCTCCGATGATGCCTTCAGTAAAGTCAACTTAAATTACCGCACAGAAAATGGGCTGTCTCTACTTCATTTATGCTGCATTTGTGGAGGTGAGTGCTTGAAACTCAATACTTTATAAACTCGTTATATGTAAAGATGGTCAATGATTTGAGCTGCTTTATAGTCTACAGGAGGATTCTATTCATACTCAATTTTCTTTTTTGCTTTATCCCTACAACCCTGATAACCTTCAGGTGAAACAGTAACTACCAGGCAGATGTTCCAGTTGATTTAGCTCTGTTTAAGTTTTATTGTGTTCGTACCCTGAACCAAGTCACTTAGTTTGCTTGGAAATCAAAAAAAGCATTTTTCAGCATTGGGTTTGCTAGTCAGAGATTAGGTTAATTTCAGAAGCACTTAAAGCATTCCCTAAAATATCATCATGCAATTGCTTTACAATCTACAGTAAGATATGTGGAAGGTAAGATAAATGCCAAACATAAAATCTCAAAGTGAAGATTGATCAAAGTGAAGATTTAGAGTTAAATTTGGCTCATATTTTGTTCTGCTTTGTTCATTAATGTATTCCAAGCACCTAGCATGGAGACTGGCATTTGGTAGGTACCTAATAAATTTATTGAATTAATGAATGGTTAGTATTCATTTTGTTAATCCAAACTAGTATTCATTGAACTTGGGTTTTTAAATAAAACACTAATGTAGAAATATCAACTCTAATCCTATTCCTTAACCATTCCTCCCAAACAAATTAAGCATACTCTACTTAACAGATTTTCCTCCCAAATTTAAACATACTTTCCCCAACCTTCATCATTTCTTCCAGATATCTCTAATCTAAATAAGTTCTGCTAATGATGTTCTGAGGTATCCTGGGCAACTCGATTTCTATCTAAGCCTTTTCCCTAATAATTTATTAAGATTTTTTCCCTTTTTTTAATGCTTTAAAACCAACTAATGATGAAAGCACTATAGAAAAATATAACACAAATGCATTAAAATAAACAGCATTGATATAAAGTTTTATAAGTGTAATAAAATGTTCACTACTAAGGAAGGCTGTCAATTAATAGAAAACTTTACAAATTACCTGCAGAACAGCAGTCTGACATTTTCATACATCAGTGTGAATTTATCATTAAGTCAAAAAGATATTTTAAAGTCACTTGGTCTATCCCCACAACAACATAAGTTTCTTTCACTCTTCTCATTCAGGCAACAAGTCACATATTAGAACCCTTATGTTAAAAGGGCTTCGTCCATCTCGACTGACAAGAAATGGATTTACAGCCTTGCACTTGGCAGTTTACAAGGTATAATATCTTTGTTCCCACAATACTGTATTAGAACCAAGGATGATAATGTATCTTCAGGCTGCTGCTGCTGTCTTTCTTCTTCTTCTTCTTCCTCCTCCTCCTCCCCTTCCTCCTTTCTCCCCTTCTCCTTCCTATTCCTCTTCTCTTTCTCCTCCAACTCCTTCTTCTTTTTCTCCTTCTCCTTTCCTTCTTCTTCCATACTTTTTTTTTTTTTTTTTTTTGCAAATTGACAATCGTGGGAAACGTTCAGAGGAACCAGAGCATTATTATATTACTGGATGAAGTTCTTTCTCTATATTTAACAGGTATCATCTATATACCAGACACATACTCTTTTCAATGCTTTCCATGTTAATTTAATTCTCATAGGAAACCCGTGCGTGAGTACTATTATTGTCCCCAAGATTACATGGTCAGTGGGTTAGCCAGGATTTAAGACCTGGCAGTCTGGTCCCCTTGCCAGAGCTTCTGACCAGGAGACCAAGCTGCTTCCATGCAGAAGAGGATGTATTTGAGGATAAAAGCAGCACATTGAAGCTACATTTCTTTTTCTTCACATTATTAAAAATATCTCCAGATATTAAAAATGTCTCTAGATTTCCCTTTAGTCTCCTTCTTTTATATCTCCTACTTTTGTTTTAGTTTGTTTCCAGTCCCTGTTTCCAAGCTAATCTCAGTACCTCATCAGAAAGTAAATGTAAAAGTGGATTGGAAAAACTAGGATACTCCATATTGGGATAGATCCTTGAGATTGTCATAAATATAAATTTATAGAATATATAAAATATTAAAAAATAAATTAAAAATTTTAAAAGTTGGAGGCACCTGGGTGGCTCAGTCAGTTGGGCGTCCGACTTCAGCTCAGGTCATGATCTCACAGTTCGTGCGTTCAAGCCCCATGTCGGGCTCTGTGCTGATAGCTCGGAGCCTGGAACCTGCTTCAGATTCTGTGTCCCCCCTCTCTCTGCCCCCACCCGTGCTTGTGCTCTGTCTCTCTATGTCTTTCAAAAATGAGTAAACATTAAAAAAAATAAATTAGAATATATAAAATATATTATTCTCTAATAGTAATGAGTTTCTACTTACTCTGCACTTATTATGAGTTAACTATCACACTAGGTTTTATATGCATTGTTTCTTTATTAATATAACTTAGTGAGATGCATAATAGGGTTTATTTTATAGAAAAAGGAAATTGAAGGTTAAAATTAGATATCTAGTAAATGTCAGAGTAATGATTAGAATCAAGTGCAGTTGGCTCATACTTTCAGACTCTCATTGTTATATTGCATATTTTGTTCTTTCTCAATTTCATGTGAATCTGTGACAGGATTTTATTTCAATTTTGTATGTGCAGGTATGGGGGGTAGGCAGCTGTTTGCTCGTACCAGGATCACTTTGCACTACATTCTCTCCTTCAATCTTTGGAGTTCATCACTGGGGGAAGAGAGCCATATTTTGCCATGATTCAGATTCACATATTCCTGTGATTCATAGTGCAAATGCTCTAATGCATACCCTTTTCTACCCCCAGTCAATGCCCAGTCAATTTTTTTTTTCTGGGAGAAAGCATCAGTTATGTGCTGATAACTGCACATAACTGTGCAGGTATTAGGAGGAATTGAATACCAAGTTTCCTGTGAAACTTGTATTGAGGCTGAGTTCAGGAGGTAGGAAAACAGTGTCTGATGCTGGCTTTTCTGCTGACTAGCAGGAGGTGAAAGTAGAAGACCTCCAAGGAATAGGAAGGGAATGATGGAGAGTTAAGGCAGTATGCAAAACCATGAATCCTGAATCTGACTGGGAGATTCCTTTTTGCATTAGTTTGTTTTCCTGACACTTAGCATGACACAACCACAGAAATGCATTCTCAATGATTTAGTGCTACAATCTTTACAGAATCTATTTCTTCCAATTCTTTTTATCAAACTAAGTTTCCATTTTTAGGAATCCCTCTATTTCTTCTGTTTTCATATATTTTACAGAAGGATATATGGACTAGCTTTCTCGTAGCAAGTTTAAAGAAATTTAGAATCTTAGGACACAGAGTAGGCAACGTTTTTAAAAAGGCCATAGTAGAGTACATGATTACTCATTCTTTAACAAGGGCAAAAACAAATTAAATTTACAATTTCCCTTAAAACACAGAAACCATTGCATTAAATCTAGTTCTAACTATCCACTCTGCCCTACCTAAGAAAAAGAAAATACACTTACATAATCATAATACAATGATCAAAATCAGAAAATTTAACATTGGTGCAATACTATTATTTAATCTATTGTCCAAAGTCAAATTTGGTTAATTGTCCTATTAGCATCATTTATAAAAAGCTGTTTTTTTTTTCTTGTTTAGGATTGATTCCAGAATCATTCATTTTTACTTTTCTTGTCTCTGTAATCTCTTTTTATCTAAAAGAGATTTCCTTTCCTTTGTTTCCTTTTCTTTCCTTTCCTTTTTTGATCTAATATTTTGGTGCATACAGAATAGTTATGTATTTATATGTACTTATTTGGATGTTTATAAATATTGCAAATGAACTGAATTTTTTCTTAACATTCACAAAATGAATAATTTGATTTTCACACTTTTTATTGGTCATATCAGCAGCTTTTTCAAGTATACACCCTGGCATGCTGGGCCTGCCTCAGACTTGGGTAGTTTTTACCAGCAGGGCAACTCTGCTTTTATTGATAATAATGGAGCAGATGTTTTATTTTTTAATTCCATGTGTATAGTTAGCACTCCTCTGACTTTTTTGGTTTATTTTTCCTTTGTTTCTGCTTAGTTTATTTTTTTAATAGGGATTAAATTTATTGATATATAATTTATGCACAATAATTTCACAATTTTAAGTGGACAATTTGATGAGTTTTAAAAATGTATAGAGTCATGTACTATCATCACAGTTGTGACATAGGACTTTTCTATCATGTAAAAGAGTTCCTTCATACCTTTTTGTGGTTAATTCCCTGCCCTAGCCCCCTGGCCTCTGCAAATACTATGTTTTCTTTCACTATAGTTTTTCCCTTTCTAGAATTTTACATAAATGCAATCCAGTTAGTATATTTTCTTTTATATATGGTTTCTATCACTTAGCAGAGTGCTATTGTTGTGTGTTCAGTAATTCATTTCTTTTAATTTGTAGTTGTATTCCATTCTATGGATATACCACCATTTGTTTAACAATTCATCTGTTACGGATATAAGGGTTATTTCCAGATTTTGACTGTTATAAAGCTGCTATTAACATTCATGTACAGATCTTCGTTTGAACATACATTTTTATTTCTCTTGGGCAATATGTAGGAATGGAATTGATGGGTCATATCATAATGATGCCAAGATCTTTACCAAATTAGCTATATCATCTTCTATTCCCATCAGCAATGTGTGAGATTCTAGTTGTTATGTTACATACTCTTGCCAACACTTATCAATATTTTTTATTTTAGTGATTCTATTGGATGTATATTAATATTTCAGGATTAATTTACATTTCCCTAATGGCTAAGGAAGTTGAGTAGATTTTTATGTGCTAGTTTGTCACCATTTTTTTTTGATGTAGTGTCTGTTCAAATCTTAATTCCATTTTTAAATTTGGTTTATTGTTTTCTTAAATTGTAAGAAGATATCTTTATATATTTTAGATATGGGTTTTTTTGTTGGATATACATTTTGCAAAACTTTTCTCCAGTCCGTGGCTTGCATTTCATTTTCTTAGCAGTGGCATTTAAAGAGAAAAACTTTTATGCATTATTTTTTAACTGATTACTCTAGTGATTACACTATGGATCTTGAACAAACATGTGCATTGTCTGTTAATATTGGCCTATATCACTTTAAATGTAAGCACCTTCCATATTATAGTTCCACTTTATCTTCATTCTTTATAGTATTGTTTCCATGTACATTATTTCTATATATGAATATACTGTCAGAATTTTCATGATAAACACTTCATATATTTTAAAGAAAATGAGAGAAAATATCTAGTTTTCAGCAGATTGGTTATAATAATATTATGTATGATTGTCTCTGTATAATGCTTTTTAGAGTTCACTGAGCTTCTTAAATCCATAAGTTTATGTTTTCATCAAATTCATGAATTTTGATTATTGTTTTTTCATATATGTATGTTAGAATGTTTGATAATCTTCCATATGTTACTGAGTCTCTATTCATTTTCTTCTCTTTTTTTTTCTCTGTTTTTAAAATTTGATTATTTCTATTTACCTGAATTCAAGTTCAAAGACTATCACTCTGCCATCTCCCATCTGATGTTAATCTAAGAATTATTCATTTCAGATACCATACTTTTCAGTTCTAGGATTTCCTTTGATTTTTAAATATAATCTCAATTTCTCTTTTATGATTACTCATCTGTTTCTTTTATTTTTCTTTATTTTCCTTTAAATTCTGGAAGCTATGATTAATGACTTAAGTTTTTTTAATGTTTATTTGTTTGTTTGTTTATTTATTTATAAATGTTTTTTTAATGTTTATTCCTTTTTGAGAGAAAGAGAGAGACAGAGTGTGAGAGGTGGAAGGGCAGAGAGAGAAGGAGTCACAGAATCTGAAGCAGGCTCCAGGCTCTGAGCTGTCAGCACAGAGCCTGACGAGGGGCTCGAACTCACCGGCTGCAAGATCATGACCTGAGCTGAAGTTGGACGCTTAACCAACTGAGCCACCCAGGTGCCCCATGTTTATTTATTTTTGAGAGAGAGAGACAGAGCGTGGGCACTGGAAGGGCAGAGAGAGAGAGAGAGAGAGAGAGAGGGAGACACAGAATCAGAACAGGCTCCAGGCTCCAAACTGTCACCACAGAGCCCAATGTGGGGCTCGAACACACAAACTGTGAGATAATGACCTGAGCTGAAGCCAAACACTTAACCAACTGAGGCACCCAGGCACAACAATGACTGCTTTTTAAATGCCTTATCTGTTGTTTCTAACACCTGGATTACCTCAGTGTTTATATCTAGTGGACACTTTTCTCTTGGCTGAATATTACATTTTCCAGTTTCTTCACTACTTATTAATTTTTTATTGCATGTTAGACATTTATATTATTTGTTTTAGTAAATCATCATGTTATCTTCCTTTAAAGGGTGTTGAGTTTTGGGGCGCCTGGGTGACTCAGTTGGTTAAGCATCAACTTTGGCTCAGGTTATGATCTTGCAGTTCCTGAGTTCAAGCCATGCATCAAGCTCTGGGCTGTCAGCAGAGAGGCTGCTTCAGATCCTCTGTTCCCAGGTCTCTCTGCCCTTCCCCTGCTCGTGCTCTCTCTCTCAAAAAGAAAAAAACATTAAAGGTTGTTGAATTTTTCTTTTGTTTTGTTTCTGGAAGGCAGTTACATTTTTGGTGGATTCATTTCACCTACTCAATCTTGATTTGATTTGTTGTTAGGATGGGTTTATTTGAGTTTCAAACTAAGCTTAATGGCATACTTCTTGCTCCAGGATGTGGTCCTCATTCCTGAATATGGTTCTTACCTTTTGATATCTTGAATGCCCAAGTCACTCAGTAAAGTCTCCATTCTGCCTTCTGATACTCCAAAATCTTCTATTATTGCATGACCTCTTCCATCATTACCATTCACCTTTCAGCCATAAATCAGCTGATTTTATCTACTATAGAGTTTTTCTCTGTTCCTGTGCGGCCCAACTCAAAAACTTGCAGTGAATCTCAATGCAGATATCTGCAGTTCTCTGTCTGTGAAGCTTCTTCTGCTGCTCGGTTACCCTGCTTGACAAATTACAGTCATTTTATAATCCCAGAAATTTCATCTCCATTGTCAATTCATTATGATTGCCCTTCCACTTTATCTTCTGTGACAGGGAAATAATCTCAGGCAGAAAGCCACAGCAATCATGGAATATTGTGGAGGTTTCCTTTGTATCTTTCCGTTTGTCCGAAGATCACAGTTCTTTGTTCATGTTCTTCATATTGTCATACATTTTGTTACATTTTATGGGTTTCTTTGACTTGCCAGTAGGGAAAATCTATGCAAGTTATCCAATCATACCCCCATCTATTTTAGATTACTTCCAAAATGATCTGCATAAGACACACATCTATAATGTCAATATTCTGTTTAAAACTTAACCTTTGTCATCTATTACCTGGATAATAAAATTCAAGCTTTTAAATAAGAGATTCAAAATGCCTTAATTCATAATGTTTGCTGGAATCACTTTTCAGACTTTTTCCTGCAGACTTTTTCTATTCACCCAACTCTAATGATTTTCAAATTTAATATGCATAAGAATTATATGGTAACTACATGTTTAAAATGGATATATCTTTTTCCATCTCACCTCAATCAAATTTGATATATGTAAAATATACTGGGAATCTAAAATTTTAACAAATGGCCTAGGCAATTTTGATGTAAGCAATGTAAGGCTACCTGATGAAGATCATTGTTCAAGTCTTGCAAATCAAATTGTGGTAAGACCAGCAGTACCTGCTTCAATGAGAGATTTTTAGAAATGCAGAATGTCACTTCCTATTCCACCCCTAACCATCCAGAATGTTTGTTTGTCTGTTTGTTTGTTCATTTTTAATTCTAGCTGACAGGTTTGCAGGCTAAAGTTTGAAAGGCACTGTTCTAGATTACTTTATTCTTTAGGACAAGGGTTTTTCATACTCCAATGTTTTTATCCTTATTATTTCTTCTGCTTAAATGTATGTTTATTTCTTTTCCTAATAGGAAATTATTACTTATTTAAAATCAAGATAAATTGAGCCTCTTTGAGCTTTCTTGAACTCCCAGGCAGATTTTATTGTATTGTCTTTTGGGTTTCAATTACAAATTCACATTGTTTTATATTACAGCACTTATAATTATTTGTTTGGATATTTCACATATTGGTCTGTGAACTTTGAGCATTGAGATAGTCTTTTTCTTTAATTCCTCAGTGTGTAAGGACCTATAAAAGATCCTTTATAAATACCCATGAGATATTAATGATGAGTATCCAAACACGAGCACAAAAAATACTTGATTGATGTAATGTACTTTAATAAAGATGGTCAGCTTAGAAGCTAGACTATTTGTTTCCACCTCTCAGTTCTGAGACTTGTTAGCTGTGTATCTTTAGACAAATTATTCTCTCCTTAGTCTTGAAATGGAGGAAATAGAATTACCTATTTCATTGGGTGGTTTATAGTTTAGAAAGACAAACCATATGTAATATTCAGCAAAACACATAGCACACAGTAAGTACTCAATAAAAATTAACTTCGTTGATATTCCGCTTCAAACAAACATTTTTTGAAAACCTAATGTTCTGCCATTTTGTACGGAAAAACAAAAAGGATCGTGTCTTTTAGATTATTAGATTCTAAAGAGATGAGAATATGTAATCCTAAAAACATCAAAGTAGTGAAATCTGCACTTATATCAATGAACTCCAAACTTTTTTTATCATAATCCATATAAAATTAGCATCCTCAAATGCATATATTTGTTTTAAAATTAAAATTATGAACAAAAATCATAAATTTGTGCGTGTAAATCCGTATTTCATATATCCTTTTTGATAATATAAAAATATTTTGACATATTTGTTTTCAAATATGATTAGATTGTCATTAATTTTGCCTGGAAATTTGGTGTACAAAAAGCTCAGATTTTTAGAAAGAAAAGTGCCAGCTCTGCCATTTTCCTTCCCTTCTTCTTATATTAATAACATATATATCATCTGTGATGGCTTCACAGGAATCTTTTAAAGATAGCCTCCTAATTTTTTAAGGATAAATTCAAGTAAAATTAGATATTAAAATCTATAAATCTACTTAATTTAGCTCACATAGCTATAATGCATCATTATGTACTAATTGCTAAAAAAAAAGTGAGGAGCAACTCTCAGCTTATCTACATTTGGAATTATAAGTATTTATTTATTAACTTTGGGTATTGTATGTGACACATGGCTCACTGATGTATGAGCTGAGAGCTGAGACCACTAATATAAATTTTCATGTTCAATATTAGTAAAATTTAATTATCTTTATTTGTAAATAAAGATAAATAGAATTTCTAAATTTTTTTTACATATTAATTTCTTACTAGATACCGGTCATATTTGCATCCCACTTTAAATGGAGCATACTTTGGGTAAATTCCTAGCGATGCTATTGCTGGGTCATAAGGTAGTTCTACTTATAATTTTTTGAGGAAGCTTTACACTGTTTTCCAGAGCGGCTGCACCAGTTTGCATTCCCACCAACAGTGCAAGAGGGTTCCCATTTCTCCACATCATTGCCAGCATCTATAGGCTCCTGATTTGTTCATTTTAGCCACTCTGACAGGCCTGAGGTGGTATCTCAGTGTGGCTTTGATTTCTATTTCCCTGATGATGAGTGACCTAGACCACGGGGGGAGGGAAAGGGGAAAAAAGTTACAAACAGAGAGGGAGGAAGGCAAACCATAAGAAACTCTTAAATACAGAGAACAAACTGAGGGTTGATGGGGGCTGGGGGAGAGCGGAAAGTGGGTGATGGCATTGAGGAGGGCACTTGTTGGGATGAGCACTGGGTATTGTATGGAAACCAATTTGACAATAAATTATATTAAAAAAAAAGAATGTGAAAAAAAAAACTGTATAAAATTCTCCAGTGCACAATAAATGAATATAAATATTAAAAAAAGAAATAAATAAAAATAAATGGGGCATACTTCTTTAAATGGTATCTAGGTTGTAGTCCTAAAATGAAACATAAGACTCTGGGGGAAATCTTGAGATTTCTATAGTTTCAAAGATCTTAAATAAGAATTTTAATGAACAAAACCATATTATACCATCTAATTAACCTCACATATATCTTTCCTTCACACAGGCAAACCACTTAAAATTTCTCAAGTGAAAGAAAAATAGCATTTTGATTAGTCAACTTTTTTAAAAGCATTTTATGTGATGAAAGCAGGTGTTGAATGGTCATTTATTCCATCCTACAGATTTCTAGCAAGATCTCTTTCCAATCATTCAGAAGAAGTCATTTAAATATTTATTACAAAGAGGAAGGGCATAGGAGGGGGGTATTTAATTCAACCTATGACAGTTTGGCTTACTAGACCTAGGTTCTTATTACCACAAAACAATGCCTGACAGAAAGCTCTGTTTTCTATTCATGGTGATCTATAGCCTGGAAACTGTTGAATCTTTTTTTTCCAATGTTTTTTTCTTCCTTAACATGTGTATTTGACTGTAAAATTGATATTTTTTTCAACTATCCTAAAATCCAGGTCACAAAGCATGTGTTTCATAGTTTCTGAATCCTTTACATAGATAAGATTTTATCCGCATTAGTTCTATTCTTATTTTAGATTGGATTATTCCATGTTGTGGGGGCTGTCCTGTGCATTTGTAAGATGTTTAGCAGCTTTCCTGGCCTCTAGTCTCTAGCTGCTGGTAGCCACTGCACTCATCCCCAGTGTGACACCAAAAATGTCTGCAGACGTTGCCCCTGGGGGACAAAATCACCCTCTGTTGAAAACCATTAATTTAGAGGACAAAGTTAATTGATATTTAAAAAAAAAGTTTTTTTTAGTGTCTATTCATTTTTGAGAGACAGAGAGAAACAGAGCTTGAGCAGGGGAGGGACAGAGAGAGAGGGAGACACAGAATCCGAATCAAGTTTCAGTCTCTGAGCTGTCAGCACAGAGTCCATAGCGGGGCTTGAACTCACTGACTGAGATCATGACCTGAGCTGAAGTTGGATGCTTAACTGACTGAGACACGCTGGTGCCCTGATATTTCTTTAAATCCAAGTTACATTTTAATTGAATGGTTTCTTCATTAAAGAGAGCATTTTCTCCAGATGGGAATTGGCCAAGATAATAATAATAAATTTCTTTGGAAAAAAAAGAAACAAAATTCATACCCACAAAAAAAAGAATCTTATTTTTTGCATACTTAACTAAACTTTATAGTTAGTTGCAAGTTTTAAACATTGTTTAATACTTGACTCTTACTTTAAGGAACCAGAAAACATTTATACCCACAAATGAGAGTAAACATTAATATTTATATTCATATTTCTTCTTAATAATCCAATATATTTCATAATCTCTAAATGAACATATTCTCAGTAAAACATTGATAGGATATTAACTGAAGACACTAACACATGCTTCAATTCTTATATTAGCACTATTTCCTGGAGAATCTTCCCTGACCCCTTCCAAGTCTGGATTAGGTGTCCCTCCAATGTACTCTTGTAAGCACCCTGTATCTTATCATATTGTGAACGATTCTGTATTTCATTTCTTGGTTATTTCTCTACATCTTCCTCTAGTTTAGGAGTCACAATCTTACATGCTTGCAGGAATGATGCAGGTAACATAAATGAATTAAGATGATAGTGATATGACAAAGTTAAATGGGAACTAACACTCAATGTTTCTTAGACACAAGAAGTGGTGGAGACTTTGGAAAATTAGAGAATTTATGCTCCATGTAAAGGGAGTAGTAATTCATCTCCAGCCAATCATTGCCAACTAGGAATGTAAGCCCAGTATTGCCCCAAATTTCAGAGAATCAGAAATTATATGAAGCTTCCTGATATGCAATTTCCATTCTTTCAAATTTTTAGTTGTGTTATGCAGGCCAAACCATATATATCCCTCCCCTCTGCACCCCCCCACCACCTGACTTGTGGCCTGTTTGTAATCTCTGGTAAAATTATGAGCACCACCAAGGCAGAGACCGGATCTAAATTGCTTATCATTGTAATCTAAATACTTAGAACAATTCCTGGTGTATATTCATCAATAAATACATGTTGCATAAATAAATTAGTAAGTTATAATTCTATGGTGACTAGGAAAAAGAAAAGCACTCCAAAGGAGGAAGAATTATGTTGACATTGGACAAAATATGGTTCTATTTTGACCATTATAAGTGGAAATTAGGAAATTGTCATATATATCTCTTTAAGGGATATATTAGTGAATTTGTGGGAATAGAAAGTGCAAAAATGGATTGGAAATAAATGGAGTTGGGAAAATGTAGGCAATGAATATTGATTGTTCTTTCAAAAGGCAAAAGACTGGGCAGTATCTTGAGGAATGCCAGAATCACAGAAAGATTTCTACAATAGAATGTTTTTGATCTTTTTAAAGTTTTGTTCCTTTGGATAAACATCAACACTCTCCTTTTCGAAAATAAATAAGCATTAAAAAAATTAAAAAAAAAAAAAAACAAAGGGAGGGTGCCTGGGTGGCTCAGTCGGGTAAACATCCAACTTCAGCTCAGGTCATGATCTTACATTACAGTTGGTGAGTTTGAGCCCTGGTATGGGCTCTGTGCTGACAGTTCAGAGCCTGGAGCCTGCTTCAGATTCTGTGTCTCCCTCTCTCTCTATCCCTCCCCTGCTCGTGCTCTGTCTCTTTCCCTTTCAAAAATAAATATACATTTAAAATTTTTTTAAAAATCGACATTCACTGCCTGTTTAGATTTTTTTTTAATTTAAAATAATTAAAATATAAGTGAAAACAAATTAAAGAAATTATAATATTCAATTTGCTTTTTCAAACAGCATGTATTTGCATTCTCCCAAATTCCCAGAGATTTTGATTAGCTCCTCCCTATTAAATCATCACTATATTAGTTAAAAAGAGAACAAGTGTATTCAAAAGCCAACTGGAGGAAGCCCATAAGAAGTCATTATAGAAAACAGATGTGGAAGGGTCAGCAGAAGTGATGAGAAAAAAATAGGTCAAAAGCAAATTTGGAGACATTACCTTTAGTACAGGTACTCAATCTAAGAGTGGGTTCCTTCTCTTTTTTTCTTTTTTTTTCAAAATTTCAAGCAAAGTCAAGTGCTTCTGCCACACTGATACCTTTAATAAGTGATATCTTTTGTGAAGATAAATTCAGAATTATTTCAACAAGAGGCATGTAGGTGTGAACTTTCATGAACAGTTATTTTTATACTGATTAATGGATCCTTTCACTGGAGCTGTCTATGACGCATGAGGCAGCTCTAGTCCATTAAACTTTAATGCTTGGAACTAAATATATTTCATACTGAAGCTCTGCATAGTCCCTTGCCCTAAAGTAAACCTTAATATTCTTTGAAGTCTACAAAACTTCTTTATTAATTTTTTCCCTACTAACACAAACCAGCTATAATAATTACTGGGCTGGCCTAATTGTGTTGATACAAAAAAAAATACTTAAATAAGCACATTATTAAAATATTTATTTCTATACCCCTGTTTTTACACCCAGAAACCCAGTCTTCTTTCCAAACCCAGTTCAGGTCTTCCTTGTAACTTGATGTGACATTTCAGGGACTATCTGAATATTTGCATTGGGTAGGGTGTTACAGAAAACAATTTAGCCTAACTTACATCTTACAGGTGAAGAAATTGAGATATTTCATGATTAAATATATTTAGAAATAGAGTGGACTGTGATGTAAGGTGAATGTTCTCAAAGGTCAGTCTTTGAGGTGATACGTTTAATATTAATATATAAACTTATCTTGAGTTTATAGACATTCATGTATACATTATACAATTTGATCCTGTTACAATGCTATAAGATAGATACAGCAGATATTAGATTCCCTTTTTACAGGTGAAGAGCACTTGGTCAGGGCTTGTACATGAAAGGCAAAAAATTGAGAGTAGATTAGTTGGGGGTGGAGGGTAACATGTCATATTGAGAAAAGCATACTATTTAAAATCAGAAGATTAAGTTCAAATCCCAGTTCAGCTTTGATTTAAATGTACATTAAATAAACATATTTTATGGTATGGTGTGCCAGTTGAGTTCTTGAAAACCAGGCTCTGAAAGGGATTTTGGAGTGCAAGAGATTTATTTGGAAGTGACACCTGTGAAAAGGAAAGGAAGGTAGTAGAATTAGTCTGGGTAAGATAGTAGAGTTAGACTTGTTAAAATCTTTGCCACCCCAATGGGAACCTCAGAGCAAAAATTGCCTATTAGAGGAGTATCACTAGAGTGGCTAGGTCCTTCTACCATCAGCTTTCTCAGTCCATGACTGGGGCCACCTTGGAAAGATAGTGATCTTCTTGGCTCTACTGCTACAGTGGATCCTGAAAGAGCTAGCTAAGGGAGGCTTTCAGCTAACCACACTACCAGTACACTCTTCTTGAAGGGAGATCTGAGTGGCATATTTCTGCATCTGCCATGCAAGGGGAAATATCCATGATTCTATAATAAATGAAAAAGGGAGATTACTTACCTCTATATGTAGTATGAGCTCAATTGTATACATATTAATAATAAAGATTATGTGTCAAGCATTATGCAAAAATGCATTACATTTTTTTATTGAGTCCTCACAACTCTATGAGATTGATATTATGATCTCCACTGAATAGAAAAACACTCCATAACCTACGAAGTTAGGGGACCATGTCCCAAATGTAGGAAGTAGCTGTCAGTATGCAAACACAAGTTTACTTTGTTGTGATATTCTTTGCTCTATTTAGTTTCATGAAGGTTTGTACCTAGGGAAAAGAATGGAAGGAAATAAACACATAAATGATAATAGTGATTATATGGTAGTACTACAGGTTATAAATTGTTATTTATTCCTTTACTTTCTACATTTTCTATTATGACATGTTCTAGTTATCTGTTGAGGCATAACAAATTACCCCAACCTTAGTCCTCTAATACAACAATCATTTCATTATTCTCATGGATTCTCAGTTCATAAATTCAGACAAAACACAGGAGGGATGGCTTGATTCTTCTCCAGTGTATTTATGGCCTCAGCTGAGAAGACATAAATGACTGGTGTACTCCATCAACCAGGGAATTGGAAACCTTTGAAGGCCTCACATATCTGGTTGTGCCTGGACTAGAATGACTAAGTCTGGCTTTAGCTAGGTCATTTGATTGGAAAGACTTTATGTGATATGTAGCTTCTCTGTCTATGTGGCCTGGGACCTAGTATAGCCTGACTGCTTCAAATTAGTAAGACTTCTTGCATGGTAGCTAACAGCTTCAAGAGCAAGTTTTCCAGAAAATAAGGAGGAAGGAATGTGGCTTTTTATGACCTAGACTTGGAGGTCATAGTTTACTTCTACCACACTCTTTTGGTCACAACCCACCCAGATTCAAGGGGAAGGGCCACAAATTTCACATCTATACGGGAAGATCATAAATTAATGTGTGCCGTGTTTTAAAACTTGCAGAACACATATTTCCAAATCAGAAGAAAGTAAATTTTAGACATTAAAATTCCCAGTTTAGTTTTTATTCTGAAATAGGATCGGCAAAACAAAACAAAACAAATGTGTGTGTGTGTGTGTGTGTGTGTGTGTATGTGTATTTAACTTATGTAATTTGGTGGTAGAGAATCTGAGCTCTCTAACACTAATGGTTACTTATTTTTGGCTTTATCCATAGTAACAATCACAGAGCTAATAACAGGCAAAATATTAGATGCTGTGTTAGAGTTTTATGCATAATACAAAGTTGGAGTTGCTACCATTACAAAAAGCTTTCACCCATTTACTTAAATCTTTGTAGATCTATTGTATCCTGAATCCTATTTTTTCAAGGATTTCCTGGACAGATTTTTTTGTCCAAGCCTTACTCTACCACATGTGGATTTTTCTTTTTCTTAAAAATAAATATTGTGTACATTAATGCATTACAGAGGCTTATTTGCCCCACACTTCAGAATGCTTCTGTGTTCCACTGAGTAATAATGATGTAAATTTGGCTAGACAGTGCATAAGGGAAAACCTGTCCAGTCTCCAGAAGACTATTCCCTATCCAAGGCTTAAGGGTCATTCTTTTAAAAAATTTGCCATTAGATACTTGTTATGTATCATAGAGCAAGCAATTAATATCAGCTTTATCATATTTAAAATTTACCTAATATTATTAATTTGTATGAATTTTTTTCTGGGAGCTGTGTACCATATTGCTGAATTTTAAAATTCTTCCATTACAACTTAAGACTTCTGTAGAGGAGGGGAGAAATATTTGGGACTTGTCACTTAAATGCAACAAAATACAGCAAAAATCATCCTCTCTTCGATATTGGAACAAAGGAAAGATCGGCACCATGGATCGTCAAACATGCAGCATGGAATTTGGAGTCAAACAGACTCAAATTTGTATCTAGCTCCAACACTTACAAACTAAGTTTCTACAATTACTTCAAATTCTTTGAGTCTGATTGTTATCAGGTATAGTAGGGATAGTTCTATTTTTCTCATAGGTAACTTGTGAAACTTGAAAGAGATTATGTCAAAACATTTTACATGGTACTTAATCATAGTGAGCAAATTTTAAGTAGCAATGATTGTTTTGTTACATTCTCTTTAGCACAGCTTGGAAAGAGAAAACTTCTATTTTTATCGCATTTGGTAAAAAAAAAAAAAAAATTACATCAATCAGAGATCAACTTAAGAAATCCAACCAATATATGAAAGGATAATTTAGTACTTTGAACTGACTCAACATTTGACTGTTCTGGAGAAATCATGACAGGGCACCTGGGCTCAGTCATTAAGCATCTGACTTCGGCTCAAGTATGATCTCACAGTTCGTGAGTTTGAGTCCCACATCGAGTGATCTCAAGCCCTGCTCCGGGTGAGCCCTATTTCTCTCTCTCTCTCTCTCTCTCTCTCTCTCTCTCTCTCTCTCTCTCTCCCCCTCCCTCCCTCTCTTTCTCTCTCTGTCTGCCACTCACTCACTTTAACCCTCTCTCTCAGAAAAAAAAAAAAAAAATCATGACATACTTTCTCTTACATTCCACAAATTTCGGCTAAATAAGAAAAAATATATAAAAATAGTTGAGATTGGGGTGCCTGGGTGGCTCAGTCGGTTGAGCATCTGTCTTCAGCTCAGGTCATGATCTTACAGTTTGTGGGTTCGAGCCCCGCGTGGGACTTGGTGCTGACAGCTCGGAGCCTGGAGCCTGCTTTGGATTCTGTCTCCCTCTCTCTCTGCCCCTCTCCCACTCATGCTCTGTCTCTCTCAAAAATAAATAAAAATGTTAAAAATTTTTTTAAAAACTTTAAAATATTAGTTGAGATTACTAGAATCTGCCTGATAAATATTTTATATATTCCATTTTTTACATATAACTATTTTAATATAGTCTATTACAGTGCTTGTCAAAAGGTAGATATTCATTAATACATATTTGTCAAGTTAAAGAGTATCCATCTTTCTACTGATTTGTACGAGTTCTTCATATATTAGATACACAAACCACTTGTAAATTTTACATATTACAGATGTTTCTCTAATTTTTCATTTATCTTATTGTATTTTTAATCTCTTTATTTGCCTAAATTTATCATATTTTTCCTCTACTTTAAAAAATGATTTTGTGCTTAAAAAGACCTTCTCCACTTCCTGCGTTGCCTACTCATCTGCAGAGAAAAACATTCTAATTTTTCATTTACCTCAGAGACTACTCCTGTCTTTAGCCTCACCATTTAAAATTAAAAGTTATTGATGAAGTTGGAATTAATTCCCATGATTTTTTTTGTTTTTATTCCTGGAGAAAGCAGAACTCATAGACATTTCCTGTTTCCAGTACTGCTTTAGAGTTTTCCTATGTTTTATTACTTTGATTATTTCAGTGGGTAACTAATGAATCAGAGGAAATGAAGTTGTGGGGAGGAGGCAAGGGGAAAGGAGAAACAGAAGCTAGATGATAGAGTCAAATCACTTGCTTATTTGGAAGCTTTCACTGAGGACCAAACTGAGCTCCAGTCTTCTATGTCCAATGGTGATAAGTTTATTGAGTTATTATTTTTCCAGGTACCTTTTAAGTACTTTAAATGTATTATCACATCAGTTGTGAATGCACAGTTTGTATGTGTATCACATCAGGAGATGCAGTTAATGTCCCCTTTATTGAAAACCAACGAACTTCATGTGAAGAGGTTATGTAGCTTGCCCCAATTGACACAGTCATTGGCAGAGCTGGGATTCTAACTAGGGAGGTAATTCTAGTACCCACAGTCTTAACCTTATGTTGTAAGTGTCTCAAACTTAACATGTGACAAATTAAACATTTTATTTCTCCCCCAAACTACTTCTTCCTAATTCTTCCCTAGCTCATGTCATTCTGTTAGCTATTGCACTTGGGAAAAATTCGAACACCAAATACCCTGGTCTGCAAGACTCTATGAGATCATGTGGCTTTGACCTCATCTCGAACATTATTTTCCTTTCTTGTTTTTTTTTTTTAAACCTTCTCTTCAACACTGACCTTCAAACACACTAAGTTTATTTCCATCTTAAGAAATTATATGTTTCACACTAGCTGCTCCCTGGCCTTTAGTGGCCATCCTTGAAATTGTGGCTTGGATTTCTCCTTTTTGGTATTTACTACATATCTCAAGTGCACATTTACCTCAATGAAGCTTTCCCTGATTACTCAGTTTAGAGTAGCCCCTTTATCATTTGCCTGTTTTCCCTCATAGTCATTGGTACTGTATCATTCCATACATTACTTTTTACGTGTTATCTCTCTACTCTTACATACACACAGTAAAAATATAAGCTCCATGAAGGCAGAAATTTAACTGTCTTACTGCAGTGTCTCCACTGCTCATAACAGTGTTTCACATACTATATATGCTCAATAAATATTTGTTAAGTGTATGAAAAGTGTATTGAAAAGGAGAATAATGTCATAAAAACTGTGTCTAAGAATATTTATTTGGTAGCAATATGGAAAATGGGCTGCAGTGGGAAAAGGCTTCATCAAGGAGACTAGTTAGAAGGTTGTAAAATGGAGGGTGATGTTAGAAATGAGAAGAAATATAGGAAGTACTAGTAAGTTAAAACCAGAGGAATTCTGAAACTGATTGAGTGGAAGAGATTTAAAATCATTTGGAGTACGAAAATGTCATTAACATGAATAAGAAATATTAGAAGATGACAGATAACACTGGGCAAATTATGAATGGTATTTAGAAGAGCAATTTTGAATTTTTAATTTGAGATGCTATTGATAGGCAGGATGCATAGAATTTGGACTTAGAATATCTGGACTAAAGATAAAGTTATCTGGTTGTGTAAGAATTACCAAAGGTGGCATTTGGAATGAGAAAGTAGCTTGGGCCTAAACTCACTTTTTGGAGGCAGACAGAAATAAAGAAGAGGCAAAGAGAAAGAAATCAGGAATATATGGTTTTAAGACAGCAAAAGAGGTAAGGATTTTAAGAAAAAAGAGATAATCTGACTATAGAGAGGAGATGGAGGATTGACATTGGATTTGGTGAACAAAGTTACTTTCTGAAACTTGAGGAGGTGATTCAGGACCATGGTGAGTCCTTATGTCTGAGGTGGAAAAAACTAGCATAGTGATTTCTCTTGATAGTATAAGGCAAGGACAAAGGGAGAACCGATGGTGTGAGAAAGAGCAGAATTCAATGTGTAAGGAGTATAGTGAACTCAGTTGGGATTATGTAAGATTTGTGTATACATGGCTAGGGATTACTAAAGAAATGAGATCGGAGCTGTCAACAGTGAGCAGCAATAACTTTATTCAGAAGCTTGGAAAATGAAGCAAGGATAGAGATAACTGTAAGAATAAGCTTCAGTGGAATAAATTTGTTTTGTTCTGTTTGTTTTGCTTAAAAGAATGGAGAAGAGGAACCTGGGTGGCTCAGTCAATTGAACGTCTGACTCTTGATTTCAGCTCAGGTCATGATCTCACAGTTCCTGAGATGGAGCCCTGTGTCGGGCTCTGTGCTGACAGCACCGAGCCTGCTTGGGATTCTGTCTCTCCCTCTCTCTCTGCTCCTCCCCTGCTCACTCATGTGGGATTCCACCCCTCTTTCTCTCTCAAAATAAATAAACATTAAAAATAATAAAGAATGAAAAAAAATAATAAAGAATGGAGAAAACTTAAGTCTCTATTCTGAACAAAGGGAGCCAATGGAAGAGTAAAGAAACACAAAATCTTTAACTTACTTAGTAGAACAGATGTACAGAGTAGAGAATTTTGAAACTATAACATTAATTTTGCTATTTGGAATTCTTTACCAAAGTTTTTTCACTTTTTTATAATTTCTCCTAGACCTTCAGTTATGTATAACAGGATTAAGAAATCGAACTTTTTTTTTTTTAATGGGAGGATTTTCTTAACCAACAGTATTTGAAATAATACTTTCATGCATAAATGCAGTGGCCTATCCCATGAAGACTTGACTTTCTTGCCACAGAGTATGTTTGAGATGTTGGTGGGTCAAATATTATACAGAAGTTGTGGTTTGAATTCCTGCTTCGAGTGAGAAATAATCTTCTCACTCAAAAGAAAGAAACATGAAGACCTTTCTTTGCATTCCCTTCCAGCTGTGGGGTTTTATGAATATGTGACCCTCCATATCACTCTTTTGAATGTTCTGACTTATAAAATAAGGTATAAAATAGTAACTTTTCATAGGGTAATTTTAGAAAATATTTTTTATTTTTATTGTTTTATTAACCATCTTTGAAGTCTTACCATATACCAGGTTTAAATAATTTAATGCATCTGAAAGGTTAATTACATAATAAAAATTCAATGAATGTAAATTGCTATTAATATTGTGAAAAAGTTCCTTGTCTCTCCAAAGACAGAAATACAGTGCAAATAATAGTATGAGGAAAGTAAGGACCCCTTTGGCCATTGCATAAATTATTCTAACTTAAAGGCCTAAATACTACTTCAAACATTTTCACTGTTAAAATAAGTCAAGTTAAGAAAGACACTACTGATTGATTATATGTAGGCCCATGACACTATGTGTCATTAATTATGTATAGGTGCTATGACACATATGCAGAGAAGAAACAATTACTGATTACCATGAAATAATCCCCTGCAGTCAGTCCAATACCACAGTTGCTGGAGAACCTCACCATAGGTAGTGTCCTTTCTATCTTTCATGGTCAAATGATAGAGGATTGATTGTAACTGAATAGCCCTGTCATTTGGTCCTACATTTCAGCCATCTCAGAGTTGCTCTCTGCTGTCTCGTGTGCTCTTATGCCAGAAATCACACTTAGGTTTTCTTTGAGCACCTGAACTGGCTGACAGTTAGGGATCAATATATCCTGTTGCACAGTGTCCAAACCTGCTATTAGTAGAAAAGTAACACTAAAGATGTGTTTCCTTACAGGACAGTGCAGAATTGATCACTTCCCTGCTTCACAGTGGAGCTGACATACAGCAGGTTGGGTATGGTGGCCTCACTGCCCTACATATTGCTACAATTGCTGGTCACCTGGAGGTAAGTCTCACCTTGGTCACCTGTAACAAACCTGACTCTTTTAATTCTTGTTCTTAACTGTTTTTAAAGGCTGGCTTTTAGGAGCTGGTTTATTTTTTAGCTATTGAACACATCATTTATTTGGAGGGTCAAGTTAAGCTATATAAATGTTCTTTTGATAGTCAATTCAGTCTGTTTTGTAACAATGTAATCAAACACCAATTAATATAAAGATGGCTGGGTACACACAGGCTATATAGCAGTGATTAAGAGCATAGGTTTCGGGGACAAAACAAAAAGAGCAGAGATGTTGGAGTCAGGCAGTTCATTTTCCATCACTTGCTGTGTTTTCCTCAAGCAAGTTACTATATGTCATGATATCTCCGTTTTCTTCATTTATAAAATAGAAATAGTAATAGGCCTATTGTAATGATTAGATTAGACAATCCATATAAAGCACTTTTCAGATTGCTTCGTATAGAATAAATACTCAGTAAAAGATCATTCATTAATTCACTTATGTATTAGTTGATTTATTAGGCATCAGTTGTGCTGTAGATACTGTTCTAGCTCCGAGGTGAGAGTAGCAGGAAAGACAGGCAAGATTCCATTTTCTTGGAATTTAGTGGTAGAAAATGAGACAGACAATAAAAGAAAGAAAATATATAACATCACTAGTGAGTACTAGAAAAATAATAAAACAAAGTAAAATGAAAACAGAGTGGAGAAATGGGCACCATTTAAAATAAACTATATGGTAAAACTGTATATAAAATATATATGATAGCACATGCAAAGACCCTGTGGCAGAAAAGACTCAGGTGTGTCTGTGTGATATGAGTGAGCCAAAGTTGTTTATGTGGTATGAGCTAGAGATAGAGTAATGGAGATTGAGATCAGGTGGATGCTTACAAACCAGATCACAAAGTATTTTAAAGCCCATGGGAAGGATTCTGAGTCATGTCTTAGATTTAATTGTTGAAATATTGATTTCATACATACAAAGCACTTTCATTTGTATTACTTATTTAATTCACTCACAAATTCTCATGAAACAATTTTTAGCAACAGTGCCATTTGATAGATATAAAACCACTACTCTTGTATAGTAATTGTCTTTACATATTGCAAATCCACTGAAAAAAAGAGCCATGTCTGGAATCCTGGTCATTTTTCTCAAAATTTCACACTCTATTAGTTATGGTAACCATGGTACCTTTATTATTAAACAGTTATCTATTTCTCCCTTTTAGTCACATTGCAAGTTAAATTGTATTTTCCTTGCTAACACACGCACACACACACACGCCAACTGTGAACAAATAGAGCTGCATATCATATAAAATACATAAAACTTATGAAGTTGGTGTAATCTACTTCCCTTAAGAGTGTCACTTTAAGGGGCTCTTACACTCGATAAATATTGACATATTTCATCGAGAGAAAAATCGTTTCCTTCGTGCTTACATTTCCACCCCTTACTGTTTCTTATTTCCCCCCAAAATAAATCTTTTAGTGAGATTCACTGTAATTATAGGTGAATCTGTGTTATTTATGAGTAAGGAAATTTTATTAGAATCACCTAAATATCTTTTCCAAAAAAGAAACCGACTGAGGCCAGTAATAAAGTAAATGGAAGGTAAACTTTAAGGAGTCTGGGTGGAAGTTTTATGGGATAGACATTAAATTCCAGTGAGATACATCCAGCCTCTTAATGCCGGGAAAATGGCAGAATATGTTTTGCAAAACAAAATCCTTTTTGTCTACTGCTGAGCTGATTACATTTGTCAGGGATAGAATTACAACAGGGTCAAAAGCAAGGTGGTTAAGAGCCTGGTCTCTTCTTCTCCTATTGAAATATCTATTTTCTTACTTATGTAAATCATAGTGTAGAATGAAATATAATTCTACTAGCCTTAGGGAAAACTTTACCAGAATAATTCCAAATATGTCTCTAGTCTTGTCTTGCATTTCTTTATGGGTTCTCCAACTTCATTAGCTGTTGTATAACATTTTGTGATTTTTGTAGACAATTACTGATGGTACATAAAGCAGGTGTATATTCATTAACCTTTATTCTCTTTTTATCTAATAGATGAATTAAGTTACAGGTCAGATAATAAAACAAAATGGTATTTAAAAACCTATAAGTTTGATATTCAAAATACAAAATTTTTTCTCTGAATGTTTTCAAAGCTATTAATTGCAATAAATACTTACTATTAATGTATTTTCTTCCCTACTCATATTCATTCATTTAATAAATATTTTTAGCCTCTACTTTTTCCATAGCATAGCGTTAGAATATGGGAATGATAGAAGAAAACATGTATGACATACTTTTTCCTTCTAAAGGTATTATAGTGTAGCTGGACATACAAAATGAATACACAGGAAGGGGCACCTGGGTGGCTCAGTAGGTTGAGCATCTGACTCTTGCTCTCTGCTCAGGTCATGATTTCACAGGTCATGGGTTCGAGCTTCGCATCAGGTTCTGCATTGGCAGTATGGAGCCTACTTGGGATTCTCTCTCTGTCCCTCTCTCTCTGCCCCTCCCCACTTGTGCTCATGCATGTGCTCCCTCTCTCTCTCTCTCTCTCAAGATAAACAAATAAACATTAAAAAATGAATCTACAGGAAGAATTATATAAACAATTCAAAAGTAAAATTGTAAGGAAGGAAGGAAAGGGAAAGAGTCAAAGATCAGAGTGAGTTTGATAATTAGAAACAATTAGAAATGTGATAATTGCATAGCAAAGAATGACAACACAAAATGAGAAGTGTTACGTGTTCACTGGGAATAGAAATCAATGTAGACTGAAAGATTTGGGGAAGGATTTATGAGAGGGGTTTTGAAGTTGGGCTGAACTTTAAGGAGTGGTAAGAACTTGACAGAAAAAAAAAAAGAGGAATCATGTCCAGAAACTGTAAGAAGAATGAGCTGAACTCACTTAGGAGAGAGTGAATGTAATGACAAACAGGTTGTGAAAAGTCCCTTTGGATGTTAGGAATGGACCAGACTAAGGAAACTGAGCATAAAAGTCCAAGGAGTTTCATTCAACTTAGTAAGCATATATTGTAGTTTATGATATACAACACACATGACTAAATGGATAAGGAGATAAATAAAACAAATAAATCCCTGCCCTTTAAAGACATTTACAGCCAGTAGGATTTTTTTCTAATAGGAAATAAGGAGCCATTGGGACTTTTTGAGCAAGAGAATGATTGGAGTTTTGATAAGTAATGTATTGAAGAGGATTTCTCTGAACAAAGAATTTACTACGGATTCCAGAGTGATGATATGATGATTAAACAGAGAGAGATAAAAGATTGGATAAAGGAATCAATTTGGAGGAGAACTCAATTAGTCCCAACATGTTGATCTGATGACATCCAAACTTTCAAGTGGAAATGTTCCTTAATCATTTAGAAATATACAACTAGCATTCAATGGAGAAGTTGGGGTTTAATGTAAGGTTTTGAAAATTATATGTGAAGAGGTGATATTTTAAACCATAATAGCTGAAAGTTGTAAATTGGGTCTAATAAATAGCCAGGACTGAGCCTATCTATAGAGACTTGAGGACTTGCTGCCCCATTGAGGGACAAAGATGCATTGGTCACAGTGGAATGAAGAAAACAAGGATATTGTACTATGACAGTAATTAGGACTATGGAGTCTTTCAGTAAAGGATCCTGGGTATCAAATGGTGTAGAAAGTGCAATGAGAACAATGGGATAAAATACAGATAGCTCCACTTATTATACCAAAAATTTAGATGCTTATTTCACTCCTGTTTTTCACTCTTGGTTAGCAGAGATGGTAGCAGTGGATCAGTGGGAGTTCCCTTTCGTTAGTAGCCACTTTCTTTTATTGCCCACCTGTCTCTGTGCAACAATAAGTGATGCTAAGTCTGACAGCCCTCTTTGTCTACACATATCAAATTCAGAACCTCCATTAGTGTCTCAAGTGTGTTTGTCCTCCCATAATTGTGAATTCTATTAAACAATTTTACAATAAAATTTACATTGACTAGGCAGCTGTCTCCTTCAATAATAGAAGAGAACATGTGCTGTGGATTCCTGGACATGCTGATTGCAATTTGAGAACTCAGATTTAGATTTATTGTGCTTTGAAAAACAGGCAAATACTAGTTATCCTGGGTCTCACTACTTCTCCCTGACCTATCCATCTATCAATACATGTACATATGCTGCTTTATGCAAGGCCTAAGATCGTGTCAGCAGTTTACAAAAATGAACTAAACCCTCTTCTCCCCTTTAAATCCAAGGGGCACATGAGTCATATGTTCTCTCAACCATGAGAAATAAAAAATATTAGCTAACATTTGTTAGTGCTTTGGTATTCACATGCATTTGTCATTTGGCTCTCCTGTTAGATAGTTACCATTAGATTTAGTTTATTAATAAGGAAACTGAGGATTAGAGTAGTTCAGTGGCTTCCACAGAGCCATTCAGGCAATGAATAAATGAGATGAGTAGGACCCACACCTGATTATCTATTTCAAATCTGTAGTCTTGTATATAGAAGGACAATTATTCCCTTTTGACTCTTGCATGTGTTGCTAAACCAGACTTACACCCATAAGACACAAAAAATATATTCAGAAAATAAAGCATAAACTGAATATCTTACTATTTAAAGCCCAGATGTTGCTACATATACAAATAAATCAATATTAAATTAATTCAAGAATAGCTTTATATGGCACTTAGAATATGGGCACCAGAACCCATGGAGGTATAATGCGTATGTGTGAGAATACAACACACACATACACCACACATACACAGACATATCCCCCAAGTGTAAAACACTTTATACTTAGTCAAATAATTCTTTTAAAAGCTGTTACACTGTGATACTTCATACAGTAGTTTCTAAAGTTATCAAGAGACAAATCAATTATCTGTAGCTGTAGACAGCTGTTTGAATAGCAAATAGAAAAGCATGTCTGGGATGACACAATATGTAATGTATAGGGGATGGGGAGTGTTTTATTTGTCCCAGAAAGTCACAGTTTCATATACACTTTGTGCAGGTGAGAGTATTATTTTTGTAGTTGAATTTATTGTATCCTACCTTATCCTTTCTTCAGATTGTAAACACTTCTCCAAACACTGCTTCAGAAAGCCTTCCTAGTTATTTTGGAATTTATTTCTGATTTCAAGGAAATGCAATTGATGTTGTTCCAGTTCATTCTTAACTAAATCATCTGAATGTTTCAGGAGAGAGTTTTGTTTACCAAGAAGCTTCTAACTCTCTCTAAGTTATTTCTTTTAAAATGGCTTTAGTTTTCTTCCCAAAGGCACAAACAAGTGAATGCTTGGAATTATAAAATGTGCTCTCTCTCTTTCTCTGCCTCTCTCTCTCTCTCTTAAAGAGATAATGTACTCAGGAGTAGTATAACTAAAAAGTATTAGACCTGTCTACAGTCTTATGAATAGACAATCGTCCCTTACGAACTTCATTCGGAATTAGAAAAAACAGAACCCTATGTCATTTCACAGTGTGCAACACCATTACCTTGTCTCTGATGTCTCCCAAAATTTTGCAAGCAGAGAGACAAATATTACATGAAGATCATGAGCTACTACAATTCAAGTACAAAAAGCATAGCAAGGGCCAAATATTACCAGTTAATGCACATTATTATAAATGATTGTTTAAACATCACCTAGTGAATGCCATTAATGATTGATATGTATTCTAATTACCATTCGTTGGTATTCACTTTAAAGTTGGTCTGAATAGTCATTTGCAGTTCTGTGATGCCAAAGTTTAATATACCTTCCTATCAAATGGCTAAGTCTGAAACTAAATATTTATTATACAAATAGTCTTTAAAAACTGAGACCTGATTTAGGAACAGTACATCTCCTGTGGCCTTCAAAAGTGGTTTTCTCAGAAGTCAAAACCAGAAGTTCTATGTCCTAATTGCTGAATGCGCTACAGAGCATACTGTTTATTACAGGCAAGGAGACAGTCTCCTACTGTCTAGGTTTTTGGTCTAGAGACTGAGACAAGATCATAGACTATGCATCATAGTCAGTAATCTTATGGTTTCAGAAGAGGTACCTTGTGTATATATCAATTGTAATATTGATACAAGAGGGCATTAGCTTGAGTGTCATTTTTTTTGAGGGGGGGCATTTGAGTCTTTGCCAAAGGTTCTATTAGCTATCATTAAACATTAAGTATTGCTTTTGGGGTAAGGTAAAAGAGCATAAGCAGGAAAAGCTTTATAGGCTAATAAAAATGTAAATGAACTGTTCATCAGCCTGCTACCATGGAAAATGATGAAAGAAACATTACCTGAGAAATTAGATTCATAGATAATTGCTAATCAAATCAACCTGAATGAGAAATCCCTTTGTAACCATTCAGCATTTTGTGTGAATTTACCTCTCTATGCCAACCCTTCTGTGCACTGAATTTGATTCCAATACCCTAGGTCCTCCATACATTTTTAAAAAGATAGATATAGTGATAACATATATATATATATATATATATATATATATATATATATATATATATATATAAAACGTTATGCAATGTGTCAGCTAGGCAGAAGTAATTTCTTTGCTAGGTATCTATGACAGTTGATAAGAAACAGCTGTATATTTTGATGCTTGTGCATTTAACCTTCTTTTTCAATGCCATACTCCCTACCAGGAATTTGAATGCTCAGTTATGAATCAAAGCTTCTATAGCTTGCTTAAGTCACAGCCCCGGAGTTTCAGAGCTTCTAAGCTCCCTGTGTCCTAAGCAGGCAGGAAATTACTACTCTTCTCCTCCTCAATTAGGAATACATTGGAAGACCAATATTTTCTATCTGATCTTTAAATACAGTAGTAAAGTAGATGGTGAGTACTACCTACTTTCTCTCAGGGATAATTCATTCTGGGATAGTATTTAGGGAGTAGAGGACTTTAAGTATTTTATCTTTTCTGAACATTGTGTGAGTTATTCTCCGTATGGCTGACTTTTGTGGATCTCAAAAGAACCTTTAGAAAGTTGCTGAGGTTGGACGAGTGAGAGTGAGAGGCTAGAGTCCCCATGAGTGACTCTCAACAGTTGCGCTCTGTCACAGCATCTCTCTTCTGAGGTGTCCCTCAAAGACACTCAGCACCTCTGCCTCTTATCCCTTATTCTTGCACAACTGAATATCAGACTAATATAGCTATTATAAAGCAGGGAACTGTTAAGGAAATCACACAAAGCTTTCTAGAGTTACTCTGAGATGTAATTCAAGTACAACCACTTGGAGCATCTTTAACCTTGATGCCCTTTTACTTTGTTCTGTGCCCTGAAGTAGGCTACTAGCTCCCTTAGTCCTGGGATGAGCAGTCTCATAATTGCTGCAGATTTCCACACCTGAGAAAGATCCTACCAGGAGTTGAAGAATCATTTTCATAATACTTTCCTGAAAGGTATTCATCAAGCTACCCAGGAAACTTGGGGGGAAATTCCAAACTAAATAAGACAAAAGCAATGGATGCAAATCTTTTGTCTAGAACTATCAAAGACATTACTGATAGTGATCAATATGTTGCCTCATTCTGTCATTCATACTGTCATTATCTTACTCTTTATTCACAGTGTTATTATCTTCCTGGACTTCCTACAATAGTATTCTGACTTATAAGGCCTGTCTTCCAATCTTTTACAGTCCTATTTTATCCTAAATACGCCTGAAATTTTGCCAGGTTCTCTAACATGTGGCTTTGATTGAGTCATTCCTCTGACCAAGAGACTTGCTTATCCCAAAACACACCCAGCAGGGATTAAGTGATAGTGATCCAATTCTCCTACCTTTTCAGCCATGGGTTTTGATACTTTTCATTTTGCAGCCCATGCTCTAAATTCAGTGAACTGTTATGCATTTATATTCCCTATGCTTTTTATTACACTATAGTCTCTTTATAGTTTGCCTCTCCCACCCATCCTCAAATTTCAGCTAAAATGCCACTTTCATTAAACTGCTGGATTCCTTTAGCTTGAGGTGTTTCCATGTTTCTAGCCATGGTACTTTTTCTATGCCTTTCTCATAGTATTTAACACTGCCTGTTTTATAAATATGGTTATATTTTACTATTTTATTATATAGTTTTCTTGAGCATAGGAACTGCATGTTAAAATCTCTATATAGCTCTCACAGATTCTAGTATGGTGCTTTTGCATATACTAGTTTGTTTTTTTTTTAACTTAGAGCATTTCTTTTTTTTTTCTTTATTTCTTTCTAAACTTTTTATTTATTTATTCATTTAAGTAATCTCTACAGCCAACGTGGGGCTAGAACTCATGACCCCAAGATCAAGAGTAGCACGCTCTTCCAACTGAGCCAGCCAGGTGCCCTGAATATTGTAGGTTTTTAATAAATGTTTGTTGAATGACTAAATTAATGATTATGCAAGTGTTTTACAAATCACACAGAATGAGGAAAATAATTTCTCTTCTCCATAAATGCACAAGAGATTATAATGATATCTTTAATAAGGAAAGTAGCTTACAAAATCACAAGCAATTTTCATAAATAGCTTCATACAAATTACTCTTAAAAAAATCTATAAAATGAAGTAAGGGGGAACCTGGATGGCTCAGTCAGTTGAGCATCCGGCTTCGGCTCAGGTCATGATCCCACAGTTTGTGGGTTCGAGCCCCGTGTCGGGCTCTGTGCTGACAGCCCAGAGCCCGGAGCCTGCTTCTGATTCTGTGTCTCCCTCTCTCTCTGCCCCTCCCCTGCTCTCACTCTGTCTCTGTCTCTCAAAAATAAATAAATGTTAAAAAAAAATTTAAATGAAGTATATAGCCAATACAAACAAAAATAATGATCAAGTTTTGTTTTTAAAATTTTCTCTTTGCCCATTCAATATCTTTTTTAAAGTTTTTTATTTATTTATTTTGCATATTAATGTTATATGTGTTAATATTACCTTTATTAAGTTAAAATTTAAAAATAGTAAAATACACTTTCATTTAAGCTAGAACTCTCTTTTTCTTCTCTTAATATCTATTGGTGGAATTCTGTGTGCTCTTATTTTTTTTCAAGTTTTTATTTCAATTCCAGTAAATTTTTATTTAAATTCCAGTTAGTTAACATACAGTGTTAGTTTCAGGTATACAACTTAGTGATTCAACGCTTCCATACAGCACCCAGGGCTCATGACAAGTGCACTCCTATTTAAAACATAATGGAGGAATTTGGACTTAATCTATTAAGTTTGATCTAACAAAAAAAGTAACAGAGTTTAAGTTTATTCTACTCCACAAAAAACAAGCCCAACATACCCATAAGGGAGCATGGTTAGTCTTTGAGATCTGCATGTCTCTCTCTGTGACTTGGCCGAAATTCCCTAATCTCCATTCTAATCAGTACTGTTGTCTCCAATCTCACATGTGAATTGTGCTTTCTGACATAAAATCAGTTACTGACTCACAGCAGCCTCAGTACTGATAGCTTGTGATCCATTTATGAACTGTCAAGATAAATAAAGATCTTCAGATTATTTATATCTGCTTTTTTTCCCCAGTAAACTTAGAGAATTACTATATATCTAATCCCTCTCCAACTTGATTTTATGTCTTTTAGCCTAATTGGTTGCCAAACTGAATATACAACTTTCACATTGATGATGCAAGAAGAGTGGAAATGTGTTGTTCCAATAAGGAACATGAATTGGTTTAGATGTTGGCACTCCCATCAGCAAGTGTGATAACATAAATCCTTGAAATCCAGTCAATAAATTCTGGAACTGTAATATTTTATAGTAAAAGCCTTTGAAATTTTTTTAGCACTTCCTTCTTTTTGGCGAGTAACCAAGTCTAAACCCTCATTGGAACTTCTGGAATTGTTGAGATTGTGTCTAATATAGATAGCCAAATCTTTTAAATCAGAGTTTAAATAAAATTTGTAATTGAACAAAACCCAGTACCAGTATATGAATAAACTTATTTTTGTTGTACTGCTGTCAAAATTATGATGAAAACTCTCTGTGTTTTGGGCCTTAATATTTTGTGTGTGTTATGATCCAGCAAACTGACTTCTAGAAATTTATTTTATGGAAATCATAAGAGATTAGATCGTAAGGGTGCTCATGTAAAATAAATAAGAAAACAATCTAAATGCCAAGAAACAAATGTTGATTGAATCAAGATGATACATGGGTACAGGGGGATACTATGCAGTCATTAAACATGGCCTTGCACAAGTGTATACAGTTACAAGATGTAAGGTAGTGGTCCTGTTTTATTCTTTTGCACGTAGCTGTCCAGTTCTTCCAAAATCATTTATTGAAGAGATTGTCTTTTCCCCATTGTATATTCTTCCCTCCTTTGTCATAGATTAATTGACCATATATTTACAGTTTTTTCTGGGTTCTCTATCTTATTCCAGAGATCTATATGTCTGTTTTTGTGCCAGTAGCATACTGTTTTGATTACTCTAGCTTTGTGGTATGTTTTGAAATCAGAAAGCATGATATGTCCAGCCTTGTTCTTCTCTCTCAAGATTGCTTTGGTTGTTTGGGATCTTTTGTGGTTCCATACAGATTTCAGAATATTTTGTTTTAGTTCTGAGAAAAATGTTGTTGGTATTTTCATAAAGATTTTATTAAATCCATAGATCACTTTGGGCAGTATGGATAATATCCTTATCCATGAACACAGAATATCTTTTTGTTTATTTGTGTCATCTTCAATTTCTTTCATTAGTGTCTTATAGTTTTCAAAATACAAGTCCTTTTACCTCCTTGGTTAAATTTATTCCTAGGTATTTTATTCTTTTTGATGTGATTGTAAATGGGATTATTTTCTTAATTTCTTTTTCTGATAGCTTGTTAGGATATAGGAAAGCAACTGATTTCTCTATGTTAATTTTGGGTCCTGTGACTTTACTAAATTTGTTTATTTGTTCTAACAGTTTTTGATGGAGTCTATACTGTTTCCTATATATAGTATCATGTCATCTGCAAATAGTGACTTTTATTTCTTCCTTTCCAGTTTGGATGCCTTTTATATCTTTTTCTTTCCTAATTGCTCTGTGTAGGACTTGTAATACTATTTTGAAAGAAAGTGGCATTCTTATCTTGTTTCTGATTTTAGAAGAAAAGTTTTCAGCTTTTCATTATTGACTATGATGTTAGGTGTGGATTTGTCATATATGCCCTATTTTATGTTGAGGTATGTTCCCTCCATAGTAAGTTTCTTGAGAGTTTTTATCATACATAGATGTTGGATTTTGTCAGATGATTTTTCAACATCTGTTGAAATGATCATATGATTTTGATCTTTCTTTTTGTTAGTGTGGTATATCACATTGATTGATTTGCAGATGTTAAGCAATTTTTGCATCCCAGAGTAAATCCCACTTGATTATGGTATATGACCCTTTTAATGTATTGTTGAATTTGGTTTGCTATTTCGTTGAGCTTTTTTCTATGTTCATCAGGGATATGGGCCCATAATTTTGTGGTGTCTTTGTCTGGTTTGTTATTAGGGCAATGCTGGCCTCATAAAGCATTCCATCCTCTTTAATTGGAATACTTTAAGATGGATAGGTTCTAACTGCTCTTACCTATCTTATCTTCAAATGTATTTGAGTTACTTTTCCTACTTTTTTAAGAATTTCTTTTAAATTTCTTAAGATGGATACATGGCTTAGCTCATTAATTTTTAGCTTTTTTTCTTAATCACTTACAAGTCTATATATTTTAAACTTCTACTTTGGCTATATTGTCCAAGTTTTGATGTATCATATTTTGTTGATATTCATTTCAAACTACTTTCTTATTCCAGCGTGAATTCTTTTTTGACCCACAAGTTATTTAGAAGTAGGCTTCCAACTTTATAAATTTAGTATTTTTTATTTACCTTTTTCTTAATGATTTTTAAGTTAATTTACACTGTGGTCAGAGAACTATGTCATTGTTTCCCAGTATTTGAAATGTGTTGAGGGTGCCTGGGTGGCTCAGCCAGTTGTGTCCAACTCTTAATTTCTGCTCAGATTGTGATCTCTCAGTTGGTGACATCAAGCCCTGCGTTAGGCTCCGTGCTGACAGTGCAGAGTCTGCTTGGAATTCTCTCTCTTTCTCTCTCTCTCTCCCACCCCTCTCGAGTGCATGCACTCCCTGTCTCTCTCAAAATAAATAAATAAATAAATAAATAAATAAATAAATAAATAAATAAACAAACCTCAAAAAAGAAAAGAAATATGTTGAGTTTTGGTATATGGGCCAGTATATGATCGATTTTGTGAAAGTTCTATGTGTTCCTGAAATGAATATGCACTCTGCTATCGTTTGTTAATGTGTGTTGTAAGAGCCAATTAGGTCAAGTGTTTATGTCCTTCATATCTTTTATGTATTTTGTGGGTTTCTTGTTTGTTTGTTTGTTTTGGCTTATGCTTTCAACTCTGTGTTAAAAATTCTCTACTGTAGATCTGTTTCTTTGTTTTAATTCTGTACATTTTTCCTAATTTATTTTGATACTGTGTTACTAGATATGCACAAATTTAACATGATTATAGTTTCCTAGGAGAATCAATCCTTTCATTACAACAAATTAAACTTCTTTATCTCCAGCAATGCTTTAATTTACCCAAGAAGTCTAATTTTTCTCATATAAATATAACAATATATACCTCTCTTGCTTAGAATTTATTGGGCATATCTTTTTCTATCCTTTTACTATAAACCTATGTAAACCTCTTACTTTACAGGTGTCTCTTATACATAGCATATAATTGGATTTTATTTTATCCTACCCAGAAATTCATTATTTTAATTAATCCATTTGCATTGTATAGAGTTAAATCTACCAACATATTTTGAACTTCCATTTGTTTCATCTTGCTTTGTTTAAAAAATTAAATGTCTGTATATGGATGGCCTATTTCTAGACACTTTATTCTATCCTATTGTTCTGTTTGTTTGCTGCATGTGAAAATCACTCAACTTTCATTGCTGAAGCTTTATAACAAATTTTGATATCCAGGGGTATAAATGTGATAATCTTTTTATAATTATTTTTAAAATTTTCTTTGCCATTTTTGGCCTTTTACATTCATTATAAATTTTATTTTCTTTTCTTTAAGTTTTTATTTATTTATTTTGAGAGAGAGAGAGAGAGAGAAAGAGAAGGAAAGAGAGAAAGAATCCCCAGCAGGCTCCACACTGTCCACACAGAACCCGATGCAGGGCTCAAACTCATGAACTGATAGATCATGACCTGTACTGAAGCCAAGTGTCAGACGCTTAACCAACTGAGCCACCCAGGTGCCCTACATCCATTATAAATTTTAAAATCAGATTGTCCATTTGGGTGATATTACAGCTATGGTTCCTTTTTTTGTCATTTATTTACTTTAATATATATACTTCAATATTTACCTATATTCAAAATATACTTAACCCCTCCAATACCCCTCCAAAAGCCACATTCTATTACCACATCATGCTCAAATTCCAGGATCTCCTCAAGTAAATCAGGTTCAAGTGTGGATGAGAATTCTTAAGTTTGGTGCTTCTACTATGGTTTATCTCAACTGGAATTCCTGTGGAATAGCAACAGGTTGTTTGCCTCCCACACACCCAGCATACAGTGGTAAGTAGGCATAGATAATCACAATAGACATATCTATTCAGAGTAGAAGATGGACACACACAGCAGATAACCTCATATTGTTGTCATAGAGACTCAAACATCATAGTATGGTCAGATAGTACAAATAATAATGAATGATTGTAATGAGATGTGAGGGCTCTTGATCATTTATACAGTTTTGAAGAAGAACATTTTTAGGTAATAAATGGTAATGTGTGTGTGTGCTGCATTTAAATATAAATGCACAACTGCTGTTTGATTATTATAATTTTCATCATGCTATATATTCTAATTTCTTGATCATTCAGCTTTGGGAGTTAAATCATGTAAAATTTTAAATTTTTTTTTTCAACGTTTATTTATTTTTGGGACAGAGAGAGACAGAGCATGAACGGGGGAGGGGCAGAGAGAGAGGGAGACACAGAATCGGAAACAGGCTCCAGGCTCTGAGCCATCAGCCCAGAGCCTGACGCGGGGCTCGAACTCCCGGACCGCGAGATCGTGACCTGGCTGAAGTCGGACGCTTAACCGACTGCGCCACCCAGGCGCCCCAAATCATGTAAAATTTTAGAGATAACATGTATCTGGAATAGATCAGGTCCTAGGTATTCAGCGAAATCTTCCCCTACTGTACCTTTCTCTCCTTTTAAATCTTCAAATCATGTTATAGTTTTGTACTTATCAAGTTTGGGCAATGAAAACTGAGGCTCTTCTCCCTTCTACTACATAGAACATGCTTCCCTGTATCTTACAGGGGGACACATGAAGGAATAATATTAAGATCAGCAAAATAGTAGACATCTCTTGGTTAATAAAATTCTATAAAATATTTTAGATGTTTTAATTTTAATTCTGAAGGAATGAGAAAGTGTCCATCTTGGCTTATAAAAGAACATCAGTATCTTTTCTAAAAGTGCCATAAATAAGACAGAAACTGGCAGATTTATTGTTGATCTATGTTTAATTTAAATTTGTTTTTAGAATATAGGAAAAGTGGTGAAAGGAAACTGACAGCTTTGAATAGATATATGGTCTAAAACTCTGTACTACATCACTCATTTTAAATTAAGACTTGATATTATTCTTTCTGAAATATATCAGATGTGGAAAGACACAGAGTGTGGTCCTCTGAAAAACGGGAGAGAGGGGGAGAAAAGCAGAAATAAAGTACCTCTTAAATTATTGATTTTGTGAAACATATCAAATTACTTGTCATCATAAATGTGGCAGCCTATAACTTGAAGTGTGTTGACCAGTGATGACCTTAATGTGTTTGGATGCTTACTGGCTTTTGCACCTTTATGGCAGAGCATTAAAGTATATTTTATGTTTAGATAATTTATCAATGTATAGGTGTGTAATCCTATTTATCTTGCTATTTTATCAGGTTGCTAGTGTGAGGCCAATATTTTAATAAGCTATGTATCAAATAAGTAGACTTTAGCAATTTGAAAGACATTTTTGATACAGTATATTTCTATACTAATAGTATGTCATTGGCCAAACTATTGGGAAGTAAATTATAGCACAGATTAAGCTCCCTCTCTATGAAAATAACTTTTATTGAGTGTTTTCAATATGCCAGTTGTTTTCTAAGCACTTTACATTATCTCTTTATATTCTCATTATAACTCCACAAGATGGGTGATATTATTATCCTCATTTTATAAATGAGGAAACTAAGTCACCCTACTGGGTGTGGGAACAGTCAAGGTGGGAAAAATAGTATAAGAAACATCATGGTATATGTGGGGAAATATAAGCAATTCTGTGTAAACCTAACACATTAACAAAGTCCTATATTTCACAGTGTATTAAATAGCCAAATCATATCTCAGCTTTATATGTGTTTTCTTTTAACAAAACTCATATCTGACCTGCAGCCAATGTTTGTTACTGTTCCTGATTGAAACTCCTTGAGTGGAATTACAGAATTGTCATCTCAGTATTAAAGGTATTAAAGGTGAAGATTAAAGTGCATAAATGATTTGTCAGGGAGAGTGCCTGGAGAAGAACATAGAGCACTGAAATCTTACCCCAAAGCTTTGGTTTTCTAGGTTAGATAAGACCAGCTCCAACTAAGATGTTGGAATAGAATTGAGCATGATTATTTATAAGTCCCATCCCAGTTTCTAGCAGACACCAGTCATGAGGCAACACATCTATTGATTAAAAGTGTAGGTATGCTCTGGAGACCAGAAAATTTAGGTTTAACTGAGTAGGGGTGGGGCGAATACTTTATCTCTAACCCTAAATTTCTTTCTCTCTAACATAATCATAACAGGATTTACTTTTTATGTTGTTGTGAGGAATAAATGTAACTAAAGAGCCTAGAACCATGATTGGTATTGACATATGCAGGTTCTGTTTCTTTTATTCTTTATAAATATGCTGACAATGTGTGATTGTGCATTTCTATGGAAATGTATACAGGAATTCTGTTAAAGATATGACTATAAAATGCACACATATTCCCTTTGTTTTGTTTGACATTTGGTAAGAACATTTAATGTGACATCTACCCTCTTAACAAATTTTGAAGTATACAGTACCGTATTGTTTACTCTAGGCAGTATGTTATACAGAATTTATGTTTCTAGAATTTATTCAACTAGCATAACTGAAACTTTATACCCATTAAACAGCAACTCCCAATTTCTCCAACCCAACAGCCTCCAGCAGCCACTGTTGTACTCTCTACTTAAAAAATTTGACTATTTTATATACCTCATATAAAAGGACTCATGCAGTATTTGTCCTGTGATGCTTATCTCCTGTAGCATCATGTCCGCTACATTTATGAATGTTGTTGCAAATGGCAGAATTTTTTTATGGCTAAATAATGTTCTGCTGTATATCCATTACCACATTGTCTTTATTTATTTTTCAATGGATTCTTAGTTCGTTTCCATATATTGGCTATTGTAAGTAATGCTGCAATAAACATGGGAGTGCTAATATCTGTTTGAGGTTCTGATTTCAATTATTTTGAAATATCCAGAAGTGGTATTGCTGGATCATTTGGTATTTCCATTTTTAATGTTTTGAGGAATATCTGTAGTGTTTTGCATGACTGCTGTGCCATTTTGTATTCTGCCAACACTGTATAGGGTTCCTATTTTTTCACAACTTCACCAACACTTTTTTTTTTTTTAAATAATAGCTATTCTAGGGATACCTGGGTAGCTCAGTCGGTTGATTTCTGCTCAGGTCATGAACTCACCATCATGAGGCTGAGCCCTGCATGGGGCTCTGTGCTGAGCATGGAGCCTGCTTAAGCTTCTATCATGCCCTCTCCATCTACCCCTCTCCACTCATGCTTGTGCGTGCTCTCTCTCTCTCTCTCTCTTTAAAAAACAATAAATAAATACATACATACATACATACATACATACATACATACATACATAAATAAATAAAAGCTATCCTAACAAATGTGAGGTGACATTTCATTGTGGTTTTTATTTGCATTTCCCTGATAGTTACTGATATTGAGCATATTTTCATATTCATGCTGGGTGTGTGTATGTTTTCTTTGGAAAAATGTCTGTCCAAGTCCTTTGCCCATTTTTTAATGGGTTGCTTGGGTTTTCTTGTTACTGAGTTGTAGGAGATCCTTATATATTTTGGAAATTAGTCCCTTATCAGCTATATGGTTTACAAATATTTTCTCCTATTCTGTAGGTTGCCTTTTCATTTTTTGAATTGTTTCCTTTGCCATGCAAAAACTTTTTAGTTTGATGTCTCTTTGTCTCTTGTCTCTTTTTGTGATTGCAGTGACAGTAAACGTGTATTTGCGTATGTCCAAATTCATCAAATTGTAACCATTGAGTATGTGCAGTTCTTTGTATATAAATTATACCTCAATAAAACTGCTTAAGAAATAAAATATGTACACATTTCTCTCTTATCTGTGTTAGTAAGGAGTGATATAAGGAATTAGGAGTAACCTAGATAATTCTAGAAAATGTAAGAACATAAAAGAAATCAATAGCATCAATCACATTAAATGCTCATACAGAGAGGGGGTATAACAGAAGGTGAGTTCAAATTCATAGATCATTTACAAGTCCCAGAAAGAGTTGAGTGTGGAGAATTAACCCATTGTGTCCTAGGACATGAAACTTTTGGATGACCCTAGTGTGACAGAGCTGCTCACCAAAATCTGTATTCGCCTTCCTGGATGTTCAGGAAGACTACATTCCCCACTCTTACTTGTGGTTTGGTTTGACCTCAAACTGAGCACTCAATGAAAGTGAGGTACATCATTTTCAAGTGTGGCCTCCAAAATCTTCACAGCTTTCTCTGCATACACTTTTTTCTTTTCTTGTTGACTGGAATGAAGCCAGCTCTTAGAGGAACCTTGGGAAACATTTGGTGAAAATAGCAGAAACTTCTAAACAACTGTGTGGAAGAAGGCTCCATGCCAACTTGTTTACCTAGTGATTATTAGTAAATGAGCAAGAAATGAACTTCTACTGGGTTTGAAACATAAATTTGTGGATCCACTTATTGCAGCAGTGACTATTACCATATTATACTTATTTATTACAATGATAGGGTAATGGAATATAATGAAAGTTATAGTATATAGAAGTAACATATCAGATATCCATTTCTGTGGGCCTCCACAGGAAGAGGAGACATGGATAAAGGATTTGGAAGTGAGAAAGAGATAGAAAGCAAGTGGGGACTGTATCTCTGGATAGTTTTTAAGTCAGATCTTCAACTTTGACATTGATTCTCAGGCAGGCTGCAAGTGGTTAGATGCTCTTTGAAAGCCAGATTAGGGTGAAAGCGCTGTAGAAGCCTATTGTGGGACTCACAGGAAGCAGAGTCACACAGACATTAGGGATCAGGATGTTTATTGGAACATGCCTTCAGAATCCACACCAAGGGAGAACGGAGGAAGCAGGACTGAGCTGGGGAGAGATTGGACTGTGATGCAGTCTCAGTAAGAGCTCAGTCAATCCAGAGAGAACTCTGAAGCTGGGATGACCTTTGAGAGTTTTCCAAGTTGGAATGAGGAGCCTGGGCCTTTATACTGGCAAAATAACCAGTCGTTAGAATCTAGTGACAGGGCAGCTCTCTTTGGCCAAGGGAGATCTCCAGAGAGGGCAGAGAGCTGAGGGCTGTGCTGTTAGCCCAGCAATACTCCTGGCATCTTGGGTAATACATTCTTCAGACATTAGAAAGCCCTCTTATCTTAAGTGATCAGGACCTACAATTAATTGGCTAATTGAAAAAACATTGGTAAAAGAGAGAACTTGTATTAAAAATACATACCATAGTTGAATATTTTATTTTCATTTTAACATAAATACACATTTATTCGTCACACTGTATTTTTTTTTATTTTTTTAACATTTATTCATTTTTGAGACAGAGAGAGACAGAGCATGAATGGGGGAAGGTCAGAGAGAGAGGGAGACACAGAATCTGAAACAGGCTCCAGGCTCTGAGCTGTCAGCACAGAGCCCGACACGGGGCTCGAACTCACGGACCACGAGATCATGACCTGAGCCGAAGCTGGACGCCCAGGTGCCCCAGTTTGTCACACTTTAAATATGAAGCCAAAGATTTTCTTTACATGCAAGTCCCTAAGTTGGTATTCAGGAAACTCTTTCTTGCTTACATAATACTTGTTAATGAATTAGATACAATTTATTGCTTTAGTTTCTTTTGAATAAACAATTTAAAATATAGTAATCGGAATATGAAATACCACTAAGTTTTTTACTACTTTTTCCTACTTATATTTCATTAGTTTTTATTAATACCCCTATAAATTATATTCATAAAATAAACAGGAAACTAATATCAGTTTGGGAATGAAATATGACTGGTTTTTGGAAAGCACGGGGTTTAAATCAGAGGAGAAGTTTTGAAAAGATACCGACAAGCTGCAAATGTTTAAGCAATATGTCACCAAGTCTCTTTTGCTGCATTAGAAACAGTTATTTTGGGACTGGCTAAGTGAGATCCCCAGGTAGGTCTTGCTATGCAGATTTTTTTCAGCTTTATTAAGGTATTATTGACAAATAAAAATTGTATATATTTAGGTTGTACAACATGATGTTTTGAATGTATATATGCATTGTGTAATGATTACTATAGTCAAGCTAACGAACATATTCATCACCTCTCATAGTTACAATTTTCTTCATGGTAAAAACACTTGAGATCTACTCTCTTAGCAAATTTCAAGTGTATAATACATTATTATTAACTATAGTCATCATACTGTATATTGGGTGCCCAGAATTTATTCATCATCTAACCGCAGGTTGTTAGCCCTGAACAACATCTTCCTATTTCCTCCAACCCTTCCTCCAACCCTGTAACCAGTACTCCACCCTCTGTTACATTGAGTTTGATTTTTTTTTTTTTTGAAGTCCACTTGTAAGTGAGATCATGCAGTATTTGTCTTTCTGTGCCTGGTTTAAGTCACTTAGCATAGTGTCTTCTAGGTGCATTCATTTGTCACAAATGGCAGGATTTACTTTTTAAATTTATTTTAATGTTTATTTATTTTTGAGAAAGAGAGAGAGCACAAGCAGGGGAGGGACAGAGAGAGAGGGAGACACAGAATCAAAAGCAGGCTCCAGGCTCTGAGCTGTCAGCAACAGAGCTCAATGCGGGGCTCAAACTCACAGACAGTGAGATCATGACCTGAGCCAAAGTTGGATGCTTAACCTAGTGAGCCACCCAAGGAAAGCCCTTGGATTTCCACTTTTTAAAAAAAAGCCAGATAATATTTCATTACATATGTATGTTATATTTCATATATCTGTTAGTGAGCACTTAAGTTGTTCCATATCTTGACCACTGTGAATAATGCTGTAATGAACTCATAGTACAGCTACCAATCTGACATAGTGACTTTATTTTCTTTGGCTATATACTCGTATGTGACATTTTTGGATCATATGATACTTTTTTTAACTTTATGAGGAAACTCCATACTGTTTCTGTAATTGCTGTTCCAGTTTACATTCCCACCAATAGCATACAAGTGCTCCCTTTTCTCTACTTCCTCACCAACACTTATTTTTGACTTTTGGTAATAGTCATACTATTACTATGAGGTAGTATCTCATTGTAGTATCTCACTGTAGTTTTGATGTGTGTTTCTCTTATGATTAGTGATGTTGAGCATCTTTTATGCACGTGTTGTCTATTTGTGTGTCTTCTTTATAAAAAATATCTGTCAGGTCCTTTGCCTATATTTAAATGGACTTATTTGAATTTTTTTGCTGTTTAGTTTTATGAGTTCTTTATGTAATTTGGATATTAATCTCTTGTGAGACATATGTTTTGAAGATACTATCTTCTATTCCATAAGCTGCCTTTTCATTTTGTTCATTGTTTCTTTGGTTATGCAAAAACCTTTAAGTTTCATACTGTCTGCTTCATTTATTTTTGCTTTTGTTATCTGTGCTTTTGGTGTCAAATCCCCCCCTGCAAAAAAAAAAAAAAAAAACTTATTGCCAAGAGTAATGTCAAGGAAGTTTTCCCCTGTGTTTTCTTCTAGGAATTTCATGTCTTCATTTAAGGCTTTCATCCAGTTTCAGTTAAATGTTACGGGTAGTATGAAATATGCATCCTTTTTCTTTTTCTTTTCTTTTCTTTTTTTTTTTTTTTTTTGTATGTGGATCTCTAGTTTTCCCAAAATAATTTGTTGAAGAAACTTTCCACATTGTGTATTCTTGGCAACTTTGTCAAAGATTAGTTGAATACATATGCATGGTTTTATTTCTGGGCTTTTTATTCTGTTCCAAAGGTCTAAATATCTGTTTTTAAACTAGTACCATAGTGTTTTGATTTTTATCACTTTATAATATAATTTGAAAGCAACAAGTGTGATGCCTCCAACTTTGTTCTTCTTGCTCAAGATTGCTTTAGCTATCTAGGCTCTTTTTTCTTTTAATTCCACTAGAGTTAACATATAGTGTTATATTACTTTCAGGTGTACAATATAGTGATTCAATAATTAAAAATCTGAAACACTTCACAAATATGCATGTCATTCTTGCACAGGAGCCACACTAGTCTCTGTATCATTCCAGTTTTATTCTATGTGCTACTGAAGTGAGTACTATCTGAGCGCTTTTGTGGTTTCCATATAAATTGTTTTTTTTTTTATTTCTGTGTAAAATGCTATTGGAATTTTGATAGGGATTACATTGAATGTGTGTGCTATTTTGGGTAGTATGGATATTTTAACAATTTTAATTCTTCCAATCCATGAACAGTGGATATCTTTGCATTTATTTGTATCTTAAGATTTTTGTACAACTAATTTTTGTATGTTGATTTTGTATTGAGCATCTCTATTGATTTATTTATTATTTTTTAACAGATTTTGGTGGATCTAGATAAGATCATGTCATCTACAAACAGAGACAATTTTACTTCTTTCTTTCTGATTTGGATGCCTTTTATTTATTTCTTTTTCTTGCTAAATTTCTTTGATGGGACTTCCACTATTATATTGAACAAAATTGGGCATCCTTGTCTTGTTCCTGATCATAAAAGAAAAACTTTCAGCCCTTCACCATTAAGTATGACGTTAGGTGTAAACTTGTCATATATGGCCTTTATTATGTTGAGGTACATTCCCTCTCTACCTAAATATTAAGAGATTTTACAAGGAAGGGATACCAAATTTTGTCAAATGCTTTTTCTACATATACTGATATGATCATATGATTTTTATCTTTTATTTTGTTAATGCAGTGTATCACATTCATGGATTTCTGTATGTTGGACCATTCTTGCATATGAGTGACAAATCCCACTTGATCATAGTATATGATTATTTTAACATGCTATTGAATTAGGTTTGATCATATTTTTTTGAGGATTTTTGGCGTGCATATTCATCTGGGATATTAAGCATTAATTTTCTTTTCTTTTAATGTCCTTAACTAGTTTTTGGTATCAGGGTAGTGCTGGCCTCATAAAATAGTTTTGGAGTCTTTCCTCTTCTCTTTGAGAAGGACTGGTATTAATTCTTTGAATATTCAGAATTCACCTGTGAAACTATCTGGTCCTGGACTTTTGTTTATTGTGAGGCTTTAATTACTGATTCCATTTCCTTTCTCATTATTGGTCTGTTCTGATTTTCTATTTCTTCAATATTCAGTCTTGGTAGGTTGTATCTTCTTAGGAATTTATTTAATTTGTTGGTATATAATTGTTCATAATAACGTCTCATGATGCTTTGTTTTTCTATGGTATCAGTTGTAATGTTTCTTATTTTATTGTTGACTTTATTTGCATCTTCAAGCTTTTTTTCATAATTAACCTACCTAAGGATCTACCCATTTTGTTTATCTTTTTTTTAAAACCACCCTTAGTTTCATTGATATTTTCTATTGTTTTTCTAGTCTCTATTTCATTTATTTCTCCTCTGGTCTGTTGTATTTTCTTCCTTTTGCCAACTATGAGTTTTTTTATTGTTCTTTTTTTAGTGTCTTGAAATATAAACTTAGGATTTTATTTGAGATCTTTCTTTTTTATTAATGTAGACATTTATCATATTAGCCTTCTTAGAACTGCTTTTGCTGCATCCTGTAAGTTTTGCTATGGTATATTTCCACTTTGTTGCTTTCAAGATACTTCCCTTTTGATTTCTTCTTTCACCCTTTGGTTTTGCAGGAGTACGTTGTTTTATTTCCAAATTTTGTGATTCTCTTTTTAGTTTTACTCCAGTTATTACTTTCTATTTTCATACTATTTTGATCAGAATAGATGTGTGATATGATTTCTATACTGTGACCTAACATCTGATTTACATTGTGACCTAACATATGATTTTTCTTACAGAATGTTCCATTGTGCTTGAGGAGAATATATTGTGTTGCTATTTGATGGCATGTTCTGTGCATGTCAGTTAGCTCCATTTGGTCTAAAACATATTTCAAGTACAATATTTCCTTATTGATTTTTCTGGATGATCCATTCATTGTTGAAAGTGGAGTATTAAAGTCCTTTATTATTATTGAATTTCTGTCAATTTTTCCCTTAAGAGCTGTTAACATTTGCTTTATATATTTAGATGCTCCAATATTGGGTGCATATGTATTCATAATTATTTTATTCTCTTGAATTAATACTTTTATCATAATATAATGATCTCCTTTGTTTCTTGTTACAGGTTTGACATGAAGTCTATTTTGTCTGGTATAAGTATAGCTACCCCTGCTTGTCTTTGCTTTCCATTTGCACGGAATATCTTTTTCCATCTCTTCACTTTCAGCCTATGTGTGAGTCTATTAATAGGCAGCATATACTTGTGTCTTGCTTATTTTTTTTATTAAGACTTAATTTTTTAGAGCAGTTTTAGATTTACAACAGAGTTAAAAGTACAGAAATTTCCTATACACCCTCTGCCCCCCACAGATGCATATCCTCCCACATTATCAACATAATTCATCAGACTAGTACACTTTTTACAAAGAATGAACCTACATTGGCACATCATAAATCACATAAAGTCTATAATTTACCTTCGGATTCACTTGTGGTGGTGTACATTCTTTGGGGGTGGACAAATGTTTAATGATGTATGTCCATCTTTACATCATATAGAGTATCTTCCCTGACCTAAAAATCCTGTGTTCTGCCTATTTGTCTCTTTCCCACTTCCCACCCTTGACAATCACCAGTCTTTTAATTTTCTGTATCGTTTTGCCTTTTCCAGAATGTCATATATCTGGAACTGTACAGTTTGTATCTTTTCAAGACCTTCCTTCACTTTGTAATATGCATTTCAGGTTCCTCTTTGTCTTTTCATGGCTTGATAGATCAATTTCTAGCAGTGAATGATATTCCATTGTCTGGATGTAGTAGAGTTTATTTATTATTTACCTACTGGAGGACATCTTAGTCACTTCTAAGTTTGGCAATTATGAATAAATCTACTATAAACATCTGTGTGCCAGTTTTTGTGTGGGCATAAGTTTTCACTTCCTTAAGGTAAATAGTAAGGAGTATGATTGCTGAATCATATAGTAAGAATGTGTTTAGTTTTGTAAGAAACTGCCCAACTATCTTCCAAAATGACTATGCCATTTTGTATCCCCATCAACAATGTCTGAGAGATCCTGTTGTTCCACATTCTCACCAGAGTTTGGTGGTGGATTTTGGCCATTCTAATAGATGTATATTGGTATCTCATTGTTGTTTTAATTTGCATTTCCTTGGTGACATATGATGTGAAGCATCTTATATATCATATAAGATATATATGACATATATATATAAGATATATATATAAGATATATATAAGATACATATATATAAGATATATATATAGATATATATATATATCTTATATATATGTCTTCTTTGGTGATGTGCTTATTAAGGTCTTTGGCCTATTTTTTTAATCAATTTTTCATTTTCTTATTGTTGGGTTCTAAGAGTTCTCCTGTATTTTGAATAAAAGTCCTTTATCAGATTTGTCTTTTGCGGACATTCTCTCCCAGTCTGTAGATTGTCTTCTAATTTTCTTGATATTGCCTTTCATAGAACAGAAGTTTTTCATTTTAATGAAGTTCAGCTCAGCAATTATCTCTTTCATAAATCATGTCTTCAGTGTTGTATATAAAAAGGAACCACTATATTCAAGTTCATCTAGGTTTGTTCCTAGGTTATCTTAGGTCATAGATCCATTTTGAATTAATTTTGTGAGGGCTGTAAGGTTTGTATCTAGATTCATTTTCATTTGCATGTGGATGTCCATTTGTTCCAGAACCATTTGTTGAAAAGACATCTTTGCTCCATAGTATTGCCTTTGCCCCTTCGTCAGATATCCGTTGACTTTATTCATGTCTGTATATTTTTGGTCTCCCTTTTCTGTTCTGTTGATCTACTTATGTACTGTTTTGTTAATACCACTATCTTGATTACTGTAGTTTTATAGAAACGATTGATGCTTTAGTAGCATCAATTTTCTAACTTTGTTCTTCTTCAATATTGTGTTGCCTATCACAGTAGCCTATCTATATAAACTTCAAAATCAGTCTGTAAATATCCATAAAATAACTTTCTGGGATTTTGATGGGGATTGCATTGAATCTATAGAACAAGTAGGGAAAAACTGATATCTTAACATATTTAGTCTTCTTACTTGAACCTGAAATATCTATTTATTTAGTTTTTTTTATTTTGTCTATCAGTATTTTGTAGTTTTCCTCATATAGATCTTGTATATGTTTTGTTAGATTTATACTTAAGTATTTTATGTTAATGTAAATGATACTGTGTTTTTTCATTTCAAATTTTACTTGTTCATTTTTGGTATATAAGAAAGCAACTGACTTTTGTACCTTGTAACCTTGTACCTTGCAACCTGGCATAAATCCTGATTAATTTTAGGAATTTTTTGTTGATTCTTTCAGAATTTCCACTTGGATAATCATGTCATCTGTAAACATAGCTTTATAGATATATAGCTTCCTTACCAATCTGTACACTTTTATTTCTTTTCTTACCTTATTGCATTAGCAAGGAGTTCCCATACAGTGTTGACAGGCATAATGAGAGAGGACATTGTTGCCTTGTAACTAATCTTAGTGGGAAAGCTTTGATTTTTCTCATCATTCATATGATGTTAGATGTAGATATTTTGTGGATAGTCATTATCAAGTTGAAAAAGTTTTCCTCTATTGCAATTTTCTAAGACTTTTTGTTTTGAATGAGTACTGGATTTTGTTAAATGCTTTTTTACATCTATTGATATGAAGTGGTTTTTCTTTTTTATTCTGTTGATGTGATGGATTACAGTAATTGGTTTTCAAATTTTGAGCCAGGTTTGCATATCTAGAATAAATACCACTTGGTTGTAGTGTATAGTTATTTTTATGTGTTTTTTATTTATTTCCCTATTTTTTGTTGAGGATTTTCATATCTATCAGAGATATTGGTCTATAGTTTTCTTTTTTTGTAATGTGTTTGGTTTTAGTATTAGGGTAACGCTGGATTCATAGAATGAGTTAGGATCTATTCCCTTTCCCTCTTTTGTCTGAAAGAAATTGTAGAGAATTGATATAATTCCTTCCTTAAATTTTGATAGAATTCACCAGTGAACCCATCTGAATCTGATGCTTTCTGTTTGGGAAGTTTATTAAGCTTTTACTCAAATTATTTAATAGATACAAGCCTATTCGGATCATCTGTTTTTTTTCTTGTTTATGTTTTGCTAGATTATGTCTTTTAAGCAATTTTTGTTGTTGTTGTTGTTTTATTTTTTTTTTCCAGCACTCGGAATATATCCTCCCACTCTGTCCTGGTCTGCAAGGTTTCTGCTGAGAAATTTACTGGTAGTCATATGGAGGTTCCCTTGTATGAGATGGGATGAATTTCTTTTCTCTTGCTGCTTTCAGAATTCTCTGATTTTTTTTTCAGTTTTGACAGTTTTATTGTGATGTGTTTTTATCAAGTCTTCTTCCGTGGCATCGGTTTGAGGGCCACTGAGCTCCCTGTACCTAGATATCAGTATCTCTCCTCAGATTTGGGAAAGTTTTTGGCCAAGGTTTCTTTTAAATTACCTTTCTGCCCCTTCTCTCTGTCTCTCTCTGTCTCTCTGTCTCTCTCTCTCTCTCCTTTTCTTTTTTCCTTTTGGGTTCCCATAATGTGTGCTTTTCTTTCTGATGGTATTCCATAAATCCCATAGACTTTCTTCCCTCTGTTTCATTCATTTATCTTTTTGTTTTTCTAATTCAGTAATTTCAAATATTTTTTTCCATATTCACAGATTCTTCTACTTGACTTAATCTGCTGTGGATGCTATGTATTGTATTTTTCATTTCATTCATTGTATTCTCCAGCTCCAGAACTTCTCTTTGGTTCTTTTTTATAATTTCTATCTCCTTTTGAAACTTCTAACTTTGTTCATATATTGTTTTTCCTGATTTTGTTGAGTTGTCTATGTTCTCTTGTAGCTTGCTGAGGTCCTTAAAACAATTTTTTGAATTCTTTGTCAATTCATAGATCTCTATTTCTTTATAGTAATCACTGGAAAGTCATTGTGTTCCTTTGATTGTTTCATGTTTCCTTGATTTTTTTGTGTTTCTTGTAGCCTTGCATTGATGTGTGCACATTTGACAGAGCAGTCACTTCTAGAATTTATGAACTGCCTTAAGTAGAGAAAGACCTTCATCCACAGGTGAGCACAAGGGTGCCAGCTGGGTGTAGTGTGGCAGTTCCATCTCTGAGGAGGGCTTAGGAAAGTATTCTTCTTGTAGCTCTGTCAGCTAAGGTCAGCATTGATGAAGATTGTAGGGGTACTTAGCAGCCAAGTTTGTAGGTATCCACAGTGGCAACAATGGCTATTGGGTTCTTTGGTGCAAAGGCTTTTGGGATTCTTTTGATCTTTCTTTTCTCCCATGGGAGAATTTGTGGCCAAGGGGCTCCCTCTTGGCATCACGTCTGGCCCATCAGTGCACTCATGGTTACCGTGGCACTAGTATCAGATGCTAGAGCTTAGAGTGCATGGAGTCGTGGTAGAGCTAGAGGTCCAGAGCTCAAGCACAAATGGAACTATATTGGCTCCAGGATCTGGGTTATGGGCATTCTCACTGTGGCAGTGGCTTTGCCATTCTAGGTGAGAGTTCTTGCAGAGTGACCATGGAGCTTGCGTCTAGAGAATAGGCATATTCCAAGCAGCCATGGCTCTGGGGTTTGAGGAGCAGACATGCTCACTGTGGCTCTGGCTCTGGAGTCTGAGGTACACATGCATATGACGCTGCCATAGGTCTGGAGTGCAGGCATGTGTAGAGCGGCTGTGGCTCTGGATTCCAGTGCATGTCCAGGGTTGATAGAAGGGGAAGCCCCAGTTCCAGGGTGGTAGAACATGTAGCAGTTCCTTCTGGGGCAGGAGTCACTAGATGTGCATGGCAATATCTCCTTCTCCAGGGGTCTTCAGTGACAGTGGCTGTTGTTTACCTTGGTGGCAAAAGCTGCTAGTGTCCTTTCTGGAACAGGCCACTGGAGTCCACACGAGTAAACATTATGAGCTTCTCCACTGTGAAAGCTGTGAGGGTCTGTGGCTGCCATATGCTTCAGAGGCTGTTGAGATACTCAGGGCAAAAGCTACTGGGGTCCTCTTCAGTGCAGAACACTGGAGACCGTAGTGGCATTTGCCGTATGGCTGATACTGATGGACTTTGACCTTCTTTGCTCCTAGCCATCTCCAGACATCTCAAGTATGCCAGTGTCCCCAGCAATCCTACTTGTGTGATTATTCCCCATTTTTAGTTCCATTGTGTTGCCATGGGTTCTTAATTGGCCCCTGGGCCCTTCCAGGGCTATTTTTCCTTCATGGATAGTTCATTGGGATTTTTTAGGGAGATGAATGGGGCAAGAGAACAAAGCTTGGTACCTCCTATTCTGCTTTCTTGCTGATACCACTCCCAGATGCTCCTTCACTAAGTTAATTCTGAGTAGCTTCTAAAGAGAGAGCTGACTACATGTAACATCATGGAAAATCAACTCTTTTCCTTTCTAGCCCACGCATATATGCCATCCCTCCTACTTGAATTATGTGACATGACACCTCTTATTCATTTAGCTTCAGTGATGAGGCACCTCCTTCTAGCTGGGAAGATACAACATAGCCAACTGTAAAAGCTCTACCACCTTACTGTGCTTTCTGTCCTTACCTACAAACAAAATAGGGCTAACTTTTAGACAACTCCTATCACTTAGTTGCTAAACATTGTATCTTTTCAGGATAGAGGTTTCAAGTTGTGAATTAGTTTATTGTTGGATAAATTTCCTCACTCACCCGGTCCCTGCCCACAATTAATTTCAAGGTGCAAGCTTCATTGTCTTTGAACTATGCTCTATAGTAAATTTAGAGCTGTTTGATATTTGAAAACATAACTTTGAATCATTGTTCTTCTTTCACAAATGTGGAGCAATCTAGGAGTTAAACTGAATTATTCAAATAAGTTTTCAGTTCTCATAACCAGATAAATTAATTCAGAAGTTGTAGGCTTCTAGCTGTCAGGGAAAAAAAAATCTATCACCTACAGTGAAGGTTTTTTTTTCTTTTTTTAAATTATTACTTAATTAGTTTCCCTCATAGAAAAAAAAGAAAGAAAGAAAGAAAGAAAGAAAGAAAGAAAGAAAGAAAGAAAAGCAAAAAGTCATTAGTCCAATTTTAAGTCCCCTTGGTTCCAGAGAACTAGGATTAGATATGTTATACACCCTAGTTTTTCTATGAAAATAGCTAAAAATACATTAACACAGAATATAATACTTAAAACATGACAAAAGTGGATGCAAGCCTTTCTTTCCATAATAAACTCCCAGGGCACATTTTATGAAGGTATCAAAGGCAGTAAATTATTTTTAATATAATTAGAAAATTTCTGTTACCTGGACCAAATTTGAGGTTTCTTTATTCTTAAGATATTTTATCATGTAAATGGTAGTGAGTCTTGCCATGGGTCTAAACATGAAATTTTGGTCTCTTTGTTCAATGGTCTTCTCTGAATACTGAAATTTTGTGTATAGAAAATCCCCTGTTCCTTACCTAAAGGTCTTTGCTCAATGACAAATACAATATATTTTGTGTAGGTATGTGTTGTGAAAGAATTTACAAATTTCATGGCATTCTGGCCTAATCATGAGTAATTGAAAGAAAAATATGAATTTTTGCCTCTCTAACTTTATAAAATAAACAGCCTTTGATAACCTCTGTGATTTCCATTTCATATTATATGTATTAGGATTGTAGGAGTTTCCTGTTACCTTACTTTTTAAAAAGATGAACAGCTTTTCTGAGGATATATGATTATTATACTTCTTGTGTTAAGATTTACATACATTTATTCATTCATTTATTTTTTTTAATTTATGAAACATATGGCCATGAAAAGAATGTCAAGAGGGAGATGTAAATACAGAGAACTTGTGGAACCTCTCTTCTATAGATTATTAAAAACAGGATAAATCACCATCAATCTTGCTTGTTGTAAGTAGTTACCTGCCTAAGAGACCAGAAGCAGGAGGTCCTTCTAGCTTCTCAGTGATCCTCTATCCTAAGATATATATGTCCTACAATGTATGGCATTGACTGGTTTGGGGTTTGGGTTTAGGGAGACAATATTTATGTAAGATACAAGGCTATCACAGAATTTGTTCATGGAATCGCAGTAAAGATGAGTTAAGGACAAATAAAATGTAAAGAAAAAGAAATGGGGTGTCTTGTACTGAGGTTATTTATGACTGGTCTTCTTGCCTTTGCAGCTTTACTGAAAGATGGTGATGAGGTCTTATACATTTTCTGTCCAAATAAACATATGGATTTTAAATGATGTAATAAGGACAGGTTAGAATAAGAGATCAATCTCTAATTATTCTGGACCACTTTCTAATTGGCAAAGTGTCCTAGCTACCCCTCACCAAATGGTCTTTTTTGGCCATTTCTGTCTTCATCATTACCTTGATGGGAGAATTAGGAAAAGAAGAGACCATGATATCTGGCTATTTTACTAGTCACTGATTAAAGTTCCAAATAGGAGAAATGAGTAATCTTAACTAAGATGAGAGCCAGGGATTATGTGTGTATTTCCCAGCTTTACTACTGACTCCTCTATTATTGTCCCTGTTCTCCTTGCCTCAGTTACTTAGCCTCTGTCTTCCTAGTTCATCCCATTGGGCTACTTGAGCTTTCCTGAGAAGACTCAGTTCTGCTTGAAGAGTAACCAGTCTGAACCTAAACAGTATTCAAAACAGCCTTGGCCATTGAGGAGGGCACCTTTTGGGATGAGCACTGGGTGTTGTATGGAAACCAATTTGTCAATAAATTTCATATACATAAAAAAAAAAGAAAAACAAAACAAAACAAAACAAAAAAAACAAAAAAAAAAAACAGCCTTGGCCACATTTTACCTGATTTCTTCCTATGAAATTGAGAATGTTTCACTCTTGTGGACACTAGAGACTGGGAGTTCTGTAGTCTTTATATAGTTGGAACTTCTTTTACCTTTTTCTTGGATAGCTCCTATGAAGCCTTCTAAGCAAATCAATATAGGCACTATCTCTGGAGAAGTCACTCCCCCAATCCAGTGCCTCATCTTTGCCTCATAACACCAGGTTTATCTCTAGCATACTTCTCTCACTATATTGTCTGTCACCCTAGACAATGAGTTCATTAAATCCAGGACCAGGCATCTCTGTTTGTCTCACAGGCTTGGCACCAAGTAGGCATTAGGCGCTTCTAAATGAATAACTGGCTGACACAGTCTGAAATTGCCCTGGAGTCACAATTTCCTCACACCAATTTTCTGGTCTGGCCTTATGTTTAGGCTCCTCCTTTCCTAGCTCCATCTTGTCAAATTTCTTTCTAAGCCTGCAGTCCTAGTTTTTGTTTTGTTTTGTTTTGTTTTGTTTTGTTTTGTTTTGTTTTGTTTTGAGAGAGAGATAGGGAAGGGCAAAAGGGAAAGAGAAAATCTAAAGCAGGCTTCATGCCCAGTGGAGCCTGACGTGGGGCTCCATCTCACAACCTTGAGATCATGACCTGAGCCAAAATCAAGAGTTGGATGCTTAACCAATTGAGGCACCCTGAGGACAGGCACCCTCAGTCCTGTCTTCTAAAGTCTCTCTGAGGTTAACTCCTTACCCAAAGGATAATAATCCACCTGCTAGACTATCTTAGTGCACTAAGAACTCCCAAGTCCTGAGCTTTCTCCACAAATTCAGCCCCAATGAATGATGTGCCCATTGCAGCTAGACTTGCCTTGCCTTTAAACATGGCATCAGGCATGATTTAGATTCCTGGACATCTCACTGCCTTTTCTATCTGGTAGGAAGCTGCTCTCTCTATCCTGTTGATAGACTTGATGCTCTAACCTGAGAGCTGAGAAAATTAATATTTATGAATAATTTACTTTAGTCATATCTTTTGCTTATTACACCATTTAATTTAATCCTTGCATAACTTTATTGAAGAATCTGAGGCTCAAATAGATGAGATGATCTGTACCAAATCGCACCACTATTAAGTATCAGAGTATCTTACCCAAACTGGCTGACACCAAAACTGAGCTCCTGATCAATTTTCTGTAGAGCCAAAGACAGAGGACCTATGGAAAGCTTCCTCAGAGAATCTAACAGGAGAAAGTCCATTGCTTCTGTATATTCTATAGTATTTCTACTTCTACATTTGGCTTTGTTCTTATTTTTAAGATTATTCCCAAGATTTCTCATCAATAAGACAATTTTTTTGGAAATTATACTTTCTATTATGTTCTTCATCTGTCTTTGGTGAAAGGCTAAAATGCTAAGGATATATTTCAAAAGAACTAGAAAAGAAAAAAATCTTGCTTGTCAAAACTTTTGATGATAAATGTTTTCTTTATCAATTCTGATTAGAACTTATTTTCTGTAGCACTGAAAATGTTTTTTAACTCAGTAACAAGAATATTTTTTTAAAAATATTTACAACAATGAAAGTGTCACTTTGTTTGTCATTTGTTTCTATCTTATCATTGCTGTATCATTTGCTTCAGCTGCTGTCTTAAAACCCAAGATTTTTGGTTCTACATATTGCTTTCTTCTTTGTTCAGAATTTTTATGTTTTTGCTTTGCTTGAAGGTTGTACTAGTCAATTTACTTGGATTAGCCATCTTTACTGATTACATAATTTGCAGCTCTCAACAACAACAAAAAAATATGGAGCCCCTTGTTTAAAAAAATAGGGATAACTTCAAGATAGCAAAGCAGAGCATTAAACTAAGAATGAGACCATTTTAAGTATGGGATCTTGTGTGACTGCATAGGTTGTACATCATAGTGTTTGCCCTAGTTCTTATACAATTTAATAAATATTACTGAAAATATTCTTAGCAGGAAAAATTATCAAAATCACAATTAAATGAAAGAGTGAGAGGGAAAAATTTATATATGCATATTCTGTGTTCTCTAATTCAGTAAGAATTAAGGGTGGGGAGGACAGTATGTTTAATTAAATAATAATAATGAAACTCCACAGCCTCTTAAGCTATAGGTTATATTTTGCTAGAGCTTTGGAAAATTATTTGGGTTGTTCCTAGTTTATACTTGAGAAATAGGTTAAAGGAAATGAAAGCAATTTGAAATATATGTTTTAGGTCTCATCGCTTGTCCAACCATGAAAGAATTGCAAGGTGCCTTCTACTAAACCTGTACTAATAGTGACCAAAACATGAGCATATTGAAGGATATTTCTGGAAAGGAGGCAAACTCATTGGAACTTCTCTGTTATATGAATGCTGCATATCCTCTATGATTTGCATACAAATTGTTCACGGAAAGAAATTAGGTTCTGTTTTGATTTAGTAATGGGAATTTGACACATAGTGAAAGAGAGCTCATAATAACAATTTTGCAAATAAAGGTGTCTTTTGAGAAGAAAAAGTAATCAGAGATAGTGAAGACTCTATTATTGGCCTAGTTTAAATACTATTTCTAAACATGGTATTTAAAACATTATATACTTTTTAGTCCAGCAAAGAACCACTAGAGAATGAAATGTATTTATTGTGTATTTAAAATTTATCAAGTATTCCCAAGCACAAAAAAATGTATTATTGTTGCACATTTCAGTCATCCAATTAATGCCTACATTTTTATATAACAGTATTAGTAAACTGGACTGAAACTTGATTGGTAAATACTGTAGCTTTGGTTCTCTCAGTATATTTTTGACAAGTATGACCGAGTTTTAGTTTAGTTTTTCTTATTTTAAATTGGAGTTATAAGGAAACAAGATAACTTGCCCCATTATTATTGCTTTCCTAGAGGCAATTTTGCAACTATGATTATAAATAAACTTCTATTATCAAGTCTTATTTCCCAAAAGACAAGAAAAAAAATCCATCATTGGTTTTCCCTTGTGTGAGTTTCATAGTTTCTGGCAATATGTAAACCTTAAGAGTTCGTGTTCCTTGTTTAGGCTTTTTAAAGTTTATCTTGACTTTTAGAAGTTTTATTTTGTGATTCTACAAGTTTTTCTTCAAGAATATTTATAGTGTAGAAGATGTGAAAGTTGACTAGGGAAGAACAAATCAAGTTACTAAGTATTTACTGAGCATTTATAGTCTAGTTGTGATAGAAATTGAAAAAAGTATAAATCATATATTTGAATATCACCTAGGAGCTTGCAATCTGTTAAAAAATAAAAAATTGGAACATAATAATATACATTCTTCTTTCACTCAATTATTCAACAAATATTTATTGAGGAATTAATAGGTTATAAAATCTATGTTTGATACTGGTAATTTAATAGTGAGTAGAATTATATACAGTTTGTAGCCTCATGGAGTTTAAGATCTAGCAGAAAAAAAAAGGAAATCAAATAATCATATAATCACCCATAAAATTGCCACTTAATAAGAGCTATGAAGATCACCAAAGGTGCCATGCCTAAAAGAGGGTAATTTGGTCTCCCTTCTACTGTTTTCCCTTCAAACTATTCTCTGACAAAGCAGCCTGAGTGAGTCTTTTAAAATGTATATCAGATCCTGTCACTCCTCTGCTCTCCCCAAAAAGCCTCCCATATCAGTCAGAGCAAAAGTGCTCATTTCCTACCTAACTGTAATACTCTTTTCTTATTCATTCTTCATCCACCTTAAGTTCCTTGAACATACCAGGAATGCTCTTGCCTTAGCACCTTTGCACTGCTCTTCTTTCTGTCTACATGGCTCTTAGTAATGGACTATTTTACCTTCTTATCTTCTTAAGATCCTGGTTCAAATGTAACTTTATCAATAATATCTTCCCAGACCATCCTATTTTATAATTTCTTTCTTTAGTTTATTTTTGAGAGAGGGACGCCTGGGTGGCTCTGTTGGTTAAGTGCCTGACTTTGGCTCGGGTCATGATCTCACAGTTGGTGAGTTTGAACCCCGTGCTAGGCTCTGTGCTGACAGCTCAGAGCCTGGAGCCTGTTTCAGATTCTGTGTCTCCCTCTCTCTCTCTCTCTCTGCTCCTCCCTGCTCACACTCTGTGTGCGTCTCCCTCTCTGTCTCAAAGATAAATAAATATTAAAAATTTTTTAAAAAGTTTATTTTTGAGAGAGATAGACAGTGAGTGAGGGAGGGGCAGAGAGAGAGGGAACACAGAATCCAAAGCAGGCTCCAGGCTCTGAGCTGTCAGCACAGAGCCCCACACTGGACTTGAACCCATGGATTATGAGATCATCCTATTTTAAACTGAAACCTCAAATCTCTGGTATCCTAATCTCTTCCCTCCTTTATTTTTCTCTGGCACTGATCACTATATAGTAGCCTATTGTTTATTTACTTTGCTTTACTGTCTGTTTCCTATACTAAAATATCAGCTCAAAAAAGACAGATTTTGTTGTTCTTTTCTCTCTATTATCAGTTCCTAGCACAGGGCCTGCCTGGCATATAGTAGACATACAATATTTGTTGAATGAATATGTCAATTGTCATGGAAGTTAGGAGAGAATCTCTGAGGAACTGATAATTAGGTTTATAACTCAAGGACCTAAAGTAGATGTTAACCAAGTAAAGAGAGGAAGAAATAGTACCAGTGATAGTAATGAGAATTACCTTTAGTGCTATGTACTAAGTGGTTTATGTATATTAACTCTGAATCCTTAAAGTAACTCTTCAAAATACATAAAATCACTATCTCTAGTTCACAACTGAGAAATTGAGACAGGGAGAGCTTTCCAGCAGTGGAAATTATATGTGTAAAAGCTTTCTGACTGTAGGAAATACAGCAAGGAGACAGTAAAAGAGTGTGTGTTTGGAACTAAGAGAGAGCTAGGGGATGTGATGGAAAAGGAATAACCTGGAGAAAAAGGTTAGGGGTCAGGTAACCAAGGGACTTATTTGTAGTGTGACAACATATACCTGATGCCTCAGGAAAGTCCTGGGTCTATTCCTGTCTGGGTCTATTCCCGTTGGCCTGGTGTAATTAAATGAACTTCCCTTTACTCTCAAAATTTCCGTAGGTTGGATGATAAACTGAGTTAAGGAGTTCTGTCTCCTAAGAGTAATGAGAAGTCATTAAGAAGTGGTAATGTTATCAGATTTCCATTCTGAGAAAATAACTTTGGTTGAGATGTTAAAAATAAACTAAATTAGAAGAATCTATGCAGGGGGTTGTATTAGGAGGCAATAATCTATAATGAGTGACTGAATGCAGGTGGTATTCGTAAAGATGGAGACAAGAACAGATTTGCAAAATATTTAGAGAATAAAATCAAATTATTTTAGTGATGGATTACATATGAGGGGGTTTTAGGAGAAGATGGTACCAACAAAGACTTCTAGGTTTCTGGTGTCAGCAACTAAATGACAGATTTCCAGTTCATTATGATGGGGAACAATGAACAATGGAAGACCATTGTACGTAGCTTTATGTAGAATGGGAGGTAAAAATGTTGAAGATAAATAAGTGTGAAATTTTAAAAAGTTCATGTCATGATAAATTATCAAATAATGTCTCCAGTCAGTGCATAGTATTCTACTATTTGAATTTGCCACAATATTTATTTATCTATCCACTCATTGATGGGCACTTAAGTTTTTTTCTAGTTTTTAGTGATTATAAGGAAAGCTGCAATGACATGTATGGACATATACTTTTATTTATCTTGCACAAATATCTAAGAGTAGAATGGCTGGATCATTTGGTTAATTAATATAACTCTTCAAGGAATTAAAAAAAAAACTGTTTCCAAAGTGTTTGACAAACTGTTACACTATTTTACATTCCTATCAGCAGTGTATGAGAGTTCTAATTTCTCCATATCCTCACCAACACTTAGAATATTCACTCTTTTAAAATTTTAACCATTCTAATACATATGCAGTGATGCCTTATTATGATTTTAATTTACATTTCCCTAATGGCCAATGAGTTAAGAATGTTTTCATGTGCTTATTTGACATTTATTTTGATATAGTTTTCTCATCTTTCTTACATTCAGGATTCATCGAGTTTCTTGCATCTATGAATTTGTGGTTTTCAACTTTGGAAGATTTTCTGCCGTTATTTCTTTAATACTTTTTTCTGTCTCCCCTCTAATTACATACATATTAGGCTGTTTGGTGTTGTCCATAACCTCGGTGATACTCTTTTCATTTTTCTTAAATTCTCTTTTCTCTCCATATTTCATTTTGTAGAGTTTCTACTGCTATATCTTCAAGTTTAGTAATCTTTTCCTCTGTAATATCTAATATGCTACTAATCCCCTCTAGTGCATTTTTATCCCCCATAATATAACTTTCATCTTTAGAAATATAATTTTGGTAGTTTTTGTATCTTTCATGACTGTACTTCCTTATCATATGGAATAGTTTTAATAACTATTTTATTGTTCTTGTTTGAACATTCTTAACATGTGTATCAATTTGGGGGCAGTTTTGATTGATTATTGTTTCTTTTTATTATAAGTCACATTTTCATGCCTCTTTGAATTCCTGTTAATTTCTGATTGGATTCTGGATATTACAAATTTTATGTTGTTAGGTGATGGTGGTAGACATTTTTTAATTCCTATATATAGTCTTAAGACAACCTCTCCAGTTCTAGTGGGATACAGTTATCTTACTTGGAAATAATTTGGTCCATTTAGGTCTAGCTTTTACAATTGCTTGGTGGGACTAGAGTAGTGCTCAGTGTAAGGCTAATAGCCAACTTTTGAGGGAAGTCTCTTAGAGTATTTTACCCAGTGTCCTATGAATCATGAGGTTTTTCCAGTCTGGGTGGTAGGAGTAGGCATTATCCCTGGACTTGTGTGATCACTGAAAATTATTGCCACTAATCTCCTTTGTTGGTTTTTTTCCCAGTCAGTAGTATTTCCTGACATGCACACACTGATCAATGGTCAGCTTAATCTTCTGGGTGGAAGGGTGCTCCCTCCAGATCTTTGTAGTTCTCTTGTTACTCTCTTGTCTCAGGTACTCTGTCTTATGAACTCTATAGCCACCTTGGCTTCTCCACACTAGTCTCTGTTACTCCATATTGGATGAAAAGGAAGTCTCAAAGTCGCTTTTTTAAAATGCAGATTTGTAGTATCAGTAATTTTGGGAAGATTATCTGTAATGAATTCTTTTTATGATCCTCAATGTGATTCTAAAGCTATCAGGCTATTTAATCACATGTCTTGATAATTAGTTCAATGAGCCCAGAGGTGTAAAAGGATTTCATGAGGCTAGTAAGCTTTGATCTAGATTTTAAGAAATAATAGAATTTGGTCAATATGTGTTCTGTGCTAGGTACTACTGGATGATCAAGAAACGTTTGAGAGATGAACAAATTAAGTGATTGATCTTTTCTGTTTTGCGAACTCCTACTTCAAGTCCCATATTTACATTTCTCCTCTATAGCTTTCTCTATCTTCCTCAGACTGAGTTTATAACTTGTGCCCTTTGTCTCATGTTATGATACCCCATACATTATCTCCATGAAATCCATAGTTACCTTATACCATCATTACTTTTGTTTCTTCCACTGACTTATATATTGCTTTTGAGCAATTAATTTACCTTTGACCCCTAGAATGCAGTAGAGTGCTTAGAATACCTAGGTGCTTAAAACTATTTGTTGCTTTGAACTGTTTCTTCTCTTATAATACTCACAAATGGACAGTAATGAAGTCAGTTCTGACCTGGGTGTTTTTAGTAATGAACTGAGAGGCACAATAATATATTAGTTAATTATTGCTATGTAAAATCTTACCCCAAAACTTTGTGGTCTAAAACAACAAATATTTATTATTGTGCAGTTACTGGAGTTCAGGAATTTCAGTTTTAGCTGGGTCCCCTGGCTTAGGGTCTTTCACAGGGTGTCAGGTGGGGCTGTGATTAGTTCAAAAACCAAAAAAGGAGAGAATCCACTTTCATGGTCATTCATATAGATGTTGACAGGCTTAGATCCCCTCTGGCTGTTATCCTGAGACATCAGTGCCTTGCCATGTGATCCTATGCATAGTAAAGCTCACAGTAAGACGTCTGGCTCCCATGAGAGAGAGTGATGGAGAGATCTAGAGTAAGCAAGTAAAATGAAGTCACAGTCTTTTTGTAATGTAATCTTGGAATTGGTATTCCTTTGCCCTGTTCTTTTCATGATAAATGAGAAATTATGTCAAGCCCACACACAAGAGAACTACTTATCCTCATATATAGTCAATACCACTTATATTTTCTTAATGACAATAGCAAATGTATACAGACATGGATTCATAGAGAGATTATGTGTCTGTTTGGAAAATACACTCTGTTAACCCAGGAAATTTGGCATAATGCTATACTCATGTTCTGTGGCCCAGTTTTCTCCTAGGAGCAGAGGGTCTAGCAAGTCAATGTGGTGGCAGTTTTATTCTCTAAAAACTAGCAGCTTTCTTTTGTGGAACGATAATTTCCAGTATGCATTCTCTGGATACCTAGGGTTTTAGTAGTGCCTCAGATGTCATACAAGGAAAGAAGGAGAGTGCTAGGCCCATGCCCCTAACCCCCAGGTGCCACTCCACCCAATTCTGTCATAGTACCTATGCTCAGTTCTGAATTCATAAATAAAAGTTTGGAAACATATTGTTTGAAATGTCTGAAAAACTGGGATCCTAGAGCATTGGTTTCTGGCTATAGCAATATAGTATAGTGTGGTGGTTAGGCCTTTGGGCTCTGGAACCAGCCTGCCTGAGCTGCTTTGTATTCAGATTCTGCCATTAGCTAGCCATGTTATGGGATTTAGAAAAGTCTGGGCTTGAGTCTAATCCACAGTTATTTCTTGGCCCTTTCTGTTTCTGAAGCCAAATCTACTTGGGCAGATTTGACACTGCGTTTCTTTTTATTTTCCTTGTAGGCTTCTATTATTAGCCACTCTGTATTTATCTTAGTTTAACATGACCAATGGAATGGTTAATGTATTTACCATCGTTATGCCTACTGTTTTCTGTCCTGATAATAGGTCTTTGACTAGATGATGTGTGTTCTTCATTTTAATAAAGTCCTTCTCTAGAAAGAAAATTATCTATAATTGATTTCTATACCTGTCAATGTTTAGTGCTTCATAATCCATTAAAACATTTTTACAACTGTGGATTTATCAATTTCATTGTGTTGCTTTTTCTAAGTTATTACAGACCAACATTTTCAATTATATTGTAAAATGAAGAGCCATTAGGTTGCAATTAATTACCTACATCTGCTGTTCTAATATGAATTATGGTAGTATATTGCAGTTCATCTGATAGTGAGTTTTCTGAATTAATCAAAAAGCTCACAAAGGGGAACACTAAATATTTCATATATTGTGATCATAACAGGACTAATCCTTGAGACTGAGACTTTACTGTTGATGATGCTGGAAATTAATCATTGATATCATTTTTAGGAGGATTGTTATTACTTAGTCTTGTATAAGAGCCAAAATCTTTATGTGTCCCTTCTTATGTTCTATTAGTTGACTCCAACTCACCTTCAAAGTATAATTTAGAAGTTGATTTTTCAAGTGGAGGTAAATCATTTATATTCAAAATACTTTGGCAGAAGAGTGAAAAATGGAGGAACAGGTGACTTGGGCTGGAGAATAAAAGTCATGAGAAACCTGGTTGTCAGATGGTACCTGCACTCCATAGTTAGGATGTCCAGGGTATGAACATGCAGGGAGGAACATTAGTGAGAGGAAACCTAAATGTTACTACAATTTTCAAGTCTCCACAATTGGACTATAATGAAAAATGTTGGGCCTTTGGCAAGCTACATAAGTAAATCTCACAAGAAAAAAAATTGTGGCTTTTGAAATGCATAAAACATGATATATTCATAACAGAGTAAATGTTGAAAGCCTGTTTTCTCAGCCAAGGATTTTAAAATAAGACCCTTACATAAGGAAATGCTGCAAAAAAAAAAAAGAAGATGAAGAAGAAGAAGTGTATTTATAAAGAAGAAAATAGCATAGCAAGAGGATGATTAGCTGGAAGGCTTAGAAAATTTTGTCCCTCTTTTCTTAAAACTATCTCTTCCATGGACTTCCTTAATAAGCATTCCTTTGTTCTCTTTTTCTTTCTTAGATGACTTCTCCCTTTGCTGGCTCCCTTTATTATCACTTTTTAGCAGTAAATATCCCATAAATATCTCCTTTTACCTTACGGAAGTGATGTTATCTCCTGGTTTCAATTATTACTTTCATAAAATGATACCACTTGTATCTCCAGCCTTGACCTCACTGCTTCTCATTACTGTTTTTCATATATCAGCTTTTCTACTTATGCTCTCATCATTTCCTGAGAAGTGATACATTTATAGGATTGATGAATTCTTTTTTTTATATGTATATAAGTTAATATATGCTTCAGCTCTATTTCTACAACTTAAGAATATGGAGCTTCCCTTTAATTTCTTTGATAATATTATCTGTGGAATCATTTTCTAAGTAATTTTCAGACCAAATTTAATTTTAACCTTAGATAATAAGAGAAAGATCACATAAGAGAACCTCATTTCTGTGACAGCCTGAAGAAACTATTTTCCAATAAGTTTTTGTACTCAAATATTTAATTAGAGGTATGTCAGGTAAAAAAAAAAGTCATTACAAAAATATTCAGCAAATATTATAAGAGAAAAACTCTGTGACTACATGATAGAGAGTTCTCACCTAACATTTGTAGTGGATGTCAAGAAATGAGTGTACATATTTAAAAATAGAAAATTTTACAGAAAATAGAGCATAAAGCCGAAAGAAATGCTTATTAAATCTAAAGAAAATGCTACTATCTGAAATGTTTTCTAAGTAATATAAGCCTTCAATACAAATGGATAAGCAATTATTGGTATCTTTAATTAACATAATTTTTGGTAGTTGTTTGAAAATTTGAGAATTATGTTCACATCTTGATTGAAGGATTGGCCCCAATCGAGACACCTTATGGTATTGGATAAGAACACAGTGAACTGTCAAGGGGAATTGGAAGAAATTGGCTATTACAAGTGATTAATCTGAGAGACAGAAACTGTAGGTAATGTTCTCACTTCATAAATTCATGAAGAAGATAAAAGTTTTATCTTCACACTCATCTCCCCTAAGAGGCTTCTTCTTTTAAAGACATCATTTGTTAACAATTTCTCATCATCTCTCACCGTCCCCAGTCTCATCTGCTGAGTCATATGATGCCACCATCCTAATTGTCTCTAAAACCCACTCCCCGTTTCCAAGCCACTACTGCTCCTCAGCTCATTTTATCCTTACCTCTCTCTTTTTACTATAGGACCTTGCTAACTGATTACCCTGCTTCCAATCTTGCTCCTTCTTCAGTCATTGCTATACTATTACTAGACAGGTCATTTTAAGATGCAAATCAGAATATATTTTACTCTTACTTAAAGTCTCTTGGTGAGTTCCTGTAAGGAAAAATTTTAGGAAAAATTCTAACTCCCTGCTGAAGTATATAATACTCTTTAAGATTCCTAACAAACAACTCCTACTTAGAATAAATTTTACTTCATTTGTTTTTTAGTTGACTGCAAATGATTACATAGCGAGAATCAATCTTACTCACATATTGGCTGTTTGACCATGTTTGAATATCCTTGAGGGTAATATCTACCAAGAGCTACATCTTTCTGCAGGATTGTATAAGGTAGCGAGGAATTGCTACCTGACCACAAATAATAACACACATAAGAAGAAAAACAGCAGGGGATAGTATGGTGCTTTGAACTTCCATAGACCTAAATTTAAACTTTGGTGTTTTTCCTTACAAGCTGTATAATTCTGAACTTCATTATTCTTATTTTTAAAGTGAGACTATTAATAAAATTCCATGAGATTGCTATAAGCATTAACTGAAACAGGTATTCTCATTTAGCTCATAGATATTCTCAAAGTACCCATTCAATAAATACTAGTTCCCTTTGTCTTCTAGTGCTTCATTCACATTTACAAGAATCAAAGTGTAAGTGATAAAGAGATCAGTGCAGGGGGGCTCTATCCTCCCAGACAAAAAGTGATTGGGAAATAGAGTGGAAATACATAACAGGAATAGCAGTTGCCAAAGGAGGTAGGTCTTATGTTAAAGGAAGTCTGGGAAAAACACATATAACTGGAGAGAGGTGGAGTAGTAGTAATAGTAGATGGGATCAACCAGAGAATGTATACTGCAAGATGGCTAATAGCTACCACTTATTGAATACTTACTGTTATGTACCAAGTATTGTGCTAAGTGCTTTGTGTATATTAACTTCAACAAGAGATCAAAAAGAAACACAACCAAACAGTTGTCAGTAAGGAAAAAGCAACACTTCAGAAACACTTAAGAGATGAACAGTCACCTCTATAGAGGAATAATAATAAGTTCGCAGAGGGGTAAGGAGCAGACTCAATCACTACAATGTCAATCAACCCAAGGGAGAATAGAATCTCAAGGAGCAGACAAATAGTAAAATGAATAATAAAATAAGGAAAAGACTAAAAGGTATCTGTTGGAATGGGCAATTAGGAGGCCTTTGATGTCATTTTACACAGAAATTTTACTAAAGTGGTGAGGTCTAAAGCCAAATTGTAGTGGGATGAGGAATGAATAGGAGGTGAGGAAATGTGGACAAAAAGTATGGACTAGTTTTAAAAGAAGATTGTCTGTGAAGTTTAGGAGTGAGGGCAATGGTTCAAGGGGACATAATTGAAAACTGGTTGTTGAATGTTAGAAATTTTTTAAAAAAGGAAATAACTGGGAAATACCAATCTAAATCAACTTGCATGTTAATGTCTCTGGGATCATTTTGAATTCATGAAGCATAGACTTTAGAAAACATTTTTCTCTATTGTAAATAACACTACTATAAACATAGGGGTGCATGTACCCCTTTGAATTAGTGTTTTTGTATTTGGGGGTAAATATCCAGTAGTGCAATTACTGGATCATAAGTATTTCTATTTTTATGTTTTTGCGGAAGCTCCATACTGTTTCCCACAGTGGCTGCACCAGTTTGCATCCCTACCAACAGTGCAAGACATGGATGGAGCTAGAGAGTATAATGCTAACTGAAATAAATCAGTCAAAGAAAGACAAGTATCATATGATTTCTCTAATAAGAAACCAAACAAATGAGCAAAGGAGAAAAGAGATGGAGTGAGGTAACCCAAGAACCAGACTCTTAACTATAGAGAACAAATGGATGGTTACCAGATGGGAATGGGTGGGGGGGATGCTTTAAATAGGTGATGAGGATTAAAGAGCACACTTGTGTGATGAGCTCTGAGTAATGTATAGAATTGTTGAATCACTATGTTGTGCATCTGAAACTAATATAATACTCTGTTAACTAACTGGAATTAAAGTAAAAACTAAAAAGAAAAAAAAACATTTTCCTCTAAAGTTTTGCTGATACAGATTTTCCAATAAATGGAAATGGGTATTATCCTAATATAGTCTCATGATTCTGCTCTCTGTAAGTCTCAATTATAAAGTGTAGATAAAGCCATACTGAAATAAAAATTATGGCTTTAAATAAACTATAAATCCTGAGGAAACATCAGTATAGACATAAATTTGAGGAACACTACAGGGGCCCCTGGGCAGCTCAGTTGGTTAAGTGTCTGACTTTGGCTCAGGTCACAGTCTCACAGTTCATGAGTTCGAGTCCCGGGTTGGGCTCTGCCACAGCTCAGCGCCTGGAACCTGCGTCTCCCTCTCTCTGCCCCTCCCCTGCTCACACTCCGTCACTCTCAAAAATAAATAAATGTTAATTTTCTTTTTTTAATTTGAGGAAGACTACAAAAAGTCATGGAAAATGATAGCACTTAAGGCAAAGAAAATTTTAATTTAAAAGTAGATATTTACTGGTATAAGACACTATATCTACTTGGTATAAGACACTATATTGAACTTTGACAATTTCAACTGACATTGATTGCCATTTAATTACATTCAGAATTTACCTTATTTTACTTCTTTCCCCTGGGACATTTAGTTCCTCTTGATATGATCTTTTTTTCTCTTCATTGCTATCAATGGCTTTCATAAAATGAAGTATAGAGGGGGTGCTAAATGAGACCAAGTCAAATAAGTTAAAGTCACACTGTAGGAGAAACATTCAGCAAGCAAGAACAATAAGGGCCTTACTCTTATGGACATTCTTTTAGCATCTCTGGAATTTTAATTTATTTTATTTTTTAATTTGAATTCAAGTTAGTTAACATACAGTGTAGTACTGGTTTCAGTAGTAGAACCCAGTGATTCATCACTGCCATATAACACCCAGTGCTCATCCCAACAAGTGCCGTCCTTAATGCCCATCACCCATTTAGCCCACCCCCCACCTACCTCCCTTCCAGCAACCCTCAGTTTGTTCTCTGTATTTAAGAGTCTCTTATGGTTTGCCTCCCTCTATCTTTTTATCTTATTTTTCCTTCCCTTCCCCTATGTTCATCTGTTGTGTTTCTTAAATTCCACACATGAATGAAATAATATGATATTTGTCTTTCTCTGACTGACTTATTTTGCTGAGCATGGTACACTCTAGTTCCATCCATGGTGTTGCAAATGGAAAGATTTCATTCTTTTTGATTGCCAGATAATATTCCATTATATATATATATATATATATATATATATATATATATATATATATACACACATATATATATACACATACACACACACACATACACACACATATATATATAAAATAAAACACAGATTTTTTTAATCCATTTGTCCGTTGATAGACTTCTGGCCTCTTTCCATAATTTGGCTATTGTTGATACCACTGCTGTAAACATTGGGGTTCTGTGCCCCTTCAAAACAGCACACCTGTATCCTTTGGTTAAATACCTACTATAGTGCAATTGCTAGGTCATAGGGTAGTTCTGTTTTTAATTTTTTGAGGAACCTCCATACTGTTCTCCAGAGTGGCTGCACCAACAGTGCAAAAGTGTTCCCCTTTCTCTGCACCCTTATCAACATCTGTTGTTTCTTGGGTGGTTAATTTTAGCAACTCTGACAGGCGTGAGGTACCTCATTGTGGTTTTGATTTGTATTTCCCTGATGATGAGTGATATTAAGCATCTTCATGTATCTACTAGCCATCTGGATGTCTTCTTTGGAAAAGTGCCTATTCATGTCTTCTGCCCATTTGTTCACCGGATAATTTTTTTTTGGGGTGTTGAGTTTGATAATTTCTTTATAGATTTTGGATACTAATCCTGTATTGTATATGTCATTTCCAAATATCTTCTCCTATTCTATTGATTGCCTTTCAATTTTGTTGATTGTTTCCTTCACTTTTCAGAAACTGTTTATCTTGATGAGGTCCCAATAGTTCATTTTTCCTCTTGTTTCCCTTGCCTCTAGAGACATACCTAGTAAGAAGTTGATGTGGCCAAGGTCAAAGAGGTTGCTGCCTGTTTTCTCCTGTAGGATTTTGATGGTTTCCTGTCTTACATTTAGACCTTTCATCCATTTTGAATTTATTTTGGTGTATGGTATAAGAAAGTGGTCCAGTTTCATTCTTCTACATGTCTCTAGAATTTTAAATTGTAAGCACTGGCTATTTTAGTTATGATTAAATTGCAGTGAAAAATTATTTTTCCTGAAGTCCAAACTTCTTACACTTCACTGAGGCACGTTTAGAACAGGAAAATAAAAGTTTAAGATTTTGTATAATAGTGGTTTACCCCAGTGATAATTAATGGGAAGGTTAAGTTGTGAGGATAAGTATTAGAATCATTCAGAGAAAGAAATTATCAATATGGTAAAGTATTTGTAGGAACTTCTCATGAAGTACATGAGCTTGATCAGGGGCGCCAGGGTGACTCAGTTGGTTAAGTGTCCAACTTTGGTTTGGGTCTCACGGTTTGTGGGTTCAAGCCCCGCATCAGTCTCTGTGCTGTCAGCTCAGCACCTGGAGTCTGCTAAGGATTCTGTCTCCCTCTCTTTCTGCCCCTCCCCTGATCATGTTCTTTCTCTCTCTGTCTCAAAAATAAATAAAACATTTTTAAAATTAAAAAAAAAAGAATATAAGCTTGATCTTGAGACTGGTTATATGACAGGCAGAGAAAGAGAAGGGAGGCTTTCTAGGAAAAAGAGCAGAATGTACAAATACATGTTTAAATTACAACCTGAAAATCGAAGAGGCTCCACTTTGATCTTTTAGTGAGTCAACTGGTAAATAAAAATATCTGTAAAGTATAATATATATAGTAATTCCTAGTATCAAAATAATCAGGAGCTCTTAAAATAATAAGGATCCACTTTCTATGCTCATAAAACAACTACTTAATGGGAAGTACTTTTTGGTATTTATCCTTCAATCAGGAAAATGTACCTAGTTACCAGACCATATTTGAGTATCATTCCTTTAATCATAATAATAATACTGACATATATGTCAGGTATACAAATATAAATATAATACAGTTCACTTCCTTAAAGTGTTTAAAGATTATTAAGATATTCTTTCTGTGATAACACTTTTTTCTACTTTACGATTTCACTAGTAGTTTTGATATTGCTTTCAAGGAAAAAAATCAAAACTGTATTTTATCAAAAAATCTTAAGCCAATAATTTTGTGCCCTGCAAAAAATGTTTTTAATTCTTTTTAACATTTATTTGAGAGAGAGAGAGACAGAGCATGAGTGCGGGAGGAGCAGAGAAAGAGAGAAACACAGAATCCAAAGCAGGCTCCAGGCTTTGAGCTGACAGCACAGAGCCCAACACGGGGCTCAAACTCACTAACTGTGAGATCATGACCTGAGCCAAAGTCAGACACCCAACCAACAGAGCCACCCAGGTGCCCCTGCCTTGCAAAAATCTTAATGAGATAATATATACATATAAAACTCTAATCACAGTTCCTGGCGTGGAGAAGGCACTGGGGTTTGCTAAATATTAATTTAAAATAAGTGATCAATAAATATTTATTGAATTGAATTATTTAAAATTTCTATCATATAATTGAGTCCTAATTGTTAATATATAAATTCCCTTATAAATGATGATATACAATTTCTTGTATATCATTATATATCAAAATTAACATATTTCATAATATATAATTTTTTACCAGAAATACAGAACAATTAAACAATTATTTGGGTGTCTATCATATACTTAGCATAGTGGCAAATAAATAGATTTAGACTGTGACTTTATGGGGCTTCATGTAGTAGAAAGCAAGTGAAATTGCTTTACCAACTTTTTCAAGTTCAAGAGAAGGGAAGCATGGATAAAATGATCTGATACATATATGTTCCAGGCTAAATGCTAATACAAGTGTATTTGTCTTAGCCACATGACAGACATATTTGTACATCACAAAACATTACATTCCCATAATATATGCCATATCCCATATGCCAAGAGATACTCTCCCCATATGACTCCAAAAGTCATAAAAATCAATAAGTGCATTCTACTCATATAAGTAACATATAAAATTTTTCAGATAATTCCAATGTACATTGCTCTCAATAGTTAAATATTTCCTTAAATTTTAAAACAAACTAAATAAAGCCTACAGTTCAATAATGACTCTGTGTGGTTGCATTAAGACTTACATTTTGACAGTTTCTCAGAAGGCCAGCACTCCATAATTAATGAAGTTTCAGCCAAAAGATTGACCTTCTGAATGACTGGATAAGTGCAAACTTAGAAGGAAAAAAGTTTGCTTTGGACCATTTATTGAAGCCTAAGAGCTGTTATCTTTTAAAATGAAAGTAAGTTCTGGAACCATGCCTAAGAAATTGGCTCTATATGTTAACATTGGAGAGTCCCTATTACAATAAAAATGCATGCTGTCTACTTTATTTTATGCTATATTTAAAATAACAGAAATTGTAAAAAGCTTCATTTACTTGATCTTTTGTGACCTTCTGTAAAGGTTCCTAAGATTGAACTCTCAGGCATGTGAAGTCTAAGATATGACACGCTTTATATAAATGGCTCTGGTATTCATTTCCAAGCTGAATCTACAGAGCTTCTACTGAAAGTTTCCTCTCATCTGGGTTTGAGTCAGTTCATTTACTTAAAGGTTAGCCTTAATGAGGTTAAGGTCACAGGAGGAGCCTGATGGAAAATGTTTAAAATCAATGGGAACCTAGATTTGAATTCCGGTTCTGCCCTTTACTAGCTGTAGGAACTTAACTAAGTTCATGAGGCTTAGTTTCTTCACCTTTAAAATGGAAGAGTAGCACCTATATTTCTGTGTTTTGTGTGAAACAGGACACTCCAGTTACCATTTATGCACTTAGTGCAGGGTCTGACACATAATATATCCTCAATAAATATTAAATATTAACTGTGCTTTTGATTTGTTATTAGGAAAACAATTCATTGTATACATTATGTATTCCATGGATCATTAGTTAGCAATACCCAAATATCAGCAAAAGCATTATTCTGGGAATGTATAGAAGTCTATACACCTGTTTATATTTTTGAACCCAGCAGAAATTTCAAATGGCCCAACAAGAATTCCTTTTTTGTATGTCAATCCCTTCTAATGTTATTCTAGTGATTGAATAAATTTTGAGAATAAACACAACACAGCTTTAGCTCATACATTCTCAATAAATTGTGTATTGATGCATGAATAAATGGATGATAGAGTGAATGAACTATTTAAAACTATGGAGCACTCAGACACAAAGCTTAAGCAAGAGCCTAAAGATTCATTTCTGTGCTGACAATTGCTCCATGACTTTGAGAAATTTTCTACTTCCTCTCATTTTCAATTTCTTTCTCTTTCAAACATAGGGGCTTAATACGTAATGTCTGTCCATGGTGCCTCTCCAGTTCTGAAAGGCTATGATTCAAACAGGAAAGGAAACTTGACTAAGGACGCAATTTGTTTATTGGAACAGAAGAGTTGTTAGAACATAAGTCCTTTGAGCTTTTAGATCTTATCTTCCTGTTTTCTCTCCTAAGTCTAACAGACTTTTGAAAATTTTCCCAAATGTATATTATTTTACCACATGACAAATAGATAGTGCATTAGGAAAATCTAAAATAAAAATGAGCGCATCTGAAGGAAATGATTGTAAACAATTTTCCAGAGAAGTGAGACATAGAGATAGGTCTTTGAGAGGAGAAGAAATCTGAAGGGCTAGCAGATTTGTTGGCAATCTGTAATTTTCCATGAAGACAGTTGCCCAACAGCTCCTGGTAGTGTTATTTACTTGCTCATTCATTCATTCACTCACTCATTCACTCATTCATTCAATAAATGCTTTGGAATGATTACTATTTGCATGGAAACATGCCAGGGTAGGATTATAAAGATGAATGTGCTGTATTTTGTCCTTAAAGGATTTATTCTTTAGTAGAGATGAAAAGACATGTATATAATTTTTTTATGTTCTATGTGGCATGAAAGAAAGTTACATGAGATTTAAGAAGAAGGAAGACAAATTCAGAAAGTCAGTTGGCAATGAAGGGAGGAAAATCAAAGAAAACTGGGAGTAGAAGGTAATTAGCTTGGGTTTAAATATCTGTAGATTGGGCAGCAGATAATTCCTGGCTGAGGAAATGATGTGATCAAAGACTGAAAGGAGCAGGAAATGGAATGCCATCTTACTACATTATTGAGTTTAAGAAAGAATAATGGGAAATACATTTAAAGGATAATGCCAGATTGAGGAGAACTTTGGAAGCCACAGTAAGGGATTTGGTCTTCATTTTCTGTACAAAAGCAGCCATTGGAGATTTCAGAGAAGGGAGATGGAAGAAAACTCATCCTGGATGGTGATTCCTGAAGAAGAGTTGTACCTGGTGGTTGTAAAATGAATTTTGATAGGCAGATGCCCCAAATAAAGGTCTTACCTGAGCTCTCTTTCTTGTCCAGGTTGCTGATGTCCTGCTGCAACATGGCGCAAATGTCAATGTTCAAGATGCAGTTTTTTTCACTCCATTGCACATTGCAGCATACTATGGACATGAACAGGTATGTCTAATGGTAGGATTTCCAAAGGCTGGGGAACCATTCCAGGCTTTTGTGGAACTGCCCTAGCCTCAAAGAAGGAATATTTAAGCTATCCTTTGGATTACTTTTGCCATATTATCATCAGTTCCACCTTTAGGGTCTGATAGATGCATAGAAACATTGCACCTGCCAAGTGATTCATTTTCACTAACTGTTTCAGTACCCACGGGAGGTACTACAGTAAGTGTACACTCCCAGGAATCACCCAGCCTGTATTTTAAAAATTCCTAGCTTTGTGACCATGTGTAGATTATATTATCTCCCTGATCTTCAGTTTCTTCATCTGTAAAATGGCGAAAATATTAATAGTGCCTACCCATAGAGTTGTGGATATGATGAGATATTAATTTCAAGTGTTTGGCAAATTCTCAATAACTGTCACTATGATGATACTAGTGCAATAACTTTTAATAAAACAAATCATAAAGACCTTCCTTTATGAAAAAATGTGTCTTTCAAAAACTGGGCTTCTTTTTTTTCTACTGTCCTGGAATGTGGTAGACTGAAAATATCCCCCAAAATATGTTCATGCTTTAATTTTCAGAACCTGTGAATGTTACCCTAAAAAGGATTTAGCAGATGTGATCAAGTTAAAGATCTCAAGTTGGGGAAATTAGGCTGGCATTATCTGGGTGGACCTGATATAATCACAAGGGTTCTTATAATAAGGAGCAGGAAACCTAAGTGTCAGTGAATGTAAGAGGTTAAAGTGATGCTAGAAGGGGTAACAAGCTAAGGAATGCAGGCAGCCTGTAGAAGCTGAAAATGCAAGGAAATGAAAGCCTCCAGAAGGAATACAACCTGCCAACACCTTGGTTTTAGACTTCTGAACACCAGAACTTTTAAGAGAATAATCTGTGCTGTTTTAATCCAATAAATTTGTGGTGATTTGCAGCAGTGGGAAATTAATACATGGAATAACCTAGAAAAATTTAAAAAACAGTCACTAGGGGCGCCTGGGTGGCTCAGTCAGTTAAGCATCCAACTTCAGCTCAGGTCATGATCTCGCGGTCTGTGAGTTCCAGCCCTGCATCGGGCATAGTGCTGATAGCTCAGACAGAGCCTGGTGACTGCTTTGGATTCTGTGTCTCCCTCTCTTTCTGCCCCTCCCCCACTCATACTGTCTCTCTCTCTCTCTCTCAAAAATAATAAACATTAAAAAAAATACTTATATATACAATGGAATACTACTTGGCAATGAGGAAGAATGAAATCCTGCCATTTGCAACAACGTGGATGGAACTGGAGGGTATTATGCTAAGTGAAATAAGTCAGTCAGAGAAAGACAGATATCATATGTTTTCACTCATATGTGGAACTTGAGAAACTTAACAAAAGATCATGGGGGAAGGGAAGGGGGAAAAATAGTTACAAACAGAGAGGGAAGGAAGCAAACCATAAGAGACTCTTAAATACAGAGAACAAAGCGAGGATTGATGGGGGGCCAGGGGTGAGGCGAAAATGGGTGATGGGCATTGAGGAGGGCACTTGTTAGGATGAGCACTGAGTGTTGTATGTAAGTGATGAATCACAGGAATCTACCCCTAAAACCAAGAGCATGCTGTATACACTGTATGTTAGCCAACTTGACAATAAATTATATTAAAAAATTAAAATTAAAAATAAAAATAAATAAAAAATAAAAAACAATCACTGAATGTGCTTTAAATATAATTTGCTTTAGATATGTAATTATATAACAGGTAATTATGTTAAAATTTGATATTCTGTAATAAAATAATAATAAATATAGAATGCTTTAAAGTTTATAGTGTGCCTTCATTCAATGAATAGTTTCATTTGACCTTCACGGAAACCTAATGAACTTAATGAGTTACCATGTGAGTGAGCTCATACTATGGGACAGGAAGTTTATGTGGATTATTTTTTGTGTGTGTGATTTTTCCACAATCCTAAAGTTAACTATTATTTTCCCTCTCTTGCCAATGATATGCATGAGCTCACTCAGGTCAAGTAGCATGCCAGAGTCACACAGTTAATTAGAAGATCTGGAATACATATTCAGGTCTGTCTGATCCCAAAGCCTATAGTTATTCTGTTGTACCTAAGAGCATCTTCTTATTTGTTTTCTATCAGTGAGACAAATCAGAAAGTCGAGGAAATTTGCTTGAGGGGTAGGGATATTCAAGGCCTAGTGCTCTAACTCCCAAGTGCATTGATTTTTTAAAAATTGTTAACAACTTTATTGAGATATAAAGAAATTGTGGTTTATATACACAATGGAATACTACTTGGCAATGAGAAAGAATGAAATATGGCCTTTTGTAGCAACGTGGATGGAACTGGAGAGTGTTATGTTAAGTGAAATAAGTCATACAGAGAAAGACAGATATCATATGTTTTCACTCTTATGTGGATCCTGAGAAACTTAACGGAAGACCATGGGAAAGGGGAAGGAAAAAAAAAACTTAGGGAGAGAGCCAAACCATAAGAGACTCTTAAAAACTGAGAATAAATTGAGGGTTGATGGGGGGGTGGGAGAGTGGGGGTGGGTGGTTGATGGGCATTGAGGAGGGCACCTGTTGGGATGAGCACTGGGTGTTGTATGGAAACCAATTTGGCAATAAATTTTATATTAAAAAAAGAGATATAAATCATCAATTTAAATTGTGTAATTCAATGGCTTTAGTATATTCAGAGTTGTGCAACCATCATCACAATTAATTGAATGAAGCCATTACCCCCAGAAACAACACTTACTTCCACCTTCTTCCCAACCTCTTTCTTCCAGCCTGAGGAAAATACTAATATTCTTTCTGTTTCTATAGATTTACCTTCTGGAGACTCCCTATAAATGCAGTCATACAATACATGGTCTTTTGTGACTGATTTCTTTCACTTAGCACAACGTTTTTAAGATTCATCAACTTTAGGGGCACCTGTGTTGCTCAGTCAGTTAAGCAGCCCACTTCAGCTCAGGTCATGATATCATGGTTTTTGAGTTTGAGCCTGGTGTTGGGCTCTGTGCTGACGGCTTGGAGCCTGGAGCCTGCTTCTGATTCTGTGTTTCCCTCTCTGCACTTCCCCCACTCACTCTATGTCTCTCAGAAAATGGATAAACATAAAAAAAAAAAAAGATTCATCAACTTTATAGCGTTATACCAGTACCTCCTTGCTTTTTAGTGTGGCATAGTATTTTGTTGTATGGATATGCCAGGTTTTATTTATTCATTCATCAGTTGATGGATATTTGTATTTTTTCCATTTTTTGGCTATTTTGAATATGGTGCTTTGAACATTCAATTTTTTTTTTATTCACATATGATTAACATACAGTGTTATGTTAGTTTTGGGTGTATGATACGATGATTCAACAATTCTATACATTTCTGAGTTCTCAACAAGATAAGCATGTTCTTAATCTCCTTTATCTATTTCACCCATTTCTCCCCTCCCTCGGCCCATATCCACATCATGTACAAGTTTTGATATGGACATCTGTTTGCATTTCTCTTGGGTACATCTAAGAGTGGAATTGATGGCTCATGTGTTAACACTATGTTTAACATCTTATGGAATGGTCAAACTGTTTTCTAAAGAGGTTAATGCCTAATGAGTTAAAAATCAAATTGTGTCCAGAAAAGAAAGCCTATGTGACATACCTCCCAGGACAAGATAAGCCCATGATTTTAACCTTAACATATTGAAAGACAAAATTTGTATGTGCTACTTTCAAACATCGCCAATTAGCTATCCTTAGGAAACTAAACTGACCCAAATAAAACAAATAACAAATGTAATTGGATAACCAAAACTTAACTCTTCTTTTCACATCCCATTTTCACTCTTCCTCACTTTATATCTCTACATCTCTAGTCTTACTCAATTATGGAGTAAAATTATACCTTTTTACCTTTGTAGAGGTCATGCCATTGCACTGCCTCAGGATCCCAAGTTAAAAATCAAACTTACTTGTGTCTCTGTGCTCTTCTAGTCATTGTGCCTTTATTTCTTTGCTAGCTGGCATATGCTTGGACACTCTCAGACCTGTGAAGCGTGACCTATAGCTAGGAAAGATTTCTCATTTCATTTGATGTGCTGCTCAAAGTGCACTGGAGTGTACTGGAGAGCTGGGCACTGAAAATGCTTTTGAAAGTACAGGGTCTAAAAGCCCAGATGATGAAAAAAATCCGTACTTTTCTGACTTTAGGCAGAAACAGGATATACACAATGCATATTATTTGTAGAGTCATCCTCTTTGGTGATTAACCTCCTCACCCACAGAAATATAAAGAGCTTCTATGCATGTTGGATGGAGAGCTAAATTTGTTTACTTTCCCTGAATATATAGTCACAGTCTTATAAAATTATGCTAAAATGTGGATGGCCTTTTTATGATAAGGGACTCACTTTCTGTGTGCAAAGACAGCACATAAGTAATTTATGGATGCTATTGTCATTTGCTAAAATATGCTGACAGGAGAATGGTACTTTCGATATATAAATGTGCCTAATGTTCCATGTTCCTTGCCATTTGTTTATTTACTTATTTTTAAGTGGAAGAGTAGATGTTTTGGACCAAGAGCAATATTTCCTAGGTATATAATAATAGTGCTTAATAGGCAATCGATTCCAAAGATAGTTTAAAGCTGTCCATTATAAAGTCACATAATCAGAATTTATGGAGTCTTTGTAAATGGAAGTATCTGCTTAGGAATGCACAGTTCTTGAGACTAACTTTTACTGCTCCAATTTCTCCTGAATTAAGTATTGGTCTGCCCATTAGCCAACAAATGGATAAAATACACGTTACACATTTGTGCTACCACTTCCGCTAATATTTAATGAGTACCAGACACTTTCGTAAGTGCTTTACATGTAATAACTTATTTAATCCTCATAACAACTCTATGAAGTAGAACTATTGTGATTCCCATTTCAGCAATGAATAAACTGAAGTTTTGAAAGGTCATATAATTTATTAAAAGTGACATAGCTAATAAAAAGAAGCCTGACTTCAGAACCCTTGTTCTTTACCTACTACACTCAATAGGATGTTTTTCTACATCCCATACTGCTAATTTTTTTTTTTTTTGCCTAGAATTTCTGTCAAATATGTACCATATTCTTGACAGTTTTCTGTTCAAGACATATCTGTTTGCTGCCACATAGAAAGTCAAAATAGTTTTAGAGTTTGAATTCACTTTTATGGTAACACTTAAGTTGTCAGGTCAGTTGAGGGCTTCTCCCATAACTGTTATTTTGATGGCAGAAACTTACCTCTAATTTACCTCTTGAGATCATTATAATGACTTCTGCAATTCCCAGAAGAGACAATGTGAGATTTGGAGAAATTATTTGGAAATAATAAGTAGTAAGAAGATATATAAGTAATAAGTAATATTATTATTTAATATATTACTTATTACTTATTATAAATAAGTAGTATAATAAGTAGTATAATAATTACTTAAGATTAATAATAAGTAATAAGTAGATATTATAAATAATTTAAAGAAATCCTATGAATTACCTGTTACAATCCCTGGAAGACTCCTAAGTTGAATAACATTCCATCTCTCTCTCTTCCTTTGGGTGTGGATCTCAGCTAATTGAGGAAGATGCTGATAGTTCAGCTATGTCCCATTTATTCATAAATTCAGAAAAGAACCCAGAACTCCGGTAACAAGATGGCCATCAGTGACCTATGCATGGAGTTGCTGTGAAAATGAAGAATCAAGTAAATACTGCTGGCGTTAGCCAGAAGACAGCTTTGGAAAAGGTGGTTCAGGGCAGATTATGAGTGACTTTAGAGAGGATTATTTATGTACACTGAAGATCCAACCTTGAAATTGCTCCAATTTTTGACTTCTTGTGAGGTGATACAATAATAAATCCTTATTGTCTAGGCCAATTTAGGTAAGATTTGCTGTTATTTTCAGGTAAAAATAATCTAAGAGAAGTATTTAATGATATGTCTTCTTACATATTTTTGAAAGCTTTGCTTTATTGTTTGACTTTTGATACTAATTTCAAATGAATGGATCCTTTAGGTAACCCGCCTTCTTTTGAAATTTGGTGCTGATGTAAATGTAAGTGGTGAAGTTGGAGATAGGCCCCTCCACCTTGCATCTGCAAAAGGATTCTTTAATATTGCAAAACTCTTGATGGAAGAAGGCAGCAAAGCAGATGGTAAGATTATATGTTTAGAACACTTTTGCTATCTTCTACTTTATGTATAGTTTTTACTTGCATTTTCCTTATTTAGTAGTGAATAACCCTGAAGCTGATTAATTGCATATGCTAATTTGTTTCACAAATCATAATTTATTATTTTAATATAATAATGAATCCATATGTTAATCCTTTTTATACATTTTAGTTCAATTCTTACTATATTAGGTACTTCAAGAAAACTAAGGTTTTTTTCTAGACAAATCATTCTTATTTTGTTATTTTTCACTAATATGTTTCTTAATTGAGGTAAAACTTGCATATAGCAATTAAGTGAATATTGACTAAAGGGAATATTTGTCATCGATAAATTCATGCAAAACCACCCAGATCGAGATATAGAAAATTTTAATATAGAAAATTAAACTCGGGGGGGGGCACGCCTGGGTGTCTCAGTCAGTTAAGCCTCCAACTTCGTCTCAGGTCATGATTTCACTGTCCATGAGCTTGAGCCCTGCGTTGGGCTCTGTGCTGTCAGCCTGCATCAGATTCTGTGTCTCCCTCTCTCTCTGGCCCCCCCCCCCAACTCACACTGTCTCTCTCTCTCTCTCAAAAATAAATAAAGATAAAAAAAAGAAAAGAAAAGAAAAGAAAAGAAAAGAAAAGAAAAGAAAAGAAAAGAAAAGAAAAGACAATTGAACTCTGGAAAGTTCCCTTGTGCTCTCTTCTTAGTAAATAGCTTTAAAAACAAAAGGTAATCAATATTGTGGCTTCTATTGCCATAGGTTAGTTTTTTTCTGTTCTTGAAGTTCATATAATTTGGGACTGCCTTCTTTTGACTGACAACATGATTTTAATTTTTATCCATGTTGTTGCATGAATCATAGTTTGTTCTTTTCTATTGCTAAAGATTATATGAATATTCTACAATTTGTTATCCATCATCCTTCTAATGGATGTTTGAATGTTTCTAGTGTTTGGCTTTTATGAATGTAGATGCCAGAAACATTCTCATTCAATTTTGTGTGTATGTGTGTGAATATATATATTTATGTCTTTTGGGTATGTATATGGGAGTGTGTGTGCATGTATGTAGCATTTCTGTATGCACATGTTTAACTTTTTAGGAAATTTCAAAGAGTTTTCCAAAGTGTTTGTACTATTTTTTACTCCTACAACAATATATGAGAGTTCCAGTTGCTCCCCATTTCCTCCCCAATATTTGATATTACTATTATTTATGGTGGAAACAACATTACAGCATGATCAGGATGGGAGGAAAAAAAGCTTTAGCATACACAGAAAGATTTTAGGATGTGGTTAACAGAATAGAATTTCCCACAACTTTTAATTTTCTTAATAATAAAATGAATTTTAGAAAATTGATTAAAAGTAGAGTGTTGAAGAAAGTTCTTCCTTTCTCTTACTTTTTCTCTTCCTTACAAACTTTATTTTTTGACACAAATTCACTTAGAGTTACATCTTGTCATTAAATTCTCTCAGGCACATCCAACATTCTTCCATTGACCCCCAAGAGACCTAATTAAAAGCCCAGCTGTAAGAGCTGCTGGCCTTTGCAGCAGGAACGATGCACATTTACAAAAGGACGAGGTTGTCAGAGCTCTAGAACTGCCAGTTCCTTGGTCCAAAATTGAGATCAATATTCAGTTCATAAAGCTAATCAATGTTTTCACCTACATGTAAAGAAAACACAAAGGCTTCCAGAGACAAGTGTAGCAAGAGGCAAGGGTAGTTTCCAGTTTCCATGTTGGAAAGAGGGCTATTTTATTTTATAAAGTTTGAGAAACATAGTTGGTGTCATTTTCTATGAGCCAGTATGTAATAACGGAGGTATTTCTTCTATAGCATTATCATAAATAACCTGTGTTGTCAGGATACAAGGAATGCCGTTCCTTAGACCTTGTTTAAGCAGTCTCTTTGATTCTGTTGGTTTAGAATAGGCAGAGGTACACCTGTATGAACCACTGAACACATAATTGTGTTTTTGAAACTGCCTCGCTCTTCCAAAGGGTCAGGAACAGCTCACTTTTTTCCTTTTATTATCAATGCCAACCTCAGCTTTTTATTCCTCTGTGCAACTCCAAAGCTCGGTGGTGTCAAAATGAGTATCATTGATCAGCATGTCTCCAGGATCAAAGTTCCTTTCTTACAAAAGACATTGAAATGAATATTGCACCCGTATTCCCCCTACATACCAGCATCATATGATAGAATTTTCAACACTTTCTTTCTGATTCACACAAGCACTACATGCTTTCTACTCAATCATTTAAAATATCAAGAGACAGCATGACTCAGATTTTTATGTATTTTTATTTCCTTCTAATACACACTTGATATTTAGGTCCCTTTTGTACTTCAACCAATTGCAAAGAATAAGCCAGAAGATCTGTTGTGCTACTGCACACTGCACAGGATTTATTATCAGCTAGTTCATTTATTCCAAAGTGTAGCTAAGCCTCCAGATGATTTATTTTAAATCTGGCCCTTGCCTGTGGTAAATGGACGTAAGAGGAAGAGTAAATTAATGACCCCAATAGGGGCACAATTTGAAATCTGGTATGTACAGTATGTTTCCATGGTAACAGAATGTCACAAATGAAAATAAATTCAGATTACAAAATTAGCCAACATGTAATTCTGAAAGCAACCTCTTCAGTTTAGCATGTTTGGGAGGCTGACCTATTCAGTCATATATATGTTTCAAGTCTCTAGTTTTCTTTGTACCCCATAGGAAAATGAAAAACAAAAAGGAGAAATGTAATGCTTATTGAATGAGATTGAAAAGGTCAAAATGTTTCTGGACTCCATAAGAAGAAAGTAGTGATCGAGTCCTCACAACTTATCATTTGAATAAAGTTAAATATGGGGGGTGCCTGGGTGGCTCAGTCAGTTAAGCCTCTGACTTCTGCTCAGGTCATGAGCTCGCTGTTCGTGAGTTAGAGCCCCGTGTCAGGCTATTTGCTGACAGCTCAGAGCCTGGAGCCTGCTGCAGATTCTGTGTCTCCCTCTCTCTCTGCCCGTGCCCTGCTTGCTCTCTCTCTCTCTCTCTCTCTCTCTCTCTCTCTCTCTCTCTCTCTCAAAAATAAATAAACATTAAAAAAAATTTAATGATGGGCGCCTGGGTGGCTCAGTCAGTTTAGCCTCCAACTTCGGCTCAGGTCATGATCTCCCGGTTTGTGAGTTCGAGCCCCGCTTCGGGCTCTGTGCTGACAGCTCAGAGCCTGGAGCCTGCTTCGGATTCTGTGTCTCCCTCTCTCTCTGCCCCTCCCCTGGTCATGCTCTGTCACTTTCTGTCTCAACAATAAATAAAACATTAAAAAAATTTTTTTAATTTAATGAAAATTTTAAATTCAGTTTATTAATTTTTTGTCATCTGACTATTAAATGCTACAGTTCCTTTCACATGGAACTGGATATTATATAAAATCACAAAAATTTCTAGGGCATGGCCGGTAAGAGGAAGTATTTTATTTCTAAAAGTATATCTTGTCAAAGCTATTACACAGATTTGTTATTTAAAATGTATTTAAGATACATTAGGGAGTTGTTTTACAGAGCTAATGGGAAGTACTTACATTGCTGGGTTACTATGGAAATTTTTATTTTATCTTTAAGATCAATAAGAAGAGAGAAGCAAGAAGTAGCACCCATCCACCCACCCATTTACCTAATCTTTCTTTCAAAAGACTTTACTGAACACATGCTCTCTTCAGAAGTAGAGCACTAGGTGATAAATATTTTCCTAATAATTATTTACATCTACTTCTTTGGTTGAAATTCTTCTTTATTTAAATCTCCCAATAAAATGCTAAATTAGAGCAAATAGAATATCATTCATACATTCACTCACCCTTGGACAAGATATAATGATATATAGGGTTTTTTTGGTCACTGAAAATTGGCTCAAGACAAAACTAAGTAGATCACAATGACTGACGCAGAAATATAGATGTGTATATATAAACTCTGTGTCTGATCTGGATATCTCCTGGCTTGTTCCTTCCTTTGGTTGGTATTTATCTCTTCTTTGATGAGAAGACCATCTAGGCCACTGCTGGTAATTCACCAAGTAGATAATCTACTTTGAAGTTTATTGATTCAACTAGAGAAGAATAATGTTGGGTGGGGCTAGGGATGGCCACAGGCAAACTATGAATTAATGGAAAATTGTGCTGCACTCTGCTTTACAATGTCCCCTCTGGACCTCAGGAACTCTTATGTGACCTCCACTTGCCCTGGACTCCCTACTGTTGTAAAGCATTGACTCATGGTATTGACTTTTCCTGGCTTCCAACAGAATGTGAACAAAGGAGAAGTAGCATAAAAAGAAAGATAATCAAAATAACCGGGAACATTCTTCTGAAGCAAGGGTGTCCTTCTGAGCCACTCATTAATAAAAAAGATTCAAAGATTTATTTTTCAATAACGGCCATGGGAGGAGAAGTTCAGCGACTTTGTTAAAGATTTCCCTTTGGCTTAAGATCCTGCAGGACAATAAAATAAGAATCATTGTCTACAAATAAAGCAGCTACAAGGACTGTGTTCATTAAATGTTAAATGTTAGTTATAACAACAAGTAGTAATAAACTGTTTGCACATTTTTTAAATTAACCATTACCTTCCCTTTATTTTCTTTCCTATCCTTTCATTTTTTTCTTTAATTCTTTTGATTCTATGGATACTTTTTATTATAGATACATAAGAATGATAACATATTTGATAACATATGGGTTTTTTAAGGATTGTTATTTTGTATTTTGAATAAAATACCTTCTACAGATGAACAAAGTAATCAAATTCAATAAATGGCTATAAAGCAGATGATTCAGTTATTTTAGTTTTAAAAATTGTGCTACAGCAGATCCAGAATTTAGCAGCTTGGTTCAGTTATTATTACTTCAGGCCTGTAATTATTGAATGTTCAACTAGATTGCAGGTTATTTGAGGGTATAGATGCTATACATTTATAGCATATTGACCTTAACACTTAGCAAACATCTAGGAGGCAAATTAGTGAAAAATAAGAATACACATTTTTATTAAGTGACTACTATGTTACAGGAATCATGTTAGATATTTTCTCATCATGATCTCTTTTAATCTTTTTCACATCCTTGCAACAATAGTGTTATCATATCCATTGTTTTTGATAATAAAAAATCAGTATCTTCAACACTTAGCACCCTGCTTGGCACACAGTGATTATTTTATACTTGTTGAGGAATGAGTATGTATCAATCAGGTGTTCTTATTTGCAAGCATTGGAAACTAACTCTTGCTAATTTAGGCGTAAAATGAATATATTAAAGGATACAAATTAGTGCAAAGTGTCTCCCCTGAACAGGATGGAAACCCAGGTTTGGAATTCTTACAGTGAGGAACAATATCCAAAATCACACCCCAAAAGTAGTCATTTAAAGACACATTGCCACCCCTGCTAGGCACACATGCCAACACTCTGTGCTCCTGGCACCAACCTTGCAAGGCACCGAATCTGTGACTGGAATCATTGCCTCTGGAAATCGGATGGAGCTACTCTACCATTACTACATTGCCAAGATAGGTTAGGTCTGCTTTTCTGTGTGGTCAGCCGTGATGTCAGAGTCTTATATAATGTGTGAACTGGAGGAGCCTATGGAAAGTGTCGAAAGCAGGACACTGTTGAAAGTAGAAGGATCACCATTAAAAATCATGCCAGGATAAGAAGTCTAATCCAGGACATACGGTCACTATCTGCTGATCCTGTGCCCTAGCTGCAAAGGAGGCTTGGAAAGCATATGCTAGAACATGGGCTTGGCTTCTAGTCAGTTCTCTCAGTGTAGGAAATTCCCTAAATGTCTAAAGTGGTTATGAGGCTGGCTGGGCCAAAGAGAAGGACAGATGCCCATTACTGAGTGAACACCTAAATATCAAATAACTGTGGTAATATAATTAACACGGGCTGCCTCACTCTAAAGCTTATTGTCTTTTCTTTATGCGAGGCTTTGTATTCTGTCATATGATAATTCTCAGTTACTGGCACATCAGAATTTCCTAAACAGCGTTGTAAACATACACAGTGCAAGACCCCAACCTAACCTACTGAACCAAAATCTCTGGGAATGGTGCTTTAGCCAGGATCTGTAAGTTTTAACATCTTACAGAAGAGAAAAAAATCACTTTGGAAGGAGATACTTGTGGAAATAAGACCACAAAGATCTTTTGGATACTTATTAGTTTCCTGAACTATTCCATTTGTGCAAGGTAGATTTGATTAGATGCATTCCATAGAATTTATGGAAGCTAGAAGAAAGTCTGTTTAATGTGGCAATGGGCAATGGAATAGAATTATAACTTTTTAAATTGGCTGCACTTAATTTCCTTTATTATTATCATTAACTGGTAATTTCCAGGAGTTTCTCGGGCACTTAGAAAAGTCCCTGACACTACACCTAAGAAGGCTGAGAAACAGAGGATTCCAGATAACATACTTTTCCTTTCTTGTTGATGACAGTGAATGCTCAGGACAATGAAGACCATGTCCCACTGCACTTCTGTTCTCGTTTTGGACATCATGACATAGTGAAGTACCTGCTCCAGAGCGATATCGAAGTTCAGCCGCACGTTGTTAATATCTATGGCGATACCCCTTTGCACCTGTGAGTAATATGTATAGTTCCATACACCCTCCAGCTCTACTACCTGTACTTTCTTACTACTATAAAAACATTTTCTTTAATTTTAGGGCATGCTACAATGGCAAATTTGAAGTCGCCAAGGAAATCATCCAAATATCGGGGATAGAAAGCCTGACTAAAGAAAACATCTTCAGTGAAACACCTTTTCACAGGTAAAATAATGTTTAAGTGCAATAGCCACTAAGGGTGGCTGATACACTTTGGCACCTGAAGTTGTGCACATAAAGCAAGAATGGAGAGTGGCAGATGTTGCAATCAGAGAGCAAGAGCAGAGGGTGGGCAGAGGACAAGGAGCCCAAGCTAGATGCACAGAAGAAAAGGTAGAGGCAGATGCTGCAGTCAGTACAACAGATGGGGCCAGAGCCAGATGCTGCATTCCTGGCAGCAGCCACAAAGACAGGGACTGATGTTGCCAAGGCAACAGGCATATCAACATCTGTAAGCATATTGCTTCTATTCCACTTCACTCAGCGGAAAGCTGCCAAAAGGGGCAATGCCCATAATCCTCCTCCGACAAGAATCTCATTACCAGAATTCATCAGCATCAAATGTGACACTTTTTTCCTTACCACTTAAACCTTATGTGCAAATGTATCTACCTATCTAAGACATCCATCTGTCAGCCTGTAAAAGCCTAGTCGCGGTGGCCACTGAGATACCTAAGAAGGCATTAATTCCTTTCTAGGAATGCATGAGAGTCCTCTACAATGTGCTCTAGAAAAGGAGGGAAAAGATTGCTAAAAATAAGATCCATAGCTCCCTAAAATATCCAAAAGTGAGGCAGATGTTTTATAAAAATTGATATGCTCGTTTTTAACAATGCACTACTTTTGCTATAAAAATAACCCAATACTTTGAATTTAATACACCTTGAATATAAAATCATTACATACACATTACAGATTTCTTGGCTAGTTTGCAACCTCTAAAAAATATATTTAAGACTACTATGTTACTTACATAGTGTTTGTATTGCACTGGTGACTAATAGAAATGAGGAGACTTTTTTTTTCATATGGAATTAATATTAAGCTTGTGCTTCCTGATAAGGCATCACCCTGTCCAATTTTGCTTGGATGTTCAGATTTATCTTATCATACAAAAAGTCCAGCCAAAAGGGAGGTAAGAAAAACTATTTATGGAGTGGTGAGTATATGTCAGATGGTTTGCACCCATTATCTCATTTAATCCTCATAACCTTTTATGAAGTAGGTTTTATTATCCCTTTTTGACAGATGAGAAAATTGAGGCTCAGAGAAGGTAAGTATCTTCCAGAGAATATTATGACTAGAAAATCATGTATTAAATACCTACCCAATTCCAAATTCTGTGCTTTTTATATGTCTTCATGTTCTAATACCAAAATATTATGTCTGTGTTCTGCATGTTCTGTAACAGAACAGATGCAAGAACTCTTTGGACCATGCTTTCAGTCAAAATTGGTCAAAGGGATAATTGGCAGAACTGATATGTACAGTTACTGGTGTCCTCTTTCCCCATTAGGTCATGCTTGTTAAGGCTGACACCTTAGGCTAGTTTTCAAATCATTTTGCTACTCTGTGCACATAAATTGGAACCAACTATAATCAAAGGATGATTGTCACCTCTAGAGTCTCTATGACAAGTTCAGTGAAGTGAGTTAAAAGTATGTATCGAATCGTTTTATTTTGTATAACCCTGTGGCTACTACGAATAACATATTAATATTTTTATTCTATTCACTTTAAGCACATATTTATAAAAGAAACTTTCCCTTTACATGAGGAGTTCACTCTGGTTCTGAAATTTTTCTATGTAAAAATCACAGTGCTTTGCACTCAGTAGAAAGCATTCAATACATTTCTGTTATTGTTTTCATATGTGTATATATATATATATATATATATACACACATACACATGTAATACATATGTATACACATGTATGTATATATTCAGAACTCATCAATTCCTGTAAATGGTCGCTTTGAAAAGAAATAATGAGACAGTTCAGACAATGGAACATTAAAAGTGTAGTGTTATGGGTCCTACTTATAATGTGAATAATTAATGGTGCTTAGATCTTTTGCACTGAGTGGCAGCTTTTTATCCATTCAATTATTCAAGAAAGACTTATTAAGGACCTGCCTTGTATTGGCACTGGTAAAAACATAAAGATGACACCGACCCTTCCCTCCTTAAAGGAACTCTTTTGTAAGATATCAAGGTAATCAGAGGTGTGTCCATTACCATAATGCAATGTGATAAGTGCCATAAGACTGAAATGACAAGGACACAGTGGAGATAGCAATGAACTTGGCCTTTGGTTCATAAGAAGTTTTCATAGATGGACTAACAGTTCAGCTAGATGAATAATGTATTTCTTTGAAGAAAATAATGATATTTAATTAAAGAATAAGGATTTGGGCAAGGTCATCTCAGAAAGAGGAAATAGTAAGATCCAGAGAACTACCTCTTCTCGAACTGAGTCTGGAAGGAAAAAACACTCAATACTTCACTTCAAAATACAGGATCCTAGCCATGTGTGAGTTGTTCCCACACCAAGCAGTTCTCCAAATCTTCTGCCAACACCAAGTGTGCGTCCTATAATTCAATTTAATTCTGATACTATCTACCTGGAATTAGTGTCAGATCCCACAGGTTAAGGGCTCAGGCCCACAAAACTGCCCACCCCCACTTCAGATGCCAATCACAAGTCCAAGTTGTCACCTAAATCTGTCTGGACCCTTCTAAGTTCCCCCATTCAGTTGTCCTGCAGAATGCCTAGGACCTATAGGTAAAACTGAAAGAAACTTGCAATATTTTTCCTCCTTTTATGAAAAAGAGTATCATAAGAAATATTTAATAATAGTACACTAGAAGTTTTATTCAACTTCTTATCTCGAAGGCCCAGATTTGGGAATCTCAGGATTTTATTGCCATATGTGCTTGTTTTTTATCACTTCCTTCTCTCTCCTTTCCTCATTCTCCCTTCTTTGTCTCTTTAACACTCTTGTATACACACTAGCATCTGGAATAGCCTGGTGAATCAGGACTGTATTCATGTTCTAGGGTTGCCATAATAAAATACAACACACTGGGTGGCTTGAACACCAGAAATTTATTTTCTCACAATTCTTGAGGTTGGAAGTACAAGATCAAGATGTCAGTGGATTTGGTTTCTTCTCAGACACCTCTCCTTGGCTTGTAGATGGTCATATTCTTCTTATGCCTTTTCATGATTGTCCCTTGGTCTGTGTCATCTGTGTACTAATCTTCCTTTCTTATCAGAACAGCAGTAATATTGGATTAGGGCCCACCCTAATGATTCCATTTTAACTTAAATACCTCTTTAAATTGTACCCCTTTAAATACAGTTACACTGTGAAGTTATAAGGGTTGTAAGTTATAACATATTAATTTGTGGGGCACACAATTCAACCCATAACAGAAGTCTTTTGTTTTCTTTATGTTGTATTTTTGCAGTGCTTGTACCTATGGTAAGAGCATTGACCTGGTTAAATTTCTTCTTGACCAGAATGTTATAAGCATCAACCACCAAGGAAGAGATGGGCACACAGGTAAGGCATTAGTGAAACATAACCAGTTTTTGATGTATATCAATACTTAAGAACAGTGGGATGCTCAAGAGGGAAGGGAAAAGAGGGAGTGGACAACCCTAATGAGGAGGGATATTTTATCAATGACATCATTTGGAATTGATGGTGCATGGTGATAATAAAAAGCAGACTGACTTTTGGTCAGTTTCATTATTGTGCTAAATTATCTACAGTTGATGTATCTATTATGATCTGTACCAGGAGAGACTGACCCCACTGCCTTAGCCTGGCTTGCTGCTCAACAAAAACACTGTTTGGGGTCTTTGTTCTTGTAAAAGGATGCTAACACTTGTTCTTGGTAATTTCAGTGGATGTAGAAATACTAGAAATTGTGCTAAACATAAGGAAATCTGTCTAGAAGATCAACTAGAATAGGATACTTCTTTTGCTTGAAGTATGTCATGTTTGTTCAATAAGTAGAATTAATTTTTCATCAAAGAAATCTATCTTTGATTTATATCTCTGGCAAAAATGCTATGATGTGGTAATAACTATCTTTTGAAAATTGGGGTTCGGTTTGCCTCTTTTCTCCTTTCATACTTTCATTCTATTATAGGATTGCACTCTGCTTGCTACCATGGTCACATTCGCCTGGTTCAGTTCTTACTGGATAATGGAGCCGATATGAATCTGGTAGCTTGTGATCCCAGCAGGTCTAGTGGTGAGAAAGATGAGCAGACCTGTTTGATGTGGGCTTATGAAAAAGGTATATTTTTTCACCATTGCATCTCTGTAGTGATACATTGAACTGTGTGCATAGATTATGTCAATGCATCAACAAGTCTTTTGCTTGTATGACTTGTGCACTCTGATTTCCTCTGTAGATTATATTTGAGACTTTGGGAACTTGATCAAAGAGTCCAATAGACCATCAGAAAGGCAGCCAACTCCTGGGCTGCAGGTGAGCTGAAGGCATTCTTGGTACTGGCACTTTAAAAAGAGAATGAGCTATAAAATTCTTAGGTATTATACAAATAAAATTCTGATATGTAACAATAGTTACTTTCTTAGAGTAGACCTAGAACTACACTGTATCTTTTATATATGGGAATTTTTATGTGAATTCAAATTTCTTTTGATGAAATAAATACAAAGGAAAGGAATATTTATTACATCTAACCTTGCTGACAATGACTGATCTAGAAAAAGTAAGGGAGCCAACGATTAGTGAATACATATAAACTTACTTCAGCTCAAAATGATGAAACTTTGGGCTCTGATGTGAGAACACCTGGGTTTACATCAAACCATGTTCTTTGATCTTGGACAAGTCACCTATTCTTGCTGACATTCACTTTCTTCATCTGAAACAAAAAGGGGAATTATCACAACTTCTCCTTCACAAGACTGTACAGATTAAATGAGAGGATGTAGGCAAATTGATTACAACACTGGCTAGCACATAGTAAGTACTAAGAATTGGTATTTCAGTAATGGTAACGGTAGTAATAGCAGTAGTTCATAAATAAAGATGACAAAAATTAATTCTTCATTTAAAGGGAGAGGAAACTAGAAATAATCAACAATGGAGCAGCCTCTTTGTCATTGCTTAATGATGTATATGTACCTCATAAGCAAGGTTTGCTTATATACATACTCTCCTATGGAGTTTAAATTTCCAGGTGAATGAATGAATGAATGAATGAATAAATAAATAAATATTCAGGTGAAATGGAATGGTATACATCATCATTGAACTCAGAGGGTTACAACTAAGTACCTAAAATATATCAAACTTTGGTGCCCACCTTTGCTGTCTTATTAGGATGTTTAAAGCACATAAAGAAGTGTTCTTATCTTTTTAAATGCTAGTAGAAGTCCATACTAAAAACGAGAAATTGCTAAACTTGAAGATTTCTCAGGCTACCAATTTGACCTAAAAGGTTTTCTGCCTGAAATAGAACATTAAATTCTATTAACTAGAAGAGAGATGGGGTTTCATTGATAGAAATGGGGAGTTGTTGTAAGCACATAGAAAGAAAAGTATGAATCTGAAGACTGCTAGTGAAAAAATGATTATCGGAGTTACTTTAATAGAGAAAAGTGAACAGACATGGTATAGTAAGAAATGAGTTAGATGTAGGCCTGTTATGTTTTATACTTTTTATTTGGGTATAGTGCAAATATACATGTGTGCATGCGTGCACACACACAAATTTTCACATTATAGCTCGATGAATTTTCACAAACTGAACTCACATCCAGTACCCGGTATCCAGATGAAGAAACTGTACATGGCCAGCACTCGAAATATCCACTTACATTCTTTTCCAGTCGTTCCCCAGAGAGGGTACCACTGCCTTCTTGGGGCATAAATTAGCTTTACCTTTTTCTGTACTTTATAAATGGAACATTATGGCATGTACATTTTTTGATATGACTTCTTTTGACCAACAATTTGTGAGATTCACTCATATTATTGCAGGCAGTTGTATATTGTTAATTCTTGTTATAATGTTTTGTTATATCACTATTCATTCTGTTGCTTAGGGTCACCTGGATAATTTTCAGTTGGAGACTATTAGGAATACTTTTGCTATTAGCATTCACATACATGACTTTTGATGAATTTCTGAATGCATTTCTGTTAGTTATAATGACCTTGTAATTTGTATAAAATAAATTCCTGGTAGTCTGTATTTGAGTATCTCTTTGAAAATCCTACATATTCTGAAGCCTTAGGAGGCCTTACTAAGTTCTAGTTACTCAACACATTGCATTTATTCAAGTGATTCTCAGACAGTGTCTCTCAAGAAACTTGAGTTTCAGAAAAAAGACTGTTTACAAAGTATTAGTCTTCCGGAAGACAGCTCAGATATAGCTGCTGTAGGTAACTCTTCACAGGGGTTGGCTTTGTTTGTTTTTAGTTGATTGAGAGTGATAGTTGAAAACTGGTTTTAGTTTTAGTTTTTGTGGAATTCCACATTTTAAGAAACAATGAATCATTGTGTAAGTTCCCAACATTTCGTATTGAATGACAAAAACAAAAATCTTTTAGCATAGAGGATTTACCCACTGGTCTCTGCAACATATGCCATACTTGTCACCCTTATTTGTTCAACTAATGTGATAGGCATCGGTGTTCCATTTCATTATTACTATGAATTTTAACAAACTGAATGTTAGTGCTCAGGAGACAGATGGGTGTTTTGCATATGTTCTAGAGCAGAACAAGTCAAAACCAACAAAATGAAAATTGTTGCTATTTTCTCTTGGTAGAAAAATGTTGGGTTGTTTTTGTGTGTTCAGGAAAGATTGAAATGACCTTGTTAAAATATTGTCAACAGTGCACTGTCCCTGTTTCCTTTGGATAAAGAAATGCATTCCTTTCTCCCTTAGGTAGGGAGTCACCAAATTGACTGATGTAGCAGACTAAGGATTTTCCTGAGAAACTTGGAGATGGAGTTGAGAAAACACTAAGGCTTCACTTGAAGTTCCTTCTTCATAGTATAGAGATGTTATATAAATGGTCCCATCGTGGTTTACCCAGTACCTTATTCTCTCCTGGGAGAGAGAAACCCGAAGGGAGCTTTATAACCAGGGTCTCTCTTGAAAAGGAGTACTCTCTGGATGCATCCAATTTGAATAGCTCATCCTAGTCTACCCTCTTAGTAGAAAATTGGGAGTTTTTTGCAACAGCACCGATCTTTTCTAAGAAAAATTTTTTACCTGACACCAACAAAATTTTTAGCTTACCCTCTGCTATTCTGACATAGCAAATTCATTTCAGGGGTGCTTTGGAGTTTTGTAAGAGTTATCAACTCTCTTTTGGAAATTCAGAAAAGAGTTCACTCACTATGGGTCCCTGTGGAATCAGATATGAAGAACTGTTTCCATTTACATAGCCCTTTTAACCTAAAGATATCAAAATCAATCTTGGAAATAATTTTCCCTGTGAACTTGATTCTACACAGAAGCCTACTGGTTAAGTTGCAATATTTTTCTGCTAGACTGCTCAGAGCTCTAATTTTACAATATTTAGAGTGTTTCCCCTCCTCAAGCCTGCCACCCTCCCTTCTTTTCTACTATTCCATCTAACAGTAGCGATAGCTGTCTCACTCACTTGGATTTGTTCTGCCCTTTCCCTGGGGTACAAAGGACTTGTATGAATCAATTTAAATTGGCCAGAAGAAATAGCCAGCAGCCTGCTTATGTTCAAATCCTCTGCCCTAATCACCAGTATGGAAAACCCATTGAAAAGACCTACACATAATCTTACATCCATTGCATTAAAGATGAAACTGCCGAATTGAAAAGATCTCAGCCAATTAGAATTGAACACATAGCTCAATAGTGTGTCTGGCAGTTAGATTTGAAAAGGCTGCCTTTGACAAAGAAAAGCACTTCTTTATGTCAGGCTGTTTAGGGTCAGAAAATAACCCAAACTAGAAACAGAACTAAAAACTTCTTATTTGCTTCAGTACTGACACCAGTTAAAGTAATTTACAGAGGCTCCTATCCCAATATCTAATTACACAGAATACAATATTTGTATACATCAGAACCACTCTAATTCACAGTGACAGGGAGCTGCAGTTGGAGAATTAGTGAGTAAGTGAGCAAAAACAATAAAAATCAAGGCTCCTGTACCATGATATATACTTTGTTCATTCCTTTTGACAAGTGTAGTATGGTGTGAATTATTTATAGTAAACGTACTATCGTGTATCCTCTAAAAGTAATAAAGTCTTACAGTTGTGAGTTTCTACAGTTTTCAGCCAGTAAAAAAAATAACTAAAAGAAAAGAGTGGGGAGGAGTTGAAGGAAGAGTAGATTCATTAAGTTTTTTGATAAATCTTCATCAGTGGGTTATAAGTTCCCAAGTTTCTTCTATATTGAATTCTTACTTATTTGGAGTTTAGTTACTTAGTTTAGTGTGCTAGAGTAAATTATGGGTGGGGTAGAAGAAGGAAGAAACAAAAGATTTAGATGGTATTTCAAACTCTGTGTTCATTTTATGCATACTGGTTACCTTTCTACATGTTTAGTTACTCTCTCTTTTAAAAATAAATAAATAGAATAATATCAACTCTCGTTAGAATGGTCAGAACTTTCATTTTTGTAGGGGGATAGCACACTGAAATATTTTTTGAAACATAATAACTATGTAAAAAGCTGCATATACTAAAATGGATAGTAGAAGAGAACTTACATTCATTACATGCCTATTACACAAGCATATACATGCATGCATAATTAAATTATCAAGATAACCCTTTAAATTGGGATTACCTTTCTATTATACATTAAAAGTTTGAGACTTAGAGCTGTTAAGTCACAATTGCCCAAACCACACAGCTCTTAAGTGGATAGCTGGTACCAAACAGAGTTCTGTCTTATGGCAGATTTCAAGCTCTTACCACCTTGCTCTAGAATCAGATAGATCTAAGTCCAAATTCCATCCTTAGTATTTAATGACTTTGGGCAAGTCATTTAACCATCTCTAAGTCTTGATCTTCAAATTTAAAATGAGTAAATTAATAACCACTTTACAGAATTCTGAAGTTTTGGGATAACATCTAACTGTTGGGAACATAGCAGATTCTCAATAAAAATAATGATATTTGTTATTATTATATGTATAACAAAGATTCAGTCAAACTTCATATAACCCCCAAATCTCATAGTCTTTCCTAATTTACAACATGTTTTAGTGTCCAGTAAGAAATATGACATATTGACATATTAGAATCATTGAAGGGTTTATATCCCTGCCAAACACTACTAGACAAACCTGGAATATATAAACACATGTGTTGTTTTGTTGTGTTTATATTTATTTATGAATCAAGCAATACCATTTATCTTAAAACATCAGGACTAAAGCAAGATCAAGGAGGTTTTGAAAATCACTAATCAAAATATTTAAAAAGTAACTTAAAAGCATTATTCTAATTTGTATGGTTGCATGAAGATATATTTTAAAACAATACTCTAAAACTTTAGCACAAATTTGCAAGTCCCCTTAGTATAGCTGGGTTTCCCCCTCAGTCATGGACAAGTGTCAGAGGATTTGTAGCCATGTTTTCAAACCAGCATACCAACTAACATGCTGGGTCTTTTTACCTGGATATCTGAGAAGTATGCAAAACTCAGCAAGTCCAAAATTGAACTTAATATCTTTTTTGTCCTCATCAGTCAGTTTTCCTACCATATCTCTTATTCATTCTGTCATTAATGGCACCACCATCCACTCAGTCACTAAAGTCAGAAATCTGGATTGATGCTTGCTGACTTTTTCTCCCTCAATCTGCCTTTCTTCATATCCATTCAATCAAAAATTCTCATCATTTTATTTCATAGGTACATTTTAATCCATCCTTTCTTCTTTATTTTTACTGTCATTGTTTTAGTTCATAACCTTATCATCTTTCTTCTGATCCATTTTAATAGCCTCATAACTCTTTCTTTCTTTCTTTCTTTCTTTCTTTCTTTCTTTCTGTCTTCAGCATCTTTGATTCCATTTTTTAACTATAGTTCTTAAAGAAGTATTCAAGGTGTAAACAGGGCCATAGCATTCCCCAACTTAAAATCTTTCAGTAATCCATTATTACCTATAGTAAAAGTTCCAGTGTATTTTCATGGCAAATCCTGTGCCCATGCCCTGTGCCCTCCTATCTCTCAAACCTCATGTCCAGTCACTCCTCTCACATGTGTGACCCCACATGCCGCAATCATCGTTACATTCACTGCATCACTAACATTGACTCAGGGTTCACTCTGTGCCAGGCATATTCAAAATATTTCATATGCATTAACTCACCATGTGTACACAATTACTCTGTAAGACAGTATGTATTCACGTGATAGTAATACAAAATACTTGTTCTTCCCATATATACTATGTTGTTCCATGTTTCCAAGCCTTTTCTCATACAGTCCTATCTCTACACCCTCCCCATCCTCTCTACCCTACTCCACGCTTTCAATTTCTCATTTCTACCTAACGTTCAAAAGTCAGTTTACAGATCCTCTCTTCCTGAAAGTCTTCCCTGACATTCCAGGCTAGCATACATGTCCTTCCATTATGTTTTATTAAACCATATGTGCATCTCTATTTCTATATTTCCACTTCATATTGAAACCCTGTGTCCCTTACCAAACTATAAACCTTTATTTTATTGTCAGCTGGAAAACTTTTTTGTTGTTTTTCCAAGATTTTATTTAAATTCAAGCTAGTTAACATATAGCATATAGTTTAGTATTGGTTTCAGGAGTAGAATGGAGAGATTCATCACTTGCATATAACACCCAGGGCTCATCACATCAACTCCTTAACACCCATTACCCACTTAGCCCATCTCCCAGCCCTCTCCCCTCCATCAACTCTCAGTTTGTTCTCTATCATTAAAAGTCTCTTGTGGTTTTCTCTCTCTCTGTTTTTACCTTATTTTACTTTTCCTTCCCTTCACCTATCTTCATCTGTTTTGTTTCTTAAATTCTACATATGACAAATTATAAACTTTTTGAGAGCAAACATTTGAGATATTATTTTTTGTCTTCCAAAAAGCTAATTCAATGACTGATTCCTAATAGGTGCTCAATACATGTTTTTTGAAGTGGATTAGAGAATAAGCAGATATTTCAGTCATAACGTTCTGTTCTATGTCTCACTAAATAGCATCTGGTTTGTCATAATATAGTTGATGTTTTCAAGAATACCACTTACCACTATTCTGTTGTCTATGTAGATATTTCTTTAAATATTGTGGGTTTCTTATTATCTGTGCTTAAATTTTAATAGGCAGATGATTTTAAAGTGTGCTCTAAGTAAATCTCCTATTCCTATGCATTGGAATTGTGAAAATTTTCCCTCTGTCTCTAACACTGTTCTCCTCCCCTTTTGCGTAATCAACTCATATTCATCTTTCAAGTTCAGCTTAATAGACAGTTGCTCAAGGAACTCTTTCCTGAATCCTCTAGCCTACTGTGAAATAACACTGCTGTGCACATTCACAGCATTTGCTACCTTTTCCTTCCTAGAACTTGGCCAAATAAAATTTGAGTCAGCATTTATATAATTAATTTTTCTCTTTTCTACTAGAAATTGTTTATTATAAGATTAAGGACATTTATATTTCAACATTAATCTCGCATACCCAGTTCCATTCATTTATTCAAAAAAATATATTACATACTTAATATGTGATAGACACTGTGCTAGGAACTGAGGTGAAACAGTGAGTTAGACAGTATTCCCTTGCTCTTAGGAAGTTTGTATTTCTAGCAGAAGAGACAGGTCATAAGCAAGAAAACAAATAGAAACTATCAGATAATAAGTCCTATGAATAAAATTAAAAGGAAACACAACAGTGAGTAAAAAGTTTAGGACACTATTTAAAACTGAGAAGTCATGGTGGGCTTCCCTGGGAAGATGTTACTTGAGCTGGTATTTAATGGATGCCCAATAAATATCTATAGAAGGAAAAGGAAGGCAGGAAAAAGCCATATAAGAAGAAGAGAAAAGGAGGAAAGAAGAATGCTAAGTGACTTGGTTTATATAGTGTTCTTTTGGCAAAAGCATTCGTGATTGTGGATTGTTATCTCAAAGTGAAGAAGGACTGACAGCATTCTTGTTTGAGCCTGGTGATTAACGGACAAGAATATGGAGAGAAAGCGATGTGTGTACCCTTTCTTATGAAAGCATCTTTCAGATTTAAGTGATGAGATGGTGTAGCAAATCTTGAATTTTTCTTGCCTCTAATTTAAATGACAGTGTTTAGACCAGAACTGGCAGGAGGAAAAACAAACATCAGGAGCCATTCTCTGGTCCCACCTTTCAATGCTTTTGGAAGATGAGTTTTTAACATGCAGGCAAGGGGAGATAACAAAATTGAGCAAAGTCTCATCTATACCATTACTGTGAAATTTTTCTTCTTTGAGGCAGTCCAAAGAAAGGCTGAGACTGCTCCTTTGATCACCTGGGCATTTTGGACATGTGAAGTCAATAAGAATTCCTTAGTTTATGTAATCAAGACCCAATCCCTATGTTCTCCACCTCAGACCCAGGGGGCTTCAGAGTCACAACATCTGGGAGAAGATCTTAGTACCAGTGTCGTTTACTGTTAATCTTCAGACCTAGTACTTAAAATAATTTTTCATAACAATAAACAGCATCTGTTATTCCTAAGATGAAGTGGTGGGGGTGGAGACACAACTTTATAGGGATATAATAAGATGGGTCCTTTTCCTTCTTGAATAATTAGGAACCCTCTGTTACATGCCTTGACATACATAGTAAACTGTCTATGTAACAGCCCTTTGAATGGACGTGTAGCCTTACACAACAACCTAGATTTTAAGATACAGATATTCAGAAAGCTGAAAGCAAAGCAATTTACGGTTGGGGGAAATAGCTCCCAAGTATAAGGAAAGCAACAGGAGATGAATTAAAGGGAAAACATGGAATTTGAATGGTACAGACAGACTGGAAGAGTGGGGCGCAAGATATGAAAGACACTCCAAGCTGGCAAAAACCTTCATGGGCTCCAATGAGTAATCCTCCGAATGTGCAAAGCATTATTATAACTGCATTAGGCTAATAACATAGCAACCTCCTGTTTTGGGTAAAATACTTGGATGTAGATAGTAAATTCTTAGATATGGGAAAACATTTTATTTAATTAGTGGAAGTTTGATTATCTCTGGACGTGTTCCATTAGTGTGCCTTGGTTATCTGGGTATATCCATTATCAGGAGTTTGCCTTAACAAGTCCATTTAGTGAGTTCCATCAAGGCATTTTTCTACTTAACTCCTTGTGCCCAAGTATCAGGGAGCTGGGCCCTAGTGGTTTTCAGGTTTCTTTGCATACACTTTGGTAGTTTGTCAGAGCAGTGATAGCAGTGGAGAATTTCCCATACATGTGCGCCTCAGCCCATAGTTAGCAGGAGGTGGGAAATCAGGCGGAGATGCCTTCCAGAGCCAAGGGGCCTCTTGGCATTTCCCTGGCAGCCTCGTGCTTATCATCAGCCAGAACCCAGGCACTCATTAGGCTCTTGATGAAAAGCATCCCAAAGAAAATGCCAGCAAATTGTGCCACTGTGCTGGCAGGAAATTAAAACTGCTCAGAGCAAGTGGAGCCAAGAGAGCTGTTGAAATGAAAGGTAACATCAAGGGTGTGATCACGGACTTACACAGACGGTCAGGATTCAAGATGCGGCTTTCTGCTTCACTAGGGAAAGCAGGAGGCCCTCTCCCTCTCTGCTGTCAGCCACAGTCAGTCCAACAGAGAGGCTGAGACAGGCAGGGATGTGGGCTTTGTGAATTAAGCTTTGTTATGCTTGGGTAAATGCTTGGGGTTTAGGTTGTTTTATTTTTCCCAAAGGAAAAACGGAAATAAGATAATTTGTTTTGTTTTGTTTTGTTTTTTTGTTTTTCTTGGTCCCAAACACTTAAAGACCAAATTAAGTAAAAGAACAACTTAAAGCAACACAGGTCCTATTAAAGTGGGGGCAGAAAGCATAGACAGGAGCAGACAAACCTCAGAACCTATGAATCTAGCAGCAGGACAGATGAAGGGGAATTTTAATTCCAGATAACTTTTTGTTGGTTGTGCTACTTCTATCTTGAGATTAAAATGACCATCAGCCCTGGGAAAGAAAGGGAGGTGCACAACAGGAAGCAGTACCAACACGCAAACAGAGCACACTGAAATTTTCATCATACTGGGGGTGGTGGCAGAGTAATGCCCCCCAAAACTGTCCAGGGCCTATTTCCTGAAGTTTATGAGTATGCCGCCTTACATGGGAAAGGGGAATTAAGGCTGCTAATTAGCTGACTTTTAGAGAAAGACTATCCTGGATTATCCCAGTGAGCTCTGTGTAATAGCAGGGGTCCTTAAATGCAGAAGAGGGAGGCAGAAGCAGAGGTCAGAGTGATGTGGAGTGAGAATGATTCAGCCAGCCATTGCTAGCTTTGAAAATCTAAAAGGGGGGCCACAGCCAAGGAATGTCAGTGGTCTTTCAGGGCTGGAAAAAGCAACAAAATTGACCTTCCTCAAGAGCCTCTAGAAAGGAATGAAGCTTGCCAACACCTTGCTTTAGCCCATTGAGAGCTATGTCGGACTTCTGACTACCAGAGCTAGAAAATAATACAGTTGTGTTGTTTAAGCCACTAAGTTTGCAGTAATTAACAATAGCAGCAATAGAAATGGAATATATTGATGTTTAGAAAATTTATCTGAAGTTCCATAAAGGAGTTTCCAAGTTCATTTACAATTCTTGGGGCTAAACAGTAAGGCAAAAAGCAGTGAAAAGATCTGAGAGGCATATTTATATCTTAAAATTGTTAGGCCTATCACATGCATTATCTCAATCTTTACAACAGCCTTACGAGGGTGTATCATAGTTCTAACTTGTAAATAAGGACCTTTTTTAAAAGGTAAAACAAGTCATGTCCTTCTACTAATTAAAATCCTTCAGGGGCACATAGGTGGCTCTGTCAGTTAAGCATCAGACCCTTGATTTCGGCTCGGGTCATTATCTCACAGTCGTGAGATGGAGCCCCACATCAGACTCCTGGTGAGTGGAGCCTACTTGGGATTCTCTCTCTCCCTCTCTCTCTCTCTGCTCCACCCCTGCTCACTCGCTTACATTCTCTCTCACTCAAAATAAATAAATAAACGTTAAAAAAAATCCTCAGTGTTCCCCATTTCACCTACATTAAAATCCAAACTCTGTCGTAAAATCCAAAACTCCACATCAGTAACATCAAAGTGTGGACTCCTAATCAGCATCACTTGGGACTTTGTCAGAAAAGCAACTCTCAGGTCCCACTGTAGACCTTTCAGTCAGAATCTCTTGGGGCAGGGCTCAGGAATCTGTGGTTTAACATGCTCTCCAAGTGATGCTTAAACACACTAAAAAGTTTGTGAAGCACTACCTGATGTGATGTGCACTCATCTGTTTCTCCAGCCAAGTCTGGAACCACTCTCATCCTTGCCTGTGATGCTCTGGCCACACTGGCCTTCTTTCATTTCTGAAGGTGTCACATTTGCTCCCATCTTGGAACCTTTACATTATCTGTTCCTTCTGCCTACTAGTCTCTTTAGAAATTTGCCTATTGGCTAATGCCATTCGGGTTCTGAGGTTTCCCTGATTGTGATCACGGGAGAATCCAAAGAAAAAGTGTGAATAGGACTGGCTCCTCATTATTTCGTCATAACCTATGTCTGTGATTTGAGAAAATTATAAATCTACCAGTCATAAATTGAAATCTGCGGATAAGAAAATGAACACCAGTTGTTAACTCGGTAGATTTAAGTTTTGCTACCAATTTTATTAATCATCATCACAATGTTGTTTTTCTTGAAGAAGCTGGTGTTGGGATATTACATTTGGAAAAGCTTTTTTTTTGTTTATTTTGTTTATTTTTGAGAGAGAGAGAGAGAGCAGGGGAGGGACAGAAAGAGAGGGAGACAGAGAATTCAAAGCAGGCTGTGGGCTGCCAGCACAGAGTTACAACACCTGGTTTGAACTCACAAACAATGAGATCCTGACTTGAGCTGAAGTCGTTCGCTTAACCAACTGAGCCACCCAGGTGCCCCAGGAAAAGCTTTTAATGCTAGTTAGTATCTTAATTACTCCATCTCATGATCTTGCATGCTCTATTAAAATCTTTTTCTCTTTTTGAAGGGGGATTTGGTAAGCAGGCATAACTCTCAGCATATACTGTGTACATTAGCTAGGTGTTTTCTGAATCAATGTTAACTATGAACCCTCTGTGATGGATAAGCACTTCTGCTTTCTCAATTCCTAAAGTGTACCATTTTTACAATGAGTTCTGTTGCATTTCACAAGTCTTTTGGCAGGGTCTTTAAGGCTGACTTTATTTTTCTCTTGTATAAATTAGCTTCAGTAGATTATTTTTATAGTGAAAACATAATACAATATCAAAAAGTTTAGTTCTATTTAAAATCATTGGTCTACTCAGAGGAGCATTTAGCATTTTTTATCTTACACAATAAGTACCTATTACAATTAATATCACCCCCCCCCTGCCTAATTTTGGTGGTGTTATGTAGTAGAAATTTATTTCTCGGTTGTGTAAAAGTCTAGTGTGGGCATTTCTGGTCAGTAGATGGCTTTCTTCCATCTCCCATCTCCCAACCATCTGCATCCAGCAAGCACATAGGAAGAGTAGAGAAGGTCTTTTTCTAAAAGCCCAGAGTTGGAAGCAGCATCACTTTTGCTCATGTTCCCTTGGTGAGAATTTCTCTCAAGGCCATAACTGGATGCAGGGATGACAGGGCACTGACCTCCCGGGGTGGACAGCCATTCCCAGTGACAAAATCACTACATGAATGGGGAGTACAAATATTGATAGCAAGCCAGCCAGCTGTCTCCTGTCACAAAAACCTATGTAAATTATCTTAGGGCCACGTTATATACTGCAGTTGCCAATGAAATGTAATGTTCAATCAAAGCAAACTCATCCCTCTTTCCTGGTTACCATATGTGCTTTTCACCCTTTTAATGGTGCCCTTAGCACCTCATATTTCCTCATTTAAAAATTCTCATCATTATTCAACTACACTAAGCTTCTTGGGGATAGAACCAGAGTCACTGTTCTTTGTATATCCCCCATCCAATATAGTGCTTAACATAGAGTCTCACATGTAGTAGAGTCTCAGTGAATTATTTTGACTGACTGAATGAATGAAAGTACTACATTCCTATTGCAGTATATTATCTCTTAAGATAGAGCCTATGCTTCAAGCTGTCTCTAGTCACTTTTGAGTTATATGGTGAGCTGAATAAATCAAACAGAAGTTAAGACTCTTTGTCCTTTTTGTCTTTTCATGAAGGACATGATCCGATTGTCACACTCCTGAAGCATTATAAGAGACCGCAGGATGAATTGCCCTGTAATGAATATTCTCAGCCTGGAGGAGGTATCACTTTCTTACTCAGTTTTTGTTGTTAGTACAATATTGTGCCCAAAGGTAAACCTTTTTTTTTTTTTAATGAAATTTATTGTCAAATTGGTTTCCATACAACACCCGGTGCTCATCCCAACAGGTGCCCTCCTCAATACCCATCATCCACCCCCCCCTCCCTCCAACCCCCCATCAACCCTCAGTTCATTCTCAGTTTTTAAGAGTCTCGTATGGTTTCACTCCCTCCCTCTCTAACATCTTTTTTTTTCCTTCCCCTCCCCCATGGTCTTCTGTTATGTTTCTCAGGATCCACATAAGAGTGAAAACATATGGTATCTGTCTTTCTCTGTATGACTTATTTCATTTGTTTCTATTACTATTATATTCCGGGGTTAGAGAGGAGGGCATGTCAGATTAGCTTTATTTTAAGAAAACTTATGTCTGGGTGAAGCTGAAAATAAAGAAGCCTTCACTTGGGGCACCTGGGTGGTTCACTTGGTTGAGCATCCAAGTCTTGATTTTTGGCTCAGGTTATGATTTCATGGTTTGTGAGATCAAGCCCAGCATCTGGCTCTATGCTGATGGTGTAGGGCCTGCTTGAGATTCTCCCTCTCTCTCTGCCCCTGCTGCACTCATGCTCTCTCCTTCTCTCAAAATAAATATACTTAAAACCAGAAGAAGCCTTCATTTAAGCTGTTTTTCTAATTTACCAATCTGCAGTTCCTTCAGGTTTAACTAACATTCCCTGGACTGGTTTTCTATGAGGCTTATGCATGACTAGGAAGGCCTGGGTGAGCTGAGAGCAGTCATGTTCCATTTTAGTAATCTATTAAGGCAGGCAAGAGAATATCATACCCAGACACAAATTAAATCTGTTGGAGTCTGCTAGACCTTGTTTTTTTGTTTTTTAATCTTTTTGTGTTCTCTCTAAATAAACACTCACTGTGCAGTTTCAGTATACAGAGAAAGACCTGGGTTAAAGCTATATTCTCACTTGGTTTTCTTAGCAAATTTCTTTTGTCACCTGCTTTTTATAATGTTTAATGTTTGTGTAGAAAAAAATGATGGCTACCTTCAACTCTATAATCTAATTTGATTTCTAGATGGCTCCTATGTGTCTCTTCCATCTCCCTTGGGGAAGATTAAAAGCATGACAAAAGGTATTTCAATATGGGACAATTGTTACACTTTATCACTCAGGATAACAATTGGCTCACATACAATAACTTTCTATTTTGTTTCACATATTATACATGATGACTATTTTGCATGCATAAACAATATTACCAACAAGCCATTCTTCCCACAGTTAATCTTACCTCCGTACTATTTTTCATATGGCATCTTGCTTCATGAAGGTATAACAGTGCGAATTTCATAAGTATTAAGGAAAGATCAAGTTCTTAAAGACATTTGTACTTTCAATGAAATCTAAATTACCAATGTTAATATCTTTGAGGAGAATTGGGAATAGGTTTGCCATAGGAAAATAAATTTGAACAAAGAAGTTATTTTTCAAAAGACCCCAAATAAGTAATACCTTGGAAAATTCTTGTGTGGATGCTGCACATAGAAATTAATAGCGTTGAATCAGGAAAATTTTTAAAATATATAATTCAACTATAAATTTATATGTAACTATTTAGAATTTGAAGTTTTTTAAAAAATTATCTTTGGTTTGGGATGTTTCCTCTGAATGATTCACATACTTATTTTTTGACATCTAACTGGCATCCCTTTGAGATTTAGCTGATGGATATTTGGCTAAGCCTACTGTGGTATGCTTCTGGGGTTGACCAGATAAAACTCCTTATCATGATGTGATACGAACTGTATTCCAGGGTTGCCATGTCAGGCAGACAAGCTAGTTATTGATCAGATTAGGAATAAACCCTTAGCCCTGATAACAAAGGTCAGAGAACAGAGACAGAAAACTAACATGATTTTAATGCAGGGAATAGGGATCATCTGTGATAAGGTTTTAGTATCTCCAAAGAGTCAACTGTATTTGGAAAATAGATGTTACTGGGGAATGACATTTTTCGTTAAGTAAAGCATGTATGTAAATCATGTGGACACATCCATGTGTGCTTTTTAATCTTAAAAAAGAAAATAACAATTCCTATTTGCAGAGAAGGCAGATGTCCTCCTCCTAAGGGCTGGATTACCCTCACATTTCCATCTTCAACTCTCAGAAATTGAGTTCCATGAGATTATCGGCTCAGGTAACCTAAGAAAACACTAGTCTGCTGTTAGTTTCAAGAGCTCAAGATAATATGTGTTTATTCATTTCTCTTAAACAATTTTAGGTTCTTTTGGGAAAGTATATAAAGGACGGTGCAGAAATAAAATAGTGGCTATAAAACGGTAAGCGAGCAAATGAGAAAATTTAGTATCAGACTGGAGTTGTGAACTTTAAGAAGCATATGCATGGCAAGCCCCTTGTTTTGATCCATCTGTTGACTGAGGATTCCCCGCTCCTGCCATTTGCAGTTACCGAGCCAACACCTACTGCTCCAAATCAGACGTGGATATGTTTTGCCGAGAGGTGTCCATTCTCTGCCGGCTCAATCATCCATGTGTAATTCAGTTTGTGGGTGCTTGCTTGAATGATCCCAGCCAGTTCGCCATTGTCACCCAGTACATATCAGGGGGTTCTCTATTCTCCCTCCTTCACGAACAGAAGAGGTATGGTTCTCTTGTTCTGACTTATCCTTTTAAGTGTCATTGGAATTATCCTTGCAACACCTCAGAGACTTTCTGCTTGGGTGACCCTTTACCTTCTGACATCTCTGAATGCTAGGAAAGGTAGCATTTTAAAGATGGCTAATAATTTATGCCCAAGAATTATGTTTTAATGAATAGAAATATTTCCGTACTTTCCTAACAGGAATTCAGTTGAAGATAACAAATCCAAGGAATTTAAATTAGCAACTGAAGCTTACACTAATTAAGTTAATATGACATACCAATAAAGCAGATATATGTAAGCTCAGAATAAAATAATTATCAGGGGTCCAAGCATTTATGCTTTAAAGTTAAAAAAAGAATAGCCTTGCACAATCAATTCTAATTCACTTCCTAGATATATGCATACAATAATCAGAGTGTGGTTTTTCTCAGTTATTAAAATAGAATCAATTTTATGTTATTATAAAAAATTAAGTATAATATTATAAATATTATAAACTCAAGTAAAATATTTTAAATATGTGGGGTTGATATCTAACCTGATTTAGAATTAAGCATTTTCTGATGTGGAAACCTATTTTTCCAGATTTTTTTGAATTTTTAGCTTAATCTTCAATAAAGCAAAAAAGGCTGAAAGATACACAGAATAACAAATCACACACACACCATTGATTTCTTTTAGAAAGATGTGTTATTGGCTTTGACCATTTCATTCTCACTAAATCTTTTTTTTTAAATTCTAGGATTCTTGATTTGCAGTCTAAATTAATTATTGCAGTAGATGTTGCCAAAGGTATGGAGTACCTTCACAACCTGACACAGCCAATTATACACCGTGACTTAAACAGGTATTCCCCCCACCTCAAATAATGAACATAGGATTGTGTAACTAACTGGGAGTCTAAGACAGATTTAAGTGTCTGTTCACTGAAGATACAGTGCAAATCAGCACTGTGAAGATACAGTGCAAATCAGTTTTCTTCTTTGTGGGTAAGGGGAAAGGCTACTTTAAGGCTAGGTGATAGAAAGTTTTGTCATTGTCTTTTACAGAAATAGAAAGCTATATAACTTCCTCTCAGGGATCTTTCAAATCTATGAGAAATGGCCACAAAGAGAATGATGTCTGTAAGATTCACCAGCTAGCTTGTTCTCAAGTCAATAAAGTCAGATCAAAAATTTAGGTCAAAGACTATTATAGCAGGTCTCATACAAAGTCAGGTATTATAAGAGGTCCTGATTTAAATTACCTACTTTTGTGCTACCATTCTGGTATTTTTCTAATAGTAAATTCAGCCAAAAACACAGCAGCTCATTTACCTAGTTTTCATGTGAAGTTATTTTCGTGTGGGTCAGAGACTTGAAACAAATATGGAATTATAGTATTCTAGGAGTAAAACCCCAAGGGATTTCAAAAAAACTCTAAAAAAATTTTTTTTAATGTTTATTTCTGAGACAGAGACAGAGCATGAGTGGGGTGGGGCAGAGAGAGAGGGAGACACAGAATCAGAAGCACGCTCCAGGCTCTGAGCTGTCAGCACAGAGCCCAACACGAGGCTCGAACTCACAAACCGTGAGATCAGGACCTGAGCCAAAGTTGGTCGCTCAACCAACTGAGCCACCCAGGCGCCCCTCAAAAAAACTTTTTAAACAGTGAAAGCTTTCTAAGCAAAGTCTTACAAGAAGGCCAATATACAAAATGTAGCAGTTTTAGTTGAAGGCAGAATGCAGAGTACAGAAATCTGTTCACTTACCATTTTCTACTGCCCAGGAGGGAGATCCCCAGGCCACGTCTGTGGAGTCCCAAAGGTGCTGTGGAGAAGAGCTGGACAACCACTGATCTAGTTTATGAAACGAGTCAGATTATTCAAAGGCAATAATTTTCATTGAATGATTATCAATAACATTCATATAGATCCCATACATAATCTTTTGTATAAAGTCCACAATTCTGAGACTACTAACAAGTAATCACTCCATTCAGCCTTTTGTTCAACAACTATTTGGGGATCTACTATGTTTGAAACCTTTATACTTGGCCCATTAGAGCTTATGATGTGAAGCTGCCATACACTCCATTCTCAAGGGCTTTTCACAGTTTTAGTAAAGCAGAGAAACACTTACCTAAGTATGTTTTAGGTATAAAGTAACAAGTTCCATAAGAGAGACATTTTAAAATTCTATAAAATTTCAGAAAGAAGAATATTAACTACTTCTGAGGAATTTAGAAACATCTTCATGAAAGAAGGGACATTTGAACTTGGCTCCAAAGGATGGGTAGAATTTGGGAGAGTAGCCTAGGCTTAGAGAAAACATTAAGAAAATAGAGATTAGAATGTTAAAGGCATATACAGGAACAATGAGTAGTTTAGCTTTAGTGGATGAAGTGTCTATGAATGTATGTAATATGTGTAATGTAGGAAGCATATGATTGGGAAAGAAATTCAGGAAGATAAATTGGAACAATAGCACAGAAATCGGTGAATCCTAGACTTTAGGTAGTTTGGACTTTGTTCGGTAAGAAAGTAAGCAGTGCAAATGGTTGAGCTAGGAATCAGAAGTTTGGAATTGTGTTATGTAATAATTAATCTAGCATCATTGGAAAAGATCAACTTGATGGGAAAGTCAAGAAACTGATGAAGCAGTTGTTGCAGTAATATAACTGAGAAGTAATGAAAAGCAGAATTTTACTAGTGGCAGTGGAAATGAAAGGGAGGACATATTAAAGATAGGGGAGATAAAATAAATTAGATATGAGAGTGAATCTTAGATATTAGAAGTAAATGTGTGTGAGATTTAATCCATTTAAAATCATTAGTTTTCATACAAAGTTCATTTCTTTGTTGTTATTAGGTTTTTGGGTTTTTTTTACCTCTCTTTTAAAAACATTTATGTTAATAAATATTTTTTTCTTTGAGTTTCAGTAAAAATATTTAGGAAATAGATTTAAGTGATAAGTTAGCATAATATAAACTGATGATTTGTGAGTTTTAGGAGTGTTATCTTATCATCACAACCATTTTGCATGTGGTATTAAAACAAATGAGTGATCATCAAAAGTTTTGTCTTGCTGTAACTCTTCAATTATGGGGCAATTGAATGTGTATTCTGTTGCCCTGTGAGTAAATGCAAGTTGTTACCACCAGGTTGTAAAACAGGACCAAAAATATAAATGATGATTAAAAGTAGAAATAGAACATTTACTGTGTAACAGATATGTTTATATTTGCAATATTTTTCTGTTTCTGATAATTCCAATGCTTTAAATCATACCAAAAAGTCTTCAAATTTTATAAAACACTGTTTCATAGGTGCACTCAATATAATAGAGTCCCAAACTATTGCATTTATTATTTGTGAACTAGTTTTTACTAATCTTAATCTGTCAACAATAAAACATTCAGTTTTTCAGATTAATGCAGATATAACACTGTATATTGCTCAAAAGAGTATAAGTCTTTCTGCTTAGAGGGCTTACTACACTATGGTTGGGTACATAGAACACGTGCCCAGGAAACAATTTATTTCCCATGTAAGGTATAAAATTACTAGGAACCAAAATGATTAAGTGGCAATTTTACTGGAAATCAAAGGATTTCGAGTAAGTCAAAGATCAAAGTAGAGTGGAAAGCTTCCTGGAGGATGTAGGGCTAAAGCTGGACTTTGAAGAATAGGCTGGACTTTGAAGAACAGTGTTCTCACAGCATACTAACCCTTGCATGTCTACAATGCTTCTGAAGTCCCACTGAAAGAGGTAAAAGGAAAGATGCCCATCAGAGTGAGGAACTCGGACATGTTTGAGTTTTTGTATTGAAATGACCTGTTTACATTTTTCTTTTTCCCACTAATCTGGGTGTGTCAGGGCTTCAAGAGCAAAGATCCTTTTCTCTTTATCACAGAGATGTTCAATCAATGCGTTTTTAACTGAACCAAGTTCTAGGGGCGTTTTGGTGAATATCGTTTCAGGAAGCAATGGCATAGTTGGTACAAGTATGGCTACTTTTAGGTAGTCTAATTTTCCCAATACTTTTTTATGGTGCAGAGTAAAGAGGCTGTTTGAGCTTATTGATCAGCTTACAGAAAGGGGACACTCTGTCTTTGGTTTTGTGGTTGTTGATTTATATGAGTGAGAGGAAGGAACTCTGCCTTTCCTTTAGCAAGCTTCTCACCATACAGGTCTGGAAGTTAATTTTGATCTTTAAGTATGTACTAAGGAGAAGTTGTAGGAATGAGTAAGGAAGTGGTTCTTTCCAATGATGATGATTAGAATGATGATAATACCCACCATTTATTTACCACTCACAATGTGAAAGGAGTTCATGTATGCTCAGTTAATCTCACGACAATGCTATAACATAGCTATTATTATCTCCACTTTACTGATAAGGAAACTAATTCCAAGGTGACATCCATAACATACAGTATTTTTTTTTCAACGTTTTTATTTATTTTTGGGACAGAGAGAGACAGAGCATGAACGGGGGAGGAGCAGAGAGAGAGGGAGACACAGAATCGGAAACAGGCTCCAGGCTCTGAGCCATCAGCCCAGAGCCTGACGCGGGGCTCGAACCCACGGACCGCGAGATCGTGACCTGGCTGAAGTCGGACGCTTAACCGACTGCGCCACCCAGGCGCCCCAATATTTTTAACATTATATTATGCTGTCCCAAGAACAACAACAAAACCAAGTCAGAACAGAGAGACAGAGGTTGATGGTACTAAATAAGCATCATCAGCATTTACCAACTTTGCTTTTTGTGTTTCCTGTGACCCAAATAATTTCTCATATCTCCTTGTGTTTCTGTGTTCCTGCTTTGTTTCTTCTTTTACAACCCATGTTCTTTTCGTGTGGAACAGAAAATCTATATAATATGTTTCCTTTGGTCTATAGTGTTTAAATATTTTTTAAAAATTTTTAATATTTATTCATTTTTGAGAGAAAAAGAGAGAAAGAGCACGAGCAAGCGAGGGGCAGAGAGAGAGAGAGAGACAGACACAGAATCTGAAACAGGCTCCACACTATGAGCTATCAGTACAGAGCCTGATGTGGGGCTCGAACTCACAAACCGAGATCATGACCTGAGCCGAAGTCAGATGCTTAACCAACTGAGCCACCCAGACACCCTTAAATATTTTTTAAATGTATATAGCTTTAGACAGCAATGAACTTAACAATTTGTTGTAGAACCCACTACCTACCAACTTACCAACTTATACTTGGCCCAATTTATACATTCATTTTGCAGCATTGGAGCTTGCAAAGCACGGTTTACAGCTAACGGCTTTGAGCCTTTTTACTGAATACAAACAGCTCTCTGTGTTTCCTTGGAAAAGTACATTTTCCAAATTGTTTAACATTGAAACCAAAATATCACTGCAAACATATATGGATCAAATGAATGGTCTTTTTCCCTGTATAAGTATATATAACAACACTGTATGCAATGAAATAGTGATACTTCATAGAGCGGCCATTGTACTCCCATGAGATATGTATATCAAAGCATTTTGTAAACTGTGAAGCACTATACAAATGACATTTGCTATTGCTATTAACCCTTCACTTGTTCCCTTATATGTAGAAGATGGAAAATACTCTACAATATTCTCATACATATCAATATTTCTTTTTATGTAACACAAGCAATTAGTTGGGGGTGTAGGTCTACATCTGAGAAAGACTACTATTGATTTTTGAGTGTCAGCTTATTTGGGTATCAATAAAGGAAAATAATTAATGACAATTTAAAAACAGCCAACTTACTCATGAATAATGACAGATACTATAAACTGACAAAGCTGGTAAAGGCTAAAAGAAGGTTAATTTTGAAGATCACATTTAACTAAATTTGTGAAGGTTTCAAAAAGCATTAGAGAAAAAATTATTGGTAAGAAATGTTTAATAATTGTTTTTAAGCTGATGTGTGGATATGCCTTTCAATTGAATACACATATAAAAGCCTTGCATTGAAAAAAACTCAGTCAAGTACGAATAAACGAATTGTTAACAGTTTCTTCTAACTACTGAACTGTTGGGTGCAGTGGTATTCCTTAGTTCTTATAGTCTACTCTCAGCTATGCCTTTCCCTGGTGACTTTCCCAATAAGTGGTTATGTAGAGTTTAATATTCACTGGCAAATATTACCTTGCAAAGAATTCTGAAGTTCTAAATGCAAACCAATTGATTACAGTGCAATAATTATAGTAGATCATGAAAGAGAATCCACTGAAACTCATGAAATCCTTCATAACTCTACTTTGTAATTCTCTAGTATTAAACCGGTCACAGTGACATTTTAAATTTTGTCAAAATTTTCTCATCCATTTCCACTTCCAAAGTGGAATGAATTAATTAATTAATATGAATTCTTGAGTGCTTAATATGAACCAGAGTCTGTGCTATGCCTAGGGATACAGCTGAGAATGATAGCCCTTAGCATTTTTTTTCTAGAAGAGCTTGGAAGCTAATGAAGTATTTTCCCAAATTTCCCTATCATAAGCATCATCTGGGACCCTCATAAAAAAAACAAGGGGTGCCTGGGTGGCTCAGTCGGTTAAGTGTCCGACTTCGACTGGGGTCATGATCTTGCGATTCATGAGTTTGAGCCTTACATCCGACTCTGTGCTGACAGCTCAGAGCCTGGAGTCTGCTTTGCATTCTGTGTCTCCCTCTCTCTGCCCCTCCCCCACTTGTGCTCTGCCTCTCAAAATAAATTAAAACATTTAAAAAAATTAAAAAACAAAAATTCAAAGACTCCTCCTTTAAAGGCACAGATTGAGAATGTCCTAAAATGGGCCTAAGAATCCATACTTTTAAACAAGATTACCAGCTAATTCTTATGATCAAACAAGAAGGGGAAATATTGTCCTAACAGTTTTCTCAACCCCAGCTGCACATTAGAAACTGTGGGAGAACTTTAAAAAAAAAAAACAAAAAACCTGATGCTTCTTTCATCAGAATTTCCAGAGGTGGGGCCCAGGTACCATATTTTTATAGAGTACCCCTGGTGATTCAACCTTTGAGAACAACCTTCAAGTCTCATGGCAATTACACTAACCATTTGCCATACAGTCTCACCCTTCTCTGCTGCCAGAGTGGAGTGGGAATATTGAGGAATTAATTCATAGTAGAATTCTAAATGTTTTGAGAATAATTGCCCAAAGTACAGTATAATCATTCATTCATTCATTCATTCATTCATTCATCTATTTAATAATGAATGCAAAAGACTGAGTCCAAAGGCCCATGATACCTACAACATAGAGTAGATCCCAAGACCCAGCAGTTTCCATAGGAGTTGTGCTATGTATACTTAAGGTACTCTGGAACATCTAATTTCTAATTTGTGGTTAATACTAAAAAGTTCCCAGGAGTGTAGAATCTTCAAAGGCAGCCAAAACAGAAGTATAAGTTTCGATATTGGACAATTGCAGTACACACAGGTGATATGAGTATTCAAGACTATAAACTCTGGAAGAATACAGAACTATATATAATAAATCAATACACATATAGAAGGATAAAGACTCATATAAATTGTGTCTGTGTATTATGTATCAATACACATATAAGCATACACATTTGCATGTTTTTGTAAGGCTTCCAGCCTTTCTCAACTGGAATCCTGAAGGAATTAAGCCCTATGGAAATGATTTGAGGGACAATTTTCTTAATTCTCCCAAGGATGAGACATAGCTATACCATCCGAGATACATAGACGAGAAATGTATTCATTACCTACAATGGATGCCTTAGAACTTAGGGCCTCAGGGTTAAAGGGGTACCAGTAGTTCTGAAATGTTTTTGTCCAAAAATATAATGTGAGTTCAGATTTCCAGATTAATTTTTAAAGCGATCTCTGTGCATTTCATTACTGCTTTGAGTAATAGGGGAAAAAAGACACTAAACTATTCAGTTTTCTAAGATGAAATCTGAATTTGTTAGGGTATTATCTGCTACAATAATAGACTAAAAAAAATGGATAATGGTCCCAAAACAATAGAAGTGTGTATCTTGATTATGTGAATAAATAGGTTGTTGGTGTGGCACCTTTCCATGAAGTCACTCAAGACCCATTTTTTTATTTGTTTTTTATTTTTCATTTTTTTTTATTTTTTTAATATGAAATTTATTGTCAAATTGGTTTCCATACAACCCCCAGTGCTCATCCCAACAGGTGCCCTTCCCAATACCCATCACCCACCCACCCCTCTCTCCCACCCCCCATAAACCCTCAGTTCTCAGTTTTTAGGAGTCTCTTCTGTTTTGGCTCCCTCCCTCTCTAACCATTTTTTTTCCTTCCCCTCCCCCATGGTCTTCTGTTAAGTTTCTCAGGATCCACATAGGAGTGAAAACATATGGAATCTGTCCTTCTCTGTATGACTTATTTCACTTAGCATAACACTCTCCAGTTCCATCCACGTTGCTACAAAGGGCCATATTTCATTCTTTCTCATTGCCACATAGTATTCCATTGTGTATATAAACCACAATTTCTTTATCCATTTGTCAGTTGATGGACATTTAGGTTCTTTCCATAATTTTGCTATTGTTGAGAGTGCTGCTATAAACATTGGGGCACAACTGCCCCTATGCATCAGTCCTCCTGTATCTCTTGGGTAAATTCCTAGCAGTGCTACTGCTGGGTCACAGGGTAGGTCTATTTTTAATTTTTTGAGGAACCTCCACACTGTTTTCCAGAGCAGCTGCACCAGTTTGCATTCCCACCAACAGTGCAAGAGGGTTCCCGTTTCTCCACATCCTCTCCAGCATCTATAGTCTCCTGTTTTGTTCATTTTAGCCACTCTGACTGGTGTGAGGTGATATCTGAATGTGGTTTTGATTTGTATTTCCCTGATGAGGAGCGACGTTGATTATCTTTTGATGTGCCTGTTGGCCATCTGGATGTCTTCTTTAGAGAAGTGTCTATTCATGTTTTCTGCCCATTTATGCACTGGATTATTTGTTTTTCGGGTGTGGAGTTTGGTGAGCTCTTTATAGATTTTGGATACTAGCCCTTTGTCCAATATGTCATTTGCAAATATCTTTTCCCATTCTGTTGGTTGCCTTTTAGTTTTCTTGATTGTTTCCTTTGCTGTGCAGAAGCTTTTTATCTTCATGAGGTCCCAATAGTTCATTTTTGCTTTTAATTCCCTTGCCTTTGGGGATGTGTCAAGTAAGAAATTGCTGTGGCTGAGGTCAGAGAGGTTTTTCCCTGCTTTCTCCTCTAGGGTTTTGATGGTTTCCTGTCTCACATTCAGGTCCTTTATCCATTTTGAGTTTGTTTTTGTGAATGGTGTAAGAAAGTAAGACCCATTTTAAACATGTGGCTTCCAGAGTCTCCTTTGAGGTCATCTCCATTCATGTGAGCAAAAATGAGACAAGGGTATGTGAGACACGCATGAAATGTTTTACAGGCCAGGCATTGCAATGTCATGCATCACTTTGAATTACATCTCATTGGCTAGAGCTCAGTCACATGGCCATGTCTTACTTATGTGTCCAGAAGAAGAGGGAATGAATTTTCATGGGCAGCCCATAGTCCGTGCTACCTTCGCCCTATTTGCACTAGTGATAATAATTTTTACTAGGGTTACTAGGTTTTAGGTAAAGATAATAATTGAGAAGCCTGGTCTAAATTTGCATTAATCAATTGCACTAATATAATGTTAATTGCATGCTAAATATTTTTTATGAATACAATTACACAATTTATAAACTAATACCACTAATCAGGAAATATACCAAAAGCTATTTAATAAAGCATATTACGTATGAGTTAATTTTGAAACAGTTCTTTTCACTTACTTTTGTTGGTTACATTGAAGATATGAGAATAGCTTTGGGAGTGTGGAGACATATGTCCCTGAATCAAAACATGGTTCGAGAGCAAAACATGTACTGTAATGAGATACAATAGTATGGAATAGACTATACAAATTGGAAACAGAAGTAAATTCCATGTGCTCTGTGTCAATTAAAACATGCACACACATTTTCCTTTAAGAGTGAAAATTAAAACACAGAAGGACTATCATCACTCTATCCAGAGAACCTTATTGTACCATATCCAGCAGAAAGCATTCCTTAACTATTTAATTCTACAAATTACTCTAATGGTGTTTATGAACTCCATTCAGGTGCTGATGTTCAGTCATAATTTCCATTTCTGACATTCTCAGTCTCGATTTAAAGTCAATCTGCCTGTCCTCAGCTACACAAACTTCCAGAGAGTTCCCTCGGACTCTCAAGTTCCTACCTATTATTTAAATAGAGATTTCACAATCCAACTTGTCCTCATCTCCTCTGAATGTAGATTCATCCCTGCCTCCTCACCTGATTGCCACGGTTCCCAGAGGCAGTGTCCCAAACATTCCTATCACATTTCATTTTGGTTCAGGTTCCTCATTCTGAATTAAAATAGCAGGCCCCTCCGTCTCTCCTGCTCTACTTCTAGAATGTCCTTTAGTCCTGAGTTGTCCTCTCTTTGTACTCCAATGGAAATAGCTAAAGTTCCCTCCCAGGGCCAGTTAAAATGTTCTTCCTTTCTCAGCTGCCTCCATTAGAACGTCTCATTTAATTTTGGCTACATCCACTAATTCTAAAAATAGTGCTCTTACTTAACACCCCATTAAGTAAATTCCCTTAGACACACACTCCCTTTAAATTAAAACGGTATATTTAAGTCAAAGGAAAACTCATCCATTCTGTTCACACTATCATATTGTTCACACAAACCTAGTCAAACCTGTCATCTCTTGCTTGCTTTCATCAGAATCTTGGCCTCAATGGTCCCAGTCAGATAAATCACTGAATCTCACATTTACATTATAGAGATGGGTTCTAAGCCACCATATGCCATTTGAAACACTACACAAGATTGTGTGTGTACAAAACAAATGTATCTGTGTGTATAATAACACAGAAAGGGTTTGACTGAAAACAGGAATTCTGTGATGCCAGAATTCACTTTTGAATCACTCTGGAACCTGGCCTCAGGATTTCTTATTCCTGAGCATTTTGTGATGAAGTCATCCATTCTGTTGCCTCTTTCCATAATACAACACAGCTATTCCCTGAGAATTCCCAAAGTCAGGGAGACAGGAGTGCTTTTCCTGTAACAGTGTTACCTTCTCTCAGCCCAGGGCTGACCTTGGAAGAGTAGAGGTGATGCCCCCTCTTGATCCCCTAAAACCTTTCAAATGCTTCCCTGTGACTGGTGGTGAACTTACTGGCCTGCAATTTTCTAGTGTTACTGGTTCCTTATATTGCCATTTTCCATTCTTCAGGGATACGGCCTGTATAAAGTCAGCTTTTGAAAATGTCAACAAAGGCTTTGCTCTGTTCAGCCTCGTTTCTTCTCTGCTCTCATTTCTTGGGAGGCACTGTGAGTGCCCTCTTGGCACCTTGTCGATTTCCTGAGCAGCTAACCTTTCAATAATGATATTAATGCTGCCTTGTGGTTATCTGTGCATTTCTCAGTTCATCATTTTCAACCCTTGCTTGCTGAGATTCATTTACGTTGTTGTGTTTTTAAGATCCTGGAATTTAATTGAGTGCAACCTGACTAGGGACCCAGAGCCAGAATTTCTAGCTAATAAAGCAGAAACAATCTTAATAGGTGGGTATTTCTTTTCCCATTGATTGAATTTCCAATAGCTATACGTTGTATTTTGCCTTGAAAAAGAGGCAGGTAATTGTAAATTTCCTTGTCTTGTTTAACAATTTTTATTTCAAAACTTTCCCTGTCACTCTTGGGAGGAAGCAACTTTTCAGATAATGTCAGTATTCCCATTTCTGGGAATCTATGTTGGTATGGTTTCCCACCCTACTGGAAGGCTATAGGATGAACCAATTGAGAGTACATGCTATGGAGCCAGACGGTGCAGGTTCAAATACCACCTCTGTAACACCTCATCTGTGTCCTTGGACAATTTGTGTAAAAACCAGTTTTCTAATTTATGAGGTGGTAATAATAATGTATATTGTATTGAGTTTAAATGAGAAAATACATTAGCTATTATTATCATTATTTTTCTTCTTTATTTTTCTGAAAGCGTATTTTCACTACTTAATATTCTTGATGGTGAAGTTTATTTACTGAATTAAATGTTTTTAAAGGCCTGTCTCTCCCTTTGATTGTATCACTATAAACTTTGATTATAATATCTCAGATGACCAATTTCTTCTTGTCATTAAGATCTAGGAGATAATTGGATGGGTTTAACTGTAGATCTCTTACTATATATGAAGAAGGACCAGGGAATTCTAATCCTGTATCACTGCATGGTTCAGATTTGCAACAGGGATTCTGACACTCCCCTTAGGCAGATGCAGGTCTGGAACAGAACAGCTAAAGGTTGGAGGGCGTTATTTAATTATCCAAGACCCTTCTTGGTAAATCTTCTTCCTATACCTCATTCACAAAATTAAAGCATACAATTTAAACACCAGCCATTCGATGACTCAACAATCATTTGTTGGTGAATATAATGGCAGAGAAGGGGAAGCTTCATCCAAGGCACATCCCAGAGATCATGCCAAGCAAAAAAGTCAAGTAGGTGAAGTTCTGGTTTGGTAGAGGATTTGTGGAGCATCTATGTAGTGTTAGGTAGCTTTTCTTCTCTATGCCCAGTGAGTTCACCTAATGACTCTATTCAGCAATTTTCCTTTTCATTACAAAGACCGCTGTAAGAAAAGGACGGAATGTTTTCAAAATTAGCAGTGAAAATGTTGTTCTGCCCTTCCTTCAATAGAGAAAAGGAAGGATTCATCCCATCATATCTTTCTTGATTCACAGGAGACAATCATTTTTCTCATTTCTATTCCTATTCTTATTGTGACACTTTTGTCATGTCACTTGACTTCTTTCTGCCTCAAGTTTCTTATTTGCAGATGATAATGATGTCTAATGTGTACCTGTCCACAGAGATATCCTTGCAATTGATAGGGGTGTCAGCACAATGTTACATGAAGAACTCTAGAGAAAGGTTCTACAAGAGAAACCCATATATCATTTTTATTAATCACATGAAACTGAGTTGCCAGAAAGTCTTAGAGTAAAACTCATTTTGTATCCAGCTACTGGATCTGTACTATTTGTAGGGTAATTGGATTATCTTCTTCCAACTGAAGTTGAAAACTGTTGTGGTTACTAACTGGTGTGGAGAACAACATACTCCTTTTCAGAAAGGCTTAGTATTACCTTGACCAGCATGGGAACAGAGCATACAAGCCTCACAGAATGATTAGAACTCTTTAATCCTGGAGGGCTGGTCTTTGTATCAATTATATTTTAAGCCTTGTATGTGATGAGCTGTATTCTCAGTCACTAAACCCTTATTTAATGGCTTTAACAACCCACAGAAAGTTAGTGAAAAGCAATGCCTGGTGCCATAGATGAAACAGTGTTAGAGCATTGATGATGTCTGGCTTCTTTTCTTTGGGGAGGGAAATCCCCTTCTAAATTCTTATAGCAGTTGGCTTTCATTAAGTCTATTCAGAGTTAAGGGTCTGAGGATCTTGAGTGACCCTTTCTTTGGGAATGGGGCACATTTTAATAGGCTTTTTCCTGTCTGTGGTCCCTGAAAGACTTAGCTGCTGCCAGTCTCCTGAATTGCTGGGATTTGTAAAGGAAAGGATTGATTACATGCTTCTTCTAATTCTTTCTCTTTCTTTAATTTTTTTTTCCATTTAGTACAAAGAATGAGAAAGACACTCTGAGTATCCTTCTATTGAGATATGGTTGGCCTTACGGACAGATATTTTAGCATTGAACTGTTATTAACCTCTTCTGGGTTTGACAAAGTTTCTTCTTTTTTGGTTCTTAAATATGAGGCTAAAGAGCTGTTATTTGCCAAGCTTGTTCTCCAGCACTGTAAGCAGTAGACAGAAAACAAAGTTTGAGGGGTTTTTTAATCTTTTTTTTTTGTCTTTGTCAGTTGAATTGCATCTGTAGTCTCCATCTGAAAAGTTAATTTTTAAAAATTTTTTTAATGTTTATTTATTTTTGAGAGAGACAGAGATAGAATGTGAGTGGGTTAGGGATAGAGAGAGACGGAGACGCAGAATCTGAAGCAGGCTCCAGGCTCCAAGCTGTCAGCACAGACCCTGACGCGGGGCTCAAACTCATGAGCTGTGAGATCATGACCTGAGCTGAAGTCAGAGGCTCAACTGACTAAGCCATCCAGGCGCCCCCTAAAAAGCTAAATTTAAAAAAATATATAGGCTTTAACACATACTGTTTGCTCTGATGGAAGCATCCACCCCTGCCCTACCTCCTTCCCTACTTCCCCTCATTGCTCCTTCTCTCTCTTCCTCCAGTATCACTTTTCTTCTAAGTAATTTCTATTCCGTCCTCCAGGAAGCCCACTTGTATATTCCCACAGCTTACCCTACTCTTGCTTATCTCAGGATAGCACTCTATGGAAATTGGTCATGTATTTGCATGTATTCCCTATTACACATGAGGCTTAGTTAGGACTGGGGCTGTGGATTTTGTACCATTTGATCCTAATAAAAGTTCACTTAATATTTTTCAAATGCATGAATTAATTAATAGCATTTCAAGGAATATGAAAGTATCATTAATGGCACAATTTCTTTGTGCCAGGCATTGCTCTCAGTGTTTCATATGTATTAGTTTATTAAATACTCATAACTCTATCTTTTTTAAAGTTGATTTATTTATTTTTGAGAGAGAGAGAAAGAGAGAGTGTGCATGCAAGTGGGGGAAGGGCAGAGAGAGAAGGAGACAAAGGATCCAAACCCAGCTCTGTGCTGAGAGCAGACCTGAGCCGAAGTCTGATGCTTAACCGACTGAGTCACCCAGGCACTGCAGTGTAAATTGTCTTTTTTAAACAGGTAAAGACTGGGGAGCCTGGATGGCCCAGTCAGTTAAGTGTCTGACTTCAGCTCAGGTGATGATCTTGTGGTTTGTGAGTTCGAGCCCCCCATTGGGCTCTGTGTTGACAGCTCAGAGCCTGGAGCCAGCTTCAGATTCTGTGTCTCCCTTTCTGTCTGTCCTTCTCCAGGTTGCACTCTGTCTCTCTCTCTCAAAAATAAACAAACACTTAAAAAATTAAATAAAAAAAATGAACAGATAAAAAAGGGCTTAAAGAGACAAAGAAATTGTGATACAGATGGTAAGTGACAGACTAAGGTCATTACTTATACTATATAGTCACCTGTATCTATAGTTATCCAAAACATAGGGATATATAGCCATTTAATCACAAACCAGGAGTAACTCTGATTGAATAGCAAAGCAATATTTGTTAGATTGCCTCACCAAGGAAGGCATAGATTATGAATTCATAGCTGAAATTAAAAGGTTGTTTTCACTTTAGTAGCATTTAATAATATGAAAGTTATTCTTTTACTCAATTAAGACTGCTATTCCACAAGTCACTTACCTAGCTGTTTTGTGCTATAATTATTTGTATGCTGGTCACTAAAGCCTGTCCAAAAACACAGTGAAGACAGTGAGAAAAAAAGATATGATCAGTTGTTTGACTGCTGTGATTTTCTAATTTACTCAGGTGAAAAGTTAGCCAAACAAACTGATTTTGCAATGTGGACATAGCCCAAGACTATCTGATGATTCTTTAGAAAAAATATAATCCTCTGAAATTCTAGTGATTTCTAGTCACTACTGACTATGTAGATTCGAACCAATACCTGCTTTTTCTGAATTGATTGATTTTCCTTCTCACAGGCAACATTTTTATTTTCTAACCTGCAGCATTTCTGTGCCTGACTAGAATATTTTTGCATTTGATTAATGTTTTCATTTGACTTTCAATGAGGTCTCAAAACTGTTTGGCTTGTCACAGTCAAATTATTTAAATATCCTCTGAAAAGAGTATGTGGGAGCTAAAATCAGATTCAGGTGAACCTGAAAAACCAGTGGCGACATTTCTTGAACTTGTTATATTTTTATGTCTAAATTAATCATTTCACAATTTTGCTTTATGTTGATGCTCAGCTTCTTAAATACAGTGATTATTGTATGCCTTAATGGAAAAGTTTTAATTTTTAGCTGACCCAGAAGTTACTCTCTGGCAAGAATTTATATTCCTTTTTTAAAATATTTTTTGTGGTTTCAACAGCACAAATATATTATGTCTCCTATTTATATATTTTTTAAAAATTTTCTTTGGTTTCTTTAACACAAATACCTAAGTCATCCTTTTCACTTCTCAGTTACTGTTCACTCCCTAATTGATTGGAATTATCCCAACCATTTATTCAAATATGGTCAGAATTCTCTGTCTATATTCAACTTATGCCATGTCAAATAAAGCACACATAAAAGAATATATACCATAAGATCTAATTTTGTACAATTTTAAAAAATGCAGACTAATCTCTGGCATCAACAAGCAGATCATAGGGCACCTGGGTGGTTCAGTCGGTTAAGCGCCCAGTTCTTGATTCTTGTTCATGGGTTAGAGCCCCATGGCAGGCTCTGCATTGACAGCACAGAGCCTGCTTGGGATTCTCTCTCCCTCACTCTCTCTCTCAAAATAAATAAATAAACATTTTAAGCAGATCAGTGGTTTCCTAGGGCTGGACTAGGAGGAATGAACTGAAAGGGTGGTTAAGAATCCTACTGGGGTGACACAAATGGTTTGTATCTTGATTGAGGTGGTAGTTTCACAGGAGTATACATCTGTTAAAACTCATTGAATTGCTGTCTTTAAATGGACGAGTTCTTTCTTCTAATGTGGATACAAGGAATTTGTCTAATACAAATGATAAATATAAAAAATGAAATCTTTAAAAAGAAATATATAAAGTAATACGAGTTGGCACCTTTCTAATCATGAATGAAAGGTATTGTTCTTTTGAAAACCTTAAAAAGGAGAAATAATAATTTGCCAAATAATCTCGCTTGAGGATATCGAAACCAATTCCAGCTAAAGGAGAAGAATCAACATAGCTGAACTGGAAGAAAAAAGGTTTACTCAGATGACATCACTGAATACAAATCTGTATTGTACTGAGGTTAAGTTGGCTGTCTGCAAACGTTAGTTTTTAGTCAAAGGACCGTAGACATTGACAGGGAAGAAGATGAGAAAGCGTCCTTGAGACTCTGCACCTACCCTCTATTCACTTTTGCTGGTTCAGTCTGGTGCAATGGTATTCAGTATGGGGATCTACTCCTCAGCCAAATGTGAAAGTGCATTCTTTGCATTGAATGGCAAAGAAAAGGCCCAGATTGTTTACATATCATCAAAAAACTGGTGGGTTGGAAACATTAGCTCTCAAAAATTGCAAACTGGCAAATACAACATGTGAAAAAGGAAAAGCTACCCTAATATCACTAAGTTGATTAAAAGTGATGTGCTGCTAGATAACACAGCATGGATCTGTGGATCAGGAGGCTTCGGCTAGAATGGCTTTTTCCATCTTCCAAATGTCATTTACAAGAGTAGGTCTATGGAATCTAATGAATGTTGATGCTGTAACTCAGAAAAGATACAATGAATTAATTAATTTACATTCAAGTTCAGAGAAGTGAGATAGCATAAACAACATAAGTCATGTGCAAGAAATATATAATTAGACTCCCTCTTCAAAATGAGCCTTGTAGAGCATCTCTATATAAGTCTCAACAAATTAAATTAAAAAGTATATATCAAGTAACTGGTCTGTGGAAAATGTTCCCATTGCACTCCGATTTGGGGTCAGTTTAGCCCAAATTCAAAAAATTGGATTGGACAATCCAAATTTAGTTGACAGAAGGAAATGAGCAAAGAGAATGTTCAATTTTCAACAGTAAACACAGTGAAGGTATTTGTGATAAATTTCATTTTTTTCTTGATGACTATAAGTGATTCAGAAAGGTATAGTTCAGATGGTTTTCATTTGAGCAGTAGCTTATTTTCTAAATTTAACTGGATGCTAAGCATTTCTACTCATTGTCAGGACAAGGCAGCTTTAGACATTTCAGAGAGCCATTTGTTTATTGTGAATGTTAAAATTCATATAGAAAAGCTACACAGTATGTGTCATCTATATGTATTCTTTTAATTTAGCAAACACATTTAATAGTTTTTGCTACAAAAATAAACAAGCAATGAAGGAAGCTGGATTTTCTGGCTTTATAATCTTACCTCCTTTTTTCAAATGTCTCAGTAATTGGAGATTACAACTAGTTCATATATTTTTTTCTATTTTGCTACATATTTTTTTCAGAAATTTTTTAAGGAAAACTATGTATGGTTGGTAAATAGAACCTACAGTAGTGAGAACTAAAAAAAGTTAATTAAATTTAACATTTTGACATTTTAACATTTTTGACGTTGTTAACTAAATTTAACAATTTAACATTTTATTTTGAGCATTTCATCAGTGGAGCACTATTAAAGTCCTAGATTGGTCAAGTGCTTTTATAACCAGCAAGTTTACAAAACTTTGTATAAAAAAAGTTTCCACTTCGGAGGTGAACCCTTACAACTAGGATTTGTTACCAAAAAAAAAAAGAAAACCTTTGAGACTTCTGGAACTGAAGCTTTTCTCCCAAAAGTTAGGTTTGGCTTTCCCGCACTAGTTTCCAGTATCATTTCTTATAAAAGAAGTTTCTATAGGTTTTGGCCAACATTGCAGACACTAAGAATTGTCGTAGCAGTTTTCAGAGCCCTGGTTGTATCAGAGAGAATGCATCCTAGTTATGGCAGAAAAGACTGCACTTTCAAGTCAAATATTAAGACTTAATCCAAGCTATGCCACTCCCTAATGCTCTAATGGTTGACAACTTATTTCTAAACATCATTTTCTTCATTTATAAAATAGGGATAGTATCTACCTCATAGCAGTGTCTGGCACATAGTAGACATTCAATAAATATTAGTTCTTGGTGCCTTCACTGAAAATGGTTCCAGAACCATTTGAATGTATGTTATCAAAGTCCCAACTCTCACATCTTTGTTACAAATAAGGGCCACAAAGAATATGTCTAAGGAAAAAATGCTTAGTAATTATTTCTCTATCTTCCCACTCTCCCACTCAACAAAAATTCTTCCTCCTGATGGTCATAATGTGCTGTTTAGCTCCACCAATCATCCTGATAAAGAGAGAGAAAGAAAAAAAAGTGAGAGAGAGAAGAAGAGGAAGAGAAGGAAGAAGAGGAGGAAGAAGAAAACATGAAGAGGGAATGGCACTGCAGAGAAAGTGGTAGCCAAAAGGTCAATATTCAAAATATACCTTCTTATGGTTGAAATCATATGATATCTGTCTTTCTCTGACTTCCTTCACTTAGCATCATACAGTCTAATTCCATCCACATTGTTGCAAATGGCAAGATTTCATTCTTTTTCATCACCGAGTAGTATTTCTTTGTGTGTATATACCACACCTTCTTTATCCATTCATCAGTCATTGGACATTTGGGCTCTTTCTGTATTTTGGCTATTGTTGATAGTGCTGCTAAAACATTGGGGCACATGTGCCCCTTCAAATCACTGGAGACTCTTAAATACGGAGAACAAACTGAGGGTTGATGCGGGTGCATTAAATGGGTAACGGGCATTAAGGAGGGCACTTGTTGGGATGAGCACTGAATGTCATATGTAAGTTATGAATCACGGGGGTCTACTCCTGAAGCCAAGACTATACTGTATGGTAACTAACTTGAGAATAAAAAATATATACATGTATATGTCTATACATGTATATATTTTTATTATATATACACATATTATTTTTTATTATATATACATGTATATACACATTATATATACATGTATATACATAAGAAGTTAATTGAACTTAAAATTATATATGTGTGTGTGTGTATGTGTATCTTCTAACAGTCAAACCCACTCAAATAATCTCCCTCTCCTCTCCTCTTCTGCAATGTAAGGCCTTGTCTTAACTCAGCCACCTGAGATCTTCTTAAGTAAAAGGGAAATATTGGATCACCAAAAAGAATTTATAGATAGATAATTTGAAAAATGACACTATTCTACTTTTGTCAATTTTTTCAATCATAGCTTAGTTCTTCTGACTTATTTGGGAAAAAAAAGAACAAAGGAAATTGTTCTCATATTTGGACAGTTCCAGGGTATTTTATTATTTTATTTTGATTCTTTGGAAAATATACCATCAAATAATAGGTATAGAATCCCATTCTAAACCTCCACATTGCCCTGAGAAGCAACTCTTGGGGATGTTTCCCCACCTCCAGTCTTTCAAATGGGGCAACAGCTGGGAATCTAGGATAGTGAAAGAGCTACTGTTCTTGTTAGAAATTCTTGTTTACCATCCATGATATTTGCATGCTATCTGCAGCAGGCAACTAATGCAAACTTTAACCATCCTGAAAGCACCCAGTCCTCTGTGAGAACATTGTTGGATGGAGAGAGTGTGCTCTACTTTATTGTTAGCTAACAGGCAAGAGAATGGACTACAGACTCAGGACATCGTAAGATAAATTTTCAAAAAAAGAAGAAAAAAAAACCTCTGGCAATGTTATAGTGACTTATTACAAGAGTATTTGCCATGGGTTAGGAAAAAGTTAAAATAGCTCAGGCTAGAAGTGATAAGGGTCTGCACTGAGACAGTAGCAATGGGAAAGTGAAGGAATGTAAGCATTATAGACCTGTGGTAGAGGTGAAATTGACTGAATCTGGTAACTGGTCCAAATCGAGAAGAAGGAGGAAAAAAGATAGAAAGATACCAAAATTTCAGCCTGGGTGGCTGAGTAAATGGTGATACACACAGTAAGATGCAAAGATTGAAACTGATTTCAACCATATGTATTTTAAATGTAGTGAAATAATTATCTTTATGGGAAATTGTGGGGAATACGGTATAGGACATTTGGAAATTGCCTGAATGTTACTTTCCTTTGGACACCTTTTCTAATCCACTTCTCTTAGATCAGGATAGGTACTTCCTTGATGTGTAATGACACTTGTTTCCTTCCTTACACTTACGTTTAATCAGAATTGGTTCTGCTCACCTTAGTACCACTACACTAAGCATAGATCCTAATAAATATTAAATGCTCAAAATCTATTTCTTGAATGACTAGTAGTGCCTTGGAATCTTTAGAAGTTGTAAAGTGCTAGCTGTATATTTCAAAGAGGTGATAACTATGCCTATGGGATTAATTGACTTTACTCTATGTAAAGAGTACAAATAGAAACAGCAGTGGAAGTAAGAGCTGATACAGGTTGAAAAACGTTTATTTTTTTTAATGTTTATATATTTAAGATTTATACTGAGAGAAAGAGAGAGAGCATGTGCAAATTCACATAGAGGAAGGGCAGAGAGAGAAGGAGAGAGAGAATCCCCAGCAGGCTCCACACTGTCAACACAGCCCAATGTAAGGCTTGATTTTACAACCATGTGAAAGCATGACCTGAGCTCAAGTCAAGAGTCAGATGGTTAACTGACTGAGCCACCCAAGGACCCCTGGATGAGAAGCTTTTAGAGAAGGGAAAAAAGAATAGTCACAGAGATAAAGCGAAAAGGCAGAAATTTTAGAAATAAGATGTCAGAAATGCCAGGTATCTCAAAAAGTCCAGGATGTCTAGGGAGAGGATAATGATACTAGTGATCTTTGAAAGGTAGTGGACAGTGGAGAGCATTAGCAGAGCAGAATAATAGGATGCCCATTATTCAGAATTAAAAAGAACAGGCTTAAGAAGAATAGGAGGGCATTATAATGACCTCTATATATACTGGATTCATTAATTCAGTGTTTTCCTTAAAGGATATTTTTCAAAATTCTAGTCAACTGAGATACACCATGGAAAAAAGCTTTCTGAAAGAAGAAGATTGGGTAAGGTTGAACATTACCTCCCACATTTAGAGATGCAGAAAATCCATTAGAGCTTCTGTAATAATTGTTCAATTTCAGCAAAGTATTTCACCAACTTCTTTGACAATTTACAACTTGCCTATTAACATTCCAGAGGAAATAATATTCCCTGGAATGCGTTTTAAGATATGCTGCTTTGAATTGTGTCACTACAAACACGTTTATATTCTTAATTTTACAGGTAAAATAGTGGGTACTATTAGTGTTTGTCAGAATTCTTTCTGATTCAGCTGACTTTGTGAAAGTGATGTATTCTTTGAGTTCCACTGAAGTTCATCTTGTAGCAGTGATAACATTGTACATTGACGTTCCTTTATTCAACCAACACTTACTGTATGTCTACTATGTACCACATACTGTTCAGTGCTGAAGATGCAGGATTAAACAAGATGGCAAAAGTTCCTGTTCTCATGAAGTATACACATTAGAGGTGGATAAGGGGTGAGGGGAGGCAGACAATAAGATAAATAAACAAGATAATTTCAGATAATTAAAAATGTGCTTTAAAACGTATAGATGTGATAGAAGGTGATTGGTGATGGAGGGACTAATTTTGACTGTTGGTCTTGGAAGGCCTCTGTGAGAAGCTTATATGTAGAGCTGAGATCTGAATACTACAAAGGAGCTAGCCTGATGAAGATATGGATGTGATATGATTCTAGAGAAAAAACAAGGTAGCAAATGAAAACTTTCTTGGTTAGAATGAAAAACAAAGATATGCACAGAAAGAGAGAGGGAGAGAGAGAGAGAGAGAGAGAGAGAGAGAGAGGAGAGAGAGAGAGGACCAGGATGACTGAAGCATACTGGATAATGAAGGAATGATAGAAGATAAAATCTCAGTTTAACAAGAACCAGTTCATATATGGCACATGGGCCATCTGGAAGTTCAAATCTTATTTTGAATGTGATAGTAAGCCACTGAGATAGACGTTCAAGCAGGAGAAAAACTTTATCTGATTTACTTATTCATTCAACAAATATTTATAGAGCATATAATATATGCCAACACTTTGGCATTGGGGATACTATAGTTACCAAAACAGATCCTGCCTTTTTGAAGATTACATTTAGTAGATTAATGGTTTTAACATAGAATATTCTAAATGTATTGTAGAGAATGGATTAATATGGGGCAAGAGTGGAGGCAAAGAAAGCAGTTAAGAGTCTATGGTAGTGAGGCACCTGAGTGACTCAGTCAGTTGAGCGTCCAACTTCGGCTCAGGTCATGATCTCACAGTTCATAAGTTTCAGCCCCACATCTGGCTTGCTGCTGTCAGCACAGAGCCTGCTTCAGGTCCTGTCTCTCTCTCTCTCTCTCTCTCTCTCTCTCTCTCTCTGCTTATTTCCCACTCACACTGTCTCTCTCAAAAATGAATAAATATATTTAAAAACAAAAAAAACAAGAGTCTATAGCAGTGTTCCAGGTGAGAAACAAAAGTGAATTGGGCTAGAATGTTAACAGTGGAGATGGAGAGATGTCAGTAGATTTTATTTTGGTTTTGTTTTGTTTTGTTGCAGGTAGAGTCTTCTAGGTTGTGGATAGATACATATGGGAGACGAGGGAAAAAGAAAATAGACACAAGATGCCATTTTTTGAGATATTATTTGGGAAACAGAAATCAAGAGATCTTTTGTGGCCATTTAAAATTTTTTTTTCAACATTTATTTATTTTTGGGACAGAGAGAGACAGAGCATGAACGGGGGAGGGGCAGAGAGAGAGGGAGACACAGAATCAGAAACAGGCTCCAGGCTCTGAGCCATCAGCCCAGAGCCTGACGCGGGGCTCGAACTCACGGACCGCGAGATCGTGACCTGGCTGAAGTCGGACGCTTTACCGACTGCGCCACCCAGGCGTTTTGTGGCCATTTTAAATTTGAGGAGCCTATTTAAGAAAAGACCTTAAGAAGTCAGTTGCAAATGAAAATCTAAAGCTCAGGAAGAGATCAGTACAACTATGAATTAGATGCAGTTTTTATTCCATTTTACTGTTAAGGAAGTTGAGGCACAGAGACACCCAATAACTGGCCCTCACAGTGCTGGGATTTGAGCCTAGACTGGATCTAGGCCGGCTCCAGTGTTGAGACTTTACTACTTTACTGCTTCTCTAAAACCTTAGGGGTGATATGGAAGGCAGGGAAGTGGAGACCAATTTTTCAAGAAGTTTTGAAGTAGGAAACTGAGAAATTGGATTATAACTAGAGGGGTCTGTGGGTCAGGCAGGGTTTTTAAAGATGGGAACTACTAGAGCATGTGTGCATGCTGATGGAATAATCCGGTAAGAGGAAAAGTTGATGTTGCAAGATAGAAGCATCTAATTGTGTGAACAAAGTCCTTGCACTTGGCTCGGGGGCCTGGCAGCAGTAGGGACTCTGTATGAGTCTGCTGAATTACAATAAGTTACTTAAACCTGGCAAGTAACAGAACTGGGATTTAACCCCAATCTCTGAATCCTCTGCACTTCTCAGGCCACTAGACCGTGCTGTCTCATAGCCCTTAGTCTAGTCTACTTCTCATCTAAAAAGTCATTTCCCTCTGGTTCTGTCACTAGCCCACTGTTTTAGATGCAGAAGTCCCTGATTCAATTTCTTGCTGGAATGGATTCTCCACAAATAAGGATAATCCTCCATTTCATGTTTACTCACTTGGTTGACTTCCTCTATTCCACACTCTCTCCACAACAGGCTTTGCAGTTTCTATTTTCTGAGACATTCAAAGAACTGTGAGTTGGTATTATGACCAAGTACTTCCTAAAATGCATAATTTTCCCCCTTTATCATTTTTGAAACAAATGGATAAATTGCAAAGGAGCTACATTAATGAGATGTTTAATTTGAGGTTTTAATTTTGCAAATGTTGGGAAGTATAATTAAGATTCAGGCAGTACATAAGGGTCTTCAGGAATACAAAATAAACCATATTTTGCATCTAGAATTTTGGGAACATTTTCTGCTTAAATACAAACCTCAGATGGCTGTGTTCCTTTGTTCCACAAGCACCCTGGGCACTGTGAAGAAACCGAACATGGAGTCCTCGCAGAGGTGGCAAATAAATAATCAGCATGCCTATTATTGTGACAATTAGCAGAAAACAATGTGCTGGGGAGGGTGTGAGGTGAAGGTGGAAGGGAGTGGGCACTGGTTTTATATTTCTTTTATTCTCAGAATTGCAGGGCAAGTTTCATTTTCATTCTAGATGATATCTCAGATAATTAAAACAGTGAGGGGAGAAAGAAATAATGAATTAGAGGGGGATACAGGTAGGATGCTAAAGGCTTCTGGGTGAAAAAGGTAAGCACCGAAAGGATTTGAAAGGTTAAGAAAAAAATGTATTTACAAGCATTTCTCTAGATTGGCATATCACATAATTATTTTAAGAAAACAACAACAACAAAAACAAAAACAACACCTTACACAGACATGATACATCCATCAGGATGGAAGAAGAAGAGAAAGGGAGTTTAGATGGTAGAGAGCTACCGGTGTCCAAGTATCTGAAATAGCTCTTTCAAACCTAGAAATGTAAATTAATGTCCCAGGCAATTTCTATCTCAGGCTGGCCTAGACACACAAGTCAGTTTGAATGAAAAAACAAGATGAGTCAGGTAACAAATCCTCATAAAATGGCTATTTCTACTCCTGTTGCATAGTATCATATGAGGTAAAAACAGCAAATATATATTGATTTATTGATTGATTTGTGAATTCATCTGTTAGGTTGAACCATATGAAATTGTCCTTTTTTGGTCAAAATTGTTGCATATCAACAGTATCATATGATTCAAGGTAATACTATCATTAAGCTAATGGAAAAAACTTCTCTTGTGGTTAAAGTCAATCAATATATGTTTACTAAACATGGATTATAGATTCAGGACTGCACCAGATGTTGCAAATCAGTGATAACAAAGATTCTGAATATGACAATAATTTTAGCATTAAAAGTTTGGCAGACCTCAAGGCATGCTATTGCTGTTGTTCCTTTAGATGCTTTTGTACCATCAAGTGAGAGAATGCATAACCCAAGTTGGTGTAAGGTCAATAACACTTATTTATGCACAATTTTTTCTGTATTTTATTTATCACAGTAGTGTTGCATATATCTGAAAAATATACGTGTGTGTGTGTGTGTGTGTGTGTGTAGTATTTTTTTTAATACTATTTAATTTCTAGACAAAGCTTAGTGTAAACTTGGATTGTTAGACTGTCTTAGACAGGACTGTTCAAGTTGCAAATGGCAGAAAACCCACGTAAACTTGATTAAGCAAAACAGAAAATGATTTTCACTTCTGTAACTGAAAAGTCCAGCAGATGTGTTTTAAAACACAGTTAGACCTACAATTCCATATATCATCAAAACTTGTTCTTTCTCCACCACTAGGCTTTTTCTCTTATTAATTTCATTATTGTTAGCTTGATTTTTATTCTCCACCTGGTTACCATCGTTGCAGTGTAAGGAGGTCTTCTAGTTCTATGTTACCAACACATGTCCTAGAATTGCATATCATAATTCCTGAGCTAATCACTAGAGATCAGAGAATGTGATGTTCTGATTGGCTAGATCATTCACAGACCACTCCTGGAACCTTAAATCTACATGAAACTCATGAACTAAAAGTGAGGAAGGGGGACTCCCCATGGAAAATAAAGAAATATGAATATATGCTTAACAAGCAAAAATAACAGTTTTCCAACTGTGTAATCCCCATGCAATAACCATTGCCACACTAAGGACCACGGAACATAGGTTGGATATCACTGTTGTAAAAATTATACAATGAAAGTTGTGTACCCTTGCCTTGTTCTTATGGCTTATTATTGACGTATGCATTTATTCAGTAAGAATTAAAAGTCTACTGTGTATGATTTTTTTGTACTAGGGGATTCAAATTTAACTAAGACATAGTTTCCATCCTCTAGGAGCTCTGAACCTAGTAGGAAAACAAAATTGCTGAATAATAAAATAAGTAGGTACCATGAAAGTACAGAGTAAAATGTAACCAACCATGTACAAAGAATGTTAAAGAGATCACAGACACAGTGAATTTTGTCCAGAACAAAAAAAAAAATAATAAAAAATAAAAACAGCAATGACTAAGCCAGATTGGTTCTTAATCAAGACACCTAAACAATTAATGCTGTGTGAGCTGATAGAAGAAGCCCATGAGGGTCAGGAGGGAAAACTTGGAGAACTCATACATACCACAGACATAAGCACCAACAGAATGAGGAAGATCAGGACCAGTTTAAAGTATTATGGGAATTTAGAGAAAAATTTAGAGAAAAATCCTATACAACATTTTAGATCACTGTTTGATAGTGCAACTTTTCTCAAGAGCAGTTTAGCAAGAGAGAGAGCCAATTACAAAAGGAAGGGGAAAATGGTCCATCAATGCCTTGTGGTGAGAAAGAGAGGAATGGGAAGAAATTCAGATTATTGCAGTGATGTCTTTGGAAGCAGAGAACTGAAACACTTCCATCTCTTGCCTTATAAGGAAAAAGACATCAGAAAAGTTTTGTGTGATTTTTGTAATCTAAAGGAGACCTAACCTTAGTAGCTCCCAGAAAGAGGATCTCCAGAATATTAAAATGTTTTAAAGTCTTGAGTTCAAGATTCACTTTATTACTTTTCAAAATTAACAGTATGCTTTATACTAAAAGACAGTTTCTAAGTAGCTACTATGTACTGGCAAAGGGAATGAGTGAGCATAACCTCTATGGGTTTTTTTTCCTTCTATATAGATAAGAGCTTTGATAAAGACATAGATGTATTTCTTTCTATAACTCATTCAAATCCATATGTATACATATATATGTCATATTTGGGTGATTTTCCAGGTCACAGCAATTTTGATACTTTGTACATTTCTTTGTGATGAGCTAAAGAAAAGCTCTTTTTAATGCATTCACAGTGGGAAGAAAGATTTTTTTAACTTTTTTATTTATCAATTTTAGTACTTAACTACATAATTCAGTCCTTTGTTACTCACAAGTGGTATTGAATCTTTAATAACACTATCAATGAAAAGGCATGTACCTGTCTGCACTTTGAACAAAAAGGAAAATATATAAATAGCTTGCCATTGTTTGGTAAATTCTACCATTCGGGTATGGGGAAGCTAAATAATCCATAGTCCATGTGAACAGGTTAGAAAAGAGCATTTAATGAGCTACAGAGGGAAGTATTTTCAGAGTACTATACTCATTTTCATAAATGTTGCTGGAGAGGCAATTGCTCAAATATAATTCTCCCATTAGGAGGTTAAGAGAGATAATAACAGCTTAACACAGAAGGAAATAACAAAAGAAATAAGATGTCAAATATGATCAGCTCTGTCTTTGCCATATAAATTCAAACAATAAAATTGCTATGTAATTATTTAAAAACTCTGCCTATTTTATTTTTCAATATTAAATTCTTCAAGCAAGGGTTTGCCAGGACATCTGGGCTTTGGATCACCCATAGTATTTGCATCAGGAGGGGAGCTCATTATTTTGAGAAGAAAATGCAATTTCAGATCTATGCTTATTATTGCCATCCTAAATGATATTCATAGAAATGATACAATGTTTAGATGTGTATGTATGGATCATTGAATGAAAAACTCAGGTTGGAATAATCTGAGTATTTTCATTCTTCATATTTTTTTAAATTTCTTTCTTTCTGTTTTAATAGCTAACTTTTGTTCCATCATAGAGTTATCCAAGTGTAGATAAATGAAAATGGCACTTGGTCAAATGACGTGACTGCTTATCAACTCTTGACAGTGATTATGTGACTCTTGGAAGTGATGGAATGATGCAGTAATAAGGTGATATTTCAGTAGGCAACCCAAGATGTCTAAAGCCTGCCTTGATGGTGATTATACTGCTTTTCCTTTAGAAGTCCCTGAGGGAAATTAATGTGCAGAGAACTTTGACAAAATTAGGAATAGTAAGGAATCATTCACTTAGAATTTGGCCCCCAAACCCACTGAAAAATTTTTCTGTTCTGGACCATATGTAAAGCTCGTTTTTCCCCCTTATTCTAGAGGTACAATAGAGTCTTGAACTATGGCAAGTCAGATGCAAAGTCAGACCTCTAATCAGTATCCCTTCCCCAATCCTGATGTAGAACACCATGGATTAGTCTTGCCTGTTTTTTTTTTTAATTTTATATATGTAGATTCATAGACAGTGCCTTATATCTGGCTTCTTATGCTCAACATCCTTTTTGTGAATTCACCCATTTAAAACATTCTATAGTATTCCATTCAGCAAATATATTTATTTTTCCATTTTACTATTGATGTATATTTGGGCCATTTCTATAGTAAGAATATCCTCCTCTGAACATTCTTTTCATGTCTTTTGGGGGTCAAATACATGTAATTCTATTGCTTCTTTATTTCGAAATGGAATAGGAAGATTCCCAAAGGGGGAAATTGACTCCTCAATTTTGGGCTCATATCTATGGGTTTTCTTCTCCTCCTGATCTTAGATCCTTAATTCTGCACTGCTTTTCAGCTGTTTTGTGCCTTCAAATAGATTTTATTTTTTTAACATTTTGTATAGCTTCTCTCGATCTGCTGTTACCAAAAGTGGAACTCTCAAAGCACATCCTCTTTTAAGTGATTTTAACTTGTCAATGTCAGGTTGCAGGTTCATTTCCACATAGCAAATAGGAGTATATTTTGTTCTGAATTTTCTTAGTTCAGAAGTAACATTTATATTTCTCCTCTTCTGTATTACTGAAGATACCAGTATCTAAACTTTGGATACCACATTGGTAATTTAATTAAGCATTGCTGAACATCTAGTAGGATTAAATAAACATTTTATCAATACATTCAAAACAACAGCAAGTTACTAGAAGGAAAAAAGCACATTGTACCGGCTATAGCTACCAAAACATCTACATGAAAAATGAAAGTAAATCAGTGACTGTGTTTTTACAATGCCAAATATTTAGATTTGGGGAGATTCCCATAAAATCTATTGGGTTTTAATTCTTATATGAATCTTTGGCATCATGTACACAACCACATGGAAACTATGTTCCTTGTTAAGAATTTTGCTACATAGTTAATGAGGAATATAGTTGAAAGATTTGGCTGAAGTCCATGCTAATCACATTACCATGGATAATGAAGAGTAAGCTGAGTGTTCGTTTTTAAAGTTCTACTTCTTGTGCTTCATGTTGCCTACACCGTGTTCTTATTACCATCACGTGAGTAAGGGACTTCAACTTCACAGTCTTCGTATGTGTTATCTGCTTAAAAATTTGTGTCTGTTAAGAATCTGCTCTCCACACCAATATCCTACTATTTGAGCTAGATTGGATACTTCCTACCGAGGCTTAAACCTCAGTTCTGGCTCCAATTCAGAATATTTGGATAAGGATTATAATAAAATAATGCATCTCAGGGGAGCCGGTTAAGCGTCTGACTTCGGCTCAGGTCATGATCTCATGGTCTGTGGGTTTTAGCCCTGCATCAGGCTGTGCACTGACAGCTCAGAGCCTGGAGCTTCCTTTGGATTCTGTGTCTCCCTCTGTCCCTGCCCCTCACCCACTCACTCTCTGTATCTCTTTCAAAAATAATTAAACATTTAAAACATAATAATAAAAAAATAAATTAAAAAATAATGTATCTCACTTAGGACCAAGTGGTAATACATATCAGAATCACCTGGAAAGACTTTATTAAATATGAATTCTTACTCTCATCTCTTTTATCACCTCTAAGGATGTATCAGAATCTATACCTCCCACTAGTCTATTGAGACTTACCACCTTAGGAAATATTGTTTCAATACTACAGTCTTATTTGCTTTTGTTTCCTTATAACTATTGCTCTATCTCTCTATACCTGTTCAATTCCATCAGGATTGGTAGCTTAACTTTTCATATCCAGTGTCTCTTAACTTTGTGCCTTCTTCCCAGCAACTTGATCTCTTAGATATTTGGCACTACTTGCTAAAATCCAAGTTCCCCATCTAATTCACTTGGCCTATGCCAGTGGTTCTCAGACTACAATCTGGAGGGCTTATTAAAGCATTGATTTCTGGACTCCATTCCCAGAGTTCCGATATAGTAAGTATGGTTTAGGCTCAAAACTTTGAATTTCTAAGAAGTTTCTAGGTGAGGCTGATGCTGCTGGTTTGGGAATCATACACTGAGAACCACTGGCCTCTGCTGATCCCCCAGATTTTAGACTCATTCCACCTAAGTTCAATTCCTTTATGGTTCCTTTCCTATATGAACTTCCAATATTTTTAGTTCTAATTTTTATCTGTATTTATAGCCCACTCTTCTTCTACTAAATTCTTGGTTCTGACTCTGTTTTTTTTAAAATGCTGAAGAACAACCAGAGTTCTGTTAACTTATTTGATTGAATGATTAATTGGTTCATTTATTCATTCCATCATTCATTACATATTTAATGCCTTGTATGTGATAGTCATTGTCTCTACAAAATGAGAAAAATTTATTCCATATTATTAAGGAGCTTATAGTTTAAGGAGAGACCACTGAGTAAGCTGATAATGCCAATATAATACACTAAGTTTTATGATAGTGTTAAGCACTGGGTTCTATAAAAACACACAAAGGTGAGAGATTTAATCCTGACTACACAGGGAGCACAGAAGGCTTCTGGAAAGAGAAGATGCCTAAGTTGAGCCTTGAATTACCGGCTGGGTCATCCAGTTAATGAATAAAGACAAGGCACTCAGAGAAGATGGAGTATACACAAATAGGTTAAGAATCTCAGTGTGGTTGACCAAAAGTGAATAGACACAAGTCTAAAAAGAATATGAGACTAAAGAATTAAGCAAGGACCAAAATATGCATGATTATTTAGGCTAAGCAAATGAGTATGGAGCTATGGGGAGTCATTGAAGGATTTTAAGCTTGTAAATGATCTGATCCTCTCTATATTTTTATAATTGGAAAATGATGAATAACACTACTCATAGGGAAATAAGCAATGATCTAAGTTAACGATAATGAGAAAATAAACTGACATAGTGAAAACCAATATGCAGAGAACTAAAGACATTTTTACAAACTGTTTATGAAATAGCATTTCTACAACTTCATGGTATAGAAAAGTGCCTAAGATTATTTAACTCTCTTATGGCAGAACCAACTGGCACACCAGGAGGAAAAATTGAAGAGGCTAGTTAGACAAAAGAGAGTTAAAGAAGAAATTTTCTAGGAATAGAAAGAGAGAAACATGATTTCTTATGATCAATTACTGGGTTCCCCAAAAGCATCTTTGAGTAATATTAGAAGAAGCCAACTGAAGTAGTGTTCCCTCATGATTTTCATAAAGTCAGCTGAGTACTAATCTGACATTTTTACATCTGAATATTGATCTTTTACTCATATGAACACCTTCATATTTCATTATATTCGTGTGTTAGTTTTTGCTAGTTTCTGCTGTATAAATTACTACAAATTTAACAACTTAAAACAATATAAATTTATTACCTGATAGTTCTATAGATGAAAATTGGGTCAGCTTGGCTGATTTTTCTGGCAAAGAAACCCCCCCAAAATGAGGTATTGGTTAGCCAGGATCTTACTGAAAGGCTCTGGGAACCCACCTCCAAAGTCATTCAGGTTGTTAGCAGATCCAGTTTTGTAGGTGGAAGACTGAAGTTCCAAATTACTTGCTGGCTATCAGTTGGGAGCTTCTCTTAGCCCCTAGAGATGCCTCTCCAGCATTGCGTGTCTGTCACTACATCTCATAGCTAGCCAGCAAGGCACACTGAATCTTTCTCATGCTTGGGATCTCTCTGGTTTCTTCTGCCACATCTCTTCTGCTTCCAGACCAAGAAAGTTCTGTGCTTTTAAGGTCTCAGGTGATTCTGTAGCCTTAACTACATCTACAAAGCCCTTTTTGTCACATTTAATTAACATATTCACAGTAACAGGTGCATCTTGGGCTGCCATTCTGCCTACCACAATTCATATTAAGGTTTTCCATTTACTAAGATAAACAAAAATTATAGTCCAGTGTGAATGGACTATGCCATTTACCATTGTCATTACAGAATGTCTTAGTTTCTCCCCTAATTAGCACAGAAAACCTCCATAAACAGTCCACATCAGGCTACCTGCTGAAAGCTTTGCTCCTTGCTTTCTTTCTCCTAGTCTTCCATCACTCCACTTGTCAAAATTAGTGCCTTTAGTATCAGTTAAAATACATTTCTGTCAAAGCTATCCACAATAAACCAGTTGTTTATTTGAGTTCTTAAGCTAATGAACACACAGGATTAGCATGTATGGTTGCAGGCATAATGGTTCAGTGAAAGCCAAAGTTAATGGGAGAATCAGCAATATTGCATGAAAAATAATTCAACTATTGATGATATGGTTAACATTCACTAGAAATCTACCAGCAGTTTCCAAATTTGCATTAACTTGAGGATCCCTTGGAAGATGTCATTTCATAATATCCTTTATTGCAGTTGTGCTGCTTTGCCTTCTAGCAGAGACTTCTAATATATACGATACATGAAAATATAATTCTGATACCTAATGTGAAAAGGAAATATGGTGGCAGTAACAATAGGAAATTAAATTAGCATTTTTACTAAAATTTTATTCAGGGAATTTTTAGGTCTTATGATTAATAGTTGCATTTTTGCATTTGACACAAGTCATTAACTTTTTGTTTTTCTAAGAACAATGTATTTTTGTTTTTCTAAAAGTACATATTGGAGTAGAGTTTAGGCTTGGGTCCTTATTTTTTCTCCTCATGACTTACACACATTCTACTTTTTGAAATACTTGAATTGTCATGCATTATTTTCTTTTAGTGTTACAGAAAAGATGGAAGCACAGCCGTATTGGTGGTTTGGAAGAATTCGGACAGGCAAATGATTATTAGAATATTTCTCCTATTTTTTTGGCCTTTTCCTAGTTCTTTTTGTTTTAATTTCTTGAAAAGAAGGCTAAATTCATTCTCAGTAAGCCCAAAATATGTAGTATCAGAGACGGAAATATGTAAGATGTCAGGAGAATGAAAAGTTCTACACGCAAAATAAATAAATAAAAACAAACAAACAAACAAACAAAACGAAATGAAATGAAATAAAAACAATGTGTGTTAAGTACAGATAATATTACAATCCAAGTGGAGATGATGCCATCTGATACCAGACAGCCATCTAGTCTCTGACCTCCCTCCCCTTTCTATATTATGAATTGTGCAAGAGGTACAAAATAAAACCTACCTTTAGCTCCCAGCCAGTGAAGATGTTAGGGTTTTTGCTTCTCTAGATCTGCTATAAGCTAATGTAAGGAGACAACACTTACGATGCCTAAATAAGACTAAACGTAGGCTTTAGTATTATAGTAGCCACCTTCTCCTTTTTCAGTCCCTGCAGGTATACGTTCATGATTATTACCAAGTTTTTCTCTCTATCTCATCATGTCATCTGTCCTCATAGATCACACTCATGAATGTGAACTACTTTACTCTCTGTTTCAGTCACTGCTTGTACCACCATTACCAAGCCCATGGCAAATGAAATAACCATTCTTCTCCAAGAAATCTCCCAAGTTCCTAGAAAACCCTCCTCTACCACTTGAAGAACAAGATGTTTTTCTCTCAAACTCACCACATATATAACAGCTAGATATGAGAACCTTATACCTCATCACAACCAGTCAACCTTGCTTCCTACCACAAAGTTTTACAGATATATGAGTGGGGTTTTCAATGCTAAGCTGATGACAATTTTCACGTATAGCTAGCCTTTCTCATGAAGTACTGACTTTAGAAAGGATGTTAGTGATCACTGAGACTCATTACCTCTGCCACTTAGTACCTCATAGACTAGACCAAGTATCCGATCTTATTCACTCACACTTTCTTATTCCATAAAAACTGAAATTAATATTGCCATCTGCATAACGATCTAGAGAAGAAAAAAAAATGACGACATGTTTCTAAAATACCTTCCAGATGCATAGCAGATACATACCAAAAATTCGTTTCCATTCCTCAATTCTCCTTTTGTTGCTTTTGTCAGATTTGCATTCTTATTTTCTCAGTCATTCATTCTCTCCAGACCATCTACATCTCTGTGACACATTTTCTCCTCCCACAAATCAAGTTCAGAAAGATCAACACCCTAATTTTGAATTCCCTATTAATCAAGTTAACTCAAGTTAGTCACAAGTCATAGGCTGAGCATGTTAAATCTTTCTTTATTTAGTGTGTCTTGATAAACAAATCAAAAGCCAGTGATTCAAATCCAAATGCAACATGGTGTTGTATTTTTGAAGTCCTTCAGACTAAGGCACACTTTGACACTAAACTTGACAGTTTCATAACCCAAGTCTGTATAAGACATTTTGTAGGGTTGTACTTTTTGTGGAAAGCTTATTTCAACCTATCACACATACCCCTTAATTAAAAAGTCTCTCTCTTCATTGTATATATGTAGAAGACTTCAAGAAAGATGACACTTACCTAATGCCTCCGTATAGCCAAAAGAACAAAGGATCTTCTTAGTACCAGAATTAGCTGCTACTTCATCAAATAAAATTACATTGGCATACACTTTGCAGTTTATAAATACTTTCCATCCATTACTCATCTGATCTTCTCAACAGCCTGTAAGACAGTCAGGAAAGACACATTTATCACCAATTTGCACAAAAGGAAGCTGAGGCTAAGAGAGGTTATGTTGCTTGCTCAAGATCATGTAATTAGTCCAGCACTCAGTGTTCAAAACCAAGTCTGACTAATGACAGAACCCAGGCTCCTCACCATTATGACCAAGAGACACCCAAAATCCCTTTACTCAAAAGTCAGTGCTCTTTGCTCTAATCCATGTTGCTACATTTTTTGGTCATTATTTTTAAATATGTGGAAGAGTTCTTTATTCCTTTGGTTTTACTTGAGGTTCCATCCGTAACACTTTGAACTATGTATTCTCCAGGATGTAAACTATTTTGTTTCAGACTTCTAATTGCATTTGTGTATATCTTAAATTTGAATGCACATTTTTTGTAGAGATTTTGCAAATAATTTTTATTATTATTATTTTTATTAGCACTTAGATAGGTTAGTGACTTTATTGTGAAAGCCAGTATATGAAATCGTACCAACATTCCAACTGATTCAGTGATTCCTAGATACTCTAAGAAACACAGGTTCTGTGGAAATACCTCAACCACTGAGGTTGCTAAAGATGCCTAGGCAAAAAGGTAGTTGAGTTGGAATAACATTTTTGTTTATTTTTGCTTGTTTGTTTGTTTGTTTGAAGTCTTTATTTAAATTCCAGTTAGTCAAAGAGGTGGTTGCCTGTGTTCTCCTGTAGGATTTTAATTGTTTCCTGTCTCACATTTAGGTCTCTCATCCATTTTGAGCTTATTTTTGTGTACAGTGTAAGAAAGTGGTCCAGTTTCATCCTTCTGCATGTCGTTGTCCAGTTTTCCCAACACCATTTGTTGAAGAGACTGTATTTTTTCCATTGGATATTCTTTCTAGCTCTGTCAAGGATTAGCTGACCATATAGCTGTGAGTCCATTTCTGGATTTTCTGTTCTGTTCCATTGATCTATATATCTGTTTTTGTGCCAGTACCATACTGTCTTGATCACTACAGCTTTGTAATATAGCTTACAGTCTAGAATTGTGATACCTCCAGCTTTGCTTTGCTCTTTCAAGATTGTTTTGGCTACTTGGGGTCTTTTGTGGTTCTATACAAATTTTAGGATTGTTTGTTTTAGCGCTGTGAAAAGTGTTGGTGGTATTTTCATAGAGATTGCATTAAATATGTAGATTGCTTTGGGTAGTATAAACCTTTTAACAATATTTGTTTTTCTAATCCAGGACCATGGAATATTTTTCCATTTCTTTCTCTCCTCCTCAATTTGTTTCATAAGTGTTCTATAGTTTTTAGCATACAGATCTTTTACCTATTTGGTTAGATTTCTTCTTAGGTATCTAATTGTTTTGGGTGCAATTGTAAATGGGATCGATTCCTTGATTTCTCTTTCTGCTGCTTCATTATTGGTATAGGAGTTATTCAAAGCTTTAATGAAAGAACAATTTTGTTTTAAAATAATTCTTGATTGATGAATATACTAATGGGATTCTACATGATTAATTAATTCTGATAACATGTATTAGAGGACCCAGGCTACTAATCACATCAATACAGGCTTTTTCTATTTTTTTAGTTGTATATTTTCATTTATAGATACTTAATAAAAATATAAAATTAAAGTAACTACTAACTCCCAACTTCCTATTTTAAAAATGTAGAATTTAAGACTTCCCAGAGATTATATTAATTTCCCCCCAAATATACTGCTAGTTAATGGTAAAAGGGTATTATAATTCTATTTAACTCCGACTCTTAATCTACTGTTCTTTTCACTACCCCAGATTCCTTCAATGTTTGAATCTCCAAAATTTCATGAGAAAATAAAAGTTATATCTCTTAAGAAATAGAAAAGTATATTTAGTTTCTAACAGAATGAAAAATTTGTATTTTTATCTGCATTTTACCATTTACCTCAAGTTATGCTACAGTTCTTTCATCAACCTGGTTTCAGACCTTGTCCTGTATTTCTCTTAAGAGCATACCAGTTATAAAATTAAGCCAGGAAAAACCAGAAATAAACTTGACATCTAAGGCGAGAATGGGGGGGAAAAAAAGAAAGAAAGAAAGCCTGGCATTCCTTTTAAGATACAGTAGTATAATAGCCAAGATGATGAGATAACTGTCAGAACCCAATAGAGATCTTAAATTGAGATTTATTCTTTGAAGGCCTGACTATACTCTTATGGTGCTCTCAAAATCAGTAGTGTCTTACGAGTTATCACAGCCTGAGACTTGCTTTGAATGATCTCACCAAGACTTTCAAACAGACTGATTTCTTTCAGTGCTCACTCATGTCCTGTGGCGATTAAGAGATTGTTGAAAAGAAAAGGTTTCTCTCCTTGACAAATGGTGGGTTATTGTGGAAGGAATTTTTTTGTCTTTATGTAGTTATACCTTAGAGCATACATTGCATGCTAAGTTTCAGGGCTAGAAAAGTACTAATGGTCTTCCACATTTCAATTTTATACCATAAAATTGAAGTTGCTAGCAAAATGCATAGCATCACTAACTCTATCAGCTTCTAGGCTTTTATGATATCTATATTCTGTAGGTTTTTATATTTGAAGATTTCTCAATGAAGGATAATAGTGTGACCGTTCCATTAAATAATAAGCGTGGCTGTAAGGCCCCTGAATAGGTAAGCTTCTATTTAAATGCTAATTATCATCATTACAAACCATTTGGGATGCAACTAAGTGTGGATACCCTGAGATAAAATCTTTTTATCTAAAAGAGAGAATAATAACCGTGGTTAAAACTTATTGGCTCTTGTAGGTATCAACCGGAGACAACCCTCAATTAGAAATTCTCTTCGTACCAATGCAGCAAAAAGGGGTATAATGTGTGGGTCAAATAGGTAACAAACTATGTCGTATGCATTGAGTAAGGATCTCCCTCACCCCATGTACACACATGCACACCTCTTGTCCAGAAATAATGGCTTTAAAGGACTGTGACTGCTGTCTGAAACTCTTTCAATGCATGTGTTCACTAAAACTTTCTAAATTGCATATTTTGTATCTTGCAGTGAAGGGACAGAAAGATAAATAAAAAACAAGGTAGGTAAAAAAAAAGATATTCAAAAGAAAGAAGAGAAGAGATACAGATAAAGTAGGGAGATACTAATATCCAACTGTTGGAGGAGTGAGCATGGAGGAAGAAGAATTAGAGAAGGTATATTTGAATTTGCCCTTGAAGAATGGACAGGATTTGGGCACACAGAAACGTGGAGAACAGGCATTCCAGGCTGAAGAAATCAGGTAAATTAGAAAATTATTCCCTATTAATGTCCAAATACCTTTTGAATGTATACCTATCAATTGATGGCAGGTGATTAAGATTAATTTACTAGATTCAACAATAAGATAAGTAGGTGAGTCAAGGAGGACTGATGCCTTTAACATCTTTCTTGAAGTTTCTGCCTGTGAGAATTTTTTAAATGTTCAAATTTTTCCTATCTCTAACAAATTAAAAAATAAAAGAGAAATAAGTTCATTGATTCCAATTTTCCTTCCAGGTATCTGGAAGGTTTCTCCCCATCACAGGTAAACTTCTGGTAAAAGTTGGAGACACTAAGCTATCTCTATTTCTTCTTCAATTCCCTATGCTATACTCATCAGTTCAATTTCTACCTTGATTATCCCATTGCAATGGCTTTTTCAAGGTGATCTCATGACTTTAATTATTATCTGAAATTTTATCTTTGGCACAGACCTCTCTCTCCTGTATTCTAGACCTAAATAGCCAACTATTTGGTATGTCACCTGGATAACTAAAGGACTCTCCAACTCAAAATATCTAGCACCAAATTTGTGATCATAGTATTGTTCTCATCTGACATCTCTCTTCTCAGAAGTGGTGCCACCATATGTGCAGGTTCACATACCAGAAATTTTAGAGTCATCCTATGTAACACCTAATCTCTCACTCCTATAGCCAATCATACCAAATTTTTCTATTGTAACACATAGATAGCTTTCAAATTTACCCACTATCCTCATCCCATTGCTATTCTTTTAGTTCAAGCTACCAATACATCTCCTTTAATGTTGAATAGGCTGTGAACAGGCCTCCCTAAATTTTGTTTTCTCCACATCTAATCAGTTCTCTATTTTGCTTGTAGGGTGACTGTCCCAGAATATACAACCAATTATGTTACTCTTTTGTGTTATTGTATTTATCTCACCCCACCCAATGAATCATACCTCTTGGGTATCTATGAAGCTATGTAGTCTGCTCCTACCCCAATTTGGGATTCAGACAGGTGACTAAATTTGGCCAAAAGGAAATCAGCTAACATGATACAAGCAGAGGTTTGGAAACTACTTGTTCATTGAGACTTGTCCTCTGGAGCACTCCCATTACCATGTGAGGAAGCCCACAATAGGAGTATGGAGGAAAACATAGATGCATTTAGTGTATATTGAATTTAGTGTGTTATGTTGAATGCTTGGGTTATTTAAGATCCCTACTAAATAACGTCTCACCTTGACTCAATTAACAGCAGGCCACAAGTTTTGTACTGTTTCTTGATTACACTCAATCTCAATTCTCTGTTCCTCTAATATAGGCCATAGTTTTGAGTGGGCCAAGTAAGAAAATGTCAGTAATTCAAAAAAAGACAACCATTATGGCTAGAAAAACAATTCAATACAAGTATTATAACAGTGATGTCAGATTAACAATTAACAATTGATTGATTGATTGATTGATTGATTGGCTAATTCATTCATTCATTTATCTGTTTATTCTTTCATTCATATAGTAACCATATATTTAACCATTTATTAAGTAACACAGAGGAAAATCCTAGATCTTAATGTAAAACAATCACTAGAAGATGTGATTTATTTAACTTTCTAGCCTTTTCCCAATATAGTAACACAATACATTTCACTATATAAAGTATATATTGTACCTCTTCCTAAGCAATTCCAAGCTGTATTAAGAAAGTCATAGTTTCTTAAATAGTGGTAATCAATTATAAAAGAGTGGTCACAGGAAAGCCACATATTCTTCCTAAATTTCATAAGTATTGTAAAGTCTGATGTATTAATTTTCAAGAAATTAACTGATCTCCTCTGATGAAATGTCTTTAATGCAAACTATATGTGTCATTACTTTTAATATAACTAAAAAGAAATTCAACTTTCGTGGAAGTTAATTGCAGGCTCTTTAAGTTCTATATGAAGAACATCGAGAGTTCTGTTTAATTTGAATGCAAGGAAGTGCCAAAAGTTTTATGTGTATTGTAGGGTACCACATTACACGTGGTGTTTTAGTGTGTATCCAAATTGTTTTACTTTTGAATGTTATTTCCTAAAAATTCCCAAGATGCCTTTCTTTCAAAGAGAATAAAAAAAGAAATGTGAAGTTAGAACAATATATAGATCTTACTGAATTCAGTTGCAATCAGTTCTTTCAGCCACATGATGGTAGGGGACTTACAGTTGGTATATTTATTTTGCATTTAGAATGCTGTAAGATACATATTGTGTATTGGATTTCATAACAATGAGCACATCCTTTTCAATGGCTATTTGCTGTGTGGTAGTAGAGTAGGAGCATTCTGCAAGTTTTAGCTTCATCAAAACCTACTGTAAAAATTTTGAATCAATGGATCATTGAGTGCATTGAGAGTAACCGTTTTGTAATTGAACTGTCATATTTATTATTATCATAGTTACAGCATCTGAATTGACCACATATTAAAAGTCCCTTGAAGGGGCACCTGGGTGGCGCAGTCGGTTAAGCGTCCGACTTCAGCCAGGTCACAATCTTGCGGTCCGTGAGTTCGAGCCCCGCGTCGGGCTCTGGGCTGATGGCTCAGAGCCTGGAACCTGTTTCTGATTCTGTGTCTCCCTCTCTCTCTGCCCCTCCCCCGTTCATGCTCTGTCTCTCTCTGTCCCAAAAATAAATAAACGTTGAAAAAAAAAATTAAAAAAATAAAAATAAAAAAAAAATAAAAGTCCCTTGAAGTCTTTGCTTGAAAATGTTCTAACCATACATAACAATATATGTTGGTTATTTTACAACTTTGATTACATAGTACCACATGTCTTATGACTTTTTTCTAAAATTTATATTTTTGACATTATGATGTAAGAGTCTAATAGCAGCTCATTTAAAAAAATTAAATATGCATGAAAAAATTATAACAGTGATGGAAACATATGCCCACTTGGTCTAGCATATTAATCTTAACCTTTCTTCCAGTTGTACTTTAGATTGTTATTCTGCTTGTGAACTTATGTCAAGTAATGGGCAGATAAATTCTGAGTGATACTGAGTGCATTTTGCATTGTTCAATGTCTATTACCATTCCACAATGCCCATTTTTAAATATCTGTATACAGAAATTAAATTTAGTTTTAAAATATCAATTGCTCATTATAGGGCAAATGCTATATTAGTGCAAAGGATCTAAGCTGAATAATACAGCTGTTTTGTTATTATGGAACTCTTAGCCTTATCAGGAACATAAACAAGCAAATCAACAGCTACAAAAGGCATCTAACCAGTTAGGAAATTCTGTCAAGTCTCTCCTGAATATATGTTTAGAATTGGACTATTCCTCACTATGTGTACCACTACCATCCTGATCCTAATTACTATTGTCTCTCACCTGGACCATCACACTATATCTCTAATTCATCTTTTCCTTTCCATTTGTGCTCCCCTAACCCTTCATTCTATTTTCAACAGCAACAAATGTTATTTTTTTTTAAAGCCTATGACATTACTACTATTCTCAAAATGTTCCAGTGGTTCCTCAGATCATTTGCAATAAAAGTCAAAATACAATCACTTAAAAGGCTGATCCTGCTAACACTCTGACATGAACCCCTGTTACTCTCCTGGTTTATTCCCTTTCAGTCACAATGGCCTCTTTATTGTTCTTTAATGCTCCAAGTATGCCCAGTTTCAGCCCTTTGCACTTGCTGTTCCATCTGCCTGGAACATTCTTCTCCCACCTATCCACATGGCTGTCATCTTTGCCTTCCATTCTCAGATAGCACCTCCTCAGTGAGGCCTCTCCTGACCATCCTAGATCAGATAGCAACTCTTGCCCCTTCAGCTCTTCCTGCTTTCCTTACTATGCTGTATTTTCTGTACATCCCTTCTCACTCACTCACAAACTGTGTATTCAAATGGTTTGTCTTGTCCTACTGTATGTATATTTGTGAGTGTAGATTGCTTAATACAGTGTATTTTTTTTTTAATTTTTACTGTCCCTTCTTTCATTGTTTTTGCTTATTATATTTGTTTGGTAAATATTTCCTTAAGAAATATTTCTGTGAAAATCTTTGTCTTTTAATACTTAACTACAATGACATTTATTATCATACTTAGATTTTACTGCTTTCTGGCTTCTATGCTCTTTCTACTTTACTATTTTTTTTTATTTCCTTGCTGTTTCCTTGTGTTTTTTGTATATAGATTAAACATTCTTTATTTTATTTTCTTCCCCAGTAATTTGAGCAGTACAGATTCTGTTCTTGGTTCTGGATTATGGTCATCTTTATATTTTATAAACCATATTGAACCTTTTTTTCTCTGTTTATCATGAAGGAGACAAGATTCCTAGCTCTAACCAAGTTTTGACTACTGATGTGCAGCCATTTCCAGTTTTCCCTTCAAGAGAAACTGTGCTGGGGCACCTAGGTGGCTCAGTCCATTGAGCATCTGACTTCCGTTCGGGTCATGATCTCACCATTCATGACTTCGAGCCCCACATGGAGCTTGCTGCTGTCAGCTGCAGAGCCTGCTTCAGATCCTCTGTCCCTCTGCCCCTCCCCTACTTGTGCTTTCTCTCTCTCTCTCAAAAATAAATAAACATTAAAAAAAGAGAGAGACTGTGCTTTAGTTGGTTGCCATAAGGAGTTCCACAGACAGCAGGAGCACAAAAATTCACCCCTGTAGAAAGGGGAGAACTTTTAGCATAGCCCAGGCTCAGCCTGGTCCCAGACCCTTCTAGGACTCTCAGTTCCAGAATTTTTGGCAGAAGCAGCTGTACCTTAGAGTCACAGCTCCTCTTTTCACAGCAGCATTGTTTGGTTCTCAAATGTTCAAATATGGCACATAATTGAGGAGAGGGAATTTCTGCTTTGACAGGAAGCAAAGCATAGCACTGGAATTTAAAGACCAGAGGAATTCAGAGCAGTCAGTATTTCAGTATTTCATGGACATACAGCGACCTCTGGTGATAATCACCTTGGAAGTCATGATGCGTACTATCAAGAGACCTTGGGATGGTGTCCTCTAAGGTCTGTGCTAATAATAGAGACTAATGAACAGAACTGAAATAGACTGGTGAACTGGCATAGAGCAATTGAAAAGAAGTACTTGTTAGCATGTGTAATATAGTAGTTCTGAGCATCCTAGAAATTATTAAATTAGTTTTTTTTTTTTTCCAGGAGATAGAGGCCTTAAATTAGTAGATGCAGTTGTAGTAAGATAACTTATAGAGTTAAGTCCAAGAACCATATCAAAACTTTGGACTCCCCTGATTGAAAGCAAGAACTTTAATATGCTTTTATTTCCCATCTTTAATATTTTCTAATATGATCTGAAATTAGATACATAGATTTTTATTAATACATTTTTCTTATTCTTATTAAAGATCTTGTCCTTCAAGAATAATTTTCACTCTTGCAATTTAATTTTGCTATATCACCACTCTCATTTGATAGAAACCTATACATTTTGCTGGTACTAATGTTCTCTGGAGTTCTATGATGCTACAATTTCTTCATTTCTGTCTTTTTATTTTCCATTCATTTCTTCTAGAGAATATCTTTGTGTAAGACCTCATGATGTGTGTATAATTTGAGCCTTTGACTATCTTGATAATTTTCTCTCATTACTTTTAGATATTAATAAAACCTTGGCTTGGTTGTCTATAACTTTTTTTTACTCTCCACTGAACTTCAGAAGCTTATCATCAACGGCCTACTGGTTATCTCCCCTTGAATGTTTAAAAGATATCTCAGGTTATACCAGATAATGTAACTGTGTCAGTGTGAAATTTCAGAGGCATAATAATGGCATTGTAGTTATGCAGGAGAATAATTTAGTTCCTGGAAGATACATAATTCTAGTTCTTAGGAGATACATAAAAGATGGAGAGCCATCTTTCCTTTTATATCAGATACAATATTAGATGTTGTGGCAGTTATGAAAATGTGCCACCCCGATGTGTTGTGAGGAGCATAACTGACTGCTTCTTGATCCAACCCCACATAGGTTTCCTGTAGGCTTCTCCAAGCCATGACTCTGCACAGTCAGGGTATTAATGCAAGCCCGTTCCTACAGGGAGTGGACTTCTTTAACAGGTAGTTTTTGCTCAAGGACTTCCCACTGTGCTGCCTTCTGAGATTCTCTGTCCCCAATCCTCCCTCCTCTTCTCCTTCTCAGGAATTTCAGTCTCACCCCACCCCCTTCTCTTGATTCTTGCTCCCTCTACTTTTATTGCTCAAAGTTTTCCCCTCCGGCTGGCCCACAGGCAGTTGCTTTTGAAGCCCCCAAACGCATTCCTGCCTCAGAGCCCTGAAACTTTCAACTCCTCTCTGGGACACTGCATCAGATATCATTCTGGCTCACTCTGACTTTCTTCAAGCCACTGCTCAAAGATTGTCTTTTCAGAGAGGGCTTTTTGAGCCACTTTTGAAAACTAGAACCCCCATCTCCATATTCCCTTTCCACCTTACTCTGTTTTGTGTCTTTCCCTAACATTCATCATTATATGTTATTAGGTGCTTGTTTGTTGAATATCTTCTCCTTGGATGTAAGTCTCATGAGAGAAATAAGTTTTTCTGCTTTGCTTACTGCTATATCCTCAGTGACTCTAACAGAGCTTAGCATATAGTACCCTTTCAATAAATAATTGTTCAGTAAATGAGTAGGAGTACAAAGGCTTAGTTAAAATCCTATTCCCCCAAAATGCTTTTTTTCATTACTCTATTGCCTTCTGTCATGCAAAGTTGCCAAGGAAAAACCTACAGTAAACATGATTTTTATCCCTTTTGTTTAACTTAGTTTCTTTCTTGGATGCTTGTAAGATATCTTTAATCATTAAAAATTTTTAGACTTTAACAAGATATGTTTAGATGCGGCTAAATGGTCCACATAATAGGTAGGCGATAATCATGAAGGGGAATTTGAGTGCCTTCTCCTCATTCCTCCTTGGTGTCTGGTGTTGCTCTGTTTCAAAACTCTGTGTATGAGTTAGCAGGGAATTATTTTTTTTTATCTAGTCCATCTATATTAGTTCCCTATGGCTGCCATGACAAATTATCACAAACATGGTGGCTTCACACAACAGAAATTGATTCCCTCACAGTTCTGGAGGCTAGAAGTCCAAAGTTAAGGTGTCAGCAGTTTCATTCTCTCTAGAGGCTCTAGGGGAAATTCTATGCCTGGCTTCTTCTACTTCTGGTGGTTCTCGGCCACATCATTCCAATTTCTGCCTCTGTCTTCAGATCACCTTCTCCTCTGTATGTCTGTTTTCTCTTCTGTCTTTATTTATAAAGACACTTGTCATTGGATTTAGAGCCCACCCAGAACATCCAGGATGATCTCATCTTGATAATCTTAATCACATCTGGAAAGACCCTTATTTTCCAAATAAGGTAATATTCACAGGGTCTGGAGACTAGAAGATAGACATATCTTTTTGAGCCACCATTCAAACCACTGTGTTAGCCATGCTGCAATTAAGGTTGTTTCCTTCAAATGATTAGCAAATCACTGATTTATGCTACTGTATACTGTGTGTGTATTATAGTGCTTGTGTAAATTTATGAATATATGTATTTGTGATGTGTGTCTGAACATATGTATGTATGTTTTGGGTCTTTTTTGTGTGTGATATTTTAAAAGGAAGCTCAAGAGTACCAAATAACCTGTGTCTACAATTTAGATATTCAGGATGTGTATTAAATGTTACAGTCAATTGTTTTTCAGGCAGAATTTCTCCCTAGTTTTCTACCATCAGCTAGAATATTTTGATGTAATAATTTTATATATTTTAATATGCTGTATAGGATATTATTGAAGTACCATAACACATATAAATAGATGACAAAAGCTAAGTATTATTTCATTTCTTCATTAAGTACACATTTCTGGAATGACTGCTATATGCCAGGCACCATGCTAAGTATAAAGGTAATTAAGACATATATTGTACTGAAAGATTTTACAATATTTTAAAAGGGTATAACATGACATAAATGGCCATACATCAAAAGAGAAAATAATAATGTCCAAAAAGAGAATGAAATCAAGTGACATGAATCAGGAAGAAGGACAAAAGACCAAAATTATAGATGTGTGCATTTAAAAAAATAAAGACTATTTTTAAGAACAATTTGAGGGTCACATCAAAACTGAGAGGAAGGTAGAGATTTCCCATACACCCTCTCTTTCCCAACACATGAATAGCCACCCCCCCAACACACACACACATTGTCAACACTCTCTATGAGAGGGGTACATTTGTAAAGTTGATGAACTTACACATCATATGATATGTTACACATCATATCACCCAGAGTCCATATTTTACATTATGGTTTATTCTTGGTGTTAAACATTCTATAGGTTTGAACAAATTCATAATGACACGTATCTATCATTAAAGTATCATACAGAGTAGTTTTACTGCCCTAAAAATCCTCTATGCTCTGTCTATTCCTCCTTCACTTCTCCCCACTAATCCTGGCAACCAGTGATCTTTTTACTGTCTCCATAGTTTCGCCTTTTCCAGAATGTCATATAGTTGGAATTATACAGTGTGCAGCCTTTTCAGAATGGCTTCTTTCACTTAGTAATATGCAGTTAGGTTTCCTTCATGTCTTTTTATGGCTTGATAGCTCATTTCCTTTTGGCACTGAAATTATTATGTTGTCTGGATGCACCAAACTTTATTTATCCATGCAACTACTGAAGGGTAGCTTGGTTGCTTCCAAGTTTAAGAAATTGTGACTGAAGCTTCTATAAACATCCACGTGTATACTTTTGTGTGGACATAATTTTCAACTCCTTTGTCTAAATACTTAGCACAATTGCTGGATCTTTTGGTAAGAGTTATGTTTCCCTTTGTAAGAAACTGCCAAACTGTTTTCCAAAGTGTCTGTGTCCCGTTTTGCATTCCCACCAGCAATGAAGGGGAGTTCCCGTTGCTCCACACTCTCACCAGCATTTGGTGTTGAGATGCACATTTTGATCATTTACCACACATGTATGAAAAGATTGAATACATAGATTTGCGTGTGTAACTACCAGAGAGGTAGAAATCTGTGTAAGCCAGAAATTGCATGGAAGAAACCCCAATATATTTGGAGGAGTAAAACTGCAAATAAACATTTGCTAGATGTTTTCTGTGTTTAAATTTACACATTTAAAAACTGCTGTTTGGAAAAAAAGCATTTTGGAATGCACACGATCCATTCTATGCATCCAATTGCTCAAACAAAAGGAGAAAAGAACAAGAAAGAATTCTAGCAAGACCGCCAGCGGCAGGTGCTGGGATTTGCTTCCATGAAGTGTCTTTCTTGACTTTCATTTTGCCTTTGAGGACAGTCACAGGGCTTGAGAAATACTTCAAAGAAGTTTTCTGGCCAGCTATGTTTTGCCAAGCTGTCGTAGCTTTCTCAAAGCTTTCAAAATTATCAAATACCAACATACATCTCCCACACTATTACTTTATCAGGAAAGGACACTGCAAATAGCATCGCAACTTTCAGAATTTTTTATCATGTCATAAAGCAGCTGCAGTCAAACTGCAATGCCTCCACTCAAGCTGTAACAAGGCAACGTCGGCATTAAGATGTAACGTTCCACAGATGCCAGTTTTAGCAATAGCTGTAATAAGTGTCAGAGGAAACATTATCACATAGTACCTCTTTCAAGTTGGGAATGTGACTTGCATCAATCCTGGAAAGTAATTTTTTGACTTCACATTTCATGCCACCCTAAAAGGGAAAAAATGGTTTGTTCTTACTTGAACTATCCAGACTTTTCATTTGTTTTACTCTTTTTCTTATCTTTTGCATATTATACCTCCATCCTGGTTGGACCATCAGTTACCCATTAGCTTCTAGATGGGAGGGAAAGATTTTTTTAAAGAGTTCCTATGACGTTTAAATGTTCGTTCTGATATTTGACAACCCCCACAACACTGCCAGCATGAATAATATCTATTGAATATCCACTGTGTAAAAAAATTAAAACTTCACCAACTTCTAATCTCTGAAGATTCAAAGACATGAAAACAATGATTCATGCTTCTAAGGTGTTTATAGCTGAGTGGCAGATACAAAAGTACACATAAATAATGAAGAGTTACGTTTTTTAAATTTTTTTATGTTTATTTTTGAGAGAGAGAGAACATGCATGTAAGCAGGGGAGGGGCAAAGAAAGAAGGAGAAAGAGAGAAGCCCAAACAGGCTGTGCACTGCCAGTGCAGAGCTCTACAGCGGGGTTCAGTCTCACTAATCATGAGATCATGACCTGAGCCGAAATCAAGAGTTGGATGCTTAACCAACTGAATCAGCCAGGCCCCTGAAGAATTACATTTAATAGTGTTTTGCAAATTGCTAAGGTCTTACAGACTTACTGTTTAATCCTTACAATAACCTGACAAGACATTTATAAAGATAAGAGAATTTAAGGTAACATATTAAGAAATAAATAATTTGAGTAATTTTTTTAAAAGACTATTGGCAGAACTGGACTAGAGTCAAAGTTTTGTTTCTCTAAACCCGCTGTTCTTTCTACTACACTATGTAACTGTAAGAGTTTAAACTGAGAAGAAAGATGGTTATAAAATGAGGAAATTGGTAGAGACTTCAAAAGGAGAGGTGACTTAATCTGATTGCTAAGGATAAGAGGACTGACATAACCTGAAAAGCTGGCAGGAATAAAGACATAAGTCATGTCATAGCAGTAGGCATTTTCTGGATCTTGTCATGCCCACTGTGTAGATTACCACTATAAGTACTCTTACATGGAATGTCCTGATCCAAAAACTACCTAGCAACCTTCTGAAAGCTTTCCCAGAAATCTAAAAAACCAAGAGTAACATACAAGTCAGCGAAGAAACAAGAGCCGTGGATTGTTTTGCTTTTAATTTTTTCAGTGTAATGACTTCTTCTTAGGAACGTACTCTTCCTAAGAAAGAGCTTTTAAATTGGGGGCTATCCTAACCACTTTGAGATATGTAATCATTTATTATCCTTGGAAACATAAAGGGTTAGCATGTCTTCTAGAAGACTTAATGCCTTAAGGTGATTTCTACCTAAGGATATTTGGTTTTTTTTGTCCAATATTTAAAATTGTTCACACATCCCCATTTATGTGTCATAAAGTGAAGATACATATATGTATTTATTATTATTTATTATTGTGAGGAATGTATCATTTGTTTGCATTGTCATCCTCCATTTTTCTTTTGAGAAACCAATTAATTAATTCTCTGATTCTGGCATTTCATTTCTTTTACTTATAATAATAATAATTTACTTATCATTTCATTTAATCTTTATTTAGTGAACTCACAATCCTGAATAAGAGAAATTTGAAGTTCAACAAATTAATTACTTTCCCCAGAGTCACTCAGTAGCCTAAATGGCAGAAGTGATTCTTGAACGCAAGTGTTCTGATTCCCAGTCCGTTTTCATTTCCACATTCTACTCACATTCTTTAACCAACTTTCATCATCTTCTAGAGACCAGACACCCAAATTGCTGTTTGCAATTGTTTCTTTGACTATACAGGGTGTGTGGGTAACATTTGTGACTGCTGTTTCCATCATTATGGAGTTAAATAGAAGACTACACACAAATCAAAACCAAAATGAAAAAAAAAAATCAAAAATATAAAAACAAACCCCACTAAATTCTTTAGGAACAAAATGTTCTGTCGTACTGGGTAAGCCCAGAATACAAAGTATCCACAACTTGCTGGATAGCTTATAGACTTCTTTCGAATACTAATCATTTGTCATTTCCATGCTGCGTACAAAGTCTGGGTAGCTGTTGGTAAGCTCGAATAAAATCACTGGTGTCTTTTGGCTTTGTTTCAGCTGGTGGATTCCTGAGTAACCCAGTCACATAAAGCCAACATCATGAAATATGCATGTTGTTGAACTATTTAGTCACATACCACAGTTTCTAACACATTCTCATTAGATTTAAATACCATCAAGGCAATTCATGCTTCAGCTTAGCCCCTCCTTCAGGTCCCATTGGATCCACCACATCCGCTACTCCCCCACCTTTCTGTTTCCTTCCTTTGGTCCTGTTTCTCTTCCCTCTCTGTGTTTAGCCTTTTCTCCATAGTCATTATTGTTTGTTCTTTGTTGCACGTACTTTCTTTGAACTTATAGATTTCATTATTTTCACACTCATCCTCTTTGCTTCCATTAAAAACAATATCAAACACAAATTAATATGACAGATGAGAAAATCAGTCTGTACTTTCCAATTTAGCTTTCCTTAAACCACTCTGTGTGGTGCTTTCAAAGCATGTGTGGAGGACAGTAAATGAATTTTGAAGCCAACTAGTGGATTCTAATCATGATTCTGACACTTTTACCAAATGGGTGGCCTTAGGAAAATTATTTTAAGCTTCTCAGCCTCAATTCCTCAGGTGTAAGGTGAAATATTAATATCACCAAATAAAGCTACAGTAGGGTCTAAATGAGATGAGGAATTCAAAGTACCTAGCTGTGTTACCTTAGGGAAGTTACTTAACCTTTCTGCGATTCCATTTATATTTAAAGTGAGGTAATAATTATATCCACCTCGTGGGGTTATGTGACATTGTTAACCATAAATTGGTTAACATATATTGCTTAGAACCATGCCTAGCACATAGTAATACATAAGCATTACTTATTATTACCTAATACCTAGCACCGTGCTTAGCTTGAAAGATCTCCTATCGGTAGTACTTTTCTACAAATGGAGTACTAACAAACCTGTTTTTAGATTACTGACTTGTCAAAATGGGATAAGGGCCCAGTGCAAAGAAAGCATAAATGGACAGATATAGAACATATTAGAAAAGCAAAATCAGTAGGACATAGTGACTGGTTTTATGAAGGGGTTAAAGGACAGGGAAGAATCAAGGATGGTTCCCTAGTTTTTATTTGGGTAATTTGATTCATGTTGATATCCTGCACTAGGAGAAGAGAAGCAAGCTTTACTCAGGAATCAGAGCTCAGGATTAGATGGCTCAAGGCTAAAGAGTCCATGGCATTTAGCAACACAGATGTTCATGTTGGAGAAAAGATTTATTGGAAAGGAAGGAAAAAAGGTGAGACTAGTGGATTGAAGAGGAGGAGCTGGCCAGTAAAGAAGCAGAAATAAGTGTAAGAAAACCCTTCAAGAATATTGACTATAAAGGGGAAGAGAACAGTAGAATGTTGTCCAGAGGATTACTTTGAAAAAAGCAGGATGTTGTATCAGTAGCTATATTGATTATTCACAATGGTAATGTTTCTTGAGCAGCTATAATTTGCCAAGCCCTAGAGATCAAAGGATAGAAACTGGTTTAGGAATAGTTTTACTCTCTCTTTGGGAAATAGGAGATATGTAGGAAAAAAAAAAAAAAAAACTAGAGCATATCCTAAGTACCAAATGTTTTGAACTGAAAACTGTGTTATTGGCATTCAGTCTCAGATTTATTGGTGTGGGCTAGAATACTTGGGTAAGATTTCAAAAAGAAGGCAAGATTTAAACTTGTTCTTGAAGCAGGGCTAGGATTTAGGTGGTCAGGAAAGGCATGGCAGGGAGGGGTAAATGAGATGAATAGAACTTCAGGCTCATGCATGGCAGTCAGTGATTAGAGGGATAGAGTGAGAAGTGTTTATTCAGCTCATTTCCTTATCTTTACTGGAAAGGTGGGTTTGTTCTAAAGCTTTTTCTGTGTCCTGCATAATATCCAGCAGTGTGGTAGATGCCAAATAAATATTAACCAAATATTTGTTGGGTAAATGCTGATTATATAGGAAACTGACAGATAAGAATTTGCCTGGAGTAAGACTAAAATGGGAAAATTAAGGTATTGAGTCTCAGAGAATTTATTCTGAGTCACAAATTTTGATCTTTATAGAAAATATGAAACATCAATTTGGCCTGAGTAACTACAGAATTCATTCTATGGAACTTAGAAAAAGTTATAGCTGAATATAATCTCCCCATAAAATTCCCCCATCATTCTCAGTTGTTCTTTTCCTTTATTCTGCCAGTATTAAAAAGATATTTTAATTAAATAAGATTTTATTGATCGCCAATAATTTCCCAGGTTCATGGGTCTTCCTCCTGTAGAGCTTATAATCTTATTGGAGACAAGCACTGTGAAAGCCCAGATAAGAAGAAATCACTGGACAGGGTGTTGAAAAATTAGGATATTTGTTTATAGGATAATTGGAAGTGAATTCAAACTTAGAGAAGACAGCATGAACAAAAGGAAGGAGAGAAGGAGAAAGGAGCTGGGGGTACTGTGGGGACAGTCACACAGCATTGACAAAGGGTTAGAACTAAAATAGCCCTAAACCGTCATGGTTGATAACTTGTGTTTCTGTGACTAATACTTCTATCCCACGGGGATAGACTATCTAGTGTCTTGAAAAAAACCTACAGCCCTCTTCTCGGCAACTGAAGAGATGCTGAATGGTTCAGTGAGTTTTTAAAAAATAGACCCGTTAGTTTCTTTTGAATTTTCAAAGTGTCCTTGATGGAAGGCATGTGGGACTAAGCACATTTTTAACCTGGCCTTTTGCACAGATACGGGCATTTAGTCTCCCTGTGCTAAGACGAGATAGAGATACCACGGTAAAAGCCATTGCTTCAGATTAGTCCAGTAGGTAAACGGTTCCTTTCCTGAGTTACCTACAAATCCCTGCCTCCAAAGGGGCTGGAAACAAATTCCCCTGAAGCCATACTTTTTTAAACACTTATTCATAGCTCAGGTTAGAAGGAGACACCCCTTTAGAGGTCAGGCTCCGCAGGAGTACAGCCTCTGTTTGTCAGAGATAGAGCCACCTCGCCTGCTCTCGTAGAGTTGCTCAAGTCCAAGACTGCTTTACTTAATTCAGGAAACCTTATTTGTTGATAAAGCCCAGCTCTCCTCTCAGCTGTTATTTTTAAGCTCAGTCCTCCTCTGCTTAACACATGTACACCTACTTCAGGGTCTTTCTTTACACAGGAAACTTGGCACACAAAATATCAATGGTGTCTGCCATGCCAAACTCCAGAGATTTTCTTCTCTTACTTATATATTTGTGTTCTTATTCTCTTCTCTCTCTGTCCTTGTTTCTTTGTCCCCATTAGTGTCCATGATTTTATTTCATCGTGAAGAGATAGAGTTAGAACACACCTTTTGTGTTTTAGTGTTTATGCTCAGAAGGCACATTCCCAAAGAATCAGTATTAGACCTGGTTTCTTAAACGTGGGTGGGGAGAGTCCTAGCACACTCTTCAGTGCAAGTTGTGGGCACCCTTAGCATCTATATGTCTGCACTTAACAGAGGCTGGAGACATGCTTAGATTCTCAAGATCAGGGGAAAGGAAGTAGATGAGGCAGGAAAAAGAACAGTTACTAGGGGCTGAATAAGGTAACCTAGGCAAAACATAAAACAAACAAACAAAAAAAAAGCTTTTCAAGTTATTCCTTTATAGAGTTCAAATTCTGCAGTTTGCACACCTGACAGTCCTCATCCTCCTAAGATTCTATCCTGTTAAAAGTAATAAGCAAAAGCTGTAGCCATCCCTAGAAGCAGAAATTATACTTGCTTGTTGATTCTAGGATACTAACTCGTAGAAACCTTACAATCAATAGCATTTGTGCATGTGGTTCGATTTATCCAGTCATTATCACTCTTCCACTTGCATTTCATGGTGTTGAGCAAATAGTAAGTGAAGAGTATGGAGTTTTTTTCACATTATTCTCAATAAATGGGTTTAACCACAATACAAATCTTATAATCCACCTCTTCAATCCCACTGGCAATGGGACAAATCCAGTAGCTTTAGAGGTAAGCCTTCAAATATACTTCTACTGACAGACTGAAGTTTGTTTTAGGAAAAGTCAAGGTTCTGCAATCCTTTGCATTTATTGGAGTGTTCTGTTTCCATGGTTTCCAAGGGTTCACTGAAATTAGGCTTTCAGTGTTTAGAAGTTAATGATATGGGGCTTTGGTAAAGTCCTCCTCTCTTACCTATGTTATGTTCAAGATCTGTATTTTACTATTCCTGGATGAGTTTGGAGGTCTATTTTACTGTTAACATGGGTTTTCCCCAGCATGCCATCTGTAAAGAACCAATGGTGGATACAAGCTATCTTGTCAGCGTGTATGAAGCCTAACTAGGGTTATTTTCTGGCAGCATAAAAAATAAAATTAAAGTTCTTAGTTTTAGTGAAGAACTAGCTTCAAAGGGATTAATAGGAAAACTTAGGCTTGGGAGTCCCTTGGCCTTTGTCAAGGAGGGGCACCTGATGAAATAAAACCCAAACAGAGTTCCAGAGATCTCACTTTTCGGAGAGAAAAAACAAAAAGAAAATCTTCTGGTTATGGTGGGAGATCTGGAACACTTTATGTTGGGCCCAAAGGTACACAGATGACAAGAATAGAGGTGGAGGCCTTATTAAACTATGAATCAAAGTACATGATATCCAGTGGTACTGTACCATTGTTATCAGGTTTGTGTGTGCAGCCCAAATTGTGAGGGACCCTCAGGTGGTCGCCAAGGGCCCCACATAACATGCATAATAAAGAGATATCAACCAGGTCTCTGAAACCAAATGTGCTATCTCATTATCTGGGGCTCACACCCAGGATCCCCAGCAGTTATCCCTCATGATGACACTGAATTTTTGAACTTTTTTTGTTCCCTAAGGATGTAAGAAGCAGAGATAGAAAAATAAATCAGAGGAAGACAGATATCAAAAGAGAGAGCATGTGAGACTACATCTGTGACTGAAAGGAGCTGATCTAGATGACTTGGAAGTGTTTCTTTTTTAGAAAAGAGTGCAAAGCTCCAAAGCGAGTAGATGTGAGCTTTACTGCATTTCAAGGATCTAGAAAGCACCTTACATTATACTTGAAACAAATTGGAAGTAACTCAGGGTATGGGGGTTACATACTCAGAGGTAAAGAGCCACATTTGGTTTGGTAGTGGCAATGGCTTAGGAAGGGTTTTCAAGGGGAACTTGATAAGTGAGAACAGTGTATAGTTGCCCATGCTGAAAGTCAAGAAGGTGGTACTCCCTCCCGGGATGTCTGTAGCAAGACGAGTCCTGGGCCATCAAGTAGTACCACCAGCAAAATGTGGCAGCAGGCAGATCCGGGACTCCTCAGCATCAGGTCTGAATGATTGCTTGTCAGGCAGATGTGTTTGTAAACTAATGACTTTCACAGTGTGATGAGATTGAAAATGAAGCCTAATTGCTTCCACTGATTTAACCCTTGGAATGCTTCCAGGCATGCCGATAGCCATGTGTCTTTAATCATGTAAGTTAATCACCTTCAGGCATTTATCAGAAAACAGTGGCTTATAGGAAATCTGGGGAGCATTGCTGTTGCATTATTAGGTTTACACTTCTGAGGCTGTCATCTCTTCAAATAAGGACACTGAGAGGTTGGCCATGGTGCCCTTAAACTAGTGTTTGTTAGTAGCAACTGACACAGGCAATTACATGGCTCTATAATTCAGGAAAAAAGTGAATTAATATTTATGTGGGGTTTTTTTAAGTGACTTAAAAAAAAGTGCTTAATGGTAGGAGAGTAGCAACTCACCTTGATCCTTCTAAGGCCATCATGAACTTCAGTCTGGCTCTGGAAGAAAGTCAGAATTGGAAAATGGTCTAATAATCAGGCCAGTCTGATTAATAGTGACAATTAGTATTGGACTATAGTGCATAACCAACTGATTATGAATCATTTGAGCACTTTAGGTAAATTTTCAATATAGGCAATTAAAATGAAAAGACTCATGATGCTTACATAATGACTTCATTAAATTAACTCAGTTCTGAGGTTGGAGTAAAAAAAAAAAGTCACAAAGAACCAGCAGAATTTAACTTCCATTCACTTTTGTTTTAAAAAATGGAGAAAATACTTAAAAGATATAAATACACCCACCACATTGAAACAGCTTATGCTTTTCTGAAAGTGAACTGTGTTCCTATGGAAGAAAGAACTGAAGGTCAGAGCTTGGATTGTATTCACATTGGATGAAGTAAATCTTGCCCTCTGTTATATTTTGTATTCTACTAAGTGCATGCATTGCTAAGGTTAAAAGAACTTTATTGTGGAGTCATCTGTAAGGGACAGACATTTCAAAGAGATAAATACTCAGTTCTGTTACATAAACAATTGACCCAAATCATTTGCTTCATGATAAAAGACAAAGCTGGAGCCAACTCCCAATTCTGCAGCATTAGTGCAGTCAGGGGAACAAAGATTCCTTTAGGTGAAATGCAGTCATTCAATCAAAGCAACAATAGTTTTATAGAATTAGACAATGGGAATGGAAGGAGAAGAGACTCTCTAGGGCTAAGAATGAGTTGAAGTATTCCATAGTGAAGTCAGTTTCTACTGTGGGTTTTGATTCAGAAAGTCATATTGCTTCCAAGACTCATCGCTTAATACCTAACAAGTACATGGCTGTATAGTTTACAAAGGGCATTGTTTGTAAGTTGTACAAACACTCTGTAAGCTAGGTCTTTCGTGTATTAAATAATAACCAATACCTATTTAGCAGTTTAGAATTTACAAAACTCTATGTATTACCTCTTAATGTTCTTCATTCTTCTCAAAATTTTTAAAGATAAGAAAATACTATATGTCCAAATTCATAGGACTTGTAACAAAAAAACAACAAAGAACAAAAAAACAGGCATTCTGACTTCAAGTCCCTTTCCCACATACTACCTTCTGTTCATCCTATTGCTTAAGACCTTCCCTTCTACTTCAGTGATCTTCTCCAGAATTAATTCTCATATCCACCATATTCTTTGCTAGGTCTCTGACAGTAAAAGCTGCTTTACATTCTAGCTTATGTGTGATAATATTTCTCCCTTTCAGTTGACATGTCATCCCCAATCAGATTGTCATCTTTTTAAAAGCAGGTGCTGCGGTTTCTACCACAGAACAAAGCCTTCACAGCAGGAAGGGTAAACCTATGCACATATCCACATTGGTGAACACCATTCCAGCATACCATTTCTCCTGTATTGCATGATCACCAAAGACAGCAATAAAGCCCTATGAGCTACTGACACTGCAAGGTTGACTTGGCATGCTCAATAGCTAAGCTACTTGCTTCTGAGCCTGAGCTTCATTTGCCACAACAAAATTATTGTTTTGCAAACAACGTGGACTTTTGGAATCACATCATATTAATAAAAGAAAGGATAAGAACCACATGATCCCCACAATAGTGCACAAAAAGCATTTGACAAATTACATCCTTTCTTGATTAAAAAAAAAAAAAAAACCTCAAGGAAGTGGAAATAGAATGAACATACCTCAGTCATAAAGGCCATATACGGAAGACCCATCACTAATATCATCCTCAATGAGGAAAAACGGAGAGCTTTCTCCTTAAAGTCAGGAACATGACAGGGATATCCACTCTCACCACTGCTGCTTGACATAGTGTTAGAAGTCTTTTTTTTTTTTTAACGTTTATTTATTTTTAAGACAGAGAGAGGCAGAGCATGAACGGGGGAGGGTCAGAGAGAGGGAGACACAGAATCTGAAACAGGCTCCAGGCTCCAAGCTGTCAGCACAGAGCCCGACGCGGGGCTCGAACTCACGGACCGCGAGATCATGACCTGAGCCGAAGTTGGCCGCTTAACCGACTGAGCCACCCAGGCGCCCCAATGTGTTAGAAGTCTCAACCTCAGAAATCAGGCTTCAAAAAGAAATAAAAGGCATTCAAATTGGCAGATGACATGATACTCTAGGTGGAAAACACAAAATACTCCACCAAAAAATGCCTAGAACTGATAGATGAATTCAGCAAAGTCACAGGCTATAAAATCAATGTATCTGTGGCATTTCTATACACCAATAATGAAACAGCAGAAAGAGAAATCAAGGAATTAATCGCACTTACAACTGCACCAAAAACCATAAAATACCTAGGAACAAACCTAACCAAAGAGATAAAAGATCTATACACTGAAAACTATAGTAAACTTATGAAAGAAATTGAAGAAGACACAAAGAAATGGGAAAAGATTCCATGCTCATGAACTGAAAAAACAAATATTGTTAAAATGTCAATGCTAGCCAAAGCAATCTACATATTCAATGTAATCCCTATCAAAATAACACCAGCATTCTTCACAGAGCTAGAACAAACAATTCTAAAATTTGTATGGACCCAGAAAAGACCCCAAATAGCCAAAGCAATCTTGAAAAAGAAAACCAAAGCTGGAGGTATCATAGTTCCAGACTTCAAGCCATAATAAAAGCTATAATCATCAAGACAGTATTGGCACAAAAACAGACACATAGATCAATGGAACAGAATAGAGAACCCAAAAATGGGCCCACAAATGTTTGGCCAACTAATCTTTTTTTTTTTTTAATTTTTTAATGTTTATTTATTTTTGAGAGAGACAGAGACAGGATGCAAGTGGGTTGGGGCAGAGAGAGAGGGAGGCACAGAATCTGAAGCAGGCTCCAGGCTCTGAGCTGTCAGTAGAGAGCCTGATGTGAGGCTCGAACTCACAAGCTGTGAGATCATGACCAGAGCTGAAGTCAGATGTTCAATCAACTGAGCCACCTAGGTGCCCCAACTAATCTTTGACAAAGCTGGAAAGAGTATCCAATGGAAAAAAGATGATCTCTGTAGCAAATGGTGTTGGGAAAACTGGACAGAGACATGCAGAAGAATGAACCTGGACCACTTTCTTACACCATATACAAAAATAAACTCAAAATGGAAGAAAGACCTAAATGTGAGACAGGAAACCATCAAAATCCTAGAGGGGAAAACAGACTACAATCTCTTTGACCTCAGCTGCAGCAACTTCTTAAAAGACATGTCTCTGAGGCAAAGGAAACAAAAACAAACATGAACTATTGGGACCTCATCAAAATAAAAAGCTTCTGCACAGCAAAGGAAACAATCAGCAAAACTAAAAGGCAACCGACAGAATGGGAGAAGATATTTGCAAATGACATATCAGATAAAGGGTTAGTGCCCAAAATCTATAAAGAACTTTCAAACTCAACACCCAAAAAACAAATAATCCAGTGAAGAAATAGGCAGATGACACAAATAGACACTTTTCCAAAGAAGACATCCAGATGACTAACAGACACATGAAAAGACGCTCAACTTCACTCATTATCAGGGAAATACAAATCAAAACCACAATGAGATACCATCTCACACCTGTCAGAATAACAGGAACAGAATAACAACTCAGGAAACAATGGATGTGGTGAGGATGCAGAGAAAGGGAAACCTTTTTGCACTACTGGTAGAAATGCAAACTGGTACAGCCACTCTGGAAAACAGTATGGAGGTTCCTCAGAAAATTAAAAATAGAGCTATCCTATGACCCAGCAACTGTACTACTAGGTATTTGTCCAAAGGATACAAAAATGCTGATTTGAAGGGGGCACTTGCATTGCAATTTTATAACAGCACTATGGACAATGGCCAATGTATGCAAAGGGCCCAAATGTTCGTTGACTGATGAATGGATAAAGAAGATGTGGTATATATACATATATATGCAATGGAATATTACTCAGCAATCAAGAAGAATGGAATCTTGCCATTTGCAACAACTTGGATGGAACTAGAATGTATTATGCTAAGCAAAATAATTCAATCAGATGAAGATAAATATATGATTTCACTCATATGTGGAATTTAAGAAACAGAACAGATGAATATAGGGGAAGGGAAGGAAAAATAAACAGAGACAGAGAGGCAAACCATAAGAGACTCTTAAATACAGAGAACAAACTAAGGGTTGTTGGAGGGGTGTTGGGTAGGGGAATGGGCTAAATGGATGATGGGCATTAAGGAGGGCACTTGTTGGGATGAGCACTCGGTGTTATATAAAAGTGATGATCCACTAAATTCTACTCCTGAAATCATTATTGCACTGTACGTTAACTAACTTGGATTTAAGTAAAATTTAAAAATTAAAAAAAAATCTCATTACTCCAATGAGATTCTCATTGATTACATGTCACTCAGAGTGTTTTGGACTGAGTCTGTGGCTGGTTTTCAGAAGAGAGGGGCTGGCATTAATTGCTTGCAGAATTGAACAGTTCTGGTTCTGGTGACTACTTGTTTCTTTGGCCACACAGACCAATGAATCTTTTCAGTGTGTTTGAACTCTAATTGAATCCCAATGTTCACTGATGTAGTTAATTTTCATTGAAAATAGTTTCATTTGTGGGGAAAAATGTTAAATCAGAAATGCAAAAAATTACTGTAAGAATTAAGGATTGTTGATCTTTACCTCTTGAACTTCCTTGTGTGGTTTTACCAAACCTACTGCCTTCTGGAGAGCATTCCTCAGCATCATGTGACCCTTAAAGATGTTTCCAGAGAGTTTACATGGCAAGTGTGCATGTATATGTATGTGTGTGCACTGCTTATGTGTACATATGTGTATATTACAGCATCTGTTCATCATTGTCCTCCTTCCTTTCAGTGTAACCCATCTCTTCTCATCTCCTCCCCCTTCTTTTCTCATCTCCTTATGCCTCTCTCCCAGATGGTAGGACTTGGGCTAAAGTGCTAGTTCAATCAGTTACTGACAGGTTTGCATATCTACCAAATTCACATCAGAAGGGTCTGACTCAAAGGGATGTTTCCACCCAATGTTATGTACATGAAGATGCTCCATAAAGCCTTATCTGTAACAGAAGACTGTCTCTCCCCAGAATTTTATACAAAAGCAAGCAGATAAAAATGAACCTCCCAGGTGGTGTCCTGGTGGAGAAAAAGCCTTAGAATTCCCATCACCTTGTTTTCTTTCACTTTTCTGATCCTGATGACATTCTCTGTGTACCTAGCTTAATTCCCAGGTCAGATTGCAAGTTTCCTGTTCACAGGGATTGTGTTTCATTCACCTACATATGCCACATTAACCACACACTGGAAGGGAAGAAGGTTAGTATTTGTCTACTGGTTCTTGGTGGATCAAAGGTGTATTAGATTTATTTCCATGTAGCTTGTTGACTTCATTCTTTTTACCTTACAGTCATACATTGAACACAGGAATTTTTAGCACTAGCTGGAATTTTGATCACTTTCTTCACTCAAACTTTCTGGACTTTTGCCCTAGACATCAAGCTGGAAGAGTTTTGGCTCCTCAGGGCCTATCTGGATGATGTGGGAGTCAACTTCTCCTAAAAAAGGCACACTTTGGAGACTGAGGTTTGAATGCTTCCTCCACCTCTTACTAGCTATGATACTGGCCATCTTAGGTGACCACTCTGATCCTCAGTTATCCATCTGTAGGGTAGATATGCTAATATCAACCACACAGTGGCTCCATGAGGGATGGAAAAATCTCAAAAACACCAGTGCTTGCCCACAGGAGGCTCTCATGCAATATTTACTCACTTTTTTCTTTACTGCCACCCTCTCTGTTACCTCCCCTCAATTTTTATTGTTCTTCTTCCTCTCAAAACCTGCCATTCATGACAAATCTCAGGTAAACTCTTCAAATTAACACTAATAATAATGCATCACTTCTATTGTCCTAACTGGCTTCTTCTACAAACTCATCCTCTTCCCTAGATATCCTCAACCCCAATGCCAGTGACTCTCTGACACAGCACAAAGCCTACTTCAAAGCCTTGCTGCTGTCACTGATAAAATAGATTCTCTCAGCTTCACCGCCTGCCTGTCTCTCTCCATTTATTTCACTCCAGATAGGAAGTATGACTCAGCACCAACTAATAAAATGAATGGATGAATTTTAGGGGTATTTTAAAAAGCTAGTTTCCATTATTACTGAGTGGTTAGAGAAGGAGTGGACAAGTCCAGAAGACTATCTTGAAGTAAGTAGAAAATTCCCTTTTATTCCAGCACTTCCCAAAGTTCTGCAATATTATTTGCATAGATTCCCTTTTGGAATTTGGCCCCATTTGCTGCTATGAACTCAAATTGTCCAGTGTCCTAAATTGCCACTGCATCCTTTGTTTTGTTTAATTTGCTATTGCTTGTTAAGAACACAAGAGTTCAGGGGTGCCTGGGTGGCTCAGTCAGTTGGGCGTCCAACTTCTACTCAGGTCACAATCTCACAGTTTGTAAGTTCGAGCCCCGCATCAGGCTCTGTGCTGACAGCTCAGAACTTGGAGCCTGCTTCAGATTCTGTGTCTCCCTCCCTCTCTCTGCCCCTCCCTTGCTCGAACTCTGTCTCTCCCTCTCTCTCTGTCTCTCAAAAATAAATTAACACTAAAAAAATTTTTTTAAAAACAAAAAGAACACAAGAGTTCATGTTGCATGTTATTTCAATTTGATAAAAATAGTAGTTATTTGTCTGGTGAGTCCAGTCTTGCCAAGCACAACATTGACTTTAGTCAAGTTTCTCAGCCTCCCAAGTCAGCCACTATCCTTTTCATAAAAATTCATAGAATTTTTAGTAAGACAACCCTTTCTAATTGGATATTTTATTGCTTGGTACTTAAGAACTCTAAACTAGAAAACTCATAGTGTGATGAAGGATGATCCTTGGTTTTCTGTTCTTTTTTGACCTCTCTATCTAAGCTATCCCAAGATCTAGACACTTTATTTTAGATGTTTTGATGGATTTACCCTATCTTATTTGTTTTCCACTCTTTTTACTTTTGTCCTTAATACCCAGGGCCTAAAATTATTCTTGAAGTCTAATCTCTCTGCTTTCAGAGCATTGCACCCTATGCATAAAAATGTGCTATTTCCTTGTATCAAGCCTAGAATTCCCTTCCCAGCTTTCATATTTCCTTGTAATAATCCAATACTACTTCCACCTGATTTTCCTCCATTATTCTCCAGCATGCACTGTCTAATTTAGTAAGTATATTCTTCTTATAATTCCTGATACCAACTACAGGCATCCCCAACTTTTGGCCTTTACTAAGATTATCCCCCAACTTGGATTTTTTTTCTCCCTTCATCTGCCTCATTTCCTCCTCACTACAACATAAGCTCACAAACGCTTTGCCTATATCCACTATATCCCAGTATATAGGAAAGTTCCTGGTATATAATCCACGTTTAGCCAATTTATATTTATAGACTTACTGACTGTCTCTCAAGGCCCACTTCAAAGATAATTTCCTTTTTTAACCTACACTATTTTTTCTGAATTTTTACATAACCCACATTCATCTTTACTTTTTATCAGCTGATTATAAGTTATTTGAAGATGAAATCTATAACTTGCCTCATTTTGCATCTCTCAGAGTGTCTTGATAATGTGAGGAAAGTAAATATCGTCCTTGGGGGGAAAGGTCCATAACACAACACATAGATGATTCATAAAATCATTTTTCACCTACTGTTTGCCAGTCCCTGTTCTAAGATCTGGGATGGTGGCCTACATGAACTGGATTCTGCGTCTTCACTGTTACTACTTACCTGTGTAATCTCTGTTGATACACTTAAGTTCTCTGAACTTGAGACTTCTGCAGGAACTAAGAGGGTTATACTAAGTTAGTTCTAATGTCTCGTCCAATTGTAGGATTCTGTGAATTCTAAATATTTATCAGCAGACAGATGAGCGGTATTCAAACAGTACTCATGACTGTCTATTTTCAGTTACTTTTAGTTAATTTATTTGCTAACAAATGTTTATTGAATACTCCTGTGCAATGTATGTGCTAAAAATGCTGGAGGTACAGCAAAGAGCATAATCCCTGCATGATTCCTGACATACCCTGCTTCTCATACTGTGATGCACTGGGTGGCCCAGTGACTAAATTCATTGAAATTTCTTTGATAAAAGAGTAAAATTTTGCTAAACTCTCCACCCCAACTCCAGCTAGGTGGTATAATCAGTCTTAATAACATAAAATACTTACTTTGGAAGAAATTTAAGCAAACAAATGAATAAATATTCCAAACAAATGTAACTTATCTGGTGGCTTCTCAAGATCCATGGTTTTAAGCTATTACCTTGGTGACTACTATTGTGGAAAAAGTGAATGTTTAATTGGTGGTTCAGGGAGCCTTTCCCTCTGTTTAACTTGAACAGCTCCATTTAAAAATCTATATTATATGTTGAGATTATGCTCCTCAAAATGTTTTTTAATAACCACTGTTCTAGATAACTAATCAAAATTAAAATAAAATAATAGACAAGATGCTATACATATAGGTGTATTGTGTTTAGGGAATCCATGCTCAATATGTGTTTTAATGATATCTCTAAAATGTAACACCCCATATCCTTTGATAGACCAAGATATTGTGGTATTGAAACTCCCATAAATCCCTCAGAGAATCTGGTGGTGCAACATCAGATGCATTTTCTTGTCATACTTGAACTTCCAGAGAGTTCCTGATGCTATCAAGTTCTTATGACAGTTGTCTCATCATATGTTGCAACTGATAAATTTGAAGTTAAAGAGAGCATCCTGGGGGTTTTGTTTTGACATCCTTGATTACTTCTACACTGGGTTTTTCCAAGCAAATTGGCTTTAAACATATTCTAGATTTTAACTAGTTGAAAGAGGATTAAGTCTATATTACTGAAATAAAATTCATTAATGATACTAGGGAAATTCAAAAGTAACTTTCTTATAACGCCGCAGTCAGCCCCAGAAAGTATTTATGTAAAGAATTCAATATCTTATTTGGGTCTTATTCAGGACTAGAAAATAATAGTGTTTTCTGTATATTGATCACAAAGCAAAACAATTAAGGATAGAGCAAATACAATAAATATAGTATAACCTATAGACACTAAAAGAAATCCAGTGGATGATCTCCTAATACTGAAATGCCTCATTTACAAGGCAAATGTGAAATAAGCATTCAGTAAGAAGCACTCCGTGACAATCTTGGATCATGATGTGTTTGTCCATCCATAAGATATCCCACAGCTCATTTTACCAATATGTGGGAGGAAGAATGACCTCTTTGGGGGCTGTCTCAGCCTTGATTTACTTTTTGAAAAGGCAGGACATTCTTAATCTCGCTTGAATTCTGGGTTGGAAAGACTTTGGTAATCTTTATAACTTTTTCTCCCTACAACCTTAAAAAGGGGTTTAGCTAGTATCAGGCTTAAAAACACTCCTTCTTCCTGGAGGTGTAGCTAGAACATGTTGGTCAAGACTTATTCCACAAAGGGTCCTTTTATTATGTTAATGTCAGGCTCTGACTTGAACTGCCCTTACGCTTAGGGTTCCAGCAAGCTAGTTCCCTTGCTCTGGCTCTCATATGCTCATGGATGCCTTTGACCCTGCCTGTTAACAATTGTATTAGCAAATGAACCACAGAGAGCTGAAATACTGATCTTCAGCGAATGGGTCTTTTTGACAAGTTTAGAGGGCTTATCCAAAGTGAGACACTGAGTATACTTTCCAAGTTAGATATAAAATGATTTTGTAAATATTCCTTTTGAATTAGCAAAATTAAAAAAAAAAATAAGAGTCACTAACCTAAGATCTCTGCCAGTCTTTTGCAGCTTGTTCAGCCTCTGGGTAAACAAATGATGACTATCAACCTCTTCCTTAAGACACCAGATTCAGAAATAATGAAGTTTACTCAAAGTCAGTGTTTTGTTTTTTGTTTCACTGTTTTTGTTTTGTTTTGTTTTTTACAGTCACAATATTCTTCTCTGTGAGGACGGGCATGCAGTGGTGGCAGATTTTGGAGGTGAGAGATTTCCATGAAAAATCCCCAAATGACATCAGTTTCTTTCTTCATTCTTAGTTGGTGTCTCATATTGAGAAAAAGCAGTGAAAAAGCAGTTCACACTGACAGCTATACTTTTCTAAATCATTTAAATTTCAGTGACCCTGAATTTTAAAAGTATATCATTTATTTTCAGTTTTTTCGCTTTGATATACCCAGCTACAAGAAAGGAAGTAAGCCTTTAAATAAGAGGTTTCTAGGGGGTTCAAAATTTTAGTTGTGATTTTGACCTTGTTTTTAAAGATGTTTTCTTTAACACGAATTCATTTTTTCTTTCCATCAGAATCAAGATTTCTACAGTCTCTGGATGAAGACAACATGACAAAACAACCTGGGGTTTGCTGCTGCTTATGTTCCTTATAATTATGAAACAATTAAAATGTGTAAACTCAGCATGACAGGAAGTGAGATGAGAGCAGCTTTAACTGGAAGCATTGTCATTGTCCCAGGGGCAGGATAAAGTTTTATGTTTTTATTTTCAGGAAGCCCTCAAAAGAACTCTTTCAAGGCTGTACCAGAAAAATAGATTAGATATATGTCTGGAAAATGAGATGGATAAAATAATACAGAATTTATTTCAGATGTAACTGAAAAAAGTACCAAGCAGGCATGGTTAATTGGCTTTCATTTTTAGATCTTCTTATTAAGTAGTGGAGAGAGTTAACATTTAATCAGTAACTAACTATAGAATTTGTAGTTAACCAGAATCTAGTAACAACTTTTTTTCTGCTTCAGCATTATAAGGTAATATGGCATATAACCAAGTATTAATGTTTAACTAAAATATAAGTTTTAACATCTGGAGCAAACATAATTGTATTCAAAAATGTCTGCTATTAAAATCATTACCTGCTCTCTTCTTTACTCTCCTCCCCTCCCCCAAAAAAGTAACTTCTCTTCCTAGACCACGTGTGTTATTTAACTACCTAAGTTTAGGGTAATTTCCCATTCCTTCCTTTTTCTGCTTCCACAGATGCATTACTCAGTCATGTTTTCTGTTTGTTTGCATGCTTGTTTTAAGTTCATCCCAAACTCTCATTTTCCACTTCAGTTCATGTCTTCATCATCCCTTTTCTGGACTAGAAGTAGGATTCTAACTCCAGTACTGTCTTCCAGTTCCTTCTTTGCAACATCAGCCAAGAGTTAGGTTCTGACAATTCATCTCCTCCTATAACCATCACAGATACCCAGTACCCACAGGCCAAAATCCAAATTCATTACCTGGAAGCCTCCTGCCCTCCCAAATCTGGCCCAGGGCCCCTCTGTGACCTCTTCTCCCACAGTAAGTTCTCTCAAGTCCCCCACACCCTAATACACAAGCCTCCTGCTCATTCCCCAAAAGGGCCATTCACATTCATATCCCTGTGTCTCTGCTAGTGTGGCTTTCTCTGCCTGGATAGTCCTTCACTCCACCTCACCTAGAAAGGTCTTGCAAGGCCTAGGAAATTTTATCCATTGTAAGTGCCTTCCCTTCCATAACATCCCTCCCCCCGCCTACACACACACACACCTGCTGCCTCCTCCCTGTGCATTTTTCTGTCTGTACTTTTGTAGCATTTTGTACTGCTAATTCGTACCCTTACTCATTCAGTCAATAAACATTTATTGAGGGCCTACCATGTGTCAGACATTGTGCAAGGGACCAGGAATGCAAAATGTGAAGAAAATCTTGATGTCAAGAGCTCATTTTCTATGGGGAAAACACAGTAATAAGCAGATAGATTTAAAGCAGTATGGAAGTCCTGTGATAAGTAAGGTGTGACAGAGCATCTTGGGTTGAATGGGAGTAAATTAGGTGCAGGGAGAACAGAAAAGAGTGCCAGGTAGAATGAACAACAGCATGAGCAAAGATGTAGGGAAGGATGAGAAATATCAGACTTCCTGGGGGAACTTCAAAGAGCTTGTCATTGTTGGCATGCTCTGGGTGAGGAAGAGAAAGTGAAAGACGAGTTAGAGAGGAAGGCAGGAAATACATCATGGACCATGTTGTAAGTGAGATTAGGCATGTCTGGTTTCCCCAGTTAGATTTCATTCATTCATCCAACAAATATTTATGGACTACTTACTAAATGCCAGACATCCTTCTAGGAACTGGGAATATTGCAGTGAACAAATTAATTTTCTTATTCCCATGGATCTAATATTCTACTAGAAGGAGATAGACACTGAACAAATCAACAAAATATGTATCAGGTTGTGATAAGTGTTACAGAGTAAAAACAAAGCAAGTATGTGAATGGAGAATGGGGGTATCACTTAGATAGGGTAAGAGGGAAAGATAACATTTGATGAGAGGCCTGACCAAAAGTCATCCATGTAAGGGGAAGAGCAATGTAGGCAGAGGGAACAGTCAGTGCAAAGGCACTGACACAGGAAAATTCTTTGTGTGTTCAAAGGCAGAATGACTAGAGTGGAGTGAGCAAGAGGAGAATGGCAAGATATGAGGTAAGAGAGGAAGAATGAGTCCTCTTTTGATAGGACACACAGTACCTGAGACACAGAGATAGCTAGATCAGTGATTCTCAACCCTGGCACCACATTGGAATCACTTCAGAAACTTTTTAAAAAGTATTTTGCCTGAACCCGTCCCCCAGAAATTCTGATTTCATTGGCCTGGGGTTGATCTTGGGTACCTGTATCTTTTCAAATTTCCCCCAGGTGATTCTCAAATACATCCAGACTCTGGCTAAATAAACTTTTGTTGAATGAAATTGAATTGAATTTCACCAACAGCAAGTAATTTTTTTTTAATCCTAGCAGCACAGTCTTTAAGCACAGCACTACTGTAGATTTATTTTGAAGGCTATTTTGTTTCTTACTAGTTATGTGGCCTCATGTAAGTTGGCTAATTACTCTATTACTCCCCTGTGGGAAAATGGGCATACTGTATGCCTACTTCCACTTATGCAATGTTGTGACACAAGGCATAATCTGCTACATAAGTGGAGGCTATTTGGAAGGTGAAAGCCCATGTGGAAGAATTGCATATACGCATCATAATCGGAATACATATATTCTTAGAATGCTATAATTATGCATGATTTCAAAATAAGGTAGACACTTGAAAAGAATTATCAGCAGCCAGCTCTACATAGAATTTCAGTAAGAGCAATAAAAGAATGCTGGTTTCTTCCAGTGGAAATACAAAGAAACAAGGTGTTTGGCGAAGTTCACTGATAAGGTTATGGAGCCATGGGATTTTAGAGCTGGAAGGGTTTGCCTCTTCTGTTCTGCCCTTAAGGAATCCGAGGTCCAGGAGCATACAAGACTTGCCCAGGGCTGCTCAAATAGTGAATGGTAGAGCTGGAGCTGGAATTTTCTTCTCCTAACTCAAAACCTAGTGCTCTTTCCCCTAAACTACAAATCAACCAAATGTATGCCATTTGCATCTCAGAATGCAAACTTATATTTCAAGCCAAAAAATACATAACTGCAAGTGAAAAGAATGTAAATAATGCCATCAAAACATGAATATAAAACTTCATACAGAGAAAACTATAACATTTTATAGGTTTTCTTCCTGGAATACTGCACAAACCATATTCAGAAATAACACAACTGGGCAAACACAGGAGATATGACAGACCTGATCCTGCCAGTGAGCTATCTGCTTCATAAGAATGTCCTGGGCACTCCTCTAAGGCTCTATCTCTCCTCAGTCATGAGAGCATTATTTATGGGTCTAATTTAGTGGCTTCCTAAACTACAACCTGAAGATCTAAAGGAGGAAAGGTGTGATTCACCCACAGGGAGGCATAGAGCTCTTGGATGAATCGTGGTTGGCTATTCATAAGTTTATAAGGCTTCTAGGGGAAAGATGCTCAGAAGTAAACAAAAAATGCTGCTGCTGTGATCATTTTACAAGATGCAGGGTTACTTGATGATTAATATTGTTGCAATATTTTTGGAATGATTATGAATTTCATGATCTTCCAATGATTAATAAAAATGCCTTTGTAAAACTGAACAATGATAGTAAACATGTTATTAATGTATAAACACATCAGCTTATTGCATGGTACAGGGTAATCAGTGTTATTTTATCTTTATATCTTCTGAGAACAATGGGAGAACACTTACCAAATCCTCAGAGAGAGGAGCACTGTTTCTACAATGGGATGACTAAACACTTGGCAAATGACTTGTGGATGTTTCTGAACACACAGAACCTCCGCTGGATGGCCCCTGAGGTGTTCACGCAGTGCACACGCTATACCATCAAAGCTGATGTCTTCAGCTATGCTCTGTGTCTCTGGGAACTTCTCACTGGTGAAATCCCATTTGCTCATCTCAAGCCAGGTAAGACATCCTGAAAGGTTTCCAGAGTTCTATGCCTTGTCACGACTTCAAGAAATATTTTTTTCCCCAAAATGATTAATCTTGGTGGGTCCACAAGATAAGAATTAAGTAAACAACTTAAAATTGTTTCAAGGTATGTGCCCAATCCAGAAAACTTACTGACCTAACTGTGTGACTTTAGGCACAGGCACACACAAGTGTAGGTATATTTTATTAAAGTTTAGGGCTTTGATTTATCTGTTGTTAATAAAACAAGCAAATGACTATGGTCACATGGCAGGTGGGTGCAAATAATGTGGACAATGTAATACTTATTTTTTGAGATTAGATTCTAGAAACTCCTTTTTAGTGTGTATACAGGGGTGAGCTGAAAGTAGCAACACATAAAAATAACCTACCAGGACCGTTTTCTGCTTGTCTCATGTTATATAAAAGAGAATTGCTTTTCATAATAATTTTGTATTACATAAATAGATGCGCTCCAAAAATGGGGCTTTGTGAGAGAGCCTAATTTTTGGTGATAATATACATTACACTCTATGTACATGTAGACAGTAGAGGCAGGAAATCTAATCACATGAAAAATATACACATATTTGAGCCTTAAGGTAAATTTTATTTGCATCTGTCTCTTCATTTTATTTGAGTTTCAGCTTTTATGTTTTGTCAATCTATTTACTTACTTGTATTCACCGTTAGACTGGGAACTCCTTAAGGGCTTTGCATCCCCAGAACCTAGTATGCTTAAAAAGTAGTTTTCAAATTAAATCACAATAAATTTTAAGTGAATTACTTTGCAAGCTCCTGGTGGCCACCGTATCACGATATATCAAAGTCAAAAGGGATGTTAGGGAAAGACAAATCCCATAAATGTGGATACTCACAAATTAAAAGTCTTAACCAAGATTCCAATAATTGTTAGTACTCATTTGCAGAGCAAAGCTACATCTCACACTCTCTTTTCAAGATATTTCCCCATAATATCATATGGTCTTCAATTATCCTCTGCATAGTTTCTAACTAATTGTCCTAATATTTTCCTATATACTTTTCATAGAAAATTATGAGAGTTAGTTGTTATTATAGTGTGAATGTAAAGACTCTATTTTGAACTGAAACAACATTGCCATTTTAGGTTAATAATTCCACTAGTTTCAACAAATACATAACCATGATCATCACCATATAGAGTATTTCCATCACTGTAAAAAGTTCCTTAGTGCCTCTTTTGAGTTAATTCACTGTTCCCACATCCAGCCCCTAGCAATCACTTATCTGATTTAGGTCTTTATAGTTTTGCCTTTTCCAGAATGTGCTATAAATGGAATCATGTTGTTGACTTTCAGTCATTTATTCCTTTTTGTTCCTGAGTAATACTCCATTGTGTGGATGTATCTCAATTTAATAATGCATTCATACATGGATGATTATTTGAATTATTCTCACTTTGGGGCTGCTGTGCATAAGATACTAAAACCACCCAGGTATTTGTGTGGATGGTTTTACTACTCTTGAATAAATATATAAGAAATGATTACAGTACTAGATCTTATGATAAGAGGTTTTCTAAGGTATCTGTACCATGATGGATTTCTACCAGCAATGTATTATAATTTCAGTTGCTATACATCCTTGCCAGGATATTTTTGTTGTCTGTTTAAAATAAGACATTGGCCATTTGAGTAGGTATATAATGGTGTATCATTGTAGTAGTATTTTCTATTTTTCTAATAGCTAATGATATGGAAAATCTCACATGTTTGTGTTCCTCTTTCTTTGGTGAAGTGTTTGTTCAGGTTGCCTTATTATTTACTTGTAAGAGTTCATAGATACTAGGTAGAAGTCTTTCATCTGCTATGCGTTTTGAAAGTATTTTTCTTTAGTCTGTGGCTTGCCTTTTCATATTCTTAGCAATGTGTTGAAATAAGTTTTTAATTTCAATGAAGTCTACCTTATCAAACTTTTAAATCACATGTTTTTATATTCTTTCTAAAATATGGTTGCATCACTAAAGCCACAAAGATTTCCTCCCATGTTTTCTTATAGAACTCTTATAGGTTTAGGTTTTATATTTATAGAATCTACTTATTTTCTTTTTTTTAATGGTTACAGGTATGAGCTTTTGTTATTCTTTTGTTAGTTTGTGTTTTTTTAGTTTATAGTTTTAGTTTATAGTTTAGTTTATGGTTTTTAATATGCATGCTTAAGTTTTTCAGCATGATTTTTTGAAAAAACTTTCCTTTCTCGATTAAACTAGTTTGGTACTATTGTCAAAAATCAATTGACCATATATGTGTATTTATTTTTGGGCTCTGTTTAACTGATATATGTCTACCCTTACACCAATACCATACTATATTCAGAGTTTATAGTTAAGTCTTGAATTCAGGTTATATAAATCTTCCAACTATGTCCTTCTTTAATAAAATTGCTTTGGCTCTTCTAGGCTTTTGGTTTTCCATATAAATTTTAGAATCGGTTTATTTATTTCTACCAAAAAAAAAAAAAAAGCCCACTGGAATTTTGGGTAGATTACATTTAGTTTATAGATCAATTTGGAAAGAATTTACAACTTAAGAATATCAAATCTTCCAGTCAATCCACATGGTATAGCTCTCCTTCAGTTAGGTCTTCTTTTATTTCTGTTATCAGCCTATTTGTAGTTTTTAGCATACAAACCTGGCACATTTTTTTAGACTTATCTCTGATACTATTATAAATGTTATTTTTTTTTAATTTCAATATCCAACGGTTCTTTGCTAGAAGAGAGACTTAATTAATTTTTAAATAACAACCCCATACTCTGCAAATTTGCTAAATTTACTTATCAATTCAAGTAGCTTTTTTTCTACATTCTTTGGGATTTTCCACATAAATTTTTTTGGTCATCTGTAAATAAAGGAAACTTTCTTTTTATTCAGTATGTCTGTTTACACCTTTTTCTTGCCTTCTTGCACAAGTGAATGTGTGATGAACAACAATGAACAAAAAGTGGAAGTGATGAAATATATACCTCAAATCTATCTACTTAATTCCACCCACCACCATACTAGTCAGAGCTGCCATCTTTTTCACTATAACTACCTCAATAGCCATTTGACTTCTTTCCTTTATTCTACCCCCTTCCTCTCCACTCCTTAGATATCCACTGAAATGGTATTTTAAAAACATAAAATTGATTATGTCACTATTCCTTAAAATCATTCTATGTCTTCCTGTGTTCTTAGGATTAAAGCTCAAAACTATTATTATGCCCTGCACAATTCTACATGATTCTATAGCTCTGACTGGCTCATATTAGTTCACGTCCTATGTTCCAGCCACTGTGTTGCTTCCTTCACTGTGTCCCATTTCTCCTGGCCTGTAAGCCCTTTCACAAACTCTGTTTCCTCAGTAAATGCAGTTAATGATGACTCCACGAAGATTACTGTGAGGATCACATGAAATGGTATTTGTGACTGAACTCTGTAAACTGAAAACTCTCTGCAGCTGTAAGATTAAAGATGAGGGCAAAGTGTAACACAAGGTTGAGACTTCCTATGATTCTGTACCTGCATGGCACTCAGTCTCCTGAATGCTCATAGGAAACCTGCAGTCACCTTTCACTCTTCTCTTTCCTTCTTTTCCTCATTATTCCTTTCCTTCCTTCCTTGCTTTTCTCACTCATTTCCTTATTTTTGACCCCACTTTCTGAACATCTTTTGAATCTTTCCACTTATCTCCTCTCCCCTGCTACTTCCTTATAGAATTCTGCACAGTATCTTAAATGGTGTTCTCGTCTCCAGTTTTTCTGACTATCTTCACCAGTTGCCATACTATCTAGGTTTAGCTTTCTAAAAAACTCAAGTTAGGTCATCTGGCCTCCTTTAGTTAAAATCTCCAATGTTTTTTCTTTGCTCTTAAGATAAGAACAAAATTTCTTAAAATAATCTACAAAGCCTCACACTACATTCCTACTTTCCTCCCCAGATCTACCTTTGCCATCTGCAGTCTCTCATGTTCTCTATGTTCCAGCCACAGAGCACTATTTCTCTTCCCAAATGTGACTTGTTTCCTATGACTTCCTGTCTTTGCACACATTAGTCTCTGTCGAGATAGTCTTCCCCACTTTTCATCATACTAACCCTAATTAACTTTTAGATCTTAGCTTAAATATCACTTCTTCCCAAACCATCTTCCTTAATCCTCTAATGTTGACTTAAAGCAGTCTCCTCCATGCCCCAAGTCATCATTTTTTTACCGTATTTATCATATTTTACTCATATAGTTTAGGAATTTTCCCTACTCCATTATCCTTTGCTAATTATAAAGTGAATATTTCAAAGAGATAAAGACCCCTTCTGTCATGGACCCCCAGAAATATTTACCGTTTTTGGAGGGAGAATATTGTATAATAAAACAGTTAAAAGGCTTGCCTAAGAATAACTTGATTCCAATATCCTAGATATTAGAATTTATAGTACTTTATTGGAAAGAGAGTTTGTTTATGATAGATGTTGATTTTTTTAAAGTTGGACAGTGACCATGCATCAAGAAATGAGGCTGTTTATATCATTGCAGTGGTTAGGCAATCTAGCATATGTTCAGCAATAAATTATGTGAAGCATCAGATTCAATATAAGCTAGATATTAGCCATTTACAAAGAGGAACAAATCCATGACTACAATGTATGACAGCATTATCAATTATGGTAGTAGCAATATTACACATGGCTCATCCTCCTGGATTTAGCCCTGGAAGCACTGGAAGAAATACAAAAGTAGAACACAAATATTAGCATTGACTCCTAAATAAGTGATGGGTATTCATTGAGAAGAACTTGAAGTTAGAGTCTTTTTTGCATAGTACATGTTCAAATTAACCTTATAATCTCAGGTCTAGAAAGAACCAAAAATCCATCACATTCAGCATCCTAAGGGTCATCCAAGATCAAATGGCCAAAGGGCTGGGGGAAACAGGCAAACACTCAACAGAGGACAGTGTGATGGACAGGAAATCACATGCTCTGACTCAAGGGAACAGCTGCTACCCAGCTCCAGCCAAACAATCCATGTAGGAATGCAAGGATTCCTTTACCATATCAGCCAATTTCTGTGTGTTTGTTTAGATACCTAAAGGTTTTTAAATGTTGGCAATTAATTCAATTTTTAAGAAAGCATTTTTCAGGCCAACACAATAGAACTAAAGAGAATTGGCATAAAGTGTAAGAGCATGAGCCTTGTAACTATGCAAGCTACTTAACTGAGCCATACTTCACCTTATTTTTAAAAAGTGGGGATAATACTAGGACCTACCTCAAGAGATTGGAAGGATGACTGGGAATAGGAAGCACTCAATAAATATTAGCTATTTTTATTATGTTTAGGCTATCATTGAGTGCTCCTCTGGCTGGGAACTATGCTAGAGTTAAGAGGAAAACAGAGAAGAATAGAGTGTTGCTCAGGGCTTCATAGCACAGAGCAGAGGTAAGTCCCAACTAGAGAGAAGCAGAGAGAGAGTGCTAAGGATGCTCCCTGGAGGAGTCTCCTTCTGAAATTGTGAAAAATGGGAAAATGGTATCAGAGAAGGACTCTGAGAACAGACAATACCTGACCTGCAAAAAGATGAAAGCTAATTAAATAGGTAAATTAGTGGGGAAGAAGAGAAGGAGTCCCAACAAAAAGCAGTATGGGCAAGGTGCAGAGGCATGAGAGATCCACAAATAATTCAATAGGGATGAATCAGAGAACACAAGGGAATCCATCACATCTAGAGCTAGATGGTGAAGGGCCTTGTGTGTCAACAATGAAAGTCACTGCAGGAGTTCAAGCAGGGCAATCATATAATGCTATTATTATTTTAGAATGATCCCTCTTGCTACAAAGCAAAGGCTGGACTGAAGAGGTTTGAAACCAGAGGTAAAGAAACCAGGTAGTCTAGGTAAGAATGTATAAAACCTTAACTAGGGTAGTGACTTTAGAAGAAAAAGGAGAGGCTGGTTGTGGGAAATTTGAATGGACTTGTGGATGGGTTCAGGTGGGAGAACAAGGGAGAGGGAGGAATCAGGGATAACTTCTAGGTTTCTGGCTCAGCCAGCAGGAGGATGATGGATCCAGGGAGAAAGCAGATTTGTGAAAGAAGTGACAAGATTAGGAAGAGAAGGAGCCAAGGTGTGAAGCCAAGCAGAGAGAAAAGAACCAGGCAAGATGAAAAAGGAGCTGGTATGACCTGGCAAACAAGAGCTGTCTTGGATACATTTCAGAGAAAGAAACCAACACCTGCTTCCCAGATTTTATATCTCTCCTGGGTCTGTCTCCTCTGATGTATCATGAAAAACTAAAGAAGAAATCTAGGATAAATCAATCCATCGATATGTATTCTATCCAATCCCATTCCCTTACAACTAGGTACCAAGTTTTATGGATCACTTTCAGATTATAGTTTGAGACCAAAGAAGAACGCCTCTTGTTTTCCTTTTGTTTTCCTGTGTGATGCCAGCTGGTTCACAAGGAGACTCAACTCTGTGTCCTGGGATTCCTTAATGCCAAGCTGTAACTAAGTCTCGGATGTGGCAGCAAATTAAGAACATCTGCCAATTTATTCTAGCCAGATTTGGGTGAGACTTCATATTGAGGTTTTAACTCAGAGTTGCAAACGGTAGTACAGGGGCCAAATATGGCTTTTTTTTTTTTTGTCTCACATATGGTTGTAAAAAATATGAATTTAAGTACGTTTAGAAACATAGTTATATCACAGGATCTCATATTTGTAGTCATTTGTGTTTGCTACCGCTGCTTAGATATTCCATATATGATTAGGATCCTAAAGCGTCCTAAATATTGTAACCTCAAAAAGCATAAGCACATCGATGATGTGGACTGTGCCTTGACAAGTGATAGGAAAATAGGAGTGATCTAATGTTCTGAAATCCTGTGTTTGCTGTGTTAATCTTTATCAGTTTATCACTGATAGAGCCAGCCAATCACTACACAGATCACTAGAAAGATCAAATCGTTCCAATGGATGGTGATATTTCTATGAACATAGCTGATATTAACATTCCAATACTTCATTACACTGACAAAGATTGCAATGAGAATAGACACTGGTGCAAATTAATCTATTCTTCTGACAGTCTGTAATGAGAATGGGATGTGGTTTAAAAAATTAAGCCATTCTTACTGCAATCTCAAGATTGCAATCTCATGGTCTCTCTCAGATGCTATATGCTCTGGTGATACATCATTGAAAAGTGTCAGTTTAACAAAGAGTGTGTCTTAGCTCTTGCTGGGATAGCCGTACGCATTTGCTTTGTTTCTCTACAGCCCTACCCATAAAAACAATGAAGTAGAATCAATTGTGTTTTTAGAACACACATACACACAATCAAAATTGAAAAAAAAAACAAATAAAAAACATTCTAGCAGTTTTATCTTAGTCAAGGCTTACAAGTAAAATATTGTACTTTATTGCTCTCTGTTTTTATATGAGTGCCTAGATTTATTTTTATAAAACATAAGAGTGATAGTTTAATTTAGGAATTCAGAATCTAGTACCAACTTATCCATAAGCAATATAGCTAATTAAATTCATCATGAAGAGGTGCATAGTCATCCTCTCCACAGTAGCCATATTACATTATGAGCTGGAGCCAATGACAGATGAGAGGGTTTGTAGCCTTGTAATTTGCAGTAATTCAATGCAATATTTTACTTGGTATTCATACTCCCAAAAAACCTCAAAAGGATAGATGATTTCTGGTCTAAACAGAACAGAAAATATTCAACAATGTTTCTGATACCTAGTTCTCTAGATTCAGACTAAAAGGAAAAGGCAAAACCCTTAGATCTGTAGATGATAATTATGGCAACAGCAACAGCTAACACTTCTTGAAAACTAACAATGTGCCAGATGCTCTCTGTACGATGTCTCCTTTAATTCTAACAGTAACCTATGGTTTAGGTTCTATTAGGATAAGATATATGCTCAACATAACATGCTAGTAAGAGGGATAGTCAAGACTTAACTAGCATGGCTCCTTGTCCCCAAAGCCCATGCTTATTACCATTACACTGTGTCCTCACTGTTTCATCTTACATGAACAGAAATTAATACTCACACAGGCAAATTAGCTTAATTAGGATCTCTCAGGGAGTTAAAAGCAAAGCCAGACTGGAAATTAGGCCCCCAGATTTCCTTGTTAAGGGCATTTCTTGATAGTCATACTGTTTTGGTTTATTAAAGCCACCTCCCCAAATGTTCTGAACAAAATATAAGATTGTTATCTAAATATGCCACCAAATATGAATAATTTACCCAATTGTGTCATAATTTAATATTAAATAAACATTATATTCGTTCTACAGTGTTTCTTTGTGACCAGGCATTGTGCTCTGTCCTAAAGACATATAATAAAGAGCAAGATACTAATAGGCTTTAATCCATCATCTTTATTCATTTATACAATACATGTTTACTGAGTCCTCTATGCCATGATCTGTATTATTTCCAATGAAATCATATTTTGAACTGTCTCATTTATTGATTCATTTAGTGCACATCAATTGGATGCCTACTAATTTCCTGTCACCGTGCTAAGCACATGAGATATGATGGTGAAAAGATACAGATCCTGACTTCAAGGAGCTTGTGATCTATCTGCAGAGGCAAGCAAATAAATAGGCAATTAAGTATAATATGACATATATGCTATTGTAGTACCAGGTGCTATGGGAGTACATAGGGAGCGCACCCAGAGACACTTCATTAAGCCAAGACCTAAGTGACATTAGATGTAATGTAGGAAAAGAGGGTATGAAAGAACATTTCAGAAAAAAAAAGGATCACAATTCTGAATTTGTGTTTGAACCATAAAAAGCAAGAAAAATCCAGTAATTCATTTCTTTAATAATTATCCATTTATTTGCCAAATTTTATTGACACCCTAACACTTTATTTTTTCTTAGCTTATTATCACTCATATGGAATGTTCAATAGATTTTGTCACATGAATAAATGAAGGTTATCATGTGTTGTATTGAATGCCTTTTGACAATCGCTAGTCATATCCATTTTTTCTTGATAAATTATTAACGAACAATAAAGAACTTGAATCCACAAATAAACACCATGGTTATATAAACCCTTGAGGCTGACTCACAAAATCATGTTTAATTTGAATCTTATTCAGGAAAATAGGAGTGGGAAAAGGCTATGCTCTAGAATTGTGCAGTACAATATGGAAGCTTCTAGACACACATGGCTGTTTAAATTTAAATTTATTTTAATTGAAATGAAAATAAAAATTCGGTTATTCAGTCACACATTTTAATGCTTAATAGCCACATTTTAAGTGCTTCATAGCCGTATGCTACCATATTGAACACTGCATAACATTTCCATCATTGTAAAAAGTTCTATTAGACAGTCCTACTCTAGAATCTAGATTATAAGCTTCACTAAATCATTGGTAATTATCACAGTGCTGAAGAAATGGTATGTACTCAATAGTTATTGATATTTTTATATTTAGCCTTATTCTCTCTCAATAGCAAAGTTTCCATTGTGAATGTAGAAACCAACATGTACATAAATCACTTAACATATTTTATGTAGCAATCAAGGTAAAAATTTGATAAATGGGCTGACAGTCCCTGTCCTGAATCTGGAATACTAGAAAATTTCCCAGATGTTAGTGTAGCATGGCCACTCAGGCAAGACTGACAAAGCAATTTTAAAGGTGACAAATTTCAACTCCATGACGCCTCATGTTGCATTGTCCACTTTCTGCTGCTAATGAGTAGCATCACTGCCAAGGGTGTATAAAGCAAAAGAGAGAAGGAGATGCCAAGGCCTTGCAGAATCTACTTTGAATAATGAAGAATTAAATAGCGTTCATCTTAAACTGATTTTCCAGACACAGTGCCAAGAAGCAAAACAAGTAACTTTATAGACTTGGTATCAGAGTCTGAAAGGGTTTCAAAGGAGACATTTGGCACCTGCATCTGAGTTTAACTCACTTTATGAATAGTCCCTCCCCACCCATTAGGATAGGTATAATTAGTTTAAATGCATTCACTACACTGGTTTATATGCTTATAGCTGCACCAGCTCAACAATATCCAAATGGTCATAAGGTGAAAAAGTAGAGTTAGAAGATCAATGATTATTAAGCATTAGTTAATGTGTTTGCTTATTTATTTACCTCATTCCAAAAAGGAATTAAAAATACTCAAGAGTAGCCAATGGAAGGAATCTAACATGCCTAGTTTTTTTTTGTGACACAAAAGACATATTTTGTAAGTCATGTTCAGTTTGCTAAATATGTTTTGGCCAGTCTTTTGTTTCTGTGTTTTCTTAGTGTCAGCAACTACGAATCTAGCTGATAATGGCTAGAAATGGTGGACAAATGTGACAATGCAAATATTCTATAAATGGCCTTGAAAATAAAAGCAGAAATGGAATTCTTGACTCTGCCCTCAAACTGGAGCCATTGTACAATTAGAACGGCTGTTGCAAAGAAACATTAAAATGCCAGGCAGCAAAGGAAATGAACTTAAAATTTCAAATACAAATAACTAGTAAATATTTGGGAAAATATTAAGCCTCACTAGTCATCAAAGAACACAATTTAAACAAGAAATGAGCTGATATAATTTACCTCTCATGTTAGCAACATCTCTCACAAAATGAGAAAACCTGATTCCGATGTAATGAAAGATTGCCGATGTAATGAAAACTCTCTCACACATTGGTGACTAAGGGAATAAATTAGTACAACTGTTTAGGAAAAAAGCTTATCACTATGTGTCAAAAGTCTTATGCCATTTGACATTAATCTCACCCCTCAAAATATAAACAACGTGTGAAATTGGGAAATTCATATTGAAAAGATATACTTTTTGAAGTGTTTATGTCCAAATTTGAACAACCTAAACTTGAAGAATGATTAAGTAAATCATACTGAATATAGAACCATTAAAAATATGTTAACCTGGAGTTTTAATAACTTGTAGAAATGCTGATAGTTAGGGGAAAAAAGCATTACATAATTGTATATTGGATTGGACATGAGCTCAATGATACAAACAATATATGAGAAATACTCAAAATATTTTAACAATTGTCCTCTATTATAATTGTGTTTCTAAAATTCTACAGAAAACAAGTATAAAGGTCACATTTGTCAAAATTAGATAGTAATTCTGACTGATCCATAAAGCAAAATGTTGATTAAGTTACACTACATATAATTTTACTAGATGAGTAGATCTTAGAACTGAATTGGAGCAAAGTTTAGTGGAGAGTAGTGGTTGTAGGTCATATCTCAAAAAAAGTTATTAAGATATAGACAAATGTTTATGACATCACAATCTAGAAGATAGGAAACAGCATTGTCCTGGAACTTTAACCTCCTAATCGTACAGAGAAGTCTTTCTGAAGAATAAAAAGAGCTTCATGTGTTGTGTACAAAGTATTTTCAATGTGAAGTGGCTGAAGAGAGCATAGAATCTGGAACAAGAGGCTACACCAACTACTAATTATATTTAATTTTTTCACAAATTAAAAATTAATTACATACACACACAGAGTAATACCTACTTTGCATGAGTGTTAGGAGGTTTAAAAGAGCTTTGTATGTATCTTCCATGATGCCTAATACAAAACATGTTCAATAAAAGTAGCTGTGAACTTGCTTTCCAAGGGAGTATAGAAATGACTGGTTGCAGAATCGAAAAATAGGCAACAGCCAGGCATCAAGAGTGAAGTCCCAAGAATTACGACACCATAACGGGGAGTTTAAGATGAGCAATATTTAGAAATCCAAGCAGGCAGGTAACACTAGGGAATTGAGTCAATGAGTGGTATTAGCTAAAATGATGGATTAGCTAAAAGTTTAAAAACTAGTAACTACTTTATAAATATTAAATATTAAAATCCCAACATTCTTATAAGCACTAATTGTATTTAAACAAAAACTCATCTGTTTTGCCCAAGTGATACAAGTGCTTTCAGAACTGCAAAGTTCAGTGGCACCCCATGACTTGCTGTGTATAGTATAAGCCCTCTATTCTAGGACTTATGACATTGTACTGTCTAATCTGCCTTTCAGTCTTTACTTCCCATAACATCACATACATACACACCCTATACTTCAGACACACACACCAAACTACTTGATGTTTGTGTGTTCTTTTGTATGTGTCTTTGATCTTTTGTAAATTCCCTCTGCTCACAATTTGTTGAATGAACAACTGAATGAATGGAAAATTATAAAGATAATCTTATAGTATCAAATTATCTAACATTTTCTTTAAGCATTAAAAAAAACAGCATGGAGCTCCCTTTGATTCTCAGCTAATGTTGCACAGATTGATTTTTGATGACTTTTTGTTGTCTGTTCATGTTTCTTAAAATAAATACGTGAATTTCAAAATTGACATGATCATTTGGTTTGCAGCGGCTGCCGCAGCAGACATGGCTTACCACCATATCAGACCTCCCATTGGCTATTCCATTCCCAAGCCCATATCATCTCTGCTGATGCGAGGGTGGAATGCATGTCCTGAAGTGAGTAATTTTTATTTCCTCTTAGAAAATGTGTTATGGTCAAAATCTGTCACAAATAGTGTAACTCCAAAGTCTACTTTCAGTGTGTATTTTAAGACTGTCAAGGCAGGAAGACTGATTTGCCTTCTGCTCTTTAGTCTCTAATTGCCTCAAGAAGTCTGAGTATCTCATATTTCTTTGCTGCTGCTCTCTGATTTTGAAATGTTTCTCACAACTGATTAGCAAAAGAGAGACCAGGGTATGACAGATGACTCACAGTCTCATCTCAGCTGCAATTTTATTAACTATGCTTGAGCCACAGTTAGTCATTTTCTGAAGAAAGAAGTTTGGCACAAGATGGATTTGTGTTGGCTTTTCACCCTGAGGCAGGCCTTCAGGCAGGCCTTCAGGCAAAGGCCCCATGACAAGTGGTCTTTAGTAGCACTGGCTCAAGCAGGAGACAGGAGACCTAGCCCTAGTCCTTCTCTAACTCTCTGAGTGGTTGTGATAAAGTGGTTAAGAGCACAGATGGAGGGATCAATGTTATGGAAGGAATAAGTAAAGTAGAATATGTAAACAGTGAAAAAAAATTAAATGTGATCATAGATCTAAGATCGTTGAGGGAAACACACATATAATCCCAGAATGAAATCGCAGACCACTTGTCTACAGGAAAGGATTCTTCTTATCTATGCCAGACATTTCAATGCCTACTTTGTTCTCAGAGAATGACAAAGGAGGAGATTCCACAACTTTCTCCTGATAACACAGTGTCTAAAATTTCCCTGCCCGCATATATTGTTGTCTATTGATATCCTTGTGTTTTGACGTCTGCCACATTGATTCTCCTGCTCTGAGTAGAGAGAACCAGTTCACATTCTTCATGCTGGACGTGCTTATACATAAAAGCCCAATGGCCCTTATTTGTCCAGACCAAACCACTCTAGTTATTGTGCTTTTCTTATATGACCTTCTCATCCTTTGTCTCTCTTCAACAAGGGAGCAGATAAAGTGTAACTATTGTTTTCTCAGAAAGCACCTCACCAAAGGAGAAATAGAGTAAGCCCCAGTCCAGATATTGGAAGGAGAAAGCATAGTTCCCCACTTCTATTTTCTATAGGCAAAACCCACACGAAATCATTACCCAATCCCACAAGTGTACACAGAGACTCTTAAGGAGAAAAATAAAGATTATTATGGCATGTGATTTGAATTATCTCAAAAGAAAAAAAAAAAAAAAAAGAACTCTTCTCCTAAGCATTCAATCTGGCAGATTATGTATTTATTTGTGTAGAACCTTCTTTCACTACCAGAAAGCAGGGACTAGCAGGGACTAGTTTGTTTGCTTGTTCTGTTTGCTGCTGTAACCCCAGCACCTAGAACCATACCTAGTAGATGGTCAAAAATATTTGTTGAGTAAATGAATATCACTATTGCTTGTCAATGACTCCAATCCACTCATCTGAATTTCAGTGTCCAAAAATTGTCTTGAAAATTACATGACTTAAAATGTTTGAGAAAAGGCTTTGTTGTTTTGTTTTGTTTTGTTTTGTTTTGTTTTGTTTTGTTTTCAATATGAACCTTAGGCATATTTTCTAGGAATAAGTATGTCAAAGAGATAATGCAGAATTTCTTTCTCTCTTCGGTGTGTGAGTTGTTCCAAAGTATAACATAAAAAAAAAATCACAAGAGTCCCTTTGGCTTCTATTAACTGACTCTTCATGATTATGATTATAAATAAGAAACCTATAGAAGTTTTCATTTGGAGATAAAAGCAAGTTATTAGCAACTTCTAAAAGCATTTGGGCGGGGGGTAGATGGATATCACAAGTAACAGGTTAGGAAATGAGAAAGAGGGGTGCCTGGGTGGCGCAGTGGGTTAAGCGTCCGACTTCAGCCAGGTCACGATCTCGAGGTCCTTGAGTTCGAGCCCCGTGTCGGGCTCTGGGCTGATGGCTCAGAGCCTGGAGCCTGTTTCCGATTCTGTGTCTCCCTCTCTCTGCCCCTCCCCCGTTCATGCTCTGTCTCTCTCTGTCCCAAAAATAAATAAACGTTGAAAAAAAAAAAAGGAAATGAGAAAGAGAACCTGAATAAAGCCAAAGGAGGGTACATATAAGGTTTAAAAAAAAAATACTAAGAGGCCAAAATCAAGTGCTTACTGGAAAAGTTTTATTGCTAAGCAGCAAAGCCTACCAGCCCAGGGCCTGGACTCCAGGAATGAAGTTCAGGGTGAAGGATGGGGAGAAAGCACAGTAGGAAGCAAACTATCTGACTAGCTGGCTATCTCTGGGCTGGACAGTCAGGTTGGGCCCTGGCTTAACCATGGTACCCATCTCATTAAGAAGTTAACTGCCTCTGGATGTGACACACCTGAATCATCTTGGCATTATGCAATAAGGTCTTCATGTGAGTAGCCTGAGTAGTGAGGAAAAGGGAAACAATGAGCTGGTTTTCTTTCTTTCCCTCAACAATTATTTATTGAGTCTCTACTATATACTGCCCCAGGAACAAGTTCTGGGGATTCAGTGAAGATGCACTCTCCATGGAGCCTAAGGGCCAGTACCCAAATGGAGATTAATTGAATAAACACATTAATGATTTTATAGTTACAAGGCAGAGCAAGGAAAGCAAGATTAGATGAGAATGCATACTACAGAAATTGGCAAGTGAGGGACAAGGAGTTAGTGTAGGTCAGGAAAGGCTTCCTGGAAGAAGTGTCACTAGAGCTGAGATCACAAGCATAAATAGGAGTTTGCTGAATGAAGGGGGTTGGTGAGAGAGAAAAACAGTCCAAGCAAACAGACCACGTACAAACTCATTGAGAGAAAGGACACAAGGGAGAGACTTATTAGTTATGGAAACATGTAGCCACTGAGGGATGAAATCTCTATACCATCATTTGAAACAAGTTCACCTTTAGATCTGAGAACTAACGCCATGCTCTCCTGGCCATTGCTTTCTAGGTTATCTAGTTTACCACTCATTCTTTCCTTCTTGTTTGTCTTTGCCTCACTCCTTAAATTGAAAGCACATTATTATTTCCTATGTGTGGGAAATGGAAAATGCTGTTTGGAAAATAGTGAAAGGTGGAGGAAAAGTCCTGTTAGGTCAGATTTTGGAAAGCTTTGGAAACCAGAATAGGGAATTTGGATATGAAATTCCAGGCAATTATGTTTTTTTGTCTCTAAAGCAGTGCAGAGATATGATAAAAGCAATTTTTTTTAGAAAATCCATCTGAATTTGGTATGAAAGTTTAACTTAAAAGAATTAAGAGTGAGTGCCTAGTGAGACAGGCACTGAATTATCTTCTAGTGTGCAGTGGGATAGCTGAGCATTGTTTCTTAATATGTAAGCTACCTATTACCTGCTCCAGTTTACCTGGGAATATTTCTTAAAATGAAGGTTCTGGGGCCCTATTCTAAATCTACTGAATCAAAATGTCTGGGATGGAGTCTAGGACTTGTCATTTTAGCAGGCACCTCAGGCGGTTTGTGCCCAGTAAAGGCAGAGAATTAGAGGGCTGAAACGGGAGCAAAAGACAGGGATGTCAGAGCTTCCAGCTGGGCTGCTAGCTGCATTAATCCAGTTGATTACAACACAAAGACTATAATGGTTACCATGGGGATTCAGGAACAAGGGTAAATTTGAGAACTACTTCAAAGGAAACAAAACATCCTAAGGAAGTGAAAGACTGGATTTAGGAAATGAAGAAGAGGAAAGAGCCCTGGAGAACTGTCAATGGCTGCCTTCTGAGAATCAGCTAGTGACCAGAGTACTGGTTCTTTAGGCCCTTAGGTGTCAGGGATATTGTTGACAATGAGAGAAGAACAAAGCCAACAGCTCTGCAGCAAGGTGAAGTTGCTTTAAAAAAAAAGGATAGAAAAAGGAAAAAAAGAAAGATAGCTACCAAGAGATAAAACAAAAACAAAAACAAAAACAAAAACAACTAACCTGGTCTACAAAACTTAGGGAACTGTCAATTAGAAAAAAGTTATTGCGCAATAAGTTGGCATAGCTGCTCTTCTCACCTTAAAGGCGCTTAACCAAATGAAGTAGGATCAGGGTAGGCAGACAGATGGCATAGGAGCTAAGCTCAAGCAGAGAGGCTGAACAAAAATAGAGGGGAGAGGAGTTGGAGTTAAAAGCAAGGAAATTTTAAACCCAGAGAGAAAACAGAAGAGAAGGAATAAGGTTAGGGACTTTCAAAATAAGAAAGTTACATCATTTGCTGGCAATTCTGAATAGGAGAAAAAATAGGAGATAGGTGGGTCATCTAAGAGTATTTACATTATTCTAGTAGTCCTTTAAGCTTAACCATTTGCCAAATATAGACATAAAGATAGTGATATATAAAGATATATTAAGAAATATATAAATATATAAAATATATAAAGATATAAAAATATAAAAATATATTATATATAGATAGGAGCAGGGAAAGTACAACCTTTTTCCCCCCACTAGGAAATATAAAATAGGGTAATATTGTATACCATGAAGGTATGCTTTGAATGTTTTACTGGGATATCAAAAATAAAATGGTTTCAGTATACCTCTATCTTTCCAATAACTCTGGCTTTGAATGAGAGAGGCTTATTCTACTATTACTTTTAAACCTAATATTTACAAGAACATTTAATTTCTGTGCACAAGGAGTACTCACACCAAAAAATTGTGACATGCTAAACTCAAGAGATCAAACCTTGAAAGCTTATACACTAATGGGTTATTTAGTTTTCAAAATCTTAATAATAATTGGCAATAAGGCTTGTTAAAATTCCTTTTGTTCAGGATCCATTGTGTTGATCTTGAAGCCCCATTTGTTCTTCTAAAATGATTGAAGCTGAGATCCCCACCTAGTGGATTTAGAGGATTTTACAGGTTTTACAGAACAAGCCTACTACCCCTGGAAATCCTTAATTTTTTTCTCTTATTGAAATAACAGGTTTTAAAAACTCTACTTAAGATCTAGGATAATTGTCAACAGAACAGTTGCAAATGGTTGAAATATACCAATATGCATATCAGCTAGACTACAGTTAACAAACAAAGCTCAATTTTTATTTTCATACCATAATTAGGAAAACAGATCAGGCACAAATATGAATATATAATCATCTGTGTAGAAAGCAATATTGTAATACCACTAATTGAGATGTGTACAGTAATTTCCATAAAATAAACATCAAGTGTAAACTGTTCAAGTACTTTTTTCTTATTTAATCTTTCATTTGCTTAAGGCTTTTTTTTTTTATGTTTGTTTTCTTTTCCAGGACTAGACAAAACTTTTCTTTCCCATTTTTCTGTTCCTTAGAGAAGCAAACTCAATTAATTGTGTCAAACATATCTTGTGGCTCCATCTTTGATTTTTGCATTATATTCAGTTGTACTTTTATTTCATTGATAACAATGAGGTACTGAGGATTTTTTCCTCCAAAATAATACATTGGAAATGTATGCAAAGGCTAGGGGGTGTTTGTGTGTCCTTTTGAAGAAAGCTAACGTAGAAAATGATTATTAGTTGAGTTCTGCCTCTAAAGGTGATGTATTAACATAATCAGCAGATGGTGGATACAGTGTAGGTTTTGAAGCAGAGTTTTCAGCTTCAGTTATTCTTCTAGGAATTAGAGGCACCTTAGTTTTTGTCTCAAAACTAACGTCTTTTAACTCTGATAAGGAGGAAACCACCTCATGTATCTCCACTCTTACTGTACCTTCTTCATGTGTATTGTTATCTTTATCTGGTTGAATAGTTTGAATGGCTCCCAAATCTTGCATATTAGTGTTAATTTCACTACAAGAAGGTCTATTTTCAGTTTCAGGGGAACATGTGATACTCAAATCCTTAGCCGTAATAGTAGCCTCAACAGAACTTGAATCGTACAACATGTGTTTTTCACTTTTTCCATTTCCCCAAGTTTGCTGCATTTCCTTTCTGCTGCCTTTTAAGGTCATCTGTGAAGTCCTAACTAATGTACTAGAATTTGCCTCACTTTCATCGAGCATTTTATTCTCTTCTTTTTCTAATATTTTTATCTGTAGTGCTTCAGTGCCATCATCTCTAGGTAATGCATTTGTGCTGTCAATTTCTTTTTTGCCACTATTGGTTAGATTCCAAATGGCTTGAGTACTGAGAGAAGTACTGATATCTTTGGGAGTCTCTGTTCTATTTTGGTAGGGAATAGAATTTGTCTTCATCATTGTTAGGTCACCCTTGGCTTGTGTCTCAGAGGGAATGAGAGAGGAATCATAAGTTTCTGTTTGAAAAAGTTTTTTTCCTACATCATTTCCCTCATCCGTAATACAACTTTCCACAATTTGATGTGATAGTTTTGGTTTTGTCATTAATGTTTTTTCTTCATTTCTAAGTTGTTTATGACTTGAGTGTTGCTCTACATGTTTTAAAGTTTGATTTTGATCTAAAGTATTTTCCTTATAGGTGTCAGTCTTGTGGACACCTACAAGTTGTGTTTGATTCCCCAGGAACAAAGAAAGCTGATTTGGCTCAGTGGTCTTTGGTTTGTCCTGCTCTATGTGCTGGATGGGCTCTGTTGCCTCTTGGTCAGTTGTCTCCCTGGTACTGCTGGGTGGTAAAACCTCACTTCCTGTACTTTCCCAGGTAGCTGGTAAGTACCCAGGAACATCCAATGCAAGGGGAGTTGCACCTTCCATTTGCTCAGTTGAGAACTGAGAGCTTGAATGCCTGTGTTCAGCTTTGATGGATGTGGGCTGAGGCAATGTTGACAGGCTGCTAGCAAGAATGAGGCCAGTAGGGTGACAGTTGACTTCTGTAGAGCTCTGGTTGACTAGAGGTAAGTCATTAGCACTGAGCAGAGGAGTCTTTTTAGTGTTTTTTTTGTAATGTGGGGTCTGCTTTGGAGCATGTTTGAGAGGCACACTCTTTGAAATGAGTCTACCATAGTTGTTACTCTCTGGCTGTTGGGAAAATTCTGCAGAGGACACCAGGTTTATACTGGCTTCTTTCTGAGAAGCTTTAGATAATTTATTCGGTGGTAACAATATGTGTTTCCATTTCCTTGGGAGTTCTGGCAAGGATTTTTCTGGATGGACTTTGACTTTTCTAAAAGGGTGTAAATTTAATTTTATCCTTGAAGTTTGTTTTTTAATTTTCCCTTTGAGGTCAGTTTGATTGGTTCTCTTCTTTTTCAGAATCTGTGGATCAGTAAGCCATTTTCCTCCCTTGTTTCCCTCCTGAAGATTGACACATTTTTTAAGATCCAAGTTGGTCAGGTGGCTACTTTGACTTTTCTGCTGTTTCCAATGGGTTGATGTTTTGGATACTAAATCAGGATTACAGAAGCTAACCCTCTTTGGGGAATATGTTTTCTTGATTTTTGTTGACAACCTTGATAACTCCATGTTGTCCTCACTCATAAGGAATTTTTCTATTGCACTGTTAATTTGGAATTGCTCTTTCTTAGCCTTTGAATGTTCTTTACGATTTGGCTTCTTTTCTTTCACATAATCTTGAAATTGATCACAGGGTACATATTTACAGATAAGAGAATTTTTCGGCTGAAAATACCTAGGCCTGCTCTGTTTTAACAGTCCACAAGGATCATCATATTTTGATCTATGTTTTTGTAAGACCTTTTGTACACAATGTTCCTCAGGCTCACAAGGCTTGGATGATGAGCCTGTAATAAAATGTCTCTGCCTGTGAGGTTGTAAGCCATTGTCTTTTTTTTCTATTGGAGGCTGCCATGATTCATTTGTTAAATGCTTTTCAAGACTTTCTCTTGCCAAGGCTGAACCGGATGTTGCATATCTTCTACTAAATGTGTCACTGTTGATATCTGCTGAACAATAAATGCAGAAATTTAGCACTGAGCAGAGTTTTATTACCCCAACCAAACAGATGCTTAGAAACCTTATGAAAGGTGCAAAAATGATTCCTCTGATTATGGCAATTCTTGAATATTTCCTGATTTTTAACCAAACTCACAAAAGACTTTGGGTAGTTTAGTGTGTTTACAAGGCTACTCTTTATGGCCACATTTTAATCAGTTGCAATGCTGACCTAAAAGTTGCAGAATTAGAAATGAAAACATTCATAGTTGTATGTTTTTACATTAGTTGTTGGTTATGTCAGCTTTAAAAATGAATAATAGCTAAACTCTTTTCACATGGCCAGCATAATTTTTTTCTGCATTAATTTCCCAGTTGGAACTAAATATTAGGAAGAACATGATACTGTATTGAGTAATGTTCAGATTTCAAAGATAGAATAACCTCAGCAACAACAACAAAATAGTTATGATACTATTGGCTACAAAGCAGAGACCATATCTGCCTTATTTCCCATCACATAATATGGTATTAATTAAGGGGTGTCTGGGAGGCTCGGTTGGGTAAGCATCTGACTCTTCATTTTGGCTCAGCTCATGATCTCATGGTCCATGAGACTGAGCCTTGAGTCAGGCTCTGTGCTGACAGCAAGGAGCTTGGTTGGGATTCTGTCTCTCCCTCTCTCTCTGCCCCTCCCCCATGCACATGTGCACAGGTGTGCTCTTCCTCTCTCAAAAATAAACTTTTAAAAAATATATAGTATTAGTTAAATATTTGTTAAATGAATGAGTATTTTGGAACATGGCCTTATCTTTATTGCGGAAATCTCTGTGAGTTTTAAATTGTACATGTTAGCATAATATTAATGATACATGTTAAATAATATTAATGACAAAAGTAATAGAAATATTTACCATTAATTAAGCATCTACTAAGAGCCAGGCATTGTGCTAAGTATTATACCTTCATTATCTCATTTAATATTCACAGAAGATGTGATCCACTGGACAAGTCCTATCATCCTATCACTTTTAAGGTGAAGAAATAAGCCTAAAGAGGTAAAACATTTCCCCTCATCACATGTCCATTAATGATATGGGCAGAACTTGACCCAAGTCTGTCTGACACCAAACCCTATTCTCTTAACCCAATGCATATTAGACTTAAAATTACATCTTATAAGCGTACTGTCTCTTGTCTTCTGAAATTGTTTTACCAAGAGGAAGAAAGAAGTATTTCTGTTCAGCAATAGAAAGGAAGAGGTGAACTAAGCTTCACATTAGCGTCTAACTTGAAGATTTGCCTTCAATTTTCTGCGTGACCTTGGAGGAGCTATTTACTCAATGGGTATCAAGAGACAAGACTTAGATGAGAATTATATGTGGGTGTAAAATTATTCTAGGGAAAGAATTTTAGCCTTTATCAGATTCTAAGAGAGTTCTGTGACTCAAAGATAAATATTAGGAACTTCTGTACTACATAGTCTCTAAAGTCTCCCTTACTCCTGAAATACTATGGTTCTGTGTCCCCAAGTTTGAAGACATAATCAGAGTGACATTGCCTCTTACTGACTTCTTTTGTGGTCTTGGTTGTTTTTTCCTCAAATACCTGTCTTCTCTATCTCCATCTGCCTGGTAGGTAGCAGAATTTCAAGTCTTTCTTAAAAGTAAATATATTGATTTGACAAACAAATGTGTTCTCTGTGTGAAACAAGGGACTGGGTTTTAAATGGTTAAGAGACAGCATTCCCTTCAGTATAAGAGTTTCCCATAGAAAAGTTAAGGCTTTGGACAAAGCTAACCATCTGTCTAAGGTGTGACTCTGTTGAAAGGGTAAGTACTTATTTCTTTATAAAATAAAGCCAATCTGATCTGGTTTCTATGGCAGATGTTTTGTTGTTGGGATTTTGTTTTTGTTTTTGTTTTTTTGCTTTTTTCCCCCCTTGGCTATTCCTCTCTTGAATCAAATAATCAGTCCCCAGAAACTAGTAAGAACTGGAGTCTGGGGAATACAATGGAATAAATTCACATCCTGCCTTATGCCACATCTGAGACAGCATACGGGTTCATTCTTTTCCAATTGTCCCCAAATCCATCCTTAAGGCCATATCCTCATGGTGCGAATTTCTTGGTGCAGCACCTCTGCCATTCATATTTGAGAGAAAGCCCTGCTTGTTGTAAACCAATTCATATAAGTGACAGGAACCTCTTTACAGAGAAACTGTCAAAGTTTCACTGCTGATCCTGAAAGCATTACCTTACTATTCAGGAAGGAAAAGGAAGACATTTAATTCATTGCCTCCACCTAAATATTGACATTGCCCATGTACGGTGGGTAGATGTCACGGCCAGATTCACTTGGCTCCCAACATGGGACGATGAATTAAGTCCTGACTTTCCCTGGACTGGGAAGTTATCATCCCTGACAGCTCAGCAAGCAAAGTGTGTGTCTTGACATCATTCCTGAAATGAATCACTAGCATTAGAAGGCTCATTCTTCTAACATGTCATGCTCTGAGAAGGTTGCTTACTGCAGAATTGGCATTAGAGCTCGAAGGATGTTGGAATAGAAGCCAATACTCAGCCTCTCATAAATCTTAACAGTATATTGCTATTTAAAAGGCTTCTTTTCTTTAAAAAAAAAAATAAAAAAAATAAAAACCAAAACACTGTTAGGCATTGGATCAGAAAATTCACTTTCCAAAAGGCACAATATATACTTACTCTCAGCTCCTGGGCGAGGGGGGGGGGCAGTCCTCATCTACACGTCACCCCCAATCCACACCCACACCACACCCAGAGAGGTCCAGTATGTTTATAAGAAGGATAGACTGGTGGTACACAATGATTTTTATGGCATTCTTCTATTGAGAAAATTAAAGGAGATTACCTCTTTCAGAGAAATTTAAACAGAGTGGGATTTTCTAAAACAAGACAACTCACCTATTGTTCTTGTTACATGCTGTGGCAGACTTTGAGGTTGGACTTCCCCCAACTCATGATTCCTTAGCTTTTTAACTCTCTTTGGACAGTATCTTGTAAGTAAGCTGGCTTCATTAAAAGCTGCCACATTCCCAGGAGGCTGTGAACATCCTGACTGCAGCAATCTGCCACCAAAGCAGAAGAAAGTGCTGTCTGCCCCATGGTCTTTCCCTTTCAGGTTTCTAAATGATCTGTCAAGGGCTGTGGACTCAGAGGCCAGTGCTGCTTGATGGCTGTTTTCCTGTAAAAGCGGCATTTCCTTTCTGGACCCCACAATGGACATGACCTTTATCTCGTTTTCCTGAGTTAAGTGGCAGTTACAGTATCCCTTAGTGTGGTAATTTCTTGCCTCATGAGCACACAGGGATTCATCGAAGGTTCTGCAACAAAGGTTTTCTGATGTGTGTTCATTTGCTTTGCCTTGTTGGAGTTTCCAGTTAAATACAACTAAACCTAGGCAAGTGAGACCAACAGCTCCTGTGACAAATAGAGAGACCATTAAAAGATAACATCATAGGAAGAAACGTATAAATCACCAAATGTGAAATCCACAAATATCAAGGTTAATGGTTTAAAGGGCATCAGAATAGGTGGGCAGTCTATCACCATGTAGAAAAATGTCAGTCCAGACAGAGGCTGTTTATTCAACATTGTTCTGTTTGTTAATTTGGATCTTTCTTTGTCTCTATTAAAAATTTTAAGAAAAAAGTGTCATCTGGAATATCTTTGGTAGAAAAAAAAGGGTTTTTTTCATGGACTGAGATTCATCCAAGATAAAATAATTCTTGCATTAAAGTTCTTTTTCTGCCTATAGGAAACCAAATTTTCTATTTCTTAATCCCATAGTGAATAAAAATAGACTATATTTAGTACATACCTGGAAATTCCCATAGAACATGACCTCCTCCTATTGCCATATTTCCATCAGCCCTAAAGATTCACCCACACCTCTGTAAAAGTCATTGGCTTCCTATTAGCATAAAGACCAAACTCTTGGCATCCAAGATTCCCTGCAGTCTGGCCATAACCTCCCTCCCTTGCCTACTTTTTCATTTTTCATTATTAAAACACTGTGTTTCAAACTCTTCGTTAGTCTTAAAGTACTTCTGAGCCTTTGTGCACACCCTTAGTGATGCCTGCAATACTTTCTCCTATCTCTGCTTATTTGAAATTTATTTATCTTTTAAAAACTGAATCAATACCTCAAAATTTCTTGATATGTTTGCTGTTTTTTCCATCTTGTAAAGATCATTCCCTTCTATGAACTCCCACAATAAAATGACTGACGTCTAATCTCAGACTGTCTGGTACTGTTCTTTCATGTTCTTTGTATGTGTAGATTATTCTCTGAATAAGTTTTTTCTCTAAATAATATAGTTAATAATATAGTTTATTCTCTGAATAAAATTATAAAGGGCAGTGTTTCTCAAACTCACGTGCAGAGTCTAACCTGTTTAGACATCCCTGTTTCCCATCTTGACAAACGGCATGCTCAACCACCTAGATGTTCAAACCAAAGTCTCTGAGTTATACCCAACTCCCTCTCTGTCACAGTGATATCCTTTTTTCTCAGCACTTATAACAGTATAAAATTATTGGGTTCACTTGCTTGCTTGTTCACTGTCTGTCTCTCCCCTGCCCCACCCCCCCACCCCCCCGCCCCGCGCCGCTAGAATTAAGCACTATGAGGAAATGGACCTTTTCAGTCTTGTTCACTCTGTATCTCCAGTACCCTTAACTCTAGCACAGGCACTCCAGAAATGTTTATTGAATATTCTTAAATAAACAGAAGGGATTCTGTTTATGAGTTCTAATAATGAAATGCACTGAGTGGCCTAATGTTACAAATGGTGATTGGGAAGACATGGCATCACTATCAACTGAGCTAGGAGCTCTGTCTTCTAAGTCTAGCTCTGACCATAAATTGCCGTGTGACCTCAGGCAAGTCATTTCCCCTAGAGAACACAGTTTCCTGACACTGGAAATGAGAACAGTGAAAGAGATGATGTCAGCATTTTAGACTTTCAATTGACTGCACCATGCCTGGTTCCCTCCACTGCAGGCAACTTTAATGAAAATATGATGTTATTTTTTGAACTTGAAAGAAAAGGGAAAGTGTCAGGCATGGTCGCTTCCTTGTTCTGTTAAGGATGAAGATTCCAAAGAGAACAGCAGCCTCTGATACAAACCTTCAACCTTTGGGTAGTTTACTAGATCTTGAAGTCTTATAAGCCTCATTTTAATTTAGTTGACAACAGTATATTCTTAGTGCTGTCACAGTTTGAAATAATTTAGTATCTATTGAAGACTCAACATTTTTTAAAAGTAGTAGCAAAATGTAGACCAGAATGTTTTTATTGCCAGATCCTAGAGCTAGGGTTATTCCAAACAACGGTTTCAGCTTTAAAATATTAAAAACATGAAAATACGAAAATTTTGGAAACACTCCGTATCTCTTACATGGAGTAAGAAAACTCAGGATTCAAAGCTTTGTTCTGACACTTCCCTTGGGCAAGTTTTCTTTAAAAAAAAAGAAAGAAAGAAAAAGAAAGAAAGAAAGAAAGAAAGAAAGAAAGAAAGAAAGAGGGTATTTATTTATTTATTTTGAGAAAGAGAGAAAGAGCAAAAGGGGCAGAGAGAGAGGGATACAGACAGAATCCCAAGCAGGCTCCATGCTGTCAGCACAGAGCCCGATGCAGGGCTGGAACTCATGAGCCATGAGATCATGACCTGAGGGGAAACTAAGAGTCAGATGCTAAACCAATTGAGCCATCCAGGCACCCTCCCTTGGGCAAGTTTTCTAACCTCTCTGAGCCTTATTTTTCCACCTCTGTCAAACAGGGATGCTTACTACCACTCAGAAATTAAGTGAGGTAATATATGTGACATATTTAATGCAGTGCTTTGATTAAAGTAAGGTTCAGTGAATTATCATCATGATTCATGGTTATGATTGTTGCTTCTATTGTTTAGGTTTGATAATGCCCTATTAGGTCCTAGAACACTTAATGGTTGGGGGAGGGGAGAAGGATTAAAAAGTCCAAAAAGTAAAATCATTAAGAGAATACTTTGTATGGCTGGTGCAGTTACTAAACCAAATAATAAAGGAAATAAAGACCTAAAATTTTTTAAACACATGCATCAGCCATTGAAATGAGAGTAGGCATAATCTGATTATAGGGTAAATTTCTCCTCTAATTGTGTCTAAATGGCAAGGAACCACTCACTCTCCTGCTGTTGATGCTAGAAGTATGTCTGTATCACATTACCACTCAGGTATGGTCACTTTCTATTAGTGCAGGGAGCAGAAAGCAGCAAATGAAGCTTGTAGGCAGGCTGAACGTGCTATTAAGGAGATGGTTGAATTTTCATTGCCATGGGCATTGTTGCTATTTTTAAGAGGTTGTCCTAACAATCTTTCTGAGTTGGAAAAACAACAATAACAACAAAAAACAAATTTAATAAGTTCTCATTGGAAATGTTAGAGCTTCATGAAATCTTTCTCTTTTCACCCACCAATTCAGAGTAGGAAGTGTTAAGATGTTAGCATTTGATGCCAAATAATCACTTAATAGTTTTAAATTCACTGAATATGATTATATTCCCTGGAATTGTAATGATTTACTGTAGCCAAAGAAGGAAAGGGAAATCAGAGGTCAAATTATAGTTCTAAGTCTTTTACCCCATAATCTACAGGTATAGATTATTGACTACACTTTTACTTCAAAAGGAGTAGAGTCTTAATAGAATAAATTGTACAAAATCAGAGTTTTTTAAAAGACAAACACCTTCTCAAAACAGCATCAGTAACAATTAACTCAGTGAAAGATGCATTATGATACTTTCACACTTTAAAACTTAACATGTGTGTATTCATAACTGTAAGAATTTACCCATGCTTCCTATTATAAGCTTCCTATTATTTTGACAAACCTTTGAATCTTCCAGAATTTATATCCATCTCTACACTAACATAAGTTGTTAGTAAAATCTTTTCCGAAAATAGATACAAAAATACCTAGAAGATACTGAAAATCTCTATTGTAATATTTCCAAAATGATGCCCTACAAAACACTAATGTAATGAAATCCTCTGTGAAAAAAGAGTTAATGGTTAAATGAATTTGAGAAGTGCTCCACATTGTATGAACTTTGGGGTTCATAATGCTTATTAGAAAATGAAAGGCAATGAGGAAAACACTGCAGTAAATAAGCCAACCGGTTTCACTTTGTTTAGTCCAGCATTACCCAAATCTATTTGAGCCCCACAACATTTTGCATCTGTGTATGTTCTTATCGAAATGTGTATTAATTATTCCCTAGAACTAGTCTTTGAACTCTAGCATTCTCGGACATTTAGGGTAAAACTCCCTGCCCTATTACTTTTGTCTTTTATGGTAAATTATTTCTTAACACTTATAATTACTGACATGGTTACACAGTTTTTAAAACAATTTATCTTTCTGAGAGGATTAAATTCACTTCCAAGTGAGTTTGATTATTGCCGATGGTAGTTCATTGTTTAGACCTGACTCTGGTTTCCATCTATTCTGATTAAAAGTGTAACTCTCAGGAGGAGTTGAAAATATGACGTTCAGATTTCACTGGAAACCTACTATAGAATAATTATATATAGCACATATTCAAAACCTTCATTTCAGTCCTGGATGTCATTTGCCCAGCCTCTGGTCTTCTAGCTTTGAGGAACCACCTCCCACCCCACCCCACCCTACCCACCACTCCTCGCCATGGTTACCTACAAGTGCTAAGGATTTCACCACGAACTACAAGCATAGGGGGAAAATACACATTCCAGGTAGATGACTCAAGAAATCTCATGTGTATTTGATCTTTGACTAATGACACTAAGTACCACTTTATATCATTCATCCAGTGAAAGGTAACAATAGCTGATGCATAAAGAAATGCTTAAACTACCACAGCAAAATAATAGAGTTGAAAATTATCTTCTGCTTAGTCAATCTGGGGAGGTATGCGCCAAGTTTAGGAATGAGTTAGACAAACAGAAATCTTGTAAGAATTCAGAACCCCCAAATAGGAGGAAATCAAGGCAGAGAGAGGCTAAATAACATGCCCAAGGTCACATAGCAAGTAAGAGGGGAGCCAGGATTCAATCTTGGGCAATCTAATTGCAGAGCCCGTGTACTTAATCATTGTGCTGTACAACCATTATAGAGCAGGACTGCATGTGATTGTCCTAATAGCACGTCCTCGTGCACGTGGTTAAGCCCACCAATTCTTACTATCCCATGGGGAGGCATACACATGTATGTGAGTGCCTTGAGGAAAGAGACCACGTCTCATCACTTTTTAATCCCCATTCCTAGCATTTTAATGAATGTACCAGTAGTTCATGGCAGATGGATGATGGATGAAATATAGATACTATTCCCACACTAGACAAGATAACTGAAGTCTAAATAGCAAGGTAATAGACTCAGGATTACAGGGGTAGTTATACCAAGACCTAGCCCTTGAATTCTGGTCCAAGCCCCTTTCTTCTGTTAGCTTCTCTGCAACAGGAAATTCTAACAACCTGTGCCAAGTTAATCACTATCCTCCCACATTCAGTGACAACCTCTCCCTTCCAAAGCCCTGGAAAATTTCCCCAATTGCCCAGGATTTGCATCATTCAGTGTATTTTAAGAATATGGAGAAGAGTTGGACACATTTCTCCGTGGCATACCTGCAAAGCCAAGGACAGTCAGCAGGGCCACATCCTGCCCTGGGAGGAGGGAACTTCTGTCCTTTAGAACCAGAGTCAAGTTGGGAACCTTGGAATCACAGTTGGTCTCAGACAGCTTTAGCACACTCTTTGCAATGGCCACCGCTGTGTCAGACGGCTGACAATTTAGGTCCTTGGCATTCCTGAGCATGTGAGCGGAAGACTTAACGTAGTTTCTTAAAAACCGGGCAAGAGGGTAGAGATCACAAGAGCAGCTCCACTGGTTCTTATCTAAACTCAGAAGGATCAACTGCTTCAGTGGAGTGAAAACATCTGGCATGTGGGCCAACCTATTTCGAGAAAGGTCCACTTCCTGTAGTTGAGGCAAGGGCTGGAAGGCATCTTTCCCAATGTAGGAAATAAAATTGTTAGATAAATCCAGATGCCTGAGACTGTGGAGCTTTGTGCCTCCAAAAGAACTGTCTGTCAGATTAGTGATCTGATTCCCATCCAGTTGGAGCCGGGTCAGGCCCTTGGTGTTTCGGAACCAGGACCCTTGCAGGGTGCGGAGAGCGTTATTGCTAAGCACCAGAACCTGCAGACTGAGAAGCCTGCTGAAGGTGTGATCAGTAAGCGAAGAGCTGGATATGCGGTTGTGCTCCAGCAACAATGTCCGCAACTTTGAGAGGCCATGCAGGGCATCTTCCCGAACATCCTCGATGCCATTTCTGCTCAAGGAGAGCAAGGCAAGATTAAACGAGAGAGACAAGTTTGTGCTGTCTATAGTGGAGAGGTATCCATCAGTGATGATTAAAACCCTCGTGGTCACAGGGGCTGCTGTGGGGAAGAAAAGCACACACCAGAAACAAGGCACACACAAGTGAGAGGAGAGTACAGTGGAGAGCTGAGACAATTGATGCCTCTGAGCAATCTTATCACCTGGGTAAGAACAATAAACAAAATGAAAATAATTCTCTGATTTCTCAGTTTAAAGGGAAGCTGGCTCTTTATCAGAATGATGGATTTTTATATTCTTTATTTCTATGACATGTTTATTTGAGAAACATAAACCCATCTGTTCCTTTCCATGTCGAAGTTAATTCACTGTTTAGAATTATCACCACTGATTTTTTTTGAAGGTGGCTTTATAGGCTTCTCCTCTGTGAGGCTGTGCAGTGACCTGCTCCAGCCCTGTTGGCCCCAAGCAGATTCCCCCAAGAGCCAAGCCTGGGTCTGAGCTTCCTAACCCATTTCCCACCATCAGTGTATATTGATGCTGTGAAAGCAGTCACCTTTTCTTTCAAACTTAAAGGTATAGGTTGGATGGGAGGAGTGAAAAGGAGGGTTGGTTTCTGCTTTTTAGCTCCAGGTTAAAAGTTGGCAACTTGGTAAGGATCCATATTCTCTCCGGATGACCTGAGGATCTGTCAGTGGGGTTCTCATTATAGTCTGGGCCATCTTGGCCTCCTCCCTAATATCTGTTCCCTCCGATGAAGTATATCATGTGATGGCAGGTGGTACTCAGGGCTTCCAACTGTTAAATACCTTCACCATAATCACCTCAGAGCCATCACTGCTCTGTCATTAGAAATCAAAGCATTTTAACTCAATAAAGATGTATTATAATCAGGAGTTATTGTAACACATCTTTATCATGCTAAAATTGTTTTGACTGCAAATGACAGTGTCATAAAGATGGAAGAGACCATTGTCCCTGGGAGGTCTACAGGTGATATTTGAACAATCAACCATGGGGGAAGCAAATCACAATTCCCTTGTGGAATTCAGACTTGCACTGCTGAAACAAAGAGATAAAAAAATGTAAAAAAAAAAAAAACAAAGAATTTTCACAGTGCCTTCTCTTGGAAGAATTGTTCCCATCTCTACAGCACCAGCAAGCTTAAGTCATGGTGTTTTGTTTTTTTTTTTTTCTTTATAGTATTATCACTGATTATTTGAATTCTATTAATTCTGGCCAGTTTAGCATTTTGTTTCTCTCAATATTGTTTTTGACATGGGTTGAGGGAGTTTCATTTTTATGGATCCCCAGTTCTCTAGGGATTTATCGAGTCTGAGGGAGCAGGCTATTGATTCTGTCAATTACTTCTTGTCTAGGACTAGACAGACGCTCCACCCACAGGTCATCCATTTACTGCTCTGTGTTTATGAAATTTAACTTCACAAATGTGACGTACTGTAAATGAGAAGGAAGATAGAGAGGTGCGACAAGGTAGATGAGGAATATTTGTTTCTTACCCGACATCAGCTATCTCCGATGGGGGCTGGGGCGGGGGGAAGGAGTGAAGTCAGGAAATCTATTTGAGAGGGTAGGATTTTAGTGTTTAAGTGTTTTTGATACTAATTGGAAGCCGTGTACAACAAACTACCCTTGAAACTGTCTCTCTCCTGTCAGGGATGACGATAACTTCTATCTCTTAATTCTCATAGAGTCATAGGATTTTCAAAATGAAAAAAAAAATCAGCTTCATTTGCTCCATCTTAACTCGGACTTGTTTCTGAAATTTTTCCATTGGAAGAACTTATAGCTTGTTTATCTCGTCTTGGATATCGGAATGTAAATCACATTCTCCTCAAATTTGTTAATAAGGTGTCTTATTAAATTGTTGACTTAAGCAAGCAATATGTAATGAATACAGGCAGTGTATCTTGTTAGCATTTCTACAGCTCATTTACCACCAATAAAAAAAGACTAGACTTTCAAAATTAGATGCACTTTGATAATAATCTGTTTTGCTGGTACATCACTTAATCTTACTAATGTTGAGCAATTGTAGTTCAGGTTTCTGATTCATTGATATTTTTTTCCAGCCAGCGGTAGGGTTCACATATGCACAAAGTGTGGACAAAAATATAATTAAAGTGGCTTGCTTTTTTTTTCTTTTCTTAGAAAAAAGTATGTAGCTGCATGAAATGGTAGTATTCTTTTGTAATAGAATATTTCAGTTGCCTCTGCAGGTCTTAACATAGCTTTGGTTGAGACCACCAGGAATAGGAAAAATAAAATAATAGTATCAGTCTTCAGTCACTGTGAAAAGCTTGCTCTTTAAAAATTTACCTCTTTCAGGCTGGGCCCAGAGAGCACTCAGTGTAATGAAAGCCATGGCAACGGATTTGCCAGATACACTTAACACTTTCTTTTAAGAGTTATTGGTTTTATTACCTACTATATAGGTGAGCTGGTGACAGAGGGTCACATCTTTGGCGCACACCACACATGACGCAGGGCAGGCCGCCACCACCTGCAGCATCATGGCGAAGAGTATGAGCCATCCACCTGAAAGGAGAGAGCAGGCACATCATGATGTTGGTATTTATTATCCGTGCTTTCAGTCTAGTCAGCTCAGGAGCCATTTGGGTGATTTTTGCTATTTAATGAGCACCTTGGGTTCTCACAAGATGCCGGATAAATAGCTAGAATTCTTAATTTGTGTATAATTTAAACCAAACTTTTAAAGCATTTGGCCATAAATTTAGAGACCTCATATCCACGGCACACACATTAGTACAGATTACTTAAGAATTAAATTACTTCGTAATTTTTTTTTTTTCTCATACATTATCTTATTTAATTCTTTTAACTCTGCAACTCAATTTGAGGCTGAAAAACTGAAGTTCGGAATGGTTAATCAACTATCTAAAGTCGCATAGCCCTTCAGTATTTAACCTCACCATCTTTTAACTCTCTGTTAAGTGTTCTTTCTAGTGTGCAGAAGTTAATCTCAGGCACTGAATCTTACATAAGTACAAGCAAATTATTCTGTACAGATTTAGATGCCATACTTAGAAAGGGAGTCTGGAGGAGCATTAAGATCACAAGCTCTACCTAGCTTTGAATTCAGTTCTGCTCTTTACTGACGATAGTATCTTAGGTAAATTACTTCTTTTTTCTTTTATGCCTTTTCATGTTTGAAATAGAAATAATAACAAATGTTTACATTATAGAGCATATTGTAAAAATTCAATAGAATGCCCTATTTAATAAATGTCAAATTCTACCATTATTTTTATGCTCTTTCAGCCCTCCAATGAAATGTTAACATAATTTGGATATAATATTCCCCAAAGCCTATTTATTTATAATGTATCCTCTGACTGATTTGGGGAGGGGGAGAATATGAAACACATTTTATAATAAAAAAAACTCTCTATATGATAACATAGTTTGTGAATTAAATAAAATGTAAATAAAACATAAAATCATTAATTCTGTCATTCGTTCAACAATATATATTGAATGCCTTCTGTATTCTGGACACTGCTAACATCAGTGGGAATAATGTAGTGACAACAGTAAATCCCTGCCCTCATGGGGCAGACATTCCATAAGAGATATAAACGACAAATAAAGAAATATGAAAATGGGTATTAAGTCATCTGGTAATAAGAGCTATGAAATAAATCAAGCGAAAAAGGGAGCAGATAGCACTGGCTTGGGGGTTCTAAATATGGTGAACAAGGGAAAACTCTGATAAAGTAGCGTTTGAACAAAGACCTGGAGGAGGTGAAGGCACTGGTCAGTTCTGGTAGAGAGAATAGAGAGAATACTGAAAGCAAAAGTCCATGGGAGCCCGGTGTGCTTGGCCTGAGGAGGTCAGCGTGACCAAGAACACAGTAGGAAGGGAAGGTCAGGCAGTCTAAGTGCAGGCTATGTGTGCCTTACAGATGAATGTAAGGGTTTAGATTTTTATCCAGATCAGATGAGTATAATTGGAGTCTTTTATGAGTGATATTACTTGATCTGTAGTACATTTTTAAATGATTATTTTGGCTACTGTGTTGGTTACTCTAGCTTTGTAATATAGTTTGAAATCAGGCAGCATGAGGCCTCCAGCTTTGTCCTTTTTCAAGATTGTGTTGGCTATTTGGAGTGTTTTGTGGTTTCATACAAATTTTAGGATCATTTGTTCCATTTTCATGGAAATACGCCTTTGGAATTTTGGTAAGGATTGCACTGAATCCATAGATTGCTTTAGGTAGTATGGACATGTTAACAATATGAATTTGTCCAATCCATGAGCACAGAATATCTTTCCATTTATTTGTGTATTTTTCAATCTCTTTCATCAACATCTTATAGTTTTCAGTGTACAGATCTTTCACCTCCTTAGTCAAATTTATTCCTAAGGGTCTTACTCTTTTCAACATAAGTAAAAATGGTTTTGTTTTCTTAATTTCGCTTTCTGACAGTCCATCACTAGTGTATAGAAATGTAACAGACTTTTGTACATTTGGTTTTGTATCTTGCAACGTCACTGGATTTTCTTATCAGTTCTAACAGTTTTTTGGTGGAGTCTCAAGGGTTTTCTGTCACGCCATCTACATGTAATATCATGCCATCTATAAATGCCTTTTATTTCTTTTTCTTGCCTAATTACTCTAGCTAGGACTCCCAATAAATACTAGGTTGAATAAAAGTGGCAAGAGTGGCATTCTTGTCTTATCCCTGATCTGAGAGGAAAAGCATTGAGTTTTTCACCATTGAGTATTATGTTAGCTGTAGGTTGGCTATCTTGTTGAGAATACTTTTGATAGGCAAAGAACAGAAGCAGCAAAAGTAGTTACAATGCAACTATACAACTACAAGAAAGAGATGATGATGGTTTAGATGAAAAATAGAGGGAGATTATGGATAATTTTTTATTATGATGCAATTTAATGTAACAAATTTGAGCTCAGACAAGCTATCCTGTGCAATGGAACATGTGAGGTAATCAGGAATAAATAAGGCATTGCTTATTCTCAAAGCGCTTTCTAGTTAGTGACATAAACACATAAATACCTAGTTATAACACAAGGAAGAATGAAGTAAATCTAAACAAAGTTGCAAAATTAATGTTTGGAATCACTTGAACACTTAACGAAGGATGTATCTTGTGAGTTGGGCCTTGAAGAGGGCAGAGGATTTGTACAGGCAGAGAATAAGAGTTAGATAATTCTAGTCTGAGAAAATAGTAACAATGTCCTACATTAGGCAAAAGACCTAATGTCAGTTCATTTTTTTAAGCCTACCTGAGCTGCTTAGTCAACCCCATGCATATGTGGTCCAGAGGTCAGCCAGAGATTTAAACAGAGTTTATATGCAGATCCTGGGGCTCCCTTTCTCAGACTCTTTTCTTCCAGAATCTCCCCTCATTTTCTAGCAGGATTCTAGGATGGCCACCAAGATCCCTGCCCCCTGGTATACGTGCCAAGGATAATCCCCTCCCCTTAAATATGGGCAGAACTCATGAATATGATGAAATATTACTCCTATAATTATGTTTCTTCATATGGCAAAAGGAAAAGCATCCTAGGTAGGCCTGATCTAATCAGATGAACCCTTTAAGAGCAGAGAATGTTTCTCCAGTTGTCACAGAGGAAGAAGAGAAACATGTCCTTGCTGGCCAGGAAGAAAACAAATGGCCATGTTGTGAATGACTTAATAGGGACCATGTGGCAAGAAACTGCATTCTCCAGAATCTGAGTCATCCCTGAATTACTATTGGCAAGAAAACAGCAACCTGAGTCATACAACCACAAGGAAATGAATTCTTAAAAAAAAAAAAAAAATTAACATGTATTTATCTTTGAGAGACAGAGAGAGAAAAGCATGAGCAGGGGAGGGGCATAGAGAGAGGGAGACACAGAATCCAAAGCGGGCTCCAGGCTCTGAGCTGTCAGCGCAGAGTCTGACACGGGGCTCATACTTGTGAACCATGAGATCATGACCTGAACTGAAAAGTCAGACGCCCAACCAACTGAGCCACCCAGGAGCCCCTGAAATTATTTCTTCAATAACCAGTGATCTTAGAAGAGGTCTTGAGCCTCAGATGAGAATCACAGTGCTAGCTGACACCTTGATTTTAGTCTGGTGAGACCCTGAGCAAAGGACCCAGTTATTTTGCACTCAACTCCTAACCCATGGAAACTGTAAGATAATAAATGGGTATCGTTTTAAACCAACTAAATTTGTGATAACTTGTTATAAAACCATAGCTAAAAAACTTTGATTGCCCTGAATTTTATCTTCTGGTTTTTTAAGCAACCAAGCCTGCAGGCTTTCATAAGAATTTTAATTGTTCCCTAAGACGTAGATGAGGTCTGCCCTTAGGGTAGGTGTTGTAAAAAAATTTTTAAAGCGTTAAACTTACTACATGCCTTTCCTTTTTTCTAATTGACTCCCCTCCAGAATCCACCAGCTTTTGTTCCCTCTCTTCTGCCTTCAGGTAGCTGTCTTTTATATTTAGTCCAGAGTTTACAGCTGTCTGGGGGAGGGTCCATCTGCTATAAATGCTATCTGACCATTCAGTTTCTGGATACCCTTTGAAAGCAGAATGAATGTGATTTCCTGGTAGATTAGGAGCAAGAGTATGACAAAGAAAGAAATTAGAGATTAGTCTATGGTTTTTGGCCTCTGTAAGTGAAAGGATGGTGTTGCCATTTACTGAAGCAGGGAAGACTATAAATATAAGAAATTGCATATGTGAATTTAGCCTAGGGAGTGTACTGGGCTAGATATAGATATTTGGGAGTTGTTTTTTAAAACCATGAGACAGAATTAAACCCTCAACAAATTAACTCTAAAGATAGATGAGAAGAGACCCAAAGCCTGAGTCCTGGTGCAATCCAGAATTTAAAGATAAAGAAGAAAAGCAAAATTAACAGAGGAGACTGAGAAAGAGCAAGTGAGAGAAGAGAAAAATAGTGAGAAGTAGTGACCTTAAATCCTATTAAAGAATGTTTCAGGCATAAATGAATGATTATCTGTATTTAATGCAGTGCCAAATAGGCTGAGCTTTGAAACTTAACCTTTGAATTTAGCAATGTGGAGACAGGTCTTTGTATCCTAAACAAGAGCAGGGTTAGCAAAGTGTTACAGGAGAAAACGTGATTTGGGTGGAGGTCACATGGAAGGAATAAAGTAAAAGACTGTGAATTTAGGCAATTCTTTTGAGCAATTTTGGCGAATACAGAAAATGGAGTACTAGCTTGAGGAAGAAGTGGAGTCAAGAGTTTTATTTTGTTGCTTATTTGTTTTTAAGATGGAAGAATTAATAGTATGTTGGGATTAAATAAAAGAAACATTGGTGATGCAAGAAAAGTAGAAGGGAAAATTATTGTTAGAGCAATGCCCTTGAAGATAGGCAGGGATAAGAATTGGCCTCAGATAGAATCAGGCAAAATTCATCCATAAAAGTGGGACTGAAGGCAAATTATGTGAATTTAGGCATTGGTGAGTGGTCAATGTAGTAGTGGGAATTAGACATTTGAGGAAAGAGGAGAAGGTACAAGACAGGTCTGGAGTGTGGAAGAGTGAGTGAACTAAAAATGTGTAATCTCCCAAGGGAGTACTGAGGGTGCACTTGAGGTTAGAGTGAAATGATTTTTTTTTTTTTTGTTGAGAAAGAAAAAGAGAGAGAGAGAGAGTGCACACATGTGTGGGCGAGGGGCAGAGAGAGAAGCGGGGGGTGACGGGATTCGAAGCAGGCTCTACAGTGACAGCAGAGAACCTGACGTGGGGCTTGAACTCACAAACCATGAGATTATGACTTGAGCTGAAGTTGGACACTTAACCAACTGAGCCACCCAGGCGTCCCTAGAGGGACATGATTTTGAAGTAAGTCCAGTCAGGATGGATTCATTCAAGATTGGGATTTTTCCCAATACTGTATAAAAGGCATGATAAGGCAAGGGAGTTGAGGTAGTATGGAAGACAGTGATTATGATTGCCAGTGAAGTCTAAGCTAAGCACAGGAAGAAACAAGGTGACTAAATGACAGTGAAAAGATGGTAAGATGAACAAAAAATAGGGGAGATTAGATGAAAAGTAGGTAGATAGATATGGACGTATGTATGTACATAGAAAATATTAGCAAAAACATGTTTTTTTAAGGCTGAGTGATAGATACATGAAGGTTTATTGAATTGTTCTCTCATACTTTAGGGTATATTTGAAAATGTTCACAATAAAACATTGGTTTCTTAAAGTGGTAAGATGGTTTGTGTAGTTAAAGATTGTTGGAGTCAGGGTTTCAGAAGAAGTAAGCTAGAAAGAAAGGAGATATAGAGCCAAGATAGTGATCTGATGGAAATTGACAGATTGGAGACACTGAAGGGTTGCAGATCTTGTTAGTAACAGGGTCTATCTAGGGAGCTATGTGACTACCTACCAGGAAGGTGGGGTGTAAGATCAAGGCAGAAGAGGAGACAAAGGAACCCAGAGGTCAGACTATTGTGATGATGAGCTACATGGATATTAAAAGCACTAAGTAGTGTTAGCATGGCAGGAAGCCAAACACTAAAGCCTTCAAAGAATGGGGGAGAATGACTGGTGGGAGAGCTTGATGAACCGGTGGTTTTTAGAGGAGAAACCATTCGGAAGTTGCAGGAATAGTAAGGAAGACCCAGAACTCTACTCACCCCATCACCTCCCCCACCAACCAGAAGGTACCAGGAATATGCAAGATAAAACAGCTTCCACTTGAGTGGGCTCTAGGGGAAGTAGTGTCCTCAGGGGAGGGCTAGATATTAAGGGAGAAATTGTTCTACTAAGAATCTAAATTAGTCAGTTACTGCACCTGAATGTTAAATTGGGCTATCCACCTCCTGGCAGTAAAAGTTACATAAAGGAGAAATGATAGGTTATATAGTCCTTAGGATCTGACAAAAGGAGGCATATAATTTCTTCCAAAGAGAACAACACTTTCTAAAATTCCCAGAATTTTTTTCATAGATCCATAATCATTTTTGTATCCCTAGCAACTAGAACAAAGTTTGGAATATGATCAGAATACAGTAAATGTTTGTTTAAGCAGACTCATCTGACACAGAAGTTCATAACGAACAATGTCTTTAAGGGCAGGTTTTTTAATATAAAAAGCTTATCTTAACCCTAAAATAGGATATAGTCACAAGGTTTCTATTGATCTTAGCTTTGAATCTGAGGTGGCATTTTTCAAAAATGAAGCTAATTATAAAATTTGCTTTAGTCGTTCTTTTCCTACAGACACATTGTACAGTATATCATAAGGCACTGAGATAGTTAACAGTTTTTAGTATTCACTTTTATTCTTTCATTTTGAGGAGGAAAACCTGCCATTTAAAAGCATGCAAAGCTAATTAAAGCTTTTCCACTATTTCATTATCTGAATGTAGTTGCAAATTCTGACTTAAAACTCTTATCAGAAGGAGACTCAACATCCCTCCCTGAACAGCAAATGAACATTCAATTAACACTTCAATACAAGTGTATTTTAAATAAAAATATACTTTATTGTTAATCTCATTCTTTACAAATGCAAATACCCAATTTTAAAATCCAAAGAGAGTTGCCTCCCTTTTATTCTTTGGGGGAAAAAAGTCTTTTCTTTATTTACAGGGAAGACCCGAATTTTCTGAAGTTGTTACCAAGTTAGAAGAGTGTCTCTGCAACATTGAGGTAAGAACTTTAGCTTCTGAAATATGTCCATAAAAAAAGTCTTGAGTATCCAAGGGTTTTGGGGAATAAGTAAGATGGTGCTTCTAGAAAGATAGTAGGTATGGAGGTCTATAACTTCATTCATATTTTTAACCTGTTCATTAAGTTTCTAGGGTGGACTAACTGAATCTATAGGGATAAAAACAAATCCAGCATGAATCTAGGCCTTTCCAACAAATAATCAGTCAGGCAAATGGACACAGATATGCCCAGCTTTAAAATTAATATGTAAAAACTTGAAAATACAGTAGTGACCCCTGGGGGGCTCAGTCCCTTAAGCATCTGACTCTTGATGCAGCTTATGTCCTGATCTCATGGTTTGTGAGATCAATAGAGCCTGCTTGGGATTCTCTCTCCCTCTCCCTGTCCTCCTCCCGTGCTTGCTTGCAAGTGCATGCAATACGTTAGAAGTTAATTGTTTAAATCAACTTTTTTCTATACAAAAACTCCTATATACAGTGAAACATAAATTAAATTTTAAGCCACTGTGTATTTATGCTCAATAAGAAAGGGAAAATTATCACTAAAATTAGTGCATAAATTAATTGGGATGCATTGCTTTTATACCACACATATGTTGCATAAAGTGATATATGTTGGTAATCAGGCTAATGGAATTTTCTTCCCTTAATATCAAGGAGCTGTTTGCTTTAATTTTCTCTCTAATTGCCTTAATTTTCTATACACCTGGTCAGAAGATAGGATTTGAAAATAAGTAAGGAAGCTAAAACATGAGCACTAATTCAAAAATAATAATATATTCCCAAGGCAAATGAATGCTGCAAGAGAGGGGGGTGGATATCACACATATAGGCTCATATATACATATGCATATGAAGGGAAGGGCCAAAACAGGGGAAACAGCATCAACCCGAGATTGCACAGTGAAATTCCAAAGTGGAACCATCCCACTTTTTTTCCCTAAAAAAAAAAAAAATCTCAACTTAGTGTCATTAGAACCCAGTTTATCGGGAAAGGGTTCCAGGTCTTCACTTACAGCCTGGAGTGAATGGCTCTGTCTCATAACTCTTTACCAGAACTTCTAAAAAGGAAGCCTTGTATGTAGGAAGTAGCTTCAGTCTCTGGACATTAAACTTTCATTCCTTTCTCTTCGGTCCTGAAACATATATATTTGGTGGGGCTTCAGCAGCCCCTACCAACAAGAGAATCTGCCAGAGGCCTTGAATGTTGAAAGACACTTTTAAGGCTTGAGTTCCAAGTGTCCCCTCACTCGGGACCTTTGAGTTTCCCAGGGCAAAACTGCTGGGGATATAGCCAATTAGATGAAAGAGATATCCAAGTCTGGGGAATATATCCAATTAGATGAAAGAGTGGATTCCAGAAACAAGAGACAATGGTAGGACTTCCTAAACTAGTTTGTCTTCTTATACTGACCAAGCCTCTTAGCACAATCTCCCTTCATAGAGAAGATGAATAACTATATGCAAGAGAACTTGCTGGACTGGGTTGTACTAAATAATGGACCCAAATCAGCTTTCAGGGGCTTGGTTTGTGGAATTCCATATCTCAGAAGATAAAATGATGGGACATGTCTAACAAGAATCAGTATAACATCACACACCAGGGTCAAAGAAACAACAGTAAGAATATCAAATGATGGAGATATGGTTTAGGAGCATCATGAATGTCAATGGATAACAAACTCTGTGGGAGTTAGAATGTGAAGTAGCTGTCTTGCTACAGAATAAGGATGGGATTATTCCTCTCTCTTCTGAGATAGCCAAACAAAATAGTACCCAGTTTCGTCCTTTTAAAAGGATAATTATAACTGGAACGCAAATTTTAGGGGAGAGATATCAGAATGATGAATGGATTGAAGTCATGTATGTAAGAACCAATTAGAGGAACCAGGGGTGTTTGTCCCAGAGAAGAGAAAATCAGGATGAGTCCAAGAGCTGTTTTTTAAACATCTGAAAAATGATCACATGCAAAGGGATTGGCCTTGTTCTCTATGGGCCAACAGATAGAAATGAAGGGTAATTAAGGTTTTTGTTTTGTTTTGTTTTGTTTTGTTTTGTTTTAATGAGAAAGACCTTTTTCTAATTGTCAGATCTGTCCTAAGATAAATGAACAGATCTGGAGGCAAGTGAGTTCCCCATCACTGGAAGCTCCCCATCAGCTTGCATAGCTAACTTGGAAAAGAGGCACGGAAAAGATGCAATCATTGAAGAGTTTGAAGGTTCATTTCAACACTGACATCACATGATTCTCAGAGCTTTACTTAGAAATGCCTTGGCTACTGTGAAGAGCCTAGAATTTACATATATTATATTTTTAAACCCAAACCTACAGTCTACATGTCTTAGGAAATTATAATGTCAAAGCACTAATGTTCTCAGTTGGGTTAGGTAAAGTGCATAAACAGCAAGGTCGTCAGAAATTCAAGAAAACTACTCTCCTATTTTTTCTCTACTCCTTCTCATTTTCTTCCCTCAATACTCTTCTATTTTCTAGCTACATTTAACTATTTGTAACTATTTTTAAAAATTCTCTCCCAAAGACTCTCTTTAGTCCTCATGCTTGCCAGACATTAAAGCATCCTTCATTTTATAAAATGGATGTATTCTTGGAAAAGTGTATAAATTCATTTTATGTAAAGGAAATAATTTCGTATAAAGGGGATAATTTTAAGCTACAACTTAAAGGAACTCTGCCATGAATCTTATCGCCATTGTGAAAAATGTAATCTTTTAGCCATTAAATAATCACCTTTTAAATATCTATTTTATGAATCTGATTTGAGCCTACCATGTTTTCTGAAAGATGAGTGTAAGTTTAAAGGGCCAGCTCTCAGCATAGAACTGGGTCAAAAAAGTAAATTAAGTGAGCCATGTGTTGCCATCAGAGGCCGATAGGAAAAGCCAGAAGCAAGCTGAGATGAATAGAAATTAAAAATGAGAAATCCTAGAATAGAAAGCTAAAATAAATCTATATTCTATTCTTTGCCCTAAGCCTGTTGGTTTTATTAAAGGATTGAAACTACCCCTTCTTCACTCAGCTGATGTCTCCCGCATCAAGTAACAGCAGTGGGTCTCTGTCACCTTCCTCTTCTTCTGACTGCCTGGTGAGCCGTGGAGGGCCTGGCCGGAGCCATGTGGCAGCTTTACGAAGTCGTTTTGAGTTGGAATATGCTCTAAATGCAAGGTCCTATGCTGCCTGGTCCCAAAGGTGAGTAGCAATCTAAGCAACAATCTCACAGTCCAGATGAATTCCAGAATCTCATCAAGATTGTTATCTGATGTGGTTAGTATCAATGGGGGGGTTTACCACCCCATGCCAAACTTTGAAGTAAGAGGGTTTAGCCCATTTTTCTTATAATATTATATTAATATTATGGGACCAAAAAATAGGAATTCTGTTATTTGTTAGTTTAGTAATTCTAAGTTTCAAGTAACAGCAGTTAACTCTAGCTTAAGTAAGAATTGTGTAGCTACAGCAACAAAGGGAATTTATTGAAAGTATTTTGTGGTTATCTTATGGAATCCAAGGAAGAATTCCTTGTGTGGCAACCAAGAAACAGCTTTAGGATCTGAGCACCAAAGGTTCAGCACACTGAGGATTACTCTATGACCCAGCAATTCCACTCCTAGGTATATACCCTAAAGAATTGAAAACAAGTACTCCAACAAATACTTGTACTCAAATGTTTAGAGCAGTCTTATTCACAATAGCCAAAAGGTGGAAACAATCCAAATATCCATTAACAGATGAGCAGATAAACAAAATGTGGTACGCACACAATAAGATGTTCTTCAGTCATGCTACAACATGGATGAACCTTGAAAACTTGCCTTCATTGGAAAGACACCAAGCACAAAGACCACATGTTATATGATCCTATTTATATGAATATTCAGAATAAGTGTGTGAGTCAATTCAGGCTGCCATAACAAGATACCACAGACTGGATGGTTTAAATAAGAGAAATTTACTTTTTCACCAGGGGAGACTGAAAGTCTGAGATTAGGGTGCCAACATGGTCAGACTCCAGTGGGAATTACAGATGCTCATCTTCCTTGCTCACAGATGGCCTTCTTCTCACTGTGCTCTCACATGGCAAAGAGAGCTCTGCAATTTTCACCTTTTTATAAGGGCACCAGTCCTGTAGGATCAGGACATCACTCTTCTGACCTCATTTAAACTTAATCACCTCCTTAAAAGCCCCATCTCCAGTATCCTCACATAAGGGGTTAGTGCTTCAACATACGAATTAGGTGGGAGGGTGACACAACTCAATCCATAATAGGTAATATGTAAACCCATTATAAAAAAAAGAAAAGATCAGATTGGTAGTTGCCAGAGGCTGGGGTGGGGATGGGAAATTAGGAATAAAGGCTTAATGAGTACAGGGTTTTGTTTCGGGGTGATGAAAATATTTTGGAACTAGATAGAGGTCATTGTAAAACACTGTGAATGCACTAAATGTCACCAAATTGTTTACCTTAACATGGTTAATTACATTTATATGAACTTTACCTTAAAAGAGAGAGAGAGAGAGAAACTAAAGGAGCAAGTCAGAAAAAGAGGGAAAAAAAGTTCAACATTCTTCCATAGCAAGCTCTGCCATTTACACGCCCCTGTTCCTCTCAATAGGAGATCTTTTTGTCTCTCAGCTTAATTGTAAAGCTTCAAGAAGAGATATATTAGTTATGTAGTGCCATAATAATTCTTTATAAAATGCATACCAAAATTCAACAATATTTGATCATAAGCTTTTATTTCTTGCTCATGTGCCTGTGAACTGCTTATTGGTGGGCTTGACTCTGAGCACAGATTTTATCCAGGGCTATTCCACATGTCTTTCTCTGTCCTCAGACCAGCAGCTACCTGAGACATGTTCTTCTCATGGACAAAGGCTAGGAATTCAAGAAGACAGACCCAGCTTCACATGCTCATTTAAAGCCTATGTTCAAGTTGCATCCTATGGCATTCTATGGGCCAGCTCTAGGGGCAAGTCACATAGCTGAGTCCAACATCCAGTAGGAAGAGAAAATATATATGCACAGCCTCTAATAGAAAGAACTGAAAAGTCACATGACAAAAGGCATAGATACAGAAACCATAATGAATTAAGAATAAATGGAGTCTGCCATGAGAGAGAGAATGTGATTGGCCTTTTTTGGATCAAATGGCCCCTGCTGGTATAAGCAACATGATTGGAGTGGCAGTGGGGTCATATTTCATTAATATAAGCATGGCTGCCGGGAACCCCTGTTCTGGATGGGAAACAGAAAAGGCATTTACTTGTAAGCTGAATGGATACCCTACTGCATATATACTGCAACCTATGGAAATCTGAAAAAAAATGGCTTAAAATATCTGTTCTTCTGCATGAGCTCCTGAGCATTTACACATGAGCTGCTCTACGTGTATACTCAGGCACACATATAAATGCCTACACACTCACTCACACTCTCCATCATCAGAGTAAGAAATTTTACCCTGAAGATGGAGAAGGATTATCTGGAGTTATCAAGGATCTTATACCATACACAAATTGCTTATGTTGCTTTTTTAGCTGTAGTTATTATATTCTAGGTCTAACAAAAGAGTGGCAGCTACAGCTATGAAGAGATGGGAATCTGAATCATGAAGCCTTTAATCTACAGAATGTCATAAAATTAAGTATCAGCAGGTTGATTGATAACCAGGCAAACTGGACACAATTCTTTATTAGATTCCAGTCTCATATAATTTCATAAAGGGCCCATAGGCCAAGATTAGATTAGGCTCAGTCGCAGCATTGTCTTCTAGTTCCATTTGGTCTTCCTACTCTTTACTTGTGGTTTTAAAATGAATTCTCTGAATGGTCAGATTTTGATATTTCCAAAGCACAGTCACCTGAAGTATGTCTACTCTGAGGCAAAGGTTAAGAGGATAAGTTGTGGAGTCATACAGACTGAGGTTCACTCTCAGCTTTGCTATTTACCAGCCCAATGACCTTAGGCACGTTTCTTAAGTCTTATACATAAAATAGAGATAATAACACCAGCTGTTAGGATTGTTATTGAGAGAGGCAGTATTGTCACAGGAGTGAGTGATTGATTAAAAGATGCCAGTAGACCCAAGCAAAAAATACAAGTTCCAGGAATGTAGGTAAGTCACACAATTTACAATACAGAGACAGCTACACAACATGGGAGGCACAGGTGTGCTCCCAATCGGGTGAGTTGGGGGTGGAGGGAATACAACTTCTCTGGCCTTCAAGAACCCCGAGAAATATACCACTGCTAATAAAACTGCTCAAATGGGGTGGGAAAAACCCATCAGGTTTTTTGAGATGTTCCTTTTGATAGTCTCATAAGATTTCTTCTACCTTTCTGGCCCTTCACAACTGTTGCAGAATTCTGCTAAATGGCTCTCTACTTGGTTCAGGTTTCTCTTAACAATGTAGTACATCCTGAGTATTTGCTGTGAGGGTGCATTGAATGTCAGTGTGTTAGCTGTACTATCCCTCCAGCAAGTTCAGTCTCTGGACTGCTTGAAATCAACTACAGAAATAAGTGAAGCATTTAGCTAAGCTGTCAGATTCACTAAAATAGGAATCATGTCTGTTTTATTCATAACTCTACCCCTAGTATCCAGCAGTATGGTTGGCATAAAGTCGATACATAGTAAATATTTGTTTCATAGATAAAGATTTGGATACATTGGCTCAACAAATTATAATTGTTATTAATTTTAAACATAATCAATGAAAAAGCTTTAATTTCTCTATGCTTTCCATTTATCCATTTATATACCTATCACTATTGAGTGCATGCTGCATGCTGGATGCTATTTTAGACACTGAGTTGTCATCTAAGTAAACCTTAGGAAGTAGGTATTCCAATTTTACAGATGAGGAAACTGAGGCTTAGAAAGGATAAGTCACTTTCCTGAGTTTATGGAGGCAGAGCTAGAATTCTCACCTAAGTCTCTTCTATGCTTACTGAATTTCTCTGGCACAGGAGTTGGCACTTTTCAGAAGCTTGATATATTTTGCCAATACTCATATTTGTTGGACTTCTTCCAGTTTCTTCTGGAAGTCGGTCAGGGAAAGAATTCAGCTACTTCTCCTAAGCCTGCCTTTTCAGCTTTTATATATGAAAGACAGAGCAAGTGAGACCAGAGATCAATAGGTTCTTAAAGTCAAAGAGCCTGAGGATACAGGAACTGATGGAGTAAGCCCAGCAGGGCCACAAGTTTAACAGCCTGCAAGACAGTGGCTCTCCACTCTGGCTGCACGTTAGAATCACCCGGGGAACTTTTACAAGTACCAATGCCCAGGACTAATTAAACCAAAACACATGGGGGTGTCACCCAGACGTCAGAAGCTTGTAACATCTCCCAGATGATTCTAATATATATCTCTGAGTATGAGAAGCACGCTAGAAGAGAATGCCACAGTGCTAACCTGTCAGTCACTCCAGGGGAAGGGGATACAACCAAGGGGATAAACAAGGAGAGGCAAGTGAGAGCAGAGGTGACCCAGCAGCTGTAACCAAAGGATATCGTTTTGAAGGTTGACTACCTGTGTGGCCTCTCCCAGAAATCCTTGCAGTGTGCTAGTGACTGCTGATCTAAGAGGCATCCTAACTCGTTAGAATCACACAGGTGGAATTTTTAGCCTGGCATCATGCTTTTAAGAGAATGGTGTAGTCCTAACTAATGTATGCTTCCAATTCTGGGTCTCACAGCCCTCAACAGTGCCTTTAAAATGGTGCATTTATTTTTCAGTTTTTGGTTATGAAGTTCATAGCCTGTACTTTTATGATGCATGATTTGGTGATGGCTTTGGTTGTTGTTCCTTTGCATATTTGTTTTTAATGATTATTGTTGTTCTTCCTAAAATAAATGTCAAGGTGGGAAATAGTCAGATATTTTTTCCACAGGTTATAGGGATTTGCCAGTTCCTACTGAAACCACAAATTGCTGAAATCTGAGATTGAGGAAGGCGCTTCTGAAGTACTGCCTCTTTTAAAATATTTTGTGTCTCTAGATATATTTGGAAAACTAAGCATGTGGCACTTGCTCCTCCCACTGGGTATGAAATCTCTCCCATCTTGTACATGGATTACATCATGTAAATTTAGAAATGACAAAGTGATACACAACCTTTCAGATGCGAAAACCAATTAGTGTTTGTGTGGGGCTGGGCTCTGAGAATAGAACGCCACGACCTAGTTAGCTGTCCAGGAGAAGAAAACCAGAGATCCAGGGACTGCAACTGTAAAACAGATACATTTGGAATTAATTTTTCACATTACGAAAGGGTCCATCAAAAGGTTCCTTTAAATAGAAAGCTTGCCGAGTGCACTTGGAATGCAATTTGACTTATAAAAGTTGAATGTAAGTTATAAAATTTTAATTTACACATAGTTTTTCCAGAATGCAGCAATTGTGTAAGATGATAGCACCCTGAAACTGATGTTCCTGGGAGGAATGAAAAAAAAAAAAAAGGAGAGCGGTGAGAAGAGTGTGGCCATTTGCTGTTATGGAGCAGAAGGTTTATCAAGTACAAGCAATAGTGTCTCCTTCTTATCAGCAAAGGTCAACACTCTCTTTTTAATCTACCACCTCTCCTACATGAATCTTTGTACTGAACCTTCCCTCAGGCTCTTCGAATGTGCTCTTTCATTCTTTTCTTCATCCCCATTTCATCCCCAATTTATTTCCCTCACCAGCTCACCACAATCAGCAATCTCAACACTGTGCTCATGAGCACTTTCAGCTCCTCCTACCTTGCTTCTCTCGTCTTCATGAGTTTTCTTGTGATGTCATATTAACCCTCAGCTCCAACTCTCACACACACACAGACACACACACAGTTAACCCCCCAGTCCTTATGTCTCACATGACCATTCTTCTTCCTTTGTCTTTAACTTCTCTCCCCTTCCGGCTTTCTTCTGGCCTTAATCCACTTAACACTCTACTGCCAGCATGACCTTTCCTTCTGTAGAACTCCTGTTACATCATTACTCTACTTTGAAACCACCAATAATTCTCCATTACCTCTAAAATTAAGTGAAATTATGTCATCCCGGAATCCAAAATGATCAATGGTACGTTTTCCAGTTACACCTCCTGCTGAGTATCATATGTTCCAATGGTTCTAGGCAGAGAGTGATACGGTCACTTCTCTTCTCAAATGCATGCTAGGAGTTTGGGATCTGTGTGAGGCACTTTTTGGTATTCCCAGTGACTAAAGGAGGTGCAACCAGTGTTTAGTTTGGCTAAGGCCAGAGTATTGAACTTCCTACAATGTTTTGGACAATTCCACAAAATAAAGAATTATTCTGTACAGGGGTACCTGGGTGACTCAGTTGGTTAAGTGTCTCACTCTTGGTTTCAGCTCAGGTGAGAATCTTGTGGTTTGTGGGATCAAGCCCTGCATCAGGCCCTACATTGACAGCATTGAGCCTGCTTGGAATTGTCTCTCTCTCTCTCTCTCTCTCTCTCTCTCTCTCTCTCTCTCAAAATAAATAAACTTAAAAAAAATTATCCTGTATAAAATAGCAATAACATCCCCAGTAATGCACACTGTTAGACAAACTAGGAGTTCTACTATGTCCCATACATACCCTGTGTTGAACCTATTGTTAACCTATCCCCATACCCTGTATTTTTTAACCTTGACACCCCCCAATCTTGTCAAAGTATTAATAAGCCATCAGTAATATCTCAATCAGTTTAATCACTAGATCATAAGGGAGGCTTTTCTGGGGCTACCCCATCGCCACCCATGCCTTACTATGGGTCACAGAATTTTGTGCCACTTCATGCACTTACATGATTTTGTCTCATAATTATTTATTTTTTTATTCTCCATTAACCCATAAACACTTCTAGGACAAAAATTGTCTTCTCTTTTGTTTTTATTCAGATGCCTATAATATCTCTTTTATAATTTAACTGTGGATGGTGAATACTAAATATGTTTATTTATAATAAATTAGAGGAATCATTAGTAGGGCTATGAATGCCATGCTTTGTATTTCTGCATTTTAAGTGAGTAAAACTCTACCATTCAGAGTTTTTGGCCCCTACATTCCTATCAAGTTCAGATATGTTCTTATCCAAAAATAATGAACCGCCAAGTCATTCAGACCTCTTTCTATACCACTCTGTCACCATTAGAGTATTAAATGTCTACCCACATTTTTTAATGAACAAAAGAATAGAATGGAGGTACCTGAACTCTGTGAGGAGAGAAGTGACTGATCCATTCATTCCCAGTGTGTTTGTAAAAGAGAGAGATTGCTATGAGTTAAGGTATTTAGGAGAGGTCTCACTGAAGATGGAGATGTTGTCCAGGTATAAAGAGAACAGGATGAACAAACATGAAGTAATGATTATAAACTTTCTTTCCTTCTTTCCTGAAAAGAAGAAAAAAATAAGCATCCCTTCCCCAACTGATCTGTAACAGTAGTTCTTTTATTCATCAAGGATCTACATTTAGATAGATCTCTTTTCAGCTTTCATATTCTGTCCTATTGGAATATTTGTTTATCCCTATGTCAACAATTTACAATTTTAATTACAGTAACATTTTTAAAGTCTCGATATCTGGTAGGGCACGTCTCATCTTGGCAATTCTTGATTATTCTTGGATTTTTACTCTTCCATATAAATTTTATAATCAGCTTGCATTTTCCACACACAAAAAAATAAGATTTTGATTATATTTTTTTCAAGTTTATTTATTTTCTTTTAGTAATCTCTACACCCAACATGCAGCTCAAACTCACAACCCTGAGATCAAGAATCTCATGCTTTTCTGACTGGGCCAGCCAGGCACCCAAGATTATAGACATTTTAAAACTGTAGATCAATATTGGAAGATCTGACATCTTTATGATATTGGGTCTCCCTTCCCATGAACTTGGTGCATTTTTGCATTTATTTAAATGCTCTTTAAGATCTTGTAGTTAGATTTTATAATCTTCTCTGTAAGGTTCTTATATACTTTTTGTCATATTGATTGTTACATTCATTGATTGCTGAAATAATTGGAATTGTTATTTTACTCTCTCTAGTTTTTCTTTTTTCTCACCCTACCCTGTTTTTGTTTGTTTGTTTGTTTTTCTTTGGATTCTTTGAATATGCACTCTGTTTTTCGATTCTTGGTGGGCAGGCACCCTAGAACTTTAACATACTTAACAAGTTCTATAAATTTAATATATGTTATTAAAATAAAAGATCTCCCAAACAAAAGGTTTTAGAGCATTTTAGTTGCAAATCATTCCCTCCTGAATTATCTTATATTTATGTCCATTGTTTTCATTTCATCATGATTTTTTAAAATTAAAAAAAAAATTTTAATATTTATTTATTTATTGAGAGACAGAAGAGATGAGGGTGAGTGGGGGAGGGGCAGAGAGAGAGGGAGTCACAGATTCCAAAGCAGGCTCCAGGTTCTGAGCTGTTAGCATAGAGCCCAATGTGGGGCTCAAACTCAAGAACGGCAAGATCATGACCTGAGCCCAAGTTGGATGCCTAACCAACTGAGACACCCAGGTGCCCCCATCATGATTTTTTTTTTTAATTCTACATCTTAGGTATTATTTTATTGTTTTATCCAACTATGGTTCATTTTGACTTACCCATATTTACTGTTTCATTATTAATTGTGCTTACATTTCACATCTTCCTTCTACATCATTTTCCTTTTCCTCAAATACATCTTTAAAAATTCCTTTAACATGACTCTGTTAGAAGTGATCATATGAAAACACCTTTATTTTCCCTCTTTCTTGAAGGATACTTTAGTGAATATGGGATTTGAGGTGTTTAATTACTCTTCCCCTATACCTTCAAGATGCATTCAACATGTTTCTAACTTTCCTTGCTGCTGGTAAACTTTCATCTGTGAATCTAATTCTTTCTTTTATTTTCAATCTATCCAACTGCTGTTAGAACTTCTCTGTGTCTTTGGTATCCTACAGTTTAACTATGTTGTGTATAGTAATAGATTTAATTTATTTATCTTGCTTTGAATTTGTTGGGTGTCCAGAATCTGAGAACTGGCATCTTTTTATACATTCTGGATAATTCCTCACCACTGTCTCTTCTACTATTTTTGTACCCTATCTTCATTTTAACTTTCTGCAACTCTAGAAGTTTTTTAGATATTCTCACTCTATTTTCCACATTCCCCAACCTCTTTATATATATTTCCCACCATTTACTTTTTCTTTGATGCCTTCTGGTAATTTCTTCAAATCTATCTTCCAGTTCACATAGTCTCTCGGTAACTGGATCTAACATGTTGTTCTATTCATTGCACTTCTATTTCAATTGATTTCTAATTTCTACTCCATATCTAGAAATTGTGTGTGTGTGTGTGTGTGTGTGACAATTTTGAAAGTCTCATGTTTCATCTACATTCTTTTAATTGATTATTTTCTTTCTTCAAACACATTTACTTTATATTCTATATCAGAATGTCTGATATTTCCCATCTCTAATCTCTACCATCTTTATAGTCTAATTATGCAGTAGTTTGTTGTTTTTGCTAATTCTTGCTCCTGGCTTCATCACATATTTAGACCTTTGTGTTTCTACTGTGAGCTCATCTTCCTTGGAACTTTATCTCTGGAAATTTTTTTGGCACTTATTTGGTGTACACGACATCACAGATGCTTTGTGTTTCTTCTTGCTAATCATATAAGTACACTAACCCCACAGAACCACTTTAAAACTTCAACTTATAGTTTTACATAAAACACATGTAGTACTATTTCTATTTTAAAACTTGGGTCTTTGTGGACCGTGGATGGGACTTCTCAAGGTAAATGTTTCATTTTTAATTTTTTTTTTCTTTTTACCTGGAGCCAAAGATGAAATAGGACACATATCCTCTGCTCTCTTTATGCAGGGTGGGTTTTATTTTTTCTGGTTCACCCTGGGGTTGTCCTTTGAGGATTTTAGCTTTATACCAGTGTTTCTTATTTGATCTCCCACCTTGCTTGAGCCCAGGCTGTGTTTTCCCCCCATGTTGTTCAACAAAATTCAAGCTTTAGATCAACAGGAATCAGTATCTTCGTAACCCTTACATTGACCTGGAAAATTTTGGCCAGTCATTTACTTTTTCATTGGCATCTACATTAACTGTAAATATCATGAGAGCATGAACTTCTCTTCTTTTTGATGCTGTCTCTCCAATACTTAGAACAGTGTCTGGCATATGGTAGGTGCTAAATACCCCTTTGTAGAATGAATGAATGAATGATCATGATAGGTCTTCACAAACATTAACGCCATTTAATCCTCACAACAGTCTTATAAATAAGCCTCATGGTTTCCATTTTTTGGGTAAAACAACCTGAGACTCAAATGGTTTACGGAATTTGTATGAAACTAGATAGTGGGAAAATGGTAGTTAATTGCTGAACCTGGGCCTGCTGGTCAGGTTTCCATTACACCATGCTATCTCTGGATACTAAGCCTGACCAACATGTCTGAACCATCCGTAAGAAGCAGAAGCTTGAATCCTCTCATTTGAGCTTTCAGAGTTAGCAGCAGCAAGCTACCTACCTCTAAAGTTCTGCCAGCTCTAATGGAACATAGAGCACTCTCAGTCTACAGCCAGTACAATGTGTGATGGAGGGAAATTGTCCCTTCTCACTCCCACTACCTCTGATACTAGCCACTTTACCTCGGCCTATGCCTGCTCATAACAGACCTTTATAATCAGCTGTCTGCACTGATATAGCCTAACATGAACACAGCAAAGTCCACATCTGCTGCCTCATCCACCAGCATGCCATGGCCTAACCCTGCCCTCTCTATTTTCTTTAATCATGTTTCTGAAAACGAGCCTGACTCCTTGGCCACATTTCAAAGGCACAAAAACCAATCAGAACATTAAAAAAGACAAACTCTTTCCTTCTAGACACCATGGGGCCAGTTTTGAGGATAACTCCACTTTACTGTGATTCCTTTATTGCATTATATACATTGCAAAACTAGACCTTTTTTTTTTTTCATTTCTTGATTATATATTCTCTAGTACAGCAGTCAGTTGCATTCACTGTAATTTTTTTAAGGAATCTTTTAGCTGACATTTTGGGGCAACAAATAGCCTATCTAACAATGAGGGTTTCAAGAGTTTCTTAACCTGGAAATGAAACACCACACTTTCTCACTCATAAACACAATCTTCTAGCCAATCCTAAGTTGGAATAATTTTAAGATTTATAAATGTAAGGAATAATAGAAAGATATCATCTTTGATTTCAGAACTCTTATTAAAGATTGTTGGTTTAGCCACCTGGGTGGCTCAGTTGGTTAAGTGTCCAACTTCGGCCTGGGTCGTGATCTCGCGGTTGGTGAGTTCAAGCCCTGCGTTGGGCTCTCTGCTGTCAGCACAGAGCCTGCTGCAGATCCTCTGTCTCCCTCTCCCTCTGCCCTTCCCCCACCCCCTCTCTCCCTCTCTCAAAAATAAATAAACATTAAAAAAATGCATGGCATCAAAGAATTTACAAAAGACCTCAGTGTGTATCAGAGCCTCACAGCAGTATCTACCTCTCACTTCAGCAATGTCTTCTAAGTTTGTAGAAAGAGTTGTCTTGGCCAGTTCTATGGGCCTTGCTCACATTGTTTGTATAATGAGGACAGGAAGATGTTGCTTGCCTCATCTAGGGACAAGAAAACTTTTTTTCTCAGGATAGTTATCAGCCACAGGATGTGTAATTTTTGTGACATCCACTTGCTGAAGGTCAGTTATCAAGCTCATTAAGGGTCCACACTGAAAAAATATAAAAGTCAAAGAGAGCAGCTAGAATCTAAGCAAGTGCCATAATGCCTGTCAGTTGCCTTTTATCTCTTTCTTTTTAAGCTCAGATCTTATCAAGGTGCCCATAAGTTTTTCTAATTAACAAAAGCAGAAAATTTCTTAATGCCACAGGGTATGGGGTCGAGAGAGAAAATATACGGCTATTCACGTTGATACGAGGGTGTGAAAGTACTCTGTATACCTCCTCATTATGTCCCCAAATGTCATCTAATAAGGAGGGAAGATTAAAGAAAGAGGAAGGAAGTGGAGAGGGCTTCTACGGGAAGTTAAAACTATTTCCTCGAAGGGCCAAACAACAAGCACAGCTGTTTATATTTACAAACCTCTTTACCACAGCCCTAGGTGCCCTACCCAGAAAGCACTACAGTGAAATAAGCAAACGATTCCCATGTGTACACATACACACAAAAAAAGTGGAAAGAAAACTATAAATTGATTGTTCATGCCCTCTGCATTTTATGCTGCTGCTCTCCTACAAATCATCAGAACTGGAAATCGTCTGTGCTGCAATGTGATAGAGCTCTGTGTAAGAACTTCCTTTCAGCTGATGTGAACCTAGAGCAATCAATCGTATCAGTGGCTCTTGCCTAGTTGCCTTGCTCTCTAGCGCCACCTAGCAATCAGTTGACAAACCACACGTGGGGCCTCCAGCCTGTCTGACTGCTGTACTGAGAGAGGCTTGGAGATTTCACACTGAACAAAGGCATTCAGCCTTAAAGTTAGGAGCCTGTGAAAAAATGTCAGCCCTTTCCTCCCGTTCCTTGACTTTTAAAACCACCCTAGGGTGGAAACAACGCTTTTCTATGAAAAATGTAAAAGAACACCAAACAAAACACTGTTCAGAAGAGGAAGTGATGAAAAACGGGAAATTAATAAAAGTGAAAATATGAGAAGCGCCCTATGTGTGTAGAATTGGCACCTTTTTATGAGTCTTAAGGACCTGAATGTATGGTCAGGCATAAAAGATTTACATGAAAAGAGCAAGCGAGTGACATATCTAGGTTACAACACGCACTTGAGAGAGAATGAGACGCAGCTCTCGCCGTGGCTATTCTGATGCTGTATTTTCATGTTCTTTTCTGTCCTCCAGCACTGCCAGTTAGCAACCTAAAATGGGCTCCCTGGTAACCCAAAGGGCGAGCCTGAGTGCATTTCCCTCTTCGTGTTTTGTAATACTAATTAACTAATTCCCAGCCACGAGAAGGGAACCTGCAAAGATTCGCCAGAGGCAAACTGCTAAATAAATGGTGACAGATTTCTCAGTTTTCAATTAGATGAAATGACATATTGGGACAACGAATAGCCCGACTTTCTAATGATGAGCGTTTTATGAGTTTTTTTTTTTTTAATTATTCCTGGAAATGAAGAGAAACCCTGGCCCTTTCTCCATTCATAACCAAAACGAGGGCCCAGACCCACTCTTGGGTACACCAAAGCATACATCCTGCCTTTGGCGGTGACATTTGTTTAAGACCGAAAGTAAGACTTGGTCCAAAAAATGCTGCTTTTGAGACTGCTTCTGCTCTACTGAAATGTCTGACAGGCCACAGCACAGGGACCAAAGAGAACAACCGGCCTAATTAAATCTGTACAGGCAGCACTGAACGCTGTTCACCAGCCGTGACTCCAGCGCTGGCCCCGCCCTGCCCCCTCCTGACTCCAGTGTTTGTGCTGCGAATCTCTTGCTAGCATGGCAACTGTTGCTATGTTTGCAGTAATAAGAAGTGGGTGATGCTGGTGTGTCTGTAATGATTCAGATACAAGAGCAATGATTTCTAAATGGATTTCTGAAGCAGCTCTTACAATGGCTGTGCACCGTGTAACAGGTTTAATTCCTCCCAGACGTTTTTTCTTCTTTTCACTCAGCACCTTCCATGTGGACTAATTCTAACCCTCCTATAATGCAAAACTAGCAACATCCTTCCTTTTCCTTGCTAGTATTGGAAACAAAGTTTATTGTTAAAGAAGACATTTCACAAGTTATTGTTTCTCATTATCTCCTTGGCAACTATGAGATTGAGTTTTTCTTGGTATGTAGGTAAGCAGCTAAAACAAACAAAAAAATTGTGGACCCAGACAAAAGAGAAGTCTTGTATTCACCAGAGTAGAAAGAAAAATCTCTACCATTAATATTTGTGATGTTAGCTGAGCATTTTCTATTAATGAGCAGATGTTTTAAAGGCCTCAATTGCAAAGAAGTACAAAAAATTCATTAGTGGATATATGTTTACCTTCCTGAATCCTCTTCCAAAGAATCAGAAAAAAAAAAAAAAAAAAAGGAAGGAAGGCAGGAAGAAAGAAATCTTCATTTTTTGGCCCAACCAAGCACCTATCTGCCAGCCAGTGTTAACTGCCCCCGCCCCTACTTATCACTGGATGCCAGCACAGCCCACACCCTCGAGATAAGGCCTTGTTCCTTGATGGCAATATTAACATGGCCAAAAAAAGGGAGAAGAGAAGACACATTATGTGTTTTGATTACTTACTACCTGCCAGACACTATTGTGCCTTTTTTCTTTGTCAATCATATCACTGACTTATCACAACTCTTCTACAAGGTAGGCACTATCTGTCTGTATTCCACAAATGAGAAAACTGGAATACAGAAAGAATAAATAGTCTGCCAAGGCTTGGCACCTAGTAAACAGCAGGGCCAAGACTGAGCCTCGATCACTCTCACTGCAAAGCCCATAGTATCTCATCACTTCCTGAGCTGCCGTAATGTGAAACAGAGAGTTGCTCTCATACTGATCAGCTGTGTGGCATGGACAAGTCCCTTCCTTAGGAAACCCAAGGACCTGGGTTTCAGGATCCTCTTCTATCCTAATGCATGTCAACTGGACCCTTGCTACTCAAGGTGTGGCCCCCAGACCAGCAGCATAAACATCACCTAGAAGCTTGTCAGAAATTCAGACTCCCAAGCCCCACAGGGACCACCGAATCACAATCTGCATTTTAACATGACTTGTGAATGTACATTAAAATTTAACAAGCACAGGACTTACCTAACTCTGGGAACCTTTCTAGCTCTAGTATATTTGGAATGTTGTCCCCTCATCTCTATATTTCTAGATCCTACTCCTCTAAGCTTGCTTCACCTTTCCTTACAAACTTTCATAATCCCATCTTTATGCTTGATGAAAAGATTTTTCTCTCTCTCGTAACAAAAGTTTCATTTACCTTAATTCTTACACTTTCTACTTAGTATCATGTCTATGTGTAGGTTCCTATGTGTAGGCAGAGCCATCCATGTGAAACAATTTTATACCTGTAATGCCAACTGGCATAGTACATTACACTAAAGAAAACATGTTGAAAGAAATGTTAAATAAATCATTATATGAATTTAGTTATAGAGATCATATAGTGCACTAATCATAAGATCCCTGTATTGTCCACTATGAATATTTCAAGGCAATCACACTCCAAGAGTTCTATAAATACGGATCCAAAGAAGCGTGCAAATTGTACACGTAAGAGCAGTTTTCAAACTTCCTCACCTCACTCCTACCTTTTTAGCACACAAATACATTAAAGATTCAATTAAGACCAAGCTCAACTCCAAATTCTCTCTTCCAGGAAGTTTCCCTGGATGCCCTCAACTGGTTAGATACCCATCATGGATTGTTGCCATCTTATCTTGTGCATACTTCATAGAAGCACAGAAACTATATTATAATCATATAATTATGTCAGCTGCCCCCCTACACACAGACACACACATACATCATACATTCCTCAAGGTCAGGAATTGTGTCTTTATTTGTGCATTCTTAATATTTATCACAATGTTTGGCATATAGTAAGTGGTAGGTATATGTATATTGAATGAATGAATCAATCAATCAATCAATCAGTGCAAATGTTTTTACTCCAAATATCATTTTTTTGCTCCACATTAGGGTTTGTTGACACCAAGAATGTGGAGAAGCACTGTCTGTGGTGAGATTTAAGAGGTACTTGTTTTAGGGGCACCTGGGTGGCTCAGTCAATTAAGCATCCAACTTCAGCCCAGATCATGATCTCAGGGGTCCTGGGTTCAAGGCCAATGCTAGGACTCTGCTCTCAGCACAGAGCCCACTTTAGATCCTCTGTCTCCCTTGCTCTCTGCCTCTCCTCCACTCGCTCACTTGCACTCTCTCTAAAAAATAAATATTTTTTTGAAAGACTATAAGCGGTACTTGTTTTAGCCACAGTGACATTCTCTACCAATATGGCACTTTAATTTAGTGTCACGTGAGCTAGTTGTCTAGGCATATAAGCCCTGAGACTTAGGAACTCAATGGTCTTTGGGATACCAAAGGTTGAAAATTGAATCAGTGTTTGTTTCCTCTCTCAGTAAGTTAGTCATCCATTCATTCAATAAACATTTACAGAGTGCCTACATTGTGCCAGGAGTTTATAGGGATTGGGGATGTCAGGAAGAGTACATAGTATAATCTTTCTTTCCTTTCAGTAGTCTGGTCTTAAAAATATACCCCAAATGTATGTATAATACAATATGATACATACAGTTAATGGGCAGGTGACTCTTGGGTCATGTGAACACAGAAGGAGGTATTACCGAGAATAAGGAGAGAGAGGCCATTCACTGGCCTGTAGGTGTGCACATCAGGTCACCCATTTGTCCTTCTCTGGAAAGAACAGTGAATTTGGGGAAGAAGAAGAACACTCCCTAGTAATGAATCTGTGCTAGGGAGGAGAAACACTGAAAACATAGAATGGAAGAGGAGGAAAGTTGGTGGGGCACAGACTCACTAGTGGCGCATGGTAAATTTAAACAGGATTTATAGGAGAAAGTTATAAACAGAGAAATATCCAAGTGCACACAATCTCTTGAGCTCATATCATCCCTCAGAATGGTCTACTCTCTAGAAGGATCCTATGCTTTTACTCTCTATATATTTAAAAGGAAACTGGAGCAGGGAACATCTGGGTGACTATTTAATGATGAAATTCCCTGCCTGGGGTGAGAAATAGTTTTGTTAGAAAAGTAAAGTCACTAGTGCTGACCTCTACTATCTTGGACATAGGAAGCCAGCCCTTTTTCTTTTCTTTTCTTTATTTTTCTTTTCTTTTCTCTTTTTAAGTTTGTTTATTTATTTGTGTGTGTGTGTGTGTGTGTGTGTGAGAGAGAGAGAGAGAGAGAGAGAGAGAGCGCGCGCGCAAGGGAGGGACAGAGAGAGAGAGAGAGAGAGAGAGAATTCCAAACAGCCTCTGCACTGTCTGTACAGAGCCTGGACCGGGGTTCATGGGACTCACAAGGCTTGATATCACGAACTGTGAGATCATGACCTGAGCCAAAATCAAGAGTGGGAGCTTAACTCACTGAGCCACCCAGGTGCCCCAGGGAGCCAGCCCTTTATTATGCTTTTAAAAAGGGAAAGCGAAAAGCCTTCAGGGACTATCAGATCTGTCTCTTGTAAAGATGGTGTCAGGATAAGGAATAGGCAGTGGGAAGGGAGAGAGATCATGTTCTTCCTCACCTACTCAATACATCATTAGTTACCTAATATCTAATTAGTCAGATTTCAGCTAACACTAACGTATCAGGTAGGAAAGCTTTCAGCTGAAAGTAACAAACTCAATGATAGTTATTTAATAAAGCAGGAACTTGTTTTTCACACATAACAAGAAGTCTGGAAGAAGGTATTCATGGGCAATCGTTCTGCTGCTCCCTGGGCCGTAGAATACCCAGGTTCATGTTCTCCCCTTCATCATGTTCAGCATATTGGTCTTTCTCATGTTTGTAGCTACATGGCCACAGAATGACCGCAATAGCTCCAGATATCATGTCTTCGCTTAAAGCAGATGTAGGGGATGAGATATCACCTCACACCTGTCAGAATGGCTAAAATCAACAACACAAGAAACAACAGGTGTTGGTGAGAATGTGGAGAAAAAGGAACTTTTGTGCACTGTTGATGGAATGCAGATCGGTGCAGCCACTGTAGAAAACAATATGGAAGTTCTCAGAAAGTTTCTAAACATAGAACCACCCTACAATCCAGCAATTGCACCACTGGGTTTTTACCCAAGGAATACAAAAACACTAATTCAAAGGCATACATGCACCCCTATGTTTATTGCAGCATTCTTTACAATAGTCAAGATATGGAAGCAGCCCAAGTGTCCATCCATAGATTAATGGATAAAGAATATGAGAAGACATGGTACATATACAATGGAATACTACTCAGCCACAAAAAAAAGAATGAAATTTTGCCATTTGCAATGACACAAATGGAACCAGAGAGTATAGTGCTAAGCGAAACAAGTCAGAGAAAGACAAATACCATATGATTGCACTCATATGTAGAATTTAAAAAACAAAACAAATGAGCAAAGGGGGAAAAAGAGATAAACCCAAAAACAGATGCTTACTTATAGAGAACAAACTGATGGTTACCAAAAGGGAGGCGGATAGGAGGATGGGTTAAATAGGTGATGGGGGAGTAAGAAGTGCACTTGCTGTGATGAGCAGCAGGTGATGTATGGATGTGTTGAATCACTATGTTGTACAGCTGAAACTAATATTACACTGTATGTTAACTAACTGGAATTAAAATAAAAACTTAAAAAATAAATAAAGTAGGCATAGGGGGCTAGTGTGTACTGACATGTTTTTTTCTGTCCCATATCTTTTTAGCAGGAAATCAACAGCCTTCTGGGAATACTGACTGTGAGTTAGTGGTTAGAACCTGGCCCAGAGAGGTGTCCTATGGAAGAATGGCTCAGGAGGAAGAGGATGATTTGCTGATAACAGAAGGGAGGGTTAGCACGCTACACTACAAAAGCACACATATCTTAGAGCCAGAGATACCTGTGTTCAAACCCCAGTTCCAGACTAAGAACAGTGTGAACGTGGGCCTGAGTTTGCTAAAGTTGGGATCATGATATTCCCTTGGCTAGTTTTTGCAAGGATTGGAGAAAAGACATATAAAACAGTTAATATTATCCCTGGGAAATTTGTGTTGTTTTGTTTTAAACTAGAGTTAATTGTCCACTATTTTATAGTTCTACCCAGAGACAGATAAATACCTTTCTGAAACCGAGAAAGTCTATGCCTGGAGTTCAGAATCCTAATTCAGGCACTCTGTTCTCCTTGTTATCACTTATTCTCTTTGAGAGAGTAGGACATTCCCTTTTCTCATTAAATAGCAGCTTTACCCATAAATTTCTCATAGCTTCTCCTCACCTATCTACGCTACTTGTTTGTCAAATTCAATAATGTTGACCATCCCCTCGTTAGGTTGCCATTTGGATTAAAGTCAGAGTTTCTGGATGTTTTCTATCCAGCAGCTATTTCCATGAAAATGACAGAAATCAAGAGAAATTGCTTTCAAGGATTTCAATTTTTGTTTTTTTGTAGGCCTAGAAGGGAAAACTGTAGTTAATTGTGAATGTTGCTGCTAAATGCTAGCGTACTGCATGAAAATGGAAAAGATTTAAAATGCTCGAGAAACAACAAATCTAAATATACAGGTTTTACCCCCAAAAAACATTTTTCATTCTATTAAAAAGCAATCCTTTATTATTCAAGGAAAGATGAGACTTACACTCTTATCTTCAATAATATTTTACCAAATCAGTCCAGAGAAGAAAAATGGAATCATAAAATAAATAAAATAGGGGTGCCTGGGTGGCTAAGTTGGTTAAGCCTCCAACTCTTGGTTTCGACTCAGGTCATGATCTCGTGGTTCATGTGTTAGAGCCCCACAGCAGGCTCTGTGCTGACAGTGTCGATCCTGCTTGGGATTCTCTCTTTTCCTCTCTCTCTCTCTCTCTGTCCCTCCCCCACTCTCTTTCTCTCTCTGTCTCAAAAAACAAATAAATAATTAATGACACGACACCATGTTAAGATGTTGGTTGTTGTTTTTGATGTATGATGTATGTTAAGGAAGAGAGTATTTGACTATGAAAGTTACCTATGAACTACTTTCTGATATCGAGTGATCTGAAGTTCCTATTTTTAAAACAAGTTTTCTGCTGCTTGTGTATTCTTTGGCTCTCTTTCTTTCTTTTTTAAAGTGTGGACAATTCTGAGTTTAAAGATTACTTTAGGAAAGTTGAACTACATTATTCACTTCCAGATTTTTACTTACTGAGTTCTTTACCACAAAAGACAATAAATTCCCATCCTTTTTTTTTAAATATCTAAATGGAAGGGGAAAAAAGAGATAATTGAAATATTATCAAGATTCTTCTATTTTTTTTCAATTACTGCCCATTGAATTAGGCCAGCACCTTGTGCTATAATTTGTCGTAAAGTACAAAGATCTATGTGTTACGTCTATTTAAATAAATTCCTCTTTATCTTAGGGGACATATAGGAATGTGAACAATATACAAAGTTTAATTGAATATGGCCAGAATTGGAAAGTTCATAGAAGTAGTCAACTAGCTCACAAATATGCATTGAGCTCCTGCTAGGTACATAGGACTGTGTGTGGCCGCATCCAGAGAGCACCCTATATTTTGACAGCTAGTCTTATGTAAACATTCTTGGAAAACTGAGTAAATTGTCTTTTGTTCTTTCCTCCCTCTTTTATCTTTTCCTTTTTTTCCTTTACTTAAAAGATTAACAATATTTTACATATAGGTGAGAAAAACCCGATGTGCATCATGTTCCCTTATTATTCTGGCCCCTTCATGTATTCTATTGCTACTGTTGATTCTATTGCTCTTTCTTTATGTTGTTCCATGGAGATTATTCATCTAACACTTACTAAGCATCTACCATGCGCCAGATCCTATAGTCAAGCAGTAGTCTTTGATGAAATTGCACTGGGGCATGAGTCTAAATTTCATGTGACTGAATGAGCATGACCTCTGCCCCTGGGTTTAGAATGGGTCATCAAAAAGACTCAGGTGGGTAGAGAAAATGTAGTGATGCAGATGAGACATGAGTGACATAGAAAAGCAGAGGTCCACCTTGAACCCAAGAACATTCTCTGGAACTGTGCAAACCAGGCTGCACTGCCGAGTGGTTCTTGTCACTCAACTAATCTTGCATTGATGACACCGTGCACATGATTATGTTTATGAGGCTGTCTCTTTAAATGGTGAGGAAAGGGAAATAAAGGTGTAAGGATCCTGGTGGAAGGAAGGAAGGAAGGAAGGAAGGAAGGAAGGAAGGAAGGGAGGAAGGGAGGAAGGAAGGAAGAGGGAGGGAAGGAAGGTGAGAGGAAGGGAGGGAGGGAGAAGGGGAGGGAGGAAGGGAGGAAGGTAGGGGAGAGGAAAAAGAAAGGGAGAAAGAAATTAACTTACCCAAAGGTTTCACAGCTTGTAGTTTGCTAATCTCTACATTGAAAGGTGGACGATGAAACTGAGACCTACTGAGTTAACTGCCCAGCGCCTCAGCCATATGCCTTATTCCTCTTTATATGCATCTCCACTCCTACACCGCTCCCATCTGCCTTCATCCTTAGTGCCTAGAATAGCATCTAGCACATGGTAGTTCCTCATCAAAAGTTCATTGATGACAGAACCAATACCTACCACTGACAGAGTGCTATTTATACTGTCCTGTCTTCCCTGTAGGGAGCTCATACTATGTTTTTCAAAATAGGACTCTACTGTGGCATGCCTCACTCCACATGGGGAACTTCTCTCTTAACAAGCATAGGACTGGGAAGACTGTGCAAGCACTCCAAGTTGGCCTTTTCTGTCTCTCCCCCAGGAAAATGGCTCACCATGGAAAAGCATAGATGACTTTTACCCTCTCGTGAGCATTACTCCATGACAAGACACTTAAAAAAGAAACACGCTTGACTCTGTAAAGCTGATGCTAGTTTTGGATTGCTAACAGAGGCTTTGTCAAAGGATTTTGTTGTTAGATCATCTGAGCGCACAGGCTGCTCAGAGTCAATGCTGTTTGGCTGGCCCGAGATTACAGAAGCACCTGAGATGAGGAATTGGTTGTGGACAAGGAACCGGCATGAGCCAGAGGGCCACACGTGCTTTTCTGATTCATTCACTCAGCTGACATTTACTGAGCACTTATAGTGGGATTTGGAAATGTACTTGACTGAAGCTCCATCCCTTCTCTCCATGAACACATTATTTTAATCTAATGCACTAAGTGCACTTATCGGAGTGAGTCCATGGAAAGGTGGAGACACAGTGACACTGCTAGGAGTTGAGCTCCTGGTGGTGACTCTCTTGCCATGTTCCCTCAAGAGGAAAGGTTTGTTCAGTAGGAATATCTTTCTTCAGAATCCTCCACATCTGCAGAGAATTTTGCATTCTCACTACAAGAGTAATTCCTTTCCCGTCCTTCCTTCTTTCTTTTTTCTTCTCCTCCCTTTTTCCCTAAACCAAACCTAAGCAAGTCTACATTATCCAGAAGCAGCTGGTGCCACAATGTGGGAGTGTTAAATGTTTAACATCTTGTCACTTGTGAAACTGATGGAGTCATCCTTTTTGTTTCAGAGTTTCGTGTTTAGGGGTTGAAAAGCTAGATTGATGAGCATTACCAGAGAGAAATATTTTTTGAGAAGTTAGTGAAGCTGATGACACGTTACTTTACAGTTTAGTGAAATTCAGCAAATCTAATTCTATTATCCTGTCAAAGTTTCACAAAAGGGAGACCTGAAAGCATATTTAAGATGAATCTTTAACGATTTCAGAAGCCACAACCACATCTGCAAAAATCAGATGCATCTGGTGCTGACAGACCTTTGTTTTTTTATAGACTAAGAGGAGTAAATAATCTCCCAACAACTAATTAAGTTTAAATAAAGTTATCTTGGTGATTCAGTGCCTGCATTTTCTCCCTTAAAAAGACTGTCAAGCAGTAAACCATAACTACATTTTTTAATTCAAAGGCTTTACAGAGTTTACACAGCCACATTTACCCAGGCACACCAAAATGGAAGCTTCCTTTATGAATCAGAGTACAGAGCACTGGAATAGAGATTTTATAGAGCATTTAAAGCCAGATCATTTAGGCCCTTGTTTATTTTCACAATCAAGTATGAGATATGGTCTAATAAATGCATTCTTGCCAAAATGTCAGGGGTAATTGTTTTAAAGCATTTACCCGCAACTCTGTTTTATTTGAGGTTCACAAGCTGACAACCTGAAAGGGCTTTATGATCCTTTCAGCAGTTGGTGTAACTATATGCAAACTTGTACTGAAGTGTTCATTATTAAGTCCAAGAGAAGCATTGATGTAAAGGTTCATCTTAATAGAAATTGCTTTTCTTTCTCTCTGCTATTTAATAATCATTCATTAAAGAAATATAATTAAAGAAGTTATATTGAGAATTTACTATGCACTATACTTATATTATCTAACTTAATATTCCTAGCTACCTGCAAAGTAGATATTTTTATTTTGAAGATGGCAAAACTGGTCAAAACAGGAGTTGTGCCCTGAAATAGTCAGCAGGGAAGCTGGGGTTGACCCCAGTTGGACTAACCATAAAGCCCATATGTGCTGTTTCCAGAACAGCATAAGAAATTCTTGGGGGGAAGGGGGCAGGGGGAAGAAATTGTTTGCAATGCATTATGGCAGCAAAGTCAAGGCTGTGGTTTCAAATGTGAGGGGATGTCGTGGATTGAATTATGTCCCCCAAAAAAGACATGTTGAAGTCTTAACCCCCAGTACCTCAAACTGTGGTGTTACTTGGAGCTAGAGTTGTTGCAGATGTAATAAGATGAGGTCATACTGGAGTAAGGTAGGCCCTTAATCCAATATGAGTTGTGTTCTTCTCAGAAGAGAGAGAGATAATGGAGGTGGAGGTGATGGCATCTACAAGCCAGGAACATTGAGAATTGCTAGCTGTCTCCAGAAGCTAGAGACAGGCATTGAACAGATTCTCCGTCAGAGCTTTCAGAAAGATCCAACCTTGATTTTGGACTTCTGGCTTCCAGAACTGTGAAAAAATAAATTTCTGTTGTTTTAAGATGCCCAGATTGTGGAACTTTGTTATAGCAGCCCTAGGAAATGAACACAGGGATGATATTTACTGAGCACAGAAAGAAAACAAGCCCGAGACCTGATGTCAGTTAGGCTGATGCCCTATGTGAGGAATAACAGTCACTTGTAATTTTCCCTTCATCATTTGTGGTTCTACAAAAACCCACACCATACCAAATGAGATTTGAAAGCCATTTTTTTTTGGTGTCTTCTCAGAAAGAAAAAATATATGACTAGCCAAAGTTATGATTAAATTCTAATATTTTATACTACCCATATGTATCACAAGGACACTGGGAGACAATGTGCTCTCTGAGGTCTCATTGGGGTCTCTTTGATGGTTGCTGTTGGCAACCAGTTCTACAAGAGGCACAAGTGAAGGCCTAATTAGGGCAGGAGTCAGGAAGAAATTGCAGGTAATTGAGGTCAAACACAACTGAGGTCTGGGCAGGTGACTGACATCCGATGTAGTCAAACTAAGGAGATCAAGGTTTTAGGCGGGCAGAGATAACAGGTGAGGGCTGGAGACAGATCACTGATGGAAATAATTAAAAGCTGGATCTGACAAGGACATTCAAGCTAGGTCAAACAATAAGTGTGATGGAATCCAAGATAAGTCTGAGGTTTTCATCTCCAGAATCCTAGTCTTCCTCAATTGGTGCTTACCTTGAACTGAAGATCTTCAGTTGTTAAAAGGACTATACGTACCCATGCCAGCCTAATGCCCTGTAGAGCCAGGTTACCTCCCTTATTCTCTCAAAATGCTGACTCAGTTGAGAAGGAGAAATTTACCTTCTGTGGAGAATATAAATAGAGAATAGCACTATTGGCTTAAGAGGCTCACTAGAACAGGGCACCTGGGTGGCTCAGTTGGATATGCGTCCAACTCCTGGTTTGGGCTCAGGTCATGCTCTCACAGTTGGTAGTTTGAGCCCAAATCTGGCTCTGTGCTGACAACGTGGAGTCTGCTTGGGATTCTTTCTCTCCCTCTCTCTCTCTCTGCCCCTCTCCTGCTTGCTCTCTCTCTCTCTCTCAAAAATAAATAAATAAACTTAACAACAACAACAACAACAACAACAACAACAAATGAGCCTCACTGGAGAGGTGGGAGAGATCATCCACTTACTGATAAGGGGATCTTTGAGCAGGAAATGTTGCTGAGAATGTGAATCTGAAATGTAAATCCTTCACATCTATAATTTTATTGATGATAACTTGTACATTTCAAGATTTTAAAAAATCTGGCTATTTCTTTTTGTTCTGAATTTTCCCATTAGCCAGAAAAAAAAATTAGCTAATGTTGAAAACTAGTTAATGAATGCTGCTATCCACTCATTCATTTATTCATTTGTTCAAGCATTACTTACTAGAATAGGGAGAGGGTTCCAAGTTTCCAGATGTTTCACTAAATGCTGAAAATAAAGGCAAAAATAAGAAGTGGTTCTTGACTAAAGATGACAAAGGTCTAGGCAGGAAGCAATTATCAAATCCATACAGTATGATGCAGGAAATGCCTATAATCAAGACAGAGAGTCCCTGTAGTGTGGGGCTTATGTGAGGGTACTGTGACAAAGAAATTCACTGGGGGTGGGACCTACCCATATAAGGTGGAGAGCACCTGGAGATCAGGCTGGAGGAGTAGACCGGGTCTGCTGCTAGGGACCTGGGCCATGGGACCTCAGCAGTAGGTGGCATGGTCACCCTTATTTTATGTGAAGGTCATTTTCACAACTTTGCTCTGGCTTGGAGAAGGAAAGGGGCTGCCTGGCAATAGAGTAAATCAGTTACAGTATTGTTAGATACAGGCTTTAGTTAAAACCTCACTAGGTTCAAAAGAGAAATGATAAGCCATGTAGAGTGTTACAGATTACAAGTGATACCATGGTATCTACTTCATATATGGAGAAGGCATTGCTATTCCTCATCACCAATTCAAACATTTTATTTCTCCAGCGGTAGTAATGGATGCGCCCTCATACATCCACTTGATCCGACCCTTATTATCACAGCTTAAGGCAGATAATTTCTGGGATTTTCCAGTGTCCAAACATTCTACATGGATGATATGTCCTTATGATAATTCACACAAATGATCTCAGGAATTGCTAACCACCCAACAGACAATACTTTCTCTAGCATCCTCTCCCCAAATGTGACAGAAGTCTAAAAGAAATATTTATAGTGCCTTTTCCCATTAGCAGAATTGAAGAAACACTGACAACAATTAAAAATAAAACAGATACACCATTGTCCCCAGTCCCCAGATCTGTTGATGAAGATTATGTATAGCTTTTCCCCCTTTTGGCAAACGGGATTCATTAATATTTATCAGAGGAATCATTTTCAACACCTGTGAGAACTTTCTGTGTGCAATGTATCTGTAGAGGTAATTCTTTTAAAGGAGGTTAATGACATTAATCCCATTTTACAGATGGGAATAAAAGCAACTGGTTTATCATATTTTCTCAGGTCAGATAGTAAATCAATGTCTCATTAACATTCATTAGAATTTTCACTGCATTCAATTTCAAACTAAGCTCCTTCCCTGAGGCACTTAATTATTATCAAGAATTTTCTGGCATTCGCTCCTCACTGATTCAAACAATTGAACCCATATATGAGCAAGGCACTGTGCTAGTGATCTAAGACCTGCCTGGAATGGTGAGTGGGTCAACTGAGCCAGACTATGGAAAGTAGTTTAGGGTCAGTGCAGGGGTAGTCTTTAATAACAATAGTAATAGTGATATTTATGGAGGGCTCCATATGTGTAAGCCTTGTATTGAGCATTATATATCATCTGCTACTTATAACTCATAGCAGCAATCTCAGTTAGACCCCCATTTTTAAAATGAGGAAACTGAAACCTAGAGAGAAACTTGTGTAAAGAACACAACGAGTAAACAGAAAGAAGATTTAAGGGGTGCCTGGGTGGCTCAATTGGTTGAGCATTCAACTCTTGATTTCAGCTCAGATCATCATGTCACAATTCCTATTGAGCCCCACATCAGGCTCTGTGCTGACAGCACAGAACCTGCTTGGGATTCTCTCTGTCCCTCTTGCTCTGACTCTCTCTCTCTCTCTCTCAAAATAAATAAATAAACATTTAAAAAATAATAAAGGGTATTTGAGACTAAGCCATCTGAAGCCAGAGTTCATGGTCTTAATCACTAAGCCAGTGGTTCTCAAATTTTCATATGCATCAGAATCACCTAAAAGTCTTTTTTTTTTTTTTTTAAGCATAGATTTCTGGGTCTCCTCCCAGAGTTTTTGTTTGGGTAGGTGTGATGCAGAGTTAAAACTCTGTATTTCTTTTTTTTTTTTTTTATCTTTTTATTTATTTATTTAAATTTTAGTTAACATACAGTGCAATATTAGTTTCAGGAGTAGAATATAGTGATTTATCACTTACATATTACACTCAGCGCTCATCACAAGTGCCTTCCTTAATACCCATCACCCATCTAGCCCATCTCCCTCCATCAACCCTCAGTTTGTTCTCTATCATTAGTCATCTTTTTTTTATTTTATTTTTTCTAATTTACATCCAAATTAGTTAGAATATAGTACAACAATGATTTCAGGAGTATATTCCTTAATGCCCTTACCCATTTAGCCCACTGCCCCTCCCACAACCCCTCCAGTAACCCTCTGTTTGTTCTCCGTATTTAAGAGTCTCTCATGTTTTGTCCCCCTCCCTGTTTTTATATTATTTTTGTTTCCCTTCCCCTATGTTCATCTGTAAAACTCTGCATTTCTAACCAGTTCCCAGGGGATGCTGAGGGAGATACCACACTTTGAGAACCACTGCTCTAAGCGAGACTTAATGTAATCATATATGACCGTGTTCAGCATCAAATAGTGGACAAATAGTGGGAAGCCACTCAAAGTTTTTGAGCAAGTGGTGACCTAGTCAGAGTTCTTCTTGGAAAATATGAATCTGGAAGCTATGTGTAGGTGATAGAAGACAGGTGGTAGGTCAAGAGGTTCCCAGTGAGAGTAAGGAGAAACAGAGACAGTAAGAGATGTTGGGAAATATTGGCCTGGTGGAGTGGACACAGAGGATTTGAGGATTGCGAATAAAGGAGTCATCATTGGTGACCCTCTACTTTTTGGTCAGGGTAACTAGAAGAATTGTTGAGCCCTTAATAGGAATTGAGAGGACAGAAGGGAATTCTGCCTTCTTAGGTACTTTATCTCCTGCTTCCACATAGCTTCCTGCTATTTGTTGCCTTTATTTTTTGTGTATATTTCCACAGCCTTTTTCTTATTCCTCTTTACCTACAGGACCCGGTGTATCCTAAGGGCAGCTATAGATTCTTTTTTTTTTTTTAACTGAAAGAAAATTGTTTTTAATGTTTATTATTGAGAGAGAGAGGGAGAGAGAGAGAGAGAGAGAGAGAGAGAAGGAAGGGCAGAGAGAGATAGAGACACAGAATCCGAAGCAGGCTCCAGGCTCTGAGCTGTCAGCACAGAGCCCAACATGGGGCTTGAACCCACAAACCATGAGATCATGACCTGAGCCAAAGTCGGACACTTAACCAACTGAGCCACCCAGGCACCCCAGGGAAGCTACAGATTCTTGTTCTCTTCTGAGATGCGGTTCTTATCCCCAGAGGACTTTTGATTCTCTTGCTTCTACATCATCTCCTCTTTTAAGCTCAGCTTGAAGGTCTTAGTGGATTCTACTAATCATGACTAAGTTTCTGGTTTCTGTTTTACCAGAAGCCCACCTGGGGAGCTTGCTGTCAGCGATGGAGGCCTCTTAACCCATCATAAATGGTGTTCAAAACAATATCTGTTTTTTAAGTTCAAAATTATTGTACTGATTTTTTTTGGTCTCACATTTTGCTTTTATGTAATTTCTTTTCCATAAGTAAAGGATGCATTTTTAAAACACCATTTACAAATATGCATCCTTGAGAAAGCATTTAGTCTTCAATTTCAAACAAATTACCCTACCTTAAAAGTACAATTTTTAAAAGTCCTTAGATTGATTTTTTTATAAACTAAAATAATAGGGAAGCTACTGTAATAGAAAACTTCTGAGAATCTCTTTATTAAGTAAATAGTTTTACCCAACAATCCCACAGAATGTATCTTTAAAAGAAATTTCTGTTTTATACATGGAATTTTCCTAAAGTGAGGAAGGTATCCATAATGAGGATACATTATGGCTGAGATAAACCAAAGGTTAACATTTAGAATGTTCACCATTGTATTGTAAAATATTTGTTACCTACGCCTTGATTATGAATGACAGTTCTTTTTTTTTTCTTCAAAACATTGACTGAACTAGGTTCAGAATAGGTTATTAGTATGAAAATGTAAATGCATGTCATTTAAATACATTCACAGAATTCATGTGACCTTGCCTCCTACTTTTCTTAAAAATTTCAGACCATCTGGGGTGCCTGGGTAGCTCAGCTGGTTAAGCATCCAACTCTTGATCTCAGCTCAGGTCATGATCTCACAGTTCTTGAGATCGAGCCCTGCATCAGGCTCTGCCCTGACAGTGAGGAGCCTGCTTGAGGTTCTTTCTCTCACCCTTTCTTTCTCTGCCACTGCTCAACTCATGCTCACTCTCTCTCTCTCTCTCAAAATAAATAAATAGACTTCAAAAAACAATGGAGACCATCTCCCACGATTGCCACCAACTTTCCCCCTCAATCCCTCTAAACCTCTTTAAAAACTTCACAAATCCTCTTCTGTTTACCTTCAGATAGAGAAATAGTGCTTCTCCTTTTGATTCTGGCCCCTCCCTTTGCCCCAGATCTTTCCCCATCCATACACGGACTCTGATAAATTCCTCTGCCTCTGGCTCTTTCTTCCTCTGTCCCTACTTGTCTCCTTCAAACTTCTCTCTGCCTCCTGTCCTTTGACACCAAAATGTATGTCTTGCAACTTTAAAAAGGCAACAACCTTATTGTTCTGCCTCCGGTGTTGATATACTGATAGCTAAAGAGAGGGAAAAAGGGAGGGAGCCCTGGAACATATTAAGAGGTAGGGAGTCTTGGTCCACTTGGAGGTGACAATGGAGTCCCCTCTGAATTGTAACATCTTTAAGCAACTGGGTTGGGGGGACTTGAAATCAGGCTAACAGAAAACAGGATTCTGACTCTACACTTAGACCTGGAAGTTCCATGTGGACTTGATTCATCTTGGGATACTTGCTTGAAGCTTTAATTCCCTCAGTTGTGAATAATGGCAATATGGGAGCAGAGGTAAAGGGAAGCTTGAGTAGTCCCTAGTGTTCCCTACGGCAGTGTTGAGGTCCCATCTACGAGAGCACAGATCCACTTTCTCTATGCTCTGGGTACCCCGGCTGGACAGTGTTCTTACAAGTATTTCTCCTTTGGGCAAGAGCTCAACAACCAGCTTTAATCCCAGAACATTTTTAGAAAGTGTCCTAAATGTCCTCTCTGTCACTATGGGGGTTTGCAGAGGGGGGGATTCTGATACATCTATATGGAGGCTGTGTATAGCAGTGACAAGGAGCACATTCTTATGGCCCTACTGGCTGCATTCATATTCTGGCAATGCCTTTCCTATATGTTATGTTGGCCAAACTAATTAAACTCTTTCCATGTGTTTCCTTACCTATAAAACAAGGAAAATAATAGTACTTACTTCATGATTACTGTGAAGATTAAGTGAAACAATGTCCATAAACCTTAAAACAATGTCTGGAACATAGTTACTGCTCAATAAGTGTTAGCTATTATAGAAAATCTGTATTCCAACACAATAAATTTCTATCTAATCATATACATACACACACGCACACACATATTTTATATTAAATGCTTTTTTCATAAAGCTTTCTTTCATTTTTTTTCTTTCTTCCTTCTTTTGTTTAGCAAATAATTGGTAAGGACCCACTATCTTCCAGGCGTGGGGCATACAGTGGTCAGCAAAGTGGACTCATCCCTGCCCTTACAGAGTTGTTGAACAGGCCATTTAGCAAAGCATTATAAACTTTATGATAAGAGAGGCACAGGGTTTAACAGGCAAATGCATGATTGAATGAATTGTGAATGGATGTTTCTAGGTATTTCTACATAGATATTAAGGTTGCGATCCTGAAAGTTAAGTAGAAATTTCTTTCAAACCCATGCCATTTCTGCTATGACTCCTAACTACTCCAAAGCCCAGGGTGATTGTGGGTTTGCATCCGACCATTGTTAATCTCCTGAACAGGTAGCTGGGATCCAGGTAGAGCAGAGAAATCCAGATGAAGGAGATCTATCAATATCCTTCCAAAGATAGATCTTAGGAAGTAATTACTGTCTGCCTTAGTTCCCACCCTTCTCACTTTTCCAGCTCTCTCATGCTGAGATTCACTGGCTGGGGATTGTTCTTTTTAAAAATCTGGTTCAGGCTCTATTGGAAGCTTAACATAGCAGGTGAAGCATTCAGGCCGTGATGGATCAGAGCCAGACACAAATAGGAGGCTTGGACTCAAGGGCTTCAAAGAGAGACATTTAGGGCAGTTCTGTGCTTGGAGCTGCTGCTGCTTGCACTTGCGAGGAGCCAGAATCCAAAGGACACAGCTGCTGCCAATGTGCAGGAATAAAGGGACCGCGTTCCTCGTGTTCCTATGGGGACCTGGGCAGCTCGGCTTACCCACTCCCTTAACACGGTTTCCATTCAGCCTGGCGTCTTATATTAAAAGGTAGACCAAGGGGTACACTTCCAGAGTCGTGCTTGGGGGATAGTTGTAGTGGGCGTTGCATGACTAATTCCTCCAATGTAGTATGGAAGACTTAACTCCTCAGGATACTATATATTTAAAACACAGCACGAGAAAGAGAGACTCTGACTCTCCCCCACACATTCCAAAAATGTAGATCAGTTGTTTTCTTTCTTTTTTTTTTAATTTTTTAAAATATTTATTTATTTTTGAAAGACAGAGAGACACAGTGTGAGCAGGGGAGGGGCAGAGAGAGACAGAGACAGAGTCTGAAGCAGGCTCCAGGCTCTGAGCTGTCAGCACAGAGCCCAACGTGGGGCTCGAACCCACAGGGCTTGGACTTGGGAGCCGTGAGATCATGACCTGAGCCGACCTGACCTATACTACACTGGTCACTCAACTGACTGAGCCACCCAGACATCCCTAGATCAGTTGTTTTCTAAGTCTCTAAAGTGTGTGTGTGGGGGTGGGGGGGGTGCGTGCACACACCTGTGAGAAATATCTAGGGAAGCAATCCCAGCATAACATTCATTTTCTGGTTGGAATATTGATTATGGATTCAAATCTAGTTTAAAAATTGGTGTTTTTTTCAGGTTCAAAATCCATTGTCTTTTTACCTTAGCCCCTGACTTTAGTGGAAACTTTGCCTATTTGCCTGTAGAGGGAAATCAGCACGAGACTGAATTCATAAAACTCAGCTTCTTATGGTCCAAAGCATCAATAGGTCCACGATCAGAAACCCAAATTTCTAACACCAAGCCCACTTCCACTGAAAATTGAAAAATCCAAATTACTAATGAGAGGAAAGAACCCCATGCATTCACTTCACTCCACAGATCACAAGACTTTCCGTGATATAGTGACACTGTAAAGCAGGATGTTCTGATTCTTCTCCTCCCTGTTAAGGCGAGCTCACTCACCTCAGGCAAAGCACCTAGCCTTTCCGCTCTTTAGTTTCTTCATGAAAATAATGATGCTAATAATAATAATACCCATCCCTCATGGTTGCTGGGAAGATTAAATGAGATTTTAAATATATATATGGAATAAATATTCTAACACTTATGATGTTAAAAAGTGCTCTTATAAACATTATCTTAATTGACACTTCTGTGAAACATACGGCTTTGTAAAGTCATGTGTTATAGAATTGTGAGCGTGACATTCGCTATTCTCTAGGCCATCCATCTAAGAGAACAAGGCAGTTCTCCTAAGCCACAGTTCCAAAGGTATGGGTGCATATGGAGTTCTTGCTTTCACTAGAGAAGTGCTTTTGCTAAACTTTGGCATTGGGTGACAGCCCAACTGTGACCAGCCACAAACACAGTTGAGTAATTTTTTGCTACAGTGTCCACAAAGACTCCAGTGAATTCTTCTATGTGAAAAGTCTTTAAAGCACACAGTAACTATGTGGTAATTGACACCAGATAGTATTTGGAGGCATTCAGGAGAGCCTGTGAGGTTATTTTAAGAGCCTGATCTCTGCCCCATGCAGCTAGTTATGGAAATCTGCAGAAGGCATGCTCTGTGGGCCTGCCTAGAATACAGGGGTGTGGCCCTTGTATGGGGAGGTGTAGGCCCTCTTCACCCAGTACTCTATGCACTCCAGGGCTGATGCCCAGCCCCATTGGCTGTGGCCAGACCCAAGGTAGGGCCAACTGGTAACTCACTGGAGGGCCTCTACAAACCCTTTCATGCTTGAAAACTGTACACGAAAATGCATTGTTAGCAAAAAGCCACATAAACCCCTCCAGAAAGAAACTCGTAGATGATTTTTCATTTTTCTCAGTTCTGAGGGCTGTGGATATTCTTTAATTTAATTCATTCATTCATTTAGCAAATATGTATCCAGGGCTTACACTTCTAGGTTCTGCAGTACAGCAGCGGATAAAAACAAAATAACCCCTTCCCTCATGGAGCTTTTATTCTAGTGGGGGAGGAGAGTGACAGACTTTTATTTTATTTTATTTTATTTTATTTTATTTTATTTTATTATTTTATTGAAATGTTTTTATTTATTTTTGAGACAGAGAGAAACAGAGCATGAGCAGGGGAGGAACAGAGAGAGGGGGAGACACAGAATCTGAAGTGGGCTCCAGGCTCTGAGCTGTCAGCACAGAGCCCAAAGCAGGGCTCGAACTCACAGAGTGTGAGATCATGACATGAGCTGAAGTCAGACGCTCAACCCACTGAGCCACTCAGGCGCCCCAACAGACTTTTTTTTTTTGAAAGAAAATTCTGTAGTATGTTAAAACAAAGGTGAGGAATAGGGAGAGCAGAAAGAGATGTGGTTTGCAATTTTATTTTTTTTTAATGTTTATTTATTTTTGAGAGAGAGAGAGGAGGACAGAGGATCCAAAGCAGGCTCCAGGCTGACACCAGTGAGCATGATGTGGGGCTGGAACTCACAAACCGCAAGATCATGACCTGAGTCGAAGTCAGATGCTCAACCGGCTGAGCCTTCCAGGCCCCCCTATGGTTTGCCATTTTAAACAGAAAGATCAGGGAAGACCTCATCCATGAGGTAACATTTGAGCAAAGAGGTGAACAGAGTGAATTAGAAAACCAGAAACCTCTAGAGAAGAGCATTCCAGATTGTGGGAACACTAAGTGCAAAGTCCCTGAGGTGAGATCATGTCTGTGAATTCAGGGAATGGCCTGGAGACCAGAAGGAGCAAAATAATCATAGGGAAGAGTCATAGGAGACAGAATAGAGAAGTGACAAGGGGCCAGATCATGAAGGAGGCTCAGGCCATTGGGAGGACTTCGGCATATACTGAGATTGAGACACATGCCACCACAGGGATCCGAGCAGAGAAGTCACATGATCAGGCTGCTTTCTAAAGGATCACTCAGGGCACCTGGTGGCTCAGTCGGTTAAGCAGCTGCTTTTGGCTCAGGTCATGATCTCATGGTTTGGGAGTTTAAGCCCCACATTGGCCTGTGTGCTGATGGTGTGGAGCCTGCTTGGGATTCTCTCTCTTCCCTCTCTCTGCCCCTTCCCTGCTACCCTGCTTGGGTGCTCTCTCTTAAATAAACAAACTTAATTTTTTTTTTAATAAATAAGTAAAATAAAAGGATCATTCTGCCTGATGTACTTTGTGGGACTGAGAGGAATGGCGGTCAATTCATTTGTTCTTTTAAACCTACTTTCCTCTCATTCAATTATTTAATAAATATTTTATTTAGCACAGGCTGTGGGCTAGGTGCTGGGGAAGACAGACGTGAAAAAAAGCAGTGATGAACAATTTGACGAAGAACATACTAAAGAGGGCAGCTAACCAAGTGAGGAGGAAGCCGACACGAAAGTGAGGCACAGGAAGGTTATGCAACTTGGTCTAAAGCCACAGCTCCGCAGGGGAGGTGCCAGGACTAGAAACCTTATGCCCCTGAGCACGTGGCCAACCTGCACTGAGTGCCAGGGCTGAGAGACAAGGCTGGAGGAACCACCAGGAGTTCAGTTCCATCAAAGTCACTTTTAAAATACATGTGGAGAGCATACTCTATGCCAGGCCCCAGATGCCGGGGCCACAGAGGTAAATAACCAAACGTGGCTCCTGTTCTGAAGGAGCGTGCAGTCGGGAGTGCACATATCAAGGCTTAATAAATACCAGTATAAAAATAACCATGGAGGTCTAGCTCACAAGCCGGCCACAGAACACTTCTTACAGAATCCACAGTCATGTTCCTGCCAAAACAGAAGGCAGGAGCAGTTGTGGGCTCAGCAGGAAATGTCAAACCCTGAGTTGCCCCAGGATTCAAAGAAGCTTTGCAGCACATCACACAAGAGTGGGGTAAAAGCCCCCACGTTACTGGCAGTGGAAGAGCTTTTCAATAAGAACAAGGCACCCTAGCAACATAATAACCATTTTGTTATTCAGGGTCTGACAGCAAAGAATACACAGAGGAGGCGAGGAAAGCTTTGGTGTTGTATGATGAGGCAAAAGGTCCCGGAGGTTTAGTATACATTCACTTAAAACAAAAAAACATTGCTTGTAATTTTGTAACCTCCTTAGGGTGTTTCAAATGGTTTGTGAAGATCAATGTTCCACATGTTCAAAGAGTTTAGGGAGTTTTAAAATCTCTCCATTCAGACTGGCCTGTCATAAAGAACAAAGGAACATGGAATTTCTTGCAGGGATCTGAATTCACACAACAGAGCCTGGAGATGTTAAATCAACAAAGATGGCCTTTGAACTTTCCTCAATCCAAAAGGGGAAACGAATATGTACTGCTCTGTAGGTGCCTATCTAGATGCCACTTTTATCTTCCATCAATAAAATTGGTTTTGCAATTTTTACTTATATACCCACCAAGGGACCATTATTATAAAATAGTGGTTAAAAGGTTGGGCTCAGACAGGCCTGAGTTCAAATTCAAGCTCCACCACTTATAAGCTGTGTGACCTTAGGGAAGTTAGTTGAGCTCTCCAAGTCTCAAGCACCTTACCTATAGGATGAAAATAATGATGTCGCAGTGAGCGTTAAGTGAGAATACACTTTGTACACGTCTGACATATGGTAGACGCTGAATACGTATAATTTTTTTTCTGTTTTGCCATTAGCTCATATATTTTAGTCTTAATTATTCCTCTTCTAAGACAAACTACTAAAATGAAAGATGCCTGGAGAGCCTACTTTCATTGGGATTGCATTGTTTGGCCCAAAGGTGGAAGACAGCTTCGAGAAGCACCACATGAAACGTTTATCTCTTGCTCTAAAGGAGAGGTTGATAAACTATGGCCCACGGGCCAGATCTAACTCTGCCTGTTTCTGTAAAGTTTTTGTGAACACAAACACACTCTTTTGTTTACATATTGTCTATGTCTGCTTTTGTGCTATCATACCAAAGTTGAATCATTGCAACAGAGACCATATGGTCTGCAAATTCTAAAATGTTTACTATCTGGCCATTTACAGGAAACATTTTCTGAGCCTGGCTCTAGGAACTTAAAAACTCCAATTTTCTCAAGTCACATAGCTCTAAAACTGCTTACATTGGAAACTCCTCTCCCCATGGAAAAATAATAAGTCTACCTTCAAGAAGTCAACACGTTTACTCCAACTAGTCAGTGCTAGGTGCTATGTGAGGCCCCAGGGGACACTAAGATTCCTAAGTCAGGGTCCCTCCCGATAAAGAATCTACAGCCCGCTTGTTGATCAGGTGAATATGCAATATGAGGCGAGTTCTGCCAACAGTGAGAGCAAATGGCTGGGGCAGCACTGTGGACCCTGAGGTTCCTTCTTCCTTTCCATGTGGCCATCACCTCTATCCCAGAAGACATGTTTGAAGAAACATCTCCATTGTGTTCCATTTCACTTTCATATCTGGAAAGCCATACCACAAACCAGTGAAGGGATGAGGATACCACAACAAAGAATCCTTCTCAGATTTCCCTGGCAATGGATGACATAGAGGGTGGAATAGGCTGGACAGGAAACAGGAATAAGGAGCCCTCAGTGGAGGTTACTATTCCAATACATGTAGCTGGGGGAGCACAGCTTGTTCCTGAGGCTAAGAAAATGGAAGGAGGCTGACCAATGAATCAGAGGTAAATAAACAAAGATTAAACTTGAATCAATAAAGTTTCTAGGGAGGAATCATCACTCATTCATTTAATACATATTTATTGGGTGCCTAGTTCATGACAATGAGTTTAAGGCACTGGAGAACAAGACACAGTAGTACACAAGACAAGTCCCTGCTGTCATGAAGCTTACGTTCTAGTTGAAAGAGGCAGGCCATCTTAATTTGGATTTCTTCCAAAACAGACCATGAGACAAGGATGTGAGTGAAAATTATTTTTCTGGGATGTGATCTCAAGCACAGTGAAGGAAAGAGAAGGAAGAAAAAATAAATAAAGGGATATGTATGTTAATGAGTAAGTCGCTGCTGTGGGCAATGAAGGCTTAATTTTATGTTGTAAACTCTGAGGGTATAGACCATGTCTCAGAATTTTCCCAACAAGCAGCAAGGACGCTGGAGTCTTTATCCACCAACTCTTGTTCCTCACTGATGGTGACTCATTTGGGTGGGTGGGAAGGAGCATTAGCTAACCCCCACCCCACCTTTAAGTGCAGAGAAACACAGGAAACCATGAGCATGTATGCAAACTTCTAAAGGTGACTTCCCAAGTAGACCAAGGTATACAGGCAGAGTACTGTATCTACCTATACAGGTGACAATGGATAAATACACAAAATGAGATTGTGGTAAATACTATGCAGGCAGTTAGAATAGGTTGGTAGGATAGAGTGACTGGAAAGGTAGTTTAGATGGGCTGGTTAGAATCATGAAATCAAAGGGGCGCCTGGGTGGCGCAGTCGGTTAAGCGTCCGACTTCAGCCAGGTCACGATCTCACGGTCCGTGAGTTCGAGCCCCGCGTCAGGCTCTGGGTTGATGGCTCGGAGCCTGGAGCCTGTTTCCGATTCTGTGTCTCCCTCTCTCTCTGCCCCTCCCCCGTTCATGCTCTGTCTCTCTCTGTCCCAAAAATAAATAAAAAAACGTTAAAAAAAAATTTAAAAAAAAAAAAAAAGAATCATGAAATCAAGGAAGAAGCCTGGGAAACAACATTCAGCAGGGCTAAAGAGCAAAAGTGCAGAGTTCATAAGACAGGAAAAAGAGGAGAAATAGAAGACCTCTGTTGTGGACACAGGATAGGAGGCAGGCAAGAGTGTTACAGGGTGAAGTCCCAGGTAGGTAGCTAGAGGTCAAACCATGAAGACTTCAGCAGCCAGGACAGGGCATTAGAAGGTTGATCAGCCACTGAGGGATTTTCAGCAGGAGTGTGACAGGATGTAATTAAGATTTTAAAAAGTCCATCCTTGTTACTCTTCTTTTCCTTTCTTCCCCCCTCTTCCTAAATGCCTTAGTCCCAAAGCCATTAGATAGGGCTGAGCAAGAGTGACTTCTCTATGGGGTGTGGAACAGGATGTTTGAATCCAAGTACGGTGTGGAGAATGTCCATGTGGATGGTGAGAGTGGTGGTGGGTGGCAGCTGGCTAGCATGAGGTGTCAGAGCTAGAGTGGGAGGAGGGAAGAGTTTTCATGAGGGTTTGGGGCTACCCAGCCAAGGTGCTAGAGCCCAGGTATGGTGAGAAAGACATCTACATGGGAGAGCAACCTGGCATGGGAGGCCAGAGTGCAAGCCTGGGAAGGAGGGCATGCATGGGCGGGGTCAGTGAAGAAGTTACCCCACATAGAGTGTCAGAGCCCAAGCACAGTGGGAAGGACATTCATGAAGGTAGGTGGTAGCCACTGTGGTTCCATGCAGATTGAGAAGGGTATCAGTTACAGGAAGGTGCTTGATGTGGTGAAGTCGGAGCATGAGGGTGGTGAATAGGGTATAAGTGTAGACAGGCAGCCCTGTCCTAGTGACTAGAACCCACACAGGGTGAAGAAGGCGTCACACGGGGCACAGCTCAGTGGAGCCCAAGGTAGGTGAGGTGCACCTGCTTAGGGCAGAGAGGTGGGAATGTAGCCCAGAGTGGGGTGTCAGAACACAAGAGGGTAAGGAGAGCCACCTGGAGACAACAGTGGAGCCCAAGTAGGGTAAAGGAGGACATCTGTGTATGTGTTGATGGACGCGGGTGTGACAACAGTCAGGGATTTGTACTTTCCAGGGCATTGATCATATTAAGGATAATGGGAACCAGGTTTCTCATTTTCTCATTGTCAGAGAAGAGTGTTAGAAACATGGAAAGGGAGAAAACTAGAATGGGCCTTGTGCCGTTGGATTGTATTGGAATTATATGAGAGTGGAGGAAGAGGTCTGAATGTGTTTACATACGTATGTATGTACAAACATGTTCTTCAGTTTTGCCTGCTCTGTGAGAGGGTCTGGGAGCAGCAACATTTCAACCAAGCATCTAGGTCTTCATTTCTAAATACTATTCTCCACTAAAAGTAAACAGGGCACTTTGGAGAAATGGCAGATTTCAAGGCTGGGACAAGGAGAGTACAAAATAAGCCTGGAATGTCTGGTGCCACAGAAGAGAGGTTTTCAAGGGTGGGTGTGTATCAAAGGGACAGCTTGACGGGGCTCTTGCTTGCCAACTATGGGATAATTTAAGCATCAAAATGAATAATGACAGTAACCTTACAACCCCTTGAATAAAATAATAACTAAATCCATACAGAAATAAATAAATGAAGATACTGAAATTTGGTTGAGATATGGGATATTTATATAGTCTCAAAGTAACACCCCACAAAATCCTTATTAATTACAGAAAGAAAAAGAGTAGTTTTGTAGTAGAGAGTCCTGTCAGATACCGCCTTAACCAAGTAACGAAAATTAAGAACACAATAATGGGACAAATCAAAATGTGATGGGATAGAGTGAGGAGAACACAGCAACACCTGTGTGATGCTTCCCGCATCACATGTAATTTTAATTTAATCAGATAAAACCAAATTGAAGGACAGTCTGCAACATCACTGGCTTGTCATCTTCAAAATTGTTCAGGGTCATGAAACTCAAGTAATGACGGAGAAACTGTTTCCAACTGAAGGAGATTAAAGAAACGTAACAACTAAACACAGTGTGTGATTCTCAGCAAGAATCACACACTTCTCGCTGTAAAGTATTGAGATAATGGGCAAAACTTGAACGGAGTCCGAGAGAAGACAAAATCAAATGATTATATTAGGCTATGTAGGAGAATGTCTTTTTTTTGGAATACACTAAGGTATATGGGAAATGGTAGGCAATCAGATTGGCAACTTACTCTCAAATGGTTCAGGATTAAAAAGAAAATTATACCATGTTTGCAACATTCCTTTGTTTTGAGATTGTTTCAAAACAAAAAGTTAAGAAAAAAATTCATACATTTACTTTGGCCACTTCATTTCCCAGGTCTTTGCACAGGCCCCAACCTATTTCTATCCCAGTAATCCCTCCCTTTGAGAATCCACTTATCCTGCAGCTCCTGTGTGTAGGGAGGGTGCCCTTTATAGTATACTGTGTCCCCAGGCATTGAAGTTCACCTGCACGTGTCTACATTTCTATTTACCCCAAAGGGTAGAGTACATGTCCATCACACTCATATCTGGGTTCCTAGCACTTAGCACAGAACCTGGCATTGTGCTTGATAATCAATCATGAAGAGAAGGAGAGAGACAAGGTTGTGGGTGTAAATTTGGAATCATTTCCAGAGCTAACAGTGTTAAACGGGAAAAGCAGGTGATTTGGGTCCTGCCTAGCCTACATTTGAATTACAGCTGTGTGATCCTGGACAAGACTTAAACTTGTTTTCCACACGTGTAAAATGGGTTGTTAGGTGCAGCAAATGTATGTAATAAGATTGGTGAGGCATCTAATAGACTGTGACACTTAGCAGGTATGCAACAAAATTTGGTTTCCGTGTTTTCTTTAAAAACAGGAATAAAAATTAACAAAGAAGTCTAGAACCCCACGCTATATCCTGATATCACTATAACCTTGATATATGAACTTGGGTAAGTTATTTCACTTCACAAGGCTTCAATTTCATTCTTGGTAAAATGAGGTGGGAAAATGGAGGAGTGAGAAGTGAGCTTTATGACCATCATGCTCCTAAGATCTCCTAGTTCTAATATTTAAAATACTTCCCCTTTTTGAGGGGGAATGATAGTAAGTACAGAAGGTGAAAGATAAGAAGGATGTTTGCTGGGGTGCCTGGGTGACCCAGTCGGTTAAGTGTCCAGCTCTTAACTTCGGATCAGGTCATGTTCTCATGGTTTGTTAGTTCGAGCCCCCCATCAGGCTCTATGCTGGCAGCGTGGAGCCTGCTTGGGGATTCTCTTTCTCTCCATGTCTGCCCCTCCCACACTTATGTGCATGCACGTTCTCTCTCTCTCTCAAAATAAATAAATAAACTTAAAAAAAAAGATGTTTGGTATATTTAAAGGATGTTCCTCAGTTTTGAAAGCAGTCAAGGCATGCAAAGTTCACCTCCTACTGGATTGCACAATTCCTCATTTATACCTGCTTAAAGTATAGGTAAATTGAGAGGTGGTAGTATTGTTACGTTACTGTTAAGCACATTAAAAATTGATGAGCCATCAAGGAATTAGCGCACAGTTTCAATTCTTGCTGCGTTTTTCCTTATTCATAATTCTTTTCCTAATTGCTTTTTCCCTTAAAAATGGGGGAGCTGAGACCTTGGATATTTGCCTAATGGCTCAAACAGAGCCATGACCCATTGCCAAGTCTTTCAGGCCTTTTATAGCTGGGGACATTTGCCACTGAAAGAAAGCTGATGGGTTTGATTTTCCTGAAAGAGATATTTTGCACTGACCCCTGGCCCCATTAAATATTTTGGCCATTGCCCATTCACTGTAATGGGAGCAATAAATTTGTTTTAATTTAGGACATTATCAAGTAGGGAATATTGACAAAGACAAAATAATGTTCTGAAAACAGTGGGATGAAATCATGAATAAATAAATACGTTGAACTTAACTGATAAATTAACAAATGCTTATTCATAAGAGTCTGACTGGACTATTTCAAAGTTAGGCCAAAGGTGATCCCATTTCTAATAGAAATGTCGTCTCTCTTTAGGCCAGAGAAAAGGTGGGCTACATAGAAAGACATTGTAAGGCATGGAGAGGCATTTATCCCTTGTGACAGATCTGTTTTAAATAGATCTATTTGTTTTCAGCTAAATGCCAAAAGGTGCATCTAGATGACTCTAGTAGCCTTTTCTATGGCAAAGCGTTTACTTTCCTTGTTTAAACACCTTTATTAGGGATCTCAGCAGGCTGCTTCTCTATCTTTTCTTTGTATTAGTCCCTTAGATTAGTGTCAAAGAACTGAAATTCTGGTTAGTTGTTACCTGTATATGTTTCATGTTGAGTGAAAGAAATGACTTTTCACTTGGATACATTCCTCTTGAGGAAGGGGATAAAGGTGCATATGGCACTGATCTCCTGGCTAATATTCTTTCACAAGTAACATCATTATGACAGATGGCAAAAAAAAAAAAAAAAAAAAAAAAAAAAAAAAAAAACCTAACACACCACAAAGCATATTTGCAAAGCTGTGTGGCCTTGGATGGTGTTGCCTGGGCAAAGTCCAAATGACTAACTCTTCTAGGTTACAGGTAGCCTGAGGGCACTTTTAGCTGCGTAAAAACTAATTGGACCAACTTGAATGGAAGAAAATTGTGCCTGAAGTCTTTAATCACACTAGTAACCTAATGGTTTTCTGTTCAATATAGCCGGAGCAGCGTTTAGGAAGATGAATCCATGCAGCTTAGAAAACCTTGCACAGGATCAGAGAGTTGTGGAGAGTTATAAACATCTTATTTAGAAAGGTTGGGTAGGGGAAAATAAAATTTTCTTAAAGATCTAACAAAGCAAGTCATGAGGAAGCTGACTCTGGCTTCTTTATGATGATAAAGGATATTTTTCTATGAGGATCTTAGTGTTGGTCTTTATATGCAAAGAGTGCAAAATTGTAACTCATGACTAATTCAGTGAGCTCCTCAGATGGAAACAGAACAAGAGTTTGACAGGGACTGCTATTAAATGTAGTGTGCTTTAGAAGAAAGAGCATGGACTGGAAGTCTGAAGACGTTTTTGTTCAAGTTCTGTCTCTGCCTCTTGTTAGCTCTGTGAGTTTATTCAGGTTGTTCAAACTTCCTGAGCCTGATATAGAATGGAGGTAAAATTAATGCTTTCCCAGATACCTCATGGAGGTTTTGTAAAAATACTCTAAGCTAATTGATATAAAAGTATGCTCACACTATAAAACCCTCTACAAATATAAGAGATTATTATATCATTATGGTAGAACTTAATGTTGTAGGTCTCTTTGTTTTTATTTAGTTGTTTTAATTTCAGTCTTGCTTTCAATCCATGCAGACTATATTCATTTGCTCTAATTCACCCAATCAAAGACCCCAGCTCTGTGAAAACCATACTTGGAAGAATATGATAAAAATGGCTTCTTTTGGACTCTATGCCCACCTGATGTCTTCTTTGGAATGTAATTCAGTCAGAAGCCATTATGACACTAGCAAATACTCTGAGAATTTATGAAATCCCACAGCCAAAACCATGATTCATTGCTCCAGTACCAAAAGCATTTGGCAGGCTTTTGTTTGGAAGCCACAATACTGGCTGATTTTGAGGCTCTAAATGGGGCCATTTGAACTCATTGTGGCACTGCCCGCTCCTGCCACTCTGAAGAGATGGCACCAGAGTTCCCTGGACTCTCTTTAGACAGTACTTTTCTTACTTCCTCATAGGCCCTGGTTAACAATATACCTTTCTGGATTAAGAGATGACATAGTGTGGGAGCACCTGGGTGGCTCAGTCAGTTGAGCATCTGACTTCGGGTCAAGTCATGATTTTGTGGTTTGTGGGTTTGAGCCCTGCATCCAGCTCTTTGCTGTCAGCCTGTCAGTGCAGAGTCCCCTTTGGATCCTCTGTCCCCCTTTCTCTCTGCCCATCCCCTGCCCGCATTCTCTCAAAAATATATAAACATTAAAAAAGAGAGAGATGAATTAGTGTTTTAGAGTTTTTCCCCACCCCTCAGACATTGCAACATGAATATTCTACAAATTTATCTTCTTTTTAAAAAATTTTATGTCTCTATTTTGAAAAAGAGAGAGAGAGAGAGAGAGAGAGAGCAAGCAGGGGATGGGCAGAGAGAAGGAGAAAAGGAATCCTAAGCAGGCTCTGAGCCGTCAGCACAGAGCTAGATGTGGGACTTGAACTCCCGAACCATAAGATCATGGACCTGAGCCAAGATCAAGGGCGGGATGCTTAACTGACTGGCGCCCCTACAAATTTATTTTCTATAAAAACTTTTGTGAAGGAGCTCAGGAGTTTTTAGTACCAGACTTACACAACCCGTCAGTCAAATCCTTAATGATGGGTTTATGTGAAAGTGATTTCTCCACACTTTTCCTTTGCTTCAACTTAGATGGCAATGCGGTTCTTCCTTTGAAATAGACCACGAAAAGAGATGGTTCCTTCAGGCAAATAGCACGGTTCAGTTACTATTTCAAATGAAAAGTATATAGACAAAAAGCTACAAACACCACCTTGAGTAGTAGCAGTAATGTGTAGCCAGGTATGCTGTGGCAGGTATAGGGAAATGAGGCACTCAGCCATGGACAAATGTCAGACACTTCAGATAAGGAAGATAAAAATCTTCTGCCTGAGTGGGAAATGTAATCTCAAGCTGCCTTTCCAACACATCAAAGCCAGTTTCACGAAATCTACATGGTTCATGAATACCTTCCAAAGAATCTTAGAATGTAAGAAATAGAGGGACCTGGAATGGCACATCACTTGGATCCCTCTACCGCACCCACGGCCACGATGTACTCTAGCCATACCTTCAAAATTTCCAGGAATGAGACAGTACCCCCTTCTAGAACAACTGAATCTATTTTGGGACAATTCTAACTTCGGGAAATGTGGTGTTTTCTTTTAACTATTCCCAGTGTCTAAGGCTCAGCTTAACCCTTTGGAGAATGTCACCTACCTGAAGTCTTGATCAGTCCTGGATATCCACCCAGTGACAGTTCAATCCAACCACTTGTCATTTGGCACAGATCTCCCCTTCTTACTTACAAGCAATCAGGAGAAACAGTGTCCAGTATCTGAGGAAACTAGATGTGCATATTTCCCCCTTGAAATTTATCCTCACCATGGGGCGCCTGGGTGGCGCAGTCGGCTAAGCGTCCGACTTCAGCCAGGTCACGATCTCGCGGTCCGTGAGTTCAAGCCCCGCGTTGGGCTCTGTGCTGACAGCTCAGAGCCTGGAGCCTGTTTCAGATTCTGTGTCTCCCTCTCTCTCTGCCCCTCCCCTGTTCATGCTCTGTCTCTCTCTGTCTCAAAAATAAATAAATGTTTAAAAAAAAAAAAGAAATTTATCCTCACCAAAAAGAAATAAAGCAAATCTAACATGATGGATTTTTTTCTTTCTGAATAAATTATTCATTCCCCAGTGCACCTTTGTAAGAAACAATGGCCAATGACTATGTTTATCTGTACATGTACATCACAGAACTAATTTGAACTATTTAGCCTAAAATAACTGAAATTAATTTTAGCACTAAAAGTGAGATATATCAATATAATGTGGTAGTGTGCAAAAACTAACATAAAGATTCTATTCTCTTTATTTGTTTAATGTTTATTTACTTTTGAGAGAGAGAGAGAGAAAGCATCAGCATGGGAGGAGCAGAGAGAGGGAGACACAGAATCCAAAGCAGGCTCCAGGCTCTGAGCTGTCAGCGCAGAGCCTGATGTGGGCCTCGAACTCACGAACTGTGAGATCATGACCTGAGCCCAAGTCGGACACTCAGCCGACTCAGTGAGTCACCCAGGCACCCTTCTGCTATTCTCTTCAAAAGAGAAAATTTCATTACACTGTCATTAAACATATACATGAAATCACTCATATAATATCCTATATCATTGATATATATGCCTCTGTATGATATATAGGTCCTTTTAACATAAAGAAGGCCACCTAGTTGACCAGCAGTATTGAAACACTGCAAAATCGAGTGCTTTTCTTACCTGCCATTGGTTCACATTTACTTTCATTGAATTCATGGGACAGCTGCATCACTGGAAATGCCTATTTTCACTGGCCACAACTTCAGCCAACAGAGGTCCCGGTATGTCTCTTAAACTCTGGGCTTCTGTGAAACTCCTGCTGAATTCTGGATGTGCATGAGTTGAGGACAACTACTTCCATGGATCAGGGTTTGGTTTCTTCTGCTTTGTTTGACCTGGGCACAGTTAGCTTCCATCTGTCTGTCATCCTAGAACAGCGTCCAGAACCAGCCAATGTGGTATCTCCTGGGCCAGAAGGTTAAGTCCCCTGGCATGAATTGCATTTAGCAACTGAATAAATAAGACAGCTTGGAGATGGGCTTTTATTCATAGGAAACCAGATAGCCTTTTTGATGATAAAATATTTATTCCCTATTATCTTGTTGTTGCCAAGACCACTATGTACAGCACATTTCTTAAAAGGAGCTGAAGTGCTTAAGAGGTTCTAGTAGGTAGGTAAATTTTAGGGTATTAGTAGGGTAAATTTTATTTTGAAAAATATCTTGAATGACAGTCTGTTGCCCAGAACCGAGTGTGGTTTGCCATTTAATGTTGATTGAGATAATCCCATGTCCCACTTTAAGGCAATACGTTTTCTTCTTTTTAATCATTGCTCCCCTCTAAGAAACAGCTTCACATTATCCCTTAAGAAAGTGAGGCCAAACCTGCAGTCATTTTAAGGCAGCTAAGTGGATGAAGCAGTGTGAATTTATATTAGAGTTTAGAAAAATCTCACTTCTCCAGGTGAACATTTTGTAATAATTTTATTTTAACTATTTACAAAGTACCAGCTAAGCCCTGTGGGAGATCCAAAGATATCATCAGATGGGATGTCTGACCTCTGGGAATAGGCTGTTTAGTGGGCTTCACTAGCATACAAATACAGGCCGTTGCCACACACAGAGGCAGACTCTGATAAGCACTGTGCTACAAGTACAAAGTACTAGAGGGTATGAAATTCTGAGTGGGGTTTCCAAGAAGACTTTGAGGAAATGTTTCCTTTGAGTTGGACCTTGACACATAATAAAAGTAGGTAACGTTTATTGAGTGCTTACTACATACTAGCACTTCCCAAAATCTTTTAAACTTCTTAATTCTTTAATTCTCATGATTAACCTTATAAGTCGAGTGTTGATATAATTCCCATTTTATAGTTGCATAATCTAAAGCAAAGAGTAGTTAAATAACGTATGCCCAAGGTCATTGCTAGTAAGTAATAGAGTCAGGATTCAAATTCAGGGAGTGTAGCACCAGAATGTTCCTTCTTAATGCTTCCCCTTAGAGACAAATAAGATGTCACTGGGGCTCCTGGGTGTCCCAGTTGATTAAGCATTGGACTTCCGCTCAGGTCATGATCTCAAGGTTCATGCACTCGAGCCTCGCATTGGGCTCTGTGTTGAGAGCTCAGAGCCTGGAGCCTGCTTCGGATTCTACGTTTCCTTTTCTCTCTGTCCCACCCTTGCTTGTGCTCTGTCTCTCTCTGTCTGTCAAAAATAAATAAATGTTAAAAAAAATGTAATGTAAAAAAAAAAGATGTTACCAAGCAGATTCAAGTAGTGGGAGCAGCTGAACCACAACCATGGAGGAAGGAAAATTCAGGATGTTTCAGAAAGTACAAAGTCTATTAGCATGGCTTGAACTTGGGGAGAAAAGATACTGAGGAATTGTAGAACATGAGATACACACAGAACGCAAGTAGGTTTGGAAGCAGAGGGTTTGGAACGTGGGCCTGAGGAACCGCAGTGGGGAACGGGGGAGAGTCCTGGCAGGATTTTTGTTACCAGAAGACCTTGTACAGGGGAGGATTGAGTGACCTAAGAGAAGGACATTATTTAAGGACCTATCAATTAATTAAATTGTCCAAAACTTTTTTTTTTTTTTTTTTGGAGTTTCTCCTACATGCCAGGCACTGTAAGTGTTGAGTATATAGCAGGGAATAAGGGAGATAAGATGGACAAGGCTCCCAACTTCATTGTGTGATAGAATATATAAGTAAATGGATAAATGGACAAGATAATTTCATATAGCTTCATGTCAAAGAAACACATTGACATGAGATAGAAAGTGATGATAAGCCAAGGAAATGCCACTTTGGAACGGTGGTCAGGGAAGGCCTCTCTGAGGAGGTGATGTTGCAACTGAGGCCTGAATGACAGAGGATCCAGGCATGGGTGAAGGCAGGGCAGTGGTTCATTAAAGCAGAATTTGGGTTCATTAAGAAGATCATTCCATGCAGAGTTAGTTAGCAAGTGCAAGAGCTCTTGATTAGGAAAGAGCTTGGACGGTGTAAGGGACAGAAAGAACATCATGAAGTGCTTACCAAAAGATGGGGAGAAGGGTACGAGTTGAGGTTGAGGTAGGCAGGGCCAGGGCCTTGTAGGTGAGGGGAGAGCATTGGAGTACATTTTACTCTAAATGAACTGGGAAGCCACTAGAATGATTTAAGTAGGAGAATGTCTTAATCTGTTTTATACTGTGAAAAGAACATTCTGGATAATATATGGAAAATGGGTTATCAGGAGACAGGAGTGAAAGTGGGAACATCAATTAAGAGGCAAACTTCGGAGATCCAAACAAGAAAATTATATGGCCCGGATCTTGAAGGAGAAGGCAGATGAATGGATTAGGGTTCCATAATGGAGGCAGAGCTAAAAAACATTTGCATTAGGTGAGAGTTGTGAAAAAAAGAAAAATTTTGGCGTAAGTAACTGAATGGTGTGGTGCCAGGAACCGAGATGAGAGCTCTGGCTTGGGACGGGGGAATTGAGAGTTCTGTGAGCACAGTGAGGGGAGCACTGGGGGGAACTAGGGAAGCCTCCTGGAGGACGCTAAAGTTTGGGTGAGACATGGACACAAGAGAAACCACAGATATATGATTAACTGACAGATGTGATTCGACATGAGGGTGAGGGTTTTGATGACTTCAGGTTTTGAGTCTGAAGAGGTAAAAAGAAAACAAGCCCATTAACCAGTGTGGTAAAAGGGTAGCAGAAGTCTGAGGAAAAGAAGGATTAAAGAAGAAATTCCTGTTTGAGTACCGGATAAGCACACAGGCTTTGGAATCTAAAAGACCTGGGTTTGAACCATAGATGAGCCAGTTACCAAACGTGTGTAACAAGTTACTTAACTGCTCCACCTCAGTCTCCTAATCTGTAAAATGAGAGAAATGTTTGGTAATAAGGATTAAATGAGATGATAGACTTATGCGTTTAATGCATTGGAATCATGCAGTAAATCTTATCACTATCTCATATAATTCCTACTATAATAACAGCAAAATAATAATATCTCTTGGCATGTGTTTTACTGATAGTGATTATTACTAAGATAATACTCTGGCTATTAGTTGCTTTTAAGAAATACTTGCAATTATATTAACTCAGGATTTAGATTCAACACTCCTTTTTGTTACATTTAATCATCCAAACAAACTGGAAATTATTTATGTACTTTTCCCATCTTACAGGTTAATAAACTGAGGCTCAGAAAGGGTGGCATGCCCAAGTTTACACAGCTGGGAATCATAGCCTACCTGGAAGAGCCAGTACTCACACCGAGATATGACTTACTCCAAATAATTCTGAACTCTCTCCCAACTAGTCACTTGTAGCATAAAAACACCTTTGTATTACTTTACCAGTTTTCTGGGATCTATCCTGAGTGAATAAGTTGTGTTTTATAAAAATGTTGTTAGCAAACAACCACCATAATTTTCAGAGTGTGAAATCATGTGTTGCATGGAACTTTCCAGTGCTGGACAGTGTTCTTCTCAAGGCCTGTCTTTGGAGGAGATGAAGAGGGGTCTTCAATTATCACCCATTGACAAATATGGTAAGTACATAGATTGTTCAGAATGATTAAGGAAACTTCCCCTAGGAAGGTGATATTTATTCATAATAAGGAAGAATAGATTCTGTTTTATAATAAGATGCTTTAAAAACAGTATGTTATAAAAGTACAAACTTTGATCTTATGTAACTCTGCATTTACCTTTGAGTTTACTAATGTGTGTGCATAAGTGTGTAAGGATATGTGCAAGTATATCAGAGTGTGTGTATACATGGAAGAAGAGATAAGTCTCCTGCATCTTGTGATATTCCAAACACCCCGTTGCCACCTTCCTGAGTTCACTGCCTGTAAGCCTCACATCACAGGTATGTAGGGAGGAGAAAAACAAGAGATGAGTTTCTACAATTACGTCATATGCTGGGGGAGCTCCTCCCCTTTGGCAAGTACCTAAGGGTAAATTGTAAACCCAGCCATCCCCTCAAAAACCTAGAGAGGCGATGGAGGTATCACTGATGGTATCTTTTTGCACAGGTCTACTTTAGAAGGAATTAATAAAGCTCTTTGAAATAATTAACACAGTTCTATGCAGGCCCTTGGAAGCCAGAGGCTGGGTAATCACCCTTATCACCAGCTGCCATATTAATGTGCTAGGCCTGTAATGTCCTTTTTCCAACCTCTAAGCCCGAGAGTCTCTATATTTAATTGGAATTTTAGCACAATGGGCTCATTTATTCATGGGAACTTTCCTTGACAATATGGAGGACCGAAAAAAAAATGTATGTCAGTTAAAGAGATCAGATTTATTACAAGAACTGGGTTTGGGGAAGAATAAATTGGATGATGTGTTCCCGGTTCTCTGATTTAGTGAATGGTAATAGACCCTGGAAACCCTCAGCTTTGGGATCCTCACCAGTGCACCTCGTTTGCCAAGTATTATTACCTAAGGCATTAGAAAGCCTTTAAGAAACGAAGGAAAAAAAAAATGTTCTGGATAGATGCAGACAAACTACTTGGGAACATTAAAGAAAGGAAACTTTGTGCTCCGACTCCCAGGACGTGTCTAGAATGCAGCCGAGTGCTTTTTATCATCAGCTTTACAGCATAATTGGCCAGTCCAGTAACCGGGGAAAATGTGCTCTAAGTGTCACATCATCACATTTTTTATAGATATACTATCGTTTTTTCAAACCTTTACAGATGTGACCACACAACCACAAAATACAGGGCACGCTTTGAAATGTGTGCTTTGACCAGAAGTCTTTCCTTTCATGGTGGATGAAACATTTCAAGATGAAGCATTTCGTTAACCTAACGATCTGTTTCTTAAAGGAATAAGACTTTGAGCAGAATTCTTCAAGATGGAGAAGACAAAAGTAATGCAATAAGGCAAAAGTTGGGTTTCCCTATGCATGTTTGTGCCAGAGTTGAAGAAAACATTAGGGTGTTTGAAGGGAGTGAGAGCCCCAACAGGCAAAGAAGATATATTTAAGATCTCCCTCTAGGAACATCACATAGTACAAGAAAGAATGCTTTAATTGCCCTCCATTTCCATTTTATAAACCAAGTGTGGTAAAATAGCTACATTATGAACCGTTTCTTCCTCTCCACCCTCAAAGACAGGGCTAGAAAATGAAGATAAAATTACATGCATTGCAATTTTCTCTGTATGTGAGACCTTTCGCCCTACAGCAACAAAATGTGCAGACACGGCTCAGTCTTTTCCTAAAGCCTGTGGTCAGATTTTACTTGGGTTCCTCTTAAGCCAAGTGGCCACACAAGGGCCTGTCGTTCAACTTTGGCAGGATGCATCAATAAAAAATGTCAGCACCCAGGCCCTGCTGGTTTTGCTACCCATCCTAGAAGGAGAGTGTCCCCCCTTCCTGCCGCCACACACACACACACACACACACACACACTAGAGGGATGTGCACTCACAATCAGATTTCCACTGGAGCATCACAGGCCAGTAAAATCACATGTGGTACACTAGAAGGTTGATGATAGCAATAAAAGGATTGCAAGCTTATGAAAGCATCTATCCAGGCCTGGAATGAAGGTGCAGTTTCAGTCTGAACAAAAGGAACTATTTTGCTTTAGGATGTAGATTTTATGTAGGTCCACCCGAAATTAGGATTCAGTGGTGTGTATCCTGCCTCCCTTCATCTCAGCTTCCCCTGACCACAGCCTTCCTGCCAGCTGACCGGGGTCAACCCTGCTGGAGGTGAGCGAGACAGGCCAGTCAGCAGCAGCCCCAGCACCTCCTCTCTGGAGAGTTTATGTGCTGCCTGAGAGACGTTGACAGAGACCCTTCTTACGAAAATAAATAAGCCTATCCAACTGCATATTGCTAGATGCCTTGATGAAAATGTAGATGGCTGAGTTGGTTCTGAAAACTCAGCTATCACAGGGAGCAAAAGCAGCAATAGCTGTTGACAAATGTGCCCATTTTCCCAGAAGCAATGAACGGCTTCCTCACTTGCACTGGAAAAGTTAACTGCTTCCCTGCACGTGTCCTGTGTTCTCTAGGACAGCGGCCGGATCCTGAGCCACTAGCTGCATTCTGTGGACACAGGGCTACTGCTTCAACGAGCACCAAATACCACCGGTATTTAGACCTAAGCATTGAAGTACACTTAAAAACCGGGTGCTCAGGGAGGAAAAACAAAACAAAACCCAACCAGAGCTGACCTGCTGTAGAGAGTGCCTCTTTCCTTTTTCTCTCTGCTAGTTCCACCTTCTTTTTAAAATTGCCATTTGCTCAACACTCACTGTGTCACACACTGTACGGATTGTCTTACCAACGTTACCAACCTTACAAATAAGTGACGTTAGTGTTCCTATTTACAGATGAAGACACTGGGGCTTAGAAAGGTTAAGTGGACAAAAATCACAGAACTGGTAAGTAGTGGGGCCAAGGTTTAAACCCACACTGGCCTGACTTGTAAGCCCATGATTTTAGCCATCGTGATACACCCCCTTCTGGAACAGTCCCCTTCTTTACTCCAAACTTGGCCTGCGTGGGTCTAAATCACACATCCATCATTTGTGTTCCTCTAGTCTCAGCTCTATGTTTGCATTTTAAATTTTGCCTGTGTTTTACGACTGCTTGCCAGCAGCCTTCGCCCAGACTCTCTGTTCACGTGAGCCGAGAGGAGCCGCTTGGCAGCTGTGGTGCACTGGGTGAGGCTGGTTAAGAAAAATTGGGAAGATGGACTGAAAGGCCGATAAGTAACAGCTGAACTTCTATTCTGATGCAGGCTACGTGTCCGATCCCATGAGCCCGATGCATTTCCATTCTGGCCGGAATAGTGGCAGCTTTGAGGACAGCGGCTGACAGCGTTCCGCATATACCTAAGGAGAGATTTCCCCCAAACTGACAGCAACAATTCCTACCGTGGCAGGCTTGCTTCCAATTATAATATTTTACCCTCTAAGGTCTCCTTAAATTGGCTTGTTTATACTGGTCCTCTTTAATTCCCTACCACAAGTTGGGCTTTGGATTTATGATTAAGGAATGAAATGCAAAGGAACCAAGACAGAATGTATGTAAAAAATTTGTTTGAATTTTTCAACTGAAAGAGCAAATTTATATCATTACTTGGAGATGGGGCCTAAGACTATGGTGGGCACTTCACAATGATTATGTTTTCCTAGACTGAATTATGTGGACTTGCATTTGAGAGCCACGGCTTTGATTTTGTAGAATATTGTTCGTTTTCTTCTCTCATTAAGTTACCTCTAGTGTTCAGCTCTGTGATTAAAGGTTCTTTGTTGGCATCCAAAATGGATTCAGAAGTGTACTGACTTCTGAGTAAGTGTTCTTTAAGACATATTGGTACAAAGAAGTAATGACCTTCAGATCAAGACGCTTGCAAAATACTGCATGTACTTACTTAGCCTCCTTTCTACCTCATACCGAGTGCTCTGTGGTGTCTGGGCATCCTGTTACTGTCAGCATCAAGGTGTCATAAATGCTACTGGTACAGTTATGACAACTGATCTGCAAACGCAAACCTGCTGTTCATACCCGAGTCCGGCACAGCGCACTGGGAGGATGTCTGAGGTACCCCTGGCCTTCCTTCAAAAAGTGAGAGAGCTGGGGGCACCTGGCTGGCTCAGTCAGTAGATCATGGGCCTCTTGATCTCAGGATTGTGAGTTTAAGTCCCACATCAGGGGTAGAGTTGACGAGAGAGAGAGAGAGAGAGAGAGAGAGAGAGAGAGGGAAATCTGCTATCCATGTTCATTCCACTCAGGAAGAAGGGAGTCCTTCCACCAAACAAAATAGTTTTTCTACTGAAAGGCAGACTTGGGAAAAAAAAAAAAAAGAGGCAGGAAACTATGAAAATTTAGTGTGATAATCACTGCTTTTAATCTTGCTAATGAAAAAAAGAGTAAAGGAAGATTGGGTAGTCGCTAAATCAAGGTTTCTAGATCCCAGCACTATTTACAGGTCGGAGGGAATCATCTTTGTGGGGGCTGTCCTGTGCACAGTGGGGTGTTTAACAGCTTCCTGGCCTTTACTCCCAGATGCCAGTAACAGCTCCCCTAAAAAGCCTCCAGACATTTCTAAATGTGCCCTGGGGGACAAAGTTGCCCCAGGATGACAGGATAAATCCTGAGAGGACAACTAGGGTCTTGAGGAGCAATGAAAGGAATCTAGAGCCGAGCTTTGACTACATTTAGACAAATCTGCTTTCTTCTCCTGAGCAATGTGGGCTCATAGACAAATGGAACTGGATGGGAAAAGTGCTGATTGTTCCTCCCATGTCTGTGGTGAGCTCCTTCATCCTCCCCTCTCCCCCTACAGATTAGAAATTACGTTTCTTGAGGGCAATTTCTATCAGAACAACGACCCCACCTCTAAAACCTCTCAGTTGTAAGTCCTCTGAACAGCTTGGGGCTAGCCCATTACAGTCCAGTAGAAGTTAAAAGCACGGAACTTCCATTTACATTCACTCCTTTTTAGCCCGCAGCCTCTGTCTCCCCACCCAGTCATTCTGGAGTCATAGATGCTCTTTCCCACCGTACAATTTGCCAAGGGGCTCTCTAATACACGGGAACAAGGAGCTTGAAGTGGTCATACAAGCATAAAGCTTTCTAGTAAGGAGCTGGCTGAAGAGCCCCTGTCTCTACATCTCTCTCTCTCTAGGCCTCTGCTCTGGCTGCTTTAGGAAATGAGCCGGCACCTAGCCTGGGGTGGCCTTGATCCTTTTATCAGTTGAGTTGAAAGGAATGCCTTAGAAAGTTAAAAAAAATAATAATATAAGTAATTGAGTAACTTAATACCCAGTTTTAACTAAAGATTCACAGTAGGGGTGATGTTGATTATATGTATAATCAGGACAGTGCTGGGGTAAACCTGCAGTCCTTCCAGTTTCCCATGGAATGCGGCCATGTTATCTGAAATACCTCTTTTAGAGGGGGATTTTCTAGAACAAATTTGTGACACTCCCTTTCTTTGTTTCCTTTAATTAGCCACCTCCTCTCTCCACAATGTGTCTCCCTACGTTAGTGCTTCCCTCTGGCTCTTGTCAAGTATCTGCAAATAATGAGACTAATACGTCTTGATTCCTGAGAAGGGGAACCTTTTCACAGATGCCAACCTGTAGCTCACAAGCCCTTTTCATTACTGCACCTTTAATGGGGCCCAGCTATCATCTCAGAGCTAGTCTTGAGATCATGAGGTTGGTGTGTGTGTGTGTGTGTGCGCGCGCGCGTGTGTTTTTTCCTCCTTGCTGAAAAATGTCTCACTAATTGCTTTCTTTTTCTGCTGGTAAAAATGAACTTCTGTGATCATGTTTTTGCATGCTTAGCACATTACATTTTTTTCTATGTGCATGCAGCACTGAGCTCACTTCGAAGATGTTCAATTAGCTATAATTGTAAGCCAAATTACAGCAGCACCAGGAGAGAGTTATTCCAACAGAGTGATTATTTGGGTTAAATTATTTCCAAAGCTGACATTTCCCTGGGAAAGAGGAAAAAATGGGTGCTAGTGGTACAGGAAAAGGCTAGTGCTAGATAATACATCTGAAATGAAGGACCTGATTTCTTTCTCTCTCTCTTGCTCTGTCTTAATTTCCTTTCCTTTTTTTTTCCTTCCTTCCTTCCTTCTCTCCCTGAGGTCACTCAGACCTTCTATAGTACTTGTATAGCCTTGGGCAAGTCACTTAACCTATCTGAGCTCCAGTTTATTATTATTTGTAAGATGGTAATAAATAACATTTCTCTTGTAGAATTGCTATAAGAATTGCATATAATATAAAATGCATTGTATAGTTCCTGGAACACCATAGCAGATATTATTGTAAATATTGTTTATTGTTATTCTTAAATCACCATGCAGCCAAAGAGCTGTACTACAAGAGGAGAGCATGAGAAGGGTGGAGATTTTTTTCTCTCATGTGACAATAACCATCAGTGTCCCTAAAACCCCCTAGCAAATAGCAAACTTCTGAGCTTATCCTTCTGAGGCAGTGTGAGCCAAGATCCAGCAGCCTTAGGATGGTCTTATTTTGTAATGTCTTATTTACACCTGAAATCAAATTAGAAATCAAATCCTTTAAATCAAATACAAGAACCAAAAAAGCATTCTCCAACAAGGAGGATGCTAAGTAAAAATAGCAAGAAAACACATTTATTGAGCACTTACTATGTGGCAGGAACTGTTTTTGGTGATTATACGTGCTATTATTTCACTCATTTCTCCAAATAACTCTGGAAAGGGAGAAATATTTTTTTTTCTTTATTGCTCAAGTGGATAATGAATCTAAGCTAGTATAGACTGGAACCAGGTGTCAAAACTAGGTTTGCCTTGCACTAGTATCCGTGATTTGTTCACTACCCAGTACTGCCTCCTTTGTGTGGAGGGAACAGAATAAAAATAGCAAATGTTCACAAGCCAGAACCGTGGTAAAAGCAAAGAAATCTGCACTTTTGCAGTCCTTGGGAAAATTTGGGAATTACCCAGGAGAAGTTTCAGGGACCAGAAAAAACAAACCTTTCCTGATTGCTGTGGCTCATTATTGCAAAGTAAAACCAAAAATATAATCATCATCATTTTCTCTGTGTTAATTATGGAAAAGAAGGGGCTGGAATAATCTCAAGGCTCAAAAAATACACATTGTTATTTTCTAGGCAGAATGAACCAGAAATGATTGACAGAAGCAAGACTCTCACCGTGATAAGCAGGAACAAAAAAGTTATGAGGGCAAAGCACAGCAATTAGGGAAGCCAAGGAGTTTCACGTTTTCCACTCCTCATTAGCACACTGGGTAGGGAAAGCAGGGAGAGATAGTGTAGCCATTACCAGTAAGATTTGAATACCTTATTCCTTCCTAGTTTTGTGTTGCTTGAAGTTACTCAAGCATGCAGACTGAAGAGCTCCCCCTGATCCATTCCCTTCCATATTTCAAGAGCCACGAGGGCAAAGATGAGCCATTTGACATTTGCAGTCCCTTCCCCGGTATCAGCTGAAGGCTCAGCTGCTGCAGTAACAGACTGTGGTCCAAGACTGTCAGCTCAATTAGCACCGTATGCAAAACATGATGGAGAAGCAAAGTTCCTCTCCCTCCTTGGACATCCTACCTTTTATGAGGCTAACTGGAAATAAAAAGAGCAGGGGTTGCCCATTTCTTCTCAGGCCAGAGATCCAAGGCAGCACAGCGGCCGACCCAGTGGCAAGGCACTAATTAAATTAGGCTTCTTGAATTGAAACACTGCCACGGGTGCCAAGCCCTGCTGATGAGGACACATCTCCAAAGCACTCTCAGTCAGGCTTTCTGTGTAATTAGTGAGATAAAAAGAATATTATCTCAAGTATCTGTCTTTTAAGCAATGGGCTTATATGCAGAAGAAAGGTATCTTTGCCATCTTTAAAAAAGGGTTTGAAGCTCACTGATTTCACTAACCTCCATCTCTTCTTTTATCTCAACTAATCAGTAAAGGGTAAGACTCCAGCCAGACCATGAAATGCAATAAAAATCATTTGAATGTTGGTTTGCCCTTCAGTTTTCTACTCATATAATAATTGGTGGTCTGCTCAACGCCACTTCAAAAATGAATCCTCAGTGAAGAATACCAGATTCTTCTTTCAGGGTTGTTTTTTTTTTTTTTTTTTTCCTTTCCCGAAACTCAAATTAGTCTAAGGGGAAAAAAATCAATGTCAAGATTGAGGATAATTTGAAGTAATCAGAATAAAAATGAATGGGACATTCGATGACGTATGTTTATCCTATACCAAGTGCAAAACTGCAGGAAACAGAATAGCATAAAGCGGTTCTTAAATGTCAGCCTGTGTCAGCATTACTAGAGGACTTATTCAGATACAGATTTCTGGGTCTCAGCCCCAGGGTTTTAAAATCAGAAGCTTTGGAGTGGGGCCCAAGCCTTTGTATTTCCAGTAAGTTCCCAGGAGATGCTGGTGCTGCTGGTCCTGGGACCACATTTTGAAAAGCACTGGCATGGGGGTACCTGGGTGGCTCAGTTGGTTGAGCATCTGACTCTTGATTTCGGCTCAGGTCATGATGCCTGAGTCGTGGGATCGAGCCCTGAGTTGGACTACACACTGAACATGGAGTCCACTTGGACTCTCTATCTCTCTCTCTCTCTGCCCCTGTCCCCTGTTCTCAAACTCTTTCTCTTTAAAAAAAAAAAAATACAGGAAGAAAGAAAGAAAGAAAGAAAGAAAGAAAGAAAGAAAAGCACTGACAGAGTGGTTAAGGGTATAAGCGTTAGAGTCAGACTTGGTGAAGTTCTATTTTTTTCCCCTCATTGTGTGACCTCTTGTGGGCAAGTTACTTAGTCACTTTCATCCTCAGATTTCCCATCTGTACCTCACAGAGAAGGTTAAGTAAAACAATGCATGAAAAGCACATATCCCGGTGTGAGGCACATGATAAATGTTCCATAACAATTGGCCATGCTTTAATATAACATGACTGAGAGCGGAATCAATCAAGCACCAAGGGCTAATCATTTATTTCCTGGGAAACTAATGAAAGGATTGTGGCTGAGAAAATTTAAGTGTTTGTAAGACAACACCTAAGTTAAGGTCCAACAATTTATGCCATATAACAGAAAGAATGAGAATAACACAAAAGGCACAACATGGATAAAATTATAACCAGATTTGCAATGCAGTTAAATTAAACATAAACAGTTAATTACTAATGTCTCCAAGATTCAAGCATTAGACACCTCTTAAGGGTCATTTCAGATCTTCTTGGCCTCACCTATGCCATTTGCCATTAAGTCACCCACCATCACCATAACCAACTTCTTGTGGGCAACCTGACCATGCCTTGCCTCAGGTCAGGCTAGGTCTCTACTGCCCTGCACCTCCCAGATCACTGCTATTAAGCTCCCTCCCTTATTGCTTGAGGAGACACGTCTCAGGTTCTGTAGACCTTTGCAACAGAACCTGGCTGTTAACACCTGTGCACCTGTGGAGTAATCCTTTGACTAATGAGACCCCAGAGCCAGGAAATCAGTTCTTCTCCTCTCTTTACCACAACCCCTTGTCCTGAGGCAGTCATAGTGCTTCAGAAAACAATTTGGTGAGACCGGCAATCAGTCGCCCTTGATACCAAATGGCATCCAGCTCAACACCACACTGTAGGGTTGGCCCTCCCTCCTCTCCTCCATATTCCTACTTTCCTGGTTCCTGCTACCAGGGATTGCATTACTGAAGAAGTAAACAGTTTATGAACTTTTGCTGGGGGTCTGCCTTCTTTTAAGACCAAACTAGGATAGCAGGCATGCAAATGATTTGAATTTTGACCACTAGCTCCTCCATAGTAAGGAGTGGTTTGTGGAATGAAGGAGTAAGTGGTCAAAGAATAATTCAATTAGAGTAAGAATGAATTAACAAATGAATGAACGGTTCAGGAGGCAGCTAGGCTAAGACCCAATTTTAGCGTTGTTTCTTTCAGCACTTTTTGAGTATCCTGTTTTCTCTGTTGTTACAAGATAAAGTGAGGCATATTCAAAATGTTAAGTTTCTTTGAGTGAAAATCTATTTGAATAGGGCAGAACCAAACCAGAAATGGTTAGGACTGCCTCACCCACAGGAAATGGGACCAAGACTTTTATAGAAAAGACAAGGAAGCAAAGCAAGGAAATTATTTGATTGACTACAGCTTAAGCAGTTGCCTTATTTGGGAAAGCTTAGTTGGCTGCTTGTGATTGGTTGTTCTTAGGTTTTAATTTCTTAACCTTGAGACATTGAGAGGCCTAGGTTTGGGTTTGCTTACAAAAGGTACTGAGGTGTTAGAACCACCTCACTCTCGTGGCCTCCTTTTTTAATGAATCTAACACCATTTTCACTCTGTTTCAGCTGTTAGGTGTGATGTACTCAGCACGACTGTGTTTGGTCATGCCCTCTGTAAGTCCCCCTATCACCAGCAAAAGCGGTAACAGTTCTGGATGTTTGTTACCCTTGCTCTAAATTTCTATAAGCTGATTTTTACCTCTTTCCTTTTGATTCTTGGGATTTCTCCCATTCCACCAGTCTGCTCACTCATTTTTCTACTTTATTAGGACATTCCTATTTAGCCTTCTCATCATCACTCGTATTTACTCTCCTCCCTAGTTGTGTGTTCAGTGTCTCTCTGCAAGCTGGAAATGACTTTTTGCATGCCTTTTGGGAAGTCCTGTCATTTGCATGAAAATAACTGGCTTCCTGACAGTGCCAGGAAGGTACTAACCCCCCCACCCCCCCCCACTCCCCTCCCCCCTCCCTATCCCCCACCCCCCTCCCCATCCTCCACCCCTCTGCCCCCCCCCACCCCACCCCCGACCCAACAAACTCTGTGTCTGTGGTGCTCATTCTTTCAGCGGAAGCATCCCTCACCTCCATGGAGGTCTAATTAATGAAATGTCTTTTTATTACTTTTGCTTTTAACTCTTCAATGCTCATTAAATATGGGCTTTGTGTACTTTTTGGTACCAGTCTCAAGAGAATAAGGGAGCACACCCTCAAGTTTTGTTATAATAGAGCCCACCTACTACCTTATAGCTCCTCCTTAGTTTCGGTAATTGCCTGCTCATCCTTCAAGCCATGGTTCTTCACAAAGAGAATAAGGAAGCTGAATTAATTAATTAATCAAGCAATAATTATTAACAAAAGACTGCTGGATTGGAAAGGCACCAAGTTAGAGAGGAGGATGAAAAGCAATGGAGTACTGACACAAGATTGTTAGTCTGCTGCTCTGCAGAACCCCAAAGTTCTACAAGTATTTTTGGCATCCACATATTCACCAAAAACCTTCCATCTTCTAGAATACAAAGTCCATGCATTTGGGGGAGGGGGGGCAAATTCAACTGGTCAAATCTATGCAAAGCAAGCACATTTTTAAAAAAATTCTAGTAATTAAAATAATTGGCTAGCTTAGAAAAGAATGTCCCAGTTAATTGGTCTCTACTGAAGAAACATTAGGCTTTAGGGAAAATGCATGTTTAATAGAAGTAATAAGTTATTAATACAAATGGAAATTCTGCAAAACGTAAAATAGTGAGTGGTGGAGAATGTTCAAGTTGCTTGCTAAAGCTAAATTAGTTTGTTCCTTTCTCCCACCCTATCCATTAAGCTTTTAATTGCTTTAAAATATTAATACAGCTCAAGAATCACAAAGAGACACCTCCTTATGTGCAATTTTCCTGTCAAATGTCTTACTCCTGTATCGAAAGTGATAATTCATAATATAAGCATATATTGCAATTAATCAGAACCACAGTAAGTACTCCTGTTTACAAATGTTTATGTGTTTACAAATGTTATCAGTGTTCTTAGCCTGGTTAAAAACAGATCCTCCTATGCCCCACATTTTAAACAATGTTCCTTGAAAGTCATGTTTCCTCCTATTTTCATAGACTCTATGGAGTTCATTTTTCCCGTGGTGCTAATTTATGGTGTTTATTTGTAAACATCGCATGAATAGCTATCAACATAACATTTGAAGGGAGCCATTAGTTGGATCTCCAAGGAGAAGATGACTGGTTGTCTACACTCTCATCCAGGGGCTTGTCACCTTGCCGGGTCACTCAGGGATCTCACAGCAGGCAAATGATGTTTGTTATCACTAGTTAGGGCTCTGGCCCACTATGCCTTTGGAGAACTAGGACAAATCCCAAGGGTGCCACAAAGAGTCCCTTCTTCCAGCTCTTTGGAGGCCTGGTAAGAGCCAGGTACAACGTTCTCCCTCACACCCCCTTGCTAGCTTCAGCCTTACTCTAGTCTCCCCACTGCTATTCTTTTTTCTTTTTACTTTTAATTTTAAATAATGATCATTTCACAGGAACTTGCAAAAATAGAGAGTGCAGAGAGGTCCTGTGTATTCTTCACTTAGGTTCCTCCAGTGGGACATCTTTTAGAACTATAGAACAATATCAAAACCCAGAAATTGACATTGGCCTATTCCCCTGTTCCTTGCTTCTAAATCGAAAGAGGACCTAAGCCCTTATTCTACCATCTGTAGTGGACAAGTTACAGGAGAGTGAAAGCAATTGAAAAATGAGGTGAGTACTCAGAGGATAGACTACGTCAATTCTTTGCTTCTCTAAAGTTTCATACAACCTAGTTATTTCCATGACCCATACATGAACTCTTCCTTGGAGTTGAAATATGGGAAGAAATACCACCAACAAGAGAACTACAATTTTAAATGCCACTAAAAAGAGCACTACAATGTTAAATGCCAATAGTAAGAGCATTGCAATTTTAAAATCTCTTCGCAACCATTTTAAGACAATTGTGTTAAACCGTCATTTGAGAAGCTTTAGTTGCTGGAAAGTTTAGTCTCTATTGCTGGTATCTTCACAGTCAATCCAAACCTTATTTGGGGGAACTTGTACCTATGAATATTTGAAAAAAAATATTCTCTTACTTTACAATTAGATGTAATTATTTTGAAGATTATGTCAAAAACTCTGCCTTTTGTAATATAGAGACTCACTACCTCAAGAAATTTCTGACTACAATACAAATAGATTCTGCCTAAAACTTAAATTTTTATTTTCCTGCTGAACTTGCAGGGAATAGGGAAACTCTTTTTTTAAAAAGTGAACCAAAACAAGGGAGGAGCCAGGGTGCCCTGAGAGTGATGGAATATTAGAATTGAAATTGGAGATTAAGCCTTGAGCCCACATGAGGGGAAGATTTATTAAAGACTGACACATTAAACTGGACCCCAAGAGAATTATTCACAAATTCAGATTAACTCAATACTCACAAATGAGAAAGAAACCACTATGAATGAAAGTCAGCAGAAGTAACAAACTATAGATCCAGGCTTCCAAGGATGCTAGATATTAGAAGAATCCATTTCAGAATAGGAAGTAACTAAATTTTAAAAATGAAATGACATGAAGTAGGAAAAATTTAGCAAGCAGCATGCGATCACCAAAAATGAACAGGTAGACTTGGATTAAAGAGTAAATACAACTTGAAGAAATTAAAAAATTGTTGAAAGCACAAGCTTAGAAGATTAGACACAGATAAATCAAAGAGAATTGGCAGATAGCCCTGAAGAAATTACACAGAATGCAACATTTAGGAAGAGAAAGGTAGAAAAATTTCAGGGCCTTTTTACTTATTTGTAAAATAAAAATTAGAATTATTGCCCAATTTTCTTCTGTTTACTATGCGATTTTACTTCATGAGAACAATGCAAGGTTTATGTGATAATGACCTGTAGGCACAAACCACTATTATACACCAACAAGGTATAATCCAGAGTCTCTCTGTCCCTTTCCATCTCTTTTCCTCAGGCTACCCTTTCTGATTTACTTTTCTCTTTATCGGTTTTCTTCAAACCATTGTTGTTTATTTTACCCTGATGTTCCGTGGACCTAACTTTTGGAAGGCAAGGTGGATATATACTGTGATTTTGCCTTTCCCCAATACTTGAGGATCAACTGAAGCACTTGTTTTGTTAGGTGTGAACTGGACAAGTCTGAAGCTATTTCTCATCCTGGTTAGAAGTACTCAGTATAGTGGAAATCCCTTGACTTGGGTCGCTCAGAGTGCCTAACCATTTTACACTGATTCTTAGGAGACACATGGGCTAGAAATTGCCATGTGTAGAGACTCTCTTGGTTGAGAAATGGCGTTTAAGATGTGATGGCTGGCCATAAGCTAAATCACCCACAAATCCACCAGGATTCAGCTTCACAGATCTTACAGTTTGCAAATGGAGATTAAGATTTGAAAACAACAGCATCTCACTACTGATGGAGAAGTGTTTATTCTCCTCTAGAAGGGACCTCCTTGGTAATGGGAAGAACATTTATAAGCATCATGGAGCCTAATAGAGTATAACTCAAATACTGCCTCTCCAGTGACAGAGCAATGATCCCAGCCTGATTCTTTTTTAAGTTTTTATTTTAATTCCAGTTAGTTAACATACAGGGTTGTATTAGTCTCAGGTGTACAATACAGTGATTCAACACTTCTATCCATCACCTGGTGCTCATCACGACCAGACCAGTGTTGTAACTGTGGCAGTACAGTGCTTTCGAAGCCCTCATCTCCACATGGAGGGCAGGATAGAATGTTGCGGCTAAGAGAGTACACTCTAAAGCAGTGATTCTCTACCGTAGCTGCATGGGGAGCTTTATTTTTTTTTTTTTCAACGTTTTATTTATTTTTGGGACAGAGAGAGACAGAGCATGAACGGGGGAGGGGCAGAGAGAGAGGGAGACACAGAATCGGAAACAGGCTCCAGGCTCTGAGCTGTCAGCACAGAGCCCGACACGGGGCTCGAACTCACGGACCACGAGATCGTGACCTGGCTGAAGTCGGACGCTTAACCGACTGCGCCACCCAGGCGCCCCGTGCATGGGGAGCTTTAAAAAAGACTGGTGCTGGCCCTACTCCCCAGAGATTGTAATGGTCTGGAGTGCAGCCTGGCATCAGAGCTTTTTAAAGCTTCCCAGTAGATCCTAATGTGCAGCTCAGGCTAAGAGCCATTGAGAACAGGGGTTCTCACACTTAAGTGTGCATCCATATCACCTGGCAGGCTTTTTAAAACACAGTTTGAAATCTAGATTCTCAAAGTCTGGTCCTTGGCCCATCAACATCAGCATCATATAGGGACTTGTTACAAATGCAAACTCTCAGGTACCCTGCAGCCCTAATGAATGACAAACTCTAGCAAATTCTAATTGAATCAGCCCTCCAGGACAGTCTCATGCCAGGTAAATGTTGAGAACTTTTACAGATGGAGCCATTTTCTTCTGGGTTAAGTCCCAGTGGAGACACTTCCTAGCTCTGTGATTTGAGCATATTACTTCACGTTTTTGTATCTCAGTCTCATCTATAGGATGGGGCTAATAGTACCTTCCTCATGGCGTTGTGAGGCTTAATGAGTAAAGGAGTAAAAGAATAAAATGAACAAAGTAGTAAAAGCAAAATGTGTTAAGCTATATTATACGTGTTAAGTTAGAATTCTGAAATCACATTACAGTCTACCTTTTCAAATCGGGAGTTATTCAGACTTGAAGTCTGTGGTGTAAAACCTTGACTACATGGATTAATCACCTGTGGAGATTTTTTTAAATCCTGAAGACTGACTCTCACCCTCAGAGATTTAAAAAATTTCCTCAGGAGAATTCTTATGTGCAGCCAAAATTGAGAACCAGAGATTTAGATTTGAGTTGTTAAGCCAATCTGTACATGCTTAAATAGGTTTGCAGTTTGTTGAATTCTCCTGCAGAATTCTGTGCTAAGTAGACAGCCACTAACATTATGATTAGTTCAGTGGGGAGAGTTTGTTCATTCTCAGAGATTTTCTTTTCTTTAAATTAATCCATGACAGGCGTGTGTGTGTGTGTGTGTGTGTATGTCTGTACGTGCGTACACACACACACGCCTGTGTGCCTGTGCGTGCATAAAATAACTAGCATGTGGGATTTCTGCTGTCTCTAGCTATAAACCTTTGCATTGTCAGTGGGGATTACAAACAGGCAATGATAACCTTGGAGACATCTATAATCCACACAACCAAAATGTTTCACCTACACTGCATTTGAAAACTTGCATTCCAGTGTTTGCAAAGCAATGACTAGGTTAGCAGTCCTAAAAAAAACAAAATAAAAACAAGCCACCAAGTTTTAGAGAATGGATTTGATTAGAAATCAGGATTTTGCATCTCCAAAAAGAAAATCTGACTGACGAGCAGCAGCATTGTGAAGTGAAATAGGCTCTCGACTAAAGATAGGAGTTCTAATCCCACTTTGTCCTTAACCAACGCGTAGCCCAGTCCTCAGAACTTTTGGGCCACTGCTTTCTCAACCTGGTATCTGAAAAGGAAATGGTAGAATCTCTGATCTCTAGTGTCCCTGTTACCTCTAAAATTGTATGAAAATATCATTTTCAGTCAACAAATTTAGATGCTTCCTGCATCTTATCAATCTCAATTGAATTTGGGCTTAAATGTTCAGGACAACCTATAAAACATTATCTCAATCTGCATTTTATATCATTTAGCCATTCATTTACCAGATATTTATTGAATGTGTGCCATGTGCCAGACAGTGTTCTTGGCACAGGGAATTGAACGTGGGCCAGAACAGAGCATGCTTCTTCTCTCATGGAGCTGACACTCTATTGCAGAACAAGTCAGCCCATGTTACATGAAGTGTGATTGTCAGAACTCTCGGGTTCCTTTTTCCTTCTTCGCAGCACCTCATGTTTGCACCCTAGCAGATGTACCAGAGAAGATGGCGAAGGAGGGGAAGGATGGAGCGAAAACATGGCTAAGATTTAACAACAGTCTTAAAGAGAAAGAAAGATTCTAATAAATCATCCGTTCCACCGAGGGATTAAAGGGCAATTTGTTCCTCATACCAGTCGTTTCCAAACCTTTATGATTAGGGAGTATTTCTGAAAACTAAAATTTCTGTGGCATATTGGGAAGTGAGGATTAGTCTACGTAGTTTTAGAACTACTTACTTGATTGCTTTCTAGCGCAGGTTAGAAAAATACAGTGTTCAGGCCAAATCTAGCATTCTACCTTTCTTTTGTCAGTAAAGTTTTATTGGAACACAATCTCACTCACATAAGCATTGTCCATGGTTGCTTTGCCCTAACATGGTAGGATTGAGAAGCTGTGACTATACATCCCACAAAACCTAAAATGTGTAACATCTGTTCCTTTATAGAAAGACTTTGCTGACCCCTGCTCTCCAACCCTGAGTCACTGTTTGAGTACAACTGTTGACTGCCTTGACTGTGTACTTGGACACACCCCAGAGGCACATTTCCTTCCCTACAAACAGCTAGACATTGTGCTAGGATTCTTCTTCCCTGTAGCACCCCCAAGCTGCATGACCCACTCATTTATTTTTCTGACAATCACTTCAATAGTACGTAGCCAAAAATAAACTTCATGCATTACTCGACCTTTTAGCAACTCACTTGAGAAAGCTGCCATGCCTTGCAGCTAGAGGAACAGCAGCCATGTGCTAGTCACCTGGTCCATTATACCAGTGCTCTTCAAATATGTTTGCTTACATAACCAATGAGAGAACTTTGGAAAGCTGTCAGGACCCCCTCGCACATTTTTTTCATTGACATCTACAAATTTTCCTATAAGTTTAAATAGTACTTACAGATGTCGTTTCTAGCATGTTATAAAATGGGATGTTTTAGGTAAAACTGTTATATCTCTTTCTTAAATGGGTCCAAAGAAATCAAAATGCTATTGCAGTTTCCTATCCATTTTATCCATGTATTGGATGTTGGGGGCGGTGCCAAGATACCCCATTCTCAGTCAATACATTCATTCCCTTGCTGGGGTGGGGTCTGCTGCTGGCTCATATCTGAGTCTCTCCACAGGAAGTGATTTTGACTGAAGGGAGCTACCACTCAAAGGTTATGCTCCCTCCTGAGGAAACAGCCAACATCAGTGACTGGCCTATAGTGGGGACTCAGAGACCCGGCTCCTTCTGCCTTTTTTTGCCATCAGAGCTCCAGAGCTTCACATGATGGACTGCGGCCTTAGCGGCAATAGAAGTTTCTGGGGTGATGACATCACAGCCCACCTTCTCCTTCCACCCATTTCTGCTTCCCTCACTCTCCCATACTGTTATTCCCAAGAGCATGCCCCAGTAAACATTCTGCATGCAAGCTTTTGTTCTGGAGCATTTCCTGGGGAAACTGAACTAAGATATCCATTTTCAAAAGTATATGGCTAAGCTCTTCTTTAGCTTAGGAAATCTCACATTCTTTTTTTTCTTTCTTTTTTAAAAAATATTAATTTTTGAGAGACAGAGCATGAGCAGGGGAGGGGCAGAGAGAGAGAGGAGGGCACAGAATCCAAAGCAGGCTCCAGGCTCCGAGCTGTCAGCACAGATCCTGATGCGGGGCTCGAACCTACAAACAGGGAGATCATGACCTGAGCAAAAATCAGATGTTTAATTGACTGACCCACATAGGTGCCCCTCACATTATTTTTTTCTTAATTTCCATTCCACTTGGCCCACAGATTTTTATCCTACTGTGGTGTATTTTTATGTTTGAAAGTCTTTTTTTAATTTTTATTTTTTATTTATTTTTTTAATGTTTATTTATTTTTGACAGAGAGAGAGACAGAGCATGAACGGGGGAGGGGCAGAGAGAGAGGGAGACACAGAATCCGAAGCAGGCCCCAGGCTCTGAGCTGTCAGCACAGAGCCCAACACTGGCTCGAACTCACAGACTGCGAGATCATGACCTGAGCTGAAGTCGGACACTCAACCGACTGAGCCACCCAGGCACCCCATGAAAGTCTTTTTTTTTTTTTTTTCAACGTTTATTTATTTTTGGGACAGAGAGAGACAGAGCATGAACAGGGGAGGGGCAGAGAGAGAGGGAGACACAGAATCGGAAACAGGCTCCAGGCTCTGAGCCATCAGCCCAGAGCCCGACGTGGGGCTCGAACTCACGGACCGCGAGATCGTGACCTGGCTGAAGTCGGACGCTTAACCGACTGCGCCACCCAGGCGCCCCAATGAAAGTCTTTTTTGATTGTCCTGTCATACTTCTCTGTAACTAAATTATTGTATAATATTTAATTCAAATATTTCTTTTTTTATTTGAATTCCAGTGTAATTAACATACAATGTTATATTAGTTTCAGGTGCAAAATATAGTGATTCAACAATTCCATAAATTAATCAGTGTTCATCATGATAAGTGTGCTCTTAATCCCCTTCATCTATTTCACCCATCCCCTCACCCACCTCCCTTCAGTTTGTTCTTCATAGTTCAGAATCTGCTTTTTTGTCTCTGTAAACATTTTCTTTTTTAAAAAAAAATGTCTACTTATTTTTGAGAGAGAGGGAAAGAGAGAGAGCATGAGCCAGGGAGGGGCAGAGAGAGAGGGAAAGAATCCCAAGTAGGCACTGCTCTGTCAACGCAGAGCCCCATGTCACGAACTTTGAGATCATGACCTGAGCTGAAATCAAGTCAGATTCTCAGCCACCTCGGCATTCCTAGAAAACTTTTCTTATGAATATAAGTTTCTATGTGTTAAATTTCTTCTGGGCTGAGCTATCATTGCAATAATGAGTAATATGCATTTGATCGAAACAACATACATGTATGATAAGGTTTTATAAACGTTACACATAAAAAGTAAAAGTAGAAATGCATCTCTCAAGATGGTGACTTCTAGAAGCATCTGGGTGGCTCAGTTGGTTAAGTATCTGAATTTGTTTCAGGTCATGATCTCGTGGTTCTTGAGTTCGAACCCTGCATCAGGCTCTGTGCTGCCAGCTCAAAGTCTGCTTCGGATTCTGTGTCTCCCTCTCTCACTGCCCCTCCCCCACTCTCTCTCTCTCTCTCTCTCTCTCTCTCTCTGTCTCTCTGTCTCTCAAAAATAAATAAACATAAAAAAATGGTGACTTCTATTTTTAATTAGTTTGTGTATCTGTGAGTGGATACTTTTACACTAAATGAGAGTGTTGACCAACAGTTCTATTGCATTTTCTGTTTTATTCGTATAGGTGAACAAATGTCGGATTTGTGCACATTGCATAAGAGATGGGAGTGGAAGTGGTTTGGTGTATTGTGCTGCAATATCTTCTCTGACCTCCTTCTGAGTGATTTGCCAAAAACCACAGACTGATCAAATACCAAAACTTATTTTAATGGCTTATCAGCTGATAACTCAATTAAGTCCTCAGTTGGTTTTCTTGAAAACAAAGAATTGAAAACCACTTGACTTTCAGAAGGATTCGTTAACCAGTCACTGAGGTCATTCCCATTCTCAATACCTGCAACCATATTTCAAATTGTTCAGCATTTGTGACATCCCAGAGACCACACAGAAAGTTGGTAAATGAACGAAGACTTATGATGACACCTATGGTGAAGAGAGAACAGGAACCTGGCAAAGGGAGACCTTGAGTGCAGGCTAGTTTTTAAGTCCATTTTATGACAAAAGTGCATGTGGAGGCTGAACACTTGGAAAGTAGCCTTGCCTGTGAATCCCTTGAAAAGCTTCATTTCCCTTCAGGGGACCCCCATGCCAGCTTGAAGATCTCTGTGTCACATTAGTAACAAGCTCCTGAACAAGTAAGAGATTTCTCCTATAATTATTTTCTTTAGCGTAACCTTTAGTTATAAGTAGATATTTAATAAAGACCAGGAAACATTTCACAAAGGAGGCAGAGAGCTGTGTCTTACATAGATTTTGGCTCCAGAATCTCTGTCCCAGGAATCTTCCATGTACTCTCGTTTCCCTAATAAAACATGGGGGTATTGCATCATTGCAAAGTATTGTAAGGGTTGCACAGATTATTAAATAGTCTGAGACTTCTGGAAGGAATTTCAAAAAGAATGTGTATTTCTCAAATAATCCAGCATTTTATCTTACAGAATTTATATTTCCCTTTATAGATTTCCTGTCACAGGGCACAGTATTAAATGAAAGGAAAACACCTAACAAAGTAAAAAGAAGGGTGAGTTTGAGAGTCACTTTGAAAAAAATTCTAGTTGTATTTATTCCCTGTTCCCTTGTACCTCTTGCTCCTGGCTGTGGTGACAGGGAGATTCTTTTAAAGGACACAATCAGGTGGTATAGAAGACTGGAAGGAAATATTGTCCAAGGTCATAAGTGGCCTCTCCTGGGCTGTCCTTGATGCTGTTGGAATATTTCACTTATTAGATGAATATTTAAGGCTTTCTTTTCTTTTCTCAAACAATCATTTTCTAGGGGCAATAATTATGGCAAAATTATTGGTCTTAGAAATTTTAAGGAACTCAACTATACTTCAAACTTATAACAAAGAATTTATAAAGCCATAGAAAAGGCTTAATTAAAAAAATAAGTAGCCTATTCTGCCTACCTTTACTTTGGTTGTCTACTTTTCTCTCTTCAATTATTTAAATAATTTACCATATTCTTTGATTGGCTGTAAATATAATTCCCTTCTTGCTGATACAGTATATATTAATGAGATTTGTTCTATCCTCTTCTAAGCCACCTGAATACATCATTTAAAAGAAGTTTCCTGTCACTGTAGCCAGCTGTAAGAGATAAAAGAGAACAGGGAATAAATACAGTTGGAATTCTTTCAAAGTCACTCTCAAAATCACCCTTCCTTATTTTCTCTGTAAGTTTTTTCTCCCTCCTTCTACAAGTAAACGAAAACATGTATAAGTGTGCATGTAGTATCTTAGTATCTATTAAAACATCTCTTCCTAGAAGATAGTGTGAGAGATGAAAAACATCAGTGTTTGGGGTCAGAAGACCTGAGACCAACCATGATTTTAGACAAGAACATGATTTTGAGCTTTTATTTACTTATTTATGAAATGGTGATAATTTTCCTAGTATTATCTCATGTATATGAAAGACATGTTTGAATATAGACAGTCAATATAAACAGCTCAATAAACTAATTTTCTCTGCTTTATGGAGTCTAAACTTTGTAATGAAAGGACAAAGAAGATGTTCAAAGTCTAATCTTATTGATAAAGAATCATTCACATGTCTTATCTGTAAACATATAGTTTGTTTATGCTTTTAATGATGAAACTAGGGGAAAAATCAGTTCAGTTTCACATACAGTTTTATCAACATAGTATTTGCAGAGAAAGAATTAATTCATTTAATCAAAATATCACAACACTGAATTTCACACTTAAACCCACATGCAGATTGTAGAATTATGTTGCAGAATGTTTTGACGGAATGTGTTAAATATAAAAATAATTCAATGCAATTTCCATTTAGCACATTGTACAAAACTCATTCTTCAATGGAATTAACAAGTTTACAATCTTTCCCATAAGGTGCTATGTATTCACAGTGCTCTGTGGCATTCAGGTTGAGATCAGGAAAAAATACTGTAGAGCTCCACAGTAATGCAGCTCAGTAATAAATGGATTGGATATAATGTAGATGAAACCCACTCATAAAACTTAAGACAGACGATGGAGATCTATGGTATGCTATGGCTGATGTTCAAGCCTCAATGGGGGATGGGGCTGAAAGACCTCATAAACACATCATTGCAGCCATAATAAAATTGAGCTTAATATGAATCCATCACTTTTATAGTGAGTGCCCTTTCCTAGAGAAAGGAAGAGAAATAGAAAAAGAAAGAGAGAGACAAAGAGAGAAAGTTCACAATGCTTCTGCAATCCATCTTCCAACTGAGACTAATCCTCGGTACAATCCATAGTCCACAACAGCAGTTTCCAGACTTTAGAGTACATCAGAATTACCTGGAGGGCTTGTTAAAACACCACTGCGAAGCCCCAGCCACAGAGTTTCCAATTTAATAGGTGTGAGATGAGGGCGGGAATTAGTATTTGGAACAGTACCAGGTGATGCTGATATCCTGATCAAGGGACCACATTTTGAGAACCACGGTCCATTATAGCTTTGATCATTCAACAGCTCCTTTATTAAAATGAAACATACCTAAAAAGATAATATGCCTGGCCCCTAGGGACACAGAGTGTAGGGCAGCCGGCATAGATTATATGATGATTAAGAGCAGCTCTTCTCAATTTTAGCTCCACAGTAGAATCAACTGAATTTCAAAAACAAACAAAAAAAACCCAAAAAACAAAACAGCTGACATCGACACCCATCTAAAACTAATTAAATCCAAATCTCTGGGGAAGGGGGCCAGGGGTTGAATCATTCATGAAAGTACTCCACGCAAGTCTAATGTGTACTCCAGCTGGAGAATCACCGCTTTAGGAAATTTTGTTTCACCTCCTCATGTGAGAAAAGATGGCCAAACATATGTACCCTTTAGGGTACTGCTATATGAACAAAGATGTCTTCAAGGAAATCGAAATCTCCAGTAGGCACGCTGATGCACAACTACTTCTAGTAATATCAAGGGGTAATTTAGAAAGTGATTCTGACTGTTGATTTACAATGCCCTGCAAGGTTAGTTCACAGGTTTGAAATAACAGAACTTGGGAAGGTGAGCAGCACATTAATTTAATCCAAGTTTCTTTTCCATCAAATGACATCAACCAAAGAATCTAGAGTTTAGAATGTTGGTGTATGTGCTCATGTGCACTGTTTACCTGCTATAATTATTGCTACTCATTTCAGTCAGCTAAATTATTTATTACTTTGATTTAAATTTGAATGGACCTATAAATAAGGCCCCCAGGGACAAAATGCCACAAGCATTTATGTCTACCTCAGAAAGCAGAAGTACAGAAACCCACACACAAAAACAAAGGGCATTTTGAAATAAGATTGCCACTTTACCCTTCTGGTATAAATAGGATGAATGACTATTCCTAAATGTAAGTGAATATACATGCCATAGAATCCCTTCCTGGGAGGATTTACAGGGTTAGAGCAATCCTAGTACTGAGTGTTCAAGGAAGGACCTTTAGAGCTCATTCTCACAAATCAAGTCATTAACGCCCCAAGCCACGGACTTGAAATAAAACTCTGATGTTTGAAACTGGGACTAATATTTGATTAGAAATAAAAAGGAGTTTAAACAGATGTGAGGACTGAGCCTTTCAGGTGCTCTTTGGTAAAAGTCAAACACGTGAGAACCATCAGTTTGGTTTGAACAGAGACACGTTAGCCATGTTGAATACGTAACAGCCTCACCGCCCTCCATTAGGAACCAGTGCCCCTAGAGAGGGTCCTACAGATCTACTCAGCTATTCTCAAGGTGTTCACCATGCTACTGACCAGCACTGCCAGATTGGGAACCAGCTCAGACAAGCACAATGATTTTTTTTTTTTTTTTAAGATAAAATCTAAAGTTCTAGTGAGACGATTGGGTGCATCTTTCCCCACTCTTTCAGTCTTCTGGAAGACATCTTTGAAATATCCTGAAAAATAATAAAAAGGATAGAACTATGAGTAAAATCACTCAGGGTAGTAGAAACAGGCACTTAAGGACATGAGGGCATCAAGGAATTAGCAGGAATGCAGGAAATGCTAAAAAAATATTTTTGGCCTTTAGTTACAATCTTCAATATTTTACATGTTTTCATAATTTGTATATATTTTTAATATCGTCATATTTTATAATTTATGCAATATCTATATTAAACTTCACAAAAGCTGCAGAAATGAAGGCAGAGAGCCCATCGCAAGGCAAATAATCACAGCCATCCTTTTAACCACTAAAAGGGAAATGAATTCGGGAATAGAGAGTGATTCTTCTTGTCTGTGGTACGTCCCTGTGGCCCATTCTCTTGATTTCATCTCTGGAGCCCCGAAAAGGAGCCACGGATTTCACCACTGCAGAGAGTTGTGCCCACAGAGCACAGTGTGACTCAGGGGCAAAAGGAGTAGAAATGGGTCGGGGGTGCATGTTGGCTCCACCTGGGCCTTACCCAGCCTCTGTCCTCCTGGGCTTAGGGTTAAGCAGCACAGAAGTGAAGCCGCTGTGTGCAGCTGCGTGCAAGGACTGATGAGGCTTTGAGCCCGCGGGGAGAGCAGGGGACCTCAGGTGGGGTATCTGTTTAGTCCTGCGAACAGAGCAGGCTTAAACTCACCTTCTGCCACAAAGTCTCTTAGGCCTTCATGTTGCTCAGGGAGACATCTGCGTTCTCACTTTCTCTTTCTCTGCACTGTAAACTGCTTGCTTCTCTTGGGTTTCAGGGCAATCAGGCTTTGCAAGGAGTGTTTCCACCCCCTGTAGACTCTCTCTCCCAGGCTCTGACTCCCTCCCTGGGGACATTCTCAGGCTGAATTCCTTAGCTGCACCCAACTCCTGCTCCCTGGCACAGCCCTCCAGGCCTGCCTCCGTGCCCACCGACTCCACTCCCTGCGTGGGATCAAGTCCCCCGCCCTCTGGATCCTGCCCTAGCTGTGGGGCCTTCCCTCCGGGATCCGAAGGGTCTCGTGGAGCCCCCACCCAGGTCCCTGTCACCATCTCCACGGCCGCCACCTCCCCCGTGCCCAGCGCTGTTTCCTCTACCACTTCCACCTTCTCTGCAGCTGCCATTTTCCCCGGTAAGTCATCCACTTCGTGCCGAGGCCCCTTGCCAGCAACATCTGACAAGGAGGAGGCTTTATTTGCCTCTGTTTTCCCCTCAGCCGTCTTCACATCTGCCAACACCTCCCTCTTCTCCTCGGTGGCCGTTCCTGCCGCTTCCCTTGGGTGGAGATCTTCATCAGCGATCGCCACTCCCCCTTGCAAACTCCCAGCCCCGTCTGTGTCCCCATTGGCCATCACTCCTGTCCCCAGGGGGCACTCTTCATTAGCCTCCTCTTCTGGGTCCCCACCCATAGCTTCTTCACTCAGCTCTTCTGCCTTCATGCAGTCTTCCTCAGAAACACCTTGGGTCATCACTGTGACCCCGGCTCCTTGCTGCCCCTGCACGGGCCCTTCCTTATCCCCGCCTTCCAATCCTGCCAGGCTATCTTGATCTTTGGCTGCACACTCCTGGGCCTCACCTGTAGCTGTGGTCATCACATGGGGCACCTGCCCCTTTCCCGCTAGCTCAGTTTCAGGAGCTCCTAACACCCCCTCCCCTTCAGGGCCTGGCCCCTGGTTCTGCCCTGAGGGAGCCCCGTCCTCCTGGGGGAGCAGCTCTGCTCTGTCTTTGGGCTCTGGGTCCTGGGCTTCCCTCAGTCTTTCCCCTCCTTCCTCTCTCCTCAGAGCTGTTGTGTCTTCCAGTGACTTTTCATCTGCGGGTGCCGCTTCAAACATGGTCACCTCTGTCTCTCTCAGTGAATCTCCTCCTTGCGGCCCTGTGTCTCCAAGTGATTCAGATGCCCCCATGGGTGCCTCACCCTCAGCATCACACTCCATTTCAACTGGGGGGACTTGTGTCTCTTCCTCAGGTGTCACTTCCTTCGCGGTTCCCTGCTCTTCCCCTTTAAAGTTTTGCTCTTCTTCTAAAATGTCTTCACCCTGATGTGCATTTGCCCTCCTCACCTCTCCGCTCTCAGATTCAGTTTCCTCCAGAGGTTCCTCTGGCCTCTCAATTTTCCTCTTCTCTCTTGCTACACCTAATTCCTTGGGTAACATTTCTTTCCTGTCATCTTCTTTATTAGATTCTGGCTCAGTCTCAACCTCCTCCCTTTCAGAATCTTCCTGACAAAGCTCTTCCAGGCTGTCCTCCACAACTCCCATCCGGGGAGCCTCAGCCTTCTCAGAAGTTGAGGAGCTCAAGGGTGTCTGCCTTCCCATAACTACCTTCCTTTCTTTGGCTGGTTCTTCTCCCCCAAGCACTGCCTCTTCTGAACCATCCTCTCTCTCAGATGCAGCATCTTCCATGGCTCCCAGGTCCTCTACCTCTGTAGATGCTTCCTCTTCACTGTTCATCACATCAGGCTTTTCAGGCCCTGCCTCACTCACGGCCTCCCCTCTCTCAGCCTCTCTCATTTCCGTTGTCACTGCCTCCCTCTGGGCTGCTGCCTCCTGCACACACTCTAAGTTCACAGCCGCTGCCTGGCTTGCAAACACTGTCTTTTCCGAGCCCTGCTCCTCTTCAGCAGTCACCTTCTCTGTCTCTAGCACTATAGGCAGCAAGGCCCCCCCTTCAGGAGCCTCATCCTGACCTTCATGTAGACCTCCAGAGTCTCCGGCTGCTTCTTTCCCCCTGGGGCTTACCTCCTCTTTACCCAGCCTCTTATCCCGTTCTGCTTCTGCCTCAGCCCCACGAGTTACGCCCTGAGGGATCCCTCTTTCCTCTGTAAACTCTTCTAAGGCTGGCTGCTCTGCTGTTGGCTTCCACTCCCCCAAGGGAACCTCATTAACCCCAGCTGTTCCCCACCGTGCTGCATCCCCTTTCCCTTCTATTGTGTCCACATCCCTGTGCTGGGCAAGTTCAGCTTCCTCCACTGCCTCTTTCTTCTCCAGTGTGTCCACTTCCGATGCAACTTGCTTGGATTCCTTGTTTGAGTTGAGTGGTACCCTTTCCTCCAACACAAAATTCCTATTCAGTGCTGCAAAATAAGGTTAGAAAGCAAGGTTGCTTTAATCAAAGTGCACAGGGAAGAGAGATTCTGTATAATCATACATGAGATATATATATATATATAATATCAAGGAGCCACTGATATATATAAAACATTTCCTCGATTCTAGGATGCCATCGACTACATCATGCACCATGGTTAAATAATGGCTCTTCGTGATGAAAAGAAGTGCTATCAATTTAATGGACACGTTGATATTAAAGGAAAATTGAATATCAGAAATGTTAAAAACAAACAAAACCCCCATATCTTACAGTAATCTCTCTCTCTCATGCACACACATACCCCTGCACACACACACACACACACCTCCTACTTTCATTTGAAATATTAGGACTTGCAGAAAAATACACAATAAGAAAAATAGTATTTCACTTCTTAGAAATCATTGTTCCCTATAGCATCATAATATGCCTGTCCTCGGCCTGTGTTTCTTGTACTCGTGTGGGCATTCGGCAACACAATCACAAAAATACAGTGTGAGCTGATTATTATCCCACACATTACTCCCACATTTTAAAGCTACTATATCTAGATTTAGTCATCAAATAACTTTATAGCTCAAGGTAAGACTTTTTACTAAAGACACCAATCTGTATTACAGGTCAGGATACCTCCCATCTAAGTTCAGAAACTGATTTGCCTTTGGCAAAACAGGATCACAGAACAAGACAGGACTTTGTAGTCTGGGACAAATTTCAACAAAAATAACCTTCTTGAAGTTATTTCGTAAGTTCTCATCCATAATTCCCTGGCAAATCTGGGTGTACTAGCCATCATGCTTCAATAAATGTAAGTTCAGTATGTTTCTTAAAAGCTTCAAATACATTTCTTACTATTTAACAAATACATGCATTTCTGTTGAAATGACCCACGCAAAATAAATAAAGGTATGCCATGCCAAATACCCAAAGCATTTAAATTTTTCATCTGTAGAATAATACTTAGGGAGATAAGAATTTCTAAAATGGTCATCTTAATAATTTCGCCATCAATCTAATCTTTTTCATTTATAGAGGCCCCTGGACTAGATACTATAGGTTATCACACCAGTGTGTCAACCTCCAAATTATATAAACTTATAAAGTGGGTAAATGTGTCTTCCTCATATTTTTTATTGCTTGGCTTTTTGGTTAGCCATCTAATCCCCACCGCCCACCCCACTGCCAACAATCTTCCAGAAACCTAAAGCCCTGATCTTCTTCCCTATTCTGATACCCCATTCAGGACTGTCTTACCATTCCATTTCCTAACACAAAACACAGCTGTCCTTTGTGGCATTTCCTTGGTCTCTTGCAGTTATTACAATAAGCCATTTTGAAGTAAGGCAGTGATAGCTGATATTACATTCCCCTTAAAAATATATTTGGAAGGTAACTTTTGATGTCTTCTTTCAAAGGAGTAGCAGAAATTTCAGGCCTGTCAGTAGGGTTGGTGCTGACTTTTATAGGTGGTCCTCAGCGTGTCACAGCAGTTATTTACTAAATTGTACCTAAAAGCTGCCAGAGGGAAATGTAGAGCCAAATGTTCATTCAGAGAACACGTAGCCAATTCACCTGAATTTTATTTCATTATTCATATTTCATTTCATCGGTCCATTGTATCTCATTATAGATTATTACTGGATTTAAAAAAATTAAATTAAAACAAAGTGTGTCAAGTCTCTTTAATAGTATATTTGTTGCTATTCAAATTCTTGCATGAAAGTATATTAATAAGTCAGTTATGAAAAACATTTAAATAAAATTCTCTGTTTTGCTAAGCTAGCCTTTAAATTTATGGATTAATTAAAGAACATTAAGGAAAATGGGGGAATAAAACTGCCTAGCCACCATATAATAATATACAGTGCCTAAATTCTGGGAGAGAAAGGGCTAATGGCATCCAGCTGAGCTATTATATGAACACGAACACCACGGGGGAGTCAGACATGACATTCCTGAGGTAAGAGAGAGAAAGTAATTGAAATCCTTCTAAGAAGTATCAGTATGAAAACATGACATGTTTTTGGATAGTAACATCATGGACTTTTGGGGGGAAAGGAATATAAGAGAGCAAGCAATATTCATAAACAGAGGCAATTTGATTTAGTGGAATGAGTGTGGACTTCAGGGTCAGATAGATCTGGACGAGAACATCAGCTCTGCCACTTCTATGTGTGTGAACTTAGGAAACAATACCTCTCTAAGCCTTCATTCTTCTATCCATAAAATGGGAATAGAAATGCTTGACTCACAGAATCCTTGTGATAGTAAACCGTAAAATGCTTAGCATAGTTTCTGGCACACAGGAAGCCCTGCCGAGTCTTCCACACTCCTCTTCCACTGCTTACAATAAACCAAATTTTCTTGCTTGAATCAGAGTTGATCAAGAACAACTGCCAGGCCCGCCTTGCAGAATGTCTGTGAGCACATTGGAACACCTCTGGTGGAATGCCCACCACAAAGGATTTGAATTCTCTAAGCCCTCGGGCTCCTTCTCCTATAACTTGTCTGCTGCATGTTCAAGCATCACTGGCCCTCTCCACATTACTCAGGGGGAACTGGAGCTCAGGGAACTGGCATATGTGCAAATATCCTTGCTACCATTTATTGTGAGTAATAATGTCCTTTTTCTCTGACCCAGGAGACTTGTGTCTTCTGCTAGCACCATGAAACCATGGCTGGCAAACTTGTTTGCTTGAAAATGGGGTAAAATCTCAAATAACCTCACAGTGCTTAATGACTGTCATTAAAAATTAGAAGTGGGGGGGGGGAGGAGGGAGTGGGCGCCTGGGTGGCTCAGTCGGTTGAGCGTCTGACTTGGGCTCAGGTCATGATCTCACGGCTCGTGAGTTCGAGCCCCGAATCAGGCTCTGTGCTGACAGCTCAGAGCCTGAAGCCTGCTTTGGATTCTGTGTCTCCCTCTCTCTCTGCCCCTCCCCCGCTCATGCTCTCTTTCTCTCTCTCTCTCTCAAAAAGAAATATTCAAAAATTAGAAGTGGGGGTAATGTGACCATAGGATGAATGAAATGAATAACCCCTCCCCCTATAAATACATACATAAATTCAAATCAGGGTGGTTTTAAAAAGCCTGCTACTAAATATGGGTAAACCTGATTTCAAGGACATGGGATGTTTGCCCCAATGCATAGGAGTCATCGTGTGTTGAGTCACTCTAATTGGAAATCTTGCAGCTGGAATACTCACCACCAAGAGCCAAGTCATATGCTGATGGCAACAAATTCTTCCCCAATTTTAAAAAATAAGGAGTTCAAATAAACCATTATGAAATGTGCCTTGGCTCTCCGGGTCTCCAGTGGGTCAGTTAGGCAAATCTTCCTCTCTAGTCAACTGACTGGGAGGCCGACTACGAAATAAGACTGATCTGAAAATCCCTACCAATATTTTGTTTTATAATCTAAAGTCTTTTTTCCCTCCAAGCTAGGCACCAATGCATTCAAAAAAGAATAATAACCTTCATATCTGATGTCAGCTTTAAAGCTCCCCTAAGGCCTCTCAACCACCTCCTGCCATCAAATTCATTAGTTGAAAAGAAAATAAAGGTGGAAGAAGGAGGAAGCAAGGGTCGGAAGATGAAAGATGGAAACGAGGCTGTCTTGCAGAGGATTTCTAAAGGTCTTTCCTAGGTAATGATGTGCCCTTACCTGCACCTGTGTCAATCTCTGGCTTCCTCCAGTGCTTCTCCTCCTCGTCTGTGCTGCTAACACCAGGCTCTGTGTCAGAGTGACAGTGGCAGCCAGGTTCCACAGCTTCTGCTACAATCTGCCCAACTGATTGGAGATCACATGAGATATCAAAAGGCATAAAAACAGGTCATGGGAACATTGCTGAGCTATTTCATATCATTTCAACAAGTGGGGTTAATTTTAAAGCATTCACATTAAAATGTGACCTTGATTTTAAAATCTATTAAGATTAAATAGCTTCCAAGCCATAATTTCAAAAGCACAATGGAAGATCATGAAGTACAGAAATCCATGCAAAGAAGTACTTCAAACAAAAAAGACAATAGCCAGAAGCAGTGACAGATTTGGCAAATGCACATGCAATGAAAAGATTTAAAAAGAGGTTTAGTTGCCTTTTCCTTTCTAGAAATACGTGTTATGGCTTTTATAACACCAATCATCACTGCTCTTTGAAATTGCTGAAACTACCAGAGCTGACTATACTATGAACATTTCATCCATTAGATTTTAGTGACTTGACCCCAATACTCGTTCCATGTGGACAGAGCAAAAAAGGCTATTGCATGATTCCTATATATTTGACAATAAACGCTGTTGTAGAAATTCCTGTTATCTGCAGCTGATTACTAGTCATGGAACTTCAGAAACACAACAACCTAAGTTCAAGTCCCATATTCCATACTAACTGTGTTACCTTTGGTAAGTTCTTTGACTTAAGCCTAAGCCTCAGTTTACCCATCTGTCAAAAAAGATACTCAGTGGTTATTGGAAGGATTTAAAAAGCAATATATGTAGAGCATGCTTATCTTTCACTTATTAGCAGGTGCCTAAGCATTTAATAAATAATAGCTATGATGTTGATGAGCATGTCTATTATAAGTATAACCACCCAATCTGGTAGGATTCTAGGCAACACTGTAATACCAATTGTCTTTAGCTTCTGACATGTTCCTGTCTACATCCCTTGCCTATCATCTGATGATCCATGTTCCTAAATCCCTCACATCTACCATTATGCCACCTTCTGGTTAATTAAAGCTCACTGGAATAACACTAGACCTAGATCTGCCCTCCCAGATAATATCTCCAAAATACCCTTTCCTTCTTCTCTCCCCCTCCTCCCCTCCTACCTCCCTCTATATTTCTCTCTTTCTCCCCCTCCCTCCCTTCCTCTCTCCTTTCCTTCCCTCTTTTCTTTCTTACTTTTTCTCTTTCTTTCCTCTTACGTATTCTGATTCAATTGACCCAAAGACTATACTTCAAGAACAGAATTAGAATGTGGTCTCTTGCTCACCTTAAGGTGAATTGCTAAGGGGTAGTTACTTACTGATCCATCTGTGTTTGGAAGCAAATAATGAAATGTCTGTGTCATGTGGCTTTGGGGGGAAAAATGGAATGACTTAACTTTATTAATCTTAAGAGAACAAGCATGAAAGTGAAAATAGGTGCATCAAATAGTTCAAATAGGTATTCTGTTTAAAAATTTTTTGAACATCAATTTTCCTCATTCATCCAGTATGCCAAATAAAAAAGTTTTTTACAACAATATAGTTTAGAGATGACATCAACTCATGACAATTAGATTATAGTTGGGTTTGTTATCAAGTCAATCTTTATTTTAGGAACATAGTACATATAAGCTAAATATCATCTTGCCCACTATAATAATGTTAACAGTATATAACTAATGAGTTTAAATAAGCAGTGTTTTATGTCCTGGTGTATAAATTTGCTTGGCTGATTTCTTAAATAGAAATCCCAAAGACGGTGGGACAGGAGGATGGGAGCAAGTCTGATTTCATAGCAATTACTTGAAGCTTTGTTTCATCAGAGCCAATGAGACATCTGGGTTTTTTTCTAAGTAACCTGTAGACTATAAAGGAATATGGCTTATTATATAAATATGGAGTCATTAGGTTGTACACCTAAAATAATATAATGCGCATCAATTATACCTCAATAAAAATTTTTAAAGAAATATGGTTTACAATAATAGTAATAAAAAACAATGATTAAAATACACAATTAACAACTATTGAACCAAAGACTATTCTAAGAAGCCAAAAGGTATTAGCATAATGTGGAAATGACAACTCACTCAGAATGGACAGTGAAGCATGTAGTCACTCTGTCTCAGGACTGTCATCAGCACCTGGCCACGTCTGCTGGCTTGCCCCTGGAGGGTTAGGCTTTGGAAGTAGATGAGAAGGCTTTTGGAAGTAGATGTATAGTTAGGTGATGCCTGCTTCAGATTTAGCAAGAATGGGACCCTGGCCTGAGCATCAAGGACTTATTAGGTATGAGACCAGAAAAGGCCTCACTTGGTCATTTTTTCCTCAGATGTTCTGAAACTGAAACTTAAAAGCAAGAACTTGGCCAGGGTCTAACCTTGAGGGTTTCTACACAGAGGAAAGGACTGTGCATGCTGATCCCTGGCACCAGCAATGTGACACATCACTTTGTGTCCTTAACTACTTAGCTCTTCACCCCCCGAGGCTCCTCTCCTTCCCTCTCTCTAAAGATGACCATTAAAAGCAAAGGCAACTGTCAGTTCTCATAGCCTTCATAGCAAAATAGAAGAGGCTCACACAGAGAATTTCTTAGAAAAGCACCTTTTCCACTCAAATGATGTAGAATATTTTAAGATGTTTTTTAAATACCAAAATATTATCTGATAATGTGAGCTTTTTCATTATGAAAACATTTTAAAATAATATATACAATACTTTCCTTAACTAGGGAAAAATTCTTACCTAAAACCTTAAAAGACTATAAAGTACCAAAAAGAAAAAAAAAGGGGCGCCTGGGTGGCTCAGTCAGTTAAGCATCTGACTTCCACTCAGGTCATGATCTCTCAGTTTGTGAGTTCGAGCCTTGCATTGCACTCTGTGCTGACAGCTCAGAGCCTGGAACCTGCTTCAGATTCTGCGTCTCCCTCTCTCTCTGCCCCTCCCCTGCTCACGCTCTGTCTCTCCCTCTCAAAAATGAATAAACACTAAAAAAAATTTTTTTAGGTGGATTAAAAAGAGTGGGTTCTGTGTCTTTGTCTCTCTCTGCCCCTCCCCCACTCATTTCTCTCTCTCTCTCTCTCTCTCTCTCTTTTGAAAATAAATAAAACATTAAAAAAATATCCTAGTTTCACCATTCAGAACTACTAGTTAACATATGGGTGAATCTATGTATTTTTTTAGCCTCCTCTTAGTATAGATAGCATTTTTACCGCCATTTTATTCATTTACCAATGTATTGTGACTATTTCCACATATCATCAAATAAAAAAAGATTCTTCAGTAACTGCATAGAATGTTCTAAGTTTTTACTAAAATTTGGCTAACCAGGGGTGCCTGGGTGGCTACACTGTTTAAGCGGCAACTTCAGCTCAGGTCATGATCTAGTGGTTCACGAGTTCGATCGAGCCCCGTGGGCTCGAGCATCGGGCTCTGTGCTGACAGCTCGGAGCCTGGAGCCTGCTGCAGATTCTGTCTCCCTCTCTCTGCCCCTCCCCAGCTCATTCTGTCTCTCTATCTCTCTCTCTCTCTCTCAAAAATAAATAAAACATTAAAAAAAATTGGTTAACCAACTGCCTGCTGTTAAATTTTGAGTTATTTCTATTTGTGCGTGTGTGTGTGCGTGTGTGTGCATGTGATTAGAAAGCTATTTTAAATACCACTTATAATCATTTTTGTATCTTTTTTCTGACTATTCCCTTAAGGCAAATTCTTGGAATTGGAATTGCTGGCTCAAAGAGCGTATTTTTAGAAGCTTTGATACATGTTTTTTATATGTTCTTCAAAAAATGAGGTATCAAAACTAACAACTTCACCTGTAATGATGAAAGGCCGTATGTCCCCATGCTTTGCCAACAATGCCACATCTCCTCCAATTATTTCTATATTTGATAATTTTGTAATTGAAAAGTGGTGACAAGAATAGAGTTTTCACTATTAGTAGGCAAGCTTTCTAAATACATTCCTTCTTCTCTGCTTGTTTTGAAACAAAATAAACTGATCCCATCTGAAAAAATGCTAATAATCTTGAACATTTCAGAAGCAGGAGAAAGTTTTGCTAAGAACTTCTCATCTTAATTTTAAGAAGGTATGAAGTCCATAAAGGCTTGGATAAACATATCCAAGTTTATCCCAAGTTGCGGGTCACCTTGAATACCATCCGTGTGTTTCAATCGTTCTTTGCGTGGCCAATCAATTACGTTCCCAGCTAGTCACCATGACAAACTTCATGACTAACACCATCTACCTACACAGTAAAGATGCTCCTGTGTTACCTCCGGCATTGAAACATGGCCCACACAAACCCAGGATTAATTACAAACTCAAGACCACAGCTGTTCGGAGATAACAGCTGCAGAGAGCTAAAGTCTGTCTTCCACACAGTAGCTAGAATAATCTTTCTAAAACTTCCAGATCATGGCATCTGTACGCTAAGACTTTTCCAGTGGTTTCCTACCTCAGAATAAAATCCTCCCTTTGGCATACAAGTTTCCTCCCCCCCACCCACCTTACCCCCATCATCTTCCCCCACTTTCTGTCTCTCCCATTCTGATCCTGTCACACCAGCCTCCTTTCTGGACCCTTCACTCAGCAACTATGCTCCCCATATTTAGAGTTTCAATTTGTTATTCCCTCTGCTTCCTGTGCTCTTTCTTCAGATGACTACCCCTTTCTCAAACCATTACTCTGCCCTCTTCCCCTGATTTATTTTTCTTCTACACTTAGTCCAGGATACCTCATTACTTGTTAATTTTTTTACTTCTCAGGTATATCTCTCACTACAACATAAACTCCGATACGGGCAGGGACTTGATGATGTTCACACCAAGAACAGTGTGGCATAAAGCAGATAACCAAAACATATTTATTGGCAGACGAAATCTATTGGAACAAATAACTGTGTGCTTTCACAATTCATCCAGAAATGGTATTTGGACTGCAAATCATAATACATGATTGTCTTGTTCTCTCATCAGGACCATCTAACTTGCCTGCATGATGATCAAACTGAATATTACTTTAGCCATAACATTATTTAAGTTTATATTTCCTAGCCAAGCACTATGACATCTTCCCATTTACATATAAATATATATTTTACTTTATATTACAGTACTCTATTCTTAATATTTTATTTATATTCGTGATGTATAAATTATATTAACCTCACAAATTAATCTACCTTAATTGTTCCGCCATTACAACATAAAACAAAGATCGTGCCATAATGCATTAATACAGCTTAAACTAAAAATAACAGAGAAAAATAACACATAAAAATAACACTGTGCCCTATCATATTGAATTACTTCCCAAGGACACTATCTCATTGTAGCTAGCAATTATAATCTTTCACTTTACCCACTTCACTGCATATAACACATCTTTTATATCAATTCATCTGATTTGTTGGTGACAAAGCCCAGTTAACAATGTGAGATACAACATAGAAGGAAAATATCACTTTACGTTATCAATCTGAAAGGTACGTAGGCACTGAATATAGGACTTTACTACTTTATCCACTGCTTTGATTTTAGGTAAAAACAATTCAGATTAAGTTGTGTTACTTTGGACACTACAAAACATCATTAACTGAATGTAATTTTTATAGCCCACAGACCTATTCTTAACATAATCACGGTTTTTATTCTAAATCTGGTTGAAAATGATTAATTTGGCACCATACAAATATGAGAGATAATCTTCTACACGTTACCTCAGCTCCCATTTTGACCTAAGGTTCTAATCAGAGATCTAAGTAAAATAGTACACATTTCAATCTTTACCACGCCTTCTAATCTAATTTACATAAGCTGTGTTTTGCAGCATAGTCACCTGTGTGACCTTCACTTCAAGCATTAACTTCGGTTCCATCCCTCTCTCCCTGAGCCATCTAACTGAAGGCTCAATTAAGAAAAAGGAATTAGCCATAACCTCTTTGCTTGGCATCAAGCAAATCAGGACCCAGTTTATTTTATCTGAAATTTTCTTAGAATGTTTATTCATGTAAGGGTCTTTGAGACTATTTATGACTTCTCTTAATCTGTTATTTTAAGTATTTACAAATTCATTGTATCATTTCCTTGTATATACTTAAAACATCAGCACCCAAGAGTTATAATCTATGCATCCTTGAATTTTGATAGTATTAATCCTTCTACATCATTCTGAACATTTTACATGTTTTTTTGTTTGGCTGTTTTTTGTTTTTGTTTTTTTTTAGTCTATCAATGTTTTATTTTCTACCCTACTTTATTATCTTTGTCTCTGGGCCTCCATAACCCAGAAATTTTGTCCTTTTGTGGAAGATGGGTCATAGAACAAATCTACCCATTCTTGCACAGAAGGCAACATATTTTTAAGAAAATTTGCAAAGTTATAAAATAAGCAGTACGATGGAATACTATGTATAGTAGATAAGAGTAAAATACAGTTATGTGCAATGATATGAAAAGATGTTGAAGACACAGTACTAAGTGAAAAAAAAGCAAGTTGTAAAACAAAATGTATCATTTCCATCTGTATGTAAAAATAATATATGTATATATGTAATACATACATTCATTTATATATGTGTATAGAGAGAAATTTTTCTGGAATCAGACCTAAAAAAATATTCTCCACAGTTATGACTCTGTCGCATGGGAAAGAGTAGAGGGAGAAAAGGAAAACTAGCTTTCATTTCATTTTCTTTTCATTTTCTCTGTCCCATATTGTTTAAACTTTTCAACCAGGCTTTTGTAAAAAACACATTTTATCAAAAGCCTTAAAATGTAATCCAGAAATTACACTTTTTGGAACTTATCCTAAGAAAATAACTATAGGCTTTAAATTACCCTAGGTAATAAGATACTAAAGTCCTATTAACAATAGTGACAATAGGAAAAATATAAATATCAATAATCGGGTAATGATTAAATTATATGAAAACCACAAAACGGGATAACACACAGACATAAAACATATTTGTAAAGATTACATAATGACATAAAAATGCTTATGGTATAACATTAATAATAAAAAGCAAGATAAAACGTTTTATAAAAAATATGACAACGTAAACGTAAGTTTGTAAACCCAAAGTTTAGAAACTGACCAAATGTTGAAAGTAATTCCTGTGTGTGTGCTGAATCTATGGGTCATTTTTTAAAATCTGCTCTTCTCCATTTTCTAACTATTATTTCATAAGCTATTAATAAAAAATAAACACTAACAGAGAGTCTTAGTACATGTGTTAAAGCCTAAGAAAGATTAAAAAAGTCACAAACCTTGCCATCTAGTGTTGAACCTGCCTTAATAAAAAGGTAACAGGGGCACCTGGGTGGCTCAGTCGGTTAAGTGGCTGACTTCGGCTCAGGTCATGATCTCGCGGTCCATGAGTTCCAGCCCCGCGTCCGGCTCTGTGCTGACAGCTCAGAGCCTGAAGCCTGTTTCAGATTCTGTGTCTCCCTCTCTCTGACCCTCCCCTGTTCATGCTCTGTCTCTCCCTGTCTCAAAAATAAATAAAACGTTAAAAAAATTTTATAAAAAAAATAAATAAAAATAAATAAATAAAAAGATAACAAAATGCTTTAGAATTATAGATGTTATCAAATCAAGAGTACAGACTTCTCATAATATTTAAGAAAAATATTTAAGATAAATCTACACACTTTTCATTTCACACATCTGGAAAAAAATAAACCACCTCACTTTCTTCCAAGTGGCATAATCCTAGACTAATGTTTCTGCTATTCCATCCATCATCTAAATACAGCCTGCATTATATGCATCTTACTTTTCAGAAAGATGTCTATGTACACAAGTCCAGGCAAACAATCTATTTGTCTGAAATGGAGGTAAAAGAAGTAATAATAGCATCAATGTTACTAATGAACTTTAACATCTCTACCTTTTTTGAGCAGCAGCTTGTCAAATCGTACAAATTTCCTAGATTATACATTGTATGCTCCAGAAATGAGCAATGAAATCCAAGATTGAAGACTTGAATTATTTTATAAAAGGGTTTCAAATTATTTTAACAAGAATCTTAACTCTTATATGAAAAAATCCTTTTGAAAATCCCAGGGGTCTGTGTTATAATCCCAGGGCAGAAGATGGCAACCTTTTTCTATTTAGGGCCAGGGGATAGTGAATTCTTAGGGCTTTGTGGGCTATACGGTCTCTGCAGCAATGATTTAACTCTGCCCTTGCAATGCAAAAGCAGCGTTAATAACAAACAAATGAGCATGGCTCTGTCGCAGTAAAACTTTATTTTCTGACCCTGAAGTTTGAATTGAATTGAATTTTTATGTCACTACATATTAATATCCTTTTGATTTTTTCCAACCATTTAAAAATTTTAGGGGCACCTGGCTGGCTCAATCAGAGGAGCATGCGACTCTTGATCTTGGGGTCATGAGTTTGAGCCCCAATGTTGAGTGTAGAGATTACTTAAACAAATAAATAAATAAATTTTTTAAATTAAAAAAAAAAATTCTTAGCTCACTGACAATACAAGAAAAAATAAAAGTGGTAGGCCAGATTTGGCCTGTGGGTGGAAGTTTGTCAAGTTGTTCATTCCAAAATTATTCAAATTTGCTACATAACACCATCTGAAATGTTTTTATTGTCCTCCATTCCATCTTAATAATCATACCTAACCTTAAAGCCTTCCTCAAAAGAATCCTTCACAAAAACGTTCAAGGTGTGCTTAACCAAATGGGACTTTCCCCCTCTTTTGAAATGCCATAGCATTTGTACCCTCTCTGGTTTTACGAATGACTACTTACTGACCTTTGTCTAATTATTGGCGTGCCAAGATTTCCCCTTAGCATTTCATGGCAGGTACCCTCTGTTTCACATTACACATTTCTTATTGACCATGGTGTCCTGCACATAGTAGAAAGTTAATGATAATGATTGAATTGAAAGATAACTATTCAACATCTTCAATTCCTATATGTAGGCCACAGTGGTTTCATTACAGCTTTTAAGGTCCTATAAATGTTAGAAACATTAAAAGTGTTCATAAGTTTTAAGCAGATGAATTTTAGTAATACTAAAATATGAGCACAGATTTTATCTTGGAATTAAGAAGAATGCCCACTATGTTGGCAAAGGAGACAGATGAGAGGGAGCAGGGAACAGAGAGAATTACAGGCCACAGGATCTGTGTGAAAGCCAAATATCTGGCAGGTCCAGCTGTCCACAGGACACAACTTGGTCCCTTACCTGTCCTACTAAAGTTGAGAAAGACATCAAACTTTCCACATGTCTAACATCCTGGGACCTGATTACTGTGGGACACTCTCCACTCTTCCCGTGTCAGATGGAACTATGCTGCATACTCACTCAGGAACCCCTGGGTCAGGAAGTTACTCAGTTTCAGAGAAGAACTCAAAGTAAAGTTAGGGGTTTTCTATGAAATTTTCATATTTTTATCTAAATTTAAATTCCTATTGCACAGATACAATAGACAATCTTTAAAATATGGAACTACTGTGCTTGAATTCAAATCCTAGGAATGCTTCTTATTAGTTGCATAATCCTTGACAAGTTATTTAACCTCTCTGAGACATAATTTTGTCACCTATGAGAAAAGAGATGATGATAATAGAACCTAACTATGGGGATATTGGGCTATTACGGGGAGTAGATGAGTTAATATATGTAAGTGTTTAGAACTGGCACATAGGAAGTACCTACCAATGTTAGCTGTGTGTGTGTGTGTGTGTGTGTGTGTGTATACGTATATGTGTGTGTGTGTGTGTGTATATATATATATATATAAATGCATATATAGCTAAGAACAAATAGTATTCCTAGTATTAAATAACCTCTAAAAAGCCACACATACCCTTGCCTTCAGACACATATTGTGTTTTATTTGATTCTTGAAAGAGAATTACCATAAGAAGGAATTTACAGAAAATAGGAAACAAGCTATATAAGGTTTATCAAGTAATTTTTAAAACGCAATAGAAGAAAAACAGCAAGCTGAGTGTACATGTATGATTATGTGATGAAGAGAGAAATAAGAAAATAATTGAATGACTCTGGCATTATCACAATAGTATTTCCCAAGCTTTGGCAGAATGCAATGACCAAAATCAGCTTCCATGCATGGGAACAATGGCAGGTCAACTCAATGGCCATACTTACCACCTTTCTCCACCCTATAGGGACCTGCCTTTTTGTCCTTCACCTTAGCAGTGCTTCCTTCCCAAAGCTTACTTTTATCCTTTTCTTTTTCTTCCTTGGAAACATGTTCCCTGGACTTCTCAGATATGCCCTCTGCAATCACTTGGGTTCCTTTCTCCATTTCTTCTTCAAGAACATTCTCCAAGCATTCCTCTATTGGCAAAGGCTTGGTTTCTACATCTGCTGTCATTATTTCTTGGTCTTCAATTTCAACTTCTTGGGAATCCTCAATTGGAAGGCAGGATTTTCCTGCCTCATCATTTTCACTCGACTCCTGAAAAGATGAACTTCTGGAACTTTTGTTTGGACTGTTCTCAGTGTGGGCTTCCCTATCCCCCAGTGTGGATTCATCTTCACTGCAACTAGAGCATGGGTGACTTCTGGATGAGGACGATGAAGCAGGTTTTATATCTAAAAAAAAAAATTATGATATCATTGTTTTTCCATTAAGCAATTGGTTTAATTGTGGGAATTATGTTAGCAACAATCAAACTAAAATTTTTTAATATAGGTTAATAGACTTGATACCCTTTTCAAATAGGTTGTGCATAATTATCAAGATAAAAATCTATGTAATCTGTGAGTCTCCAGAAGTTTTCAATAGGAAACCACATCTAACTGAAAACCAACTGTATTTATTTATTTATTTATTTATTGAAAGCCATTTTATTGGAAAACATTTGTAAGTATCTATTTCATTGTAGAAATAACCGATTAATCTTTTATTTAGTAAGAGCACTTATTTCATTATCATCCTTGGTAGCCACAGTATTCTCTGTGCGTAAAATTTAAATTTGTATCTACTGTAACATCCACCATATCCAGCTAGCAAGGTGTACTAGAAAGATCTATGTGTTTGCAAACTACCAAGACACTTTAAAAATATTTTGAGGTGATGCTTCTGTGTGTGTGTGTGTGTGTGTGTGTAGGAGGAGATGTTGTCTGATCTCAGGTTCCCCCAAAAGCAGACCCTGAAGTCAGGATTCATGAGCAAGTGATGTATTAAGGATATGCTCCAGGAGAAACTCTTACAGGAATATTAGAATTTTTCCTCCCTCAAGGAAGGAGTTGGGCTTTCATATTCTGCTCCAGTCAGACATGGCTACTGGCCACCCCAGGGGAAGGTAAACTCCTTGGCACTTTCAGGTGCTTTGCACCTGTGGGTGAAGCAGCTCCATGGCCCAGGACTGTCCTCTAAAGAAGTATCCTCTGAAGAAGGTAGAGAGTGCAGGAGCTGGGAGACATGCACATGGAATCAGTAAAAGGGATTGTAGGAGACTTAGGCCGTAATGCTGATGTAATGCAACAGACACACAGTCTAGAAACTAACCGAAGCCCAAAATGTGCTTACTACCCAAAAGCACTTTCAAAAATCTCCAAGAAAGCAACATACACACTGAATCTCTGTAAGGAAGATGCACATCCTGAAAGTCATGGCATATGCTGTGGGCCAGAGAAAGACAAACTTGCTTTTGAGTTTTTAATCAACAGATCTGTGTTAACAATTGTTTTTTACAGAATATATTTTCAAATGAAATATCCTACACTTAAAAGCTTCCTAGGTTTCTTGTTTTCTCTGTGTTCTCCTTACTCTTTTCTCTGTTTCTTTTATTTCTGCTTGGCAGCTACACAGATGGCTCTAGCAGCTGATGCAGACTTTAAGGGAAGAAATACCTGTCTTTACTCTTATCCTTCTCCTTCACACCCTCCAGCCCAAATGGCTCTCCGTGACAGGGCTTAGAATTTTAAGTATAGTCACAGAGACTTATCAGAGTTTCCACAAAGATTTGAGAGATGCTACACAGCGGTAAAAAAACAAACTCTAAAAAGCCTTTAAGCAACACAACCCCTTAAGCACAATTCCATTTGTTCTTATCTCCCAACTACCTTGACAGGCACCAGTTGACCACTGTTTTCCAAGGAAACGCATACTTGAACCACTCTTTATCTCCATTTTATAAAATCTGGATATACCATCTCTCAGTAGGGAGCACAGCAGATCAAGGACAACTGTTCTCTATCTTATTTGTCCCAATTCAGACACTCTAGGGAGTATGATCTCCCTCTCTCTAAAGCATCTCATTTTTTTTTTAAAGGAAAAGAACTCCTATTTGCTAGTTGTTCAATCAGTAGCTTTCATTAACTGCACAATTAGCTAGAAGGCCATATTATACTTGTTCTGCACTTCCGAAAATATCCGTGTCTACCATCTTAATATTGATATAATGGCTCTGACTTTTGGCTCTGAGAGTTGTCCACATAATAAAAAAAAAAAATGAGCGTTCCTCTACTTTTCTTTAGTAGCTACCTTTCTTTAGCTTCTATTAATTGTGTTACTTTAATTCAAAAGGCTGGAACACACTCTGGCTCATTTTGAGCCAGTCCCGTAGAGAAGAGAGATCAGGAGAATGAATGACCTTCAAGAGGCAAGGGTACCTGACCTCCCATATAAACTCATTTCAGTTTTCCAATTTCTCTCTAACCTTGCCGTACAACTTAGTTTCTGTCTCATTCCTTTATCTCATTTTCATGCAGACACTGGGGCAAGACTTTGCCTAAAAAAAAAAAAAAAAAAAAAAAAAAAGCTCAAAATGTTTTAGGGCCATGGACTGGGATTTTCAACACTAATTTTATTTATTGTCTTAGAAATGAAGCAAATTTTTATATAGAAATTTTTGCCTAAAAGAACTTTTTACATAAAAGAACTTTGAAGGAACATATGTAATTTTTTTTGTCATTAGTAGGGAAAAAATTAGCTTGAAGTCATGTTAGTAAGCAACTCTGCCTCCCACCCAATTCTATTTGTCTCTCTGGTGCTCCCTCCAGGTACTGATGCTGAAAGAATCTGCTCTTGGTGTTACGGTAAAGAAATGATCTACACTCGTTGCCCAAATCTTTGGCCAAAGCCAGCATGTGTGGTACTCTGATTCCATATCATAAGCAGGACCTCTCACTTTCCACTCTGCCCATTCAGTCAGTCTCCACATCCTTCACTGTCTTCTCTTTTCATGTCATTGATAACTATTCCTTCTTCTGTATCACTACTACTTCACACAACATGAGACTGAGAGAAAATAACATGTCCTCCTGTAAGATAAACCTTGGTGTTTCAATCATGACTCAGCTACTTACTAGCTTTGACTTTGGCTATTCCACTTAACCTCTCTAGGCTTCTGTTTTCTTGCCTATAAAATGGGGCGAATTCTACTTATTTCTCTCTGTAAGTCATTGTAGAAATCACATGACACAAAATTAACATAATCAAATTGAATAATGATTTCTTTATGACTTCTAGTCTTTCCCCCTCTATGAAATCATCCATGTTAAGTATAGCTTAATACATTTCTGTCTTGTGATTTCACCCTGTGTTATATGAAGCATAGTAACTGCAGCTACCAATTGCTTAGAAAAAAAAAAACACAATAAAACCTGATCATGGTTATGCACCTACTGTGTACCAAAAAATGAGGTAAATACTTAACAAACATCTCACTTAATCCCACGGAATAGCTATCTTCTTTTCTAGATCTAGAAAGTAAGGCCCAGAGAAGTTAAATAATACCCAATGTCCATTAGCTATAAAGTAGCAGGTTTTGCAAAACATTTTTTTTTAATGACCCACTGTAGTAAAGCCAAGACCACTCTTCTTGCCAAAAGGCCTTCAAACAGACAGCATCCACTGTCATGGACCTACTATTGCTTTTCTTAACTAACTCTCTACTGTCAGCACCCTAGAACAACAAATAAAAAATAGATCTTTCCAAAACATCTGAACTCATGGAATTCAATCTGTCTTCCTTTTATATCTCTAGTGGTCATTCTCCATTTTGGCCACTGTGTATATATATATATATATATATATACACACACATATATACAGTAATCTCCACTGTTTATACTGCCTGCCTAGCCAAATCAATACACACATGAACAAGGGTGCCGACACTCACACATCCACAGTCAACACCAGTCTCACAAATTCATGAGGAGCTATGCTCTCCCCTCTCATAACTGAGGCGCTGAGTTGTTTACCTTTCTACCCACTTACATAGATTCATTCATTAAATGCATATGGTGCACCTCTTACTTTTTAATTTTTAATGTTTATTTATTTTTGAAAGAAAGACAGAAAGACAGAGTGTGACCGGGGAGAGGGACAGAGGGAGAGGGAGACACAGAATCGAAGCAGGCTCCAGGCTCTGAGCTGTCAGCACAGAGCCTGACATGGGGCTCAAACCCACAAACTGCGAGATCATGACCTGAGCCGAAGTCGGATGCTTAACTGACTGAGCCACCCAGGTGCCCCGAACATGGTTCTATTATAGTTTAAATTCACCATTTTCTCCATTAGTGTCCTGATTTTAACTACTTTGTTTTGGGTTTACTAGCATGAAACCCTATGGACACTTTAAGAAGTGCATAAACTCAAATACGTAAATTCAGTTAATAATGTAGATCACCCCAGTAACATACCATGCATCCCAACCCAATGAACCCAATACTCTTTCGAACTCTAATACAAATTGCTTCTCTCTCCCATTCTTTAGTCTGAGGGTTCACAGAAAAATCTGCATAGGCACTGTTCCTACTGTCTTCAAATTGGCCACGACACATGAGTTTATACATCCTGCTCATACTAATAGTTCTATCTTGATTATACCCATGAGTTCATAAAACTGTTTATATTTTATATTAGATACTATGATTTAGTCAATAGTTTCATATACAATAATGCCTAACTAGGCAAGTGCTTTGTACTCATAAATATTATCGAATGAACGTATGCTTAAGAAAATAAAACTAGAAGTCATTAAATTCTAGCTATGAACACTAACTAGTTATTTGTCTTAAGGGAGACCACATGTCCTCACACTGATAAGTCATTACTCAATTCATCAATGAGACAAATATATGCATTACCTTGTAAGAATAAATATCTATAGGTAAATACAACTCTGTTAGGGGGAGAAGAAAAAATTAAAAAAAAATTAAAAGTTTCTCCATATGTACCTTTAATTGCACTTTTTAAAACACTGAAATGAATACTTAAAATACTAGGAATATAATCAAATCCTGTGTCACACTGTCCTGCCTAAGTCCTTTTATATTTATCATTAATCTACTCCATCAGCCATATATTCCACAAGACTTTACTGGGTGTCTTCATAATGTCTTTGTTGTGTACAAGGCAGATTCAAAACTGTAGAGAAATACCTCATAGGAAAGTATTTTATGTGGACTAAAAGATGAGTCTGCATTTAAATATTCACCTGAAAGCCATGCCTTCTTGCTTCAACAATCAAAAAGTGAATATGGATTGAGGAATTCTTGCCATTCAGAAAAACTAAAGTTTGACTAATCATGTAAAAAACCAACCAACCAACCAACCAACAAAAAACCCACACATATAGAGTCTGACCAGAAGGCCACCTACAATCTTCCCCTAATCTTCTCTGCTCCAAGGAGCAGTCAAGTTACACTGAAGTCCACAGAATGTGGTTTCACATCACTTATAATTCAACACGGAGGGAGGAGTCTTCCCTCATGCTCCTCTTCAATAGTCAGGCCAAGAAATGAAGAGTGAGATTGTTGAAGTCAGTAAGTCAAGTAAATAGAATATCTTTTGTGACTCGGGAATTTTAAAAGTCTATAAGGACTATTTCTTCAACAGACTGGAAAATAGCACAAGTGAAATATTATATTTCTTACTAGAAAAAGCATTTGTTTTAATTATTATATTCTATCTTTTGCAATTCTGGGAAGAGTTTTTCTCTCTCTTTCTCTCTTACTCTACTCTTAAGGAGCTATTTATTCTTTACCTCTTACTCATAAGCATTATCAACCAAACTGTCCATAAAAGCACAAAAGTGTATTGTCAGTGACATGACACTTTTCCCCTCAACCTTATAACATTCATCTATGACAATATATTTTCAACTAGTGAATTAGCGCCTAGGGTTGCCAACACAAATGCAGAGAAAAGGAAGGTGTCATTCTTTGTAAACGATGGAAAGTCTCACCCGTCATTCCTAAACCAGGGTGCTCTCCTAGTGGCTCTCGGTCCCTAGCGCTCATCACTCATGGGCTGCTCAGCAGAGAGCATTCATCAAGGCAGGCCCACGCAATTGTTAGCTGGCAGTTTAAATGGGACCGACTTGTCACTAGAGTGACAGCCTGGGCAATTGTTTGCCCTCTGGGAACAGGTGCAGGCAGGTTCAAATGAAACACATCCAAATACTAACAGCAAGATTCTTAATCATGTCAATAAAAAGGATGAACTGGTGTCTCAGATTCAGTGGTCACAATATGCCTCTTACACTTCTGAAGATGAAATGCTGTCTGGCTTTTTAATAGAGTGTTCCAAGGAATCTATTGTGTCATTATCATTTTTAAAGCATGCTACTTTGTTTGCTGGGTGAAACCTCTAATTTGGATACTCCACATGCTAAAAGGAATGTTTCTGAATAACACAAGGCCAGGTTATCAAAATCAAGGGAAGGGAAATAAAAGAGCCTGGAGGTAGAAGAAAGAAACAGTAATAAATGATGAGATTTTATTTCAGAATAATGGCAAAGTTTTATTGTAAATACCAAAAATGCAAAAGAGCTCTGAAAAAGGATAGCTTAATAATATCATTATTGAAACAACAAAATAAAATAGTTGGTGGGGGCGCCATGTGGGCTTAGTTGGTTAAACATCTGACTCTCGATTTCAACTCAGGTCATGATCTCACAGTCCTGAGTTCAAGCCCCACGTTGGGCTTTGCATTGGGTATGGAGCCTACTTAAGATTCTCTCTCTCCCTCTCCCTCTGCTCCTCCCCTGCTCTCTCTCTCTCTCTCTCTCTCTCTCTTTCTCTTTCTCTTAAAAAAAATAGTTGGCAAATTTAATTTTTGCCTTTTACATTTCCCAAACTTTGCGTGCTAGATTTTGTACGTTGTGGTAGCTTTTATTACATATCTCTTTATTATATATTCTACAACTAAATTGCAGCTAACTCTATACAATCTTTTTCAATAAAATTCTAATAATAACATACAGTGTAAATGTAACTAGACATCATGGCATCTTAGTATTCTTGGTGTTAAAACAATCAAGTATTCCTGGTGTTAAAACAATCAAGTAATTAGGGTGCCTGGGTGGCTCAGTCGGCTGAGCATCTGACTCTTGATCTTGCCTCAGGTCATTATTTCATGGTTCGTGGGTTTGAGCCCCACATCAGGCTCTGTGCTGATGGTGTGAAGCTGCTTGAGCTTAGCTCTTCGCCCTCTCTCTCTGCCTTTCCCTCGCTTGTGCATGCTCTCTCTCTCTCGCTCGCTCTCTCTCTTTCTCAAAATAAATAAACTTAAAAAAAAACAGTCAAGTAATTGCTTAATATTTACGAAATATCTTTTAAGAAATCACCTTTGTGAGGAATAACAAAGACAACATACAGTCCTAGCTTTCATAACTTTGTCAGTAACTTGTGTAATGAATTTGAAAGGTAAAATTTAACATATGAAACAATAAGAGAATAAAGAATTACTGAATGATAGAGTTTCATAATATAAAGAGATCAATGAAGGGTGCCAAAGGAGGAGAGTGTGGGTGGAAGAGAAGGTAGCTAAGCTGGAACTGAATGAAAGGCCTGGAAGTGGACAGGGAGGCCCATCCAGGGAAGAGAAAGGTAAATTTGAGTAAAAGCAGAAAATGTCTGTTTTTATCTCCTCTGTTTAAAAACAAAACAAAAAACAGAAGCTAGAGAATAAGATGAACTCAAGATAAGTACCTCTAAAATGTATTGTCTTAAGGAAGCACAATCCTTTTATTAGGGGGATTTGCTTTACTTTTAGATAAATAGATATTTTCTCATTTGGAAAAATCATAGTTATGTTGTTTCTCCAAAATGCAAGCTCTAAACTTAAGTAATGTTTATATCCTGGCTCTGTTATTTTCTGGCTATGTGAGTTACTTAATCCCACCATTTCCAAGTTTATTTGAAAAAATGGAGATAAAAAGAAAAAGTACCTTCCTTATAAGATTGTTTGAGGTAAATCAGATAATTCATATAAAATATTTGGTATAGTGCTTAGCACTGAGTTTTAATAAACAATAAATACCTTTGGAATACCTTTCCAAACATAGGGTTCCAATTATTTATATGCAAGCAGTATTCAATGATAAAGCTTACCAATCTCTGCCTATAATTCAATAATTACAGGTCTAAATGACTAAAGCTTTTCCTCCAGAAATATCCAGGTACTGCCTACACCCCTCTCTGTTTGAACATAAAAATTAATCTGTCATAGAAAAAATCCATTTGATCCCAAGAAAAAAAGATGTTTAAGCAGCACAAAAATAATCCCAGATGCCCAACTATTGAAAGAATGTATTGAATCTTCATGAAATCAGCCCTTGATAATTCTCTACCATACTGAAGAAGTGAAAAATTGAGTCCTTTGTGTTTTGAACCAATTATATTTACATGCAAACACATTTTCAATTATTTTCCAGGTTCAAGTCATTTGGGCTCTGCACTGACAGGAAGACAGTAGCAGTTAGCCTGATGTGGGGCTCGAACTCACGAACCGGGACACAATGACCTGGGCTAAAGTCGTACACTCGACCACCTGAGCCACCCAGGTGCCCCCAAAGTTTGAGATTTTATACAGAAAAATTGCTGAGAGCTGGAAAGAATGGTGAAAATAGACAGCAATTCAAAAAGTCATCATGGGGGCACCTAAGTGGCTCAGTTGGTTGAGTGTATGACTTTGGCTCAGGTCACGATCTCGCAGTTCCATGGGATTGAGCCCCTTATTGGGCTCTGCACTGACAGTGCAGAGCCTGCTTGGGATTCTCTGTCTCCTCTCTCTGCCCTTCCCCTGCTTGTATGTGCTCTCTCACTCTCTCTCAAAAATAAATAAATAAACTTTAAAAACAAATAAAAAAGTCATCATGATATAAACTTATTTTCTAGCCCAACACAAACTACAAAGACATACACATACTTAAATATGACAGTGTTATGGTTATAACTATTAATGTTCTGGATGTACCAGGAAAGATCTCTGATTAAGAATCACATAGCCTCGGCCAAACCCTTATGGGACAAAGCAGGAAATCGGTTCCTTCTTTGACCAAACATTACTTCGGTAAATTGACATATTAAAAAAAGTCTTCAAATGTTTGAGATAAGCCTCAGATGATGGTTTCTTTGTCTACCTGAAAACCTCTCTGTATTTTTCCCATGAACACTCAGAATCATTTTAGGCTTAAGGACTATGAGGAGGTCTCTTTTGCCATGAGAGATGATCCTTACATGAAACTAAGACGTCAGCACCCTGTGTTCAGGTAAGTTAAGACAAAAAAGTGAAACTAAGGCAGGAGTTTTCAACTTTCCCTTTAACTGAAAAGAAGCTACTTTTCATTTTTCTAAGGCCACAAAATGGTGTGTGTATATGTGTAAGAGGGAATGCTTTGGGATTTAAAAAGAAAAAGAAAAAGAAAAAGAAAAAGAAAAAGAAAAAGAAAAAGAAAAAGAAAAAGAAAAAAAAAAAAAAAGGAGGGGCACCTGGGTGATTTAGTTGGTTAAGCATGACTCTTGATCTCTGCTCAGGTCATGATCTCAGTTTGTGAGTCCAAGCCCTGCTTGGGCTCTTTGCTGACAGTACAGAATCTGCTTGGAATTCTCTCTCTCTCTCTCTCTCTCTCTCTCTCTCTTTTCCCCTCCCCTACTCATTGTGTGTGTGTCTCTCTCTCTCTCAAAATAAATAAACATTAAAAAAAAGGAGCAACTTTCTAAGTAAACAGAAGACATGTCACAACAAGCTTTACCTGACCCCTATTAAAAAATCCCAGCAAACTAAGGAAAGAGAAGGGGTTAAGGACCCACCCCGTAAGTTGGGTATCTATGGAAGACTGATTGATCAGCATCCTCTGGTTAGGGAACCAGGCTCTAAAAGTTCCCTTAAAAGAGAGTCATCTCATCAAATATAAAGAAAATAAAAGTAGTCAGCACCTTTGCCGAACACCACACATCACATGGTAAGTGGAACAACTTGCCTTGTTTCTCCTCCTCCAGCTCACTGTCAGAGCATCCGTCACCTTCATCTTTCACATTGTCATCAGCATCTGCCGCCTTCTGCCACGAGGTTTCACTCTCCTTTGCAGGGTCTAAATGATCTTTCTCATCATCTGAGGGTGACTTTGACATCCCATTCATTTGATCATCAGCCTGTCCTTCTTCATTAGCTTTCTCATCTTGTTTCTCCTCATCTGCTTCAAAATCTTCTTCATATTCTGAGAAAAAAACATCTCCACTATGAGAATGAAAACAGAATCCCTGATACTTAAGCCATTTTACTTTAATGAGAACCTTGACTCCATGACTTTCTCTTCTCTGGGCCTTTCTTCACATCTTTTTCACACAATTAGTGAACATGGAAAACTAATAGCTAATGATCAAAGACTGCAATCAGTCACATATACAAGAGCACAAAAGAAATAAGGCTCCAAATGACAAGCCTGCAACCTAATGAAAGTTCATTTACAAATGTACATCATCATCTACAATAACCAAAATGGACAAGAGAAGAACTTGATAGAAAACAATAAATTAGAAATAAATTAAAAATGAAGAGAACAGGGTTATAATAATGAAAGTTAATTTGGAGACTCAGTGAGGTCATATTTCATATGAAGAATGTTCAAAATATTTGGATATCAAGTTAATGAATAGCGAAGTGGAAAAATTCAATTAATCAAGTCCAAAGGCCCTGAGAAGTAACACCATGAATAGCACATTCTTTGAGAACCAAATGGACATCAAGAAAAGGCATTATGAGGGATTCTATACCTAGACCAGAACCCAAATCATATGCATTATTCATCCTTACAGTCAATGAAATAATTACATTCCAAGGATAAAAAAATTCTTATAAAATAGAACATTCCTGTCACAGCCACTAATTTGCTTCATTCCCTACAGAGGTGCAACAAATCTGTAGCAGAAAAAGGAAATTGTCACATCAGATAAACTCCAGCTGTCCCTTGTGGTTATAATTTTTCACCTTTCATATTTAATTGTTCCCCTTTTTCCTCCACCAACAACTAAAAATCTTGAAGTGACAACATGCCAAGGATGGAGAGCAAAAGGATTTCATGCAGAACCAATTAAGCACATAAACAATTATCTTTAAAATAAAAATTACAGGGAAAATAAAGCTTTCCTCATTTTGTGTGTTTTAGTTATTAGATATTCTGGCTTCCTTTCCAGTGGTGGGGGCCTCTAAGGTAATTACTTGAGAGCTACCCTGCTGCAATGAAAGAAACTTAATTTAGAAATGCATGCCCTGTGCATATGAAGAAAGCTCTGTTAATGCAGAGATTGTATGAGGGAGATGTAAGGGGAAAAGTGAAATCAGAAACTGTAACGAAGAAAGGCAAACAAAGAGAATTCATCACAAGAATGTTTTCATGAAAGAGATTTAATATGGGGAACACAAAATGCAAATTATTATCAGCAAAACAAAATTATAAATGAACAAGAAGATGAAAAATTTGGTTTATATTGCATGAAACAAATAGGAAATACTAATAAAAACAAATATTTGGATCCAAATATTTCAGACCAAATAATAGAATAGTTCCTCACTTCGCCTAGTTAGCTATCAATCAATAAGCCTTTATTGAGAATCTTTAATGTGCAAGAAGACAAAATAGCAAAATAAGAGACACTACAATAACACAACCCCTGCCATCAAGGAATCTCCAATTTTTGTTGAGGAAATAAGACTCAGGTACAGAAGAGATAACTGTACTCGTAGCAGTTTTTATACATGGTTCTCAGTAGTGTTAGTTTCAACACTACTGGGCTTGATTGCCTATGGATTTTTATATAGGACTCATGATTAATTATACGAAATAATGTCAAATGAGTGGAATGGAATTTAAAAAAAAAAGGGCAGAAAGTCATCTGGAGATCTTGGAAACTTCGTACAAAAAAGAATTCAAGTTAGCTACAGAACTTGCATGTGCATGCATATACCCCCCGCCCCCCCCCCACACACACACACAAGGAAACACAGGAATCTGTCACTTTACAGATATTTCCTCCTGGTCACAGGATAAGCAGGGGGCCCAACAGAACATGAGTGAATTGCTATAATTCCATCAATAGTATTACATAGTGGTGACATATGAGGGTTTTAGAAGCAGGCTGTCAGGTGCTGAAGTCCAAGTTAAAACAGTCGCTAGCTGTGTGACCTTAGGCAATTTGCTTAATATTTTTAAGCTTCAGTTTCTTCATCTGTGATGGTAGCTCCTGCCTCACAAAGCTATGGTCAGTATTAAAGCAATAATCCCTGGAACATGCTTAGTACAGTGTCATGGACAATATGTGTCTAGTGATTACTAGGGATTAGTAGTAATAGTGATTGTGATTGGAAGTGGAAAGAGTTGGTTGTAGACGAGGAGAAATACACTTTAATGGAGGCACCTGACTAAAATTGCAGAAGTACTAGGGCCCACAATTAGGACACAATTACTGTTATATTACTGAAGCAGAGAATAAAATTAAAGGAACATGTAGTGAACCATAAAAATAGTCCCTACATCCTATTTTACAGGACCTTCTGTGTTTCTCTCAAAGTATGGGCTTCAAGGCTGTCCTGGCTTAGCCCTACCCATTACTGCCTTCACATCTAAATAAATATCATCCCTCCATTAACCACACATGCTCAATTAGCATGGCAGCTCAAAGCCATATACTTTGTGTTAGCTACTCATGTTCTCAATATGAATGAACTGGTGGCATGCTTTCTGGATTCCTTTTCATATTTCTTCTGTTTCTCCCATTTCATCTTCCTTCTTTCAGAGAATTTAATTAGCTTGTTGTTTACCATCCTCACTAATGAGGAAGTGAGTCGACATAAGGTTGACATCAATCCAGCTGCAACTCTCTCGCGCTGACCTCCACTCAAGTTTCCTGCTGCTCTTACCATCAGTGGATGCTCTGCAGAGAGCAAAAGCCTTGTTGCTACTATTTTTTCTTCTTCTTTTTTTAAAGAACAAGTCCATTAACTAGCTAACACAGAAGAAGACCTTAGGAAAAGCTATAGGCATAAAGTACACTACTCATAACACTCGCCATGTTGGTTTAAGGAAAAAAAATGAAGAAAATGAAAAGCCTCTCCTGAACATAGCTTTAATAAAACTACATGTCTTGAAAGTTAAAACACATAAAAACACAACCCATTTGTTAATCTCTCCACTATTGCTGTTGCCGTAGATCATTTTAAATTCTCAGTCTAAGATAATAAAGACTAGAAGGGATCACAGAGATAAACTGAGTCAAAGTGTTATAAGTGAAATCCATTTTAAGATGATCATGTTATTTCAGTAATGAACAAAGTGCAGTGTTATAATAGCTCTGTAATTATTCTCTGGGATTTCTGAACCCTTGAGCAAGATGAGATGAGAAGGAAGTACCTGGAATCTGCCCCTTGCCTGATGCCAGTTCTTCCACAAGTCACCCCAGCCCACAGCTCTGCTCCCCTAATCCTGCTCTGTCTCCTTGCTGTAGGAGGGACACCCAGGCAGCTCTCTCTTTCTCTTTGACATATCACCCACAACCAGGCAACATCTAAAATAGCTTTTACAGAATAGGAGGTTGTACAGTGTGGGAAGTCTGGGTTTTTGAATTAGACAGGCCTGGCTACTGGAGTATGGCAGAGTATGTGGCCCAAAAATAGCCACTTTGGTACAAGATTATTTTGAGCTTAAAGCAACTAATAGTAGATATACGGCGAGCTCTCTGCCCTCTCCCTAAAAGCACAGCATACATTTTTGAAGGTGTCTCCCCTCCTCTCTCTACCAAGATGGACACAAGTTAATCATAGGAGACAACTTTAGACCCTTATCAGCCCAGACAAAACACCAAAGGAATCAGCATAATAAACCTCACTGAAACGAGCCCTTATATCATTAGTTTTGCTACATATTTGCCTTCCCACAATTTGCTGCCCCAGAAGCTTAGTCCTTTCCCTTTTTCCTGTCACTTCTCTAAAAATGATTGTTCTTTTGTAAGATGCCACATAAGCCCAAGTTCTAACCACCCCTTTGAGTTACTCAGCTGAGTGCTCCTGCGTGTATGTGTGATGCACATGCTAATAAATTTGTTTTTCCCATTTTATCCTCTTTTGTCAGTCTAATTAATTTATAAGGACCCAGCCAATGAACCTAAATGGGCCCAGGAAAAAGTTTCCTCTCCTACACTATGAATCTTAGTTCTGCTGCTTTCTGTCTGTATTCCTTAGCCTCAGTTTCCTGTCCTGTAAAATGGAGGGAATAATATCTATCACAATGAGTGGTGAAGATAAAATGAAATAGTGTGTGAAAAGCTCCTGACCTGGTGCTCAGTGCCTGGCACTTCAATTATTGTTATTATCACTACTATACATATGAGTGAGTGTGTGTGTGTGTGTGTGTGTGTGTGGAAAGAAAGAGAAAGGAAGGAAGGGAGGGAGGACAGAAGAAAGGAAGGAAAGGAAGAAGGAAGGGAGGAGGAAGAAGAAGAGTGCAGGAGAGGAGAGAAGAAAAGGGGAGAATAACAAGGCAGACAGATAGGCTCTAGGACCCCAAGCCTATGTCAACTGTTTTTAGTTATGGAATACTCTTATTGCTACATAAGCATCGATTTCACCAAAGCAAGTACATGGAAATACTAAAAAAAAAAAAAAAAAAAAAAAAGGTAAAATTCTATTTGGTCAACCTGGTCTCTCTCTGTAGAAGTGAACAGACCTTCTGGTTCACACAGACATAAACTCCCCTTCCTCTCCTGCCCCTATGAGCATCTTCACCTCTCCAGAGTTAGCTGCCTATGGACTATAACTGAGTAACATTTAATAAATATTGTTGCAAATTTTGATAATGGGTTTTTATTTTTATTTATTTATTTATTTATTTTGAAAGTGCGATTGTGTGGGGGAGGGGTAGAGAGAGAGGGAAAGAGAGAGAGAATTCCAAACAGGCTCTGCTCTGTTAGCTCAGAGCCCGACATGGGGCTTGAATGCACAACCACGAGATCATAACCCCGGGATCATGAACTGAGCCCATATCAAGAGTCAAACACTTAACCAACTGAGCCACCCAGGAGCCCCTGATAATGGCATTTTAAAGACGTAAGCAAAACAACAATAGCAACAACAAAAGAACTCCATGTTATCCATTACCATATTTAAATACATTTTCCTGGTCATCTTCACAAACATCTTGTCCTGGATTTCCTTTACGTTCCATTTCTTCCACAGCTGTTCTCACTTCTCCATTCCTTGTTTTTTCTTGAGCTGAAAAAATGACTGAAGGGGAAGTTTTGCTCCCCGCCATCTCATACCTTCTTGGTATCATGTACCCTCTATCCTTCCTCAGTTTCCCCTCACCCTTCTTTAGTTCTTCTCTTTTCTCAATATTCTTTTCTTTCCTAGGTTTTGGTGAAGTTGGATTTTTGTCAAGGCCCATTGCAATAATGCACCTGTGAAAAATATAAACACAAGGTGATGCTTAACCTGTATTTATACCACAGTGGAACCTCAGAGCTTTTTAAATCACTTATTTCTTACTCCAGTAAAAAATGTTATAAGAAATATTTTTATTATAGTACACATAGTTAATTCGAATAAACTCTTTTCTCCTTATTAATACTAAAATCTTGTAAGTGAACACAGTTATTAACAATTTTACCCACAGTAATAAACAAGAAAACAACAACTAAGAACGGTAGTTTCAAACTAAAACTTGTGACTTCAAGCATATTTTTGGCTTTATAATGGAGTCCAGTAAGCATATCATTCAAGTCCTTAAATGAGAATTATGTGTGAAAAGAACATTCAGGTTTATAAACATATGGAAGCTGAGATAAAAATAATCGGAAGAAGAAAGATGCCAGTCTTTGATAATTTGTTATTCCAACAACACAGCAACAAAAGACCTACATACAAGGTTGACTCTCAATAAATATGATTGATTTTTTAAGAAACATATACAGTCAAATGTTGTTGTGCCCTTTAAGTAAACACCTCGGGAGCCTGCATGCTTATTTTAATAGAACTGTCATCATTGTTTTTAGAATGGCCTTTTGAAGCCTGTACAACAATCTTTTTTTGACTTTTCCCTGCAATAAGCTTTTTTTCTTTGGAGATGGCAATAATTTGTAGAGGTCATAAAGTCATTCCAAGTCGAATCTGGTGAAATAAACATATGATCTGAATGTACTGAGACATTAAAAAATATTTTAAAAATCAGTTATAACAAAAGTAACATGAATAAAACCTTCTATAGCTTTTTTCCTATCTCTGAAGTTAATATTGAAATAAGAATTCCAGTCATGACAATAATACAGACATTAATAAAAATATGATTGTGATAATAATAAGATTATTGAGCATTTCTTCTGTGCCAACCTCTTTGCTGGGCACCATATACACATTTTCTTGCAGGGTTCATTACCCTGCCCAGAACAATAAATTAAGAACCAACATCACAACCTTACAAATGAGGAAACTGAGGCTGACAGTTGCCCAAGTTCACCCAGCAGGTTAGTGATGGAGGCAGATTCTGGCTCAGGACTGCTAGACTCCATCACCTCCCAATGAGGTACACAGATATTGTTAGATTACAGCCCGCTCAGATGAACAGCCACATGGACAGATGATACACTGCTGGGCTGCCCACTGGAGAAAGTGCTCACACTCTTCCCCAGAAACTAGCACAAATTGGAGCAGTTTTCACCAAGGCTTAGAGACAATCTGTGACCTGAAAAAGGTGCCTGGCAGTTGTCAGTCTCCACCATCCTTCTCCTCTAGCACCAGTTGTGTCCCTTTCCCTACAGGTTATATGACTTAGCGGGAAACTGAGTCAATATAGTGCATAGGTGAAAACAGATCCGAATGCAGTCAAGACGTGTCAGTCCAGGAGGAACAGAAATAATAAGTAAAATTTGAATCAAGGTGAATCAGATCCAATGGAGAGTTCTTGAACTAAAGATTTCACTGAATTTCAGCCATTCCCACTCTAGAAATAGCAAAGGAATCAATTCTCCCAGCTTATGAGAATTTAGTTGTATCACTTACCTTTTCAATATCTCCCCACAAAATAAAGCTAAAAGGATTTGCACTCAAAGTAACTATCAGGCTGCAAAAAATGAGATAATAAGAATACACTTACCTCCCCCACATTAAGCATGATAAATTCTTGACTGTAATGATGATGTACTTAGCACACCACTTTCCTTGGAATAAAGGTGTCATGAATCTTCACAGAATATGATTACTAGCACTGCCTTCTGTTCAAGCTGTTCTTCCCTTATCAATGGCAACACCAAATCCATCGATTTGGGGCTTCTGATATGCTGTTACTTTTAGTTTATGTTGTGGCTGTGTGGAGGCTTTGATGCCTCCCTACTGCACGCACAGACTTTTTATTGCCCATCTGCTTGAGGGAATTGGACAAACAAAGTGAGCAACATCTGTGCTCTCCTCGTCACTGACTACCTATTTGACTTCTGAGTATAATTTGAGGTGTTGATTTTGATTACTAAAGCTCAGAGCTGTCTGCGTTCCACTTGGCTAGGCAATTCTTCCTCCTGGTGTTCCACTCTAGCGACTGGAAATAACTACCTTGTCTTTTCAGTTTCCATGACTGAGGGATGGGTGCACCTGTGGAATCTCCACACCTGTTGGTGACCGCTGCTGAGCCTTTCTTGTTTTCTGAGGACCTCAAACAGGTAATTCCTAGTCATGTTCAGAAACAGAACTCCCAATATTTTAAAACAAAACAAAACAAAAAAAAAAAAGAAAAGAAACAGAACTCCCTCTTGTTGTATCAAATACTTCCCTCCTCATAGCAAAAGTTCCAGAGTCTGTATTTTTTTTAAATGTTTATTTATTTCCAAAGGAGAGAGAGACAGAGTGTGAGTGGAGGAGGGGCAGAGAGAGAGAGAGAGAGACAGAATCTGAAGCAGACTCCAGGCTCTGAGCTGTCACCACAGAGCCCAACGCAGGGCTCGAACTCACAAACTGTGAGATCATGACCTGAGCCGAAGTCGGACGCTCAACTGACTGAGCCACCCAGGAGCCCCTGGAATCTGTATTTTAAAAATGAGTTAAAATTAATTTAATTTTTAACAAATTAGAGGAATTAATGTACACCCCTTAAAATGGCTAAAAGCGGGGCACCTGGGTGGCTCAGTCGGTTAAGCACCTGGCTCTTGATTTCGTTTCAGGTCATGATCTCACAGTTTGTGAGTTCAAGCCCTGCCTCGGGCTCTGTGCTGACAAGCATGGAGCCTGCTTGAGATTCTCTCTCTCCCTGTCTCTCCCCCTCCCTGCTTGCACTCTATCACAAAAATAAATAAACATTAAAAAAAATAAAATAAAATAACTAGAAGTGTTATTGTAGATATGATCCTGCCAAAAAGTTATATAATATTACAAGTGAGTTTATATATATGTATATATATAATAAGTAATATAATATGTAATATAAAAGTAATAATATATATTATAAGTGACTATATTAAATTATGTTATATTATATTATATTATATTATATTATATTATATTATAAGAGGGGTGGTTCTCCACTGGAGAACATTCACTGGAGCTGTGCAGTGTAGGTGCTTCCGGAATAATCAGAGTAGTCTCATGTGGGGCAGACCCAAACAGGCAAAGCTCTAGCATATATCCCTGCCCCATTTAAAACATTCTGCCTTGACTTCTATTTGGTCTGCAGCAGGGAGGCATGAAATGACACCACACTTTTCTACTTTGGCCATGCACACGTTTCGTTTGGAGAAACGATGAAGCCAACAAAACACTGAAAACCAGTGTCCTTAAAAACTATGCATTTTAGTTAAGGATAACAGGTCTTATTCTTTAATACCACAACCATTGTTTTATTATTATTTGAAAAGGTCAAAAAAAGAAGCTACAGAGAATCAAATGAAATCATATAAAAATTGTACAGAGACTATTAAGTGTTAAATAGGAAAGTAGAGGTCATCAATCAGATTTCGGTACTGATTATTAAACCTCCATAGAAGGTGTTTACAACCAAACATTTACAGCTTGGATTTATATAGTAACTCTCAAAGAATGCAATGTGTTTGTGCTTGGAGGATTGTATGTAATCTCGTTAGCTTTCCTAGGAGTTAAACAGAAATTTGCTACGTGACTTGCCCAACAAATATGGAGAAAGCGTGTTTGTGCTGGAACAGGAAAGCAGCCTCAGGTGGGTCCCAAGTACTCCTGGGCACTCCTACTATATTGCTGTAGACCATTCACTCTGCCACTTGCTGGATGACTCCTCCACACCTTTTCTCTCACCGAAAACCTCCAATTCCCTCTCCCTTAAGCCTTAACCTAAGCTGTTAAATTATTATTTGGCTGAAAAAAATAGAAACAATCAGCAGAGAACTTCCAGTTGGTCCCAACACATGCATCAACTTACCTCTCTCTCTACCCTATATGCCATCTCTCCTACAGTTACTCTAGAAGAATGATTCTCCTCCTCTAAGGCTAACGTCTCAATTTGAGCCCTAGATTCCATCTCCTCTCGTCCACTCAAGCCCTTGCTCCAGCAATTTCTCCCTCCATGTCATGCTTGATCAAATTCTTTTTTTTTTATTTTTGATATCTCTCTCTAGTGTATCAATTCTATCTATCACATATAACATATTACTATATCTCCCACCTTAAAAACTAAAAAGCCCCCTTTGGCCCTTACATCTTCCTTCCTGGCTGTCACCCAATTGACATCTTTTATAGCAAAATTCTTTAAAAAGAGTAATCTGTATTCTCTGGCTTTACCTCTACTCCAATTATTTGTTAAACCCACTCCAATCAAGTTTGCATTCCTATTACTTCACTACAATAATTTGTGTCAAGGTCACCAATAACCACCACATTACCAAATCATACTCAATCCTCAGACTTCATTTTACTTCACATATACACACATTTGACCTAGTTGATTATGCTGTTCTCTGTTCATTTCCAGGACACCATGTTCTCGGCGTTCTCTCTGTAATCCCTTGCCTTCCTTCTTAGGCCTTTTTCCAGTTCCTCTTTATCTCCTTCATCTTTAAACTGGAGTGACCTGGACACCAGACATCTCTATCTGCATTCAATTCTTAATCAATCCCATCCCATCTTATGAGTTTAAATGCCATCTACATGCAAACCATTCTCAAATTTATATCTCCAGCCTGGACCTCTCACCGGACCCCAGATTCACATATTCAAACACTTAATTAACATCTCTGCTTGCATACTCATTGATGTCTTACATTTAATGTACCCCAAATCAATATCCCTTCATTTCACTCCCAAACCTGCTTCTTTCACAGTCTTCTCCATCTTAGTACATGTTAACTGGACATTTTTGCAGTTGTTCAGAACAAAAGCTTTTCAATCACCTTTAACTCTGCTTTTTATCTCACGCCTTGCATCCAATCCATCGATAAATCCTGTGGACTCTACTTTCAAAATATATCTAGAACCCAATCACTTCTAACTCTACCATTCTCTCTCCTCTGGATTAAATTAGTTTCCACTCTTCCCTTGCCCCCACCCCCTTGTTTATTTTTCCCATAGGAGCTACAGTCAAATCAAGACAGGTCATTGCTCAAAACCTACCTTAGAAGCTTTGCATCTCGCTTAGAAAAAGTCAAAATCCTTGCAATCACTTTAGGATGTTCCATGTCTTGGCCCTACTGTCCCTCTAATCTCGCCTTCTATTATTGTCCTATCCCTTACTTTTGCTCTGGCTACGCTAGCTTAAGCACACCAAGCATGCTCCTGTCTCATGCTCTTTGTATATTCTTTTCTTCTACTTCAAAAACTTTTTAGAGGGAATATTTAGGGAAAAACTATTTAGAAAACTATTTTTTTCTGATTTCTGCTCAAAAGACATCAAAGAGGCCTTTCCTGATCATCCTAGATAAAATAGTACCACCTTCTGCCCCTTGTTCCCCTTAACTCCACGTATCTCACTTCCCTGCTTTGTGTTCATCACTCTTAATGCCATCTGGCACCTATTAATTGGTTTACTTGCTATTTGCTTTCCCCCATTAGAATGGGCTCTATGAGAGCAGGAACTTTGGTTGGTTCACTCCTATTTTCTAGCTTGGCATACATTAATTCTCCATGAGTACATTCAGAAAAAAATTAAAGAAAGCCCACACGTAAGTGTCCTAATTTCAAACAGAATGTCCAATATGAAAGCTGGTAAACAACAGTCAAAATTGACCTTTTATCATGCCTGAAATAAAAACCAGGCATTTCATTATGTCTGAGATTAAAACCAGGGGCATGAGAATGATAACTGGGCCATACCATAACGAAGCACACCTCTGGTATGACCTGTAATACCCAACCATACAAGACACATGCAGGACACATGCTCGGGAATTCCCCAAACCAGTTCCTAAGAAGACTGAGAATAAAACACCCTTTCTCCTTCACTTCAGAAACAGAATTTAAAGCAGTATGAGAAGGGGAGAGACAGACAGACAGACAGACTTTGAAACACCACCAGCTTTTACCCCCATTATATAATGCATCTGGAAATCTAATTCTTATTTTATAATTTCAAGTACAACACACCCGGTTATAGTAAGCAACCTTTAACTTAGACATTTTAGGCTCGTCTACACTGATATCTTTGTTAACAGACTGTGCTGAGAAATGCATCAGTAGAAGCATGAAAAGAAAAATGTAGCAAGACTTGCCCTCTACCAGAGGACATTTGTTTCCATACTTGTAGCAAGGAGATGATCTCTCCACGCACACAAACCCAAAGTAGCCTCGTTTGCCTCCAAGTCTGGAACCTTTCCGATGCTTATATTCACAGCAGGAGCTCAACCTGTTCACTTGCATCCCATTCAGGAAAAAGGTGAGACTGAAGGGGAAACCATGGTGCCTTTTGGAAATAAACTGAAAGGTCTCTGGAATTAAAAAAGTAAATACATCAGTGAAAGCAACCGACTTTGGACTAATATGTTCAAAATCACAGTTTTCTATTAGATAAGTACAATAGTACGCTCTAGATCACCTTTTTAACTTGAGGACAATTTTTAATCATAAGAACACCTTCTATTACTTGTATTTACAATAAATACTCCAAGGCATTATAAAAGTCTGATTTGTAATAAAATAATAACATTATATGAGCTCTTACTATGGCCGGGCATTCTGCCTGATGATCTTAGGTGTGTTATTTCTCAACAACCACATGAAATGAGAATGTTATTATCACTAGTTATATGCAGAAATTAAAGTTTAGGAGGACTCAGTAATTTATCCAAGATCATACAGTAAGTAGGACAGTTAGTATTTGAGTCCAAATATCTCTCTTGAGTCCATCTTGCTATGTTAGCTACTGTTAAAGTATATGACAAAAGGTTACTGTGAGCTCAGTAATGCTTTTAAATAAATTTGTATTTTTAGCTGTGACTTGAAACAGCCTAATACGTATGGAGGAGGGGGAGTTATTCCATCTCTAATTCATTCTCGATTCTGCCTGGATTGGTTTCCCCCACTTGCTCCCCCACCCACCCAAAAGTCCCACCAATAAATTAAGAACCACTGCTCGTAATTAGTAATTTTTAATCATTCCAAGTCTTTATAATGCTCTTTGAAAAGGTTTCACCTTAGAGAGCCCAAATTCTAGGTCTAAGAAAACCCTATTCTACAGAATGACTCAGAAACCTTCTTCTCATGACACTTCTAATGTTACTTCCTACAAAAGAAGGCTCCCTGGACTCTTCCACTTGCACTAATAATGGGGTTGATCATTTAATCTCTCTGCATGTACACCTTTCTTGTTATTGCAGTATTTCAATGTATAGTAAAAATTTGGCTGTACCGCTGCTTCTCAAACTAGTGTGCATCAGAATACCCTGAAAGGCTTATTATAACGCAGATTGCTGGGCTTCCTGCCAGCGTTTCTGATTCAGTAGGGCCCAAGAATTTGCATTTCTATCAGGTTGCCAGGTGATGCTTGCGATTCTGGTCCAAGGACCATACCTTGAGAGCCCTGAAGTGGATGTCTGTGACCTGCATGCTTGTAAAATCCATGAGAGCTGGAACTCATCTTCCTCACCTTTGTTTCCCCAGATCCCAGGACAATGGCATAGGAGGCCCCCGATAAATAATTAATTCATTATTACTTTAACCTGTTTCTTTCACTGTCATCTAGAAATACTATGTTTGGACCACGTTCTGCCCCTAAAAAAAAGTCTAAATCAGATGCAACTTGTATAAAGAACAGAATTATTGAAAAAGTAATTCCGTTATTTACACCTTAGTATTTGTGATGCAAAATTAAACACACTAGGGAGGAGAAAATTGAAAAGTTATTGTCTAGGGAAACTAAAATACAACAGATTTAAAAATCTACTTGTCTTTGGGTGCCTGAGTGGCTCAGTAGGTTAAGCATCTGACTTTTGAGTTTGGCTCAGGTCACGATCTCCTGGTTTCCTGGGCCTCAGCATTGGGCTCTGTGCTGACAGTGCAGAGCCTGCATGGGATTTGGGATCCTCTCTCCCTCTCTCTCTGCCCCTCCCCCGCTGCTCCTCTCTCTCTTTCTCTCTCTCGAAATAAATAAACCATTTTTTTAAAAAAGTTCATAAAAATCCACTCTTCTAAACGACATATGGGCTCCTACGTATTGACTAGAAAGCTAGTTTGGCTGCTTTCTTTACCGAAATTTGAATGGGACATTCATGTAACAATGATCTATTCTGCTGCAGCATCACACTCTGTAACTACCTAAGTTCCCAGCCTGGGAAGAGGGTATAGGCAATGAAATGCTGAGAACGGGCACAGGAGATGAACTGCTAGACATGACTGCCTTTCCATTTTGTACTCATTTGGCTAGACAGCACATCCACCTATTATTCCATTTCTTACATTTTTTTTTCCAAACTTGCTGAACAAGAATTGACACCATCTGCTTTTCTTTCCTTGTTATCTATTTTTTAATTTTATATTTTAGTTTTTTTAATGTTTATTTTTGAAAGAGAGAGAGAGAGAGAGACAGAATGCAAGTGGGGGAGGGGCAGAGAGAGGGAGACACAGAATCTGAAACAGGCTCCAGGCTCTGAGCTGTCAGCACAGAGTCCAATGTGGGGCTCGAACCCACGAACCGTGAGATCATGTCTTGAGCCAAAGTCGTACACTTAATTGACTAAGCCACCCAGGTGCCCCTAATTTTACATTTTAAAATTTATTGACGCTTGGCAACCCTGACTTAATGGTTTCTGTGTGAAATGATGAAATGAATATAAAACAGAAGTCAGAAGATTTGGGTCCATGTCCTAGTTCTTCCCTTACAAGTTGAGTGTCCATTGGTAAGTCATTTAATTTTGCTGCATTTCAGAATTCTTATCTATAAAATGAGGATGGACAGGGATGGGGGTGAAGGAGTGGGGTGGAGGGAGTGACCCAGTCTGCAGAGTAGTCTTAATTAAGGATTATATAATGTCTAATGTTAGAAGGCATTCCAGACTATTTGTAAAACGTGGTTATTCATTGTGGACTGGCAGTGGTTCACACTGTTTTAGGCACTAAAGAGAAACTAAAATACCAAAAAAATATCAAATATGGTCTCCTCCCTCAAGAAGTTATAATTTAGCAGGAGAGATGAAAATAATAGACCAGCTTTCTGGAGTGAGGTCACCAAATCCTCTCCCCTTAAAATTTTGTCTCTAAAAATGGGCCAAAGACTTAAAACAAACTGAGCAGCAGTTATTCATCAAAAATGACTGAATTTTATGTAAGAACAGAGGGAGTCTGAGGCATTCTTGCCTGGGGCTGCTCCCCCCCCCCCACCCCGCCACCATTTCATCGCCTCGTTCTAATATGGTAGGGCAGGCCAGAAATAACCAGCAGCTTCACTGTCAGTGGGGGCTGGCTTCATTGGGAGCAGAAAGCAAAAACTCCTTGGCCAGTAGCATTACCAGTAATAAGTAGCAATCTTGGAGGCAAGCTAACGTGGAAGGTCAGGGATTCTGCTAGCTGAGACTGTATTTTTAATTAGGGCAAGCAGCAGGCCAGTGGACTAGTCAGAAATTTAACAGGGAGATGCGGGCCATAAGGCAATTATAGACACATTCAATAAGCTCTCAACACATCCCCAGCTAACGGGAAGTGGCATGGATTGGAGTGGACCCAACCTATTCACACATCCCTGACCTGCTCAGAGCTTCCATCTGTGAACAAAGAAAACACAAGAAAGCCTGGTGGAAAATAAAAGTTAAAGCAGACTTGAAAACTGCCTGAACTTTGTACTCCTGAACCCGTTACAGCGGGTTGAATATTGCCCTCTAAAAATCCATGACTGGGGTGTGTGCAACTCAGTCGGTTGAACGTCCAACTCTTGGTTTCAGCTCAGGTCATGATCTCAGGATTCATAGGAATGAGCCCCATGTCATGGCTTGGGATTCTTTCTCCTTTCCCTCTGCCCCTCCCCTGCTCATGCTCTCTCTCTCTCTCTCTCTCTCTCTTTCTCTCAAAATAAATAAGTAAACATCTTTAAAAAATAAAAATAAAAATCCATGACCACCCAGAAACTCAGAATGTAACCTTATTTGGGTATGGTTTCTTATTTCTTTGGATAAGTAATGAAGGGTAAAGATGAAACTATGTTGGATTTGTTTTATCAAACAAATCCAATGACGGACGTCCTTAGAAGAAGAGGACCCAACACTGACAGAGACACAGAGAAGAATGACATGTGAGGACAGATACAGAAATGGAATTGCCAGGAGATGGAAGAGTCAAGGGAAGATTCTCCCCTAGAGCTGCTAGATGGAGTATGGCCCTGCTAATACCTGATTTTAGACTTCTGCCCTCCAGAACTGTGAGAGAGTTAAATTTCTGCTGTCTTAAGCCACTAGTTTTGAGGATTTGTTACATTAGCCCCAGGAAACTAATTCATCTACAAAGAGATCCACCAGCAGAAGTTGGAGGCTGTAGTGGTTCAAAGTGTTTGAACACAACTTCTGACAAATCACTAGATGATCAATACACTATGAAAACACAGGGATAACCCTAAGAGACCAGCTGAAAAATAAAAATAGATAAAAATCTGAGCAGAGACATCACACTGGCTGTCTACCAAGGAGAGGGGGCATGGATTTCACAGATTTGTTTCAGAGAAGTTACTAAAGAACAACAAAAACAGCAAGAACAATAACCTTCAAGTGGGAAAAGTCAGAATCTAGAATCCACAGCTGCTATATGATGAAAACTATTCTGTTTTCAACAACAACAACAAAAATCAAAGAACATGTATGTAAAAAACAGAAAAGTGTGACCCTTACTCAGGAAAAAAAAAAGCCATCAAATCCACCTCTAGGAATCTACTCAAGAGACATGACCAGATGTCTGCACAAAAACTTGTATTTGTAGGGGCACCTGGGCGGCTCAGTCGGTTAAGTGGCTGAAGGGCGTGAGTTTGTTTGGGATTCTCTCTCCGTCTCTCTCTCTGCCCCTCCCCTGCGTGCACGCTCTCTCTCTCAAAATAAATAAATAAACAAACATAAAATAAACTCAAACAAACAAAAACCGAATTAGAAATAGTATGAATGTCCATGTAGTGGAATACATTCAGTGGTACAAGAGAACAATTATTGATAAATGGTATGAATTAGACGACTCTCAGAAACATTATGCTAAGTGAAAAAGCAAGACACAAATACTGCCTATTGTGTGACTTCATTTATATGAAATGTTCAGAAAAGGCATATTCGTAGAGATGGGAAGCAGATCAGTGGCTGCCTGAGGCTGGCTACAAAGAGTGAGGATTCTTTGCCAATGGGCACAAAGGAACTTTCTGAAGTGATAGAGATATTCTGAAACTGGTTTGTGATCTTGGCTGCACGACCCTATAAAAATGTTTAAAACTCAATGAATTGTACACTCAATAGATGAATTTTATGGAATATAAGTTACACCTCAGTAAAAACTAAAAACTCAATATATATAACAAGTAAAAGAAAAATAAAAACACAGTTACTCTAAGTCACAGTGTAATGAAATGTTCGGTTTTCAGTGGAGACTAAGAGCCAGAGCCATGGAGGGAGGGATAAAACGGTAGAAGTCAGCTGAGAAAGCCTCACAGCCTCAATCTGATTCTTAAAAGATGGGTACGATTTGAATTTAAAATCCTATTTTGAATTTAAAATCCTTTGTCCTATTTCAGACAAAGGAAATAGCACCAGAAGAGACAAGCTAACAGCATGGGGGTGGGGACACGGCAGCGCCACCCGTTTGTGAGGGAGTAATGAGGAATGCACAAATCAGTACAGCAGGTTATGAAAATATGGGGAAATGGGGCAGAAAAGGAAGGGATTATAAGGGGCCCAGAAAAAAAAAAGTTATTTTGCTCTTTGATTCCACATGAACCCAGGAGGCCAAGGTTTTCCTTGTTTGAAAGGATGAACATGGTAAATAAAAATGCCTGTGAAGAACCAGACTCTTTACAAGCAGCAGAAAGAGTCCGTGACTTCATAGGTGTACCTAACAATCAATATGTGGCTTGATATCTAAACTCAAACTGTAAGACATCAATGAATTACTGTGGGAATAAAAGATGCACTTGCCACACTCCTAAATAATTAATTTTATTGTTATTTCTCATCCCAAAGCAAGACAAATTAACGAATGCCACATTTTTAATTAGTTTACTGCTCCAAGCAGAACGTTAAACGCCTTTTTTTTTTTTTAAACAGAACTCTTCTAAAAACCTATTCACATTTCACTGAATCATGCACAGCTTTGATTTGTAAAAACGGGCAGATTCTTTTCAGTCCAGCTAAATTGCTAAGATTGCTGAACCGCAAGTCAACTCTGAGCCAACCAACTTTTCAATTTTGAACAATTACTTTCCTGGCAATCAAAGGGCAAGCTGAGACAAAATTATTGTGTGGACAGGATTCAATTATTTAAGCTCCCATTCCATCCTATTATTCAAGTCCATCGAGTGACACAACAAAAGTCAGTCCCAGGATCGATATGTATGCAAAACAACACTTAGCCAAGTCACACTCTCCCTTACTGGTTTTGCACCGTTCCTACAGAGTATGTATCATCTCCCGGAGAAGCATTCAGCTCCCCGCTTCTTGTTTTTGTTTCATTTGTATGTACCATGTTTTCCAGTGGGCAGAAAGGCATGTAGGCATTGTCTGAAATAAAGCGTGATCCAAGACCCAGGAAAAGTTTCATTGCATTTGTTCCAATTGTAGACTATAGCTAATTTCAGCTGTTCTTCTAAATTAATAGTTGAAAGTCACACTTTCAAAAAATAAGTCTATCTATGCCACTATCATTAGGGGTTTCATGCCACTCATATTATGAAAACGTAGGAAACCCTTTGCACTGATCGCTAACTGAGCAAGGATCCTGCACCAATTCAGAGGCCCGGTATCTGCTCTTGACCATGCCCCAAACTGTACATGGGACCATACGAAGCCACTATATCTCTGGTCTCCTCATTTTCCTCACCTACAAAATGAAAGGAATGGACTTTCAAATGCTATGACAGAATGACAAAGTAAATTACATTTCAGCAAAGTAGAGAAAATGAGGAAAAATCATTTCCTAGAATATACTGAGGATTATTTTTTATAAGTTTTACAAATCTTTATAAAGTAAACGTTAAAACTAACATTCATGTGTTTACTCTTTTTTTTTTACATTGAAAAATTTTATATATGTAATCCTTAAATCTGTATAGTTTCTTTTTAAGTACCTGAAATTTTTAAAATTAATAGTCATTATTTTTGAGTGATGAGGGAAATCAGAAAAGCCAAAAGTAATAATTCCATGCTTGCCCCCAATTCCTAAGACTCCCTAAACCTATATCAAGATTGCCCAAGTGTAAATATTTCTTTCAGTTAGTAAAAATACAATAACTTTCTAAACAGAGTTTCTTAAGCAAGGAAATAACAAATATAATCCTATATTATATCCTTGTCCTTTTAACTGCTACTCCAAAGAACTAAATATTGATGAAAACCATTTCAGTACAATATGAGAAACCCTGTATTGGATGTAAAAATTATCTTATGGTAAGAAACATGGATTTATGATCAAATGAAAGCAGAAATGTACTAAAATCCATCTAGCCAAATTCTGCACCAAGTTATTTAGGTGTGATTCACCCTGAAGTTTATTGGATTTGTGATTTTATCTCAACATTTTTCTAAAGAACAAATTGCCAATCTGGTATTTTTCCCTTAGAATAATGTGTGATATAATTCATTATGGCAGGCCAAATAGTTAACTTGTAATTTGGGGGACAGTTTATTCGTGCAACATTTTAATGATCATATATCTCTATCCCAAAATTAATCTGTTAGTGGGTTAAATCACTCCAAATTCTTTCTTCCACAATCTTCAAGAGTAATTGCTGCTTCGGTTTCAATCACGGAGCAGTAAATCTAGATTTACTTTTAGGCAGCTGGTTTATAAGTCCCTGGATATGCATAATTTCATAGAGTGATTGAAGTCATTTTGATATTATATCAACGATAGCTTATCTATAGCATCAACCTCAAGCAACTTAAAAAAAAACCACATTTCATGTGTACCTTTTTCAAGTAGTTTGCCTTTGTAAACACAAAGGTTTTCCCCACCACAGTGTTGTTGATAAACTTTTATTTCATCCCGGAAGTCTGGGTGATCATGAGATAGGTGCACGTTTTTCCCCAAATAGATCATTGTAATAGCTGCATTACTATGCAGTGGTGTTCTGTGAACCTTTCTTGAATCCTAGAGTAAACAAAAGAAGGGGACTTATTAATTAATTACCTTCTAATCAGAGGGTAATTGTACTGTAATACAAGGAGTAGAGAAGGCTCGTTTTATGTACCTAGCAACAAAACCTTTATAAAATGTCAACCTTTGCAGTGCACAAAAAGTCAAGCCCATTACAAAACAAATCGCTCTAATAATTACATGCATTTTGGGTTTATATTTTTCATGTAAATGCCAGGGGTCTGGACAAAGTTTGTCACTTTTTATTTTAGTTGTGTATGTATTTTACATACAATGAAAATACCAGTGATGCCAAGATGAAACTGCTCTTGGTTCTTTTAGCTGATTCTTGAATCGAAATTCAAATCAAAATAATTAAATACCGGTGGCATAGTTTTGTTCTAACTTGAATTGATTTTGTGATTTAGCAACTGTCTTTGCAATTGAGTGCTTCATCTTTATACTTGAGCACTGACAATATATCCTTCCGTGATCTTCTATGTGAGAGGGGGCCGGCACACGTCCGATTTCTTCTACGGTTGCTCTGGGGATTAGAGACATGTGCTATATATATGCCTAGGACTCTCCAGTTTTACAGGAGACATTCAGTTCAATGAAAAACCAACATTATTAGTATTATTTTTTTTTAACTTTTTTTCAACGTTTATTTATTTTTGGGACAGAGAGAGACAGAGCATGAACGGGGGAGGGGCAGAGAGAGAGGGAGACACAGAATGGGAAACAGGCTCCAGGCTCTGAGCCATCAGCCCAGAGCCTGACGCGGGGCTCGAACTCACGGACCGTGAGATCGTGACCTGGCTGAAGTCGGACGCTTAACCGACTGCGCCACCCAGGCGCCCCTAGTATTATTTTTAATATCAAACAGTACACCTAATCAAAAAAGGCTGTTCTATGGTGTTCACAAATTTAGAACATAAACAATAAATTGATATGCCAGAGATGGAAAGAAATGTCCTTTTTCTTGCCTCCTAGTTTGTATTCGATTTTCACAATAATGAATGAGCAAAGAGTTTAATCTCTAAGAGGAATATGAGGAAAGAGAAGCAGAAAAAGGAAGAGGAGGAGACAGAGAAATAGTCATGTAAAAATACTGTCAGCTCAAGAATTATACAGAGGCCAGGCAATAATTTTAATCTACTTCACTTTTCTGAAAATCAATTTTCAGCTAAATGGAAAATGTGAAGAGACCAACTTTCACTGAACTCAAAGCAATTATTTAAGTTTGATTTCACTGAATTACGAATGCCTTGGAAACATGCATTTTTTTTTTAAATAACAAAGCTATAACAAAAATTTCTGAAGGAACTCCTAAAATATTTCCATCTCCAAATCCATCGTCTTCCACTTCAGAGGATTCTTTTTTCCTCATTTAATTCCATTTCTCTGAAGCAAAAACCAGAGGAAGTACATCTGATTAAATGAAATTCTGCAAATGACAGTCTAAAAGTATAAATGGGGAAGGAATCCCAAGATTTAAAATTTAAGGAAATGGTCTTGCCTATGGCAGACAGAGCTCCCAAATAGAGAGGTAATCACCAGAAATATTTCAGGAACATCAGTAGCCATGAAGGTAAATCAGCAACCTGGATAATTCTTTGCAGATTAGAAACATCTCTCTGAGTCACAGTGGAAAGCAAAGGGGTGATGGCAGGCCTGACTCCAAGTTGCAAAAGCATGCCACGTTTGCTCTGGCCCGGGTAGCTGTGGAGCTGTGACATGCACTTGTGCGGCCCAGTGCACAATCACCCGCCTACAGCAAATCCAGTTCCAAGCTCCCACTAGAACATTTAATGATATGACGATTAAATAAGAGCATCTCCTTTTTGTTAAGCAATACTTTCTAACGTGGCATAGATTCAGAAGTAGCCCTGTGAGCTTCTGGGAGATAAGCTCTATATAAATGCAAGGTAATAGTGAGATTATGGTGGAGGAAAGGCCTGCCTCATATGTACAAAATGAGAAAGTGGAAGTTGAAATGTTTAAAAATAAAATAAAGGAAATGACAGCTCTTCACCTTTTTCATTTATTCTTACTCATTTTTTTTTCCTGCCAAAATGTGTTCCTGATAACATCTCTTTTCTCCTGGGTCTAGTTACTTCATTCTTTTAAAAAATATTCCCCAATTATTGCCACCAAGTAACCTTTTTTGGATTTTAACAGGAGGCCCGAGTGACAGCTCGTGATTAAATACGTGCAGTAGGAAATGAATAATTGTTTCCTTCAGTTGACTCAATTGCCTCTATACTTACCATCTTCCAAGGTTATAAGGACCCAGGCTGATGAAACTTTAACAAGGTTTCACGGCCCTTTCTGCTGTCCTCAAGCAAGTATCAAAACCTTCCATGAACATTCAGTTCCATTTCAGGAACCAGAGCAGGGCCTCATGCCCTTGCACAACTAAGGGTTATCTTTCTTACTTCCTGTACCACTTGCTTATGACTTTCCTTCTCATTTATTTCCAGATATCTCAGGCAAGTATAATCTGAGCTGACAAATAAACAGCATGCTCGTTGAGTGGTTAACTAGTCAGCCATCACATATGTATAATATTTAGCATTCAATTAATATACTCAATTTTCAGGGGCACCTGGGTGGCTCAGTTGGTTAAGCGTCTGACTCTTGATTTCAGCTCAGGTCATGATCTCATGTTTCCGGACACACAGCCCCACATCGGGCTCTGTGCTGACAGTGTGGAGCCTGCTTGGGATTCTGTCCCCCTCTCTCTCTGCCCTTCCCTGTCCCTCTCTCTCTCAAAAATGAATAAATTTAGTATATATATATACTAAATGCTCACTGGGCCCTCTTTTATCTCTGCTCAGGCCTGAGTGAGAGGTGGACTTAAGAGACTCTAAGGGGATCAAAGGGCCTGTTCTTGCTGATAGCGTTGGGCAGTCACTCCTCTTCATCCACTTAGCCAAGCCCTGATGAACTCCAAGCACCATAGAGTCTTTCTCCAGGCCACTGGGATAAATCTGTAGTTAGTAGAGCGGCCACAGAATTTATCATCCAAACTGGGAGACACAGTGAAAGAGGTATTACTAATAATTATACTAGAAAAAAACAAACACAAATTTGAACTGTTCCAAGAAAACTGAGATGTTACTCTATTCACTGGTCTCCCTATTTCTAGCCTGATGTCTCTCAAAACCTCCTTCCTCTGTGGTATCACAGTGATCTATTGTCACTAAATAGATTACGTGATTCTTTTGCTTGAAGTCCTCCAAAGATTCTCAGTATCCATGGGATAAGGTCCAACATTTCTCAAATAACAAAAAAAATGTCTTATATTCTTAACTTCTACTATCTCTCAACTATTTGCAATTTCTTTTGATACCTTTAAAGGCCCAGCAGCTGCACTAATTGTAGTGGTCCGAACACTACCAAATGCTTTTAATCTCCAGACCTATATAAGTCTGTAAGTCACATGGCAGTGAAACCATTCCCCTGTATCCCTCTCACTGTCAGTAGATAAAGACAGTATCTTACTGATCTTTATGCCCCCAGCGTCTTGCCAGTGCTGACACCTAGCAAGGGCCTAATAAACATTGATCTGACTGGACACAGCCATGGAACAGTTAGGGATTCCACATTCTTTCCTTTGCTGAGACAAAAGCTACAGTGCCCGTACGATGACACTGCCCTAAGTCAGAAGCTTTCTGCATTTATAGGAACTCGATAGGTACCACATCATGAAAACGGATTCACAGGGGCCTGTTAGACAACACCTTTGGTAACTAAGCCGTGACAAAGATGGATTCAAAGCGTGGATAAGGAGTAGCAGGCAGTCCCCACGTTGACTCTGATTCAGGTCTTAGGGAGAGAAAATTCCCAAGTGAGCCAGAGTTAAGAGTGTGCCATTGTTCGATGTTCGTATCCTAAGGATTCAAGAAGCAGCTGGTTGTAAGGGAAACCTCTTCTCACAGTATTCATTTGGTTCCTCTCTTTCTCTTTCCTTTCATGCTGGTGTTTCCTTGTTCTCTCCTCCTCCCTCCTTTGCTTTCGTTATGCTTCCTCTTTTCCCTCTCCTCTTGCCCATTTTTCTTCCCACTATATCACATGTCTGGGGCTTATTCCTGACATGCCCCCCAATGTCTCAACCCTTCTGGAGGTATCAGAGCTCCAGATTTTGAGGAGGTGGGGTTGACACATGAACCTTCCCTTCCTCATCTCCTTCAACAGAACACATTCAGTAAGTCTGCTCAGAGGTAGAAAAGATCTGGCTGCGTTTTGCTTTTGGTGAGAAAGTCTGGAAAGCTTACAAGGTCTGCCAGTTGGACTGGCTTTTGCACCTTTTTAAAAGTCTTTTTTAGTAATGTAGTTACCAAACTGTGATGTTAATTTTAAGGGAAAACATTCTTTAAAGGAAAGTGCCTGAAATAAATCAAGCCTATGTGAAATATGTTGAATTATCCTATATTAAAATCATGCTGATGCTTTCCTTTTTCATTCTCAAATCTGAGTCCACTGGTGAGGAAAACCAAGAATAAAAAATACCAAGATAATATGTTGACTAGAATGGAAATTAAAAAAAAAAAAGTTTAAGTCAAACAAAGGAAATATGCAATCTCTCTCACAAAGCTAACATTTGTTAGACTTTATTTGTTGTTGAAGAAAAAGGATCTGTGTCTGAAAGGCATAATTTATTTCTATAATATTTCCATAAGCTAAATAGTACAATTCAGAGTTTAATTTTTTGTATGGATAATAAGGTAATACCTCTTTATGAACACAATACTAATAAACACTTGATTAAGTGTAAGTGAAATCAAATGCCTGCCCTCAACAAGCTTCATAATCTGGGAGTAGAAGTGACAATTAACAAAAGTACATGAATATTGATACTAAGCAGAATATATAAGGGACATAAGAAAGTAACAGAATCATTTTTTTTTTAATTTTAGAGAGAGACAGAGAAAGAGAGAGTGCACGAGTGAGGGAGAGGGGCACAGAGAGAGAGAATGAGAATCCCAAGCAGGGTTCATGCTCAGGGTAGAGCCCAACTCGGGGCTCAATCCAATGACCCTGGGATCATGACCCGAGCTGAAATCAAGAGGCAGATGTTCAACTGACTGAGCCAGCCAGGTGCCCCACAAAATCCTTTTGAAGAAAGGAAGAGATGGGATCCTATTAGGATGTATAGCAATCACTACAGAACATAAGGCCTCTCACAGGGGCTGGGAGAGGTGAGAAAGAAGATATAACCTCCTTCTTATATCTCAGGCACTCACAGGCAATTCATAGGAAAAGAACATCTCTGCATTGAAGAAGCACCTGACCAATTGTGATTAATATCTTCAAGAATTTGAGAGAAAAAAGACTTGTAGATAAATTCCATATAATATGGATTTGAGGATTACAAATGCAGGCTCTTACCTGTAAGTATAGGGAGTATATACACTTAGTCTGCCACTAACTAGTTATGTGATGATGGCCAGATTATTTAACCTTTCTTGCCTCAGTTTCCTCATCTTTAATATGGATAAATTATCTCATCTCTTTCTTGAGTTTATTGTGTGTATTAAATGAGAAAATGTATGTAAAACACTGAGCAAAACTCCTGGAACTTGCTTAGGGTCCATCAAATGGAAGATAGAATCATTGCTGCCATCATTGAATGTAAACATAAACATTTTATTTTATTAAAAGCTAACAAATAAGAAAAAAAGTTATATAGATGATTTAAAAGGGAGTAAGCATCAGGCAGAAAGTAATAACAGAAAAAAGCACAGATCAGAGGTGGGGAAGTGGTGGGCCAACCAGCTGAGGGTCCAGGGAGTAGCTCAGTTTAGCTTGGATGGGAGCGGAAAGCTGGAAAGGAGTCAAAATATGAGAGTCCTTGAATGCCAGTGTATAAGCATATGTTTTTATTCTGATGTTTTGACATCTGGAGCCTTACTGACTCTGGGGAAACTACCTCTCCCAAGACTAATTCCTAGAGAGGATAAATGACTTTCCTGGGAGCATGCTTTTCATGTACAAACTAACCAACCCAGAGCTCACATCCACCCTCCCCTTACCTCTGTGACCTGGCTCTTAAAGTCTGGGCCAATATTCCCCTGCCTTAGAACCCCCTTCTCTAGGACCAGACAACTCAGGACAGCTTCCACACTCTGGAGCCTGTCGAAATTATTCATACTGTTCAATCCTAAACCTGCTCACCCCATCTTCCCTGTTCCTTCTCTCAGAAACCACAACAAAGGCTCTTGCCCATGTTTCCCTCCCACTTCCCAATCTCCTGACCAACCCTGGTGCTGCCTTGTGTGGTCCTGCATGACTTATGTGATGGTTAGTTTTATCTGTCAGCTTACCTGGGCCACAATGCCCAAATATGTGGTCAAACCTTATTCTGGATAGAACCCTGACTATCGTACATGGCATGCTCCTTCCTTTTGGGAACTGTTAAGTGCAAAGTGTCCTTTCAATGACAATCATCTCCTGATCTATAAGTCTCAACATACCTGAATAATCATGAAACCTACATTTTAAAGCAATGAAGCATAAAACATACCTGCTTTCATTAGGAAAGAAGCTGGTGAAGGTTTTAATCAGGGGAGGAGTATGTTGGGAGCTATTCTATCAAGTTTTATTTAATTGCATTATGTAGGTTCTGTCAGTACTGAGATGGACCCAGCTTGCTCTTGCTTCCCCTTCCTGCCTTTTACCCTCTGCTCCCTGAGTCCATCTACTCGCTTCCTACTCTTCTTTCAAAGCCCATTTCAAATGTCATCTTCTCTATGAAATGCTCTTCAATCTCCTCAAAGCGAGTATTTCCTTCATTGTGCTTTATTTATACCACTATGACTATACTCACCACAATGTGTCATGGTTAATGGTAGATATTTCTGTCTCCCTTGCTATACTGCAATCCTTCTGAGAATAAGGATTTGGCTTTACTCATCTTGGTAACCTCAGCACCTAGCACAGTGCTTGTCACAATCAATAAGAGCTAACTTGAGCTATTTGTTGACTTAAAGGCATAATGGAAGTATGTAGATGACTGCAACAGCCCTGTGAAGAGTTAGGTAGCCAGTCCCTGACCCGGGGATGTGGCACTGAGAAGGGAAAGGGATTATCAGACACATGAGCCACCGTCCAGGTGCTAGAGATGTACAGCCTGGGACAGCAGCCACTTGGCTGTTGGGCATTTGAAAGGCAGCTCATTTGAATGAGATGCACCATAAATATAAAATGCTTACTGAATTTCAAAGACATAGTACGAAAAACATTGTACAGTGCTCATTAAAACTCATACTGATTGGGGCGCCTGGGTGGCGCAGTCGGTTAAGCGTCCGACTTTAGCCAGGTCACGATCTCGCGGTCTGTGAGTTCGAGCCCCGCGTCAGGCTCTGGGCTGATGGCTCAGAGCCTGGAGCCTGTTTCCGATTCTGTGTCTCCCTCTCTCTCTGGCCCTCCCCCGTTCATGCTCTGTCTCTCTCTGTCCCAAAAATAAATAAACGTTGAAAAAAAAAAATTAAAAAAAAAAAAAAACTCATACTGATTACATGTTCAAATGATAATATGTTGAATACACTTGATTAAATACAATATGTTAATAAAATTAATTTCACATGTTTCTTTTTACCCTTTTTGGTATAGTTATGAGACATTGAAATGGCATATGTGGCTTGCATTATATTTCTATTGGATATTTCTGATCTGGAGGACTTAGCAATTAACTGATGTGCAATGCAGACAGAAGAAGGAATCCTAGATTTTGAGCCCAAATTACTGGGAAAAAGGTCATGCTTTATGAGATACGTTAACTGAATGGATGGAGAAGCTGGCTAAACCAGGTCAAATTTAAGGGGAAGCAGAATCTACCAGTCAGGCACCAGTAATTGCACAGGACTCATGGGGACTGTAGGAGGTAGGGAGGGGACCTTGACCAGATACAGAGAAAGCCCAGGCTAGTTCATGCCTGGAGAAGCTCTTTGTCCTTTATTTCATAAAACATATAAAAAAATAAAAACAAACCTTGTTTGTTTTTTTTTAGATTAGTAACTATAATAATTAAGTAGCTTCTTATTTAAAAGCCTATGTTTTCACATTTATATACACCATTTACGGAACCATTCACATTTTAATAGAGGTGACCAGCAATATTGTGTGAGAACATAAAAATCTGCAGATGTGTGAGGTAAACCTCAGGGAAAAATCTAACTAGTCTGTAAAAGCGGTATAACTAGTCTCACAGAGTCTGTAAAAGCAGTGTAACTAGCCTCACAGAGTCTGTAAAAACAGTGTAACTAGCCTCACAGAGTCTGTAAAAGCAGTGTAACTAGCCTCACAGAGTCTGTAAAAACAGTATAACTAGTCTCACAGAGTCTGTAAAAGCAGTGTAACTAGTCTCACAGAGTCTGTAAAAGCAGTGTAACTAGTCTCACAGAGTCTGTAAAAGCAGTGTAACTAGTCTCACAGATTCTGTAAAAACAGTATAACTAGCCTCACAGAGTCTGTAAAAGCAGTGTAACTAGTCTCACAGATTCTGTAAAAACAGTGTAACTAGTCTCACAGAGTCTGTAAAAGCAGTATAACTAGTCTCACAGAGTCTGTAAAAGCAGTGTAACTAGTCTCACAGAGTCTGTAAAAGCAGTGTAACTAGTCTCACAGAGTCTGTAAAAGCAGTGTAACTAGTGTCACAGAGTCTGTAAAAGCAGTGTAACTAGTCTCACAGAGTCTGTAAAAGCAGTGTAACTAGCCTCACAGATTCTGTAAAAACAGTGTAACTAGCCTCACAGAGTCTGTAAAAGCAGTGTAACTAGCCTCACAGAGTCTGTAAAAGCAGTGTAACTAGTCTCACAGAGTCTGTAAAAGCAGTGTAACTAGTCTCACAGAGTCTGTAAAAGCAGTGTAACTAGTCTCACAGAGTCTGTAAAAGCAGTGTAACTAGTCTCACAGAGTCTGTAAAAGCAGTGTAACTAGTCTCACAGAGTCTGTAAAAGCAGTGTAACTAGTCTCACAGATTCTGTAAAAACAGTGTAACTAGTCTCACAGAGTCTGTAAAAGCAGTATAAAAGCTCTGCTGGTCCTAGAACAAAAGAAAACAAAGCAACAGGGAACAGTAGCAACTTGCCAGGCTGTAAGATCTACCACACCTTGTCATTTAGCTCCATGGATCATCCCCTAGAGACACAGATCACAGAAGGCAGAGACTGTGCTCTACAGAAGAACAGGCCTTATTTCTTTGCCTTTTCTGACATGTTTTTTTTTCCTTTTAAGATGATTTGGAGGATGCTTTGGGGGTGGTAGGCATAAAATGAGTAAATCTAATGTACAAACTACTCATGAGAGCCACCTCTCCTTAAATAAATCTTTTCTAGACTTCTATAAAGTAAATCAAATTACTGAAGGAAAAGTGCAAGACTTTCCCCACTGTGCCAATTTTATTCTATACCTGAGGACCCAGGAGCTAGTGACAAATCCAAGAGACATCTAGGAAGTTCCTGAAGTCATGCGACAAGATGACTACATCTGGAATACAAAAACAAGAGTCAAGGTCTAAGCCTGTAGTGATGGCTAATAAGTATGAAGAAGAGTCACAAAGGAGGCAAGATGAGAGGTAAAAGGAGATGGCAAAGAAAGATGAAGCTAGAGTGTCATGGAAGGCAAAGGAGGAAAGTTTCAAGGAAGAGGCAATAGGCAATAATAGCATAAAATGCTACTATCAAAGAAAAATCATGGTAAGTAGAAAATACAAATGAAGATGGCAGAAGTAAGTCTAAGTATACTACTAAATCAAATAAATGTGATTGACCTAAACTCACTTATTAAAGGAACAGATATTTTCAGATTGAAATAAACACAAAGCATCCACATGCTACATAAATACATTTAAAACCTAAAGTTTAAATTCAAAGATATTAAAAGGCTGAAAGTAAAATGAATACACACACACACACACACACACACATATATATAATATTAAATACTATATATTAAATACTAATTTAAAGAAAATAAGTACTGAGACAACAGAGATCTTAAGGCTAAAAGTAATGTGATAAAGAGGAACATTTTTTAATCATAAAGAATCACTTCACCAGTAAAATAGAATAATCCTAAATCCGAGAGCATACGACCAGGGATTCTCAACATTACAAAGCAGAATTTGACATAATTATAAGGAGAAACTGACAGGTCTACGATTACAGAGAATGAATTATCTCTAGAAGTTAGGAACTGAGAGAGCAGATAAACAAGAATGCTAAGCATGTGAAAACAGGAAAGACATAATTAACATTTCTTATCTACTGGACATTTATAGAACTCTATTCCCAATATTAAGAGATTCACTTTACAAAAACTGAATATATATTAGTCCACAAGAAAGTCCCCACAAATACCAAAGAATCAAAATCATAGAGTAAGACATGTTTTATTGATTTTTTAAAAAGTTTATTTGATTTATTTTGAGAGAGAAAGGGGGCATGAGCAGGGGAGGGGCAGAGAGAGAGGGAGAGAGAGAATCCCAAGCAGGCTCCATGCTATCAGCATGGAGCCTGACCCTGGGATCCATCACGCAACCATGAGATTAAGACCTAAGCCAAGATCAAGTGCCAGATACTTAACTGACCCACCCAGGCACCCCAGAGAGCAAGATGATTTTTAAAAGTAACATTGAGTGGCGGGACCTGGATGGTTCAGCCATTTAAGCTTCTGACTCTTGATGGTTGTGAGATTGAACCCCACATTGGGCTCTGCACTGGGCGTGGAGCCTGCTTAAGATTCTCTCTCCCCCTTTCCCTCTCTGCCCCTCCCCTGTGTGCTCTCTCTCTCTCTCTCAAAAAAAAAAAAAAAAGTAACATTCAGTGAACCAAAAGTGAGTTCTTAGAATTAAAATAAGGCACCAAAGGAAAAAACTCAGTAGAATGTGTGGAAGATAAAATTGTGGAAATCTCCTGTCAAGTAGAACAAAAAAAAGAATGAGAAAATAGAAGAGAAAAGCTAAGAATATTACAGTTTCAGTCTAGTAGCTCCAGCATTCCCCAAACAGAGATTCCAAATAGAGAGAACAGAAGTTTGGAAACAAAAGACCAAGTCAGGCTAAAACCCTGTAACTCAAAAGACAGACATGCTAAGGTCTATGGAGGCCAGGATGCCCTCTAACACCATGGTGTTGCTAACCCCAGTGCAGAACGCCCAGCGGAGGCTGGCTTACATGCTTATCTGCACTTCACTTGTCATGGCCACAGGGTGGAAAAGTCCCTGCTCTCCCCTCCGTGCCCAGTACAGAAGCCCAGCGCATCCAGTGGCTGACCCACACTAGGACTTGCCTAGATGCCCTGACCCTGGTGAGCCCCATCTCCCTGGGAAACTCTCATGACCTGGCTTCTCTGACTTATCCAGAAGAGGCTCTTAAAACTATCAAGGAACCAAACTTGGACTCTGACCCAAAGCTTCTTTCTCCTTTCTCCTGTAAACATTGTTCTTTCATTACAATGGTAGATTTGAGCTTATTTCTGAAGTTTCATGCATCTAAATCAGAGAACTCTGAAGAGAAACAGGACACAGTTAAGAAAGAAGTCAGTATGATGGTTACTCTGGGAAGCAGTAGGGGATGTGATGGGGCAGGAAATGGGGGCTCATAATATGACAGCAGTGTTCTACTTGGTTAAGAAATAATGATGTGTACATGGGTGCTTGCTTGATTACTGTTATTTAACTTGCACATATAGATTTAATATGTTCTTATGGTTTATGAGATATTTAAACCCTTTTTTAAAAAAATTAAAATATGAATGGGTCGAGCTTATTCCTGTAATATAGTTTAACATCAGAAGATCAAATGCTGCCAGCATGTGAATATCATGAGAAACTCACTGTTCTCACTAAATAGAGGCCACAGACTTCAAGAGCACGTTTGCTGGCTTAGTGCAGGGGGACCAATGCCAGCATGTACAGTTCAGAGGTAAGTTAGTAGACATGGTGGGTTTTATTATTGGCCCAAATATTCACTGCCCCACTCCGTGGGAGGAAGATACTTCTTCCACCGCTGTCAGGCTTTGGTAATGGAATTCAAACAGAAGTAACACGTTTCCCTGCTGAGTGGAATCTTAAAAACTTTCCATGGTTCTGTTGTCCATGAAGGCAATATACCCCAGACATACCCCAGACAGGGACTATTTCTCCAGTCTGGGTCTCAAAATTGCAGCTGATCAACAACAGACAATTATGCGAACAAGAAATAAACTCCGTTCTTCCCTTCTGCAGCCAGCCACCGCTGAAGCGCCAGCAGCCAAAATGAAACTCCAACTCCTTGTGACTTCCGACCCAAGCAAGAACCATAAAAGGCATCCCAAAGCACCTTCCCACATTCGCAGAAAGATTAGGTCTTCCCCTCTTTCCCAAGAGCTGAGACAGAAGTACAACGTTCGATCCACGCCCCTCCAAAAGGATGCTGAAGTATAGGTTGTGCAAGGACACTACAAAGGTCAGCAGACTGGCAAAGGAGTCCAGGTTTACAGGAAGAAATGGGACATGTGCATTGAGCAGGCACAGCGAAAGAAGGTGGGCCTTCACCTTGGAAAGATGGTTATCACTAGACTAAAACTGGACAAAGACCACAAAGAGATCCTTGAATGTAAAGCCAAGTCTCGCCAAGTAGGAAAGGAAAAGGGCAAATATAAGGAAGAAACCATTGAGAAGATACAGGAATAAAGTAATCTGATATACTACTTTAAATAAAAACTGTTAGGGGTGCCTGGGTGGCTCAGTCAGTTAAGCGTCCGACTTTGGCTCAGGTCATGATCTCACGGTTTGTGGGTTCGAGCCCTGCATCCGTCTCTGTGTTGACAGCCTGGAGCCTGCTTCGAATTCTGTGTCTCCCTCTCTCTCAGTTCCTCCCCTGCTCATGCTCTGTCTCTCTCTCTCTCTCTCTCTCTCCTTCAAAAATAAATGAAAACATTTAAAAATTAATTAAAAACTTTTAAATTGAAAAAAGAGAGAGAGAGAAATCAACCTTTGTTGTTGTAAGCTGAGCTGCCTGGGGTTGTTTGTTAGACTATTAAGCGACAGCCAACTACTCTTCAGAGGACTTTGTTGAAGGAGAGAAGACGAATCTCAGGCTACAGCACATGAAGAGAAGATTCAGTTCCCTCTGTGGAAGCCTGGGTACGCTGAGAGACGGAGATGTATGTTACAGGGAGGATGAAAATCCAAATTAGAGAGGAGAATGACAGGGCAGTGGAAAAAGGTAAAATTGAGGACCCATGGGACAGTGGACCTCTGACATGAGGAAAACAAAGTTCTTCAGAAGCTATAACAAAGGAAGAATAATGGTGAAAATGGAAAAGAGAAAATTTGGGCAAGTGCAAGGAAGACAGTCCCAATATTTTGAGGTTATTGATGCAGAGAGCTGTGGGATTCAGATATGGAATGAGGTCAAAAAAGAACGCTGTAATGAGGCTGGTTTAGAAGAGTCAGTACGCAGTCTGCGTGCAAGTCGGAACTTCACTCCCTGATTCTCAATCAGTGAAAGGTAGACCTACCTATCTGCTAATAATCACAGAAGTTACATATAATTTTCATTAGTTGTGTATTTACATGATAAAAATTAAGAGATCTTTTGCCTTTGTCCTATAAAGTGTCCCGTACAGTCTAACTGGTCTTAGGGCTATTTTTTTAATCAGTATTTTGAGAAAATGAGTACAACAAGCTCTACTATTTTCAAAGAACACTGAAAGAAAATATTATATAATATTTTCCCAAAAATCACTAAAAGGAAGCTCTAATAGGTACTTGATGTGGCATGTTATGTTTTTTGGTATACTTAAGTCTCTAAATTTTCACAAATTACATGTTAAAATACTTCTGATAACACGTGATTGAATGGGCAAATTGAAGGAAATAAATAATTTGGAAATGGGCATAGTACAAACTAAATTTGACCTCAAGATTGACTGGATTTTGTAATTAATTGTGCTAAATTCCTGAACTGAACTACTCAAGTATCTGATTTCAGATGCATTCAAGCTTACAATTACATTTATAAAATTATTATATTTATTTTTGTAAGGCATTTGCATTTGATTTCCCTAGATTCATTTTTACTATACATCCAGAAATTTAAAAGCACAATGTAATCTGTGCTAAATTAATAAAAGAAAACTTGATTCCATATTCACCCTGGTAAAGAGAGGCTCTAAGCCATTGGGAGCAGTGGTTGGACGAAATCTTCTCCTTCTCCATGATTCAAGTCTATTTTCCCTTGTGATTTTTCCTTTGTGGGGAGGAGGTGAAGGAGGAATAGGCATCATGTAATTGTTAATGTTTGGAAGTTGATAGCGATTCACTTCCTGTGAATTGTCCATGGAGTTCTTGAACTTCATCACTGCTTTCTTGCCCTGTAATCACATTTCATGACATAACAACCAGTAAAACAGAAGTAGTGACCACATAACCCCAAATTTTAAGACTATGGTTTACATTGCATGTAAACACAACTGACATCAATAGGCAAACTCAAAACACTTCATGTTTTTATTGAAAAGTGGCTTTTTGTAATATCCACAGCAAGTTAAATTTTCAAAAATGTTTAACCTTATTTAAGTGTATTTTTAAGCCAAATACACAGTTACGGCATTTTCAAAGTACTTTGGGATTTTTCTTCATCAACCCATTAAATCTATGGGGACCCAGCACAATTAAACAATTTAAAGTCAGGAAGTTTGGAGTATTGTACTTTGAAGCAGGGTTAGATAATCCACTTAACAGTGGAGTGTTATTATTACTTTTTTCACACTGATTTTCACCCATCCTGGTGTTATTACATCCCTTGATAATATAATATCTAGGAACTAAATGCAGACTCTGACCCAAAGACTAGAAATTTTTCTCCTAGAAATTCAACTTGTAGGAATAAATCCTACTAAGATACTGCACAATACATTGATATAAATGTGTATAAGGGTACACACACACACATGCACACCAAATTTAGTTGAACCATCAAGTCCAACAATAGAATATTTAATTACAATTTTTTGTGGTCTTTGTAATAGATTCTCACCAGGCTTCAAAAAGAACAGTATGAATCTATTCATCCTGACATAAAAAGGTCCATGCAATGTGATCACACATTTCTTTTAAATAATTTGTATGTGGATTTTGATAAAAATCAAGAATGACAGGAAGACTTTGAACTAAGGGTTGCCTTTTGGGATTTGGATTATTGGAGCATATCATTTTCCACCTTATATTATTTCCACCTTGTATTATTTGCAAAAAAATGTATCAATCAAAAATTAAAGAGCACCAAAGGTATAATTAATAATTATATCACATTTTTCAAGTATATTTGAGTATTTGAATTTTCATAAATTGGTCATTTTTGTGTATCTGAGGTAGTTTCCCACACTTTAAGGCATGTTTAATCACTTTTATCCATTTTATACCCATTTATTTGGTATGGTGTTTTCAGTCAACTTATTCTTTGAGATGCTTTAATATAATGAAAAGTTATTGTTAATAAAAGGGAGTCATTCTCCAAACATTTCTCATTGCTAAATAAATAAAGGAGGATAAATAAAGGCACATATGGTTCATATTTTGATTGAAAGCAACATTTATGTGACCATAATGGGATTTAAATAGGCACCAAGGAATTCAGAATTGTTAAATAGTTGATATGTAGGTGCCATTTATGTTCTCATTTTTCTTTTTTCACATTTTCTGATTTTTCTGTGATGGGGTGCATTGATATTGTAATACAAATATAAATTAAGTGAAAATAACAACAATAAAATAAGAACAATGAATCCAAACTTTGAGGCTTTGGGTTTGTTTGTTCTGTTTTGTTTTTTTCTAAGTAGTTATCAGTCAATGGTATGCCTTATTTGGAAATGGATTAGTGAATTTTTTAAAAAATTAATATGCCATTCCTTACCTTGCTTTTTTAGCCCAAAGTGTCTTGGACATCTTTCCATGCTGGTACAGATAAGTTTACCTTATTATTTTGTTTAACATACTTTAATAAACTATAATATTTTTATACAACATCCTATTACATTGTTAGGTGTCTTCAATTGTTCACTATTGCAAGTATTATAATATTAAATATTCTTGAATCTATTTCTTTGCACATATGTGTATATTCCTAAAATAAATTCCTATATATAAAAATGCTTGAGCATGTTCATTTAAAATATTGATATTCCCACATTGTCTTCACAAATAGTTGTACCAATTTCTATACCTATCAGTAGTGTATGAGAAACTCTCATTCTAAGGATAATCATTTTCAATCAAGTCACTATTTTTACTCAGTTGCCTCTTAACCACCCTGTTTTGACCAAATTGGTTTTGCCTAAATCAAAGATCCTCATTCCTGATGCTTAGAAACTTGCTTATTTCTATTTTCCCTTCAAAAGATTCTCCTCATATGCGTAACTTTGGGAATGCTGGCATCTTTGTAAATAGTTTCTTCATTAAACTCTTTAAGAAAGCAATAAGAATTTAGTGGGGACTCATTACATACTCAGCAATCATACAGGCTACTATTCTTGAGAAATTTCTAGTCTGATTTTATATTAAATCATCTTCATCATCAAGGCCATGGAAAAAATTACTTGTATTTCTGGCCAGTAGAGTTTGCCTATGTATATTACAGTAAAAACTCCAGTAAGTTAGAGACTTTTGTCTGCCTTGATAATTGACATATCATCAATGCCTAGAGCAGTATCTAGTCCATAGTAAGTGCCTGATAAATATTTACTAAATGAAAAGTATAAGTTTACCTAATGTAAATTAACATGGAATTGATCTCAACCTTGTCAGCCTAAGTAAGCTACCACTAAGTGGCTATCTCTTGCTCATACCCCAAAACTTGAAAACAGGAAAGTATAAGGCCCTATGCAGATTTAATAAATCCACCCAGTGTCTCAGAGCAGAGCTGGAAAATCACCTGAAAGAAAAAAAAAAAAAATCCCTCCCTAGCCAGCAGAACTTGAATATTACTTGACTGATAGTATTTATGTATCTAACAGGAAAATGTGTCTACCAAAGTATAGGAGCTTAGGAAAAAATATAATCACGTTGGCAAATGTGGAAAGTATAAAGTATATCCCAGCACTATCTAGGGGAGAGAAAATCCCACCTATTGGACTTTAAATATTTCCAGTCCTATGGCAAAATTATCCCAGGAAGATATACAGGATTTTAGCCAAAGACCTTTGAGTTTTCTGGTACCTTTGGCAAGCCCATTCCTAAGATGAGATAGGTACATCAAGCCATTTTAATCTGATTCCATCCCCCTACATACCATCATTCTGATTCCATGCTCACTAGGCAACCTTCTCATTGTGATCTGGCTTCCCATGTAGGTCTATCTGCAGAGGTATAATGACCTGCTTCTACAGCTTTGATTATTTGATGTCTGGTGAATTAATGGCCCTTGATTATGATTTGGCTCCCTATTTTGGTTTACTAAAGGAGAAAAATGAACTTGTTCTGTATTATTTTAGTTAACCTGAGACAATCTCTCAGGATCTGACCGTTCCTGGACACTAGCTGAAACAGGAAACCTCTAGGCTTTCTAGCTGATCCTAGAAGGTCAGCTTAATTGACTTATGAATTCACAAGCTTCTGCCTAGCCCTAAGCACCATTCCCTATACAAAGTGCTACCACTCTTGGTTTAGTTTCTCCTGCTTTCTAGGAAACAACTATTAAATTAACTAAAGGTTTGGGAAAAGTGCTTCATAAGCTGAAAAGCATATTAAATGGATAAAATATGAGTTATTTGTTAGAGTTATATTTATACTTTTATCATGAAACACAATCATTTGTCTGAATTAATTTCTTAGTATCAAGGTTATCTGTCAATTCTAGATGAAAAAAATCTTAATTTCAAAAAAAGAAAAAAATATCTTAATTTCATATGTCTTATATTTCCTAATAAGAAATGGAACTAAATTCACCTATTTGAATGCAGTGACAACTGAACTCATGAAACAGATTCTTTCTTAAGCTCGCAAATGTTTCTTCTTCATGTTGGAAATCCAAAGGATACCCTCCCTAATTACTGAATGTTCTAATGATTCCTCCCTGCTTAACTAACTCATATTTTATGTTTACCACATCTCCCTTCTGAGCTCTATTAAAATAAGTTCAAATTACCAGAGATATAACCTTGAAAATGAAGCAAGTCAAGCTCCTATGTGTGATTAATTCACCATTTTTTAAAGATGGACATTCTTTTTCTTCTGTATCCAACTTTCTCCAGAGTCAAACTTGAAGCAATTTCATACACTGATGGTAAAGTAAGTCAGCATGCAAATGTAAGCCTATTCTTGGAAAGTTTCATTTTCGAGGTTTCATGCATTTAAAATTTAGAATCAGTCAACACTGGGTCTATTCTGATAGAAGTCATACCTGGCTATAAAAAGCTTCTCTTTGTTTTTTACACATCCATTCGAATTAATGAAAGGTGACCTTATATTATTACAAATCTATTCCTTACTCTTTTTGCTTAATAGCACAGAAATCATAGGCCTTCCAGTTAGAGTAAGATGTAATTAAACAGAAGTACATAGTAAATGCTTAATAAGTGCACAATATAAATTTCACTGAGTAGATTAATTGAATCTTTGTATCTTAAAACCTTGGTAATCTAATATTCTAATGAAGGATAAAAAGATATTTCTTGAAAAAGTAACATTTACCCCAATGGGAAATGGAGCTTCATTTTCCAGCAATGAGGTTTTCAATCTGGACCCCGAAGTTATCTTTGGAGCGGTTCCTACTGCAGGATTACTGGGAAGAGGCTTTAATCGAATTGGAGGCTGCATATTTCCTGGGGCAGTGTATGGTCGAGGGGCTGTCTAGACAATTAGGGAAAAAAATTCCATTTAAATTAGTATCTTGACATGTTTCCAGAACCAATTAATAACCCAACAAATTGCCTAGAGTAATTAATGGTGCCTTTTTACTGAACAGATTAAACTTTAATTATGTCCTTCCATTATACATAGCCTTATGACCCAAAGTATTTGTTAAAACATATGGTGTGGAAGTCCTCTACATAACTAAATGCCACAATTATAGAGTATTCTAGACAAAGGAGATGTTCTCTGTTAGGTTCCTGTATTTTATTCATTTTGTAAACTTGCTGACAATACCTAATTTATTCGGTGCATGAAAATGGCTTTGCTCAATTAAATGTTACCTTGAATAATGTTCCTATTTTAGAGATCTAAAGAGATATGATTGGAATGGACTCATTTCCATTTAAATGTTTTCAACATAAACTACTGTTGAGTCCTTTACATCTTAAGAATGGTGAAGTAAAAGCAGACAATATGATTCAAAAAGAGAAAAGGCGGATGCCTAACTATAATACATTACCATTTATTCAACTTCTCCCTTGAAATATCAGAAAAGTAAAAATGAAAAACAGTAACCGGCAAATGGAAAACACTGTGTAAAAATGGAGAGGTTTTCTAGGCTGGATCTTTTCCATTTGCCCCTCTTCTGCCTTCTCTGCCCTGCTCTGCCCTCTGGGAGTCATTTCTTTACTGACTGCACCAACTAATCTCAGGATTCCAGTTGGATTTGGCCGATGATAGGCACTGGCAGGGGATCAGAAGACAAGAGGCAAGAGGTTGGGGTCTTAATTCTCCTGGACCCTTCCCACCAAAGGTTGTGTGTGATGGGTCAGCTGAGTCCACAGCTCCTGTCAGGCAGTCCTCTCCTAGCTGACAAGCCCTGCCTGCTGGTGCTGATACCCAATCCTTCCATCTCCCTCTCTGGTCTAGGTGCTGTGGTTTCCCATCGTGCTGACCCCAGCACGCTTAACATCCCCAGTTGGTTTTCCTTAACCCTGCCGGCATCTTTGTAAATAGTTTCTTCATTAAACTCTTCCTAATTACCCTATTTGTGTGAGCCATCTGTTTCCTGCTGAGACCCTGACTGATGCATTTTCTAATCAAGAATGTACTATAAAGAATATAAAAAGTGCGGGTATGGAGCATCAGAAATGCTTTTTGTGCCACTGACAGAACACTTTAAGTTTAGTATAAAGATCAGCAACCTTTCAAGAAGGAAAAACAAGGTTTTTGGCTCCATTGTTCTATTACAACAAAAAGTAGAAACTTGTTGAGAATAACTCATGTATATTTGGGCAAGAGAGTTAGAAGGATGGTGTATAAATGCACTGACTCAAGAACAGTGAACAACAAATATTCAACTCTGGAAAAGTGTTGTGTAAATACATAAAAAATGATGAGACAGCTCCTACCACCACAATTTGGTCTGAGTGCCATCTTTACAAGTATGTCATATGTCACTAAATGTCCGATTTTGTTAAGTCAACATTCACTGGATTCCAACTATAGGCACTATGAGGAAAATAAAAAGTAATTTTTAACATCTAATGCAACACAAGACAATTAGTGCCAAATAAACCACACAAACACTGCCAAAGAGACAATAGCAACAATAACAGAGTATCTAAGAACTAACAGGACTTAGAACTAAATGTTGTTTGGAATACACCAATGAGACTAGGACAAATTCAAGTTTTCACAGAAGCATTTTATCCAAATGGATGATCAAGGGAAGAAAATGGGTGAGCAGAGAAGAAGAATGATAACTTTGAACATCGAAGTAAGGAAAGCTACTTGTTGAGACAGACATGGGAAGGGTATCAAAAATAATATTGCTCAGTATCTGTTTTTCTTTCTTCACTAGTAATAGAATTTTCATCAGGGAACGTGGCTCTCATAAATAAAAACTATATTTCCCAGCATCTCTCGCAACTCTGTACAGATGTATGCCTAAGATTTAGCCAACTAGATGTGAGCAGAAGTGATACATGAAACCTCTATATCGAAGAGATGTGCTGTCACTTTCCCTTTACCCCCTTCCCTCAGATTGAAATATTCACATGGTGATATGCCATCCTGGCTTATGTATATGAAGGCAACACACTAAGTTTGGCAGATCAATGACACAATAGGAGTCTGAGCTTTTGATGAGCTCACACAGTAGCACTGGGCACAACAGCTGAAACTCACATAAGTGTGTTACAGTAGGGAAGGCACCGTTATATTTAAGTCATTGCTATCTTGGGTCTCTGCACACAAACCTCTTTCATGACCTATATGGAATCCTTAGTGGATTGACTAAGGCAACATTTGATTTAAAGAAATAGAACACAAGATTCTATGAGCCAAAAGGCAAAATGTCTTAAAACCCACAAAGATATATCAAACTAGAGGTTTCTGAACAAGGAAATCAGATCATCCAAAAGAATTCTTTAACACTCTGTAAAACAAATATGCTTAAGACTCTCTCTTGTCAAATAATTCAACTGAACACAAACACATGGAAAATCTAATGTAGGAATTCAAGAAAGCAGGTTACTATAAACTAGAACATGATCTATTCGCTTCTGTGCTCTAAATTTTATTTCCCCCATTTGCATACAGATATCATTCAGTTAGATGAATATGGCAGTCAAATGTTTAACTGATTACATTTATCTCTAAAAACAAATCTGCATCATTCAACTAACAGCTGTGAGCTACAAACTGTTGTAGTTCACATCAGAAGCCACCTTAAATTTTGTTATATTTGAAACTGTTTGTAATATATTTTCTTGGAATAAATACGGCACTGTAGCTTAACATTTTCAAAACTGTACCAGAATGTGAATTGAAACTGACTACCTGGTGGTTACTCAGCTTAGCTGAGCATTTTTAATTCTTAGTAGAAGATCTCCAGGGGTGAATTTCCCAAGCTTGTACAGAATTAGTTGAATGGTTTTCCACAGTTTTAATGGGAATGGTGTAGCTAAAAGCCTATATGCTACTCTGAAAGTTTAGGTTCAATTAGTGACCAAGTGCAATAACTATTCACTGGATGGTTTCTTTCTTTATTCAAGAAAGTTAAAAGAAAAATCAATGACAATATCCCAAAAGGATTATTTTCTCCATCTCAATGGCACACGGAGGTCAGGAGTCAAATTTAAAGGATATGTACCCAAGTTGGGAGAATTAAAAGGAAGATTTGAATTCTGTAAAATGGGAACTACAATTCAGAGATCACAATAGGTATCCCCTATGGTGCTTTTGCACCATAGGGGGTGACCAAGTGAAGAATGGTGTTTTACCAGATAGAAAGGCTTCTGAAGTGCTGGTGTCAGTGTTTCCTGTAATTTTTAAATTACTTTCTCACTCCTGCCACATTAAGATCTCCTGGATGTATCATAAACTACTTATTGAGGGTGTTCAGCTGGAAAATTGAAAAGAAAGCCTTTCAAGGGTTTTTCCTCTCTGAAACAGGTGGGAGGATGGAAAACAGCACTTGATTGTTTCTTTTGTTTCAACCGGGTTAAGCTTTTGAGAGCCTAGTGAATTTGCCATCCAAAACCAAAAAGAATTATTTGTGTACGTATACATTTAAATGAAGCTTGGAAATATGGTATCAACAAAGGGAAAACGGTTGCTTTTCATAACTTGAGCTGTTCATCGGGAAATGTCAAAACATATTTACCTTTGAAAAATGTCAAAGCTTAACACTATATGCGATGAACCTACTTCAACAATCTGGGAAAGCTTTGCAATTTCTCTACAAATATTGTGCAATCCAAAAAAATGTTCATGCTAACAAGAAAATATATTAGGCCACATAAAATAAGAATAAAGATGTGATCAAGCAATTCATTTACAACTTAAACCATCAACCTCCAGCAAATATTTTGCAAATCTTTTCCTGTATCTATATTGTTTCAAGCTACCTTACCTTCTTTCAAACAAATATCATCTCTATATTATAAGTGAACCAAACTGGAATGAAATGTCGGCATGAAATTTCTTTAAACAGAATCTCTGTATATTTAAGTATTTTTGTTAGGGTATGTGTACATACTTTTGATAAAAGAAACACAAATATAAGTATATAGCCCACCATGCTATACAGTATGACTGAGTTTGTGTGCATAAATAAGTTTTACAGATAAGGTGAGAGTGGAGGGAGCAGCAAGACAAAACCCAGAGGTCAGAAAACACAGAACATATGTGGAACGACTCATGGTTCCACAATCTTGCTGTATTGTAGGGTGCTAAAGGGTAATCATGAGGGGAAATATTGAGTTGGCTAAATTGAGGTCATAGGGCTTAGAGTTTTAAATGTCAGGTGGAAGAATCCAGGTTTTTCTAAACATGTCACAGAGCCAGTGAAGTCATTTCGGTATGTAAGTAACATAAATAATCTTCACTTCAAGAACACTAATCTATGGGGCACCTTGCTGGCTCAGTCAGTTAAGTGTCCGACTTTGGCTCAGGTCATGATCGCATGGTTCATGAGTTTGAGCCCTGCATCTGGCTCTGTGCTGGCAGTGCAGAGCCTGCTTGGGATTCTCTCTCTCTCTCTCTCTCTCTCTCTCTCTCTCTCTCTCTCTCTCCTCCTCCACTTGTACCCTCTCTCTCAAAATAATTTGAAAGGGGTGATATTGATTGTAACTGGGACATTCAGTAAAGACAGTTGAACAGATACAAAACCACATTGTCATTTAGTAGGATTCACAGAATTATACAGACAAATAGAATTCTTTCTGAGAGTCATTGGAAATTATAAATTAGTTGGGATGGCACATGACAGAGTGTTTTATAAGACTCACCAGTGTTATTGGACTGGAATGTCCTTCATCAACCAGAACACTATGGCCACGGTTAGTCTTTGGGCCAACTGGGGGGTGAGGAGATAGGATTGGCATGTTATTTTCTATAAACCATCTTGTGGATTCTCCCTAGGATAAGAAAGTGATTTGATAAGTTGATGCATCATTAGTAATCTAGGTTAGGTTATTGCCTGACAGGTAAGAGATAATTTATTATTAAAGAAGTCCTTTCTCATTACTTTCGATAGTGTTCCTTCTGGGGTGCCCGGAAGTGTTCCTTCTGGGGTGGCTCAGTCGGTTAAGCATCCCACTTTGGCTCAGGTCATGATCTCGTGGTTCATGAGTTTGAGCCCCACATCAGCTCTGTGCTGACAGCTCAGAGTCTGAAGCCTGTTTCAGATTCTGTCTCTCTCTCTCTCTCTCTCTCTCTGCCCTCCCTCGCTCATGCTCTGTCTCTCTGTCTCTCTCTCACACAAGAATAAATAAAATATTTAAAAAATTTTAATTCAAAATAAATAAACATTAAAAAAAGTGTTCCTTCTGAAGTCTATCATGACATTCAGAAAAAGTTTCACAGCTGTACTGGGGCTTTGGGTGTGTTAGTAAGAGGCAGGAATTTCAGTCTCCTATGTTGGAAGAAACAGCTGTACTCAAAGAAATAGCAACGGATACAGTGCATCCTGAGTTCTAGCAACAATAATATTTATTTATCTGCTTTAAGCAGATCATTACAAGAAGCACAATGCTCTTCACAGCTCTGATTAGTAAAGACTACCAGCAAGTATTACTTTTCTATCTTAAAAAAGAATTAAATCATGCCCCAAGCAAGAGGGTTGCATATTACATAAAAGGAGCCTAAATCATAGGTCTTTCACAAGTACAGCTATAAAGTGAAAACCGTTATAAATAAAAATCATATAGGGAGGAAGTGGAGTGTCCATCAGGAATTTCTGCCACTGTTGTAATACACCCGTGTGCTTAGTCAGTGTGTCTGGCAACCTGGGTGAGGGTGAACCACACACTGCTTCAAGCAGTGTTTGTCACTATTTCCAGTGACCATTCTTCTCCATGAGCATTTAATCAGTAAATCAGAGAATCTATAACTCAGTCCTTGATGCAGGACATTATTGGCAAAGTTGATCTCTACACACCAACTTTTCTGATCTTGAAAAACTCCCCTATCTGCTGTTATTTAACAACACTTTCTTAACAAGATTTTCTTTTGACCATGATGAAATAGATTTGAGTCTATCAGGTAAGAGGAAAATATGACTGTCTTCTATGGCAAGTTGTTCTACAGAAGCTTTACAAATAGTTCTCAGTCTGTGAAATGTGTCTTAGGTCCCACATTTGTAATACGACACGGAAAATAAAGAATAACATGTGAGTTCGAGTGGCTCAAGAATAAAACTGCTAACCTAAACTGAAGCCTTTCAAACATGCTTAATTGAATCTCTTATCCTCCCAATTCAAATTTATGTTTTATAAATTCACTTCAAAGAAGAGATGTCAAATACAAAAACGGAAAAACAAGGAATTTTTAAATGCCTTGTACAGAATGTCTAAATCTTATGCTTTTGTTTGCCAAATAGATCTTTCCTGCCATCTATTTTCAAGGGTCATGCTTGCATGAAAATGTGCCATTGTATAATTTTTAGAATGTCATTTTCCACCACTTTGGGAACATCACCATCTATTTTCAGCTTTTTAAGACGAAAAACAAAAATCCTTTGGCGTCTATCACATATCAATCAAGAAAAGACAAAAGCAAAATTTCAAACTTGAAAAGAATGTTTTCATGTTTCCTTTGAAAGGTTTGTACCTTGTAAAATTTATTTTGCACAAGGAGCTCCTCTTTTGCCAAGATCCTCTGAAATAATGGTGCCCAAGACATAGTCTTGGTGAAACCATCACCTGACTTCAGCTCAGTTACCCAAAGGTAAAGTGCCTTGAAAAACTTCAATAACAGCACCACTGACTTTTAAAATCATGCAATAATTTAGTAAAAGAGAATTGTGTAGCTCCTTACCTTAAATCTCTGAATTTGCTCCTTCTTAGCCAAGCTCTCCAGTTTTTTCTTTATTTCAAGCTGATGATAACGCTAAGCACACAGGAAAGAATGGAGGAAAGGATCCTATCAATTATAGCAAAGAGTTTTTTAGAGGAGAATAATCCCCCCAGCTAGCTGTATTCCAAATCCCCACCTTGTCATTGAGATGGAGAAGAATCACCTGCATATGTGTGCAAGTGGGAATATAAATTGATACAACTCTTTGGAAAACCAATCCCTAACATAAAGTGGTGAAAAGGGTCCCAATCCTTTAACCAATACATTCCACTTCAAAACCTAGGAGAAAATCAGAATTAAAAGACAACATATCTGTGTGGTACACAAAGATGCTATCTGAAAGGATTTTTCTCGTCAAAGCAAAAATTCAGAAGCAATATAAACCGTATAGAGAAGGGTTAACTTTTGGCCACATCCGTATAATGAAATAGAATATAATCATTAGAATAAGATTCATAAAGAGTTTGTTTAAAAAAAAAGATTGAAAATGCACATAATGCAGGAGCAAAGTAAAATACAGAATTGCACAGAACTATGATTTAATTGATCACACTTATACTGTGTGGCTGTCCCTGTGCCAGAAAGTCACATCCTGGGCAACATCTCTTCTGGAACAATGCTAATTGCTAGGCAGTCTCACTCCACAAGTGCAGAAGCTGAGGCAGAGGACCATGAATTTGTCCCAGGTCACATATCTAGTCAGTGGTGGAAATGTAATTTGAAGTTCAATCTATTGGACACTAATTTCCTGTTTGTTTGGTTTTTACTTATTTACTTATTTTTCATAAAATGTGTCCCTGTCACAACATAGCATATTTTTATCAATGTACATGTATAAATAGAGACTAAAAGGGAATGTGAGTATGTTAACAGCAGTTCTTTCTGAGACAAAGATTTTATGTGGTTATTTTCCTTTTTATGCTTTCTTGCATTTTCCTAACTTTCTGTAATATATTAATTATATAATTTAGAAATAAACCCCATATGAAAATAATCTGCTCACAATTTTGTTGGAAATCATTCAGACACATTTGAGAGCGTTTTAAAGAGTGGTTTTTTCCTGTTTTTGATCTCTTCGTGCTACCTTTTGGACCCCGCAGGCTCCATCCTTCCCTACCCAAGTATTATCAACCTCTTCAGATATTTCCCTTTCTTCTCTCCCTCTTCCTTGCTCTCTCACCCACTGATCACCATTTTGTGAGATTCGCTACCAATCATTTTCCATTTTTTATTTATTTCCAAGTCTCTGCAGCCCTCTCTCCTACTGCCCCTCCTCTTCACCAAGGCCACCAATGTCTTTGCCTCTGGGTCAGACCAAGGTCCTTTTTCCCCCAGTACTTTCCTGTTTAAGCATTGCACATTAAGCTTGTGAGAGCCTGCTGGCTTCCAGGACACCTTTCCATAGGGCCCAGGTTTCCACCACGCGAGGGCTCTCTCCTACTCCCTGTGGTAGGTAGTTCCTGGGCCCCAGCAGTGCACTGCCACCCGCCAGGTTAGCGCCCCCAGAATTGCTCTGGCTCCTTCTTCCCCACTCCATCCTCATTCAGTGTCAGTCTCTCTCCCCCTTCACATCTCTAGGGACAGCTGCCTTTCCCCAGCGTGTCATGACTGCTGTGAGTCCTTACCCTTGGGCAACAGCTTCCTAATTGACCTCCCATCTCCAATCTTTTCCAACTCATTAATCTATCTCCCACATTTTTAGCAACATCATCTTTCTAATGATGCTCTGCTCACTCATTTTACGCCCTTGCTGAAAAACGTCTCATCGCCTCATCACCTATGCTCCAAACCTAGTTAGGAATTGAAGGCCTTCCAGAAACCAGGCCCCAGCTTACAGAAGAGTGCCTCTTCCTGCTGCTCCTTCAACCAACCTGCCTTGCGGTCTGGCCTCAGTGAGCTTTCCTGCCCATCCACAATGGCCTTTCCCCTCTAACGTCGCGCCAGCTGTCCTCACTCTCTCGAATGTTTTTCTCATGCTTTCTTGTGCAGCTTCACTCAGCCTTCAAGGTCCAGTTCAAATAGCAGGACCTCCGTTCTGCTTCCTCTGACTTTCATAGAGATAAGTCATCATTCTCTACTTCCCGGAACTAGGTCTGTTTTTCCTCTCTTCTAACACTTGATCACTTTCAACAGTAGGTTTTTGTTTTTGTTTTTTTGTTTTTTGCTTTTTTGTTTTTATATATCACAGCTACATCACATAGCTTCAAACTGGTAGTGGTAAGCCTACAATTAATGATTAATGTTTGTGGTATGAACAAATACATGAATATTAATGTAACAACATTACTAAATAGCATCAGCATAAAATAAATGTGAGATAAATGTAACAATTTAGAGACAGCTATTCTATTTGTTAATTATATTAATATATTACATATCATAGTTATATATATTACATCATATGAAATTATATTATATATTCTATATTAACACTTATCTAAGACATTTATTCCAAATTTTAAGAATATACAAAGACTCTTAAATGATAGCATATTCTATAGTTATGATGTGTAAGTTACATGAAAGTTTGGAAAACCAAAACTTCAAGGATTAAAGCTAATACAAAATTTGGTGCCTATTGGTTAAATTTGAAACTAAGTATAGATTAATCTACTGTACTATTTTTTTTAACATTAGTTGCAGAATTCCAACTAATACTTTATAAGCAAGTGAATTTGAATGATGCCATATAACTCATGCACATGTCATAAAGCACAAAATGAATTCCTAAATTAACAGATCATATACATCTTATCTGAATGCAACACTTGTTCGGTATAATGGTAGCATAATAATAAATATTTTCAGTGCCACTACACTTAGTATTGGTTTACTGGTGATTCTACAGTTGTTCATAAATGTTTACTGCACTCACAGGTCAATGATTTTACCAGCCAAGTTTTCTGATTTACTGCTGTATGGTCAAGCCAAGAAGTGACATGCTTTTTCACAGAGATTAAAATGGTGTTGATGCTTGAAACTATAAGTTCCATGGAGCAAGGCTAAAATAATTTATCAAGTTAGCTATATATCCTACTAAAAATGCCATGTCAGATTTGAAAAAAAAGTTGTTGATGCTCGGTTTATGAATCTATGCTGACCAATGTGGCCTAAAGTGGGAGGGACAGCAGATGTTTCAATGCCTATTCCCTGAAATTTAGCATACGGCCCAGCTTCAGAGCCTTAAAAGAATAACAAATCTGAAATAATTCATGGCAGTGGAATTACTGATATTTAAACAGATGTCACTTTTTTTTTTTTAGCAAATGGAAATTGGGGTACAGATGGTGAGGGCTGGTATGTTTGAGAGTAGCCATTATGGATTAAAAATCTACATTTGTTAAATTAAATATCACAAAATATATAATGATGTCCATATTTTTCTGTAACTGAAATTGAGAAAAGCTTACTTCAGTCTCTTGGCTCTTTGCTACCCAGAGATTATAGAGTATTTCTCAGGGCACCTTGTTCCTTTCCTTTTTAATGAAATACAGGAGGAATTCCTCTGCTTCTAGTACAGAAGTAGTATTAATTACCATATTAGAAACTATCTATTATAAAGAAAATATGAATACTTTACCTCCATATCAAGAACCTTATGGAAAATAGCCTGAGCTAGGCATTCCCGGATATATTTTTGGTGATCCCTCTTCATGATATTTAGTTTGTATTCTTTTTCGGAAAGTATTCTCCCACTTCTTGTGATCTGTCATGAATAAATAAAACATACATGGAAATACAAAGCAAAAAATGTATTGTTTGTTACCAAAAATGGAGAGATGGCGTGACAAAGAGACAGAGAGGGGGCAGCGTCTTCTAAGCCTAAAAGGGCATACTACTATGGCTGGCAAACTCACTCTTCATGAATATTTCATAAGGGAAAAAAATCGGTCTCATGTACCAGCATTGGCAAAACACACACAGGTGGTGCACTTGACGTTTAAAACAAGGTTTTCATTAGAGTCACAATTTCTCCTTGATGGAACCCAGGTGTTCTTTTCACGTCTGTCTTTTGAACACATTTGGGAAGAAGAGGTGGAGCGCTACCTTGAAACAATGAATAGGAGCAGTGATCACAGGACTGATGATCTCACAGGAAATAACGTTGAAGGGCAAAACACGTAAGCTATAGAGGTTCTCATCAGTTTGTTTTAAAAACAATTGGTTTCATTACTTTATTTTCACGGTTTTTTCTCCTTCCACTCTCCAACCCAGAATGTAATTTAATGTGTCATGATTCAGATTTCTTTCAGATTATGCAGTGCTGCACATATAAAAGACTCCAGATTGCGTTCAATTGGCATCATTGAAAATGCCAGGAGTGGTAGTTTCTCGTTTTTATTTACTTATTTTTCTTTGCTTTTGCTTTTAATCCTTCCTGAGAGCATATTTGTGGTATTTTTCTGTATCTTCTATCCTGGAGTGTTCATCTTCTTCCTTTCCACTTAATTATGCCCTGCTCTTTCAGGTCTAACCCAAGCCCACATATTTCTTAATTTTGAAAACTGTAGTTTTTTAACACTGTGTGGCAACATATTGGAGCACTGGGACCAAGGAGATTGCTGTTACAAGTGATTGGTTACTGATGATCTTTTTTTATATCTTTTTTTTTCCCTGATGGAAAAAAAAGGGGTGTGTGGTTCTAGAAAGTGTTCCCAATCACAAATAACTCAGTTAGGGTCTTTGAGATGTGTTCTCTGCCCGGGATATCGTGCCATATGTTTCCAGATGAGAATAAACGTTGAGAACATTCTGCACTGTGTGTGGCTCCCTCCTCAGTTAACAGGTGTCATTGTTCTCCCCCACCCCACCCCTCTTGGGGGAGATCTGATCTCCCCAAATAGACCGGAAGCTCCTATAGGGCAAAAGTTCTTAAACTAGAGCTCACATTAGAATTACCTGGAAAAGTGTTGAAAATAGATTGGTGGGCCTCACCCTACAGCTTTTGACTCAACAACAGGTCTGGAGTGCGGCTCCAAAATTTGCATTTTCTAACAAGTTCCCAGATGATGCTGAACACAAACAAGTTCTAGAGAAATCTTCCTTATTTGAGTTGTCATGCTACATAACCAATGTTCAATAAATACTTGCTAATGATGTTAATAAGTAAATACAAAGTCCTTTCCACTTATACATAAAGCTTACCAATTGTTATCCAAAGAAGGAATGTTAATAGTAACCACAATAATTGCAACAAGCATTCATTACACCTCTCTTATTGCTGCAACGATCCTGAGGGCTGGGTATCATTATCTTCATTTCACAATTGAGGAAGCTGGAGCTGAGTAAGTTAAGTATGTGATTTGCTCAAGATTCTGACTTGTAAATGGCTGAGCCAGGTTTCAGCCAGGTCTGTCTGATAACAAAGCCCCAGGAGACAAAAAGCAAGCTCTCAGGAGATCTACCCTGCCAGAGTTCCAAGCACAAAAACAACAATTAGAAACACAATGCATATCCTTTCAACACCATGGCAACAATAGTTAAGGAAATCTTTGTGTTTTAAGAAGGTAAACAGCTAAAATCATTACTCACACTTTGTATAACCACACCTATTTCTTTCAGTGGAAAACTGTAGTATTTTTTTAAAGATTTTCACATTAAATACATTTAGAGGAATAGAAATTTTGTGGAAATGATAGTTTTAGAGCTAAGAAAAGACACTAATGTTATCAATAAACCCAGGAAATGAAACAGGTTTTTAAAATTCAAGGGGAAATTTTGAACTGTTCGTTGTCTTCCACACCTTATTCTGTGATTATTAAAAATAATATTTTTTTTTCCTGAAGACAGTAAAGTCTTCTCTGTGCTTAATCCCTAACAGTTCCTGGCTCATACAATGTGTTCAATGAATACGTGTTGAATAAATAAATGAATTAACAAATAAATAAAATATGCTATTGGAAGCTCATAGGGTTTTTCCTCAATAATTTATAAGTAGCTTTAGCAGTCATTGTGACCTCTCTTCCTATCTTTTGAAACACAGCTTCAAAAAGATAATCTGAGCTCTGGAAAAGAAGTAATTTTTCTAAAAAAAAAGGGGGGGATGAGGAGGTAGGTGTCACTGATTAGCTCAAAAAGAAAACCAGAAAAGGGAGGAAATTACTGGATTTAATGAAACAAGAGGGCAGGTAGAAAGTAAACCAAATCTTACCAGCCCTGATCTTAAAAGATGCCGTCTTATCCTTGTGTTGTTAAAATATCCAGTCAGGTGTTTATCAGTAAGACTATTATATGCTGCAAGTAATCTGGAAGATAAAAATGAAACCATTAAGGTTTTATGAAGTGTTGCTTGATAACCAAGGCAATTCTTGACTTTCTCATCCCCAAACTGTGCATAATCATTCACTTGTCCAGACAGACAATCATTCATGTGTTTAATAAACAGGTATTGAGCAATTACTGTTTTCCAGGTTTTATGATAAGAACTGGCACAGTCCTGACATTGTTTATTTTGCACACAACTATGGAAATCAGGCATGAACAATTAAATTGGGTGTGAAAAATCCAACAACAGAAATACGCATAACTCACGGGGACACAGAGAAGGAGACCACCAACTCCAGTTGTCAGGAAAGCCCTCACAGAGGAAGCCTGATGGAAAACTTGGGAATTCCTTCAGAGGACTCTTCAGCCTCCTGTTTCACCCTAAATTCTAGCAACAAACTTACATGCACCTCCTCAACATATTCATTCATGACTTCAGCATACAATGCATGGTCCCTCTACTGCCAAGGCCTTTCCCCGACCCTTTAGCTAGTGGATAAGACCCATGATTAACAATCATCTCTTTCCAGAAAACATTCCCTGACACAAACTGGATGGACCTGCCACTCCACTCCCCCCACCCCCTGTGAAACCTTGAGTTATATTACACATTATTGGAAGGCCAGAATCGTGTGTTATTCTTGGTATCCCTATAGATATTATTTATTGTGTTCCCAAATAATGATGTGTCAATAGATGAAAACACAATTTTGCTTGAGACTTATTTTTACTGGTGTAAACTTCTAAATTTAAGGTCAGCAGCTTAGAACTCTTAACTTCCAGATAGATAGATAGATAGATAGACAGATATTTCCAGACAATGTCATTAATTCCACATCCAGAACTCCCCACCCTTCCCCCAAAATTCACAGATTACTTTTGATTTCTAGGATCTTTTATTTTAAGAGTTAAAAGCAAACAAATTGATTGATGTTATACCTGGGTAGATGGTCAATCTGAGCCTATAAATCAAAGTTTGAAGCTATTTTTTCTAAGTTTTAACTTATCCTCTACTGATTACTATCACCTTACAAAAGCACATACACATACATGTACATGTAGGTATATATGTTCATCCATATACGTCCATATACATAAAGGTGAATATATGTACATATATATATGTATACATACAGAGCGAGATGAAGACAGAGGCAGAGAGAGAGAGAGAGAACACAAGTCTAAACATAACCCTAAAATAAGGCTGTCTTAAAAAAAATGTATACCCTATTACCTGCAACACAGATTACAGTGTATACATAGTATGAGCAGTTAATCCTTAACTTACTTGGAGGCTAGAGCAGGGACTCATAGAATCAAGTAAATGTCATTAGTGACAATTTTATTTAGCTGCCTTAATTACATGGAGATGGTATTGGTGACCTTTTCCTTTCTCTTTTCTCCTTAATGGCCATCTTAGGAAAGTTATATACTGTCAAATGGTAAGAAAAGTTTAATTTTGTCCACAAAAGACACCGAAAGCCGTTACAAAACCCAGAAGGCAAGATGCCACACGAGGGTTGCCGACGTGTGAACAACTGCGGAAACCATTATTTCACTGGGTTTATGTAAAAAGACAACCTGAGGGATTCAGTAATGCACATACGAAACCAGCCCCAGATAATGCTTTGAAACTATCTTTTAAATGAACTGTCTTGGAGTCCTATAGTTCATCAAAGGTTTCCTGTCTCCAAAAGGTCAACACTGTATCCCTTACCCTTTCTGAATCTCAGAATATCTTTTCAGCAACTCATTTCAGAAAGGTGAGCAGGTGTCTCTCGGTCCTAACAATCATGATTCCACAGCTCACAGATTCTTAAGATAAATCATTAGACAGATATCATATATAGTCTTTGGTCTGTTTTTCAGGCTCAAGTTTTTAAAAAAAGTCAATAGTTTTAGGATAGCTATGAGCGCTAAAACCCTGATTAAATGAAATAGGGTCAAAAAGTTAGGATAACATAAACTTTAACTTCCCTACTGACTGAAAATAACCCCCTTCTTTCAATTCAGAATTTGTTGCAATATTTAGGTCCTAAGGATAAAGCTTAGCCAGCTTTGGCACCACTTCATCTTAATTCTTCTCTCTCAGGCTCCTACGAAACAAGTTTGTGTCCACGACACCCCTCCAGTCTTACTAAAAGGCCCAGTTGAGTTGAAACCTTTGAACACATCAGCTTTCTCACCTTTAGGAGAGACTGAAAATCCCTGGTTGGGATACCATTTGTAGAGCAACTCTTTCCATGACTATCATTTACAACTGGCCTTGGCAGAAAAGCTGAAAAATAACTAGCTGGGTCGATCCAGGGTCAGTCATTTCTTTTTCAGCAGTACCTAATTTATTTTTTGTACTGAAACTTTAAGTTAACAAACTGATAACAAGACATTGTACTAGAGTAAACTGTATATGGATTTAGTAAAACAGCTGTTATGGACTCAATGTTTCCCCCCAAAATTTATATGTTAAAGTGCTAACCCCCAATGTGATGGTATTAAGAGGTGGGGGCTTTGGGAGGTGATATGGTCAGAGGGTAGAGCCCTCATGAATGAGATTAGTGCTCTTATAAAAGAGACACCAGAGAGCTCCCTTGTCTCTTTCCCCATGTGAGAATACAGCAAGAAAATGGCCATGTATGAACCAGGAAGCAACTCTCAGAAGACACTGAATTTGCTGACACCTTGATCTTGGACTTTCCAGCCTCCAGAACTGTGAGAAATAAGTTTCTATTGTTTAAGGTACCAGTCTATGGTACTCTGTTAGAGCAGCCTGATGGTACTAAGATAGCAGTCAATGCAAACATTTGTCTTGTATACATATAAATGTACCCTGTTCTGACCATGAAGCCTCCTCCACAGGGAGATGGTAGTAATCCTGTGTCTCAGCCACAATCATGGTCTGTTTGATTCCTCCTGCTCTGCTTCTCTTCATTTGTGCTTGGTATGGGTTTGTAGCCTCCCTTTGCATTTACTCAACTATAAGAACTTTACTGACCCAGCCACAAATTTATATTGGTAGAGTTTTTCTAATGTTTCTGCCTTTGTCCTCACGATTCACTGCCACTGTTTCCCCAACACACACACACACCGTGTTCTTTTCTTTCTTATACTCAGCAGAGCCCTGGGCCAGATGAGGTCACCTGACCTGAACTTGGTGATTGTGTTGGTAATTGTGTTGCGCTGGGAGCACTCCACTCCCTTTGTAAGTCACTCTCTGCATCTCAGGTCAAAGCTGGACTTTTGGTCACACTACCCAGTCCTGAGATCCTCCCCTGCTGCCATCCATAGGATCAACAACAGCACTGGTCACAGCAATTACCAGGCCACTGGGACTGTATCATTTAAAGTCCATGCTGTTCACACCAAGTCCCACAGCTAAATGCCCAGATCAGCCTAACTCATTGGCTTCTTTATCAGATGCACGAGACTGCTTACTCACCTCCTGGTCTCTGGGTGGAGAACAACCGGCCACCTGGCTCAATGCACCAGGGAAAACAGTACCCCAGGAAACAAAGCAACCCTGTCCCTTTCCTCCACTTCAGTACACACCCCACATTCCTGTGGTGCATCTGGATTAGAGGAGCAGGCTGCTGAGACACTGGGAGTGCTGTCTCTCCAGCTGCAGCGCTTCAACACTAAACCCTCAAACCCATGCAATGTAGAACATATAAATAAGGCTCTGACATAATAAAGTTGGGGTTTCTTATCAATCCCTCCATCTGCCCCCAAAGAGAGAATCTATCCCATAAAACCCCCAAATGAACAGACAGACACTATAATATTATTAATCACAGACATTTATTGAGCACTGACTATTTTCAGGGTATTCCATAAGGTACTAGGGATACAGAGACAGCACAGACCCTGCACCCACTGAGTTCCCAATCTAGTGGGGAAGTGTGTGTGCACATACAGAGTGTGTGCATATGTGTGTGTGCATGCACATGTGGGCATCCTTCATTTCTTCCTGTCATAAACTGATTCATTCACAAATAGATCGTGAGTGTTTACGTGTCTCCATGTCAGATTCCATGCGCTAAGCTGGGCAAGGAATGTAATATTCCCATCCCATGCTGCAGATTGCAAGCATCCCCACATACATAGTTTCATGTAATTTCTTTTAGGCCCCTATTATAGATCTTCCATTTTCCTAAAGTATAAAAGCTCTAAAACAAGATTATCATTTAATGAGTCAGTCCTGGGAAAACCTAAGGTAACACTTTTTCACAGTGATAGAAGAATTTCTTCAGGCCTCAGCACTCTTGAACCTCAACCTCCTCTCCCAGCACTGCCTGTTCCCACACTGCTTACCCTTGGTGAGAGGAACAGATGTCGTGGTTAAGACTCCAGTTCCAGTTCAATCCTGGCTTCACCATCACTGGCTCCATAACTGAGAGCAAGTGACCTAACTATGCCTGGATTGTTCCATCTTCCACAAAACACTAAAACATGAACGCAACTCAGCCAAGTTCTTTGACACTTTCTAACAAGGATCACTTTCCCTCCAGTTTCCAATAACATGTTCCTCATTTCCATCTGAGACCTCATCAGAATGGCCTTTACTATCTGTTTCTACCAACATTTCTACAACATTCTGTACATGATTATTTATGTATTCTCTGAGAAGTAAACTTTCTCTTCAGCTCTCTTTTCTTTCTGAGCCCTGACCAGAATCACAAGAAAATCCCTTCACAAGAAGATATTGGCAAACCAAATATCTGATAAGGGGTTAATATCCAAAATACATAAGGAGCTCATACAACTCAGTAGCAAATCACCATCATCATCATCACCATCCAAATAAAAATGAGAAGACCTGAATAGACATTTCCCCCCCCCCCCAAAAGCATACACACGGCCAACAGGTATATGGGGATGTTCAACTAATCATCAGGGAGGTGGAAATCAAAACCACAATAAGATACCACCTCACATCTGTTAAGATGGCTATTATCAAAAAGGTAGGACATGAGTGTTGGTGAGGATGAGGAGAAAAGCGAACACTTGTGCACTGGTGGTGGGAGTGTAAATTGGTGCAGCCACTGTAGAAAACAGTATGGAGGTTTCTCAAAAAATTAAAAATAGAATTCCTTATGATTCAGCAATCCCACTTCTGGGAATACATCCAAAAGAAATGAAATCATGATCTTGAAGAGGTATCTGCACCCCATGTTCACTGCAGCATTATTCATAATAGCCAAGGCATGGAAATAATCTAAGTGTCCATCAATGGAAAAATGGATAAAGAAAATGTGATATATTTGCATTATAAATGTGATGCCATTTGAAATAACATGGATGCATCTTTAGGGCATTATACTGTTAAATATGTCAGAGAAATATAAACACTGTATGATCTCATTTGTATGTGGATTTTTTTCTCAATTTTAAAGATTTAATAGGCTGGAGAGCCTGAGTGGCTTAGTCGGTTAAGTATCCAACTTTGGCTCAGGTCATGACCTTGTGGTTTGTGAGTTCCAGCCCCATGTCAGGCACTGTGCTGACAGCTCAGAGCCTGGAGTCTGCTTCGGATTTTGTGTCTCCCTCTCTCTCTGCCCCTGCCCCACTTGCACTCTGTCTCTTTTTCTCCCTCAAAAATAAATAAACATTAAAAAAAATTAGGAAAAAAAGATCTAATAGACACAGAGAGTAGAATGATGGTTGTCAGGGATTGAGGGTGGGAGAAATGAAGAAATGTTGGTGAAACGGTACAAATTTCCAGTTAGAAGATGAGTAAACTCTGGGGATCTAATGTACAATACAGCATGGTGACTATAGTTAACAGTATCGTATTATATAGTTGGAAGTTGCTAAGAAAGGAGATCTTAAATGTTCTCACCACACCAAAAAAAAAAAGTAATTATGTGAGGTGACTGATGTGTTAACTAACCTTACTAAGGTAATCATTTTTTAATATATACATTTGTCAAATCATCATGTTGCACACCTTAAACTTACACAATGCTATATGCCAATTATAGCTCAAGAAAGCTGGGAAAAAAAAGTTTTTGCACCTTAAAACTTTTCCAGTCTCTACCCATTCCCAGTTCCAAACCTGCTTCCACATTTTTAGGTATGTGTTATTCCACTCCTTGGTACCAATTCCTGTCTTAGTCTGTTCAAGCACTGTCACAAAATGGACTAGGTGGCTTAAACAACAGACACTTAGTTTTCACAATACTGGGAGCTAGAAGTCTGAGATCAGCGTGCCAGCATGGTCAGATTTCTTGGTGAGAGCCCTCTTCCTGGTTGACAAACAGCCATCTTCTCTTTGTACTCTGCACAGTGCAGACAGAAAGGCAAGCTCTCTCTCATCTCTTCTTATAAGGGCACGAATTCCATCATGAGGGCTCCATCCTCATGACCTATCTCTCAAAAGCACCAGCTCCAAATATCATCACGCTGGGGTTGTGGTTTCAACATATGAATTTGAGCCTTAGGTTAAGTCACTTGTTGAAGATCATATAACCTAAAACCTGTTCCTGACAATATTTGTCAGATCACAGTGAAACGCCACTCACAAGGGCTCGCTCAGGTAGGGACCAGGATGCTAAGTATGATGACAGAAAAATAAGAATCATGAAATATTCACAGAAAAATGTAATTCCATAAATTCCCCAGTATAGAAATGGAAAAATTTTAATGAAAATTCTTAAGACAAAAATTAACAAATACATAACTTTCCTTTATAAATGGCCATATCATTAGCATAAAAGAGATGTACCAAAATCTTTAAATTATCTTATTCTTTAATATATATTTCTGTAATTTGCTTTATGATGCAAATTTCTCTAGCAAACTTGTTCAGAGAGAATATAAAGAATAATTTTGACACAACCAGTTTTATTTAGCTCAAATTGTGACCTCGCCCATCTGAATTAATGAAGCTTATACTAATTTATTATTGCTGTTGTACCAAAGTACATTAGTAGCTTAAATAACACAAATTTATTATTGTATACTTCTAGAGGTCAGAAGTTCAAAATGGGTCTCACTAGACTAAATTCAAGGTGTCATCACATTTGCATTCCTTCTGGAGACTCTAAGGGAGGATCTTTTCCACATTCCAGAGGCTCCCCACATTTCCTGGCTCCTGGCCCCCTTCCATTGCCAAAGCCAGCAATGGCCGGTCAAGTCTGCACCATCAAACACTGAGTGGGGCTCTATCTTACAAACTGGGAGATATGACCTGAGCCGAAATCAAGACTTGGACGCTCAAACAACTGAACCACCCAGGCGCCCAAAGTTCTGGCTCTTCTGCCTCCCTCTTGCTTATGCAGATACATTTGTGATTACTTACATTAGGTCTACCCACATTAATCTAGAATAATCTTTTTATTTTAGGGTCAGCTGATTGGCAACCTTAATTCCATGTGGAAACTTAACTTCCCCTTGCCATATAAATTAATATGTGCACACGTTCTGATGACTAAGACGTTGACTTTTTTGAGGGGACATTATTCTTTTTTTTTTTTTTTGATTTTTTTTTTTAAAGTTTATTTATTTTTGAGACAGAGAGAGACAGAGAATGAACGGGGGAGGAGCAGAGAGAGAGGGAGACACAGAATCGGAAGCAGGCTCCAGGCTCTGGGCCATCAGCCCAGAGCCCGACGCGGGGCTCGAACTCAGGGACCGCGAGATCGTGACCTGAGCTGAAGTCGGATGCTTAACCGACTGAGCCACCCAGGCGCCCCGAGGGGCCATTATTCTGCCTATCATGTGCCTTTTCCTATATTCCAGATGCCAGGGAGCAGAAACACTGGCTGTCGAATGTTATGGCAATTAGGCTACAACACATATTTTCCAATGACCATGTTCAATCGTGTCAGTGATCCTCACTTTCAAAAAGGACACTTCCCAGATGGAAGAAGGCAGTTTTTGGAAACACACCAGGAGGAACAAAATAAAAGGGAGCCTAAACTTTGATGTGCCAAATGTGAACACTAAGGCAAAAGAACAAGAGGTATACTGTGGAACAAATATATTCAAACAATATCTTTTTCTTAAAAAAAAATTTTTTTAACATTTATGTCTTTTTGAGAGACAGAGACAGAGCATGAGCGGGGGAGGGGCAGAGAGAGGAGACACAATCTGAAGCAGGCTCCAGGCTCTGAGCAAGCTGTCAGCACAGAGCACAATTTGGGGCTCCAATCCACAGAGTGAGATCATGACCTGAGCATGACCTGGCTCAACCAACTGAGCCACCCAGGTGCCCCCATATATTTTTCTTATAAGGATAACAATACAGAGATAACTTCTTTAGGTGAATCTAATATGTGAAATGACAGATTAGCCCATAGGATATAATTGTATTCACATCAAACACTAATTAACCAGCATTTAACATATCTCATTAAATTCAAATAATTATTATATGAAACATTGAGAAAGAAGAAAATGTTGCCAATTACACTGCAGCATGCCACTGATGTAAGCATAAATGATTTTAGTAATGTTAAAATGTGAAAAAATAATCTTAGCATTGATGACATAGGTTACTATACATGCTTGATTACTGCACATATATAGATATATCTGAGGAAGAGGAAAAGAAGACATATACAAGAATATGGCAGGGTTGCCACCATTAGAAGCCTCAAATTGAGGTTAGAGGATTTTACACATAAAATAATCAGAAAGCATACAAAAGTATATTTTAAAAGTAGTAACTGTGGAGTATTGGAGCTGACTCACACTGGATCTAATGAGATAATTGTTAAAATTTTCATGAGTTTTGCAAGCCATTTTTAGCTTGAAATTGGCCATTGTGGGAATAGTTACACCACAGAAATTAACAGACACTATATAAATCAAGGCTCTTTTTCTTTCTGAAAAGCCAGTTTACCAGCACACCACTAACTAAATTTCAAAAGTAAGTGGCAAGATATATCATGGGAGCTATTAAATAAAATGATTCATTATATGAGTCAACATATAGAAGTATGCCTTACATAGTATTATCCAGAAATTCATCTTCTATATGCAATATTTGACCAAAGGGGCTTATATACCTGTTCAGCCATTTCCTATCCCCAACAAAAAGAGCATGAGGACTCTGGAAAACACATTGACATTTGTCAGTGGCATTTCAATCAAGAAATTTTATGCAAGATATCTCTTTACATTGCCACAAATGGAAAGGTTCAACTCACCTACCAATCTGGAAAAACTGATTACATCATTTTATGCTCAACAAAATCAAATGAGACTTAGGTGAATGAGCACGGTTTTATTACTAAAGATGATCAAGATGTGCTTTGCATCTACAAATCTGCAATTTGTAGAGTCTGATAGTGTTCAAAGAGGGCCTACCTTCACTTGATCTTAGCCAAAAGGCTGAGAAGTGATGGGGAGGGCCTACCTTAAGTCTCCACTGCCAAGATAGGGTTCTAAGCAATGATAACCAGATAAAATGTTTCTGCAACTCACTTATCAAGTCTTTGTATTGGGAAAGCAAGTTAAACAAATCATAGAATATTGTGGTTTGATTGGCATTATGTTACAATTCACAAGCAATGGAGCTCCATCTCCTGACCCAAATAGATTTCTCACTGTCCATTAAGAAGACTTGTAAGAATCCACAGAATTTCAGCTCTGTGAGGAAACTCATCATACTCAAGCCAACAAACCAAGACTAAGACTTTGAATCTCAGTAAGATTCTTAGCAAAGAAGTAAATAAAATCTAGATGGGAACAACTTTCCCAAATAAAATCTCTGAAAACAGCACCAATAACCAGAAAACTAAAGAAAAATTAAACTACGTAGCTTCCTATCACTGAACACTGCATGTCTGTCATTTAAGAGTGAAAAAATTTAAGAAATACGTGACCAGACACTTAAACTCTTAACAGGTGCAATGATTTTCCTGTAGTTATTTAAGGCAAATAAATCTATATCAAATACTTCAGCCCAAAGTAAATTTGATGAGATAAAAAAAGGATGAGATTTGGGGCTAGAAGGCTTGAGGTCAAATTCTAATTCTGCCCTTTATAGGATGCATGACCCTGGAGAATTCAATCTTCTCCCTTTTGCAATTATCACCATGAAGTCAAACGCTGTGACTGCTTCCTGAAGTGGATGATCTAAGTTTACTGGTCTGGAAACATATTTACCTGGAGCCACAGGATTATTTATAGAAATGACCACATGAGGTCTAGTCAACTCTCTCATTTTATATTCAGGATACTGAGGTTATATTTATAAAAGTAGGCATAACTCATCAGTAAACTCAGATCAAAGGACTCAAAAAGAAGATGCCTGAATGTCACAGAAATTCTCATAGAATTCTACCTGTCCCTTTCCTAGGGTCCTTGTCTCCCTACCTTGCACCAGAATTTCTTTCATCATGTTTGAGCGCTCCTTTTATTTTATTTATTTTTTATATTTAAGTCTATTTATTAATTTTGAGAGAAACAGAGGATGAGCAGGATAGAGGCAGAGAGAGAGGAAAGAGAGAATCTCAAGCAGGTTATGCACTGTCAAGGCATAGCCTGAGACCGGGCTCGAACTCATGAACTGCGAGATCATGACCTGAGCCAAAATCAAGAATTGGACACTTAGCCGACTGAGACACCCCTGATCACTCCTTTTAGATTCATGTAAGATTCCTGCCTGTATCCCTCTTGCAGATTGTACTGTGATGCCATGTCTACAGTAAACACTCTGCCAATTTTTGTGGAATAAATGAATAAATAGTTAATGGAAACAAAATCTATTGGCCAAATTCCTTGACATAGATCCTTTCAAAAAATCCATGTGTAAGGATCATAACCCCTCTTTTGCTTCAGGATAATAACTGAAAAGAGTTTATACCCAAAGAGGTTCAAAAGCTTGCTTTGCCTAGATTGGCTTTTTTAAGATTCAGAATGCACAGTGTGGATGATCATGCCAACAATATGTTTTGTTGTTTTGTTTTTGTCAAATAAGTGCTTTTGCAGCATAATACAAAATTGCATTGAAAGAAAAGTTCCTAGGGAGGTAGGACAAAAAAACAAAACAAAACAGAACAAAAATCTTTTGAGGAAACTTGAAGAAAAACCAATACAGAAGAGTAATTGACAGAAGGGTCAATTATTTTCCAACACTTTATAAGAAAAGTCTTTGCCAACTAAAATTAGACCATGAGTCTCTGCTGCCTGCCACTTTGTAGAGGGTGATTGAACTACTATTATACTAATGATTTTATATTACATTCTTCATTCCTTTTATTTGTATCCAAACCTGCCAGATCTCTGCAATTATGCTAAATATTGATTTACAATTTCTCTCAGCTTATTCCAACGATGCAGACAGATGAGAACCACAACATTATTGTATTTATAGCCTTAATATGATGGTTTGAAGTGACTAGTAAAACCAAAACTACTCCAACTGTGCTGACCACTGGTGGGATAGTTTTGCAATGTTCACAGATGAGGCAGTAAGAAAACAGCATGTGGGAAGTCAGTAGGCCTGGGCCTCCCTGAGGTCGACAGTTCCCAAAAGATGAAGTTTGAGCCTCTAAGCTCTTCTCTGGAGACTTAAGAATTTTACTTCTTTGAACAGGAAAAAAAATTTGGCCACTTAAAATATATGCATTAATAAAAAAATAGTATGCAAACCAAGGGAGATAATAAAGTTGTTTGAAGAAAAGATGATGGGGGGGGAAGTTCTAGAAATCAATAACTTTCATCACTAGTATTTATTGATCATTTAATTTTTTTGTAGTGCACACAGTAAACACTCTATATAACATGAGTTATATATTTTAATTCTCAAAGCAATCCTGCAAATTACTATTATCTGCCTTTTTCACAAAGAGTAAACTAAGGTATAGAGTGCTTAGATAAGTAGCTTACATCTAGTTAAAGACAAATCCACAGTTCAAATAAGGGGCTGTTCTGCTTTAACCACTACACTGAACTATGTTCTACAAGGTATGATCAATAGTCCTGAAGAGCTCAGCCTAAAGAAGAAAAAGCATATGGGGGCCAGATAAGTGAACAGTTGATCTGTGAAAGATGCTAAGAAGGCAGGATCATCTAAAACCACGAGTGAAAGTACAGCGAGGGCTGTCTGGCTCAATAAAAGGAAAATTGTTTAAAAGTCAAAGGAATGACCTATAAGATATCACACCCAACAAGCCTGGGACTGGACAGTTTTGTAACAGCAGTGAGGGTTTTAAGCGGGGAAATAGCGTGACTAGATTATTCTAAGTCTCCTTTTAATACTAAAGTCTTTCTGCTGTGTCTTGAGGATGCATAGTATGGTAGTTGAGAGTTTCACTTCTCAGGTCCAATTCCCTGAGGTTGAACCTTAACCATTTAACTATCTCAACTATTCAGTACATTAGCAATGAGGGGCAAGGTAATTAACTTCCCTGTGCCTTATACCTTCCTCTGAAAATGGAAATAATAGTAGTGCTACTTTAGAAAGTCATTTGGTGCATTAAGTGAATTAATACTAAAAAATTATCAAATTACCAACCACATACTAAATGCTCAATGGATTTTGGAAGTTATCAATGAGTTGATGTACTTTAAGAATTAATTGCTAAAGACTTAAGGATGTGTTAACTAATCTTATTGTAGTAATCATTTCATAATATATACATATATAAAATCATCATTTTGTACACTTTAAGTTTACATAGTGTTATTTGTCAATTATATCTCAGTAAAGCTGGAAAAATAAAAATGAGAAAAAAACAAAAAAGACTTAAGCAACATATGTTGTGGGTTTTTTTTAAGATTTTCTTTTTTAAATGTATTTATTTTGAGCAGGGGTGGGGGGCAGAGACAGAGGGGGGAGAGAATCCCCTCTCTCATGTGGCTTGATCCTATGAACTGTGACATCATGATGGACACTTAACAGACTGAGCCACCTAGGTGCCCCTTAAGCAACATATATTTTGTACAAACATCAAAATAAATACACAATAGCTGCCACTCACTGAGTCTCTAATATGTGTCAATATTCCTGCAAGGAAGGTAATTATAAGCCCCAATTTTTGAAAGAGGAAAGTGAAGCACAGAGAAATTAACTTTTCTAAGTCTATGTAAGGCACGACTGAGATTCAAATCTATGTCTCTCTGACCCCCAAAATATTCCTCTTTCTACTATAGCATACTTAATCTCATATTTTTTAAATGAAACACTGATTTTCCTTTTGGAATGTCATCCCTTTTCATTTAAGAGAACACAAACAATAAGATGATTTTCAGACAGTTCCAATCTTTTAGACACTTTAATCACTTGTTTGTGCCTCCTTTGAAATGCTCTAACCTTCTGTTCACACTCTCCCAACAGTTTCTAAGTTTCCTTGGGCCTTATCTCCCAGCGTCCTTCTTGAGCCACACTGCTCCTTGAAATGGGACTTTGGGATCTGGTTCATGCCCCATGCTCTTGCATTTGGCCCTGATACTTCAGGCTTTCCTTTTTTTTCTTCTGTGGGCTAATTTCTTCACCAAGGACTGGAACCTCAATAACCCACTTCATAGACTACAGCCTGAGGTCAGCCTCACTCACTCCCTAAGCCCACTTTCTATTCTGGAAGATTCTAGCCTGGGCCAAAGCTCTAAGTCTCAAGTTTGACAGAGAGGAAAGAAGAATTTGTAGGAAAGAAGAACTTAACAGTGATAACCTCATATAAATCCCTATGAATTATGATAAAATAGTCATTTGCTAGTAGCTTGAGAGAGAGATTCCAAGTGACTGATTTCAAGGGGAAGAAATATTCAAACTCACTTTTATAAAGGTTGACAAGATGAACAGAAATAAATCTGAAATTAATTTAACCTAGAATTAAAGGCAAAGATCGTTCACTTAAAACAAAACAAAACAAAAACAAAAACAACTAGTGTGCACATTTAGTGTTGTATCTGAGGTTCCAAAATGGGCAAAAGACATTACGTGTAACCTAATGGTAAAACCAAATTTGAGGTATCAACTTCTCAGGCCAGGCCAGCTTTCACTTGGTTTTATAGCATCCTTGCTTGCTCCTAAGAAGATGTCAGCTAATAAACAAGTAATGTTGTCTCCTCTCACTTATTCAAAGTCATAATAGGCTACTATTACCCAGGCAATGATAACTACAATTATAATACAGTTTTCTGTTAACTGAAAGCAGAACATTTCTATGAAATCTTTCATAAACCAAAATGGCAGGAAGCAACGAGGTGATTGCCATTGATTTATATGAAAACACTTTTTAAGTATTCCCAGACCCAAGAAATAATCTCTTTTAAACTTTTCTGATACGTTTGGACACATCTTGCTAATGATTGAGCAAAATAAATCAATATAAAGCACAGATACTAACAGACACAGATCAAAGTTATAGTGGCTAATGCTGACATGCAACGTGTAGTTCCCAGGGAAAGAGCTTGGCGGGGCCACTCTTGCTGCTTGGACTGCATGCTACCTGGCTAAAGACTCACTGCAAAACACATGCTGGATGCTGTTCTTGCTTTTCACCTTGTTTTATAAAAGCAAAAATCTTCTCCAGATTTCTTCTGTTACCAAAAACAGGTACTAATAACATAGGTCTTTAGTAAACGCAAAGTGGCTTAATGCAAATGCACAAAAAACAGGGAATATCTGTATTATGTTTTTAGAGAGTACTTTTTACTCTCTTTAAATGTTTCTGGATATTTTATGTATCTGTACATATTTTTAATGCACCCTTCTTCAAAACTCTTCCTGAAAATTAATCTCTCCAGAATGCCTTGTCCAATTACTCCAACTCTACATCTAGCTCAGGACTTAGGAGTGGAAATTCTCCTACAGAAATCTGGCTTATTCTTGTACATTAGTACCTACCTTACTGCTATGAGGCACTACGTTAGCATATTTAACACTTGCTATGTGGCAGGCCTTGTGTTAAATGTTTTAAATATTTCATTTAATGCTCACAACAATCTACAAAATGGACATATTTTCTACATGGATGAAAAAAAAAAAAACAAAATCAGAGAGATTACACAGAATTCATGTAGGGCCACATGTGGCGTATCTGAACTCAAACTATCCAAGTCTAGAGCTAGACAGCTAACTACTAAAACACTGTGCTACCGGACACGGTTGACTAGTACCAGAAGCAGTTCCCAAACCCTTCTCCCTTGACTGTCTCCCACTAAAGTTACAAAGATCAATACACTCTTTCCCGCTCTCTCTTGCAGGTAGGCATACCCACTGATGCAGTTCTGGTCAACAAGATATTAAAGGAAAGTGCTGGAATGTTCTGGCAATGTTTTCCCCCTTGATTTAAAAAAAAAAACAAACCTTCTTTCACCCATCTTTTTTCATTCTGTTTTGGATGCTTTTATACAAATATAATGACTGGATCTGGGGTAATCATCTTGCTACCATAAGGAAAAGACCAAGAAAATTGTACAGGTAAGAACCCAAGTCCTGATATTACAAAAAAATAGTCACCTACCTCCAGACTACTTGTGAAATAAATAATAAATGTTGTTATGGTTTAAGGCACTTTTTGTTTGGTTTTCTATTACTTGCAGTTGAACATACTCCTAACTGATAAAACTACCCCACTGCCCCTGGACAGCAAAACTCAATGAGGTTCAGTGACTTTTGAAGTCTTAAAAAAAAACCCTCACTATTTAGGTTTTCTTCAAGAACTCAAATGAATTTCTGGAACAGAGTAAGTGCTTCCTATGATAGCTTAGTAACTAGCACATACTCGGCACTCAGTACATATTAACTGAATGAATGAGCCAATGTATTCTTGAAATAATCATAAATGATCACTAACTTAGGAAACGTATGTCAGCAATTATTGAGTTAAGTTCAGGGCTCAGTCCTGAAGTACACAGAGGACCGAAGTATGTAGAGAGGTGAGGCCTCCACCCTCAAAACATTTGTAGGTATAAGGGAAATACGAAGACGACTGCAATGCAATGAGGAATTCCCCTCCTGGGATTTGTTGGTGTAATTTTAAAAACAGTACAGTCTTAGAAACAGCTTTTCAAACAATACATCATTGTCAAGATAGCTTTAAAAGTAGATTAATACATAGGAAAATGGAGAAAAAAGAAAATGACAAAAAACCTGATTCTAAATGGTAGGATTTCAAGCAAATTTTATTTTTCTTTGTATTTTTCTTCTCAAAGTAGAAATTTTTAAAAATACAGATAAGAATAAGGAGGGAAATTAAAAACTACTTGTAACCCTAATATCCAGAAATTTGAGATCCCTTCTAAGTATATTATTCTAATTTACAGCAGATCATTTTTATTTGAATCTAAACAACAGAAACAATATTATCATAAATATCTTGGAGCAATCTATGTAAAGAGACAACTTCTTAATATGAGAGCCACATAATATTAACAAATATAAAATATTACAATCCATGGTATATCAAGAATGTCAGATTAACTGCTACTATAAAACACTATGATTCAATTCAATTTAAAATCCTTAGTTTTTAATACTGTTTCATAACTACTATGTGCAATTTATACTGTCTGTTTAGTTTCCTGCTGGTTTTCTCTTGTTTCAATATTTTGCCCTAAGAATTTTCATTAATTTATAAATGCTCATTACTATTATAAGAAAATAATAACAGTCACAGAAAAATGGATCACCAGCTTAAAAATGTTCAATTTTCTGTCCCAACTAGTGTAAGATGCTGAGAGGTAGGGAGTAATTTGATTACTAATCAGACTAAAAACAAAGTTTCAATACTTACCAGTAGAGACCATTGACTTATTATCTTAATTACTTCTCCTCACTAGTGTTTTAATCATATTTTATGTTTGCTTTGAGTTTTATCTCCCTGTTCAACTTTTGGCTTCCAATTTCCACTCTTCATGACCCTTATATTGTTAAATCATTTATTTTCAATGACTGCTTTTCTCATAAAGACCATCTTTAGTTTTCGTAGGGCTAAGAAAGAAAGAGCATCAGCAATGACAAAAGGTTGTATTAGTGTGGTAGGGCTGCCATACAAAGTAGTACAGACTGGGGGTCTTAAACAACGAAATTTGTCTCATAATTCTGGAGACTAGAAGTCCATGATCAAGGTGTCAACAGGGTTGGTGTCTTCTGAAAGCCATGAGGGAAAGGTCTATTCCAGGCCTCTCTCTTTAGTGTACAGATGGCCATCTTTTCCCTGTATCTTCACATGGTCTTCTTTCTGTGTGTGTGATTGTGTCATAACCTTCTTCTTCTTATAAGGACATCAATCATATTAGATTAACTGACCCAACTGACCTCATTTAACCATAATTACCTCTTAAAGACCATATCTCAAACTATAGTCACATCTGAGGCACTGGGAGTTAGCACTTCAACATATGAATTTGGGTGAGGTACAATTCAGCCCATAACATAAGCACAGCCCAAAAGATGACCAACTGTAAGTATGTAACATTGACTTAGATAGAAACAAGGAATGTATATCCCAAGTACAAAGAAACCTACACTTTGATTCTGAATTATCTGTGCTGGCAAACAGAAAAGGATCATTGACGATCCATCTGAAAGGGGAACAGATACCTTCTGGATCCCACCACATCCATGTGGGTAGTTTGGATGGATGTGGAGAAGATAATGAAGCTCTCCAAAGAGAACCCCCAGAGCACTGGGCAGAAGAAGAAATTATACCTCACAGTAATCTTCCCATAAGCCAAAAAAGAGTTAACCATATAAAAGAGACCAGGAGACAAGAAGAATGGGGGTCAAAGGGGACTCTCAAGAGAATGAAAAGTTATTAAGGAATCCTGACCCATGCATCTGCACTTTGAAATGTTCTTCACTTTTAAAGTATATGTCTTGTGGTTCACTATAAAAGCAATGCTTTGACAACAATTCTCAAAAAACTTTTAGTCCTAATATTGACAGAATCTCAGTAAAGCGTGATTTTTCAAGCTGCATCTACTGAACTTATAACATCTTTTTCTCTTTCCCCTGGAAAGACATTAATCCAGAAAGGCAAGCTCTCAGGTGACTTACTTTAATCCAAATATAACAATCTGCAGCAATGATGTTGTCAATGAAGGATGTGTTTCCTAATTGGAAGTCTTGGAAGGAGAGAGTTATTTAGAGCTTCTAGCTAAGAAAAAAAACAAAAACAAAAACAAAAACAAATGGCTTCTGATCAGTTAGAAACCAGAGGTATAATGGAATCCTATTTAACATTTGGGTTTACTTTTTTTAGTCAGCACACAATGCAAATATATTATACAGTCTCAAATATCATTAAAAATCACGAGCTTAATCCATAAAGTACAATACTCATGGTTTTGTGTATACCACACTATCCAGTAATTCTTTGTATGCCTTAGTTTCAGAGCCATGGAATTAGGCCAAAGCAAGGAACTAAAGAGAAATAAAATGCAGTGTCTATACCCTCAAATAATTTGCCTTTGTGGGCACTACCTAAGATTTATTCAATGAAGTCAGGACCAGTAGTTGAATATTCAAACAAAACATTAAGTTAATGAGGTAACTATATATAAATGTATTTACCTTAAATGTTTATTTTAACTCAAAGCATAAATGTATGTCAGCTTACTATATTTACTTTGTTTGTAGTGCCAAGGGTTTACTTTGACTGTGACTCAACTTATTATCATCTTTCCTTATCCTTTTTAAAAATATAAATCATATTTGTAACAGATCATTTGAGATTTCAAGTTTAGGGAAAGGTGATAGAGATACTTGCAAACCGATATGAATGTTGAATCCTAGATATTTTTTCTTTTTTTACAAATTTTACCCCCCATCTAATTTAACAGTTTATTTTAAACTGATGGACATATATGGAATTATTCCAAAGCCTACACTACTTTCAACTATTTGTGTGGGGAACTAAGTTATTGGTGGGAAAGATCCAGTAATTCAATCTGCATACTACTTCTCTTGATCTGTACCAAAATTAATTAAAGCTTAAACAATTATTTCAGTACTATCTTCCAGAATCTGGAGTTTTCATTGAACACGGTATTGGGAAACTTAAAGTCTTGAAAATACATCAATACCCCAGGCCCAGATTATTTCAGGCTGATTTTAGTTTTGAAAATTGGGTCACAGAAGTTTTGTTTTCTCCTCTTCCTGAAAAACTTTTTGTAGTTATTAGCAATCAAAGTAAGTTGGGGAAGTCTCCACTTTTCCCAGTTAGAAATACGTTTCTTCAGCAGAGACTGGGAGAAAGGAAACAGGATGCCACAGTGACTGCCCCTGACGGTACCCTGTTCTCTACACCAGAAGTGTAGATACTGGGATATGCACATCCCTTAGAGACCTAAAGACTTTCCTAAGGGAATCTAGGCAAGGACCGTTTTAAGGGAATTAATTTCTAGATGCTCTAGCTTCCTCTGGGCTCTCCTAAAACTGATCTGACTGAAAATGCACCTCCAAGTCATATTGATCTGCCAGCCTCTTTCCTTTTATAATCATCTTTCCATTTTTACAAAAGGAAGGCACACCTCTCACCATCTGGTGTCTTATTAGGATGCACTGAACTTGGGAGAACATCTGAAAAATAAATGGACCATTTGAAGTATTGTATAGATGTTAATACAATTCGCTTTCATGATCAGGCAACAAATATGATTGCAAGTAATTTCCAATCCTTTGCTTTCAGCACAGTTGAAGAATCACATCTCAAAGATCATGGAAAACATTTTTTGGTGATAGATCATTATGTGATTTGGGCATATAACCCTGAAGGAATTCAAAGAATTGAGTGATGTTGAATAAACAAATATCTTTCCAATCCCATCTACGTATGTGAACAGATTTGTTAAGCAAAGAGCTGAGAGAAGACATCCCACCCATAACAAAAAGGGCAGACTCTAGAACAAAGGATCAGAGAGGAAGTGAAGACAAATAGTCATATTCAATTCACCTCGTTTAACCAGAAACAATTTATTCCCGAGGTTAAACTGTTAATATGTAATAGGAGAGTGAGTAGAAACTACCTCATTTGAATTCAAATAATTAATGACTCCAAGTCTGAAATTCTGTGTCACAGAGATAATTTTGGTGGTGGGAGTGAGTGGGGAGCAACAGACTAGAATGTTACCTCAGCCGCCGAAAGTACGACACTTTACTAAGAAGGCAGACACACCACAATAAATCTAGTTAACATTCATTAGCATACATAGTTACAAATTTTGTGTGTGCACATGATAAGAACTTTTAAGATCTACTCTTTTAGCAACTTTCAAGTTAAAAAAACAGTATTATTAGCTATAATCACCATGATGTACATTATATTGCCGTGATTTATTTATTTATCAGTTGGAAGTTTGTACCCTTTGACCACCTTCGCTCACTTCACCACCACCTTCCCGCCACTCCCTGTCTCTGGCAACCACCAATCTGTTCTGGTCTCTGTATCTATTAGTTCATTCGTTGCTGCTGCCGCTGTTATTGTTTTAGATCCCACATGTAAGTGAGATCTCACGGTATTTGTGGTGATCATTTTGCAATATGTACAAATATCAAATTATTATATTGCACACCTGAACTAATATAATGCTATTTGTTAATTATATCTCAGTCTTTAGAAATACCATGTTGGATCAAACAACCAAAAAGGCAGGGACAAAGTACAGCGGGCACTCCAATTGTAAATGAATGGTGGGTTATACTTTCTTGTCATTTTTGGATATATACATATACATATCCACTCTCTAAAAATTGACAATTTTACTCACAGCAGTTTTTATTCTGCCTTTCATGAAGAAGGACTAAGTTATCCGGGAGTACTAGGGATGTGTCCATTCTTTCTATACCACTCTTAGGTATACAGACAGTCCCCAACTTACAATGGTTTGGCTTATGATTTTTTGACTTTATGATGGTACAAAAGCAATATGCACCCAAAAGAAACCATTTTGCATTCTGAATTCAGATCCTTCCCCAGGCTAGCAATATGTGGTAGGATACCCTCTGGTGATGCTGGGCAGCCCCAGCTCCCAGTCAGCCATACGGTCACAAGGCTTAACAACTGATATACTTACGACCCACACAACCATTCTGCTCTTCACTTTCAGTATAGCATTCAGTATAGATTCAGTATAGCATTCAGTATAGCATTCAGTATAGATTACATGAGCTATGGAGAACTTTATCATACGACAGGCTTTGGGTAAGATGATTTTGCCCAACTGTGGGCTAATATAAGTGTTCTGAGCACATTTAAGGTAGGCGAGGCTAAGCTATGATGTCCAGGTTAGGTCCATTAAGTGCATTTTTTTATTTACATTACAGTGGGTTTATTGGATCATAACCCCACCATGAGTTGAGGTAGATCTATACTCTGTCACTACAGAAACACTTGTTTACATTTAAAAAGATACATTAATAAGTCTAAACAAAAAAAAAAGTGTGTCTAAACCTTGGAACAATTTTTCCAAACATACCTCTTCTGCATTTTTATCTTGTCATAACCATAATGTTCCCCATTCTTCCAATTCCTCAAAGCAAATTTACAGACGAGTGTGACTATCACTACTTAGAGCCAAGCTTATCTTTCACACAGGGAGTCAACTTCACATGGATTCAGTGACGATCCTTTGAAGGAGTTAGAAGAGCCGTATCATTTTATCCTCATGCATGACTGAGGGGTATAAAATCCCCATTCCACCTCCAGGACTAGTGCCCAACCCACACACACACACACACACACACACACACAAATAGTAACCCAGGGTGAGATTTAGCAAACCAGAGGGACTATCGGTTGAAATTTTCCACACTGAAACAATTCCATTAGAGATGGCAGTGCCGGAAGCAGTATTTTATAGTTGACTTCCCCCAAATTACAATGCAGCTCAAATTCAAAGTCTCTATTATAATCTTTGGCAGAAGTTTTTAAGACCATTTTTATTTACTCCAAACTCTATCCGAACTAAGTCAGCACAGACCTTTAGCAATTTTTTCATCAAGTGTTTCATGCTGTAATTAAGTGAGCAGTGGAACTCAAAAGGAAGCACCAAGAGAAAGCATCAGGGTGTCTCTTATTGATTGGTGGAATTTTAGGGATTTAAAATTTCTGTTTTATTGTACAACTGCACTTCATTACCATTTATCCTTAAAATGTAATAAGTACAAACTGCTTCAGCAATGATGGAAAAGCTTTCTCAGCTTTAATGAAACCTTTTATTTGCTACTGAAACTTTTATTATTTCCAAATGGTGTCACAGGCAAGAAAAATGATCACTACTTATATTGAGGAAAAACTTGAGCAATTTGAATAATTTTGTTCTTGGATGAATTCTAAGGCATTTAGATTTGTTACACTTATGTTAATTGCTTTCATTTACTTTTGATGAACTAAAAACAAAAAAATATACACATACACACACTATTACAAAAGAATTTTCTAATTGTATATCAAAATACTACATAGTTATGCACAGCAATCACTTGTCAGATGTTGGTCTGATGTATCTAGGGCTCCAACGCATCTCAGCTATTGGCCATGAGAGGCAATGCAGTGTAATTGTTCAGTGCACGTGCTCTGAGGCTGGACTGCCTGGCTTTGCATTCCAGCCCTGACATCTCCCCACCCCACCTCTGAGACCTTCAAAACTTTTCAGTCCTCCCCAGCACCTGGATGGCTCAGTCGGTTGAGCACCTGACTTCAGCTCAGGTTGTGATCTCATGCTTTCTGAGTTCAAGCCCAGCATCAGGCTCTATGCAGACAGCTCAGAGCCTGGAGTCTGCTTCTGATCTCTCTGACCCTCCTCTGCTCACCCTCTCTCTGACTCTCTCTAAGCTAAGTAAACATTAAAAAATTAAAAAAAAAAAAACGAAAAGCTTTTCGGTCCTCAGTTTCCTTCCCTGTGAAAATGAGGGTGAGGTATTTCATGTAAAACATTTTAAAAAATGTTTTTAAAATATTTTTAAAAATTTAAAAAGCCTGGCACGTTGTAAACACTTAACACGTGTTCAGCTCTAATACCATTTTCATATGTGAATATGTCTACCTTTAGACTGGATGCAGTGTCAGAATATGCCATTCATTCAACATTTATTCAGCTTTACCTTATGCAGAACATTGTCCTAGGTAAAGGGGGCACAAAGATTACTGAGACATTCCGCCTGCTCTCCGGGGGCTTACAATTTTAGTGCAAAATCATTGTCTCCATCTTAACATCTTTCTTGAAGAGTATCGTGAAGCATACTCTTTCCCTAGATCATAAATTTTCCTTTTGTCCATGGGCTTGGAACTAATGGAGCTTCAGAAAAATTTCACTTCAGTTTCTGAAATCTTAATCATGCACAATTTAATAACCAGCTACAGGTTTTTCCACATTTTAAAATGGATGATTAAATGGTCTAATAAGATTCTAACTTAGCCCAAAACTTGAAAAACATAGGAAGACAACCATGACTGACACATTCATTTTCCTGAATGTGGACATACTGCAAACAGCAGCTGCAGAAAAATAGTGCCATTTACATCCCACATGACCCACGGCTAACTAAAATTGCACAGGAGTTCAGCATCAAAGCGTTAAAGTACCTAAACCAAATTCAATTTGAGATAAAATGAGAAGCTTGTTTAGTCATAGCTACATCACTTTCCAAAAAAAAAAAAGTTCTTAAATTGACTTCCAACATGGCACCTTGTATACCTTGAGTTTTTCAAACGTTTTGTTTATGTCATCATACTCAGAGAATTCATTAAAAAATAAAATCTTTAAGTTCAGCCATGAATCCGAAACACAACTAATGTGGTATTTCAGACATCACAAACTCCAAATGATCTTAAATATGTTGTCCTTTGCTAATTTGCTGCTCTTGAAAATGTGCAATAAATTCAATTAAAAAGGAAAGCATTTTCAAATTAGTTGCAAGATCAACTAGGATATTATCTGCTTACTAGATGTATCATAATAAAAAACCATCTAATACACATTACATTGTTTAATTCGGGAGGAAATTGGATATTCTCCTTTCCAACAAAAGGACTTTTTTTTTTAACAACAGCCAGTAATGACTGTGTTAACTTTCTAGAATAGATTGAATAATTGCCAGATATATCTTCAGAGGAGTCACCCTGCCCAAAGCAACAGGAGATCCTGTGTAAACACACAAGGACACAATTCCTTCCTTCTCTCCTTCCTCTCCAGTATCATACTACCTTCCCTGTCAAAACACTTTTTAAGGATCCCTATGATCCTGAAATAAGGGGCATCCCTCACAATAAAACCTCCCTCGACATTAAATCAACTCACACCTCGTTTCTTTGCAAGACGCCACAGTGAAAATTTATCTCAGTTCCAAATCTCCAAACGAATGCATATTTTGGTGACCTCTACTTTTACATTCAAACACACATGTCCCACACTACAGGATCCTTTTGATCCCAGCTAACGTCCCTGCTTAATGTATGCGTTTTTCACATCCATTTTTTAATCCTTCCAGAGTGAAAATTTCAAAGAGACAACGTCAGTGAAAGAAGCGAGGAAAGGGAGGGAGGCGATACGAAGCCTGGGATTTCTGCCATCCTCAACGCAACCCAGAATTCGTATTATTTGTTTCTTCTTCCCCAGCCTTCCCTCTCGCTTCCCCTCTCGCCCCTGTCTCCTCAGCAGGAGGGAGGAGGAGGAGGGGCCGCTGGCTGAAGCCGCCACCTGCCGCGGGGTGGAAAAGCTCCAGTTGTCACTTACCCAGCGGGTTGAGAATGGCTCATTTTTGCAGGATCCCTTTTGGACCCCGCGGCAGGTGCGGAGGTAGGGTGCGCGGCCCCCGGTGCGCGCTGGCGCAGCGACACTCGCGCTCGCGGGGTGGCTCCGCACTGCGGTCGCCGGTGCGCGGGGCACCTGAGCTGGGCCGCCACCGCCCCCGAACTACCCCGTAGCCTCCGGGGGCCCCCACCCGCTGGCGGTATCCACAGCCTTGCGGTTGCTAAGGGAGGAGGGAAGGCAAACGCAGAGGTTCTGGAGAGGCCCGAGCGCTGCTGGAACGGAGCCTGGGGAAGCTGGAAATGAAGCTCGGTTTTCCAGCCCCGGTTTGCGGGCCCTAATGTGGGAGGAGACCCAGGCCCCTGCTCTGTTGCTCTGGGCGCGCGTTCCCCAAGCATCTGTAATTTGAAAATACAACACACACACACACACACACACACACACACACACACACACACACACCTGTTTAGGTGCCTGTGCTTCCTGCTAGGCCCTGGGGAAGGAAGGGCTGGGTGTTGGCTGAAGCTAAGGTAATAAAAGTCCAGAGCTGCTCCACTGTGATGCATTTCCAGTTGTAAAACACCCTGGCTTCTAAGTTCAAGGGAAGGAGAGGTCCTTTCAATCTGTTTAACGTTTTGATTCTCACTCTGATATCCAACGCATGGCAGTTGGTTCATTTCCTCTTTGGAAAATCTCCATCTTTGCTCCTACTGAGGTCCCAGCTCCCAGCAGGCAGTGCTGATGGTTCTGAAGTTGAGAAGGTGGGAACGACCTAGCTTCTCAGTGAAGCATGCGAGAATCGTACTTGTGTTTGAATCCAGCACATAGAAGGCAGGGCTTAGATAAAGAAGCCTGGATTTATACGAGAGGGCCTTGATGTGGAGGAAGCTTAAGGCACTGGACTTAGATGATCTATCCCTAGTCCTGTGTTGCTTTTTCAAGTTCTTTGTTGCCTGACTTGCTCTCTGGCCTCAGGTTCCTCCTGTGTAAGTGACAGGTTGAACACATCTGTGGTGACTGAGCTCTCCATGGATCTCTGTTCTAGCTCAGCCACACTTATAGGAAGGATGGGTGTCAGCTCACTAAATGGCATTTTGCTTTCCCACACATCATAAAGGCCCACTGACAATGTCAGAGTCCACTCTCCTTCGCATATTCAAGGTCCTTCATCACCAACTTTCACATCCTTTATCAGCCTCACTGTGACCACTTTGTCCACTTCTGCTACCCTGAACTCTAGCAAAACCAAATCTTGCCCTATCCCATGAATGGGAACATGCTTCTTCCCTTGACTGCTTGACAAACTTCTAATCTTTCTTTTCTTTCTTTATTTTCTTTCTTTCTTTCTTTCTTTCTTTCTTTCTTTCTTTCTTTCTTTCTCTTTTTCTTTTTCGAGGGACGGAAAGAGCAGGGGAGAGGGGCAGAGGAAGAGAGAGTGAGAATCTTAAGCAGGCTCCGTGCTCAGTCCAACGTGGGGCCTGATCCCATGACCCTGGGATCATGACCTGAGCCAAAATCAAGAGTTGGACACTCAACTGACTGAGCCACCTAGATGTCCCTCTATTCATCTTTCAATACTTAGTTTGCACACTGCCTTCTTTGCTGTCCCAGGTGTGGTGATGACTCCCATTTCTGGGGCCCCACTCTGCCTGGACATACTTCTGTGTTACACTCACCTTCTGTACCACTGTAGTTACTGGTATATGACTGCCTTTTCTATGTTCTATGCCTCTGTTTCATGTGGTGCATTGATTTTGTTTCTCTGTATTCTCAGAAGCAAACAACAGTTCGACAAATGTTTGGTGTATAAATGAAGGAAAAAAATTTTAAATCTCTTCAAAGTGGTAGTATTTTTATTGACTGTTTACTCAATGCTCTCCTCAGCCTTTTATCAAGCACTTACTAACTGTTCATTATCTCACTTAATCCTCCTCTCCACTCGGTGAGGTAGGTTTTCTCCCCCATTTCATAGCTATCCAAACTAAGACACAGAGGAGCTAATTATTTTGCTTGAAGTCTACAATAGCTCCTAAGTGGAAAAACCAGGATTCAAATCCAAGTCTGTCTGATTCCAAAGCCCACAAGTGTTTTTTAACAATGACAACATTCCTTCCCCCGTAATTCCTGTGAGTTGCCGCAGGAGTCAAATTTCCTACACTATCAGAGTTTTCTGACCTGAAAGATCAGAGCCATCCCAGCAGGGGGAAAATAGAGTTCTAGTTCAGTAGCTTAGATCCTGAGACTGAGCACTCAAGGCTGCTTTGGGGACCAGAAGGCTAGAGCTAGAGAGAAGCAGAGGTTGTCAAAGAAAAAAAGATGTGAGATGTGAGAGTGGCATCTTATGTTTAAACAAGGAAGATCTATAGATACCTAATCACTGTGCAGCTGTAAGTGGGACTTGAGCCAGTTCTGCCCCATATGTGTCTACTCCCACAGACTGTGGTTCCCGTTTGATGGTGTCCTTATGCTCCCTGTGACTAGGTTTCGCCTGGATAAAAATTGGCAAGGAGGGAGGAGGTACTCAAGAGAGTTATTATAATTTGCCCAAGTCCTGCCAACCCCTAAGGATGGTGTAAATAATATAATCTTATGTAGGTGCTAGTTGTTACATATTAATTCATTTGTGCAAATAGAAAATGGTATTCTCTCACTGGTGGAATGAGAAAGAAAATTCAAATACACTATTTAGATACTCAGGATTCTGTAGAAAAGGATCCCCGGCACTCAGCAGACAGCAAGGTACCCTTGGCAGCATGTATTAATTCATAAATGGGGTTTGAGTTCTCCACCCCTGTGAGCTGCACAATTTCACATCCCTGATGAAAACTGCAAGGAAGCTACTAATTTTCACTTCAGAAAATGCTCACTGTGAAAATGTATTGGGAATTTAGCCAGAAAGAATTTTTATGTTAATTTCTAGTACGGAGAGAGGGAAAGGGAGAAAAGGAAAAAAAAAAAAAAAAACTAAATTAAACTGTTTCAGAGACCAAACAGTCACTGGAGTCATTTTCATTTTCTCACAGGAAAACAAGTCCCCAGATGTCCCCAGAGTATCATAAATTTATAAAAAGATTTTTGTTTTGTAGAAAGATCTGTGGAGTTGGGGCTTGGGGGCCAGAGACTGATATCAGTAGGAGTGACGAAAAGACAAGTGGATCTCCACTTTGGTTAAACAAGAGCTAGACATAGAAATCACAGATTTGAACTACCAGTGACCATCTCCCAGGTCAGGAGTGGGCAATCTATGGCTCAAAGGCCAAATCCAGCCCCCAGCCTCTTTTTGTGCAGTCCACAAGCTAAAAATAGTTGCTACATTTGTAAATGGTTGGAAAAAGACAAGAATAATATTATTATATGATAACATGAAGGTTACACAAAGTTCATATTTCCTTAAATAAAGCCACATCCATTTATGAATCATCTATGACCACTTTGGTGCTATAAAGGCAGAACTGAGTAGTTACAACAGTGCATGGCCCACAAAATCTAAAATATTTACTATCTGGCTCATTACAAAAAAGTTTGCTGACCCCTGGCCTACCGTGTTTCTGCAATCAGAAAGGTAATTTCCCTTTATGGACTTTGAGAACAGATACCACATCTTTCACCGTTTTATCCCTAGCACCTGTCACAGTGCCGCTCACAGAGTAAGTGCTCAATAAACAAATGAAAGAATGAATATATTGTCGGGAGGAATACACCTTCCCACCGGTTTATCTTTCTCCCACAAAATAAAGGTGAAGTCATCAAGACTTCCTTATAATATAATAAATATATCATATCATATCATATCATATCATATCATATCATATCATATTGTATCATGAATGATGATTTGATGTCACCCCAGGATGACTTTCTTTTATCAACACCATATAAAGCCCCAGTAAATAATGTAAGCGTTTCATTAGGGCACAATTGTACAGCGTGCTATATCCTTCAACATTAGCTTAGGTCACTCAAAGCTATAGCACTGAGAAGCTGGAGAATGAAGATCACATGTACAAGGATTTAACTTGAAACCTGAATTGTTTTCCAGCCTTCCCTAATAAGCTTCCTTAATTAGCTTAATTCCAGTAAGCCATTTAGTGAAGCATGGTGTTATAGATATAGAAAAGGCTGAGAGGGCATGTACAACAGGTAGAGTGACAAACTTAAAGGGACATTCTTAATTCAGAATTCTGAGTAACCCAGATAGGCAGATAGATACTTCTATCCCTATTTGTGGGTTGGATTGAATCTGCAGACAGATCAGTTGAATTAGGGCAATGAACTTTTTTGGTGGCCATGGGAAATCTATGGTATTTACTATGGTATTTACCTGAGATCTCAAAGATGACCAGGACTCCCTTCTGCCCTCAAGCTTGAAGTCTTAACTGGCTCTGCAGACATGCAGACAAAGAATGATAGACTGCTAAGTGCTATGATGAAGTATGCATAAGGTGCAGTAGAGGTGCCCTCTGACTAATGCTCCTACCTTATCTTATGCTCATCCCCCACCACTTCCAGCCACATACCCACTCTTTGTGATGCTGAATATCACTTCTCAGTAATCACATTATTCCCTCTAGCTTTGACCACCCTAATTCTTCCTCACCATCCTCTCCCAGGTATTCTGCACCAGGAGAGAGGGAAGACATTGGCCATGAGGGAGGGAGAGAGAGGGAAAAGAGAGAAACATAAAGACTGTTGGGGGGGGGGGCACAACCACTACAAAATCTGCAAGAAGAATAAAGGGTATTCATTATTTTTATTGTTTTCAAGTAATCATATTACTGATAAATACATTTCCCCACCTCTACCTCAAAAAGCTTGTCTAGGAAAGTCAGAGAAAAACTCAGAGGAAGTAGTGCTTCAGATAAGCCCTAAAAGATGTGTAGGAGTTGGCCAGGTAGATGGGGCCTGGGGAGAAGAGGCATGTCTTCCCCAAGCTAACACCTCCTCATTTAAGCTTCTTAAGCCAACACAGGACTCAGTCAGTGTCTGTAGACCCTGTTATTCTAGCCCAAACGTTAATGGAGGCTATGATTTGGAACAGAGAACAGGGAAAAGGAAAAAAAGGGGAAAAGGTAGGAAGGCAATGGCTTAATCAAGGAAAAGGGATCTGAATAGGGCTCAAGTATGAAGCCACAGCTGCAGGGTCACCTCCTCCTCTAATGTGTATTGTCTGGAGGGATCATGCCACACATTCATACACTGTGTTGGTTGCATGCATGTCTTACTCTTGTCCAGCCTCAAACTAAGTTCTGGTTCTCTCCTTCAGTGCCAATCAAACCCCCATGAATTTAGAAAGTGTTTAATACGTATTTCTTGGATAAATAATAGAAGAAGTATAATCCATATTTTCCTGGACACTCCAGTTGGAGTAAAGGACGTCAAGAAGGTTATGTAATAAGAGTCATAAGTAATTATTTCCCTGGCTCTGGCCCCACCCACGCATGAGTGAAGTTGTCAGATGTCAAGGAGCTCGCCATATCCATGATTGTTCACCATCAGCCGAAAATGCATTTGAAACCACAGGCATTACATCTGGGGAGAAGAACTGAGCAGAACCACCACAATGGCCTGGTTCAATGGAAGCCATGTTTGCTTACTTGATCCAGTGCTTCCCAAGCAGCTGTAGATGGCAGACACCACTGTTTGCCAAGAGAAGAGACCATGCTTGGAGTACACAGAACTCAGAGAGTTCTGAGGCTCCACTGGGCCTAAGGTCAGAGAATATCCATTGACTTTACTATTTATCAGGCTCTATCCTCAGGGCTTCACTCATTGAATCCTCACATACTTTAATCCCTGTTTTACAGATGAGAAAGCAGAGACTCAGGTAAATTAAGTACCAGCTGGCAAGCGTCCCAGTTGAGATTTAAATCCCATTCTCCATGATTCCAGAACCCACACTCTCTCTCTTTCTTTTTTTTTTTTTTAAACCAGCAGTGCCATCTACACCTGGGAGCTGGTTAGACATGTATAGTCTCAGGCCCCACCCAGACCTATTGAGTCAGCACCTGTATTTTTTTTTACTTTTAAATTTTTTAAAGTTATTTTATTTTATTTTTTTATTTTGAGAGTGTGTGTGTATGTGTGTGTGTGTGAGCAGGGGAGGGGCAGAGAGAGAGAGGGAGAGAGAGAATCCCAGGTAGGCTCCGTGCTATTAGCACAGAGCCTGACACAGGACTCGATCCCACGAACCTTGAGATCATGACCTGAGCCAAAACCAAGAGTCAGATGCTTAACCGACTGAGTCCCCCAGGTGCCCCCAGAACCCATACTCTTAAACACTTCGCTTGATTTCCTCCCACGCCTCAGAGGTAAGGAAGCATGACCACACAATGGGGAGGGTAATAAGTGTAAGGTCACTGATCCCAAAGGAAAATTGTTCTCAGTTGTAGCAACTGTTCTCCTCCTCCCAACTTCTCTAGGAACAGCAGCTCGATAATGTGACTGGTGAAAAGAAACTGAAGAGCAGGAATTTCATTTATTACTGCACATCTGTTTTCTGACACAGTAAAGAAAACATTCCACATTTTCTAGCCCTTAAGAGTATCCATCTCTAAAAAACTTTACAGCTTCATTTGGTTTAAATGACAATGGACTTGGCTCTTCCCTAGAAGTGGAACAGCACTGGTCTTCAAGTATTCCGGCATCACAGACTGCTGACTGAATTATTCTGTTCTCCTCCTCTCTACAGCTAGAGGGAAAGGGGGAACTGTAACCCCTTGGATTTGATCATATAAACAAAACTGCACTTCTTAAACTCAGGTTAGAAGTACATCCATGGCTTTGAGCAGAAGACTGGGATTGTTCACATGGGAGGTAGGTGATAGTCAAACTCATAAAACAAACCATCAGGACTACAGCAACTATTTTAAAATAAAAGCATAGCTTTATTACTTACAAATTCATGTTGCAACTCAAAACTGGATTGAGAAAGTGCTACCTGATAGGTCCTCAGGAAATAGATATTGACTAGATAAAGATTTTTTTTTGGTAATTAATATTTTAGCTTCATGTAAATAAGCACCCCTAAAGGAGTTTGAGGGTGCTTTCACTAACAATTGCTCAAGCCAACACTTTCTCCCTAAGAGCACAAAAGTTTAAAAACAAGTTTCATCATTGTCAGAGTGATCACAAATTCTAAACTAATGGGACTTTCCTACTGTGACAAAAGAAATGGAAGTATGGATGAAGCCTCAGAGAACATGCAAGCAGGAAAACCATTCTAGAGTGGGAGTTACAGATAAAGATTATCCACCGGTCAACTGCAGGAAAACCCAATGCAGATTAAAATAGCAAAACCATGAGCTCCTGAGCTGTATAAATGCAACTGGAAAGAAAAACCTGGCAATTCCTTGACATATGTATAGGTTTGTAAGACAGGCCCCACAGGTGACCCAAGATCAGAATTGTGGGATTTCTCCCTTCCTTGAAGTTTTGTTTTTAAATAAGTTTTTCTCTCATTTAATAAAGGCCACTTCAGATTCCACATTTTGGTTGAGGAGAGCATGCTCATGACTACAGGGTTGATTGTCTGCACCTGTGCAGGGCTGTCACCACAGGGAGCTTTTATCCCTGAGCTAAATGGGCAGTCAGGCAGGGATGCAGGAGAATACTCTGATGAGCCCAAGTTCCACAACATAGGAAACAGAAGCATACAATGTCATGGCCTTGTCCCTCCAATGTGTTCTATAGTCACACGTAGCAACTGAGCTATTTCCTCAGCTGTAAACAAATTGTGGGGGGAGGGGAAGCAAACTTGTTAGCACTGGGGTCTGCTGTGACGTAGAGAAGCATTTAGCAAGCAGGAACAGGAAGTCAAGAGTAGGAAAACACAGCTTTACTGACCTAGAAGGCAAATAAATGACAAAGAAAGAGGCAAAGTCTTAAGTGGAAAGTATTTACTCCATTCCAATTATCCATAATCACAAAAGGTAGAACACTCATAAATGTCCTTCGTTTTGCTTGGCATCATGCCTTTACACTTAGACTTGAGTAGTCACACCTAAGTGATCTTGTAAATTGTGAGAATTTTCTTTACATGTACAGTGGAGCCATGTTATAAAGAACTGGTTTAAGAAGAGGTAAGAGGTTCTGGCTACCCTATTTTGTCCCTATTTAAGTCAAGGGCTTGGGTTTGAATTGGAATTCTGTCACTGTGGAAGGTGTTCCTATTCACCAATGTCTGGTTCTTGTCCACTTCAGGATACAGGAGAGGCTTCCATGTCTCCATTATCTTGAAGGTAGGCATGGCCATAGGACTTGTTCTGGTTAAAGACACGTGAGTGAAAAATGTTATGTTGCTTCCTAGTAGAATATTTTAAGAGCTCGTGCAGGATTCTCTGTCTTTCTTTCCCTGGGCCAAGCAACCAGCAACATTCTAGATGGTGGCACTTTCCTCAGCATGTCCTCCCAGGTGAGGGCAGCATGGAACAGAGCCCCCCCAAGGCTCCCACAAACCCAAGATCGGCCAGAACACAGATGAGGAACAAACCTTTGTCATTTAAAGCCACTGAGATCAGGGGGTTGTTCATCACAGCAAAGCTAGCCTGTAGTGATCACTAAGCCATATAATAGTTATGTGACTTTGGGAAAGTCACTATCTTCAGTTTTTTCATCAGAAAATGAGGAAGGCCTGTAAGCCTTGAGGAATATAGTATTGAGGAATACAGTAAGCATTCGGAAAATGGTAGCTTGTTCATCCTCATAATAATAACTAAGCTTTAATAACTACCTACACTGTGCCAGTCATTATCTTCTCTACACATACATCATCTCTCATCCTCAAGCCAATCTTATAAAGTTATAATATGGGTTTGCAAGCTATTCTCAGGATTTCCACAGGTCTAGAAGAAATAATATGTTTAGAAAGGGCAAGCTGACCAAAGCTAAATCAGGATAAGTTTTCATTTTTTTCTTTTTTATCAGAATTTACAATGATCATCTCATTGTGGTACGTTTGTACATTGGTACAATGTACAATGTGCTTTGGTCCATTTATGATGATTTTTTTAAAAAAGTGTACAAGGGGGGCACCTGGGTAGCTTAGTCAGTTAAGCTTCCGACTTCGGCTCAGGTCATGATCTCACAGGTTGTGAGTTTGAGCCCCGCATTGGGCTCTGTGCTGACAGCTTAGAGTCTGGAGCCTGTTTTGGATTCTGTGTCTCCCTCTCTCTGCCCCTCCCCCACTCATGCTCATGCTCTGTCTCTCTCAAAAATAAGTAAACATTAAAAAAAAATTAAAAATAAAAGTACACAAGGAACTCTTGGTTATATAAAGGTTGTTAAATACTACTATATCCCAAATCTCAATTTTTGGCCAGGACAAGCCTAAATTAACCTTCTTCTCTCTCTTTGCAACTTAGCTCCTAATAATCCAAGTTATCCCCTATAGTTCTGAGATGTACTGGGAAGCACCACAGCAGAAACACAGATGGCTCTTTAGTTAACGTGATAAAAGGAAAAGCTGATGAATGAAATAAAAGTGACAGAGCAGCCTTGTCACTTTGGGGGACATGGACAGGACACCTAGAATTTTGGGGAGGATACCTCTCAGAGGAATTGGCAAGAAATTTTAGTAGAAAATATGGGTCAAAATTAAGAGGAAACCATCAAAATGGCATTCTGTGGGCATTCCTCCCTCTACTTCCCTCTGCTAGAAATCAGCTAACCATTTTCAGACCAAATTAAAGGCACTTAGTTGTCCTCAGAGCAACCTTGACAGTGGTCAAGGTATTTCAAATAGATCTTTTGTTCAGATTTCTAGAGGATAGTTACAGGCCTTGTCATCAAAGAAAATAAGAAACTATTATAGTTGCGGGAGTAATGACAATTTTAAAAATTACCGAATACATGCCGTGTGCCAGGCTCTGTGCTAAAATACTTCACATGTTATGTCTTATCTTATACTCAAATACCATTATTTTCCCCTTTTTACGTAGAAAATTTCTGAAAAGCAAAGGATTGAAGTAATTTGCCTGGAGTCACCTGCTTGTTGTAAGTGGTGACATTTCCTTAGCAATGGCTCTCAGTCCCTGTGTTATACTGTCCCCTTCAGGGTGTCTGGGGATGACGCAAACCGAGGGTGTCATCAGGAAGGCAGAGGGGAACCATTTATCAAGTACGCCCAAAGTGGTAACCATACACTTGCACCACCTCATCAAATTCTCAGAATTCTGAGGGTGGGGGAGGTGAGGTACCATTATTCTCATGCCACAGATGAGATAATTGAGGCTCAAGGAGATTAATGGGTCAACCAACAAAGAAGACAATGAGATACAAACCAAGGAATTCTAAATCCACATTGAATGATCTGTCTCTGTAGGAAGCTGGTTCTGATTTAACTGCAAAAAATTATGTGCTCATAGAAAATATCAAGATATCTAACTGAGAAGATATCTAACAGTCTGTATGAGAAATACCTGGAAGGTTGCTTGGAAACTCCACATAAGGCAATTTTGAGATCAATATAATCTTAAAACTAAAGATAAATACGATACTGGTTTACATTCTCAGATATGCAAGTTCTTCTATATTTTGCCTTGATACGATCACATCTGGAACAGTGAGCTTCCATGAGGCATAGCTCAAGATGTGTATCATTCACTGCATTTTTCAAATTCAGAGGCAAGGCCAAAGCTCTCTGAGTTGTGCTCTGAAATCCTTTCTCATTTGGCTCAAGGTAAGGGGAAAGCATTCCCTCTCATCCATGGTAGGTAGGTGTAGGAACAGAGAGAAATCAACACACTTATAGCTCTCTCCAATGAAATCCTCATCACCAGCTTGTTCCTTCTTACAATGAATTTTCTTCCTTATACCCTGGTAGTCAGTGAAGGACTAACACATATCCTACACGTGTGTCCAGCACTTCTCTCTTGGGAAGCATCTGGGAATTTCATGCAGGGTCACACAGGGTCATGCAGAACTCCAGGGTATACTGCTGGTACACATGTATACTCCAGGGTATACTACATGGTACACTCCATGGTACACAGACCATGATGTGAATGGTGCCCCCTGCATTTATGCAACTTGGCAGCCTTACTGACATCTATTGTTTTATTCTCTGCTTATTATGGAGCCTCTCCTGAAGCTTAGATAGAAAAAGCCTGTTTCACTTACTCCTGGGTATTACAGTCACCATTTCAAAATAAAAGCGTGATATTTAAAAATGCAATTATCAGAAAACAACAGATGTTGGTGAGGATGCAGAGAAAGGGGAACTCTCTTACACTGTTGGTGGGAATGCAAGCTGGTGTAGATACTCTGGAAAACAGTATGGACGTTCCTCAAAAAGTTAAAAATAGAGCTACCCTATGACCCAACAATTGCACTACTAGATATTTATCCAAAAGATACAGGAGTGCTGATTCAAAGGGGCACAGGCACCGCACTGTTTACAGCAGCACTATCGACAATAGCCCAAGTACAGAAAGAGCCCAAATGTCCATCGACTGATGAATGAATAAAGAAGATGAGGCATATGTTATGGCTTTGTTACTCAGCCTTAACAAAGAGTGAAATCTTGCCATTTGCACAACAACACGGATGGAACTAGAGTGTACTATGCTAAGCAAAATAAGTCAGTCAGAGAAAGATAAATACCATATGATTTCACTCATATGTGAAATTTAAGAAACAAAACAGATGAACATAAGGGAAGGGAAGCAAAAATAAGATAAAAACAGAGAGGGCGAGACTCTTAACTACAGAGAACAAATTGAGGGTTGCTGTTGGGGATGGGTTAAATGGGTAATGGGTATTAAGGAGGGCACTTATTGGCATGAGCACTGGGGATTATATGTAAGCGATAAATCACTAAATTCTACTCCTGAAACTAATATTACACTATATATTAACTAACTAGAACATAAATAAAAACTTGAAACATTAAAAAAATAAACTTAAATATCTGCAGAAGGTAAAACAAATAAATTAAAATGCAATGACAAAATATGTTTATTAAAATGGGGAATACCTTAGAAATCATTTTATAGAAGAAACCATTGAAATAACTTGTGATGTCTAAATTAAACATGATAGGACTATGGAAAGTATCAATGCCATCAAATATTTGAAAGGGTTTGATGGAGAAGAGAGAAGAAACTTGAGAAGTTTCATGGGAGATAATTAGAAATCATAAGATGATTTTTGGCTCAGTAAAAGAAAGAATTTTCTAGAGCCAAGCACCAATTAGAAACTGTATTGCAACAACCCTAAGTAAGAGCACACCTCTGTTATACAGAAATGTATCCAAAAACGGAATGGGAAGTGTTTGATAATAAATAGTTCCTTATCCTGAGAAATGATCAAGGGGAATCAAATGTCCTAGAGGAGATTTTCACATAGAGTTATACTGAACTAAATGGATTAAAAGGCTTTTTCTAGGAAACTCTATCTCTGCGATGGTATAGAGACTGTGACAGTTCGCTATGAACCTCCACCAGCCCAGAAAGAAGGAAACTCCTTCACCTTCCCCCTGAAGGAGGCTGAGGCCTTATATAAGGTACCTGATCCAACTTGATGTGTGACCATTTCAAATCTCCTATAAGGTCTTATGTAGTTAAGCAAATAGCCAGAGAGTAGATGGTACAGTAACAGACCTGTTTTATTTTTTATTACTTCATGATCCAAGAATCACAATTTTAAGAGTGAGTGAGAGGGGTGCCTGGGTAGCTCAGTCAGTTTGGCTCAGGTCATGATCTCATGGTTTGTGGGTTCAAGCCCCACATCCAGCTCTGTGCTGACAGCGTGAAGGCTGCTTTGGATTCTGTGTCTCCCTCTCTCTCTGCCCCTCCCCAACTCATGCTCTGTCTTTCTCTATCTCTCAAAAATGAATAAACATTAAAATAATTTATAAAAGGGTGTGAGAATAGAAATAAAGAACATAACACTGCTCTGTGTATTAACGAGTTCTGCCAACTCCACTGTGAGAGAGATGTTCAATCTTGAATGTTTTTCTTCCACCTTATGGTTTTAAACCAGGAGTCAAAAACTCAAAAGGGAGGAAGAAAAGTGTAAGATGCCAGGGAGTGACAAGCCTGTACAGATGAGGCTGCATGGCCAGTCTTAAAGGCCGGTTTTATAAGGCAACTGCCCTTGGGCTCAGCTGCTCGTTGCCTTCTAGAGTGCTTTCTAAAATTGCCACATCTTATTTTTCCAGAAAAGCTAAAAAAGCTTTTTTTTGGTGAATTTTTCTAATTTTGAGAACATTATCAGGCTGCACAAAAATTACTTGTTGTTAGAAATCTGTTCACTGGCTTCCAGTTTATGGCTGCAGGAAGGCTGATCCTTCCCAGAAAAGTGATGGGAAGCCCATGCATGCACTTACATCTCCATGCGAATTAGCACGTAGCTACCAGGCAACTGAAGATAAAGGACAGACAACACTGTTGGTGGGAAGATCTAAGGGAGGCTGGATGAAAATCTCTGCCCCCCATGAGATTGCTCAGCAGGGTTTGAAGGGTGAGAGGATGCCCTGCCCTGTGCTGCTGGAGCTCCTGTGTAACAGACCTGGGAAGGCCACTGGATCCTCAGGCAACTCCAGCCCCTGTAGAACTCCCTGTAGAAGGGAGGAGATTTTTCCCCAAAGGGTAAACAAAAATTCTCAGGGCAAAGAGAAAATTATTTAAAAAAAAAAAGTTTATTTATTTTGAGATACAGAGAGAGCCATGAGCAAGGGAGAGGCAGAGAGAGAGAGGGAGACACAGAGAATCCCAAGCAGGGATCCCAAGAGCCTGATGCGGGGCTTGAACCCAGGAACCGTGAGATCATGACCTGAGCTGAAACAGAGAGTCAGACGCTTAAGCAACCAAAGCCATCCAGGCACCTTAAGAGAAAAATCATTTTTATTTTTTAATTTTTATTTTTAAATATATTTTCTCTAGTTCTTTTTTAATTTTTTTAACGTTTATTTATTTTTGAGACAGAGAGAGACAGAGCATGAATGGGGGAGGGTCAGAGAGAGGGAGACACAGAATCCGAAACAGGCTCCAGGCTCCGAGCTGTCAGCACAGAGCCCGACGCGGGGCTCGAACTCACAGACCGCGAGATCATGACCTGAGCTGAAGTCGGCCGCTTAACTGACTGAGCCACCCAGGCGTCCTGAGAAAAATCGTTTTTAAAGAGAGAGGCATTCTTATGAAGGAGCAGAGATCTAAGAAGTTCAGCAAAGACAGACATGGGGAGGCCACCAGAAGACCTCATGAATGCTTTCGTTCCTCGGATTTTGTTCCCCTCACACTGGGGGGAAAGTCTTCTTTGCTGTGTAATTTCCTCTCTCCCTGATTAAGGTATAATCCTTCAGTACACGGTGCATCTGACAGCAGTCCTGTGTTTATTTATTTTTTTCATGTTTATTTATTTTTGAAGGAGACAGAGACAGTGTGAGCAGGAGTGGGGCACAGAGAGACGGAGACACGGAATCTGAAATGGGCTCCAGGATCTGAGCTATCAGCACAGAGCCTGACGCGGGGCTCGAACCCAAGGACCTGAGCTGAAGTCGGATGCTTAATTGACTGAGCCACCCAGGCAACTCAGCCCTGTTTTTAGATGGAAGCTCCAGCAGCTTGTTCATATAAATTTGAGTTTTGGTAGAAGTTTGGTTAAACTGCAGAGCGCTAGAAGCACCAAAAAAGTGACAGCACAGAATGATGGTTTCCCTGTGTGGGGGAATGTGTTTAAAAGGAATAAATGGACAAAGAACGGAGTTTGAGATAGATTGTAAAGGTGATGGATGTAATATATAGATATTATAGCAATGTATTTTATAATCATGTGTGTTTCCTAAAATTATAGGCAAGTCACAGACAGGCAGTCTTTATAATTTTCTAGATTGAGAAGAAATGTGATGAGCGGCATCAGGGTTTGTGCACTGTGTTTTACTTAGCTAATGCCTGACACACTCTGCTATTCAGGGAAATCCATCAACGTGGAGAACAGCCGCATGATGAAACGGCTGGCCAAATCAGGCCAGATGGCATCCGGTCTGAACCACCCCTGCACACAAATGGGTGTCAAACAAGGTCATCGAGAGGCCCTAAGCCATCCAGCTTTTCCTGTACGGGGCTGGTCAGTGATGCAACAAGCATTGTGAACACCTGGGTGAGAAAGTGCTGCCGCTCCTCCCCAGAGCTCTTCAGTCTCATCAGATGGCTGGCCTCCACTAATGTCTGTGGGGCAGGCCACCCTGAGTGACTGAGTGCTAATGAGTATGAGCTGGAAGGTCACATACCTGAGGACGTATATCCAGTCGTCAATCATTTCTCAAGTTTGGCACCACCATACAGGATGACAATTAGCCTGAATAAAGCTAAGGTGATGTTTTTAGTTGCCCCAGGCAAATTAGGCGAGCAACCAAAACCTACCATCAATGGCGTGGAGTTAAAAGCCATATCCAATTCCCATTGCCTATGTAGTCCGCTGTCTAGTGACAGGTCCTCTGCTTCTCTGTGGTTCTCTGAGCAGCCACCAGTGATGCAGCTCATTATCAGAACAAGAAGTAACAACCTGTATTAATAAATCCAGCTTATTTGGGGGGAGCTTGACAGACAGGATTTTTGGTGCTAAAGCATCTGATTACAGATAAAGACCAAAGTGCAAGACTGCCCTGCTGCCCAGTCTCCACTATGGATGTCAAGTTTAAGTTCATTACCATTACCTCCTGGAACAACATTAATTCCACTCTGCAGAAAACATCAAATGGCAACACTGGTAAACTAATCAAGGAATAGATCTACTAACCAGCAGCTGACATAATATTTGCCCTGCCTTTTTACTAACTGGCAATAGTTTCAGCTCAACAGTCTTGGAAATAATGAAATTCTGCAGAAGTATGCAAAAAAATCTATAGAAATTATAATCCATTGCATAGATTGCTAATATTCTAACAGTGTGTGATACCGATCCAAACTTCTACAACGTTTTTAGGATGAAAATTTAATTTCCTGCATTTTTTGGTTTCTTTTGGCAGCAAATACCTCAAATATAATCTCTATAAAAGCTAAGGATAAATAGAAGGATTGCATTGAGGACACACACTGCTGCACGGTTTGCTTTCTACACCTTAACCTGAGTAAGATCTTAGAATTTCCTTACTTTCACTATATTATTTTTGGCTACTTCTTCACCCAGCCCACATGATGTTCATTAGAATAATAACCCCCTTGATCCCAGTGCATCCAAAATTATGAATGTGCAAGAAAACATATTTTGCTTGTCCAAATCCAATCATTCCTGGAATGGAAATCACAGACTACTAAACAAGTTATAATTCTGTTCATGTATTGATAACAATACATATTGTATTGATAACAATTTATTTCATAAACATTGATTGAGAGCACATCCAGGGCTAGGTTATTCCTGCTGTCTCGAAGTGTCCTCTTCCCAGGTCATGACCTCACGGTTCATGGGTTCGAGCCCTGCGTCGGGCTCTGTGTTGACAGCTCGGAGCCTGGAGCCTGCTTCAGAGTCTGTGTCTCCTTCTCTCTCTCTGCCCCTCCCCCTCTCACTCTCTGTCTCTCAAAAATGAATAAATGTTAAAAAAAAAACAAAAAACAACAACAATAACTGGTTTTACCCTGTAATAGAAGGAACCTTTTCAGGGAAAAAGTCTCATCTATTCACCCCATGAGGTCTAAAAGGTCTATGTATTCTTGATCTGATGGCAGATTCCTTTAAGTCTTTTTCCTTCAAAAAAAGCTTCCACGAGGAATTTGTTAGCAAACACATCCAGAGGTTCCCCAGAAGCACTAATTCTAACTGACCACTACCCCAAGGCACCTGGAAGCTGAAAACTACGAGTTGCGATAAAGCTCACCCCTGGTGAAGATCCTTCAAAGTTTAGGGACGGCTAGAAATATCCATACTTTCTATATGTAAGGGATATTTATTGGAACATGGTGATAGGGCCAAGAAAGAAAGGGGATATGGGAAAGAGGAGGGTGGTGGCTGCAGTTGATTGATTGGGAGAGAATCTCACCCAACTGGAAGAAATTGAAGGTGTTTTTATGTGAAGTGCCCAGCACTTACCTGCTGCAGGGAAATGCTCAAAAAAAAAAAAAAAAAAAATGTTGCCTTCACTTTTCTCCTGTAAGACTACTTTATGTTAATGTAGCATTTTAAAGAGCATGATTTATGTTTACATGCATTATCTTACTTGACACTTGTGACACTGGAGGTAACACTTTATTTTTTGTTTGGAAACACGGATGATGCAAGGTCAGATCTATTGGCCCTAGGGCACATAGCTAGTACATTTTAGAGTCCATAACCCGGATCTTCTGATTCCAAGAACTCTCTATCTCTTTATTGCTCTGAGCTGCAAGTACTCAGTGATGTGTACCTGGCCGCTTTTTTTTTTTATTTAAAAGAAAATTCTTCCTCACTTATGTCTTCATATCTTCAAGGATCATGTTATCACTTATTTCCTCACATTTCCTTTTCTTTCTTTTTTTAAAATTTTTAAATGTTTATTTATGAGAGAGAGAGAGAGAGAGAGAGAGAGAGAGAGAGCAGGAGTAGGGGAGGGCAAAGAGAGAGAGGGAGACACAGAATCCAAAGCAGGCTCCAGGCTCCAAGCTGTCAGCACAGAGCAGGACACGGGGCTCGAACTCACGGACCATGAGATCATGACCTGAGCTGAAGTCAAAGGCTTAACCGACTGAGCCCCCCAGGTGCCATCACATTTCCTTTTGTTTGCTTCTCAGTTTCCTCTGGTTCTGTTTGTAAAAGTGTTACAAGTATGATGTTCACGGATCCATGATTAAGAGTTCTTTACACAGGATCTTGAGCTCTTCAAAGTTAAAGAAACTCTACAAACAAGGCACATTTCATTCCAGCCCTTGTTTTTCCTTTCAGCACTTTTGCTCAAATACCAAACACAATTTGCGTTTTGCTTGAGATGGAAAGAAACACTTGTGTAGCTATAGCTATTACTGGGCCATTACCATTCCGAGGTGTTGATTTTGTGCTTCACATTTTTCCTGTGTTCTTCACTTGATGCCCTATCTTGAATTTTTATTTCACTCTAATCATTTTTTAAATTTGAAGTCTTCCTTTTTACTTTGGCAATTTCAGTTGGAACGCTAGGTTTGGGGGAAAAAATGTTCGCAGAAAAACTGAAGGTTAAATCAGTTTTATTCTGTAAACACTGCCTAAATTATCATCTCCTTCCCATAACAACCCAATTAATATGTTAGAGCAAAGCTGGAAAGCCAAAAACTGTGCTGAAAACGTAGAGTTAGTGTGACACCTTCTGGTGAGGAACAAACTGCATTTGTCAACAGCAGCAAAAACTAATTCTGACAAGGGTCCTCCCGGATAGCTTTTATTCCAGCAAACCCATCTTTTGTGAACACCCAGCATATCTCAGGCTCTCCTGCAAGTACCAGAGATACTGACACATTCAACAGTCTAACCACCTCTTGGGGAAGAAATATCTCTTATCTACACTCCTACCTACAGAGATGACAATCAAGTATGTTGGCAGTCTAGTTAGGTTGGGTGTTTCATAAGATGCTACAGGGGCCCACAGGGCCAGCCAGTCCTTATGGATCAAGGACAGCCTCACAGAGGTGGTGCTGCTTAAGTCTTGAAGGATGAGCCATTTTTGTGAGGCAACAAGGTAGGAGGTGGGTATATAGTGCGGAAAGTGCCACACACTGGAAACTAAGGGGACAGCACGTGGGCAAGGCTGAGAGGCTGAGAATGCGGGTTTACTGACCAGAACTTATTTCAGGTGCCTGGAGAAGACAGAGCATGGAGAGAGATGGGGCTAAAGCACAGAGAGAGCCTCAACTCAGAAGGGCTTTGGAAGCTTAGTTTAAGAAGTGTGGGTTTCATGATCAAGGCTTCAGGGACCCATTGGAAGATGTAACCATGACAGTGATTCGGTCAGCTTTTTCCACTACTAAAATCAGCCTGGCTCCAGGGTGGAGGGAAGGGAGGAGGACTCAAGTCCTTGTAAAATAGGAAGCTGTTCAAAGCGACGAGAACCTGAACTGCGCAGGGAACGGGTGCAGTAGAAAGTGTTTTAGGAAAGAGTGGCAGCCGGTATTAGAACACGTTTAAACGTGGGCTCTGAGAAAAAAGAAGGATTATATCTCATGCCCCAAATAAAAGAAACATTTCTTTTCCTTAAACAAAGAGAGGAAGCCCCTCCTATGAATGTAGACGTCTTACTTCTCTTTGTATGTGGTCTTAGGAAAGAGTTAAAAATATTTCTCATCACATGAGAGCATAATTGCTCCACAATCCAAGCATGCAATTTTACAAACTAAATTTGGAGACTTTCAAAAAAATATTGATCGCACCTGAAAACATTTAATGAATGCAATTTGGAAACAAGGGCCCAGAGACACCAATTTGTATCAACAGTGCTTAAATACTCCCATAAAAAAACACACACCCAGGGCCTTGGGAAATTTGGATCACTATAATGTGTTTTCAGAGGAAGGTTTGAAATTTTTAGATGAACAGCTATAATTATAAATTGAAATTAAATACAATGCGAGAGAGGCTATGATTTCCCTTGCCGTCAAAATAAATCTAAGGAATATATCGTGTCCACTGAGTATCAGACAAGGGCGTGCACTTATTCCCTGTATAAACCACGTCCTGCTTTACATACCAGAGTGCTTTTACTTCTGTATCCAAATGCTAATGGATACATTTATCCATCTAACTCAGATTTAAAATCTAAATATTTCCACTGACGTGCAAGGCTCCCTGTTACCTCACTGATGTCATCTTCTGTTACTCTCCCACTCCCTCATTCCACCCGGGGCAGGGCACCTTCATCATCCTGAAACACTACAGAGATGCTCCTTCCTCAGGGTTTTTGCACTCACTATTCCTTCTGTCTGGAAAGCTCTGTTCAGATATCTACTTGCATGACTCAGTCTCTCATTTCCTTTAGGTCCTCTGTTCAAATATCACCTTCAGAGGAAGGTTTCCCTGACCACACTGCATAAAATAGCACCTGCTCTCAACATTCTCTTGCCCCTTACTCTGCTTTATTTCTCTGTATAGCTCTTATCACCACTCCACGTTCTACGTAATTAATCTATTTGTGTATCATTGCCTCTCTCCACTAAAATTCAAATGTTATGAAACCACAGACTGTCACCGACGTTTAATCAGGGCATAGAACAATGTCTGGTTCAGAGTAGGTGCTTAACAAATATTTGTCAAATGGATGATGTTTGTTTGAAATATTTATTAAGTTTTTAGTTAGATGGGCAAGCTAGAGGTTTTCAATCAATTTACCAACCACTTACTCTGTAGCAGGTACTATTCTCTAGCTTTTATGAGACAAAAGACCACCCATGGATCCCTGGATAAACAGAGCAGTGGGGGTCGGACAAGTCAGTTGATAATTGTAGTCAATTATACTTCAATAAAGCTGGAAAAAGAAACAGACAGCTGTAATCCACCTGTTCATTCAACATGTACTTATTGAGTACTTAATAGAAGAGAGCGGAGTTTCTTCACAGGCTTTTTATGTGCCAAGCATTGTGCAAAGGCATAGAAAGATATATCTATTATATTTTTTAGAACAGCCGGTAACCATTATCCCCGATTTACAGCCATGAAACTTGAAGCTTACCAAGGCCCAAGGTTGCCACACTAGTGAAAGATTAAGACTAGACCAGGTCTGGGGGCCTAAGTGGCTCAGTCGGGTTAAGCATCCGACTCTTGGTTTTGGCTCAGGTCATGATCTCAAGGTTTGTGTGCAAGCCCTGCATGGCGCTCTACACTGACAGTGCAGAGCCTGCTTGGGATTCTCTTTCTCCCACTCTCTCTCTCTGCCACTCCCCTGCTTGCTCTCTATCTCTCTCTCTCAAAATAAATAAATAAACATGAAAAAAAAAAGCCTAGGCTAGGTGTAACTAAACCAGCCCTGCGAGAAATATTAAAGGGGACTCTCTGAGTGGGAAAGAAAGACAAAGCGACAAAAACTCGAAAAGAACAGGGAAAATCTCAAGACTAGACCAGGTCTAGGTCTAACTCTGTATTATAGTTATTCTGCTAAAGAAACTCAGAGAAGAACCATCTAACCTATGAGTGAGCTCAGAACAGCCTTCCAAGCAGAAGTAACATCTAAGGTAAACCTTCAAAGTAATGGGCCAGAATTGGGCAGGGTGGAGGGGAGAGCACGCTGAGCTGGATGGACAGCCTGTGTGGAGTATCATAACATTGTACTTTTCATAAAGAAACTTCTGGACCTTTGTTTTCATTAATACAGAAGGTTAAATTTTGCTCTCTGAATTACTGAAATATAAAAAATACAAACACACACATACACACCCCATTATAAACAATAGCAAAATTAATTTAATATGTGATATAACTCAATCATGCAATGCAAATAATCACCCGGAAAGAATAATATAAACACAAGACTGAGGAAGAGCCAGTATTCCAGATTTTAACAAAAGAGATATGATTGCCTATAAACAACATTTTCCATTTATAGCATATAATTAAATAACTTATGTGGCAATTAAATTACATGCCAATTAAATAGAATTGCAAGCCTTAATAAAACAAGTTAAAAACAAATGGAAGTTATTACTGAAGCACATCAATTGCTTTTTTCCTACTAAGTTGAATTGACATCTAAAAATTAATACTTACCTGTGTTATATACTTTCTATATTTAGAATAGAAGTTTAAAAATTAGACAGTTACAGGTTTTTCAAGCTAAAATTAAGTAAGGTTATGACGTCTGGATGCTTGTTTCATTCAAGTAAAATAATAAAGGAAAATGAATGTTTTAATTCATCGGTTTTACTTTTATTTTCTTCAAAATTCCATTTTTTTCCTCTTAACTATCCAGAGTGAGATTTTCTTTGAAGCAAGATGGCAGGTACCCAGAGCTGAGCTTTGACAGTATACAAAGCCAAATTTTTCATACTTGATCCAAGTGTTAAATCTGCAATTTACAGTTAATGTACCAACATGTTTACATACCTCTGTGGTATGTAAACCATAATACAGTTTAAACTTCAAATTAAATATATATGTATATATATGTGTGTTATATGTGTGTGTGCATATATATATGTAAATTGCAATACAGTTTCAACTTCAAATTAAATATATATGTAATATACATCGTGTGTGTGTGTGTGTGTGTGTGTGTGTGTGTGTGTGTGTGTAATACTTGAGATATAGTATTATTTGTAATAATACTTGATAAGCAAGTATTGTTTCTGGGAGATGTGCCTCTCCCTTGTTTCTGGTTGTGCAGGGTTATGTCACATACCTGAGGCTTCATATGCTTCAGAGAGTTTAGATAAACACTGACCAGGATTACTGGGAGCAAAAGATCCATCTGTCCACTTGAACCTCCTTTGTACCTGTCCAGAGAAAAAATATAGAGTACCCTAAACCTAACTAAGGTTATTATGGTCTGGTTGTTAGAGTACCATGTTGCCCTCATCCTGTCTTTTCTTCCTACTTTGCAATGTACTTGAGAAAACTGAAAAATCATAATGGATCAATTTACAATATTTTATTTTCTAAAATTCTCTTTTGCGTGTTTACAGTGCAGAGCCCCCTTCTCCTCTGATAGGAGAGCTAGGCAGTTACCTGAATCTAGTTCAAATAGGTTATATAAAAAGGGGCCCCTGGGTGGCTCAGTTGATTAAGCGACCGACTTCAGCTCAGGTCATGATCTCACACTCTGTGAGTTCAAGTCCCGTGTTGGGCTCTGTGCTGACAGCTCAGAGCCTGGAGCCTACTTTGGATTCTGTGTCTCCCTCTCTCTCCACCCCTCCCCAGCTCGTGCTCTCTGTCTCTCAGAAATAAATAAACGTTAAAAATTAAAAAAAAAAGGTTATGTAAAAAGAAATTGTAATAAAAGGCATACTCTGCTTTCCAAATCCTTGTTTTCTCTTAATCTATGTAAGGCATACCCAAAATAGACATGTAAAGAAAGACAAAAGTTGTCTTTATGGAAGAAACAAAACAAAAAACCTTAAAAACATATATTCATAATAAATATAAGTGGAGCTATAAATACAACTTGATATAGCAAAGCTTGCAGGTAGGAAAAACCTAACTGGCCATTATAATCCTTCACTCCCCAAACACTTGAATGCCTGCCCTCTACAGCGATATTAGGTTTTATTCCTCACCTCAAGAAGCTTAAGTTCTAGTGCAAAAAAGTTAAATCAAAAGATAAAAACATTCACTCCTCCTGATTAGCAACTGCTTATCCTACTAAGCTTCAGCTATTCCATGCTCTTCCCTAGCTTGCGGTTTATAGCAATTTGCTTTCATTAAGTTTCAGTGATACCTGATTAGTAGCTGCTCCCACATTCTATCTACCGTCCAAAGGGAAAAATGCCTTGCTCATCTTCCAAACACTGCACACAGGGATATAGTGAGATCATCTTGTGATTAATCAAATGTTTAATTCCTGAATATATCTGGAGAAAGGGCAATAACGGGACATAAATGGCATGAACAGGAGTACAGGCGGGAAAGTTCTGGGTTTGAAGGGCAAGTGAGAGGGGGCAGCTCAGCGGCGCATGTTTCATTTGATTGGCTAGAGCCTCAGTGGGCAGATGACATGGTGAAAGTAAGACTGGAAACTGGAGGTTGACTACAGGTTTGATGCAGGGCTAGGTTTCATTGAGTGATTCTGTAGATGGATGGTGTCCGTACTAGTTGAAGGTATTCTAGTCACCACCTAGGCCTGGTGGAATGCGAGGGCTGGTTATGGCTAACCCACTGAAGAGCAATGAGGGATCAAATGAGTGGAAGGACTGAATGCAGTCAAAGAACAGGTATATTTTAAATTTTTTTAAAGGACTTTAAACTACCTCTGCTTTGGAAACTGATTTCTTCACTGTCTAGTCACTTTAGAAAGGCATGTTAAATTAAATCTTCCCAGTCCTCACCACTGCAGGGGCTGGAAGTGAGGCCACAATAATAGTAATAACACAAATCCTATTATTTCAAGTGAGTCCAGTGTCTGGCCTAGGGCATCCAGCTCCCTGAAAAATCTTCCCCAAGTATTTCTAGGGGATCCAGAGCTGTCTAGATCATGGCTCTTTCCCTGGTCCTATGGCTGCTGCTTTTCTTCTGTGTACCCCTATCCTCCAGTCAGCCTCTGACATGCCTCTAGGAAAAACAGGCACAGTGCTAGGATCCCACTGGCTGCAAATTCCCCATTCCTTGGTCAAACCATAGTGTTTGGAATTTATATCTGAAAAATGCATTATGAACACAATTTCAGGCAGAAGTTAAGGCACATTCCACAAATCAGTGCATAATAAATATTTATTAACTTATTCAATAAATGTTTGCTTACCAGTGAGGTACAGAGACAGATTTACGAAATAAAAGACAGAGTCCCTTCACTCAAGAAATATATGCCATTCTCGTCAGCAAAGCAGACAAATCAATAGTAAACTGCAATGGTGTAAGGTGTGCTTTTTTGTTACCATGTTTATATGAGGCATCTGTGTGTGTGTGTGTGTGTGTGTGTGTGTGTGTGTGTGTGTACTCACCTTCTTCCAAAAAGAAATGACTACCTTAGGCAGGGTGGCAAGTGTTCAGATTTATTTCAGGAACAGAGTCGAAGGGTGCCTAACTCCGATTAGGGGTGGTCAAGGAAGATTGTCTGCAGGATGTTATTGTATTTAGTAGGGCTTCAGATTCCATGTGCTGCCTTCACATCTTTGAGACTCACAGGGCCCTGAAGGCTTAGCTGTGAGTTCCCCTACTCTTGCCAGAAATGTCCCTGACCTGGTGGGAAAGGCTCCCCACCCTTGTTCCTCTGTCAGCTGGGCTGGTTATGACCCATCCTGTCCTCAGCACAATGAGTTGGACCTCTCTGCCAGCCTGTAAAACTCTTCAAACCCATCACATTCCCCAGTGGGAGCCAGGGGGTACCCTACCCTCTTGTTACTACAAAGCCGGCCTCCCAAAGTGCCTTTTGATTCATTTGGCTCCCAAGTACAACTACCCATGTGGCCCTCTCTGGCATTCAGTGCCCTTTTCCCTGAGCTGTGGGTGTATATGACAAGTAACTCTTGCCAACCTCACCTGGCCAGTGTTGGGTGTTGCGTGTTTGGCCTTCTCACACTATTTCGGGTGGAGGAATCCCTCCTTCACCAGCGAGGTGGAAAGGAGGTGCTCAGAACAGTCATGTTGGAGGAGTTTTGAAGGATGAATAAGATTTACGTAGGTGGAGACTTGGAGGAAAGCATGTCAGAAGAGAGATACAAGAGTATGATGCATTTAAGGAAGGACAAGCAGATTGGTAGAATGGAGAGATAGTGAGGGTAGAGGCTAAAGAGGGAGTGCCATTTGTGAGAAGGTAAAGAGGTTTTTTGTTTGTTTTGTTTTGTTTTTCTTGAAACAACATTAAAGGATTTTAATGAGACATTTCACAAAGATCACTCTAGTACTGTGTGGCCAATGGATTCAAAGTAGGACCAGAATAAAGGCCAAGCAGCCAGTGAGAATGCCACGATAGAAAGTCAAGCAGGAAGCAACGAGAGCTAAGACCAGGTTCTGTAGGTACAAAGAATGGAAGCCATTCAGGTTCCTGGCCCATAGGATGCAGTACTGGGGACAAAGGAGGGGGAAGAATTGGAAACGACTGCTAGACTTGGGTAGCCAGGTACAAGCTGTCTTCATTCACTGAGTTAGGACATGCAAGAAGAGGAACAGGTTTGAGATTGGGAAGAATCCAATTCTGGACATATTGATTTTGAGATGTCTGTGGAACATCCAAGCACTGTCCAGTGGATGGTTCATCCTATGGATCTTAGAAGAGGCTGGAGATAAAGGTTTGAGTGCACAATGGTGATACTGATGCCTGGGCTCTGATGCAAGTCAAGAGGAATGTACAGAGAAAAAAAGTCTCAAAGTAAAGCATGCCAACATTTAAAAGGTGAATGGAAGAAGAGATGTTTACAAAGGAAACTGCAAAGAAACCAAGGGTATCAGGAGAATGTTGTTCTGGAAGTCAGGATAGGAAAGAACCTGGGGTGTTTATATACTTAGGGAGATGATGAAGCTACAGGATTCAGTAATATTCGACAGAGCAAGGTTCATGAAGAGGCCAGAGCAAAAGGATTCAGAGAAAAGATGGAGAAATTAATGCTTAATAAACAGAATGGTCATCACTTCCAATGAAAGAGATGAAGACAAAGGATACAAATAAACATGTAAGTATAAATAGCTTAATGTTTTCTTCATTGTGAAATAAAAATTCCAGATAAATTGCCTACCACTGGGTGGAACAAAACTGAAAAACAGTGCTCCTCATTTAGTTAGCCAGCAGGCTGACGATAAAGAGGCAAAGAATTCTAGCAACTTAAGAGTTTTCATTTATGTGGAAATGTAGTTTGATAGACATAAAAAGGAACATAATCTGAGAAGCACTTAGAAGCTATAGTGATAGGTCTATAAACAAGACTATGTGAAGCCAGCTAATAAACTCAAACCTACTTTAGGATAAAAGAAACTGCAAGACATGTAAAAACCCAAATTGTATGGATACACTGTGAAACAGAATTACAGTGTTAATTCCTAAGCAAAATAATATTTCACCAAATAATACATGGGTACAATTTTGTTACAATGCATTTGTCACACCTACTAAAAATGCTTTGATTACAACTGATGCTTACAATTGGATTTCAAATGTGATGTTGCAATCAAAATAAACATCCAAGACAAATTGATAAGCCTAAGTTATTCTTGTTTTTTTTTATTAACCCTAAGTTAAATCTGAGAGTTCATTACTAAAAATGTACATACAAAGCTTTCCCAAGATCAGATAGTTCTCATCTGAAGAATATTTTATCTTTTCAAAACAAAATGGACTATTTTCTGAGGACAACTTATTATTTCAAAACCAAGAATAAAATAAGTAAATCATTACAATCCACTTAGTGCAAATTTAACACAAATGCACTGCAATAATTTTTTAACAAGCATGTCATAAGAATAAATCATAAATTACCAACACAGATAAAAACGAATTCTGAATGTGCAGGCATACAATTACAGATGGTTCATGGTAAGATATATATTTGTACTCTGAAACTTAGTCATTTGTTTTGATGTTTTTATATTAAACTCTTTAGAACCTAATATTTATTAGATAAGGAAGAATTTCTCTTAAATAAAATTTAGCTGTTGGTTTGTCAGAAATAACTTTTGTTCAAAAATATTTGAAAATGTTGAAAAAATAAAAGTGTTGGGGGAAAATCTTTATAACTCCACTACTAAATGAGAACCTTCTGATAAGTATCTAACAGACATCTCTTGAAATGCATAATCAACTGCAGTGAAATAGAACTGGAATTATACATATTTTGTATTTGTTCTTTAAACTTAATATTCCTAATACTGTGTCCTGAACATCTTTCCATGCTAATAGCTATAGATCTACATGACCATTATAATAGCTACATTGTATTGTGCTATACAAATATATTAGCTTTTTAATGACTTAACTGATGAAAATCTGGATTGTCTCCAATTTTTTATTATAATTAGCTATGCTGCAGTGAAAACAACCTTGACATATGCCTCTATAGACGTGTCTATCTCGTTAGGATAAATTCCTGCAGTGGAATTAGTGGGTCAAAGAGGATCCACATTTTAAACTTAAGGACATTACCTATCTGCTGTCCAGAACAAAAGCAATTTCATACTTCCATCCATAGTCCATGAGTGCCCATTTCTTGAGTTACTAATGAGGGTGAACAACTCTTTCTCTAGGTTTGCTGCCATATGCATGTATTGTTGAATGGGTTATCCACTCATTTTCATTCTCTTCGAGGGTGTTCATCATTTAATATAGAATTTTTTTAAGATGATTCATCTTTATGTGTTATTATGGATTTTTTTCTACTTTTCCTATTTTGTTCTTTCTTTGATAGTTTGGGCTTCTGAGTAAAGGTGTAAGGGGATGTTCACCTCTCAAGATTATAAAAAAATATTCTACCATCTGTTTGTTGTATATAATTTTATTTATTATATTCAAGTTTTTGAACCATCTCAAAGCCTATTGTCAACCACAAAAGTGAGAAACATTTCTAGACTCTCTTTTGTTCCACTGATCTTGGACTAATACTTTAGTAACTCTAACTTGGGAAAAAAATTTTCATATCTGCTGGGACTCGTTCCAACTTTTTAAGTATTTTTTTTAATGTGTCTGGCTATCTGCCTATTTTTTTTTTCCCCACAAAAAAGCTTTGAAAACATTTTTTCAAGATTCTAAAAAGTCCTATTGAGATTTTGGTATGAATTACGTTGAATTTCCAGAGTACAAGAGGAAAATCTGTACATGAATCTGATCAAGAAATCTTTAAGTATTCCATTATGTCCTCCAGGAGTTCTGTAGTTCTCTTTTTAAGGGTCCTGTATGTTTCTTGTAAATTTGGTCACTTATATTTCACTGCTTTTTAATTTTTTTTTTCAACGTTTATTTATTTTTGGGACAGAGAGAGAGACAGAGCATGAACGGGGGAGGGCCAGAGAGAGAGGGAGACACAGAATGGGAAACAGGCTCCAGGCTCTGAGCCATCAGCCCAGAGACTGACGCGGGGCTCGAACTCACGGACCGCGAGATCGTGACCTGGCTGAAGTCGGACGCTTAACCGACTGCGCCACCCGGGCGCCCCATGCTTTTTAAATTTAAGTAGTATTTCTATTGCTAATAGATCTTTCTCCAATATATTTTCTGATTGATCAGGTTTATATTAATTTTTGTAGATTTATTTATTATTTGTTTAATTTTTTAACGTTTATTTATTTTTGAGACAAAGAGAGACAGAGTATGAATGGGGGAGGGTCAGAGAGAGAGGGAGACACAGAATCTGAAACAGGCTCCAGGCTCTGAGCTGTCAGCACAGAGCCTGACACCGGGCTTGAACTCACAGACTGCGAGATCATGACCTGAGCCGAAGTCAGACACTTAACCGACTGAGCCACCCAGGCACCCCGATTTCTGTATATTTATTATGCAATTAGCTACCTTTTTGAACTCATAAGTTTGAACTCTTTCCATTTATTCTCTTGTATTCTCCAGGGTTTGGATAATATAACTGTAAATAATGATTCTTCTGTATGCTCCCTTCTAATATCTGTACGTGTGACTTCCAAAAATTTTAATGGATAGGGGCGCCTGGGTGGCTCAGTCGGTTAAGCGGCCGACTTCGGCTCAGGTCATGCTCTCGCGGTCCGGGAGTTCGAGCCCCGCGTCAGGCTCTGTGCTGACAGCTCAGAGCCTGGAGCCTGTTTCAGATTCTGTGTCTCCCTCTCTCTGACCCTCCCCCGTTCATGGTCTGTCTCTCTCTGTCTCAAAAATAAATAAACGTTAAAAAAAATTTTTTTAAAAATTAAAAAAATTTTTAAAGGATATATTTTATTACTAGTAGTTTTTAGGGGCACCTGGGTAGCTCAGTCAGTTGAGCGTCTGACTTCGGCTCAGGTCATGATCTCATGGTTCGTGAGTTCGAGCCCCGTGTTGGGCTCTGTGCTGACAGCTCAGAGCCTGGAGCCTGCTTCAGATTCTGTGTCCCCCCCTCTCTCTCTGCCCCACCCCTGCTTGTGCTCTGTCTCTGTCTTTCAAAAATGAATAAACACTTAAAAAAAAAACTAGTAGTTGTTATTAATTTTCCATAGATCTAATAAAAACTATCAGTAAATAAACTTAGCTCTTTTGGTTAGTTTAGGAAAATATTACTTTGATCTTTCTGTTTTCTTTGGAGTGGCACACTATAATTCAAAACTCGTATTTTTCTTTCTTTTGTTTGCTATATCTTTTTTTTTTCTCATCTCTTTCTCCACATTTTTAGAGTGATCAAATTTACCCATATGACCATTGAAGTTTTCAGTAGCGTCAGTTATGCTGATTTATTCCTTGTATGGGAATTTGCTTTGGGGGTTTGCTTTTATTTTATTTTTTCATATTTCAGGATGCTTCCCTTTCATTCCTCCTCTATTTCAACTTACTCCTTTTTTATGCCTAATAAAAATGAAAGACTATTTGTTTAAACACTTCTTTATGCAAGACAGAGCACTAAGTACTTCACAGACTTGAACTTGTTAACTTTCTACAAACGCTAAGGTAGATATTACTCCTGTGTTATGTGTGAGGAAACTGAAACTGAATGACTAGTTAATTTGTCCAGGACTCTACAGCTGGTCAGTAGGAAAGCCAGGATTTAAAGCCAGGTCATCTGCCTCCACAACCCATGCTTTTAACAACACTACCGGACAGTTGGTTTCACATGCCCTTGCGTCTGTTCATAGGGGAGTTCAGTTCCTTTCAGATCTATACCTGGAATGAGGTGGCCTCAAAAATACCTTGAGTCAATTCCACTGCCTGCTGCACTAATGCAGGAGCATCTTATGCTCCAATTTTTAGATAATTTGCCATTTCTCAAGTCAGACAAATGTTCTCTGTGCAAGGGTTATACACCTTCCAGCATTTGTTACAATCTAGGGATCCTCCACCCTCCACCCATTAGCAAGATTTTCTCTGTGGTGACTGTACACTCAGCGGCGCAAAGTCCCCCTCACTCCTGAGTCTGCAGGTGTACCCCAAACTGAAATCTGTAGTTTCTATCATGCAGGTGAAAGAAAGGGGCAGAGGACTACTGAGGGGGTGGGCATAGATCTCAATTCTAGCTAGCTCAGATGATGTCTGGGCAGCAGGGACTTGATTTTCTAGGTAGTGTAGCTCCTGTGCCCTGAGTTTGAGGCAGTGACTGAGTTGGAGCTTTTTACTAACTTCTCTCCAGCTAATTTGGGTCAATGAATCAAATGACGGACACCGGAGTTACTATAAATTCCCAGTGGATTCTGGCACAGGGTTTCTTCTTTAGTTTCTAGTACTGTTATAATCTTTGTGGGAATTTTTGCATGCAGCTGGGAAAGGATAACCAGGGATTACCAACCTCTGGCATGTTTAACATGTTTAACAAGCATCTGTATCACACAGCAGGTTTGTGATTTGATTTAGGTTCACTTTTCTTTTTTTTTTGAGAGAAAGGGAGAGTGTGGGTGCGTGAGTGGGGGAGGGGCAGAGAGAATCTTAAGCAGGAGTGGGCTCAATCTTATGACCTTGAGATCATGACCTGACCCGAAATCAAGAGTCAGAAGCTTAACCAACTGAGCCATCCAGGTGCCCCTAGACTCACTCTTAAAGAGTATACATAGACTGTCTTCATCAACACCTAACAGTCCGACTCACTCACCAAAGTGAATCTAGATCACTTTTTATGATATAACATTTCTGGGCTCTCTTCTTCGATATAGGAAGTTCCCCAAATATGAGCTATTCCTAAAGCCCTATAGTGAAACTGTCCTGTGACAATTTTCAAATGACATATTTTTAAAAAATCACCATGCTAAAAAATGGTAGTGTTGGAAAAAGAATTAAGGATTGATCTGAGGTGTTTTCCCATCTATGAGACGTGGTTGAGGAGGCAGAGAGAGCCAGGTCAAAGCGACCTGATAGGTTTTGCTATTCTTTAGTGTTAATCTTGCACAGAAAAAAAAGCTCTTTACACCGTGAATTGTGGAAGCCCCTTGGCACATAGAATTTCTTGCCTGAGTAAAGCTGAGCTAAGGACATTATAAAATGCTACCTCTTGGGGCACCTGGGTAGCTCAGTCAGTTAAACATCTGACTTTGGCTCAAGTCATTATCTCACGGTCTGTGGGTTCAAGCCCTGTGTCAAGCTCTGTGCTGACAGCTCGGAGCCTGGAGCCTGCTTCGGATTCTGTGTCTCCCTGTTTTTCTCTCTGCTCTTACCCTGCTCACACTCTGTCTCTCAAAAACTAAACATTAAAAAATTAAGAAAAAAAATGAAATGCTACTCCTCCCTACCCCCCCCCCCTTTTAGAAGCACCCAAGTTTTGTACTTCTATGGCCAAAGCTACTCTGGATAGAGGCAGCTGACAAATGCATCAAAAATATTAAACGTGTAACTGGAAATCTCATGCTACATTAAGTTCCCTTCATCTGTGTTCTTATGTCACTCCCTTGTGATGATTGGTTTCACGTATCAATGTAATGTCACCATGTTTTATTTATGTGCTTACAAAAAGTCACCACATGACTCTAGGTAGATTATCCTCATAATGCAGATGGGCTGCACGCAATCGGTCAAAAGTCTTAAGAACAAAAACTGAGGTTTCCCAGAGAAAGAATTCAGCAATATAGAAACTCTAATGGCCTACCCTATAGATTTAGACTTATCAGTCCCCATAGCTGCATGAGAAAATTCCTTAAATCTCTTTAAACATACGCATGTGTGTTTGTACATATACAGGAGGCTGTGCTCATATAAAGAAAAACAGGACAAAAATAACAATCAAACCTCATTTCCTTGCACATAACATTGATGGCATTTATTTAGTATAGATAAAGACTTCCAACACAGAACACTGTTAGGAATTAATCATTAGGAACTATGTAAGAGATGTGATGTAAGGCAAGTATTATATAAAGATGAAATAGATAAACAGTTTTTATTTTTCTACAGAATTCACTGCAAGTTACCATGCTATGAAAACAAAAGCCGCCCACTCTTAATAGGTCAAATTTGTTTAGTAATTTAAAGAAAAATATATGACTCCCATCACACAGATAATTCTAAATTTACTTTGAAAATCAAATCATCAAGAAGTGTCTATCTGGAGAGACTACGGACCTACTATCACATTATAACAAAGATAAGGCTGCTATCTTCACAGAATATATGGATAATTAGTAATCAACCATTAACACACTGAATGTTCTAATATTTGGGGAAATATTGGAAAACTATTTTTTAAAAAACAAATTTCTGTGGACATTGTTTATCTTGCCAATGAGATTAGTTTGGAAAAGGGGTCTTGTTTAGTCTAGAAAATCTTCAGAGTCCAATAGAGTTCTGGGCTGAACATATACTGAAGATCCTTTACAAGCACAAATAGGCTTGGAAATCACGCAGTCTTACTTTGAATTAGCTTGCTTTAGTCCAAGGTATGGAATTAATGATCAAGTACTAGGAATTTCTGTAATGTACCCAATGCCAAATGGCTACTAACATTCTACTTCCTACTATGATGACTCCTTGATTAGAGCTCGGTGGGAGGCATAAAGCATATTGTGAACTATAAAATAAATTGTACTCCAATTTATTCCAGATCTCTAAAGCTAAATCTTGTTTTTCAATATAAGAAACTCACTATTTTAGCAAAAGTAGTATAAGTAAAACTGGGGCAGGAAACTTCTAATTGCACAAGAAATACATGAAAGACTTAATCATTCTAAGAGAAGAATCATTTTCCCAGTAGCCCCACTGCTATGGATGATATTTTCATGAGCCTGGGCCACCTTCTCCAATGAATACTGAGAACCTATTACAGGTGTCAGCCAACCAATTTCCATTCCAGCTTGAAGGGCCGCTGCATATTGCCTAAATTCCTCCTAAGTGAAAGAGAAAGGTATGTCTGTAGAAGAACATACGACCTAAGTTTCAGAAGCACTAGAAATTTTCAGATTCTGAGAGTTAGAACATAAACGGTTTCTTACAAATATGTGGCTTTTGTCAACTTGTCCAGAACTACAGAAAAAGTAGTTCCATATAGAATAACCATAAGCCCAATTTGTCTGAGACAGTGTCAGTTCACAAAATACCTACTGTCCTAAAGTAATTACTAATAGTATGTCTTTTCTCTCTCAAAAGTGTCTTCACTTGGAAAATAAATCACACTGTCACCCTGGTTATCTTATAGTGACTAATACTTAACATACTCATGTAGTCATATAACTAAGTTAAACATCTGCTTAAACTTTCAGTCTGTCTGACTAGGCAAATTGTCTCAGTGTTTAAGTTACCAAGATCAGAATCACTTCTTTTCCTACCTTAGTTGATGAGTAGAGAGCAACCCCAATTATACTAGATTCCTTTGTCATGGTGTCCCGTGGTTTTATTTCAATAGGACCTCTGCTGCCAACAACCTATTATGAAGAATAACACGTCTATAGTTAAAGATTACTGTAAAATAGTATTAAATTATGGTAAAACTTCAAAGTGGTAAAAAGAAACCAAAATACTTACTATTACTCGTCCTCCATGTGACAGAAGATTCAAATCATTATTAAGATTTACATTAGCTAACATTTCAATGATCACATCAATTCCTTTTTCACCAACAGATTTCTGTGTAATAAAAAAGAACCCAGAGTGAGATAAGAAAACAAGTAAAAAAAAAAAACCCTGTAAAATAGTTATCATAGTCCTATATATTGCAGAAATGTGTTTCAAAAGACATAAATACTACATTTTTAAGACTATAACACAAATTGTTAATGATCTAATTATATACTGAGGATGTAATTCCAAGGTACTAGTCACAACATCTAAAGTGATAAAGATTTATACTAAATAAATTTCACGTGCTTCGACTCGACTATAAAATACTTTTTATTTTATAAATAGTTGAAAATTTTCTGTCTTCAAAATGTATTTTCACAGAGAAAAAAAAAACAAAGCGTAAATCCCAAAAAGGTTTTCACTTTAAAAAAAAAAGAAAATCACTGGCTGTCTGGCGTTGCAGATTTTTTCTGTGTGTGCATTCAGTTTTGTCCCAAGTGGTTTACAATCAGCTTGGCTACTACTTCTTTTCTTTTGGGTTTTTTCAGAGATCTCGGCCATCCCAAACTGTCTCTTAAGTAAGTTATACATATACACTTTATATTCATTTTATTCTAACAAAAAAAAAAATGAATACCTATGTCAGATATTGTTAAGTACTGGGAATTCAAAGATGGACACAGAGAACTCAAAACACAGCTAGGGAGAAAGATGGAAAATACCGCTGACACAGCTGTGATGGAATGGGCCAAGTGCTGCATGAGCAGAAATAAACCACAGGTTATGGAGAAAAACAGAGTTACAACCCTGATCACCTGTAATGATCACAGAAAGTTCCACAGAAAGTTCCACATGGAATGGGCCAAGTGCTGCATGAGCAGAAATAAACCACAGGTTATGGAGAAAAACAGAGTTACAACCCTGATCACCTGTAATGATCACAGAAAGTTCCACAGAAAGTTCCACATGGAATGGGCCAAGTGCTGCATGAGCAGAAATAAACCACAGGTTATGGAGAAAAACAGAGTTACAACCCTGATCACCTGTAATGATCACAGAAAGTTCCACAGAGGTGAGGACCTGGGCCCTGAGGAATGAACAGGAGTCCTGTAAGTAAAAAGGGAGGAAGAAGAGCCAGCGGAACACACATGAGGCATAGTCCCTCCAGACAGAAGAAACAGAAAAGCAAAGAGCTATGGACTGAGAGTCCAGGTCAGGATCAGAAAGCAGCCAAGCAGAGCTGAGGCATGTGTTTGGGAACGTGGGGAGGGGGGGTTGGGGGGGACAGGGAGGAGGGAAAGGGAGAGAGGTAGAGACTATAAGTTGCTATGGACTGGGAACACACATTGATGCCACGTTACAGGATCCAGACTTTTGGGGGGCAGGTATTAATTAAGTTTTGTGTCAGACCCTGTTTTAGGATACTGAGCTGCAGCAGGTAACAAGAGAGACAAAAATTCCTATCCTCATGGAGATACATATACATATATATATATATATATATATATATATATATATATATTTTTTTTTTTTTTTTTAGGAGAACAAATAACTCTGGAGACAGTGAAGATAGAAGGCGATAGTAAGTCAGTTATAAACAAAAGACAAAGCTGGAGAAGATGAAGACTAAACTAAGTCACAATGGAGAACAGAACAAAGAAGATATATTTGAAAGGCATGTCAGAGATGAAACTGATAGAGGGAGGTGACTGGCCTGATGGGTAGGAAGGAGAACGATAATTAAAAGATAGAAATATAAAATAAAACTTGCGACTCTGTCTGGGGGGAGCAAATGAGTGGAGACATCCAGGAGGCCAATGACACAAAGGCAGGGAACTCACGCCAGAGACAGTGCTGGATACCAGCAGGATGCAGGCACTAACTGACCAGGGGAGATGAGATTGGTCAGGAGGAAGGTCTAGCACCAGGGAGGATGGCAGACCAAGGGGAAAGTCTAAGGAGCAACAACATTTAAGTAATATGAGGAGGAAGGGGGCTGGAAATGGAAGTCAGGCAAGTAAGACGAGAACCAGCTTTCAGGAGACGTGGTCAGGGGTAGCTGCTGCCAAAAAAAACCCCAAAAAAATCAAGCAGGATGAGGCCTAAGCCAAAAGCAGCAGATGGGTAATTAGGAGCCCACCAGTGACCTCTGACAAGAGGTATAAGTAGCTGGGGTGGAAGCAACATGCGGGGGAAGGTGACGGGAGGTAAGGAAGTAAAAGATGTCCTCACTACTTTCTCAAGTGTGGTGGTAGAGGGTGTGGAGGGTTTGATAAAGGGTTAAGGGAATGGTCTGGAGAATGAGAGAGACTTAAGCAGAAGGAGCCAGTAGAAGACATAGAAGCCATAAGACCTCAAGGTCTTAAGGTCAGATTTCTGCAAAACAAAAACATATTCTTAAAATAACTGAGCATTTTTCATCTTTATAAATATTCTTGGATAATAGTATCAGGCATGAATATTCAATTAATTTTACGTTTTCTAGATATATAACAAAAGAGTGCCTTTACACAGCTTTTTTTTTTTTTTTTTTTTTTTTGGCAAGATGATGCAGTGGTAATACACAAACCCTCACTCATACTTTCCTCAATTTGTAATGACCTAGGTTACACAGTAATCAGTACCTGGAAAATTCTAATTCTTTCTCAACATGAGCAAGTAGTCTGACGATTAGGTTGAATTCTGCTCTAGCAATGGAATATATGCAATGAGTAATTAAAGCCTACCTCATCACTCTGGTTGTGGTAGTGATTATTCTTCCATGGCATACAATTGACAAGTAAACTTTGTCCCCTAGCTTAGACAGATCCAATTTGTAATCTGTAACTACCTCACCTTCTCTGGAAAATTTAAACCAATAGAAATTATATTAAGAAATTAAGAAAACCTCATGGTTGCCAGAGGTGGGGGTGGGAACTGGGTGAAATGGGTGAATGTGATCAAAAGGTACAAACTTCCAGTCATTAAAAAAAAATAAGTCATGGGGATATAATGTACAGCATGACAACTATAGTTAATAATACTGTATCACAGATTTGAAAGTTGCTGAGAGCATATCTTAAAAGTTCTTATCAGAAGAAAAAAAATTTGTAACTATGTATGGTGATGGATGTTAATGAGACTCAGTGTGGTAATCATTTCACAATATATGATATATACAAATATCAAAAAAAAAATTTAAAAGAACACCTCTCAGCTCTAAATACAAAGCTATGACTTTACTCAAAATGTGACTGCATTAAAGAGTACCAATTTTTATAACTAAGACTCTGGAAAGGCTATATTTTATTTGATAAACATAAACAAGTCAAATGAGAGTGAGGTCTGAAAATTAGACATCTCTGCTTTTTTAATTAAAACTTTAAAACACACATAGGCATAAAAAAAGAAAACAAACAGCTTTAAGAGAGTGGTTTCTTAAAAAAGGTTACAAAAAAGTAAGTCTCTCAAGAAACAAAATTTACTTTCATAAAACTGTGGACTAATTTTACCTTAATTTTATCAATATAATTATGTTCTCTGTGGTTAAACACTTCATGGGCTCCATTTTGCAAAACGATGTTTTGTCCTTCCCCGGTACCAGCTGTGCCCAGAACCTTTAAACCATAAGCTCTAGCAATCTGGCATACTGCCAGTCCAACCTGAAAAACAAAATATAAATGCATACTTTTAGATTCTTTGCATCCCTGCAAATATTTCTTAAATATATATAATAGAAGGTTCCTCTAGGTCCTACCCTATCCTTAAGGAATTTCGAGTCTAAATGAAGAAATAAGAACAACAGCTAACTTTTATTGAGCATTTATAATGTGCCAGGTACCACAAAAAATACTTTCTATGCATTGCTTTATTTTATCCTCACAGTAAGTCTAAGTAGACATGATGTATGTAGTAGACATGAAATGTCTACATGTATGTAAGTAGACATGAAGTAGATATGACTAGTGTCCATGTTCTGTAGATGAGAAAACTGTAACTTATATAATGTAAGTGACTTGCCCAGGTCACAGAGATGGGAACAGGACCAAGTCACAGAGCTGGACCAAATCAGTCTGTAGAGCTTGAGCCTTTAACCACTATATCAAAACGTGTACTTAGCATCTGCTTTGCACAGAAGGTACAGAGTTTAAAGCTATTCAAAACATGCTCACTGGCTTCATACTTTCACTGTACATTTAAAGTATTACACAACAAATGTTACACCATTTAAGTGGAAGAGACAGGCGTATGAGCAAATTAACTTATTCATCCATATGATGACCGTTAAATGTTTACTATGTGCTAGACATGGTACTTCGTGTAAGAAACATGTTTTAAGAAAGAGGAAAAATAATAAACAAACAAATAAATGAATAAATTAAATTCAGAAAATAAAAACGTGCTATGAAAAAAACCCCAGCCTATTGTGTTACAAGGAGATAGAGAGAAGGGTTAGTTAGATCATCACCAAAGGCCACTCTGAAGAGATGAGACCTGAGTGAAGTGAGGCACGAGCCATGTGCAGATCTGGAAAGTCTGGTGGAGAATGCGGTGGGCAGAATGGCTGTAGCTCACCTTGTGATGTGGGAATGAGCCTGGGGCATTAAGGACAGAAAGAGGGTCCATGCGGCTTAAAGGCAGGGCACATGGGAGACAGAGCAAGATGTGGCCAGAGGGGCACACAGGGCCTTGCAGGTAAAGGCTCTGGATTATATTTAACAGATAACTCAGAGCTATCAGACAGGTGCACCTGGGTGGCTCAGTCGGTTAAATGACCGACCAACACTTGATTTCGGTTCTGGTCATGATCTAACAGTTTGTTGAGTTCGAGCCCCACATTGGGCTCTGTACTGACAGCGCTGAGCCTGCTGGGGTTCTCTCTCTCTCCCTTTCTCTCTGCCCCTCCCATGTGCTCTCTCTCTTTCTCTCTCAAAATAAATAAATAAATAAATAAATAAATAAATAAATAAAACACTTTATATGGGAGACAGAAAGAGGGGAGTGGCGATAGGAGTAAGATGGACCTTCCTCATGGACTGCATCCGAGAAGTGAGGCACAGAGAAAAGTCAAGGCTGTCTCCTGGGTCTCTGGCAGGGTTAACTGGGTAGATTAATAGGGCTGAGGAAGAGTACAGAGAATCAAGTTTGTAAAAGTATGAAGACTCACTCTGAGCAAGCTGAGCTGTATTTGCTCACCTAAGTGAAAATGTGTAGTAATCAGCTGAATAAGCATATGGAGCTAGAAATATAAATTTGAGATTCATCAGTTTAGAGATGGTATTTAGAGCCACAGATTGCACGAAGTAACTAGATCATTACATAAATGTGCTTAGGATAAAGGAGAAATAAACGTATATTAGGAATATGGATAAAAGTAATTATTTAAATTACAGTGCTAGGAAATCTATGTTTGGTTACATGATCTATGAATGGCACAAATAAGTGTCACGTACATTTAGAGCAGGGCTTCTCAAACTTAGCACTATTGACATTCAGGGCTGGACAGTTCTATGATGTGGGTGCGATCCTGTATGTTGAAGGATGTGTAGAGTAGCATGTACCCATTAGAGGCCAGAAGCCCTCCATCCAGTGACAACCGAAATGTCCCCAGACACTGCGCCAAATGTTCGAGGGGGAGAAGAGATGATGCCAAACCACCCATCGCTGATAACCAACAATTAAGAGGAAGGTAAAATCATGGACTAGGCATGACAGTAAAGAGTTTAAATGAAAAATGATGATAGAAACTGATTAAAATTGTAACAGAATCACAGACTCCCCAGGCCTGAAATGGACTTTAAAGATTGTATGGCATATGGGAGTGATGAGCCTGAACTCTGTTGGGTTTTGGCAGGGATTTGTTTGATTTAACCAAAACAAACAAACAAAAAAACTCACTGATGAGAGAGACATTCAATTCCATGAAATACATTATACTATGGAGTTAGCACTATTGATTTGCTACTTTAAATTAAAAAAAAAAAAAAACAGGCCTGTAATAAAACTACACCTATACTAAAAACTTACTGTAAATATATCTCTTTATATTCTACTTTGAAGAAGCACCTAATCGCTGTTCTGAAGGTACTGTTTACTTTATTCTTGTCAACAATTATATCAGCAATACCCCTTTGATCGATGATATACCGTTAATGTGTCAACTATTTTTCTTCTATTTACTTTGCTGACACTAAAATAGGGCACTCCCCACCAACATATCTGGATAACAACCGTGTTCATAAATTCCACACCATTTTAAATACACACCATAATCCCAAAGGAATTTGCATTAAATGAGGACAGAAAGTACAAACAGAAGCAAGACAAAACCCAGTACTATTTCCCTGTGGTAGGGCAGGGAGGATCAGAAGTTGCTTCACACACCAGGCCACCAGCCTATCCCTGCCAGCCAAGGATTTAACAAACTCAGCCAGCTCAGAGAACAGTATGGATTTTGCCTTAAAAAAAAAAAAAATCATGGTGAAGCGACTGAGCTTTTTACAAGAGGGTGAAGGGAATAAAAAGATTTTCTTTAAACTCTTCTCTCCCCTTCCTACTGAAACCTCTCTCTTTTATACAGAGCACAAGGTTAGCTCTCTCAAAGCCAAAGCAATTTAAATAAATGCATGTTTGACAGATCCTTTAGTTATTTTGGGTGAAATTTAATTTAACCCAAAAATAGCCTCTTCAGTGAAGGTATGCAATGGGAAGTTTTGACAAGGTGTATCTGTCATATTTTCTCAAGCCCCCAAAAGACATTCTTGGTCTTTTCAGGAAATAGTCTGATCTGTGACATCCTTCAGAATTGATCTATTTGAGGTAGACAGGAAGCTAAGTGTGGTACCTCGTGCTTCATCTCTCTAAAGTAACAGAAACACAATGGGCTGAATTCTCTGTTTGTACCACCTGGCCACCTTTAGCCATAAATTCACATTTTCAGGATGCCACTCATTATGCTGGGTACAATGTGCCATTTTTAATAGGTTACTTGTGTCGATTTACTCTGCAGAATACATAATGCTCTGAAAGGGTTAACCAGCTTCCTCAAGGTTAGCTATGGAGCCCCAGGACCTGTATTTTAAAAATGTGAAATCTCATCTCCAAAATTTCTAAAGCCTCTACATGCAGGATAGAGGTCATGTGGATTTCTTGTTAAATTCCAACCTCAGAGCTCTAACTTTTCCTCTAAGCTCCTCAGAGGCAGACTGACAGCCGGTTTCTTGAAGACGCTTCTGACAGCCCGGTGTTGGGTTATTTCACTGAAGGGCTTATTTTAAAGTTCTCCGTCCTCTCCCCACCTCCCCACATTAGCATTTTAAGCCACGGGTTGTGGAGTTAAGGACACAGCTGTACACTGTGCCTTCCATGAATGTCATCAAAGCGCAGCAGGCGAGCAGTAGAAGGAAGATAGAAGGGCCTCAGAATTCACAGTGCAGCTTTGCAGTGCTGTCTGGGGCAATGCAGGTAAAGCTTTAACGAACCTTAGTTTCCTTATCTAAGGGAATAAGGAATTAATATTAACTTTAAAAAACTGTTTCAAATTCTAAATAAATATATTATAACATAGGCTACTTGAAGGCAAAAACAAAGCCAGTTTATCTTGGTCCACACCCAACACAGGTGGAAAACCTAATACACACATTTTTAATGGGGTGGTCTGTTGAATCTGTTAACCAAGAAATGCTAAACTAATGACAAGGAATCACCTTCAGAAGATAGAACTTGAAAAAAGCTTTACTACTAAAAGGAATATTTATTGACTATAAATATTGACTATGTTTATAAATTTGGCTTTTAAAAATGACTTAAAAGGAATATAATGTGAAACCCATTAACAAAATCTCATTTAAAAATAAACTTAAAAAACAAATACTTACTCCTCCACTAGCCCCATGAACCAGAACACTTTCTCCAGCTTTCACACGGGCACTGCAAAAGAAGGCATGATCATCACCTCACTTTGAAGCTAATTAACCCAGGAGTTTGTCATTCTTAAGAAAACTCTACCCTCGGGGCGCCTGGGTGGCGCAGTCGGTTAAGCATCCGACTTCAGCCAGGTCACGATCTCGCGGTCCGTGAGTTCGAGCCCCGCGTCAGGCTCTGGGCTGATGGCTCGGAGCCTGGAGCCTGTTTCCGATTCTGTGTCTCCTTCTCTCTCTGCCCCTCCCCCGTTCATGCTCTGTCTCTCTCTGTCCCAAAAATAAATAAAAACGTTGAAAAAAAAAATTAAAAAAAAGAAAACTCTACCCTCAGTTCAGCTAACACTTCCCCAAATAGGAAGCTCATTCTACTTTACAGCCCCAAATTTTCTCCAGGTTTTAGAGGATCAAACAATGGCTCTTCAGAGCCACAAACAAAAGACAACCTTAAATTTATTTATGCATTCAACAAACGTTTACTGGGAATCGGTTATGTGCCAGGCACCGTGCTGCATGCCTGTCTCTCGAATTCATTCCCCCAGAAAGTGTCTCAAAACAGGCTTTTTATAGCCTAATTGTTATTCTGTGGCCCGGGGTAATGTCCAAGTAAACACAGAAGTCAGATTATTTAAGGAAACATTTTCCTTCTCTGTGCCTTTGAACATCAGGTTGTATAACCTCTAAGCCTTCATTTCAGAGAGCAACGCTGAATTGGCATGGTAGAAGAGTAAGAAGTACGATAAATCCTGTCACAAAGGTTTCTATGTCACCCCCAAAATGTCTAGATCCTCTGGTGAAATGACACATTCTTTTTAATTCTGGTTCATACTACTACTTTTCTATTATACCAAAAATAAGGCACAGGCAGTGAGACAGACAGGAGATGCTTTATTATTCCAGATGGACAAGTGCTAATGTCACAATCCAGCAGCTGTTCTATGATCCAGATCTGACTCTCAGGAGATCTCTTCCTTCCTAGAACAATAGGGGTGGCCACACCGTACAGACATTGTGGTCAGACATCTGGCAGTAAGAACAAAATAACCCTGGGTCTTGCTCAAGGCTCTATGCTAACAGCCGACAAATGGCAATTGTGAGCAGTAAATGAAGCTTTTCCCAATACTCTTGCTTAGAGATAAGGAGACTGAGGGCAGTGAGTTAAATGGAGAGTCTGAAATGATAAACTTAAGATAACTATCACCAAAACACTTTGATACTTTAAAAAGTAAAACATAAATAAATGTAAGAGAAAGAATAACTAACGTTATACTGTGGGATATGAAATACTTTTCCCAGTAACGTTTTTAAAAAACTTACAAACGAGCACTCAAACACTAAAAGCACATTCTCCCTAAACCACTGGGCTTGGGGTGGGGTGGTGAAAAAGCAGGCTAACCCTCTTCTGGATGCCCATTGCTTTGATCCTTCTACCCTTGCACAGAGTCACTGTGATGGTTAATTTTATGTGTCAACTTGGCCTGAGCCATGGGGCCAGATATTCGGTCAAACATTATTCTGGATGTCTCTGTGAAGGGCCTCTTCCAATCAGCTGAAGGCTTTTTTTTTTTTTTTTTTTTTAATTTTTTTTTTTTCAACGTTTATTTATTTTTGGGACAGAGAGAGACAGAGCATGAACGGGGAGGGGCAGAGAGAGAAGGAGACACAGAATCGGAAACAGGCTCCAGGCTCCGAGCCATCAGCCCAGAGCCTGACGCGGGGCTCGAACTCACAGACCGCGAGATCATGACCTGGCTGAAGTCGGACGCTTAACCGACTGCGCCACCCAGGCGCCCCTCAGCTGAAGGCTTTAATAGAACAAAGACTGGCTTCTGGAGCAAGAAGGGATTCTGCCCATAGATTGACTTTGAATTTGAACTGCAACTCTTTGCTGGGTCTCCAGCTTGCCAGTTTACCCTCTCAGACTTTAAACTCACCAAGCCTCCACAGAGCAATCTCCCTGCCTCAATCTCTAATATATATATACATATGTGTATGTATATACATATGTAAGTATGCACAAATTCTGTTTTTCTGCTCCTCTGGAGGACCCTGACGAATACAGTCATCTCCCCCTGGGGGTCACGGCAGGGGCTGGAGCCTTGGCCTGGCCTTCCATGATGCTGTCCCTTATTCCCTCCCAGTCACTGAAGACTAGTACATGGCACACAGACTTTCTCTCCCACCCAAAACCAACCCTAATCTAAAAAGTTTCAACATTCCCTGGGAAGAAAACCTTGAATCACAATCCCCGAATTTTCCTCCCCTTTGGCCACTCTCTCCCAAGGCTGAACCTGGTAACTTCCCTCAACCATTCCACTTGAGAAATAGCAGACCCTAATAACCAATGCTATGACAGCAACCTCCTCTCCTAATTCTGTAAGCCCATATTCTCTCAAAAATTTTCTTTCTACTTCCCAGAGACTGGCATCTCTCAATTATTCAGTTTCTGCCCACTTGTTGCTCCTGGCCTCGCTTCCTTTGCTGGACAGCTGGACCCTGAGGTAGGTTACCCCAACTCCTCCCTCTCTTCCTCTCCAGTGCTCTCATTTCCTTTGCACTGTTCCATTTTGCCACTAGTACTCCAGGCCTAGATGAATGCTAAAATCTAACTTCTTTGATAATCTATCCAAATGGCTTAGTACTATTAAAAAAAAAAAAAAAAAAACTCACATGACCATGCATTTTGGTGTCACTTCAGTTCTGATTCTCAAAAGATCACTTTGCATATTTAATTATGAAAAGTGAGGCAATCACATATGAGTTCCTTCAACACTCCACCTCCCTACCCACAAACTTTTCCATAATTATGCCATTTTCACATCTTATAGGTTTAGCAGATGAGCTGTCCTTCGGATAGCTGAAGCCAATCTCCCTACATATGTCCTAAGTCCTTTCCATCTTGCCTTCTGCAGGATCTGGTTCCATCTGCCACTCCACCCTCTCTTCCAAACCTTCCATCGCCCCCTCTCTGCTAGATCTTTTCTCAGCTATAAACATGTTCAACTCTTGCCCAACCTTTAGAAAATCCTGTTGTCCCCACACTGTCCTCGAGTGTTCTTCTGCTCCCTCCTCCCTCCCTACCTCCATTCAAGGAACCAGTTTCCGCTTCCTTCTCTAGCCCACTCACTCAAGCTTCTGTCCCACCACTACTGAAAATGACCTGATTCAAGTCACCAATCACCTCCTCACTGCGAAGCCTGTTCTTTTTATTCCCCAAACACCTCGCTGCTACATTTGATGGCTAGCTTCCCTCCTTAGTAACAACATCAACTACTGTCCCTAACACTGCCAACACTGATGGGAGTACTTGCTCTGCACCAGACTCTGTGCTGATCTTTACCAGTGTTACCTCATTTAGTTCTCACCACACCCCTAGGAGGTAGGTGCTATTACTATCCACGTATTTCAAATCAGTAAACTACAGCTCAGGCAAGGAAGTAACTGGACCACAGTCATAGGGCTGGTCGTAGGACAAAACAGTATTGGCCTTGGCATACACTCCCTTTGGTCTCTTAGGACTCTGTCCCTACCTCTGACTATACTCCTACATGCTGATATTCTCAAAGGTTCTATTCTCACTCCCCTGCACTTCACTCCCTGAAGGCTTTCAGTCACTTTCATCTCATCAGCTCCCACACACAGGCTGACAGTCCCTCGGTTACATGTTTAGCCTTCAGGCTTCAGACTTTCACCTAACAGGTTGCTGGTCTTCTCCATTACGATGCCTATCTTGGTTTCAACTCCAAAACTGGACTCAGCTTCCATTTGACACTTTTTCCTCCTTTTCTTTAAACATTATCCAAGCTAAAGAGCTGGAAGTATCCGTAAGCTCCTCTTCTCTCTCATTGTCCACATGCAAACACTCAACCAAATAAACCTGATTTTACCCTCCAATAGTTATCCTTTCCTCTCCACCTTTTCTACTCTGGCCCGTAAGTATTATGCCTAAGAGATATTCACATAATACCCCCCTATCTCTTTCTCCATTCCTGTCACCAAATCCTGTCACCTTTCACATAGTTGACAAGTGATCTTAATAAAATACTCATATGACAGTATCTCTCCTGAATGAAACATTTCATGATCCCCAATCCCTTACAGAACCAATATGTGAGCTCTATCATCTTGCTTTTCATAATATGAAATCTATTCCATGTGATAGCTAACATTTATTGAGCAATGACTATATTCTAGCCTAATTCTATGCCACTCTTTGCCTTGATATCTTCTATTCAACAAAACCAAACTGCTATAGCTCTCCTTAAATATCAAGATTTCCCCCCGATGCTAGGCTATTCCTATGGTCTAGAATTCCCTCCCTGCTCCGAACTATCCTTCCCCAGGATAACCCCTTCTGATTTTTTTTCAAATACATAGGGAATTTGATGAAAATACAGATTCTCAGAGGGATGCCTGGCTGGCTCAGTCAGTGGAGCATGTGACTCTTGATCTCGGGGTTGTGAGTTCAAGCCCCACACTGAGTGTAGAAATTACTTAAAAATAAAATCTTTGTGTGTGTGTGTGTGTGTGTGTGTGTGTTAAGGACAGCTAGGTAGCTCAGTCAGTTCAGCATCTGACTCTTGATTTCGGCTCAGGTCATGATCTCATGGTTCGGGAGTTCAAGGCCCACATTGGGCTCCATGCTGACAGTGCAGAGCCTGCTTGGAATTCTCTCTCTCTCCCTTGCCCTCTGCCCCTCCCCTGCTCACACACACACACTCTCTCTCTCTCAAAATAAATAAATAAACATTTGCAAAAATTAAAAAAAATATAGGGAGATTCTTAGATCCCAACCATGGAAGCTGACCAGTGGGTCTAGGGTACTATACTTTTAAATTGCAGCAATTAGTTTCTAGGGCTAGATAACAAAGATTTTTGAACCAGGACTTTAAAATAATCCAAGCCTTACGTCTTGGCAGGAAGCCCTATCTCATCACCACTGTTACATCCCTTATGATCCCACAAATCCCTATGCACATCTACACCACTGTACTTCCTCCATATTATACATCAATAATATTACTCTTATGTCTATCTCTCTTACTAGACTGTCAGATGCATCTTAAAGATAAAGACAGTGTTTTGCTCTTCTTTATATCCCCAGTGATTAGAATAATCTCCCAAATTAGCATAGTTTCCACTCCATAAATACTTAATGGTAACCAAATATGAGAGACGGATACATGGACGCATGGCAGGAAGGAAGGCAATACTGGCAGTATAAGCGACAGTGTATGTTATTACCTGTGGAGCAGAGCTCGATAAGCAGTAAAATATGGGGTACCGATGGCAGCTCCTTGTTTAAAGTCCAGTTTTTCTGGCAGTGGGTAAACAGTGTGATCTGCTGCAAGAGCATACTCGGCATAGCCCCCAGAGATGGTGCTGGTAGTGAAAACTCTGTCACCTTTCTGGGGAAAGCAAGAGATTAATAAATGCACCAGGGATTAAAAATTATGTCTAAATGGGTATAATCCTTCATAATGTAACCATTATAACAACAAATAAGTATTTATGTATTGCTTTCTACATCTTAGGGTCTTGTAAAAATAGCTTCAAAATGCTGAAGGTTAAAAATTTTTTTTTTTTTTTTTTTTTTTTTTAGAGAGAGAAAAAGCACGAGCTGGGGAGAGGGGTAGAGGGAGGTAGGGAGGGAGAGAATCCCAAGTGGGCTCCGTGCTCAGCACAGAGCCCAATGTGGGGCTTGAACCCACAATCCTGGGATCTTGACCTGAGCCAAATCAAGAGTCAGATGCTCAACCTACTGAGCCACCCAGGTACCCCTGAACATTTCTAAAGGTTTTATTCGCAGAAACAAAGAAGAAGAAAAATTAAAGGAAATAGAAAAAATAAGAGGAAAGAGAACCTCCAGAATGGTATAACATGAAGACAACTAATCTTCATTGAGATCTTACTGTGCAAGACACTGTATTAGATGCTTAATGAGTACTGTCTAATTTGATCTTCTCAAGAGCCTATGAGGTAAGTACTTTTCTTATCACCACTTTAGATGAATTCCACTATACAAATGAGGAAATGGAGGGACAAAGAAGTTCAATAATTTGCTCAGATTAAGCAGTTAGTAAATGGCAGTTAATAAAACCATTTTTTTTCCCTCTGGTATACTAGGGAGAAAATAAAACGTAAGGTTTCTTCCACACACTAAATACCTGTTCTAAATCCTTTCTACATGTTCCCCCTCATTTTTCATGCATACACCAAGCGCAAGAAACTATCTGTGGATCCTGATAGTAAAATGAGCCGAAACAGGCTTCTTCCCTTGTTACAGCACCAGAAACACAGTAGACTTTCAGTAAACTCTGCTGGGTCCTTGCTATTGAACAGTGGATGCATAGTTGAGGGTCAGGTATGGCACTATGCAAACATTCAAGCCTGTCCAACATGACCTGCATGCTAGGGAAATTAGACTATCACTGTAAACACCTGCCCTAACTCTTCTTTCTTGAAAAAAAAAATGTAAATATTCCTTGGAAGAAGCACAACTTTAAGGCAATAACTCTAGTATACTTAAATTTGTACTATAAAAAAGAGATCTGAAAAAGTAACAGCACTATGCAGTGCGATAGAAACAAAAAAGCCTCACAAGGCATCCAGGAGTCAAAGACAAGCCTCACTACTTAACAGTGTCACTTGCAAATGGTCAGATATGACTGTACTAAGATCAGTACCATTTTTTTACAGCTTAAAAAGAGGTTGTACTCCTTCTAATATAATTCAAATATTTTCTAGGAATTCACTATGAAAGCAGTACTTTTTGAGTTCTGTAATGGATATTAATAACAAAACACCCTCCCCCACTAAAAGCATCTTAAACTCTAGGATGACAGAAAAGAAAAGGGTAAGAGTAACTACAATGCAAGACAAAGATGATGCGCCATCAAAGCTGGGTAGCAGGAAAAGAAAGAAATTATTTCTAAGTAGGAGTAAAAAACAGCTTCATTGGGAAGCTAATATTTAAGGTAAGTCTTGAAGAATAGGACAAGATTTTAAAAACTAAAGCTGAGAAGAGTCATTATGAGTGAGGGAAACAAAGTAAGTAAAGGAACAGTGGCAGGAGTAAGTGTTGAGAAATCACTGGCATTTGTGCCCAATGAGTAAGCAGTCTAACATACAGAATGTAATAGTTTCAGGGATAAAATGAAAGGGAATTAAAGCTGGAGGGTAAAATCTCGTCCACCTATGCTTATAATTTTCAGTTTAATTCTGCCAAGCGGCAGAACCAATATGAAAAAAGATAGAGAAGAGCGAGCATGGGGTATGCAGGGAAGAGCAGCTTTACTAAAAAATAAACTACCAGGTGAGAAGGAATAGAGAGAAGAATGGAAGGATACTAGAAAGGAGCATGAAATATCTTCTCTAACAACATAAGCAGTCTCAGCAATACTCTGAAATCTGCAAGGAACTAATGTTAAGAATTAACTGTAAAACAATCGATTACATTTTAGAAAACACCCTTTATATAGCAAGAATTGACTGGAGGAGGAGGGAGAGCAGGTGTTAAATACCCATTACAGATATCCAGGTAAGGGACTAGGTAGAATAACCTGAACTATAGGCAGTGGGAATGGAAAGAGAGAAAACAGTTCTAGTAAGGGAGAGCTGAGTGGGGGGAGTGAAGAGATATGCCTCAGAGCACAGAAGTCACCAAGACAGTCACACAAGAGAGGAGCAGATCTAACGTGACAAAAGATAAACTCAGTTTTAGACATACTGAGTAAGAGGTTACCAAGGGTTGACTATGTGGGTCTCATACTCTCCAACACAACTTCCTGTGATTATGTAAATGTTCTATATCAGCACTGTCCAGTAGGGTAGCCACTAGAAACAGGGGGCTATTCAGCATTTGAAATGTTGCTACTGTGACTGAGGAATTGACTTTTTTATTTTAATTTTTAATAAGAATTTTAAATAGCCACATGTGGCTACCTTATTAGACAGCACAGGTCCACAGCTTCATAGACAATTCTAAGCTACAGATATCATATGTGATAATGGACACCATGGGGGTGCATGAGATCTTTGTGAAGAAGGTACAGGATACAAAAAGCAGAGGTCTAAGTAAGAGGCCAAGAGCACTGGGCAGCACTAAGATTTGAGGATTATCCAGAGAAAAACAAGCTTGAAAAACAATGTCCAGGAGGAAGTGGGGAAGAGGACAGGAGAAAATGATGTCATAGAAGCTGAAGAAAAAAAAAAATTAAGAAAAAGTAAGTGGCTGAGAGTGTCAAATGTCACTGAGAAGTCAAGAGAGATAATGACATAAAAGGCCCCATTAACTCCAGCAATAGAGAGGCCATTAGTGACATTAGCAGGAATCGTTTCAGTGGAGCGATGGGGGCAGAAGCCAGACTGCCACAGGCCGAGGAGTACAAAGCTGTAGGAATCTGACGGTCTTCCTGTGCAGAGGCCACGTTAATCTTCTCTGTCTCAGTCCAATTTTGGTAAATGTGCTGCCAAAGTTGACCAGGTCAGGGAATTATGAGAAAAGGTGCTGGGACATGAATATACTATCTGTGTTTTATATTTCTTTTGGCATATAAATAACGAAAGCCCTGATCATAACATTTTCATTGACTCAGTCACCTTGATCTGAGTCAGAGCTCTAAAAATGTATAGTTGACCTTGCATTTTTTTCATCTTTTACTCATTATTCAAAAGAATTAGCCTTCCCTTTATCCTATGAAACTGAATTTATAAAAGGAATGAAACATCATCTAGGCTTGTTTTTATCGAGAATTAGGAAATAGTATAATTTCCTTGCTTATTTTCTTTCTTACATGTTTCTGCTACATCAAAAGGATCAGTTGAATTCTATGAGGGGAAGTGAAGATACAGAATTTACCCAGCACTTGTCCCCAAAAATACAAACAAGGAAGACACCTAGACAAGAGGTAATCTCTTTTTTGAATAGAGGAGTCCCCCAAGTGGCAGAACTTGTGTAATGGGGACTTTTATTTATTTTTTAAGTTTTTATTTAAATTCCAGTATAGTTACCATACAGTGCAATATTGGTTTCAGGTGCACAATATAGTGACTCAACACTTCTGTACGTCACCTGGTGCTCATCACAACAAGTAAACTCCTAATCTGTAATGGGCCTTTTAAAGATTTATATACAGACACATTTGAAAGCTATGTCAAAATATTTTAAGAAAAATATTTCGCCAAAATAGAGATAATTTAAAATGTAATACCTTGAAAGTAGATGCATTATCTCCAACAGCTTCTATTACCCCAGCTACATCTGAACCAGGTGTATAGGGTAAGAGTGGTTTTATCTTGTGAGTACCAGAACGAATATATGTTTCCACTGGGTTTACACCACATGCATGGACCTTGATTAGAACCTGCAATGCCAATGTATTTTAGTTAAAACAAAACACTAGGCATTCATTCAGCATTATGCTAGGACTATACAGATTATGGGAGCTATAAAAATGGAGGGGGAAACCTCGCCTTCAACAAGTTCACATTACAGTTTTGCAAACCAACATATAAATAAAAAGATAAGACAGAATAGTTTATGTGCGCAAAACATTTTGGGAAAATAGTAGTGGAAATATTTAAGAAGTCGTGTGGCACAAACCTCTATGTGCTCATCAAACCTATCTCCTCCTCCTCCTGGGTATGTGCGAAGAATATTATTTCTTGGTGCCTTTAGTTATGAGCAGCCAAATGATTGAGTTTGGGCACAAAATGATGAGAACTACTCTCAGGGCTGGCCCATAAAGACCTTCTGGGCAATCCTCACTGTGCCTTCACCGGTTCATTAGAAGGGACCTCAGAAGACAGGCATTGAGGGTGACAGAGCCACAGTGATGGAGGAAGCCTGGGTCCCTAAATCATTCTTCAAGAGTCACCCGCAAACGTTTCAGAATTCTGCAATGCAGTGAATGAGAAACAATTTTCTATTGTTGAACCATTGAGATTTTGAGGTTACATCTACCACAGAGGCTAATTTTACCTTAATTAACACCTAACGATTACTTCTGGTGCAAGAGTAAGAGAAGGCCTTCCAAGGAAAGCAGTATTTGAGCTAGGCCTTAAAAGAAGAGTAGACATTCTTTCAGAATGGGAGAAAAAGGACAATTCAGGTAGAAGGAATAGTATGTGCAAAGACAGAAGGAATGAAAGGGCCTCCTGGGGAGACCAGACAATCCTCTGGGGAGACCAGACAATGCTGCTTGTTATAGCACAGTCTACTGAGAAGGAGCAATAAGAAATGAAACTCTAAAGCTAGGTTATGGCCAAACTGTAAAAACTCATAAGGTTCAAGTTTCGTTAAGGAAATGGGACTTACTGCACTACGGAAGGTGCAGTAATAAAAATACATAATTTTTAATGAGAAAGTGTATCGTTAAAGTCACAGGAAATGATTAAACTCTTCATTTAAATTCCCTTAAATCATATATGGAAAAGCATGTATGCAGAAGAAAATTATTTTCCTACTGTGCACAAAAAAGAAATCATGGAAGTTTGTAATAGAATAACTTGTTCAACAATACTTCTGATTTTATCCAGAAAAAATCAATTATTGCACTGCATAGATGATTCCCAACTTCAACAATTTTCTTGTAACAGGATATTTTTCCTTTTCATAGATCTACCTCACTAACTGTTATAATTACGTTCTCTTTGTCAGACCTCATATATATCATCAGTATAAACTCTGTCCTAATTCAATGTCTTTTACAAATTATTGTGAGTCTGCTTCTTTTGGACATTAACCTGATGTGCTGGAGACTCACACTCAGTGTTAATTATTGCCTGTTTTTATGTCATTATATCTACCTGGTGGTCTTTTGGAGTTGGTACTGCCACATCCGACTGGAGTTTCAGCACTTCTGGTCCACCAAATTCAAAAACTCTAATTGCTCTCATCAATTTCAGTCCAGTTGCCATGGTGACCTAGATACCAAGAAAAAAAAATTATGTATTGTCATATGCATCTAAGCTACCATTATGTTTTTTTTCCCCTGGAGGGGGTAGATCAAACAATTTTTCAAACAACAATTTAAATCTTGAGCTTACACAGATCTCATTTCATGTTTAAGAACCTTTCATCTTACAAATCCTTCAGCTACAAAGCAAAATACTTCATACTACTTCCTGTAGGGATTCAGTGCCTTCAACAGGGGAATCAAACATGCAAATAAAAACATCTGGCTAGACATAGAATGATATAATATCTTAGGTTTCTTTTTGTGTAAGCTTGTGCTGCAACATCTTAGAAATTTTAGGAGCTGATGTTAAGTTTTATTAACATTAGAAAAATAGACCTTCCATTAGATTACGAAATATTTCAAACATACAGAAAAATATGAAGAGTATTTATAATAAACACATTTACTTCCCACTCTGCTTTACCAAATCTTAATATTTTAAAAGCCCAGAACATTACAGACATAACTGAAGCCTCTGAACCCTTCCCCAAACCCATTTATAGCCCACCCTTTTAAGAGGTGATTATTACCATAAACTCGGTGCCCCCCATTCCTACGTATGATATCATACCACTACTACACATATATTCATTAGTCAAAAATATGTGCTATTGTGTTGCATGTTCTCAAACGTTATTTAGATTGGATCACACTGTACTTAATTCTGCAACTTGCTTTTTCCTCTCAACATTAAGTTTTTGAGATTTATCAATGGTGAAACACTTGGCTTTGTGAAGTTCATGTACTCTCACAAAAGAGGAAAACATTAAAAACTAAAAATACTTCTTTGTATGTAATCTTTTATAAATTGTAAGGGTCATTTGCAGTTAACCTTTCTGTCCTACCACTGTTGTTATTTTTGTCTACCACTGTTATTATTGAAATGAAAACTCAGAGCTAAAATAAACTCTAAAAAAAGGTAAAGGACACTTGAATATAAAAATAGGTAATGGGGCACCTGGGTGGCTCAATCAGTTAAGTGTCTGACTTTGGCTCAGGTCATGATCTCACGGTTTGTGAGTTCAAGCTCTGCGTTGGGCTCTGTGCTGACAGCTCACAGCCTGGAGACTGCTTCGAATTCTGTGTCTCCCTCTCTCTCTGCCCCTCCCCTGCTCATGCTCTGTCTTTCTCTGTCTCTCAAAAATAAATAAATGTTAAAAAAAAATTAAAAATAAATAAAAATAGGCAGTTATGGAAATCTTCCATACCTACAGAGATGTAATGAAAGGCTTTTGACTGTATCTCCGTAACTTTGCTTGTGTGTTATCACTATTTCTTGAAATTAACCACATCAAGTATTTAGTTAGATTCTGCCACCACCTAGAACATTGTTGCTAACTTTTGGAATAATTATATTCATCAACCATGAATAGCTGAAAGATCAAAAACAGTTGCAGAGGAGCACCTGGGTGGCTCAGTCCGTTGAGTGTCCGACTTAGGCTCAGGTTATGATCTCGCAGTTTGTTGAGTTCAAGCCCCGCATCGGGCTCTGTGCAGACAGCTCAGAGCCTAGAGTCTGCTTTGGATTCTGTGTCTCCCTCTCTCTGCCCCTTAACCACTCACACTCTTTCTCGCTCTCAAAAATAAATAAACATTAAAAAAATTAAAAACAAACAAAAAAAACCAGTTGCAGAAACTAGGACTTGAAAGAATTCAGACTTTTACTATATTGAAGCTCAACCCAGGGCTACTTAGAGTACATGCTAATGATAAAATGTCACTGCATGTACAGGAGGTAATCAAGAGCATTCGGATAGTGTTATTAATGGAAAGTTCTTGATCTAATTAATCAAAAGTTGTATCATTTTAAAACCCTTGAAGTGATGCAATATAGTACCTAGCACAGAGGAGTAAGTAAATATTCCATTGCTAGAAGGCTGTTTAGCAATGACACATCCTGAAGGGAAGACCTCAAACACAAGGAGGTGGAAGCAGACAGACAACACAAGCCTAAGGTCACTGTAGAGTAGTGAGGCAGTCCTGAGGGTGACACCTGTGTGGAGTGAGGACTAGGAAAAGGCAGTTCACTCCATAACTACCAGCAGTCTCACTACTATATTTCTATTTGGGTCTTCACTCAGGCTGGGTATTTGTTAGACAAGAAAGTGAAAATGTGAAGACCAGGAAACAGAAACAACAGCAACAAACGAAGGTTGCTCTGATCAGAGTTTTCCATTCTGGAAATAAGAACACAACTTTTTTTTTTTTTCCCTTTTTGTCTTCAGCATAGTGTTATAGTAAGGGTATGGGCTTTGTAATCTGACAGCTTTCAGTATGAATTCCATCTCTTATCATTTACTAGCCATATGGCCTTGGGCAAGGCAGTCAACTTTTTTGAGCTTCTTCATCTGAAAACTGGCTAACCACTCAGGGTCACTGTGCTAGGGACACAGCAAGCATCAGGCACTGAATCTGGCAAAAATGTTTACTCTTACATATAATAGATATCATTATTCCTTTCCTATCTATTTTCTCCTTTCCAATTTCTTACTGATTAAAATACTTTTGATTCTATAATTCCATAATCACTTTTGATTGTAAATATTTGTAAGGCTCAGATTATAAAAACAAGACCTTGGCCTCAAAGAATTCAGTCTAGAGAATCCTTGACACATTAACATCAAACGTTGTTATTCATTCAACACGTATTTTGTGAACATTAACTGTAAGCGAGGCACTGTGCTAACCTCAGAGAACAAAAAGGGCAAAGAGAAAATGTTCCAGCCCCCCTCCTAGCTCCTGCTCAGTCTGTGCTCTCATTCCTTCCCACAGCTACATACACTATGTAAGATCTGTAGCTCCTTTTCTACTTTCTACCTAATTCCTACCTATTTCCTTCTTTCAAACACTCACATCTACCTTTTCACCAACAGAAAATTATTATCATTATTATCCTCAAAGAACTGCAGCAGTAATAAAAGCAAAATTACCCTGAAATAGGATCTGTCAAAATTATCTAGCACATACATTTCCCCTGCTACATTTGACATCTACTAAGTTGGGAGAAAAGAACAAAGGAAGGAGGATACTCATCCTTAATAATGGATTTAGAAGACCCTGTTGCCTTGTCCAGTACTGCCATCTTATCCTATCCAGTTTGTAAGGAGACAGGGCATAACCTTGACAGCGCTGTCTTCTACTTTGCTTCTGTCCATCTTATTTCCCACTGAGCCTTTGCCACTATGATTGATTAGGCTCCAATCTGCACAAATTGCCTTTGAAAACCCCCTCAACTACCCACAGGGTCATCATCTGCTTCATAATACATAAGGTGATAAGTCAAAAGGAATAATAAAAAGAATAAAATAATACAACACACTAATAACAATTACAATTCTTAAACCCCTGTAATACCTGAGTTCTTCTACAAAGCATGCCTTTCATGTTCATTGGGATAATTATTTTCACCATAGGTTAAAAAAAAAAAAAGCAACCATTTAATTGTATGCAGAAATGGAAATAAAATCACCATCCATTTTGTGGATGAGAAAACATTCCAAGAGGTTAAGAGGTCACACAAAAGCAGAGTGAGAACCCAAGTCCTCTATCTTAAGTGTTGTAAAGTGATTTTTCTTCCCTTTACTGTATAATCATTTTCATCTCATCCTTTGAAATGTTGGCATAGAGGAGCCTTAATTTCTTAAAAATATACTTTATAATGATGATAGCTGAGACAGGCTGAGCTAGAAATATGAAATTCAACTAACCTGAAGGTAGGATTACATATTTTATGATTAAGGCATCTGCTCAGAGTTTGAAATTTTCCAAATGCCTAGAAGTTTGGGAGATCTACTGTTGATACACAGAACATGACTCAATTAGGAAAACTAATAATTTTCTTATCTGTAAAATGGGGCCAGTATCCCCTAGCAGAGGATCCCTGTGAAGATTAAACTGCAAGAGCACACAGGTGAGTGCTTCAGAGCACGCCCAGCGCCCAGCGTGCAATAAGCTCTACTATTCAGGTTAAATCATTTGCATGTCAGCAGACCTGCCACCCTGCTAGTGTATTTAAATATAAAATTTAAACCAGAGGATCCTGGTTTAATTTTTGGTTGTACTTTTTACCTATAAAAAGTTGCCAAGTATACTTCGCAAATCAGAATTTAAAATTCTTCCTCAAATCTTTTCTATGCTCTGTTTCAATTGTTTGGTTTCAATAAAAACTAAAGGAATAGGGTAAATGTTAGAAATATATGTTAACATGGAATGAGGAGATCAAGTCACAAAGTCAGAGCAAAGGCACAGTATGAGAGAAGAGCATTAAGTGAAATTAAGAATTGCTGGCAAGACATAAAAAATAAGAACTTGGCAAGAGAATCATTACTAAATGTGCTGTTGATCAAGAAAGACTTATGTAAGCCTTTCTTTTTTTTAATTAGCCTTAAGCCAGAAATACTAAAAAAAAAAAAAAAAAAAAAAATAGAAGTACCCTAAGAAAAGTCTCTCGAAGGCTGTAGGTTACTCCCCTGGCCTGGATCTCAGTGCCCACTTCTGATAAGAGGGGGGCGGCAGGGTGTGGAGAAGGAGTTGGATGGATAATTCCAAACCCCTCCACGTTCTGGGAAGAAAAGATTGGATGGAACTGGGCAGGCAGCTCTCTGGGTTCAGGAAGAGTTCAGTGGGATTTGTTGCTGCTGACCAGACACGGTGCGTGCGGCTGGCTTCAGTGAGAATTGCACAACCTTTCCCGCTGGCAGTCCAAATTTTAGCCTTTCAACAGTTCAAATATTAACACATTCCCTGGTCACTGAGGTTAAGTCTCGTCTCGGAACTAAGTGAACATCAAACGATGTGTTTACGCAGTGTTAAGTTTTTTGCCTTTGAAAATGATTTCAGGTGGGGGCCACGGGGCACGGGAGGCCACAACACTACGCATTTCTCTCCAAAAGTAAGACAGCAGCTCTGATGGCAGAGCCGACATAGGGCCGGGCTGGAGCTCCGCAGACGCAGGAACCACGAAGGACAAGCCGTTGCCCGCCGGGCTCAGCACAGGGGCCACGCAGCCGACGCGCGCGGCCGCGGGAATGCCCACGTCCAGGCCCGGCGGCGGGGGCAGAGCCAAAGGCGCCCTGCTAGGTGCAGCGCAAACGCGGATCTCACTGGAGACCAGGGCCGGGAGGTCGCGGCCATCAAGTTAAAGTACCCGCGCGATTTACGCCTGAGGAACAAGCAGCCCGTAGAGGAAAACGTCCTCGGCCACGAGCTCCTTTTGCAAATTCTTCAGGAGGACAGAACGCGGGGTAGGAGCGCCACCTCAATCAACTCGGCCCCTTTTTGGACAAGCGGCGGGGAGATCCGCTGCCTGGACAACTAACGGGACTTTTTAAAACCACTTACCCGGTTCTAGAGAGGGGAAGCAAATTCTGCGAGGGCTCACTCAGATTCCACAAAAAAGGGGACGGACCTGGGCGTCTTCTACATTTGCTGGCTCCTCCTGGTCCGCCCGCCTCTCCCCGCCCCCAGACGAGGGCGCAACCAGCTCCCGAGCTCGGAACGAAGAGGAAGTTTGGGCCTTTCCGGCCACCACCCGCTACAATATGGCTTCCCCCAGGGAAAGGCGAGACTTAACGTCAAAGTATAGACTCTAAATCCTTCCTCACATGGATCGTAACGCAGAGTTCAAGAGATGGAAAGCACAGGGTCTGAGCAAAGCCGACCTCAGCCGAAAGGGCAGTGTGGATGAGGATGTGGTAGAACTTGTGCAGCTCCTGAATGGGCGAGAACAGTACTTCACCACGAGTTCCTGCGCTGGGCGCATCATCCTCCTAGATGGGGTGAGGCCGTTTTTTGTCCTTTCAGTGCCCACTCTGTGGTGTGCAACACCAGAGTCCTGTGCCCACCTGAACGACACCCCAGTCCGAACACCCCAGTCCAGCCTGTGTTTGTCCTTCTGATGGGTAGTCTCGGCTTCTTTATGAAACTTACAGGTTGAATTAAACCATTGCTTCTAACACGTTAATGTGTCTATTAATCATTGGGAGCTTTTTTAGAATACAGATTCTGATTCAGTAATTCTTGGGTTGGGCTGATATTATGCATTTCTAACGAGGCCCCAAGGGATGAGGAAACTGGTGGCCTGGGAATGATCTTGAGTTGCAAAGGTTAGAGAATTTGATTCTGAATATTAGGGGGAATTTAAAGACTTTTCCAGCTGGGCGAGGCTCCTTTTCTCTTCAATCGCCCTATCAAATCATTGTTAACTACTTTATAGAACGTCTCCAGGGTTAAGGAGTTTACTGCCTCCTGGTGGCCAAATCCCTTATTACAGCTCTGGGAATTTTTACGTTAAGCCGAGTACAATAGAATATTTGGTATGGTGTAGTCTGAGATAGTGGTCAAGCCCACAGGCTTTGGAGTGATAACTGCTTAGATTTTAAACCAGTCATGGGACTTATTGGCTTTGTGACTTTAGAAGATTACCTAAACTCAGCCCCTCCCTGTTCCATGAACTGAGAATAATAGAGTATTTGCTTCATAGGGATTCTGTGTAAAAGAAATAGGATAATTTGAAATGTTTAGTTAGCATCATGTCTGTCCCATGTTAAGTGCACCGTAAAAGTTAGCTCCATGTTAATTTTAGCGTTAGGACTAAATTCAGAGCACGAAAGACAGCACATTCATAAGCTCATTCTTTAGATCCCTCATTCACTGATAATTTGCTGATCTCCCAGGTTAGGAGGGCCTGTATATTTTTATATTGCCTCCATTGCCTCCTGAACAGTGGCACTCTAGCTGGGCTTACTCTCTTCCACCATTTCTACTACACTGTTTTACCTGAATTTCTGCAGTGTTTTTCTAACAGGTCACTGATCGACTACCTTAGACCCCAAACTACGTTACGTACTGTTAACAGATTTACTTTCCTAAAGACAACTCTGTGTATGTCACTCATCTATGCTAAAATCTTTTATTACACATTTTTCACCATCAGAAAATCCGAACCCCTACCCTAGTATACCTTTCAACCCTTCTGCTGCTCCCTTATTTTCTGCTACTTCTCTTCATGTTTATCTGTTTACTAAAACTGAACTGTCCTTTCTCAGATTTACCAGCCTTTGCCTTTTTCATGTTTGTTTTTCCTGAAATGTTTTCCCCCATCTCTGTGTGTTTGAGATGTGACTCCAAAAACTCCCCTCTCCCATCTGAACACAAGCATACACACCCACTTGTAAGTAATGACTGCTTCTCCTGAACTGCCTTAGGATTTTTTCAGAACCTCTTTTCATTCTATGTAGATTATTTATTTTCACTTAGCCTTATTTCAGGAAGGAATTGCATTGAATTACAGAAAAGCAGTAGAGGAAGAAAAATAAAAAGTGGGGAAATGAAGGTGAAGGGAGTATAGATAAGATGAAGCTAGAAATGGCATTAGTTACCAAACATGCCCCCATATTCTATAAATTTTCTAGAGGTGGGCCACACATTTGACTCTTAAGATTTACAGCAGCCAGCATAAGATCAGATAAATGTCACTCAATGAAAGCAAACCAGTTATTCAGGACAAGCAGAGCTTTTCCGCTTTTCAAAGCCAGATAGTCAAGTCTCCTGTGTACCCATTGTAAAAATAGTTACTTTGTAGAAGTATAGTGATTTACAAGTACTTGTGGTTTACTGCATTCTCTTTCCAAGAGGGTAGGATCTGTTTATACCCAAAGAATCTAATGAACTTTAAAAATAAACATTCCCCAGAGGCGCCTGGGTGGCGCAGTCGGTTAAGCGTCCGACTTCAGCCAGGTCACGATCTCGCGGTCCGTGAGTTCGAGCCCCGCGTCAGGCTCTGGGCTGATGGCTCAGAGCCTGGAGCCTGTTTCTGATTCTGTGTCTCCCTCTCTCTCTGCCCCTCCCCTGTTCATGCTCTGTCTCTCTCTGTCCCAAAAATAAATAAACGTTGAAAAAAAAAATTTAAAAAAAAAAAAATAAACATTCCCCAGTTAATAAACAAACAAACAAAAAAATCTGATGTTTAGGTATTTGCCTTCTTTAAACTTTGACCTTGCAGTCCTAGCTCTGCCCTTTGGGACTACGTATAAAGTCTAATCCACATGTTACAAATATATGCCTCTAGAGGCTAGAGACATAAGGGTATGAACAGCTGAGGTGTCAGTAAAAAGTAGTAAGCCCTGTGTGGGATTGGTACAGTGCTTTCTTAACAAAAGGAGTTCAAGTTGTTTTTTTGTTATTTGTTTTTTTAATATTGTACAAGTCAAATAAAACAGCTAGACTAGAGTACAACTCAGGGCTGCTAGTGTACAACCTCTTAGAATAATCCCTTTTCTCCTGACAAAATCATGACCATATTTCAGAAAATATTAAGTTTTTATGATAAACAATTTATTTTCTTTCTATCTCAGCTAATTTGGTTTCATTTTTGTTTTGGGTTAACTTTACCCAAAGCCTATTGAATTGTTCTCAGTAATACTTAAAATTACCACTTGGGATTATTCACCTAAGAAAGCTTAGAATTATGCTATGCATTGTATTTGTTGTTTTTATAAATATGATAGAATTAAATTATGTTTATTATTTTTTTATTTTAGAATATAAATGGTTTTGAGGTTCAAAAGCAAAACTGTTGCTGGCTACTGGTCACACACAAACCTTGTGTAAAAGATGATGTGGTAAGTTTTTATATATAAATTTATATATAAACTTTTAAAATTTATTTATTTATTTACAGAGAGAACACACAAGCAGGGGAGAAGGGCAGAGGGAGAGAGAGAGAATCACAGGCAGGCTCCACACTTAGCGTTGAGTCTGACCTGGGGCTTGAGCCCACGGCCCTGGGATCATGACCTGAGCCGAAATCAAGGGTCTGATGCTCAACCAACCGAGCTATCCAGGCGCCCCTAGAAATAAACTTTTAATTCACAGTCACATCAAATAAAGAACATAGAACACTAGAGGTAGATTTATGTACACAGTCATAATGACTGAAGATGAGAGAGCCTGAAGAGAATTCATTACAGTGGCTTTTTGATTTGTAGAGATAAAAGTATGTATACGTGTGTGTGTGTGTGTATATATACACACACACACACACACACACACACACATATACGTATATATACACACATACATACATATGCATTACTTGTATATACATATATATACATATACATATATGTATGCATTACTCATATACATGTATATAATTATGTATGCATTCCTCTTGGACATAGAGAGTTTATGGATATTGGACACATAGATCAAAAATACAGGAATATCAGTTCTACCATTTGATGACTTTGTAACATGGAACAAATTATAGGAGAAAAGAGCTGAGTGAAAGGGATTAACACTATCTGTATATTACCAGCATACTGATATAAATAAATTATACATTACTGGAGTGCCTGGATGGCTCCGTTGATTGAGCATCTGACTTCAGCTCAGGTCATGATCGCGCAGTTCATGCATTTGAGCCCCATGTCATGCTCTGTGCTGACAGCTCAGAGCCTAGAACCTGCTTCAGATTCTGTGTCTCCCTCTCTATCTATGCTCCCCTGCTCATGTTCTGTCTCTGTCTCAACAATAAACAGACATTAAAAAAAATAAATTATACATTACTTATCTGGATTGCTTCTGGAAAATCTTCCCATCTGTGCTGAGTTAGTTTCCTAAATTAAAATGTTTAGATGAAGTTCATGTAAGTTTCTATTAGGTACTTTACCTTATGTGTTTATATTCTCATATGTTGTCTTCAGGGTGCTCACTCAGTCTCCATCTCCTTCTTTGGGTCCTGGTTCTTTCTGCATATCTACCCTTATTCTTTTTTGCTGCAGATAAGCTTTTGCGGGAAAGTTAGCTGCCGGCACGCCGTGCAGAAAAAGACTCTTGCTAATATCCAGGTGTCATTCCCAGAGGAGTCTGACTCCCCTTGCTTGGGCATGTTCGCCCCTCAGATCAGGTATTTTTGCCAATAGAATGAAATGCTATCCTTGATCAGTCCTGGGCACTCGGCATCTCTGATATTATGATAGCAGCAGTCATAGTGTTAGAATCATGATTGACAGTCCCACTGGAATCAAATGGGATGAAGAAGAGAGGATACTGCCCAGGGATACTGGATGGACAGAAATAACAACTGCCTTGTATAAATTCTAGTTCAGACATACATGTGTCTCAAATGTCAGTCTCACAACAAAGCATTTAAAGAGCACATTCATAACTTATTCCTTAATGAAAATCTGTTATGGAATTAAATAGAATAGTAGTTTACAGTCCAAGTGATGGTTGGAAAGAATGACACAAAATGTTTATGGGAGAATTAGAAATCAGGTCTTTTATTTTTTATTAAAAAAATTTTTTTTAATGTTTATTTGTTTAGAGAGAGACAGAACACAAGTTGGGGAGGGGCAGAGAGAGAGGGAGAAACACAGAATCCAAAGCAGTCTCTGGGCTCTGAGCTGTCAGCACAGAGCCCAACACAGGGCTCGAACCCACAAACTGCAAGATCATGACCTGAGCCAAAGTCAGATGCTTAACCAACTGACCCACCCAAGTGCCCCAGAAATCAGGTCTTTTAAAATAATAAGCAGATTAATCAGTTTTTGGAGATGGAGGACCAAAAAAGCAGAGTAAAAAGTTATTGCAGAAAAAGGTTGCTGGATGAGTCTGAATGTGTCTGGGAAAAACTGAAGTTGCATATGATAAAGGGTCACCAAAGAACAGAATCATATTTTTGTGTCCTATTGCTAACATTTTTCATTTATTTAGATTGTAGCTCTGAAGAAAGCAAATGGTGATGCCATTTTGAAATTTGAACCACTTATTCTTCATGTGCAGTGTCGACAGTTACAGGATGCACAGATTCTGGTAAATTTTTATGATTATACTTGAATTAATAGGTATGTGGGTAGATTTAATTTTAAAATTTAAATCTACCAAAAAAAACCCGCAACGCAATGTTAGTTTAATTAACTAGTTTTTAAATTTAATTATAGATTTGGGGTTATATATGTTTCTTCAGTTTATGTAGAGCTAAATAATCAGAGTTTATCTGATTAGCCAGATTATCGGAATTTAAACAATTTCTTTTCTTACAGCATTCAGTGGCAATAGATTCTGGTTTCAGGAACTCTGGCATAACTGTGGGAAAGAGAGGAAAGACTATGTTGGTAAGATAACTTTTGGCAAAAAGCAATTCTTTGGGCACAAAGTGACTCAGATTATAGAATAACCTCATTAGATTCTAGCCTTTAGTCTCTCCTTACTCAAATCTTCTTGCCATGCCCTTGCCCAGAAAGCTTCAGTACCTTACTCTTTGCTACAGAGCAGAGTCCAGAGTTCTTAGATTTGCATCTGAGATCCTATACTATCTTCCTCTATTTATTTTCAACCAGATTCTCTGTGCCCTCCTCACCATAGTCAAGGCTCAATTTAATAAGTACTATGATATAGTGGAAAGACTCATAGGCAGAGGGTCTATAAAGAGGGTCTACATGGGTATTGGTGGCACCACAGCTGTTCTGTATTAGCTTGGGCAAGCTCCTTAATCCCTTAGGATCTGAATTTTCTTAGCCATATTATGGGTCCAGCAAACTACTGCCCTGGGACCAAGTCCAGTCCACAGGAGGTCAGATCCCACTACTCCCACTTGATAAGTTTTTGTCTAAAGTTGCTTTTGTGTTACAGTGGTAAAACTGAGTAGTAATGACAGATATTTTATGGCCACAAAGTCAGAAATATATACCATCTATCCTTTTATAGAAAAAGTTTACCAACCCCGGACTAGATGATCTTTAAAGACCTTTCTATGCCCCCAGCCTCTGAGTCCTTTTCCTGGCCAAGCCAATTCCTAGCGATTTTGCTCTGTTTCCTGTAGCATTTACTATTTGGAATGGCATGCATTCTTTGCTTTTGAACTATTTCAGGTTTTCCTCCATTCTAGCTCCCTAGACTTTCCTATTTTTCGATTTTAACAAATTGCCCATTCTGCAAATAGAGATGGCGTACAAAAGAAGACATCTATAAAAAAAAGCATGACTAAATAGTCAGAGTCCACAGTACTGGTTTGTGTCCCACCCTGTCTCCTTCCCCTACACTGCATCTGGTAGCCCAAGCAAGAACAGAGTTGTTCTTTCACTTTCCTTTCCTTTGTCTTCCATATTCAATTAATTACAAGTCCTATCACATCCACGTCTAATTTCTTACACCCGACCCCACCTGTTCAAGCCCCTTGTTACTGCCCCTACATAAGTCCTCATGGTCCCACACCTCAGTCTCCTGACTGGTCTTCCTGCTATCCATCTTCTCCGTCAATCACCCTGAGCCATTACTATCAGAATCCCCCTTTTTAAAAAGTCAGGGTCTCCATATATTTCCCCTGGTATTCAAGGCTTTACCCAAACTGTTTTCCATCGATCTTCTTTATGCTCATCTTCTGCTAGCATACTTCTGTTCCAGCCAGATAGAAAACTATCTGTTGTTTCCCAAATGTATCATGCTCTTTCATGTCTCCATGACTATAGCTTGCTGGAATACCCCTTGCCTCCATTTTTATGTGTGGTGAAATTGCATTTATCCTTCAAAATCCCAACTCAAATGCTACCTTTCCCATGAAGCCGAGGCCTCAGACTCAATTAGTTGCTCCTCTTCTATATTTCCTTAGCATCGTGTGTATGGGTATATGTACACACATGGGCATATTGCACACATACGTGCATGTGTCTCTCCTGTCATAGCACATGAAACATCGTAGATGCTCTTTTGTAAAAGTCTATTGAGAGAATTTTTATTTCTCATAATAGTTTTTGCTGCTGTTCTTAACCTATTTCCATTGTTTGGATTTACTTGGCACATGCTGACTATTTCATCAACAGGTTTGCTAAGATTGGCAACCCTCAAGCCTGGAAAAAGCAGCCACTTTGTGAGATAGGACAGGCTTGTTTTTTTCTTATAACCACACTCTGCTCAAGCAGCACTAAGAGGCTCTTCCACATCCAGTCCATTTTGATTTTCCCTTGAAGCTGCTGTTGAGATTTCATTAATTTCTTTTCTTTAAATAGGGCATTAAGTCTTACTAAGCTTTAGTGAGACTGAAACTGTTAAAGTGATTGGATTCTTGGATATTATCTGCTTTTCTGAAAAACAATGTGTAGAATGACTTTCTTCAGAAATAACTTTATGTGTTGGGAAAATCTATTTAATCTCCTTTCATTCAATTGTGTTTAGCTAAAGTATATTAAAGCATAAACTTAAATCCTGTAATGGAACCCAACTATCTTTAAACACTGCCCTGACTGGGACTTTTCTTTAGTTATCTTCAGTGTCTCTAGTACATAAATCATTGTATCTAAATTGTTTGTCCTTGTAGGCTATCCGGAGCACGCATGGCTTAGAAGTTCCATTAAGCCATAAAGGAAAACTGATGGTGACTGAGGAATATATCGACTTCCTGTTAAAGATAGCAAATCAAAAAATGGAGGAAAACAAGAAGAGAATTGAAAGGTATATTAATTGGATAGTTCCATGTTACTCTTATATATCTAGGTCATCTTTGAAAACATTGATACATACCATCTTCAGTTTATACTCCCAACTACTTTTCTATTTGTAGCCTTATCACAGATAATAAAAAAAATGATCAAAGTAATAGATGAGAGTAGCCCAGACTGTAATGGATACTAAATAGAGCATAAAGGGGAGGCTCCATGGAGGGCAGTGGGACATGACTGCCAGCAACATGCATAAAGGTGAGAAGCATAATCACTCAGGTAAGAGAGCCCAACAGCGACAGGGACCATAACTGATCAACTTGAAGGCAGCCAGGGAAGAGGTACACACTGCCCCCTGGATGTGTTCTACTGGAGATCACCTACAATCTCCTTTTGAGGAAAGCAATCTGGTTAATTTTAGTCTGATAAATATTTTACATATTTGGCTGGTTCTTAGGGATTAAATCTAGAATTGCCATAATTGTTCCAGTGGGAAGGATTATGGCTATCAATTCACATCGTTATACTTTTCTTCTTCTTAAACTTTACCTCCTGGTAAGTAAAACTCTTACATTACTTTCTTCTCAACTTTTTCCTAAAAACCGAGTTTTTGACATAAAGCAGTGACTATGATGCTGCTTTTCTTATATGAAGGTAATGCCACTGAACTACCATCAGCAAGATGTATACTTCTGAGTTATTCATGAGTGATGGTCAACTTCTTGTCGTTTGGAATTTCCTTTTTCTCTTCTCCTTGGTTACCTCACAACCGGTCAATCCTTGCCCAAGTAATTCTTAAGTCATTCTTCTCTCCCCATCTGTACTGTCACTTTCCTTATTCAAGACCATTGCAATATAGCCTTGTTAGCTGGTCTCATAGTAGCATGCTTCTAATGTGTCTCTCTGCTAAGCCATTCTCTGTTATCACCCTCAGAATCCTGACTGCAGGGGCACTTGTGTGGCTTAGTCAGTTAAGTGTCTGACTTCTGCTCAAGTCATGATGTCACGGTTCGTGTGTTACAGCCCCACATCAGTCTCTGCACTGACACCTCAGAGCCTGCTTGGGATTCTCTCTCTTCCCCTCTCCCCTTATTCTCCCTCTCCCTCTCTCTCTCTCTCTCTCTCTCTCTCTCTCTTTCTCTCAAAATAAATAAATTTTTTAAAAAGTTAAAAGAATCCTGACTAAAATGCAAAGGAATCTTATTGTTCAACTTGCCTGTGTAACATTCTTTTATACCTACAGTTTCCTTCTCACCCCCTTTGGAGAAGCTAAGGCTACAGGTGCCAATGGTAGCAGTGTAGGACGGTGGAAAGAGAGAGAATTTGGACCCAGAGGCAGAGCTGAGTTTGATTCCAGGTTCTACCACAATTTACTCAACTCGCTTGGCTTAATTTTTCTTGTGTCTAACTTGGGAGAAATACTTGTCTTAAAAAACAGTTTTAGTATACATTAAATAGCATATGTAAAATGACCAGCCCTATCCATGTCATGTCATGGATTCTCAGGATAGAGTAGTGCTTTTCTTTCTTCACGGACACATATAGAAAATAAACCTACAATCACATCACTACCACCATCCAGGCTTTCTCAACCAGAGCTCCTCATTTGAACCATAGAATTCACAAAATTATTCAAGTGACTGTTTCTCATTTCTCTCAACAATGGTATACATCTTCCATCCTAGATACGTTGGAGAGAACTTAAGTCATTATGTACAGTGGATGTCTTAGGGCATTAGAGCTTAATTTTCTGGTGTAACCCTGGTTGAAAAAAGCAGAGGGGTTACCTGGCTTTGAGCAGACACTCTAAATGAAGTGATAATTTCAAGTAAGTACTGAAGAGCACCCAGCCACTTGAGCAGACTACAGAGTTTGAACTACATGCAGGTACTTATTGGTACCATTCCAAAAGTTTACTACTTTTCTTAGATCGTATTCCAGTGAGACTCTTTGCTAAAACATAGGAAGTAACAAATCAGTTTCTCTGTTTCCTTACTTGAATTTCAACAAGATTATAAATATAGCCCAAGAGCAACTAACTATACACCTGGTGAAGTTAATTGAGCCACGTTCACCAACTATAAAATCAAATTATACTTTAAATCCATTGACTCGGAAATATGTTTTGAGATTATAGTGTGCATGCTGCTATCAAGAGAGCCATGCTCATCATATGAAATCAGTGAAAAATTACAGAAGGGTAAAAAGTGTCTCAAGATACTGATTAGAAGATTACATGTGAATTCAGAAAGGGGGAACAAATTAGAGAGTTCCTGTGGGAACAGCTGTACATCCAACCAAAGGCAGAGAAAAGTCACCCTTCTGATGTTGAAAAGTGAAAAAATAATAAACACTGGAGGTGATAAGTCATGCAATCAGATAGAGTACTAAAATTGGTTTGTCGTAGGACCAAAGTTTCACAATTCAAATGACTATAGTAGAATTTTTACAAGTCAAATCCTAATGAGTAACATTTCAGCAATAAGAAATGATCTAGAAATGCGAAAATTAAAGTTAACAGGTAAAATGTTCTTAATATAAAAAAGGTCTTGTTTGTGTAAAACAGTTCCCCAGCCCACTTCTTAGTGGAAAGAGTAAGATACATTCATACATAATGGTTTCTAGGCAAAAAATACCAAGTTTGGAGATCTATTTACTACTAATTACAAGAGGAAGGCTATCTTTGGATCTATTAATAAGAGATCAAGACTGACTTGGGTCAGATGAAACCACATTTGGCTATGAGTACAATGAAGTTAGTCGTGTTCTTCTCTTCACCAACTGTGTAGTAAGAAAATGCTAAATATAGAGTAAAAGGGCTGAGTACATTGGCATATAATACTGTTGATAAAGCAAATTGGAGAGAAAAAGTAAATGAATCTATATCCGATGGTTGGTTGTTTTTTTTTTTTAACTTTTCTTTTTTTATGGTAAAATATATGTACATAAAATTGACCATTTAAACTGTACATTTCGATGGCATTAAGTACATTCACATTGTTACTCAGCCACTACCATCAACACTATCCATCTTCAGAACCTTTTCATCATCCTAAACGGAAATTCTGTACCCATTAAACAATAAATCCCCATTCCCTAGAATCCCAGCCCCTAGTAACCACTATTCTATTTTCTATTACTATGAATTTGACTCTTCTAGGTACCTCACATAAGTGGAATCATACAATATCTGTCTTTTTATGTCTGGCTTATTTCACTTAGTATACTGTCTTCAGAGTGTATCCATGTTGTAGCAGGTATCACAATTTCATTTCTTTTTAAGGCTAAGTAATATTCCAATATATTTATATACCACATTTTATATATCCATTCATTCATCAGTGGATGTTTGGGATTTTTCTGCCTTTAAGCTATTGCGAATAATGCTGCTATCAACATATTTGTACAAATATCCAAGTCCCGACTTTCAGTTTTTTTGGGTATAGACCCAGAAGTAGAATTGTGGGATCATATGGTAGTTCCAGGTTTAATTTTTTGAAGAATTGCTATGCCGTTTTCCACCGGAGCTGCACTGTCTTATATTCCCACCAGCAATGCACAAGGGTTCCTTTCCTTGCCAACACTTGTTGTGTGTGTGTGTGTGTGTGTGTGTGTGTGTGTGTGTGTGTGTGTGTGTTAATAATGTCCATCCTGATAGGTGTGAGGTGATGTCTGTGTGGTTTTGATTTGCATTACCCTGATGTTAGTGACATTGAACATGTCTTCATATACCTATTGGCAAGAAATTCTCTTATATCACTTTGCTCCTTTCCTTCCTGTTTGTGGTGCTCCTTCTCAGCTTCCTTCTGGATTTCCCTTATTAATCTACCTGGTGGTTAAGTATTACTATTCTCTAACACACTGCCCTTGGCCCATTGCTTCAGCTACTTCCCCATATAAATGGTAGGTCTTCCAAATTTCTCCCAAGTCCTGAGCCTATATATACAATACGCTTTTGAACATATCTAACTAGAATACTCACTCTATCAGCCTTTCTTTATTATCTTTCTTATCCTAGTCTCAACCCCATAGCCATTGCCTTCGTTCACGTTCGTTTACCAGCATTATTTACCATTTACCAGTTATTATTTACCAATATTATTTACCAGTATTTATTTACTATAATTTATCAGTATTATTACCACTCAGGGCAAAACAGAAATGTGAACTGTGTTGAATTACAATTATTTACTTGTACGTATGTCCTTTTTTTCCACTACAATGTGGTCACATTGGAAATAGGACTGACTTCTCCCTGTCACCAACCCCCCCCCCTCCACGCACACACACGCGTGCGCACTTTAAATACCCTTATCCTAAAACCTTACATAGTGTCCAGCTCATAATGGAAAACCATACATGTGTATTGAATTAATAACAGACAATAAAAGAACTTAAAAGTTAACACGTTAAGTGTTCCCCAAAGGCAAAGACCATTTCTTATTTTCTGAATATCTGGCATGACAATAGTGGTTAATAAATATTTGCTAAATTCATTAACTGACTTTTTCCATAAACAGTGCTACTTACAAGGCTTCAGAGCCTTAGATGATTATTCTGGAAGATGTGTAGGATGGCTTACAGATAGGGCGAGCAGGTGTAGGCTCTTGCTACAGAGTCCTGGTGAGAAGTTAATAGGACCCTAAATAGCAAGATGAATGGGAGCGATAGTGCAGAGTGTAAACTGAACATGGAGACAGACTAGAAATGGGGGTAGAGAGAAGGAAGAGGCAAGGATAACAGAGGTCTTAGACTCCCTACTGTTGCTAGTCTTATTTTTAAAATGGAATTAAAGCAAGTAAATAACTTGCACGTTTCCCTAGGTACTTCAGTCAAAAGAAGTAAATAATATAAAGTGAACACACACACTTTATTTTTGCATAGTTCCCCCTGGATATTCCCTCCCCTCCTTTTTTTCCTTTCCCATACCTAGTCCACTTCTGTCCATTCTTACTATTCAGCCCTGGCATTGGGTTTTTTTTTCCAAGGAGCGTTCCATGATCTCACTCAAAGCAGAGTACTGCCAGTGTGCCCCAACTTTGTCCTGTCTTTTTTCATGGCATGCTGAATGTGTCTTACCAGTTCTGCAGTCCCTTAAACCCTGAGCTCCCTGAGGGCACAACTGGGTCTCTTACTTCTTTTCCCAGCACCTGGCACAGGCAATGTTCACATGCCTGTTTTTTAAATAAAAATGCTTGAGTTTAATCCAGTTAAAATCTAAATACATTTTTATGAAAATAGCCACCTTTGTTATTTGTGAATAATGGAAGCCTAAAAGGTATGAAATTGTGTCCAGCTTTCATTAATTTTATGTTCCTATTTAAGAAATCAGAGAAATATCAGCGCTTTATTGCAAGTGGTCCTCTAACTGACCTGAAAAACAAGAATTCATTTTCCCAGGGCTGGTCTGAAAAATTCTGTCATGAAGAGAACTAAGTACAAGTTGCCCTGTGGCATGACAGTCTTGACTGCAGAAGTAGAGAAACTGAAGACATTTTGATTTTCTTAGGGGGTAGAGAAGACTGTTGCCTGTGCATACATTTCCTTTTATATCCTGAGCTCTTTTTGTTGCCTGTGAGAGCTGAGAAAATTGCACTTTGAGAATTGGGCTGTAGAATGCTGTGTAAAGGGGCATCATACGAGGGCAGAGCATGTAATTGCAAAACAAATTTCTGACTTATCGAGAGAGATAGTTTCCCAAAGAACTTTTTAAAAATTGTCTTAAAAAAGGAAAAGGAAAAAGTATTTGAAATATTTATTCTTGGCTTTCAGCACAAAGGGCCTTTGTTCCATTTCACCAGTTGTTTTTTGGTACCCCACGGATGTGGCTTTGAATTCTGAGGTTCTTTAATGGAAGATTAAAGTAAGGCACCTGTTCCTCTTTAGTTACTTTTTTTTTTATGTAATTGACAAGATATTTTACACAAGCTATTAATTCTCTGTGATCATAAAAGAGCAATTTAATCTTCCTTTAATTTTCTAGGAATGAAGTATAATCCACAAAAAAAAAAAAAAACCACTTGGTTACCTGAGTCTAAAGTTCAGAGTTGGGTGGGAAATGGTAGAAAATGAACTTGCACATCATGGATAGCCTCTTATGATCAAATAAGGGTGATTCACACCATTTTGTGGTATGAATTTTTGGATTTATGTTTTATGTAAAATGAATCATTCTACAGGGTCATTTTATTAAGCTATTCTAAATAGACAGTGTGGAAGATGAGAAGAAAACAAGCCATTGAAGTCACCCAAGATGATGGTAAGACCTGGAGAGAAAGATCATGCCAAGTATAGAAGTTTTCATGAATGTAAGGGACTGAACAAAATACCGGTAGATTGGCGTGAGGGGCAGATGAAGGAGTTTCGTCTGGTGAAGTGTTGGTGAGCCAGCTGAATTCTGACTTCACCTCAACTCTGTGTTAGGTAGGATATGGAAAGAATAAGCATCTCCACTTGAGAGGAATGCAGAGCAGATGGTGTCTTTGTGGGGGGACCAGATTTCAGTTAAGTAAGGATATAAGGGGTACATTAAATTAAAAGACTGTTACCATGGAACAGGACAGGGTCTAAAAAATTATACATCAGTTACTATTTTTCAAAGCCTTTTGCTGTACCTCCTACTATACTGTTTTTCCTTGTACTATACCTCCGTCTTTGAGATTGATTTATTAATTGAAGAAATATCTATTGAGTACCTATTACTTGCCAATCATGGTGTTGGGTATCAAGGTATACAGTGGTAAGTACATAGTACTTGAAATACGGACAGGATATGTAGCATTCATGTTAGGTATGTATTAGAATTATGTGGAATGTTTGGAAACAGGTGAATACATCTTGGGTTTTTTAGGGCAGTTTAGAGCCTTTGCAAGTAGAACTTAACCTGTTCGTTGAATTTAAGATAGAAGAAAATTGGTCCAAATAGCCATCTATCGTATAGGTCTCAAAATTCCCTGTCACAGTTTGCCGTTATAATAGAATGTAAAGTGTGATGAGATCCCCACAATGGCAAGGGAATTCTGAGCTTCCAGATTACTCTAATTTGGGACCTACTATAACACATCCATATTCACCTTTTTGTTCAGCATTTATTATTTGTTCACTTATTGGCATATTTTTCCCAAGTGTGTCAGCATCGCACTACATTTTAAGAATATTAACAGAAAACAAGATAGATGGGGTCGTTGATCTCATAGAGTTTATATTCTGTAAAAATAGTCATATTGAGAATTTACTTTGTGCCAGGCACTGTGCTAGGTACTTACATATATAACCTGTAACCTCCTGACAACTTAGCTTGGTACGAGATAATACCCACTTTTATAAATGAGGAAATCGAAACTCAGTGAAGTTGGAATTAGCCTGGCTTAGCTTTCCCAGTGGAACACATCTGAAGCACATGCAACACACCATGCCACCTCTCTGCCTTTCCACATATGCGGAAGGCTACTGTGTGAGGCAGAGCATTGTATTAGGTGCTAACACGGAAGAAGAAAAGACATGAAGAAAAATTTTCAAGGAGCTAACAGTTTGTTGTACCACAAAGTTAACACTAACATGGAAGTAGGAAAATGAGGAAAGGAAAAGAATAATTTATATTTAAAAAATTAAGATAGCTAATAAGCAGATGAAAAACAAACAAACAAACAAAAAATAATGGGACATTGTTGTCACCTATCAAAGTAAAGTATGTTTTTAATGGTAATATTCAATATTTGAGTGAAGTGGTCTGTCAAGTATTGCTATTAGAAGCATATTTTGGCAGGGGGGGTGCCTGGTGGCTCAGTTGGTTAAGTGTCCAATGTCAGCTCAGGTCATAATCTTGCAGTCCTGTGAGTTCAAGCCTCGTGTCGGGCTCTGTGCTGGCAGCTCGGAGCCTGGAGCCTGCTTCAGATTCTGTGTCTCCCTCTCTCTCTCTGCCCCTCCCCAGCTCGCACTCTGTCTCTCTCTCTCAAAAATAAACATTAGAAAACATTTAAAAAGAAAAAAGAAGCATATTTTTTTGAACACCCATTCTGGAAAACAAGTAGTATTTATCAAGAGCTTTACCGTTTATACCCTTTAACCAGGTAATTACATTTCTAGGGGTCTGCCTTAAATAAACAGCTAGAAACTCAGGTCACGTTATTTTTGAAAATGTTTGTCACACTGTTGTTTGTATTAGGGAAAGTTTGAAAATTAATTAAGGCCAATCTAGATGACATAATGTTATACTATCATTAAAAAGTGTTATTCTGTAGTTTATTTGATGATACAGAAAAATTTTTCAATAAATATATAACAGAAAATGTAAAATTTTATATATAAAAATTCTGTAAAATACAGTAGATATATGGGTGCATGCATAAGTACATTAATTTAGAATATATTAATAAACTGGAAAGAATTAAAATATTGACAAGTTATTTCTAGGTAGTTATATAGAGGTAATCTGTATTTGTAACCTCATATATTTGCCAAATTTTCGAAAATGAGATTTTATTACATTTGTGATTTTTTTATAAAGGAAAATAGTATCTGTTCTGTTTTTACCTTCTTTGTTTGACTCCTACACGTGGAATAGAATTTGAGGTAGAATACCAGTTGTCAAGAGGTGATTCCAACCAATTTTTAGGAGTGTTCTTAAAAAACTGAAAACACATTTCCTAATTAAATGATCATACCAAAAAGCAAGAAGCATATTATTTCCCTAACTCATTTTATATTTTAAGGTTAATACAAAACATAAAATTTATATAACTTATAAGTTCTAGATGTATTTCATTCATGCTATTTCAGAACATAGATATAACAATAGTATTTATTTCTTTATAGGTTTTACAACTGCCTACAACATGCTTTGGAAAAAGAAACTATTACTAACTCACATCCCAAAGAGAAAATCAAAGACAAAAATAATTCATCATATACTCATCAGAAAAAAAGAAACCCAGAAGCATGTGGCAAATGTATTGAAGAAAATGATAAAGAACTTGAAAATGATGATGATCCAGGAATCAGTGTTACTATCTTCCCTGAAGATTACTAAGATTGGGTCTTGGTAGTGTAATGTTTCTAATAGATATTCCAAAGCTGCTCTTTATAAGAGTATTTTAGTTTCTTGAGCATATGAGCCACTCAGAAAAGCAAGATTTATTCTTTCTCTGTATTTTAGAGAAATCCCTAACTTTTAAAAATAGCTGTGTATAATATTTGCTTATTAAATACCATCTGTTTTAGTCACATAGAGATTTCCTTGCAAAAATAAAATTGACTGGGGCACCTGGTTGGCTCAGGCAGAGGAGCATAGGATTCTCCATTGTGGGGTCATGGGTCTGAGCCCCACGTTGGGCATAGAGATTACTTAAAAATAAAATCTTTTATGGGGCGCCTGGGTGGCGCAGTCGGTTAAGCGTCCGACTTCAGCCAGGTCACGATATCGCGGTCCGTGAGTTCGAGCCCCGCATCAGGCTCTGGGCTGATGGCTCAGAGCCTGGAGCCTGTTTCCGATTCTGTGTCTCCCTCTCTCTCTGCCCCTCCCCTGTTCATGCTTTGTCTCTCTCTGTCCCCCCAAAAAATAAATAAACGTTGAAAAAAAAATTAAAAAAAAATAAAATCTTTTAAAAAACAAAGCAAAATTGACTTTTTAAATGACTCTTTTTTTTTTTTAAGTTTCAATTTCTACTTCTGCAAAACACAACTATAATACTCTTTCAGTTGAAGAACCTTAACATTAGGAATACTTGAGTAAAAGTCATCTCCACATTTTACTTCTTTTTAACTTTGAAATCTCCAGCTTTTAAAGGGGGATAAGTCTGCTTCTTGTTGCCATGGAGTCCAGTAACAAGTTCTTCCTTTTCTTTTGACCTTGTGGAGAAAAGAACTGATAGGCTTTTTGTTCAGGACAAAATACCTGAACCCTGTTTCTCATTATTTCTCACAACCCAGAGCTTGCCACTGACACACGGTCTCTGTGACACAGGTGGGACCTAGTTTTCCACTAAACCTGGTCAGAAATGATAACTTAAGACATAGGAATCTTTGTAGAATCTTTATATACTATTTTGGAGAATTTCAAGGAATCGGAAGACTTGGGTTTGAGTTTTGACTGCTGCAAGGAGGTCCTTGAGCAAATCACTGAATTCCCAAGGCTTTCTCTTTCCTCTTCTGCATGATAGCAGTTCTGACACCTGCTGTATTTACACCACAGGAGTGCTGATAGCATCATGTTAAATAAAAATGAGAAAGTTATTAATAGACTTCTGCATATATGTTACCATTTACTTTCCATTTATTTTCATTATAAAATGAAGATCCTTCATACCATATTTTCAGAAAGTATCAAATTGTAAATTTTATATTTAAAGAGAAATTACTAGTTAGTCATAGGACTAAGGATAAAATTAACCAGAAGATCAAGAAAAAAATTATACAACGTAGTAAACATTGTGATTTTGCCATTTCTTAGTATTTTTATAATTTAAGTTTTCATGTAAATATGTTTATATTTGCATCTCAGATGCTTACCTTCTGAGATCTGATTTTGTACTTGTATTTTTAAAATAGGTAGACTTCATAAACATCTATTATCCTCTAAGTAAATGCATCATGGATAATGGCCAAGGAGCTTTAAAGTTATTGAGAGATTTTTTCTTTGACCTTCATAATAAGATACCAATATTTACTTTTCCTAATTTCTTTTAGCATCCCTACAACATTTAGGAAGTCTTCCAACACAATCTTCTCTTTCATTGTTCCAGAAAGAAGCTCCTTGGAGTCCTCAATCTCCTTGCCATCCTGCAGCATTTGGTGCTGTTAATTATTCTTTAAAAAAAATTTTTTTTTTCTACATTTATTTATTTTTGAGGGAATGAGACAAAGCACTAGCAGGGGAGGTGCAGAGAGATGAAAGCGACAAAGAATCTGAAACAGGCTCCAGGCTCTGAGCAAGAGTTCAGCACAGAGCCCAATGCGGGGCTCAAACCCACGAGCCATGAGATCATCACCTGAGCCAAAGCTGGACACTCAACCGACCGAGCCACCCAGGTGCCCCAATGCTGCTGTTAATCATTCTTGCATCCATGGGCATCCCGAACACCTTCTTCTCAATCATTTTCCTGATTAGGGTGAATCCTTCTCAGTTCTTTTTTTCTAAAACCCTTCAACAGTTTTCAATATTCACTGCACCTTAGAATCATCTTCAGAACTTTGGAAAACTACAGAAAGGATCTGAGACTCTCCAGGGAGGGACAGTAAGCATGTGTACTTTTTTTTAAGCTACCAAATTGTTCTCTAATTGTAAACCAAAGGGCAATAATGTGTAGGCATTCCTTATTTCTGCCTTTGCCTTTCTTGCGTTTCTCTCTTCACCCCAGCCATCTCATACATTCCAGCAGCTCTGACCTCAGACAATGACTCCTAACTCCTGCCCTGATCTGTCTGCTAAGCCCCAGCTAACTGCTGGGCTTCTCCCGTATAGCTGTTACTTTCTAAGTTTTCTCTCCTTACAAGGTTTCCTGGTTCTTTGGCTAGAGAGAGCAGGCTTTTACTGGGATTTTATTTATTTTTTTTTTTTTCTGAGCCCATTGGCATTTCTGGGCTCTGGCTTTTCCAGTTCCCAGTCTGGGATATGTGGGGTAAGAAGAAAACCCAGAGCACTTACCACTGTTGTTCTTTAGGTCCCGAGATCCCTAGCTGGTCCACCTTCCCCTCTTCACCTTTCAGTCTTCTTGTGTTTGTTTTCTACACATGTCCAGAGTTTCTAGTTGCACTTAGCAGGAAGAAAATATATCTACTCCATCTTCCAGAATCAAAGTCTAATATATATTTTTTTTAATTATTGGTAATGTCACATTGTTGGGGGATTGTTGACACCTTTGGAATCTAATAGCCACAGTTCCCTTTATTTAGTGTTGTGCCCCATCTCCCAGCTTGTATGCTTTGCTGCTCTTGCTTTAGGCTTCTGGAGCCTATCCACTCTAAAATAAAGAAAAAGGCTGGAGTCTGTTTCCAATCCACCTCCCACCCTGCTGCACATATACACCCACTGTCTCATAGCCAATAATGACAAGTGCAGAGCTTCCAAAGGTAACTCTGTTGCCCAGAAATGGGATAAACTTGGACATGCATAAGCTCCCAGCAGCATCGGGCTGAGGCTGGGACTTCACCTGAATCCTATCATGTTTTTTCCATTTCCTTACCCGTTTCTCCTGGGAGAGCCTGCTTAATAAATCACTTGCACTAGCATGGTGTCTTCTGCGAGAACCTAACCTAAAACAGGTACTGTGATTACTTTGGATCTATTTTTTAAAGGGATAGCATACATTTATTATAAAGAGTTGATGTTTTACTATGTTAGAAATTATATCATTGGTAGTGATTAAAATTTACCACGTAAACATAATGCAAATAAACTTATGATGTTAAGTGTGTAATTTTATTTTTTTTAATGTTTATTTATTTTTGACACAGAGAGAGAGACAGAGCATGAGTGGGGGAGATGCAGAGAGAGAGGGAGACACAGAATCCGAAGCAGGTTCCAGGCTCCATGCTGCCAGCACAGAGCCCGACGCGGGGCTCGAACTCACAGACTGTGAGATCATGACCTGAGCCGAAGTCGGACACTCAACCTACTCAGCCACCCAGGCGCCCTAAGTGTGTAATTTTAAACATATTTTGGGGAAGTATCTGACCAACAGTTTTTGAGAATCACTTTTTTTCTTTTTTTTTTTAAAGTAGGCTTCATACCAGCACAGAGACCAATGCGAGGCTTGAACTCACGACCCTGAGATCAAGACCTGGATGCCTAACCAACTGAGCCACCCAGGTACTCAGTGTAATACATACTATTGTAAGAATTTAGAGGCAGGAATAATTGATTCTACGTGTGGGAGTACTAGAAATACAATTCAAGAGGGTATCATTTCATTTATGTCTTAGAGGTCAAGAAACAAGTTCACTTAAGTGAAAAAAAGTCCAAGAAAAACTCTTGCCAGACAGAAAGAATGCGTAATGTAATTAAGGCACTGAAGAGCATGATATATTCAGTGATGGTGAATATTCCGGAAAAGCTGAAATGCAATATACGGTATGAAATCAAGTTGGTTAAAGCCCAGTTGCGAAGGGCTTTACAATCCACCAGGGACATAGACCAGTGTTGCCTAAACATAACTATGCATCAGAAACTCCCAGGCTAGCAGTGTCTGGGGGAGTGCTTTTCAGAACATGGACTCCCAGACTTCACTTGTCTTTCAAGCCAGAATCATCAGTCTGGAGTCTAAGAATCCATTTTTTATAGAGATTTTGTTTTTATGTTTATTTATTTACTTTTGAGAGAGACAGTGTGAGTGGGAGAGGGGCAGAGAGAGAGGGAGAGACACAGAACTCAAAGCAGGCTCCAGGCTCCGAATTGTCAGCACAGAGTCCAATGCAGGGCTCAAGCTCACAAACTGTGAGATCATGACCTGAGCCGAAATCAGACGCTTAACTGATTGAGCCACCCAGGTGCCCCTAGGAATCCATTTTTTAAACTCATGCAAGGGATCATGATAAAATCAGCCCACGACTTTTAGAATTCACTGATAACAGACTTTATCCTGAAGGCAATGGAGAGAAATTAAAGACTTTTTAATGAAAGAAAGTAGCATGATCAGATGTTGCCATGTACCTATGCCACAGATTTTGTGTATACACGTTATAGGAAGGTAAGCAGAGGTTCTGATAGATTAATTAATGAAGTCACTGTCCTTATCCTTGTGTCTAAAGCAGCTGCTAGGAGGAATGACAATATGTATAGCTATGTCATTTGAACTGTTCAACTCCAGGCACTCCTTAAAGGTATACAGAGCACATTCTTCCCTACTAACATATACAGCAGTCTTGCCAAAAAGAAATTGGGGCAGGAAAGAAATCTTATAGTCTCAGAATGTCTGCAACATCTCTTTTAATTTAATGAATAAAATGTGGAAATGCCTGGCAGCAGGTGGATGAAAAGAGAAGAGAAACAATTTAAAAATAAGCCCTAAATACATATAGAAGTGGGGGGGAGGGGGGAGGGGGGAGGAACCGGAGGGAGGGGTGTCCTGTGATGGAATAACTATGAGTTCTGTTGTGTAAAAATATCTCTAAAGATCTCATAATCCATTGGCTTTCATAATCCCTCAACACATTTAAACTGAGCCCATAGGGATTTATGGATCCAAAAATTTTATAAAGTGAGTATATGCATAAGAATCAGGAAGAGAGGGGCTGCCTCCTAATCCCTTTATCTAAGGTAACAGAATTATCCTGTTCCTCTTAGATTAGCAGAGAAGAGAATACAGATGCTGGCCATAAGCCCAAAAAGACATTGAACCCCACTTGCTTCTCAGCATAGTACATTATTTTATATTCAATTCACATGCCTGATCAAGAATATTAATAACTATAGCAAGGCAATTAGTAATAATTTAATATGCAAGATAACCTACTGAGAATTACCTTGTGGTTTCTTTTCATTGTTGTTCCAACTAAAATGAAGGGGATCTTTTCCCTTCCCCCAGGATGGAGGCAGTCATTTATTCCTAAAGCCTGGATTCCTCATTTCTCCACATCATCTACAAACTAAATGCTTTTTTGCTCTAACACAGAAAAAAAAAATCTGTTAGCTTTACTGAGAAATGGGAAAGAAAATTTAAAAACGTGCTTTTGTTTTTGAAATTCTAGGGCAGAGGTCATAAACTAGTGGTGGAGGTATATACAAACACCCGTTTTGGCCTACACAGATTATTTTTTTCCTAATTGAGCCTATATTTTAAAATATGATGAACTTTTTTTTTTTTTAAATACATCTCTAGTTTTTCTTTAAAAATTGGAAGATCTGACTAAACTGGGCCAGAGACAACACTTAGTCAAATACTGGTATCCACAAGGCTTTTCCACTTACCACAGATGCAGCACCTCCTGCAGGCTCTCTGACTCACCGGCTGCAATCTTTCCCACTTCAGGGCTTGTCCGGGGGCATCAGCATTGGCAACTCCTGGTTAGAACTTCAGGGAGAATTAAACTATATAATGATGTTAGTTATGATATTACACAATAAATAAGAGCTCAGAGTAGGACTGGCTACACAATTTGCAGAGGACAGTGCAAAACGAAATGCCACAGGGGCGCCTCTGTTGAAAAATGTTCAAGAATTACAAGATGGCAACAACGCGATACTTGTAAGTATGGGGCCCTGTGCAGCTGCACAGGTTATACACCCATGAAGCTGGCCCTGGATTGGAGGCGTGGTGCTTCTAGAGTTGAAGAGCGTAATGTGTGTCAGGATGTTTGGCCCTCCTCCCCCCTTTCGGAACGGGGCAGAGTGCTACAGACTCTGCCATGTTCCTGGTCAATGTGCCTGCTTTCACATAACACCCCTGAGGGGGCAGCGCCATGGGCAGCTGCTTAGGAGCCTACAGGGACTGAATACTCATCACTGACGTTTTGAAAGGTAAGGCCAAGGTCTCGTGGCTAAACTTAGACCAAGTAAAATGAAACCGTTTTGAGCCACCTGATTGCAAAGGCAAAGGCGGTGATGAGCACCTTGTTTTGAAAGCAAAGGTCTTCCCCATTTTGACAGGAGTTGTCGAAGCTCATGGGTGAAGTGTTAAAGAACCTTGAAAAATGGCTGCCTTCCTCCTTCGGTGGGTTGACCTTGAACTGCTTTAATTTTGTTGGGGGAGGGGAGTAAAACTTAACTGCCATATGAAGTGTATAATAAGGAATATCTTTTGGTTAGAATTTTTGGTCTTTAAAAATGGGATTTGACCTTCATTCAAAGTGGGCTTTAACGCTCAAGCCTCTCTTTTCCCTACTCTACTATGCTGCTCTCAACATGCAGATGTCTCTTAATGCAAAAGAATTGTAATACCCATAAATGCTTATGTTCTTAAACTCAACAGTTTAATGTACTGGATTTTTATGCATTCAGTTCTTGCTAAGAATTTCTCAGCCCTTTTTCTTTCTGTCTTTAAAATGGTTCTGTTTAAACTCTAATTTTAACTCACAGCACATGTATTTATTTAAATTATTTTTAATGAATTTAATAAATTTTATTTCTTTGGAGAAGTTTTAGGTTTACAGAAAAATCAAGAAGAAAGTACAGAGAGTTCTTATACACTACCCTCATCCTATGCCCCCCACCCCACCCACTTCAGTTTCCCCTGTTTTTAACCTCTTACATTAGTGTTGTGCTTTTGTCATAACTGATGTGCCAATATCAATGCAGTAATATTAACTAAAGTCCATAGTTTACTCCTCTTCTCATCTCTATTCTCTTTTGAAACTATTAGCCATCTACTGGGCCTAATTTATCTATCTATTCTCCTTATCTTTCATCCCCCCTTCCCCTCCATCTCTTTATCTTTATGCAGTTTATTCTTTCTCATGTACTCAGGTTATCTTTCAGCAAACTCATTCTTGTTTCTACTGTGTCTAATCTGTCTAGCTGGCCTACTGAGTTTTAAATTTCAAAGACTATATTTTATTTCTAGAAGTTCTGTCTGGTTCATTTTTTTTTCTCTAAATATAATTTTTGTCAAGTTGGCTAAGATACAGTGTATACAGTGTGCTCTTGGCTTCAGGAGTTGATTCCTATGATTCATCGCATACATACAATACCCAGTGCTCATCCCAACAAGTGCCCTCCTCAGTGTCCATCACCCATTTTACCCTCCCCCACCCCTCCCATCAACTCCCAATTTGTTTTCAGTATTTAAGAGTCTCTTATGGTTTGCCTCCCTCTCTGTTTGAAACTATGTTTTCCCCCATCCCTCCCTCCATGGTCTTCTGTTAAGTTTCTCAAATTCCACATATGAGTGAAAACGTATGATACCTGTCTTTCTCTGACTGACTTATTTCATTTAGCATAATACCCATGTTGTTGCAAATGGCAAGATTTCATTCCTTCTCATTGCCAAGTAGTATTCCATTGTGTATATCAACCACATCTTCTTTATCCATTCATCAGTCAGTGGACATTAGGACTCTTCCCATAATTTGGCTTTTGTGGATAGTGCTGCTATAAACATTGGGGTACATGTGCCTCTATGAATCAGCACTCCTGTATCCTTTGGATAAATTCCTACTGGTGCTATTGCTGGGTTGTAGGGTAATTATATTTTTAATTTTTTTCAGGAACCTCTACACTGTCTTCCAGAGAAGCTGTACCAGTTTGCATTGCCACCAACAGTGCAAGAGGGTTCCCATTTCTCGCCAACATCTGTTGTTTCCTGAGCTGTTAATTTTAGCCACTCTGACCAGTGTGAGATGGTATCTGAATGTGATTTTTATTTGTATTTCCCTGATGATGAGCAATGTTGGACATCTTTTCATGTGTCTGTTGGCCATCTGGATGTCTTCTTTGGAAAAATGTCTATCATGTCTTCTGCCATTTCTTCACTGGATTATTTGTTTTTTAGGTGTTTAGTTTGGTAAGGTCTTTATAGATTTTGGATACTAACCCTTTATGGTTTGGTTCATTTTCAAGTCAGTGACAGGTTATAGAAAGTTTCCAGAAATTTATTTCCCTTTCCATATACCCTTTTCCAGATATTTCTGTCAAATTTACTAACACAAACTTTTCACATGCCTATATATCATAGAAGTGACCTACTTTCTTTAGCTATACCAATAATAATTTAAAAACTCCTTCTTCGAAATATAAATCTTGAAGAGGAAAGTGAAATCTTTCTCAATGACCAAATTGTTTACTTGCCATTCATACATGTATACAACAATTGCACAATAGTTGTTTAACAAATATTTATGGAGTGCCTAACTATGTGTCAGTCACATAGAAACAAGACAAAGCCCCTACCTCCACAAGGCTTTCCATCTTGTAGCATTATTAAATACTGTATTGTGTACACCATCACATAGTTGCCTAGACCTTCTGTGCTCTTTACTACTCATCAATCAAATCCCATTCAAATGTTGCCTCTTCTCAGAAGCTTTCCGGATAGCCCATTTCAGAATTAACTACCTCCATTTGTTTTCCCATAGCACCCTCCCATTATTATATTTCCATAGCACTTTGTTTGTATCTCTATAATCATACAAATCAAGGAGTAGCTTGATATTTGTTAATTGCACACATATACGTCCACCAACACCATCCTATTAAACTTTGACGACTTGAAGGAGAAAGGTATATTTCTATCATTTTTGTATCTCTGATTCCTTGCACATTGTTGGTTTCTAACAAGTACTCTCTAAACTATTTCAGTTTATAGACACATTATATATGTGAGAGTTCAGAGCATTATCGAATTTATTACTTTATAGACAAATCACAAATTCCTGGTCAAATCCTACTATTCATTTCTTGGAAGAATCTTTATATGATTGATAAAATCAAGGGATAGGGTGAAAAACTAAGCTTCAAAGACACTGTGCATAGTATCATGCTTTATGTCTGATGAGGTATCCACATTTCCAGATTCAGCATTTCAAGATACACCTTGTGACCAAAGGTTATAGATCCTGTTCTTATAGAAAGCCTTTTGAAATCTTTTTATTGTGAAGTGATTTCCCCCATATTGACTACTCCATTTCCCTCTGTCTTTTTATGTATATCGGTATATACATATATGCCCATAAATATAACTATTTTTTCTGAACCATGTGAGAGGAAGTTGAAGATACCATGCTTCATTCATTATGCTTAAATACTTCGATGCATATTTTCTAAGAATGAAGACAGTCTCATATAATCTCAATAAAAATATAAAAACCTAATTATATAATCCACCAATCCTATCAAATTTCATCAGTTGTCTCAATGATATGCTTTTTAATCATTTGTTTTTCTGATCCAAGACCCAGTTTAGGAACTTAACTTAAATTGCATTGTCTCTTGGGGCGCCTGGGTGGCTTGGTCGGTTAAGTGTCTGACTTCGGCTCAGGTCGTGAGTCGGTCCGTGAGTTTGAGCCCCGCGTTGGGCTCTGTGCTGACAGCTCAGAGCCTGGAGCCTGTTTCAGATTCTGTGTCTCCCTCTCTCTCTGCCCCTCCCCTGTTCATGCTCTGTCTCTCTCTGTCTCAAAAATAAATAAACGTTAAAAAAATTTTTTTTTTAATTGCATTGACTTTCTATTTCTCTTTAGTCTCTTTTAATCATTAATAATTAGTTAGCAAGTCTTTGTCCTCATAACACTGACATGTTTGAGAAATATATGGAGAAGGTTTTTAAAAATGATATCAGTGTATATTTTCTCATATTTATTCATAGTTAGATTCAGGTTATGCATTTTTGGCAAGAAAACTACATAATGATGAGTTCTTGTCAATATATAATTTTAGGAGACATGTGACTTCAGTTTATCTTACCAGTGGTCCTAATGTTAATTCTTAATATGATATCTGCTAGGTTTCTCCATTCTTAAGATAATATTTTTTCCTTTATTTTTAATAAGAAATTTGTAGGATGCTATACTTTATGAGTATGCAAATAATCTGTCCTTCATCAAACTTCTATCCATACATTGTAGCATAATTCTTATTTGAATCAGTTATTACCATGATAATTACAAAAGAGTAATTTACTATTCCTTTATTCCTTCTACATTTACTAGTTGGCATTCTACTTCAAGAGAAAGTTTCCCCTTCGCCGTGTGTGTGTGTGTGTGTGTGTGTGTGTGTGTGAGAGAGAGAGAGAGAGATCACTATGGATTCAAACATTTTATTCAATGGTTTATAATCTGTTGCTATCATTCTTAATTGTCCCAGATGTAGACAGTGTGAGTCACTTCAGTTTGGCTCGTGTGCCCTTTTGATATGTTCCCATCAGGTTTTAACCATTTCCTTATTATTTTACACAAGAAGATGTTCCAAGTTCATCATGTACTGCCCCCAGCCACAGAATCAGCTGAAGAGCCCAGTTCCTTGGCATTTAGAAATTATTTTCTGAACATTAGGTGTGTTCATGACAGCAAGTTAAAAAAACACACACACACATAATTATGAAATGATTCATCAGTGTATAATAATCAGTTAGTAAGTGATTATTATTCAAAGCCTGGATCTTACAGTTTACAGCATCCATGAGATGTGTTGACAGAAATGACATCTCAAACTGTCTCCTAAGTTTATTTCCCTGTAATGTAGCAGCAGGAATGTTCACATTAATACACAGAAATGCTATCTCATTATATTCATTTAATGAGTTCCTTTGTTCCTCAGTTTTTCACCATTTCATATCTGCTCTTATCTATTTTCCAGGACATGGTAAGTCTTAAATAAACTTCTCTTAACTCCTTGGGGAAAAAAGCACCATGCAGAAACCAAAAAATTCTGGCTAATTTCGTTTTACTTAACAATTGCCAATAAGTTACTCAAACCTCCTGTGAATCTTGTGGCTAATGTGTACTGATGCTTTGAAATGAGGCAAAAGCAAATTAGTAAGTCACACGAACCAGCCAGTGTTCCCACAGTAACAGGCATATTGTCAAATTGAAGTTTAATTCATTAGTTCTATAAATGGGAGGGTAGAGAAAGAAAAAGAAACACATTCTCTAGAGTTTTCACAAGCAGCCAGCAGGTGGCAGAATACTACAAACAGTGGACTTGGCTGAGCGGTTTGAGCATCATTTAAAACTGAAAATGGTGAGTGTGGGTTTTTGGTTTGTTTTCTTTTCTTTATAAAACCAATTCCAGAATATTTTGATGTTTTTATTTTTAAGAAAAAAATAACAACAAAAAAAACTCTGCCACTTATTCCTCTAAAAATGAAATCAAGTAATGTCAAATGATACTTGGTATTTTAATAACAAAAGCCATATACTCAGAAATGGTCACCTTTGTTATTCCAGTAAGCCATTAAAATTGTATCATGTCTATGGTGTACAATAAAAGAAATACTGGGAACAAGTTTTACCTCAAAATTTTCGTCTGCTTGAATCTAAAATTTACATATAGTTAGAATTGTAAGATCATCTTCTTAACTTCAAATATTTTTCACACACACGTAAGTAAAATGTATGTGCAAGAATTAATAACCAATGCAATTTTGTACAAATTCATAAGATGAATCTATATATCTATAGATGACTCTATATAGGCCTGAAAAGAAAATTGCTGTCTCTCTCTGTATATTTGTATTAAATCTATAGGAATCCTAGAGAAAGAGTGAATAATTATATTTATTTGGATTATAGATTTCCAGGTCAAATTTTTTGTTTAGTATTTTTATGTTATTATTCCTCATGCAATCCTGTTTATTCTTTACCTTAAATAGAAGCTCAACACTTAGACGACAATTAGTTACAAAATTTAAATATACAATAACCAACTCTCTAAATAATCCATTGCTGTTGGTCTAAAAGAATTGTCCTAAAATGGAGGCTCATTGATTCCTGGTGATTTATTCTAGACAACACATTCTAGATTTTGTACACCGTTTATAGGTTTTTTTGATCCCTTGATTTAAGGGGCTTTTGTGACACTGAATTTTCTTTGCGATTGTATAGAGGAAATGTAAATGAAAGCACACTTTCAATGTAGAGTGCAGGGCAGAGGGTTTCAAAACACAGCACAACTGGGTATTTAGGACTCTGTGGTTTGGCGGTAAAAAGTAGAAATTAGAGAATCTAAAAGTAAAGCCTGGTAAGCAATAGTGTTCTTAATTCAAAGATAAAGATAATCAAATGCTGAGGAATCTTCATTGATTTGTGTGTGCTTCCTACTGCTATTGTGTGTTGGATGTCGTCTTGGGAACATCTGGCTTAACCTTATAATCTCTAGTTCACACTGTGTATTTGAAAAAACAAAGGAGCATTTTTCTTAAATATTGCATTTGCATTTTCACTTACAAACTTCTGGAGGTACTTGGCATGTGTTCCTTTGTGAACTTACGTTTTTACTTTCTTGCCTGGATCTCTTTTTTGGATGCTCTACTTAACTATTTCCCCAGACTTCTCTATACTGCACTCTAAGCAAATCAATCCTTTAAGTGGGAAAATACTATTTGAGGGGACATTCTTTCACTCAAGGAATGAAGACTAGTTCTTTAAAAGGGTTACGTTTCATCAGTCATTTCTATAGTCGCTTCTTTTTTCTGTCTTTCCTTATTTTTTAAAATCAAAAAGCTACATATGATGCCTTAACTCTTGGTTGGTCTGTCGGTGACTGCTGCCCTGTTGACGTTAGCAGCCTAAATATAGAAATGTGCATATAGCTCGCATCAGCTCCAGTATCATGCCTTGTTTCTATGGAAAATACACGATTCAACTTAATTACATAATCTGTCGTTCTCTAAGACAGGGCTTCCAACAGGGCCAAACAATTCTAAAGCAGGTTCGTCTCTTTTTTAAAGAGGGCTAATCAGAAGGGATTTGTGATACTGAAATCACTAAGAGGTAATTATAAATGATTTTGTGCAATTCAGAAATGAAAAATTCCTCCCCAAAGCCCCAAATCTTTGGGTCTATTTTGTTGTAAAATAATGGAAGTTTGTGCTTCACTTACCTATCATGCTAATGTTGTGCCTGGATTTCTTTAATGCCAAAAATGAAAATATGTTCCTATAAAGAAAGATGAATGGATTCCAAGTGACAATAAGAAATGACATGTAATATACTTCTTGAAGCAGAAATTTTCACAATGATGAAAGACAAGGGAATTTATTCCGTGAAAATAATATTAATGATGGGTTTCAACACTGATATTTTTCAATGTTTCTTTACAATCATAGAAGAAAAACATTTTCCAGAAAACTTTCCATAGTCTGTTGACATGCACATCAATTTTTGCTGTTAAAGTAGAAACTAGTAATTACATTTTTAAAAATGACACTCTGGTAATTATATATTTTAAATATGAATCCTGATGTTTAATTAGGTCATATGACTGTAATATCAGCTTGCATTAGCAGCAGATTATCAAATCCTAGCAATTCATCCCATAGAGAAATACAAGAAGAAAAGGCTGCTATAATTGTGAGATTTAAATAGAATAAGCCATAATGCAGTACAATATTCTTTAAATATTTTAATGTTTACTCATGTTATTGAGTAATGAAATTTATCATCATGGCGTATTCTTTGTAGATAATTACTGTGGTAGCAGTAAGCACATAGGAAGGAGCTTGGTGTTTTTTTCCAGGAAAGCTTTCAAATTAGGCTTAGAGCAGAATTCAAAATGTGTATTTGAAAATGGTTTTGTGTATTTTCAATATGCATATGTATACGGTATTAGTTTTTTTTTTTTTTTTCTGAAACTAGTTACATTGTGCTTGGATATTCAGTTAAGCAATTTTTATTTTTTAACCTGTATCACAAATCTGCATTTTATTAGCTCTTACTTTCACTTTTTTTCTAATTTTCATTGATAAATAATGCAGTGCAAATAAAACCCATTTTTAGCATATGTATCTATCATTTGCAGTCAATTGTTTCTAAAACACTTAACTATATGCCTATATTTTCTATTTTAATGTTTCAGTTTGAATTTATTACAGTGCATTCAGGGTTTTTGTTAATTTGTGTTCTAATTCCTCCTTGCTTCTCTAAATAGCACTGACTGGTATTTAGTTTCATTTTTTTGCCACAAACACAAAAATCATAATAGAGTTAATAGAGAATCTTAATACAACACTCTTTTGGTTGTATTTTTCTCAGTAAAGAGATACCTTTACAGTGTATATGTTGCTCTTCTATGATGCCTTGTGGAACTTCATTCCATAATATTACATTCTCCCTCCAAAATTTGCTCTTTAAGATATAACTGAATTGTTAAGTAGCTACTACAAAATTTATTTGTATAGGTTTAATGAAACAAGTGTTTTTAAGTACTTCTGCATTTTAGAGTCTCTTTATAATGTGTCTAATGATTTATACAGCTAAAACAACTTGAGTACTTTTCCATTTCGCCCATAAAAGCTAGGATTTCCCATATATAGGTGCCTTTACTACTCAAGAAGCCTGCTTGAAATTGTTCCACACATTGTCCTGGATGATGCTACCAGAATTTTTATTTAAAACGTCTTCCTTTTTTTTCTCCTTGCAGGCATATCTGCTATAATTCATAGCTATAAACATATATTTTGTAATGAGAGCAAAAGTCTCTCTGAGTGACAAAAATCTAAAACTGCTTGTGTGGATCTGAGGATTAGATATTCTTTTATTTTATGGGCAAGAGAAAAGAGATTGCTTTTATCGCACACTTTGTCTTTTTGTGTTGACTAAAGCAGCTAATTGTATTAAAGGCAGTGACCAAATGTGTGTGCTAACATTACTGTATTTATAAACAATATTTGGTGCTTTTGATTCACCCTAAAGAATCTATTTCCTAACACTAGAGGTCATTTTAGCTTGTGTGAATATTCTAAAATACTTAGTTTTAATAAAACAGAAGGTTCGGAATATGACACTTCTTAGAAGAGTGCTATCCTTGAAAAACATTTTCCTGGGCTCAGATCCCTAAATTTTTCTCCTAGTTGGACTGTGAGTAGATTCTGTTACTTTATCTAATTTGGAAACTATTAAATGAAAGAATGCTTTGAGTTTCTTATCTAAAGTTCATTTTTGTTAATTCTAAAATATTCCGGCTACTTCACAGGCCTGGTACTTTATCTCATGTTTTTGCCTACGGTAATTACTTTAAATTTTATCGACTTTTGGATTTGCTATTCCGTTTCTTTAAGCTTTTACATTCCGATCCTCCTCAGCCACAGTGAAAGTCTTACTTATTTTTCGCTAATTTTCAAACATCTGTGAAGTACAGCAAATACATCCATTAGAACAGAGCTTTTCCTTCCCATAACAAAATGAATACCTTCCATTACAATATCTGATTTCCTACTCTTTAAAGATTTAAAATTTTAAGCTCCTTCCTAAAAATACTTTGTTTTTTGTCTCTGAGACTTAATAATGTCAAGTCTTTATTTATTTTTAAAAAAAATCACTTTCAGGTCATAGTGGTGGACATAAGAGGAAATTTCTTTTTCAGAGTAGCATTATATATTTTAGAATATGCTATAGATTATGTAATATGAATTATGATCCTGTTTATATTGAATGGAGTAGGTAATTACAAGCTATAAATCATTTCTGGGTATCTGAAAAATTTAGCCTTCTTACTCTAGTTACACACATAAATAAAGATAGTTATATTTGTTTTTCTAAATCCAATTTTTAGATCTGCTTAAAATCTGTTGTGCTTCAGAAAGCATGGTGTATTCTGTTTAACATTTTCAATTTAAATCAGAGTATTTCCTTTGATTCAACATTAGAGGTATTTTCTATACCTAGTATTTGCTAGACATATGAAAAATACCAAAAGAAAGTGATTCTTTTCTGCTAAAAATGAATAAGTAATAAAAAAACACATTAATTGGGCTTACATTGATTCAAATGATAGGGAGTCCCACGTTTGCTAACTTAGAATCAGAATTACCACCCGATTTTCCAGACATGCCAGTTGCCTGTGTACAGCTACAGCTGCAGTGGCCTGAATTCTGTCCGCAGAATTCTTCTGTCGGTTGCCTACCTGAAAAGAGAAATGCAAGAACAATACTGTGTTTGAGTTCTGCTACTCATTGTCTATTGTAGTTGTTGTGGGCAACTGGTCTTCATTTGGAAAATAAAAGAGAATGAGATATATTTTCAACAGGTGACATTTGAATCTTCTCATCCCTAAGGATGAAAGGGTTCTAAACTACAGAGAAGTTTCATTACAAGGATAACAGAAAGTGGTATCACATGCAGAAACAGTGCTATTGCTCACAAAAGCATCATACTTTCTCACAAAAATCACTGCTGTCTGTACAAGATGGTACTAACGTGTCACATTCCTAAAAAAAAAAATACATAATTTAAAGGCATTTGGAAGAAAGGATATAATGCAAAAGGTGCAATGGCGGGAGTAAAGATATCCAGGTTTTAATTTAATCTGACATTTACTAGCTGTGTGGCCTTTAGGAAGCTACTACCTTTACCCAGCCTTTGTTTCCTCATTTGTATAATAATTAAGAGGCTGAATAGGGTGGTCTCCAGTATCTTTTCTGCCTCTGTTATTCAATATACCTCTGTCCCATACTCTTATCAAGTAATTTTCTTTCATAGAAAGCAGCATGGTCCTAACCTCTTTCATACAATATTATATACACGTGTGTGTGTGTGTGTGTCTGTGTGTGTGAATGTTTTGCTCAGTAGAAAACAATTACATTAATTTCCAAACCAGTACCTATGTTTATATATATATATATATATATATGAAATATATATATGAAATATATATTTCATTCTAATGTAGAAGTTCAAAAGTAAGAGTGTAGAAGATGATTATCTATTACTATATTTCTAGTAACAGAAACCTTACCTGAACCAAGTCCATCAACACTGCAATAATGAAGGAAAAAGCCAGTGGAGTATTTAACAGTATAAATTTTTTTTGTATGAAGTCAAATTCTCCAAAAGGTCAAAATCCCTTCTAAAACAGTGATACTCGAGGACATTCACTCAAACTTATTTGGGAATATTGTAGGTAAATGTGTACGAAAGAACTGACACCCCTTCTTCCTCCGGTTTTCTTCGGAGACCCGTAACTTTGACCGTATTGAAATATGTAACGTGGCATAAAATATCACCATTTAAAAGATACAGATTTCCAATATATTTTAGTTGGTATTCTAGCATGGAAGCAATGGGATTTGATGTCATAAAAATGGTAGCCCACAAGAGAAACATGTTACAAAAGCAACTCCTTTCTACCCCCCTCCCCTCCCCCTGAAATAATAACAATTTGCTAAATTGTTGGGAAGTTGTTATAATTTCTTTTCCAAATTATTACTCGCCCTTTAGATTAGAAATGAGGCCAGGGTTAGCAATCAGCTATAAATGGTAGGATTTTTCAAGTAAGAAGCACTTGTCTGATTGTGAAGTGGAGGCCATTACTGCCTTGATTGGGCCTTTTTTTTTTTTTTCAGTTCCCTTGATTTGTGGTTGAGAGCGCATATTCACTCCTGTACTGTGAGCAATCAGAGCCTCTCCTCTCTCATTTTTGCTCAGCGATTTAGGGTCCACTACTTTGGCACAGCTGCCACCTTTTAGCTTCCATCATGCAGAACATATCCTTGAAAAAAAGAGGGGGAGAGTGGAGGATGGGAGCAGGTAACTAATGAACATTTGGCTTCTTAATGTGTGCCTATTTTACATTTTCAGAGAAAAATTTTCACTCAAAATGACAATTGTGTTGGAACTTGGACCTCTACACTTCATAAATAAGTTTGGACAGAGACTTGAAGCTTGTGAGACCATGTTTTCCGTTTCTTTATTTTTCTCACCGGGAAAAAAAAAAAACAGGTGTAGGGGTACAAGCAGACACTAAGGCATTGAAGGCACACTTAACTTTATTTACCACTAGCATAGTGTCTGTTCTCTGGGAAATGATATCAAAATAAGAGCTTTTTTCTTTACTTTTGTTTTGGAGGGAATTTCGTAAGTTTTTCCACCATATTTAAAGTCTAGAGAAAGATGCTATTAAAAGCTCTTGAAATTGGAGTCCTGTTTGTCAGGTTTAAAATTACTTAATATATCCTCCAATTTAAGACAATCTATTCTTGTTGTCAACAGTCAGGAAATATTTTTGTCAGGAGTTAAGTTCATTGCATCTTACTCCTTGAAACTCATTAAAGAATCCCCGGAAGAAACTGAAGCTTCAGAGTTGGAATTAGCTGATCATCTTGGGCACCTTGCTGGATCCTGTCAGTCATCATCAAGTAGCAATGCCCATGTAAGAGCATGTGTCCTATAACCCCAGTTCTGCTCCTGTTTCCCCAAACCAAGCACCCAGATAACTTCCATAAAATAAATACCAAACCTGCATTTTTCTAAATTCATTGTCCAAGTCTGGGTCCTTACTAACCTTGTACAATACAGAGAAGCTCACCAAAATTAAGAATACCATCTGGTAAGTGGTAGTTTCCCTCAGGATCTGGGTTTGAACTTACAATTTTTCCCATAAACTTTATTGATATATAATTTACCAACCACCATAAAAGTCACTCATTTTGATGTACAGTTCAATGAATTTTAGTGAATCAATAGAATCCAATTTTAGAATGTTGTCATCATCCTTAAAGGAAATATTATGCCTATTAACAATCACCCTCATTTTTACTCCCAGCCCTATGCAACCAATAATCTACTTTTTTGTCTTTAAATGTTTACCTTTTGGGAACATTTCATATAGATAGAATAATATGTGCCCTTTTACATCAGGCTCTTTTACTGAGATGTTTTTGAGATTTAGAGGCTCATCCATGTTGTAGCATGTTGTCTCTTCTTTGATGAATAGTATTCTATCGTATAGATATTCTACATTTTGTCTATCCATTCATCTGATGAGAGATACTTGAATTGTTTTGACTTTTTGGATGTTGTTATTGATGCTGCTACAAACATTTGTGTACAAGTTTGTGTATGGATACATGTTACCAATTTTTTGTGAGTAGGAGTAGAATTACTGAGTCATATGGTAAATCTATGATTAACTTAAGAAACTAACCAGCGTTCCTCAGTGGTTCAGGCAGTTAAGCATCTGACTCTGATTTCAGCTCAGGTCATAATGTCACAGTTTGTGAGCTCGAGCTCTGTGGGGGCTCTGTGGGACTCCGTGGGGCTCTGTGTTGACAATGCAGAGCCTGCCTCTGATTCTCTCTCTCTCTGCACCTCCCCCGCTTATGCCCAAACATGTGTGCATGCTCTTTCTCTCTCAAAATAAATAAACTTAAAAAAAAAAAAAGTTAAAAAAAGAGAAACTGACAAACTGTTTTGCAAAATGGCTGTATCATTTTACATTTCCACCAGCAATGTATGAGTTCTAATTTCACCACATTCTTGCCAACACTTGCTACTGTCAGTCTTTTTATTATAGCCATTCTAGTGGGCAGAAAATTGGTTTCATTGTGGTTTTGATTTGTATTCTCAACGACCAATGATGATGACACTCTTTTCATGTGCTTATTACCTACTTGCATATCTTTTTGGAGAAGTGTCTATTCAAATCCTTTGCTCATTTTTAAATTAGGTTGTTTTCTCTTTATTGACCTATAAGACTTGTTCATGAATTCTAAATACAAATCCCTTATTGCTAATATGATTTGCCAACATTTTCTTCCAGTGGGTTGACTTTTCATTTTCTTGATAATGTCTTTGAAGCACAAAAGTTTTCAATTGTGAGCAAATCGCCTTTGAACTCCTAATGGAGCACACCATTATATCAATTCTGAATATAATTGCTTAAAGAATCAGAGAAAAAGAGAAGTAAAAGGTTAAAAACAAAATCAGTAATTATACTTGAGTCATTGTAAGGAGACATATTTTTGCTAATCCATTTACTTTAAAATAATCTGAAACTTTTCACTTCAAAAGAACAAGTTTTTTGTGTTTTGTTCTTTTAAACTATTCATTGTTAACTTTATGTGGGTCATTTGAATCTTTTCTTACCTAGGATCACAGAAATTAAAAATTCAGCCCTGCCCAAGTCACAAATGGTTTTGAACAATGCACATATATAAATGAACCTGACGCCACAAATTCTATTCTTTGTGCTTCTACCTCTGAGTAAATGGAGGAAGAAAAATCAGGATGCAAGAAGTTTATTGTCAGGCAGGAGACCCTGAACTCAGCCCTCCCAGGCCCACTTGCATTACTTCATTTGTGAGATGCTTTCTTCTCAGGTACACCCATATTAGTGATTAGTGGCAGTAGCAAATTTACAACCACTGCTAAATGCCAAGTTTTCCGAACAAATTTGGTAGAGATGTGAATAAAACTGTTAGCAAATCCATCTGTTTAGAAGTTCCTTGTGGGAGAGGTGGAGAAAAAAAAGTAAATAAACTTGCCTGTGAGGCAAACCCAGGACCTGTTTGTAGGTGTGGAAGGGGTGCATGCACCTTGCTTTTAGTAATCAACGTGGCAAGCATTGTAATACTTTGCACTGCCTACAATTTAAAAATACCCAGCAGCGAATGCTTTGGAAAATTAAATAATCAACTGTTAATGGGTTTACTTTTCAAGTCCAGATTTTTATCTGGCACTTGTTGTGTATCATAAATAAGATATACCCCAAATGCAGTCTGGTTGCCCTAGATGCCTTCCATTTCTTTCCCACCTTTGTACCAGTATGAATGTAGCCACCAATACCCAAAAATCACACTCATTTGCACAAATACTGAGGAGTATTCTTATTTGGCTGTATAGTAAACTTTAGTGTTTTTTGAAACTAAAATTCTGGATACATCTAATTAAGAATTCAGTAACTACCATTGTTACATTTTATCTTATAGATGCAAGTGTTATTGCAAATACAGAGTTAAAAATCACAAGTGTTGCAAGGTTTAAATATTCCCATCAGATTCTGTTGCACATAAATTGAGGCAACTCATTATCTGTATTATTTTTATACTTAACTTAGTACTATATGTTACCTGTATTATCTTTTAAAAAGTGTCTTTTCATTGGAGCTCTGTTAAGAATATTACTGAGTCTTAAGGATACCAGCAATCCATTTTTACATTAACCATTTATCCATTATTAATCCATTTTTGACAGGGTTGCATACTTGTTCAGATCAATACACTGAAACCTGAACTAAAGGCTGGTGAAGTTAAAACTGTTGATTGTTATCAACCAATAGAGTTGAAATGCAGTGCTAATAAGTAATTAATTAAGATAGAAAGGTCTATTAAGTATAGCTGAGTTTCACCAGAAATAAAAACAGGTGAGCTGAGAATAATACGTTGTCTAGATAAACGTCAGGTAACTAAAATAGCTCCTAGTAGCTGTTATAAAATGAAAATAGAAAAGGCATAGCCTCACACAATAAGCTGTGCTCTGGGAAAAAAGAATGCCAAACAAAAGGAGAGAAAGAGTGTTGATTTCTCCCAATAACAAATGGAAAGGTTAGTGGAACACCTGTGGTTTAGATCAATAGGACTTCTACTAAAACAAGGTGCATATTCTTTGAACTCTTAAGTGAATGTGTTATATCAACGGAGCAACTTTATACACAGAAGGAAATAAACCGCTTTCCATGTCATGAAAGTTCTGGAAGAAAGGAAATTGATTTGTTGTAAGTTATCAAAACCTGAATTCAAGCAGGCCTCATCAACCTATTTTATAGCTGGAATAATATTAACAGTAACCATCCAGGCATCATTGCTTTTTCTTTTTCTTTTTGCCTCCATGTGTTCTGCAAGCCCGCAGAGCCCTGCAAAGTCCTCAGTACATGTTCTTGGGAGTCCCCAAAATATACTATATTTTCATGAATAAACTGAGTGAGTCATCTTGAGATACTTGCTCTTCTACTGTTCCCACGGGGTGTTAACACATTTACTGACCTTCATTTCCGCGTCTATTAGGTACCATACAGTACACCAAACATCACTATTCCTCTCCCGCCTCCTCCTCTTCCTCCTTTCTAACTTACAGCCCTCTCTGCATGGGGATTGTCTGGGCATAGATCTAAGTGCTGAGCACCATTCACACATTACTCAGATTTGCTCCTCTATCCCAGTTTTGGCTCTCTTTTATAGTTTCTGTGTCTGTGCTTACATTTCTTGTTTCTTCATGCATGTTTTTTTACCTTTTTCCATTAGATCCTTCAGTATTTGTATTATTGTTATTTAAAAGTCCTGGTCTGACAATTCCAACAACTGGCTCATCTCTGAGTCTGCTTCTACTGACTGCTTCCTCTCTTAAGCACATTTTCTTGCTTCTGTATCTTGTAAAATTCTATTTTATTCTAGATATATTTTACTAAAAGAATAATGGAGAATAAAGTAAAGAATAGTTGCCTCCAGAAAACAGTACACACCTCTTTTCCTGCCAAAATGCTTGAGTGGGGATGGGGTGCTGAGTGATTCTGACTTGTGGTCGAGGTGGATCTGGTCTTTCTTGCAACATTAGTTTGATCCAATTCACAAGGGGCTTTAAATGTTTTGCGGACGGGATTGAGATTTTTCCATCAGTAGGAGATAGGCTCTGAGAACTGATGAGACTCCTGAGATCTCTTTATACCTTATAGCAATGCCTTCAGCTTTCTGAACTATGGGACCTCTCTCTATCTCTGCCTATAGCAAGGATGTCAGATTTTGGAGTTGCTTAGAAGTTCTCTTTGCTCTCTAGTCCTGCTTCAGGATTTATAAACCTGAAGTCTGTCTCGTCCCTGATGCCCTGCTGCCAACTTCAAAGGGTAGCTGCTAATACTCTGTGAAGGTCCAGAATGCCTTGGGAAGCTTTCTCTTAGCTCTCCTGCCTCACTCCAACTGAAATTGCAGTGTGCCTTGAATGGGTTTCTTCAGTGCTCCTGCCTTATCCCTGTTCTCCGCTGGCTGCTTGCCTTGCACTTGGTCAGCGCTCCTGCTCTGCCCTCAGGCCTTGGTAAACTACCCCAAGCACTGTGTGAAGGCCTCAGAAGAGTAGGTGGGTGGGTGCCCATCTGTCTGCAGCTGTGATATGTGGAATTCTAAGCTGTGATACCTACCCATTGGTAGCCATTATAAGTTCTTTGAAAGTTTGATTGTTTTCTCCTTATCCTTATCTCTGGTAAGTTCTTCTTCCCCTGTTTTCCAAAAGGCATGAAAACAGCCATGTGTCTTTTCTCTTCTATGAAGGCATGTCATTTTCTGGAATATGGTTAATTTAGGTTTCTTTGTGTTCTCAGCTCTACAGTGGTTTCTAAATCTTATCCAGCTTGTCTTTGGTAATTAGGTAGACAGCAATGGTTTCTTACAACCTTGTATATCCAAACCAGAGACCTTCCCACCTTGTTCTCAGAGAAAAAATAATGCTCCTTTACTCTCATATTTCATGGGCTTATATAATATTCAATTAAGTTAGGTGATTAGTATTAACTGTATTGTTCCCATGATCAGTTTGGGGACAAAACTGAATCTGAGTAAACATAATACTTAACTGGTAGAAAAACAAATGCAAGAGCAGTATTAGCTCAAGTATTTATGAGATGGGCTTCAACAAATAGGTTTTACACTGGGTTGTGGAGAACTCTCCAACAGCCAAAACAAAACAAAATAAAAAACACCCACCAGATTTTTCTATATTACCTGTAACAAATTTGACCCTACATAATATTGACTTAAAAGTAGTGCTTTACATAAATTAAAATTCTGTATTAGGCATGCTAACTATGCATACTACTCAAACTAGGAAACAAAGTATAAAATCTTTACTGATCCAACTCAAATGTTAGTTTATTCAACAAACATGTTTATATTTTCCATAATGCTCATTTGTTCTATTTGGGCTCTCTACTGTTAGGAAATTAATTACTCATATGTTGGATTGTCTTTCTCTGTCCTGCATACCTATTAATCAGCCCCTCCTAATTGCTTTAATTTCTCTTTATAGTATTTTTTATGATTCTAAATAATTCTTTTTTTTTAATTTTTTTTAACTTTTATTTATTTTTGAGACAGAGAGAGACAAAGCATGAACGGGGGAGGGTCAGAGAGAGAGGGAGACACAGAATCCAAAAGAGGCTCCAGGGTCTGAGCAATCAGCACAGAGCCCGACCCGGGGCTTGAACGCATGGACCGCGAGATCATGACCTGAGCTGAAGTCAGACGCTTAACCGACTGAGCCACCCAGGCGCCCCTGATTCTAAATAATTCTATTATGCTAGCAATTTAATTTTCAGCAATTATTATTCTGTTCCTTGTTCTTTATAATTTATCCATTGATTTCACAATAATGTTTTAATTATCACTTTGTTTCTTTAGGTACCAAGTGTCTCTCTTTTTGCCCTCATTTACACACTCAATCCCATGACACACACACATTCATGCATATACAAATACACACACATATTCTGATGCTTGTTGAATTTATATCTCTATCCCAGATTGCTCAGAACTCCACACCCACATATCCAGCTGCTTACTTGACAATCCTACTTAAATGTCTAGTAGGTGTCTCAGACATAACATGACCAAAACTAAGTTTCTTATCTCTCCCACCCACCTACCTAAACCTACTCTCCTGTAATCCTGCCTAACTCAGCTAGTGGAGATTCTTTATTTTCAGTTCTTCACACCAAAAGAACTTGAGACCATCCTTGCCTGTATTGTTTCTCTCATACTCACATCCAATCTTGTAGGCTCTACCTTCAAATTATATCCAAAATTTAATCATCTTTCAGGCTACTACTGCTACCTTCCACCATCTTGATCCTGATCTATCACCTGTTTCTCTCCTGTTATATTTGACTATTAGCTCTTTTCTGAGATCTGATTAAATGCTTTCCACAGGGCTTACAAAACTACCTGGACGGAAGGATTTGCCATTCATGTGTGGGAGTCACCCTCAGGCATCCGCTCATTTCAGTTTAGTTACCAAACTGGTGTTCAAACAAACAGGGTACAAGGGTGCTTGTTTGGGAGCCAAGATTTTCACAATGCAGTTCTTATTCACAGTTGCTAGATTTTGAGGTTTACTGGTCATTTTATTATTTGGTTGTTGGGTTTTTTTTTTGTTTATTTTGTTTTTGTTTTTGTTTTTCTCCCTTAAAGGACACATTTCTCTGGTACACTTTTGATCTGCCATCTTAAACTTGAAAACTATCTCTGCTTCACACTTTACATGTATTATCCTTTGAAACTTCACAGCAACCTTGTGAAATAAATAGCATTATTCTCTTCTAAGGACAAAAAATTAGGCTCAGAGAAGATCCAGGATTCAAAGTCAGGTCTTCTGATCCTAAACAAGAGGGTTTTTTGCTTTTGCCATTTATTTCTCCATACTACATGCATGTCAACACTCCTTTAAAAGACCAGCTGTCTTCAATGTAGTAAGATACCTGATACACAAGCTATAGATCCCAGTAATCCTTTGTTGGTCAGGAAGAGGAGAGTAAGTTCCTCAGTATGGGGGTGGGCCCAAGAAAGATGACTCTTTTGAACATGTTAGAAGTTTGGTTCAGACAGAGGGTAAGATGGGAAGGGGAATGATGATATCCCAGTGTAAAATCTTGTCATTTCTAGAGAAAAAAAAAGAAATTGTCAGAAATATGGTAAAATAGAAAATTTGATATTGTATGAAATCAAGAATGTAAATTGAGAGCCATCACTTCAGGTTAAAAATGGTGAATTGAATACACATATTTGCATTCAATTCTTCCCTGAAACCTATTGAGTTCTTTGTTTTGTTTTGTTTTTTCAACGTTTTTTTTTTTCTTTTTTTTTTTTTTTTATTTTTGGGACAGAGAGAGACAGAGCATGAACGGGGGAGGGGCAGAGAGAGAGGGAGACACAGAATCGGAAACAGGCTCCAGGCTCCGAGCCATCAGCCCAGAGCCGGACGCGGGGCTCGAACTCACGGACCGCGAGATCGTGACCTGGCTGAAGTCGGACGCCCGACCGACTGCGCCACCCAGGCGCCCCCTTTGTTTGTTTTTAAATAGACAAATTACAAAGACAAAGAGAATGGGAAAGGAGGCAGCAGCAGCAGCAACTTCAGAATCTAGGAAACAAGTGGCTGAGAGCTAACTGACCTTGAAGATTTGAGAAAACAGCACCTTAAGCTCTCAGTGGGAAAAACTGATAGACAGCAGGATTTACACCCAGGAACCCTGAAGAGTCTTCAGGAACTGGTAGCATTTCTACCTCTGGAAGTGGAAATGAAGGTGAGGCTAAAAATTGGGGGAGGTAATCGAATTCAATTAATTTGTCAGATTCCTTTCTGTACCCCACTCAGCTGAAGGACTACAGGTTTGTTCTCCAAACAGGGATACCAGGTACATTTTAGGGATCCAGTGTACATTTACCCACTTAATCTTGAGGTCTCTAGTCTCCTGCCATCTCTCAGCTCCCCAAATGTGTACAGCTAAACATATGCCCTCCACAAACATGACTGAAAGAGTCTTTTCTGGAACTGACCAGTGCAAGAAAATAGACCCCAAAATGCTAACAATGAAGGGTATGTGAAAGCACCCAATGACATCACCTCACAGAGAAGAATCCAGTAGGCAAACCACATCCACAATCACAGAGCTTCCACTCAGCTTTTTATTCCATATTCTTAAATATAAGCCGATAGTTAACAATCACTAGACCTTTGAGGCAAGCACCTAATATGGAAGATCAAGACCCCCCAAAAAACAGGTAAAAGAAATTTAGAAAAAGCAAAGCTATGCAGAAAGGAGAAATATTGAAAAATATAACAATTCTTAAAACTCTTTGAGATAAAAGGAAATAATACATCCATAATATATGCACAGAATTCTATAAAAAGAAGGAATAGTCAAAGAAAAAAAGGCCCTTGGATATTAAAAATTCGATGGAGGATTTAAAAAAATTCTGCAATCACATTTTAATTAAAAGTTTTTTAATTTAAATTTAAAATTTAATTAGAAATTAATTTTTTGAAAGTCATGCTTAATATCCAAGGCCCCTTTTTATTCTTTGAATGTCTTTTCCCTTTTTACAGAGTTCTGTACTTATAGTGTTTGTAAAATGTCATGAATATTTTTTATTTATCATTCCACTTCCATTTTCTTTTGCTATCTACAGTGGACCTTAGCTTGACTACCACCATCCAGTGCTTCACACCCTATACAATCCCTCCCTTTGAATGTGAGTGGGATGTTGGCCTGCTACTAACAAGTAGAATATGGCAAAGATGATGGGATGTTACTCCCATGATTAGAGTATATCATATGGCAAAGTATTATGATGATACTGATGGGCTGACACTTCCATAAGTAAGTAAGGGATACAGTAAATGTAATAAGATGGCACTCCTATGTTAAGCTGATAACTCAATGTTACAATATAATACACACACACATACACACACACACATCTTCATCTTGCTGGCATGCACTAGAGAGACTCTCCTGCTGACTTTGAAGAAATAAACTTCCATGTTGTGAATTGCCTATGGAAAGGCTGACATGACAAGAAATTGCAGGTAGCCTTTCAGACCAGAGTGTAGCCACCAGCCTACAGCCAGCAAAAAGCCAGATTCCTCAGTCATAGAGTTGTAAAGAAATTTGGCCAACATACCTGAAAAACTTAGAAGTGAATTCTTCCCCAGTCAAGCCTCCATGCCAATAGCTTTTATTATAGCCTGCTGAGATCCTGAGGCAGAGAATCTAGCTGAGAATCAGGCATGACACCTATTTCACAGAAGCTGTGAGATCATAGATAGGTGTTGTTTTAAGCCACTAAGTTCTGGTAACTTATTCCACAGCAATAGAAAACCATGGAAGTGTTATAGAACTGCCTCGGTGGTTAAGATGCTGGTCTCTGGGAACAACTGCCTGGGTTCAAAATTAAGTTCTACCGCTTACTTACTTGAACAAGTTATGCAACTTCCTTGTTCCTCAGTTTCATCATGTATAAAAAGGGAATAATAATGGTACTTATCTCAGTGAATAATTTTAAACATTAAATGAATTAATACAGGGGAACCTGGTGGCTCAGTCAATTAAATGTCCGACTTCGGCTCAGGTCATGATCTCACGGTTCATGAGTTCAAGCCCCGTTTAGGGTTCCATGCTGACAGCTCAGAGCCTGGAGGCTGCTTCCGATTATGTGTCTCCCTCTCTCTCTGCCCCTCCCCCATTTGTGCTCTGTCTCTCTCTCAAAAATAAATAAAAATGTAAAAAAAAAATTTTTTTAATGAATTAACACGTGTAAAGCACTAGAAACATGTCTGACACATAATAAGAACTATTTGTTTGCTATAATTATAATAATTATAGTGATAAACTAATAAATATAAATAAATTATATAAACTAAAATAAAATAATGAAAGAAAATAACCATAATTAGATAGTTGTGATAAGTAATACAAAATAAAAGTAATACATTACTAATATTATATCAATTATGATAGACTAGGTTATTCTCCAAAAACAAAAAACTCAAAATCTCAGGGGCTATAAGCACACATATTTATTTAGTGCTTACATTAAATGTCCACTGCTGACGGCAGCAGCCTGTTTGTTGTATTCTCGTAGATGCAGGCTAATGGAGCAGCTACCATTTTAAATGTTGCCAGGCACTGTACCAGGGTGAAGAAAGTTCCGGAAAGTCTCACTTTCATCATTAAGTGCTCCAGCCGGGAAGTGACACACCCCTTTTCTGCTTACAATTCACTGGCTCCATCCAACTATAAGGGAAGACAAAAACATGCAATCCTATCATGCACTCAAAACTGGAAAGAACCAAAATGTTTGGCAAAAAGACTACCATGTTGGTTACTGTCAGTGTTTGACTTTTTATTCTATGAACAGATTTTGATAAAAATAAAAACTAAATTTAAGAAAGAAAATAATGTGCCATCTAGACTCAAAAAGCGTTAATCTTAATTCTTGTTATCCAAAGTTGTTTCAGAAATTGGACTCCAAAGCCTCATTTGGATATGTTATTGGAAAACACATCACTGATTTTTCAACATACTTCAAATACACAAGATAGCTTTGTTTCTTAGTACTACAGACATTTTATTGAATAAATGTGTTCTTTCAAAAAATGTAAACTACTACAATTCTGCTTGTTCTGCTGTAATGTAAAAACCTAGATTTTTATTTCTTCAAGACAGAGACTACAAACAAAAACAAGGGCCATCATGTGGAAGGTTTCATTGTACCTGATTGAGTCCCCCCGCCAAACTGTACAGTCACACTCTATTTCTGGAGCATGATGATTGCTTGTCCTCCTGCTCCAAGAAACGAGGCCTATAAATAAGGCATATATTGGTTTGAGAGAGAGCCTCAGAGTCCAGGAGCAGACCAAAGTAAGCAGAATTCATTGTAGTTTTGTTGTCGTCACAATGTTATCTTTTGAGAAAAAGCTATGTCCCTACTTTACTCTGTATACTTAAGAAATTCCAACACTAAATCACTTTTAAAATATATATAAATAGATGAATTTGTATAAACAGATGATTATCAGGTGGTAAATGCATTTCTAAGCTTGACTCTAAATAAAATAAATATATTTGGCAATGTAAAACACTGAAAGACAAATCACAATTGAGAAAGTTTTTGTTTCCTGAGAATAATGAAAACAGAAGCAATGCCAATATACATGGAAAAGAATATACCTACATGATAAATGAGAGAAAGAAGGTTAATATCATTCCACATAAAGATAATGTATAAATATATTCAATAGAAAAGGGTACTATTGCAGAAAATAAGCAAAGGTAAATTTCCAAAAGAAGAAATACAAATGACAGATATAATGTATAATCTACTCAAAACTGAAATGAAAATTAAGATGATATTTTATTTGAACTCTTTGCTAAAAAATAAAATGGTTTATAATAATCATTATCTGTGAACTTGTGGAAAAATGGTCACTAATGTTAGATAATAGCAAAGTAACTTGGTTCAAATTTTCTGAAAGATAATTTTCAATATGCTTTCAAAACCCTAAATTTATGCATATTTTTCAGCTCAGAAATTTCATTTCCATATAGAAATGAACAGAAGTGAGCTGAAAACAACCAAAATGGCTCTGCACAGGAAGGCTAAGTTCGTCCAGGGTACGGTACAGAGTTAGTCCAGTGGTTGGCCTTTGGCCAGTCTTCAATTCTTCAGTTTTTCTTTTAGTCAGGATGAGTGAAAGGTCAGAGGTGGAGAAGTTTGACAGACTGAAACTAAAGAAAACTAAAACTAAAGAAAAAAAATTCTCTTCCTTTAAAGGAAACTATCCAGCAGGAAAAAGTGGGTTCAAACACTTGTAAAATGGGAATCTCCTCCCAAGAGCAAATTTCAACATTGCCTAAGTATTTTGGTTTTGGACTTGTGTTTTTGTAAACCTATGTGTTTTTTGTTTTTAAATTTTTTTTTCAACATTTATTTATTTTTTGGACAGAGAGAGACAGAGCATGAACGGGGGAGGGGCAGAGAGAGAGAGGGAGACACAGAATCAGAAACAGGCTCCAGGCTCCGAGCCATCAGCCCAGAGCCTGACGTGGGGCTCGAACTCCCGGACCCCGAGATCGTGACCTGGCTGAAGTCGGACGCCCGACCGACTGCGCCACCCAGGCGCCCCTAAACCTATGTGTTTGTAGAGATTTTAGGCACCTTCTGATGTCTTCTCATCCATACTGCCTGGCTAAGAGGTCAGGAGTAGCCGATGTTCCCTTATGTTCATTTTTAAACTTTCCATTGGTACATAAACTCCACCTGGCAAATGCTGTCAATAATCTCACCATGGATGACCTTTGTGTGAAAAGTCCTATCACCCACTACAGGATAAGCCCCTTTTTTAAAAGTAATCTCTACACTCAATGTGGGGCTCAAACTCAAGATCAAAAGTCACATGCTCTACCCACTGAGCCAGCCAGGCACCTACAATTGGGGGCCTCCATTGTTCTATAATATTCATGAAGTGGCATGTGTTTGCACCTGCTCACAGTTTATTTTCATTTCTAAGGTAGCAGTAAAATAATACCTGTAACTTAATAAAGAAAACCTAAATGTTCTAAAACAAGAGATTGGTTAAATAAACTGTCATAATCCAAATGATGAAACACTATCAGACATTTTATGTTATTTAGTAATAAAAACATTAAATGAAATGAGAAAATCATCATGCTTATTGTTAAGTGAAAAAAGAAAACTATAAAATATTAAGAATGGTATGATCATATTCACTAAAATAATAAATAATAAATTATATATATATGTATGTGTATATATATATATGTATGTGTATATATGTATATATATCAACAAAACCTGGGAAGCTATAAACCAAGGTTACCAATGGTTATATCTCTAGATGAGAAACTCACAAGTGACTTTTTACTCTTCTTTTAACTTAAAAAAAATTGCACTAATTTTGAAACAGTCTCAAATTTACAGAAAAGAAAAAGGGATAGGTGCTGTGCAAAAAATTTTCATTTCCTGAACTATTTGAGAGTCACTTGCCAACATGTTGCCCTTATACCCAGGAATACTTTAGGGTATATTTCCTACAAATGAGAACATTTTTATACAAAGCTACAATAAAACTATAAAAATCATAGAAATAACATTGATACTACTATCTAATGCTCAACCTCATTCAATTTCCACTAAAAGTCTCCAAAATGCATATTTTAGCAAAATAAATCTGGTTCAGAATCACATGTTGTATTTAGTTCTCATGTCCCTTTAGTCTCCTTTGTTCAGCAATAGTTCTTTAGTCTTTCTTTGACTTTCACGATCTTGACACTTTTAAAGTTTATAAGCCAGTGATTTTGTAAAGTGTCTCTCTATTAGTGTTTGTCTGGTATGCCCTCATGATTACAGTCTGGCTAAGCATCTGTGGCAGGAATATCTAAAAGTGATCACGTGTTCTCATTGCATCATATCATGTAGCTCATGATTTTGATTTGCCAGCATTACAATGATATTCATTCTAATCATTTCATTAAGTTGTGTCTCCCAGGTTTATCCAATGTAAAGCCATTCTTCTCTCATTTGTAATTAAGAAGCATTTTTATAGGGAGATATTTTGGGGCTATGTAAATATCCTGTTCTTCATCAAACTCCAATTTTTAAATTTATATCACTAAAGATTCATGTAGATTCAATAAATCTATGAGTGTTACATAATTCATACCTAGAAATGAATTCTAAGAGGGTGAGGTGATGGAAAACTTTGTAAAGATCAAGCAAAAGAGTTTGGATTTTATAATCGCTAACGGATATTTACTAATTTAAAAATGGAATATGAGGAAGACATGAGTGATTCAGGGAATTGAAAAATGAACTTAAAGCTAAGAGCTAAGAGGTGTTTGCTAGGGCTTATGTATGGTAATAGAAATAATTAGGTCCAATATAGATGAAAGAGGAAGAGTCAGTGGGTATGTACAAACACTATACCAAGGAAAATATATGGTGGGAAGAAGAAAGGAGAGGGAGAAGAGGAAAGGAAAGACAGTAAGATGGGGGGGGGGTATTTTGTTAGATTCGTTTGCATAACAAATCGCCAAAAATATTCTGTCAACAGGCTGTAGCCACTCACACTGAAATTTTAAAAATACTTGAGCTTTAATTGAACATCACACTTTTTATATCAAGGAAATGAAGCAAGAAAGATTTGCCTAAGTCGACATTAATTTACTACATTAATTTAAAAGTCTCAAAAGCTAAATAAAGGTTTGGACAAGAAATGTGTTTAATATGGTATCAATGTCATAATGAACAAGTTCATTTCCGTCTCCTGCTATAGTACTTCCTAGGGACCTAAGACTATTAACCAGTCTTAAGAACATCTGGAAATTTTCCCCACTGGTTTTCCAACTTTATATGTTTGTGAATTTTGAAGCTCTTTGGTATCACTGGTCCATGATTCTAGCTTGTTGGTGAGAAATTGCTCAAGATAAAACATTTGCCATATACCTTTTCAGAACTATTCTGAAAACTGTCACAAAATTCTCAAGGAGCCTAAAATTGGGTTATGAATTTTTGGCTTATTAAAATAAATCTGTTGTAACAATGACATGATTTGGTTGTTAATGTCAGCAAAAACATAAGTTGTAGATCCCAGGCAAAAATAATTATCATAATGTGAGAGATAACAGTTTGAAAAAAATAAATTGTGTGTTCTTTCTTGTCTATGGCTATCACCTATCCTACCTGGAGAAGTGTACCATGGAATGGCTGTACCGTGAAATCTATACCATGGAATGAATTGTCAAAATAAAACCATAACATGGCAGAAGATCCTTTTTATACTTTTTTTTAACGTTTATTTATTTTTTTTTTCAACGTTTATCTATTTTTGGGACAGAGAGACAGAGCATGAACGGGGGAGGGGCAGAGAGAGAGGGAGACACAGAATCGGAAACAGGCTCCAGGCTCTGAGCCATCAGCCCAGAGCCTGACACGGGGCTCGAACTCACAGACCGCGAAATCGTGACCTGGCTGAAGTCGGACGCTTAACCGACTGCGCCACCCAGGCGCCCCTACGTTTATTTATTTTTGAGGCAGAGAGAGACAGAGCATGAATGGGGGAGGGTCAGAGATAGAGGGAGATGCAGAATCTGAAACAGGCTCCAGGCTCTGAGCTGTCAGCACAGAGCCTGACGTGGGGCTCTAACTCACAAATTGCAAGATCCTGACCTGAGCTGAAATTGGACGCTTAACCAACTGAGCCACACAGGCGCCCCATATACTTAAAAACAATTAGTCCAGGTGTGAGGGAGAAAATGTAGGAAGTAGAAACAAAAGTGTTTTGTTTTGTTTCCTGTTTCTTTCTAGTCTTGGCTCCACTTCTTTTTTAGGACAGGGCATATTTTCTTATTCCTGCTCTATTACAAGCATTGAGCACAGTGCCCAGAAATTGTAGCTGCTAAATAAATGAATGAGTAAATGTGAGACCTCATAAGTCATTTACCCTATCTGGATCTATTCTCAAAATTCTAAGTAGTATTCTCATTTTAATTTGCTGGCCCTGTAAATGAGTTTTGGAGTGTTCTCTCCTTTTTAATTTTTGAAAGAGTTTGAGAAGGATTGGTGTTAATTCTTTTTTAAATGTTTGGTAAAATTCACCAGTGAAGCCATCTGGTTCTGGGGTTTTCTTTGTGAAGAGATTTTTGAATACTAACTTAATATTCTTACTAGTGATTGGTCTATTCAGATTTTCTATTTCTTTCCTATTCAATATTGATAAGTTGTACGTTACTAAGAATTTTTCTGTTTCTTCTATGTTATCCAGTTTGTTAGCATATACCTGTTCATAGCAGTTGTAATGTCTCTTTTTTTCATTTACAATTTTGTTAATTTGTGCCCTTTCTCTTTTTTTCTTGGTTAGTCTAGCTAAAAGTTTGTCAGTTTGGTTTATCTTTCAAGCAACTCTTAGTTTGGTTAATCTTATTGTTGTTCTGTTTTTTATTTCATTTACATCTGTTCTAATCTTTACTATTTCTTTTTCTTTGCTAACTTTGGGCTCAGTTTGTTCTTCTCTTCCTACTTCCTTAAGGCATAGAATTAGGTTGTTTATTTGGAATCTTTTTTGCTTCTTAGGTGGGTGTTTATGGCTATGAACTTCCCCTTAGAACTGCTGTTGCTGCATCCCACAGGTTTTAGTATATTGTGTTTCCATTTTCATTTATCTCAAGAAACTTTTTTATTTTCCCTTTAATTTGGTTTTTGTTCCATTAGTTGTTCAGAAGAGTGTTGTTTAATTTTCATGTGTTTGTGAATTTTCCAGATTTCTTCTTGTTATTGATTTCTTGTTTAATGCCATTGTGTTCAGAGAAGATACTTGATATGATTTCAATCTTCTTGAATTTGCTAGGACTTGTTTTGTGATCTAACATGTTTTATCTGAAAAAAATGTTCCATGTGCACTTGAGAAGAATGTATGCTGTTGTTGGATAGAACCCTTTGTATATTTCTGTTAAATCCATCTGGTCTACAACATTGTTCAAATCCACTGTTTCCTTACTGAATCGCTGTCTGGATGATCTATCCATTGTTGAGATGGGGTATTAAAGTCCTCAACTATTATTGTATTACTATGTATTTCTCTTTTTAGTTCCATTAGTTTTTGTTCTTTATATTTAGGTGTTAAATGTTGGGTGCAAAATTATTTACAATTGTTATGTCTTCTTGATATATTGACCTCTTTATCATTAAATAATATCTTTTTTGTCTCTTTTTACTATTTTTAGTTTGAAGTCTATTTTTCCTGATGTTAGTATAGCTACTTCTGCTTCTTTTTGGTTACCATTTGCTTTTTACATCCCTTCACTCACAGTCTATGTGTGTTTTTAAGGCTAAAGTAAGTGTCTTATAGGCAGCATATTGTTGGATCTTGTTTTTTACCCATTCAGCCATTATATGTCTTTTAAAAGGAGAATTTAATGTTTATGTTTAAAGTATTGACAGGGAAAGATTTACTATTACCGTTTTGTTAACTGTTTTCTGGTTGTTCTGTCAATCTATTGTTCCTTGTTTCTTATCCTGCTGCCTTTTTTATGTTTTGATGTCTTTTGGTATCAGTATGCTTTGACTTCTTTATTGTGTTCTCTTGTGTAATTATGCAAGATTGTCCCTTGTGATTGCCATTGAGGCTTACATAAAATATCTTAAACTTATAACGCCATATTATAAACAGGTAATAACTTAACTTCAATAAAATGCATCAACTTTCCACTTTTACCTCTCCTCTCCCTCACATTTTAGGTATTGCTATTACAATTTACATGTTTTTTATATTGTGTAACAGATTATTGTGTAATTGTAATTGTATTTTTATATTGTGTAACAATAATAACAGATTATTGTAGTTATGGTTATTTTTACTGTCTTTGTTTTTAACTTTCAAACTAGAGCTATATTATGTAAATTATGTACCACATTACCATATTGCAGAATCTAATATATACTTATGATTATCAGTGAGATTTACACTTTTCATATTTTTATCATGTTAGTGTTCTTTAACTTCTTTAACAAAAAAAACGTCATTAGCATTTCTTGTAAGGCAGAACTGGTGGCAATGAACTCACTCAACTTTTGTTTTTTGGTGGGAAAGTCTTTACCTCTCCTTTGTTTCTGAAGGACAGCTTCATGGAGTATAGAATTCTTGGTTGACAATTATTTTCTTCTGAAATTCTAAATATGTCATCCCATTCTCTCCTGGCCTGGAAAGTTTCTGTTGAGAAATCTGCAGTTGCCTTATGGAGGTTTCCTTGTACATAACTTTTTTTTTCTCTTACTGCTCTTAAGATTCTTTGTTGTATTTTGACAGTTTAATTACAATGTACCTTGCTGTAGCCTTACTTGGGTTCAACCTATTTGGGATCCTCTGGGACTCATGGATCTGGATGTTCATTTTTTCCCCACGTTCAGGAAGTTTTCAGCCATTATTGTTTAAAATGTGCTTTCTGTCCCTTTCTGTTTCTCTTCTGCTTCTTCATAATGTGGCTACTATTTCTTTTCATTGTGTCTCATAATTGCCATAGGCTTTCTCTACTCTTTATCATTTTTTTTCTTCTTTTTGGTTCCTTGACTGGGTAATTCCCAATGTCTTATCCTCCAGGTCACTGATTATTTCTTCTGTATGGTCAAGTCTACTTTTGAAACCATTTATTGAATTCTCCATTTATTATATTTTTCAACTCTCAGAGTTTTTTTGATGTTTGATATTTCCTTGTCAAGCTTCTAATTTTGTTCACACATTATTTTCTTAATTTTGTTTAGTTTTCTATTTGTGTTCTCTTGTAGTTCACTAAACTTATTTAAAATGGTTATTCTGAATTCTTTGTCAGACAGCTAATAGATCTCTGTTTCTTTAGGGTCAGTTATTGTAGCTTTATTATTTTCCTTTGGTGGTGTCCTATTTTCCAGATATTTCATGATCCTTGATTCCTTACATTAGTATATTCATATTTGACTAACTGGGATCCTCTTTTAGACTTTACAGATTAGTTTTGGTAGAGACAGATCTTCAGTCAGTTCAGTTTGGGTTTCTGGAGGTTATCTGCTGGTAATATCTTTGGGCAAGTGGAGCCTGATATTATCTATTTTTGGGTGATCGATTCCACTGGGAATTGGTTGACCTGGAAGATTCTCCTGCAATCCTCATGGTTGGAGATCAGAGTAAGGGTTTTCATAAACTGACCCACAATGCTGCGGATGGTGCTGGTGTCCACTCTGGGTTCTTTTTTCCCACTGAAGAAACTAGAGGCTCAGGGAGACCTCTCCATGTAGTGCTACACTGGCCTGAGGGAGGGGCAATGTGGTCAACATTAGCTGCTTCTCTTACCCTTCTAATGTAGTCTATCTTGATCTCTGTGAAGCAGGTGGTTGAGGCTCTTCAGCCTCATCCCTGTGTTCTAGAATTCTCTCAGTGTTGTCTTGCTTTTGAATAGTTGTCAGCTGTTCTTCTCATGAGGGGGAGCAAAATCAGGAATGACCTGTGTTGCCATCTCCCTCTTATTTTAATTTGATATGAAGAGATAATATGTGATCTATCAATATTAAGTCAAGAGTAATGTTGACTTAATGTGATGAGTAGAAAATGGTATTGTGATATCCCCCAGACTTCTCTGCACATTTTTTCTTTTAGTCAGAAAAAAATCTGGACCCTTTGCTATCTGAAGGAAACAGAATCAAAATGTTGCATAAAATTCTGGAAGTAAATCTTTTTCTTTAATGTAAAGAAAGAGTGATGTTTAGGTCCCAAGATAATCCCAGCCCAATATTATTCTAGATGGAAAAAAGATGAAGGGCAGAAAAGGAGAAGGGTTGAAACATTCAGTTTTATGTGACAGAAGAAGCCATTAAAATTTTTCAGAAAAGGTAGGGGCAAGAATGCTAATGGACTGGCTCAGGCACTTGCTTTGATGCTTAAATATAACAAGGAAGAGAGCCCAAATTACCCAATTCCCGGCCCTATGCTACAGCTCCTTGTTGCTTATTATACATACTTCCTCTTTAATAAAGTTCTAATTCGAGTGTCTATGTCAGATGGGGATGATTTGGAAACATTTTAGGGACCCAAGGCTTATCAAAGTACTTAAATGGACATGGAATGATTAAAAGGAATGCGTGTGTTCAAATACAAATGAAGAATGATTTGAAGGTTGGGCACAAGGGATAGCAGATGGTAACTATTAATTATTAGCCGATTACCAAGGTTTCAGTCCAGTAAGAAACAAGGTATTCTATGTCTGACTCATCATCATCTAACCCTAGTAATGCTTTGATTTCTTGTAAGAACAGTAAAGAAAGACATTTTCTCCCTCTGTTGATACCAAGAGATCTCTCTGATGTTCAAAAGAGTAGAATTGTGTGACCATTGATGGAATAATATCACATTAAATTCCTGAACATATGTATCATAGGCTCAAAAGACAAAAAAAGTCAGAGGCATTATTACTAATGCATAGTTCTTGAGAAATTATTTGGTATTTCTTGTTCTTAGTTAATGCAGTTCTATAAGACTGAGCTAGGCACATGGGAATTTAAGACCCCCCCCCCCAGCCTTGAATGCATTTAGGTAGCACATAATAAGCATGTAGTCAGTTTGTGCCCTAGTCAAGAGGTTTTAATAAATCCCTACAAGCATTTCAGATCTGAAGCCGGCAAGGGTGTGTGTGGGGTAAGGCTAGACATGAGTTGAGCCCAACTTTATGAATGAAGTGCCTACATGTCATTAATGTTTCAATAGGTCCCCTAACAGGGGTAATTGGGCCTCTAGGGAGCTTCTCAAAGCCTCCCAGTTAAACCTGCCAATGGCGAGGATGCTCAGCCTTGAAGGTAAGCGGAACCATTCCTGTTTTACCCTGAACTCAAGGGTCAAACAGGCCTAAGGGAAATAGTTTGGAACTGTCATTTAACATTATCACCAACATGTACTGTATTTCCAAGCAGCCTGCAAAGGGAGCCAGCAGCATGCGTGCGTGCCCCGAGCTGCAGGGTGGTAGCATGTCACATGTCTGGTAACAGAACAGGATAACCATCCCAGTACAAACTTGACATATATAAATTGATTACATAAGTGGGCAGTGGTGGTCCTTTCAAGTACACTCCTTTTGTTTGAGCTTTACAGTAAAATTACCAGCAGCAGTTTACAATTAAGGGGAATAATAATAACTGAATATGCTTTCATCTGCACATACAATTACAATGAACTGCATGCCTTAATAGGATTGTGAAAAATCTGCGTTTGACCCATACAAAAAAGTAAACATTCTTGTTCTGGATACTATATCATTATCACAACAAAGAGAAACTCCTGAAATCTGATGATTTAAACATCTGGAGAATGTTAATCACTTCAAAATGACGGATGTTTTTTATTTCAGCTTTTGACAGACACACTCCTTTCATAGATAGATGATTATTTACATAAATTACATCATCAATGTGAAAAAAATCAGAATAACTTCAAAGGACAAAATGCTTAATTAAAAAGAGACTTGTATTTCTATTTTTCTCCCTTTCTCTGTGTTTTTCCTTTAAGGAGGAATAAAATACTCACTTACTTGGCAAAGCCACCAGATCCTTTGTAGGTAAATAAGAGAGAAATTATCTCTTTGAATTGCTTCATGTAGAAGGCAATCACCTTTAAGAATAAATTACTCTGTTTTTAGTGCCCTGAAACCCATTAATTGCTTTGAGTCCACTTCTAACTTCTAAAGTTTCCCCTCTAGTAAAAATTACAATTTGGAGTTTACTCCATTACTCCAGTGGATAAAACTGAACAGATTCAAGCTCAAGTTGAGTCTGAGACTCACCTTCATTTCCCATTCAGACTCCTCAATTAGCCTTAGTTAGATGGAGAGAAATAAAGTGCTTTCAAAGCAATTCAGCTCTGAACCATTTTATTGCTGATTGGGGAGGGTGGGGGGTGGGGAGATAAAATTCAAGAGCAGCCCAGAAAGAAAGGTTTGAAAACTCTGCTCTTGAGGGGCTGTGGTCCCTCAGGGCTGGCCTCTGACTGGCGGCGTGCTGCCTGATCCTGGTGGGTAGAGCTGGTGCAATTTGGCTGATCCACTACAATTTCCTCCTACACTCGGAGCTGATCTGCAGGCTGACCTTAGACAATTTGTCTTCTTTCAGGGAGAAATGTCACCCGAAAGGAAGCTATTAAGTCAAGAAGGTAATTCTCTCAGAACAGTCCACTGTATAAACAGAACTTGACCTCAGGTAATTTATTGCTGGTCCCTAACAAAGAGACTTAAGATATAGGTCTGATATAGCTGAGATGTGAATCTGTCAATAAAAAGGCCAAGCCAGAACCTCATAAGATTTCTTTCAAGTGGCCATATTTAGAGTATAAACCACATTAGTATATTCTTCAAATAAGAAGAGTGGCATTTGGTCATTTAGAATCAAAAGTTTGTTTCATTAACAAATCAGAAGTTTGTGTTTACATGGTGAAGCCATAATTATCTTATTCTTTAACGAATATATTCTCATTAATTTTTGTTAGGCTAACATTTAAACATGATATAAAGATTACATTTTCTTAAAACCAGTGAGTTGGATTCAGTGCTCAAGACCCAGGTATGTCCCAGATTGCCAAGAGGTTGATTTCCTGTTTTCATAGGGAGTGGAAAACGAAAAACTGAATTTCTTACTTGAGTGGAATGAAGTATGGTACTTGGGGTCTGAGAGAACAATGGCTGGTGGCATTTCATGGTTTGGGAACTGAGAAGGTGGGGCTCCTGAGATGTCTCTTGACATTATATCATGGACCATCTTTAATGGAGAGTAGAGAGGCTTTTGGGAAAAAAAGGAGGAAAGAAAGGAAGAGGAGAAGAAACCAGGAAAGGGTGGTGGGGGGTGGACAAAAATGCCAGAAGAACTGGTTACGTCACTTTGAAACTCTTTACTTTGTGGTTACTGAGGTGAAATTTTCCATTTCCAATGCCCAAATGAGATTTTCTGCCTTTCCTATTACAAAAGTAAATACCAGCACCTTAATTAATAGTTTTATGCTTTCCCCTCTAAGGTCCAGATTTTCCACTCTGACACTGAGTTTCATCAGAGAAAACCTTCCCGACCTCCAGCTTACCATTCACAGCCCTCTTTCCCAAGTGCCTCTCTCCCTCTTCAGTCTCATCCAATTCACTAGCCAGCTCTACCAGGGTCTGCTGCCTAGAGACCACCCACAGCCTACCGGAAGACTTGTCAACTACAGCTGATACAGAGTCCATCAGGTTAGATTCTAGTGCTGTGAAAAATTTTCTGAAATTTTTCCACAAAGCACTGCTCAGTGTTGAAATTTTAGGTCTAAGAGTAGCAACTCACACTTTGCTTCTTGAATGGCACTAACTTTCAAAATGATGGGTACAGAACCCCAAAACTCTCTGGGATCTCCACTTGTCCAGTCTATAAAATGGGGCTAACACTGCTACTGAATTCCCTGGACAAATTGCAACGCTTTTCTTGAATGCATGAAGTGCTTTGAGATCCTCACAGGAAAATTCTAAAGGAGGAATTGGAAAGTATAATGATGTTTTTTTAAATTGAAAGCGACAACCAGCATTTAGCGGGGGAATCAGAAGATAGAATTGAGAGCAGGAAGCCCTATATTCATTACAACAGATGGTTTAGTTTTTACTGAATGATGAGGAAGAAGCTGAGTGAATGAACAGCAGTATGTCCTTAAAAGATTCAGCAGCCGTCCAATTACACAGGAACAATCTAAAGACTTGGACTGGTCTGTATTATGCAAAATGAAGCATCCCTACTGGGTTTGACTTCAGCTGGTTGAAGTCATAAGCATAGTGTTCCATTATTAAATAACACTGGTACAATTACTACTGACATGGCTTTAAAAAGTAGGATTTCATTCAAATTCCTAGCACAAGAATAAGTCACATAGCAAGTCTGTAATAAATGTCTGTTGAAAAAAAAATAGTGAATGATTTTCAGTTCAAGGGATTGTTTTCTTTCACTGCTTAGTCTTCCCTTAGCTCTTGCCCACCTCTGCTTTTTCTTTCCTTTATAAAACATAATCATACATTTCATACGAAATACCAAACATCCAGGGAAGTCCAGAACACAATATAACAGACCTGTTTTCCACCACTAAGATTTAGCAGATATTAACATTTTTCAATATGTTTGATCTCTCTCTCTTGTGTAGACATACAAGATTATATAGATATATCTTCACCCCTCATCTTCACCCCTCCTCAGAGGTAAAAACTTATCTGAAATTGTTTTGCATCATTTTTGTGCCTATATTTGTCGTTTTACTACATAAGTATGTGTTTTGGAACAGTTTGCACTATCTTTTCATTTAATTACTTTCATACATGTCATTCTGCTGTATTTATCCTTTTTCAACTTTTAATTAACATGTTTTAAAGATTTATTCATATTGCTAAATGTAGATTTAGTTCATTCATTTAGCAGCAATATAACATTCTTTCATGTGTACCTAACCCATTCCACTCCCAGGGACCAGTCTGAATCCTCAGTAACTGTTGGCTGCCCCTGTTTAATAGGATGGTAGGTTGTTTTTTTCTAATTGAGTATTTTTATTAACATCATATGTATAAGAATTCACAGAAAAATGTGACTCCTGATGGCAGGATTTTGTTTGTTTATTTTTTACTATTACAAACAACGCTGAAATAAACGTTTTTGTACATATGGCCTTGAGGAGAAATCCAGGAGGCAAACTGATAGCTCCTGTAGAATGATCATCTTTGTCCTTATCTGGTATTGCCAAATTGCTCTCTAAAATGGCTATGGGGGCACTTGGGTGGCTCAGTTGGTTAAGTGTCTGACTCTTGATTTCAGCTCAGGTCATGATCTCACAGTTCCTGAGTTTGAGCCCCATTTTGGGTTCCAAGCGGATAGCCTGGAACCTGTTTGGGATTCTTCTCTCTCTCCCTTGCTCTCTCACTGCCCCTTCCCCCTTCTCAAAAATAAAAGAACTTAAAAAAATGGCTATAACAGTTTACACTGCCATCAGCAATAAATAAAAATCGCTGTTTCCTTACATCATCACTAACCGTTGGTGTCATCCCTAATTAATTTTTGATAATTTAATAGTTGGGGAATTATATCCCATTGAGGTTTTATTTTTAATTTCCCTGATTACTAATAATATTGAGAATAGTTTTTATTAACTCTTTACAGTCCTTCTGTGAATTGTCTGTTTATATCCTTCATTCATTTCCTTTTTGGCCTGCAGGTCTTTTTTTTCTTACTGGTTTTTAAGTTTGCAAAATATGTCATCAGTCTTTTGCTTTATTTGTGATGTCTTTTTCATGAAAATTGCTTTCATGTTTAAAGTGCTCAAACTTACAGATCTTTTCTTTTATTGCTTTTGCTTTTAGTATTCTGTTAAAGAAATGTTTTAAAATGCCATATAAAGGTATTCTCTAATATTTTCATTTTAAAAGATTTAGCTTCTCTTTTTATATTATTTTAAACACTTATTTTTGCATAAATATAATATGAGGATCCGTTTTTAGCTTGCCCCTGTGCCAAGTATTAAATAATTTATATTTCACCCTATGATTTCAAGTGTTCTTTTTAATAGAAGGCTTAAATCTTGCATAAAAAGCTAAAAGCAGGTGGTGAGGCGGGGGGAATGTTAAGTCAGCGGGGGCAAAGCAACATGGAGACCCTGAGCTTGTCTCATCCTTGAAATGTAGCTAGATCAGCACAAAAACATTTTGCACACCTAGGAAATTGATTTGAGGATTAATACAACAATCTGCATAACTTGAGCCACAGAACTCAACACAGTGTGGAGAGGTGAACTGGGGGAGAGAAAAGCTGCAGAGAGTAGGGAGCTGTTCTCATGGAGAGAGAACAGAGAAACAGAGAGGGGGAGAGTGCGGCACATCTGGATCATGCAAGAAAAGCATTCCCCTTAAAGTTGCTGGAGAGAAAGAGAAAGAGTGAAAACACTGGCAGGGGATAGAACAAGGAATCTGTTCCTCCAAACCATTGATGGTAAGAAAGGGGAGGGTTTCAATACCACAGGATTCTATAAACAGTGGAGGGCAGAGTCTGAAGTCCCAGAGCTCAGTGCCTGGTATTGCTCTGGTGAGGAAGTAGGACGAATCCCCAGGAGCAGGGAGCAGAGTCTGAGGGGTCTGTGTGCCACATGGAGAGAAGAAGTTCCCCTGCTTGGAGTGCATTTGGTAGAAGCCATACAGTCTTCCCACAGGCAAAGGTCCTGGCAGACCCCAGAGAGCAGCCATATTTGCTGATATTGGGACAAAGATGCCAGGATGCAGTGAAACCTGGCTCTGGCTCTGGCTCTGTGTTATGATTTGCCATAATCTCTGAACCTCTGCCACTGCACAATCACATGAATGTTTTCTGGGCAATCCAGCACCCAGCCATTGCTCAGTGAGACTCTTCCCCAGAGAGCAGTGCAGGTCCAAGCTGCAAGGGTCTCTGAATCATGGGGTTTTGAAAAACAACCCCATATGAGATAAAACTCTGGAGGCAGCTGCTGTCTGGCAAGCTTGGACATGGACAGAGTAAAGGTGGAGAGTGGACGGTGGACAGAGGCCTGAGACAAAGGAAGGGTGTTTGATTGCAGGTCAGTGAGAGCATGAAGTTCCTGTGCTAGAGACTAGGGATCTGGGTGAAGCCATTTCCACCTCTATGTGCGCCCACACTGATCCACTGCAGTAAGCTAAGCAGTGCCACCTAGTGGAGAACAGAGCCATTACACCAAGCCCCGCCCAACTACACCCTCCAAGCACATCCCCTAAAAGACCAACACAAGTCACACCATCTGCTTAGTGTATGACTTATACAGGGTTTCAGAGTCTGAGTTTTAGGGGAAAGTGGATGTAACTTCATTTGGATTTTATTCTGTTTGCTGGTTCATTTATTTGTTCATTTTCTTTGCTTCTATTTTTGCTTAAATTGTTTTATCTTCTTTATTGGATACAGAAAGAGAAACTTTTATTTTTCTTTTATTTTTGACTTAATTTTTTGTTTTAAAAATTTTCATTCTATTTCATTCTATTTCATTTTATTCTATTTTATTATATAATTTTTTAAATTTTTAAATTTTTTCTTACTTTTTTTCTTTTCTTTGCCTTTTTCCCCCTCTATTCTATCAAGCTTCTTTCAACAAGCAGAGCAAAACATCCCTAGGATCTAGCTTCTCTTATTTGAATTTTTGTTTAGTTTTTAATTTATTATTTTATTTTATTTTTCCTCCAAAGTGACAAAATGAGGGGATTCACCCCAAAATGAAGAATGTAAAGCAATGACAACTAGGGGCTTAATTAGCACAGATATAAGCAAGATGTCTGAACTAGAATTTAGAACCATGATAATAACAATACTACCTGACGTTGAAAAAAGCATAGAATTCCTTGCTGCAGAGATAAAAGAAGTAAAATCTAGTCAGAATGAAATTAAAAATGCTGCAACTGAGATGCAGTCTTGAATGGATGCCATGACAGCAAGGATGGACAAAGCAGAGCAGAGAATCAGTGATATAGAAGACAAAATTATAGAGAATAATGAAGCAGAAAAAAAGAGGGAAGCAAAGGGAAAATATCATCATACAAGACTTAGAGAACTCAGTAACTTCTTAAAATATTCATCTGAATATCAGATGAAGAGAGAGACTAAAGGGTAAGAAGGTTTATGTGAGCAAATTATAGCAGAAAACCTTCCTAATCTGGGGAAATACACAGACATCAAAATCCAAGAAGCACAGAGAACACCAATTAGATTCAATAAGAACTAACCATCACCAAGGCATATCATAGTCAAATTCACAAAATACACAGACAAGGAAAGGATTATGAAAACAGCAATGGAAAAAAAAGTCCTTAACCTATAAGGGAAGACAGATCAGGTTTGCAGCAGACCTATCCACAGAAACTTGGCAGCCCAGAAAAGAGTGGCAGGATACATTCAATGTGTTGAATCAGAAAATATGCAACCAGGAATTCTTTATCCAGCAAGGCTGTCATTCAAAATAGAAGGAGAGATAAAGAGTTTCCAGACAAAAACTAAAGAAGTTCATGACCACTAAACCAGCCCTGCAAGAAATTTTAAGGGGGACTCTGAATGGAGAAAAGAAAAAACAAAACAAAAAAGACCAAAAGCAACAAAGACTAGAAAGGATCAGAACATCACCAGAAACACAAACTCAACAGGCAACAAAATGGCACTAAATTCATACCTTTCAGTGCTCACTCTAAATGTCAATGGATTAAACACTCCAATCAAAAGACAGAGTATCAGAATGGATAGAAAACAAGACCCATGTATATGCTGCTTACAAGAGACTCATTTAAAAAATTATTTTAATGTATATTTATTTTTGAGAGAGAGAGAGAGAGCATGAATTGGGGAGGAGCAGAGACAGAGAGGGAGACACAGAATCTGAAACAAGCAAACTCCAGATTTAGCTGTCAGCACAGAGCCGGATGCAGGGCTGGGACCAATGAACTGTGAGATCCCAACCTGAGCTGAAGTCGGATGCTTAACTGATTGAGCCACCCAGGGGTCCCACAAGAGACTCATTTTAGACCTAAAGACACCTGCATTTTGAAAGTAAGGGGACGGAGAACAATCTGTGATGCTAATGGTCATCAAAAGAAAGCTGGAGTAGCCATACTTTGAATGACACACTGAACCAGATGGACTTAACAGGTATATTCAGAACATTTCATCCTAAAGCAGCAGAATACACATTCTTCTCAAGTGCACATGGAACATTCTTCAGAATAGAATACATACAGATTCACAAATCAGCCCTCAACAAGACAAAAAGATCAAGATCATACCTTGCATATTTTCAGGCCACAATGCTATGAAACTCAAAATCAACCACGAGAAAAAATTTGGAAAGACCACAAATACTTGGAGATTAAAGAACATCCTACTGAAGAATGAACGGGTTAACCAAGAAATTAAAGAGGAAGTTAAAAAGTACATGGAAACCATGAAAATGAAAACACAACAGCCCAAAACCTTTGGTAGTCATAAGAGGGAAGTATATAGCAATCCAGGCCTTTCCAAAGAAGGGAGAAAGGCCTCAAGCATGCAACCTAACCTAACACCTAAAATGGCTGGAAAAAGAACAGCAAATAAAGCCCCAAACCAGCAGAAGATGGGAAATAATAAAAATTAGAGCAGAAATAAATTATATAAAAATAAAAACAGTATAACAAATCAATTAAACCTGGAATTGTTTCTTTGAAAGAATTAACAAATTTATAAACCCCTAGCCAGACTGATCAAAAAGAAAAAGAAATGGACCTAAATAAATAAAATCATGAGTAAAAGAGGCGAGAATATAACCAACACCACAGAAATACAAATAATAATAAGATAACATTATGAGCAATTATATGCCAAAAAACTGGGCAGTCTGGAAGAAACAGACAAATTCTAGAAACATATAAAGTATCAAAACTGAAGCAGGAAAAAAAGGAAAATTTGAACAGACACATAACCAGTAAAGAAATTGAATCAGTAATCAAAAATCTTCCAACAAACAAGAGTCCAGGGATGGCTTTCCTGGGGAAATCTACCAAACATTTAAAAGTATTAACACCTATTCTTTTGAAGCTGTTCCAAAAAATAGAAATGGAACGAAAACTTACAAACTCACTTTATGAGGCCAGCATTACATTGATTCCAAAAGTAGACAGAGACCCCATGAAAACGGAGAACTACCAACCAATTTCCCTGAAGAACATGGATGCAAAAATTCTCAACAAGATACTAACAAACTGGAACCAACAATACATTAAAAGAATTATTTACCATGATTAAATGGGATTTATTGCTGTAATTCAGGGCTGGTTCAATATCTGCAAATCCATCAATGTGATACATCACATTAATAAAAGAAAGAATAAGAGCCACATGATCCTCTCAATAGATGCAGAAAAAGCATTTGACACAATACAGCATTCTTTATTGATAAAAACCCTCAAGAAAGTAGGGATAGAAGGATCATACCTCAAAATCATAAAGGCTATATATGAAAGACCCACTGCTAATATCATCCTCAATGGAGAAAAACTGAGAATTTTCCCCTGTCAGGAATGGATGAGGATGTCCTTTCTCACCACCGTTATTTAACATAGTTTGGGAAGTCCTAGCCTTAGCAATCAGACAACACAAAGAAACAAACAGCATCCTGGGGCGCCTGGGTGGCTCAGTCGCTTAAGCGTCCGACTTCAGCCAGGTCACGATCTCGCGGTCCGGGAGTTTGAGCCCCGTGTCGGGCTCTGGGCTGATGGCTCAGAGCCTGGAGCCTGCTTCCGATTCTGTGTCTCCCTCTCTCTCTGCCCCTCCCCGTTCATGCTCTGTCTCTCTCTGTCTCAAAAATAAATAAACGTTAAAAAAAATTTTTTTTTAATTAAAAAAAAAAAAAGAAATAAACAGCATCCAAATCAGCAAGAAGGAAGTCAAACTTTCACACTTCACAAATGACATGATACTCTATATGGAAAATCCAAGATTCCAGCAAAAAACTGCTAGAACTGATCCATGAATTTGGCAACGTCACAGGATATAAAATCAATATACAGAAATGGGTTGCATTTCTATACACAAATATTGAAGCAGCAGAAAGAGAAACCAAGGAATCGATTCCATAACTGCACCAAAAACCATAAAATATTTAGGAATAAACCTAACCAAAGAGATGAATAATCTATACACTTAAAACTATAGAAAGCTATGAAAGAAATCGAAGAAGACACAAAAAAATGGAAAAATATTCCACGCTCATGGATTGGAAGAACGAATATTGTTAAAATGTCAATGCTACCCCAAACAGTCTACATATTCAATGCAATCGCTACCAAAATAATACCAGCATTCTTCACAGAGCTAGAACAAACAATCCTAAAATTTGTATGGAACCAGAAAAAAACACAAATAGCCAAAGCAATCCTGAAAAAGAAAACCAAAGCTGGAGGCATCACAATCCCAGACTTCAAGCTATACTACAAAGCTGTAATCATCAAGACAGTATGGTACTGGCACAAGAACAGACACTCAGATCAATGGAACATAATAGAGAACCTGGAAATGGACACCTGAACGTATGGCCAACTAATCCTTGACAAAGCAGGAAAGAATATGCAAGGGAAAAAAGACAGTCTCTTCAGCAAATGATGCTGGGAAAATTGGACAGCGACATGCAGAAAAATGAACTTGGACCACTTTCTTACACCAAACACAAAAATAAACTCAAAGTGGGTGAATGACAGGAGGCCATCAAAATCCTAAAGGAGAAAACAGGCAACAACCTCTTTGACCTCAGCTGCAGCAACTTCTTACTCACATGTCTCTGGAGGCAACAGAAACAAAAACAAAAGTGAACTATTGGGACCTCATCAAGAGAAAAAGCTTCCACATAGTCAAGGAAACAGTGAAATTAAAAAGCAACCAATGGTATGGGAGAAGATATTTGCAAATGACATATCAGATAAAAAGTATCCAAAATTTATAAAGAATTTACTAAATTCAACAAGCAAAGAAACAAATAATCCGGTGAAGAAATGTGCAAAAGACATGAATAGACACTTGTCTGAAAGAGGCATTCAAATGGTTAACAGACACATGAAAAATGTTCATCATTACCCATCATCAGGGAAATACAAACCAAAGCCACAATGAGATATCACCTCACACTTGTCAGAATGGCTAAAATTAACAACTCAAGCAACAACAGATGTTGGCAAGGACCTGGAGAAAAAGGAACACTTTTGCGCTGCTGGTGGGAATGCGACTGGTGCTGCCACTCTGGAAAACAGTATGGACGTTCCTCAAAAAATTAAAAATAGAATGTCCATATGACCCAGCAATGCACTACTAGGGTATTTATCCAAAGGATACAGGAGTGCTGATTCGAAGAGGCACATGCACTCCTGTATTTATAGTAGCACAATGGACAATAGCCAAATTTTGGAAAGAGCCCAAATGTCCATCAACTGATGAATGAATAAAGAAGATGTGGTATATATATACAATGGAATATTAGTGATCAAAAAGAATGAAATTTTCCATTTGCAACAATGTGGATGATACTAGAGTATATCATGCTAATTGAAATAAGTCAGAGAAAGACAAATATCACATTATTTCACTCATATTTAAGAGACAAAACAGATGAGCATAAGGGAAGGGAAGCAAAAATAATATAAAAACAGAGCAGGGGAAAAACCTTAAAAGAATATTAAATGCAGAGAACAAACAGGATTTTTGTGTTGGGTGTTGGATGTGGGGATGGGTTAAACGGGTGAGGGGCATTAAGGAGGATACTTGTTGGGATGAGCACTGGAAATTATATGTAAGTGATGAATCACTGAATTTTATTCCTGAAGTCAGTATTACACTATGTATTAACTAACTTGGATTTAAATTTAAAAAAATAATAATGAAATAAAAAATAATAAAAAAATAAAAAGCACATATGAGGGGTGCTTGGGTGGTTGAGTCAGTTAAGCATACTACTCTTGATCTGCACTCAGGTCATGGTCTCATGGTTCGTGAGTTTGAGTGCAGAACCTGCTTGTGATTCTCTCTCTCTCTCTCTCTCTCTCTCTCTCTCTCTCTCTCCTTCTCTCTCTGTCCCTCCCCTGCTCATGCTCTGTCTCTCTCAAAATAAATAACTAAACTTAAAAAAAAAAGCCTACTTCTAAATACACATGATTTTTTTTGTAGGTCTCTAACCTTGTAGACTTATACCAGTACCACAGTGTTTGATATAATAGAACTTAAAATTTGATAAGTGGTATGGCAGTCAGAAAAACTCCTCCCCAAAGATATTCACATCCGGATCCCTGGAACCTATGAATATGTTACTTTGCATGACAAAGGAACTTGGCAGATATGATTAAATTAAAGCTTTGATGTGTAGAGATTATTCTGGATTATCTAGATGGGCTCAATCTAATGCCTAGATCTTAAAAGGGGAGAAGCTTTCCCAGCTTCGATTAGCATGAGAGAAAGATGTGATAGAGGAGATTGGGAAGATACATGCAATATTCTTGGCTTTCAAGATGGAGGAATAAGGCCATCAGCCAGGAATGCCAGCAGTCTCCAGAAGCCGGAAAGGGCAAGGAAATTATACCTCTAAAGCCCATAGATATGAATACCACCCTGCTGACACTTTGATTTTAGCCTAGTGAGACCTGTATTTGTGCTAATCTACAGAAATGTAAGAAAATAAACACACATATAATATGCAATATATAATATAATATAATATTTTATATCTACCTATATTCATATGTGTATCTATACCTATAGATATCCTATCAGTACTTTTTCTTTGAGGAGCCTTAACACACATATTTTCTTAATTATTTCAATAATCTTTTCTAACATTTCTTCATATAAAGCTTTCTCTTACATCTTTTATTAGATTTAGTATTGATTGCCATAGAGGTTTATTGATATTATAAACAGTACCTTTTTTATTTCATTTTATAGTTGGATGCTTGAATATAGTTTTAACATAAATGAATTTTGAATATTAGTCTCATTTTCAGCAGTATACCTGAGCTCTACCATGGTTTCGAATAATTAGTCAGTTCTCTTGGATGTTCTATATAGAATATCACATCAGTAAAAATTAACCATTTTGTTTCTACTTTCTAATCCCTTTGGGCTCCTTCTCAGTGTTGTAAAGTGTGTATTTGTGAAAGTAGGCTAAATGATATAATAAATGTAACATTTCAGTGGCCACATACAGAAAGAGAGAGAGGGTGCCTAGAGGGTTGTATGGAAGGTTTCCTTGTACCTCAGGTCTTGAGGTAGTGAACATCACTTATTCCCATGTTTCTTTACCCAGAATTCAGTCACATGAGTCTACCTAACTGCAAAGGAGACTGAGAGATATGAGCCGTGGGCCCAGGAAGAAAGATAAATAGCAGTTGTTAGTGGTAGCTTGATGTTCTTTGGGTATCTATTTGGATAGAGGAGGTATCAGATATTAAACTGATAAAAACAGATACTACACTTGATCTTAGCCAAAAGGCCAAGAAGTGATGGGTATCTATTTGGAATGAGAATTGCTGGGCCAAAGCATATCATTGTTTTTATACTTTCATATTATTTTTATGCTTTATTTTTGTATACAATATAGGGATATTGATATAATTTCAAGGTGGCCTCAAATACTTTGTAACAATACACAGTTAGGACTCATTTAAAAAATTGATCTAGCTCTGTCCAAGACTGCTATCTTCTAAGAAGTTATAGAAATAGCCTAGTATTTCTTCTATGTAGAAACAAACTTTTAAGGGAGAACATTGCTCAGGGGCTGTTAAGGAGGCCATCTCTGGGAAGAAAAAAAAAACACCCTGTACTAGCTTCTCCATTCCATTGGAAGCATCTGTTTGTTTGTTTGTTTGTTTTTTTATGTTTACTTATTTTTGAGAGAGAGAGAGAAAGACAGAGCACGAGAAGGGGACAGGCAGAGAGAGAGGGAGACACAGAATCTGAAGCAGGCTCCAGGCTCTGAGCTGTCAGCACAGAGCCCAATGCAAGGCCCAAAACCATGAACTGCGAGATCATGACCCGAGCCAAAGTTGGACACTTAACCGACTGAGCCACGCAGGCACCCTGGAACCACCTTTATATTTATTAAATCAAATGATAATAAAAGTCATGAAAGAACACACTGAAGCTTTTGGAGAGGAGAGGAATGTCTTTTTGGTCACAGAGATGATGGAGGTAAGAGAGTTCACATGACTGTGAAGTGTGCAGAGGCCACAGGCCTTCTCTAGCTCTTGCTGGAAGAAATTCCTCTTTCCCCTCCAACAGATGCCTCTTCGAATCTCATCCAACTCCATTGAAAACGATCACATCAATACACAGCTTTATTTATATGAAATTTTAGTACCTGAAAGAACAGTTCTCCCTCATTGTTTTCACTTTTCACTCTTCAAGCCCTCACTTAGAAATTGCCACGAAAGCCTCCATACCATTGGTCAAGTAGGCACTAAGTTCTCTGTGATGGGCACCAACACTATTAGACTGTAGGTCTAACAAAGGAGTGCTGGGCTTGTAACAGTGAAGAGTTTCATTTCAACTTGTTTTATAGAAGAATATAAGTCAGGCATGATGATATATTTAGATATCCAGTGTTCAGGTTAGAGAAAGTTGATTAGTTACCTAGGTAACAAGTGATTAACAACAGGAAAAGTAGTGACCTGATGATCTGTATGTGACTAAAGTTTAGGTTACCAAACATGATACAGCCCCTATCTCAGATTTTTCCAGTATCTCCTGTTGTTTGAGCTTGGTAGCTACTGAGATTAGGAAATCTACAAAAGCACCAGATTGGGGTGATTTTGCCGTCCTATGGCAAAAAGTGCTGCAGAGGGACATCTTCCCTCTAAGAAACACTGTGGTTTAGCCAACACATTGCTAGCTGAAATTCCTAGCTGTGAGAAAGGTTAGCAAATTTACTAGCCAGAATTGCAAAGAAGGTGGAAAGAACGTGATAATTTATTCTGAAGGCTAATTTAAAAAGCAGGCTCCCCTTAAAATCTACTTAGATCCTTCTCACATTTTTCGATTTCTCCCTGTGTAACTGTATACCTCTTTTCCCTTCCTGCTTCCAATTCTGCTTCTGTCTTATATTCTTGTATCTCTCTCAATTTCCCCAATATTTACCTTTTGTCTTCTTTTTTCTTCTTCTCCCACTCTTTCTTCAACTTCTTTATCATATTTTCTCTTCTCTCACCTCCCACCTTTTTGTCACCTCCTCATAAGTCACAGAGGTAAATATATTTCTATTATTGGCCATTAATGTTAAAGACAGATTTTATTTATTTCTTGGTCTTAATACAACATTTAAATTAATTGAATGTTCCATATACAACTTCATGTTATGTGACCTCATCTGAATACTTGGTTTAGAATAGGACTGAGGACTCTACATTTTTACCAAATACCCACAGGTGATTCTGCTGTGGGTGTTCTGTAAGATTACATTTTGTAAAATCCTGCTTTCGCTCATTTTTCACAGTTACCAGTACTGCCTCCCATGCTGCAATTTGAAAACCTCCTCTTTTCTTAAATTCCAATGTCCACTATTTACAGATGACCTTGCATATTACTTTATAGAGAAAAGGTAATAATGTGAGTTTTTTCAGTTTTCATCTTTTGACAACCACTAAGGATGTGTCTCTTTTTTTCCCCTGAATTCATCCTTGCAACCCTTCTTTTATCAAAGCTGAAAGTGTGCTCTGAAATTCCATCATTCAGAAGACAAGTCCATCTCCCCCAGCCCCCATTATTCCTTCTCTTTACCTTTCTCTCTCCCTCCCTCTGTTTCTCTTTTTCTCTCTCCCCTCCTCCTCCCACCCCTCTCTGCCCTACTAATTCCTTAATGTTTTTGTTGTCACTGCTACTATTATTGATATGGAGATATATCTCTTTTACAAACTGATAAGCTTCTTGAGGATAGGGTTCACATAATCATCTTTATATACCTACAAAACACCTAGTTCTATCCTTCAATAAATATTTGTTGAATAAACTATTAGTTATTCTTTTCCCTAATACAAAATAAAACTGAATTGGTCATTTTGTCTTCATGCATATTCCTCAACTGAGTGTTTTTCTAAATCATGGAAGTGACAAACCTCAGCCTTGGATTAAGGAATAGCTGTTCAGGGGCACCTGGGTGGCTCAGTCGGTTAAGTGTCCAACTTCAGCTCAGATCATGATCTCACAGTTCATGGGTTCAAGGCCTGCATCCAGCTCTGAGCTGACAGCTCGGAGCTTGGAGTCTGCTTCAGATTCTGTGTCTCCCTCTCTCTCTGCCCCTCCTGTCTCTCAAAAATAAAATTATAATCTTTAAACTGATTTGATTCTTCCATTTTACTGTATAATAGTTCTCTGTTTCTATATAAAAATAACACACTAAAATTACTTAACCTTTGAGGAAAATTCATATTAAAGGAAAATGTATCATTATTTATCCTTGGGCATTGTCCCTTGATTCAATCAGCACTTACATCTGGAGGCACTCATATCCCCATTTGAGAGAATTAAATCTAATTTAATGATTAAAACTATCATTTGGGGTGCCTGGGTGGTGCAGTCGGTTGAGCATCTGACTCTTGATTTTGGCTCAGATCATGATCTTAGGGTTGTGGGATTGAGCCCTAGGTTGGGCTCTGCACTGAGCATAGAGCCTGCTTGAGACTCTCTCTCTCTCTCTCTCTCTCTCTCTCTCTCTCTCTCTCTCCCTCTGCCCTGTCTCCTGCTCTCTCTCTCTCCCTCTCTAAAATAAATAAAATGAAAACAAAACAAAACAAGCAAAACTATCATTTGCCTGGACCTCTAAAAATTGTAAAATATTTTCCACATAAATTATGTCACTGGGCCTCTTGGCATCTTTTTTTCCAGGCTTTGCCTACTTTACCTAATCTTTCAATACTGGAATCCCTCCAGGCTCAGTCCTATGCCCCTTTCCTTTATAACTTTATATTCTCTCCCTAGATAATATTTTTTTAAGCCATGGTTTCAAGTACTTTGTACATTTCAGTGATACTCAAATCTATATTCTTAGAATCATGTATACAACTGGTTGCTCGACATCACATCTTGGGTGTCTGACAAGCATTTTAAAATTTAAATATTCAGCATGGAATTCATGATCTTCCTCCAAATCTTGGCCTGCTCCATTCAAAAGCACCACCATCCATCTAGCCATACAAACCAGACACTGGTATCATCTATGACATCTCAGCATCCCTCACATCAATTTCCAATATATTAACAATATTTACCCATTTCTGAAAATGCCTCCAGTTCGTCTACTTATCACAAGTTCACCACCACCATCCCAGTTCAAGCTACAATTTTTTCTACTAAAATAGACATTTGTATTTCTATGAGATGTAGGCACCTTGTAATAAATATGTCCAACCCATTCTTTTCCAATCTTCTTCATGGGAAATGGAACCACCATAAATCTAGTTTCTCAAGTGAAAGTTAAGAGATAATTCTAAATTCACCTTCCTCCATGCTCTAACCCCAGTTCTCATTGTGTTCTGATGACTATACATTCAAAATATATGTCTGTTTCATCTCTTCATTTCTCTGTTAACATTCTATTCTAAGCCACCAACATCACCTGGATTCCTACAGGAACCTCCTAACACATCTTCCTACCTCTACTATAGCCTCCTTGTATTCTACTCTCAATGAAATTCTTTTTAATATTGTGAATAAGATAATGGTGTACCCATTACAAAACTGTCCACATTCAGGAAAAATCCTGCAAGCCTTTCTATATCTGATCAGCTTATGTCTCCAACATCTTCTCCTACCAGTCCCTCCGTCTTTCACTAGACACATTGGCCTTGTTCTGTCCTTGAAACTCTACAAGTGTGTTCCCACTTCAGGGCCTTTACACTGATGTTCCCTCTGTTTAGAATTTATTTACACCAATTCTTGGCTTGGGAAGTTCCTCCTTAACTTAATTCATATCTCTGTTCAAATGCCATCTTCTCACAGGGGCCTCCTCTAACTACCCTTCCACCTCCTCCCAGTCACTTCTCATATCCTTACCTGCTTTATTTTTTTTCAGGGACTTCTAAATTATATATTATTATTTACTTACATGCTTATTACTTATATTTGTTGTCCACATCCCCCATGAAGGCAGAGATGTCATACATCTTGTTCATAATTATATCCCCATTATCAGAGTACTTGCAAATAACTGGTGCTAAATAAATAAATATTTCTTGAATGAATGAATGAATGAATGAACAACCTTATGAGTTATATAAGACTGATATTAATGCATACCTATTTGACAAATAAGTAAATGAAAGCACCAATGTTCATCTCAGCTTTTATACAACATTACCTTCTTCCCAAGAAAATAATAACAGCTTACATTATTGAACTCTTACTAAATGCTAAGCACCCTTCTAAGCACTAAGAATGTACTGTGCTATTAATCCTCCCAACACTCCTATGAGATAGGTGCTATTATTATCCTCATTTATTGATGAGGGATCTGTGCAACTGAGTAATTAAGAAACTTACCCAAGCTTATAAAATGAGTGAAGAGTGAACCAGAATGTGAACCCAAACATTCTGATTCAAGAATCTATGCCCTTAAATACTACATTAAATCTATTAAATTAATTAATAAAGGTAAATCACTAACACAGTGTCTGGCATGTAAGTGTTATGTTAACTAGGTATTAGTATTATTAAGTTGCTTTATTGGTGAAACTCTTTTTCAAATATTTGCCCATGTTTATTGGTTCTACCAAGAGCTTTAAATCAATACTTATTTTTTCCCTTGAAGATACTGAGTCAATCCAGCACCATTTATTGAAAAGGCTTTCCTTTTCTTCATTGAATTACTTTGGCTCCTTTGTGGAAAATCAGTTGACTGTATATGCATTGACCTATTTCTAGACTTCTATCTATCCCATTGATCTATGTCTTTCTTTTTGATAATACCAAACTGTCCTGATTAATGTAGCCTCTTATAATATGTTTGAGCTATTCAATATAGTATCCACTAACCTAGCTATTTAAATTTAAATTAATTAAAATAGAATGAAATTAGAATTTCAGTTATTTAAGTGCAGGAGCCACATTTAAAATGCTTAACAGCCACATGTAACTAGAGACTACTACATAGTACAACACATAATTACAGCATATAAATACAGTCAACTATCATAGAAAATTGTATTAAACAGTGCTGTAGAAAGTCTTGAAATTGGATAGAACTTTTTTCTTTTAAAAATTGCTTTTGTTGATAATTTTATATATCTATAACAATTGTAAGTATCTATGCACCAAACATGAAAGCACCTAATACATAAAACAACTATTAACAAACATAAAGGAAGAAATTGACAGTAATACAATAATATTACGGTATTTAACACTCTACTTACATCAATGGATAGATCATCCAGAGAGAAAATCAATAAGGAAACGATGGCTGACACATGTGAATGACACATTAGACCGGGTGGACCTAACAGTAACACATATGTTCAGAATATTCCATCCAAAAACAGCAGATTACACATTCTTTTCAGAATAGACTTCATGTTAGGCCACAAAATAAGCCTCAATAAGTTCAAAAAGTTTGAATTCATATCATGCATCTTTCTAATCATAACAGTATAAAACTAGAAATCAATCATAAGAAAAAATCTGGAAATAACGCAAATATGTGGAAGCTAAATAATGTGCTGCTAAACTATGAATGGGTTAACCAAGAAATGAAAGAGGAAATTAAAAAATATGTGGAGACAATGAAAATGAAAACACAGTGGTCCAAAATCTTTGAACAGGAAAAGCTGTTCTAAGAGGGAAGTTTATACCAATACAAGTTTATACAGAGGGAAGTTTCTACCTCAAGAAAAAAAAAAAATCTCAAACAACCTAACCTTAAACACAAAGAGGCTAGAAAAAGAACATCAAACAAAGCCAAAAATCAGTAGAAGGAAGAAAAATAATAAAGATTAGAGCAGAAATAAACTAAATTGAAACTAAAATAATAATAGAACTGATCAATGAAACCAGGAGCTGGTTCTTTAAAAAGATCAACAAAATTGAAAAACCTTTAGCCAGATTTATCAAGAAAAAAAGAGAGAGGATTCAAATAAATAAAATAAGGAATGAGGAAGGAGAAATAAAAACTAACATCACAGAAATAAGAGGGATTATAAGAGAATATTATTAAATATCATATCCAACAATCTTAAAGAAATGGATAAATTTATAGAAACATATAACCTTCCAAAACTGAAGGAAAAGAAATAGAAATTTTGAACAGACCAATTATTAGCAAAAGAATTGAATCCATAATCAAAAAGTGGACTTCAAACAAAAAATTCACAGGTGAGTTCTACCAAACATTTAAAGAACATTAATATCTAGTCTTCTCAAACTACTCCAAAAAATGGAAGAGAAAGAAAAGTTTCTAAATTCATTCTAGAAGGCCAGCATTACCCTGGTACCAAAAACAGATAAAGAAAGATACTACAAAAAAAGAAAACTACAGGCCAATATCTCGAATGAACACAGACGCAAAAATCCTCAACAAAATATTAGCGAACCAAATCCAACAGTACATTAAAATATCATTCATGGGGCGCCTGGGTGGCGCAGTCGGTTAAGCGTCCGACTTCAGCCAGGTCACGATCTCGCGGTCCATGAGTTCGAGCCCCGCGTCAGGCTCTGGGCTGATGGCTCAGAGCCTGGAGCCTGTTTCCGATTCTGTGTCTCCCTCTCTCTCTGCCCCTCGCCCGTTCATGCTCTGTCTCTCTCTGTCCCAAAAATAAATAAACGTTGAAAAAAAAAGTTTAAAAAAAAAATATCATTCATGATGATTAAGTGGAACTTATTCCAGGGACAAAGAGATGTTCAATATTTGCAAATCAATAAACATCACGTTAACAAGGGAAAAAATAAAAACCATATGATTATCTCAAAAAAGTGATTTGGTTATTTTATTCTAGGTTCTTTGTACTTTCAAATAAATTTTAGAATCAGATAGTCAATTGGTACGTCAAAGCTACTAAAATTTTGTTTGGGGTTGCATTGAGTCTATTGATCGATTTGGGAGATCTACAATGTTATTGAGTCTTCCAGTTCAGAAATATCTCTCTCCATTTATATAGGTCTTCTTTAATTTCTCCCAGCAGTCTTCTGTTTTAGTATATAGAACGTGAACATCTTTTGTCAGATTTATTACTAGGTATATTGTTTTTGTCATGATTGTAAATAAAAGTTTTAATATTTTATTTCTAATTGCTGTTAGTATGTAAGAATTCATTTTTTAAATTTATGTCTGTCTGTATTTATTTATTTATTTATCGTATGTAAATGGTATGATGGATGTTAACTAAACTTATTGTGGTAGTCATTTCATAGTATATATAAGTCAAGTCAACATGCTGTACACTTTACACTTAAACAGTGCTATGTGTCAATTACATCTCGATAAAGCTGGGAAAAAAGAACTTTTGTTTCAAAGTATACTGACATACAAAGTATACAAAGTATACTTTTGTTTCAAAGTATAACTGACATACAATGTTACATTAGTTTAATGTGCACAATACAGTGATTTAACAACTCAATATGTTATGCTATGCTATGCTCAAGTGTAGCCACCATCTGTCACCATACAATGCTATCCCAATACCACTGACTATATATGCTATATATGCTATGTTGTACCTTTCATCTCATGACTTATTATATATATATATATGTATATATATGTGTGTATATATATGTATACATATATACATACATATGTATGTATATATGTATACATATACATTTATATGTATAATTATATGTATATGTATACATATATAATTATATATAAAATATAAAATAATATATATTATATATAAAATATAAAATATGTAAATATACATAAAATATATAAATATATATAATTATATATATGCTTATTTTATATGCTTTTTTATAGTCTTTGCTTTGCCTTATTGCAAAGCTTGTGCCTCCAGTACAATGTGGAGTAGAAGTATGGAAAGTGGGCATCCTTGTTTGTTCTCAATTTCAGGGGGGAAATGCCCTTTAAGGAACTTTAAGGAAGTTCCTTACTTCCCTATTTTGCTATGGGCTTTTACCATGAATGAGTGTTGATGCTTTGTCTGAAAATCTGGAAATAATCATGTGGGTTTTTTCTCCTCTATTCTGTTAAAGTGATTAATTACACGGCTTGATTTTTACACATAAAATCAACCTTAAATTCCTTCTTGGATAACCCTACTTGATCACCATGTATTGTCTTTTTAATATGTTGCTCAATTTGTTTTTGCTAATATTTTGTTAAAATTTTTTGCATCTGTATTATTGAGAAATATTGGTTCATAACTTCTAGCTTTTTGTAATATCTTTGTCAAGTTTTGGTATTATGCTCTATTGAGAAATATCGGTCCACAACTTCCAGCTTTTTGTAATATCTTTGTCAAGTTTTGGTATTATGCTCTATTGAGAAATATTGGTTCACAACTTCCAGCTTTTTGTAATGTCTTTGTCAAATTTTGGTATTATGCTGGTTTCATGAATGAGTTGGATAGTGATCCTCCATCCTCTGTTTTCTGAAAATGTTTTGTAAGATAAGCCTGGACTTATTACTCCCTTAAATGTTTGATAGACTTCACCAGTGAAACCATCTTAGGTCAGAATTTTCTTTTGGAGAAGGGTTTTGATAACGAAGTCAATTAATTAAATACATAAAAGTGCATTCAAATTTCTCCATTTTTTTCCTTTTGTCAATATTGTTAAGTTGATTTTTCAGGAAAATATTTTATACATTTTCAAGTTTGTTGCAATGAAGTTATTTATAGTATTCACTTATACTTTTAATGTCTTCAGGATCTATGGTAATAATTTTTTTCATTCCTGATATTGGTAAACTTTTTCTCTTTTATCTTTGTCATTCTAGGTAGAAAGTTGTCAATATCATTGGTCTTTACAAAGAATCACTTTCTGGCTCTATTAATGTTTTCTATGTTCTATTTTCATTTTGTTGACTAATTTTCTTTATTGCTTCCTTCACTCTACTCTTTGGGTTTACTTTCTTGATTTTTATCCGGTTTCTTATAGGGAACTTTAGGTCATTGAGTTTAAACCTTCTTTTTAAATATAAGAATTTAAAGTGATGTTTTCCTCCAAATACTGCTTTAGCTGCACTCAACAAAGTTTTAATATGTCATATTTTTTTGTCGTCATTCATTGCAAAACATACTGTAATTTCCCTTATGACTTTCTCCTTGACTCATGAATTATTTAGAAATATGTGGTTTATTTTCAACATATTTGGTGTTTTCCTAGATACTTTTATTATTTATAAATACTTTATTTATTGTCAGAGAATACTGTCTACATAATTTTTATCCTCTTAAAATTTACTGAGACTTCTTTATGGTCCAACATATAGTTTACCTTGAATTTATCATACGTACCTGAAAAGAAGTGTATTCTGCAGTTGTTGGATGTAATATTATTTAATTGTCAATGAGTTCATTTTTGATTGTGTTGTTCACATCTTCTGTGTCTCTACTGATATTTCATTTTTTGTGGTTTTACATTTCCCTAATGGCTAAAGATGTTCATCCTTTTCATGTTGCCTGTTGGTTATTTATCATTTTTTTAAAGTATGATATGAGGCAAATATTGAGTTCTATTATTTTCCCATATACATATTAAACTTCACCATGATGACTTGTCAAAAAGTAATTTTCTTTCTAAATTGAATTATACTGGGAACATGTACAACATCAATTGATTTTATGTGGGGGTTCTGTTCTGGATTATCCATTCTTTTATTTTAATATATATTTTTATCCTTAGGTCAATACCACACTGTTTTGATTGCTGTAGCTTTACAGCAGATCTTGAAATCAGATAAAATACGTGTACCTAACTATATTCTCATTCGTTATTATTTTACATATTCTAGATTTCATGCATTTCCATATATATTTAAAAAGAAGTTTGTCAACTTCTGTCAAAGATACTTGCTAGGATTTTGACTGAGATTGAATTGAATCTATAGGTGAATCTGGGGAGAAGTGACGATAATATTGATTTCTCTAATTCATAAGTAAGGTACATCTTTAAACTGGTTTGGGTCTTCTTCAATTTCATTAGTGTTTGCTAGTTTCAGTTTATAGGATTTGTAGTATATATTTTTTTTAAAGATGTGATTTTTTTTTTAATATCTATTTTTATTTTTGAGACAGAGACAGAGCATGAACGGGGGAGGGCTAGAGAGAGAGGGAGACACAGAATCCAAAGCAGGCTCCAGGCCCGAGCTATCATCACAGAGCCCAACGTGGGGCTTGAACTCACGGACCATGAGATCATGACCTGAGCTGAAGTTGGACACTGAGCCACCCAGGCGCCCCTAGGATTTGTACTATTTTATTGTACTATTTGTACTACTTTACGATAGTAAATGGCACTTTTTCATGTTTAAATTTTAATTTTCAGGAGTATTTTTGTGCTTGTATATGGCAATACAATTAGTTTCTGTATATTGACTTTGTATTCTGTGACCTTGCTAAACTCATTCATAAGTTCTAGTACCTTTTCTTTAGGTTTCTTAGTATTTTGTGTACCCAATCATGGTGTCTACAATATGACAGCTTTATTTCTTTCTTTCCAATCTGCATGCCTTTCTTAGCATACTGGCTAGCTGAATAGAACCCTGGAGGAAAACATTCAGGCTTTCACTCTTTTTTTAAGTTTATTTATTTATTTTGAGAAAAAGAATGTGAGCGGAGAGGGCAGAGAGAGAGCAGGAGAGAGAGAATCCCAACGCGGGGCTTAATCCCATGAATTGTGAGATCATGACCTGAGCTGAAATCAAGAGTCAGATGCTTAACCAACTGAGCCACCCAGGCAAGCCCATTACCTGTAGGTTTTCTATAAATACACTTTGTCCCTCTCTCTCTGCTGTTCCCCTGCTTGCTCTCTGTCTCTGTCTCTGTCTCTCTCAAATAATAAACATTAAAAAAAAAAAAGAGGAGATGGTGGAAAAATAAACCCAACTTCAAAGCTTCCTGTCAGTATTGAGTCTTCCAGTCAGCTTCATATAGTTTGCTTGAAAAGAGCTGAAGTCTTAGTTTTCATAGCTTTAGAGTTGGCAGAGTGATTAGATGGCAAATTTCATGTAGAAAATTTATATCTAATTTCTGCCTGGTGTCCTGCCTTTAACAACACATGGGGACATATTACATTATAACACAAATGTCATGCAAATAGTCGGGCCAACAGCTCTGGGAAACAAATACTGTATTATAAAACAGTACACCCTATGGGCTTGAATTGTCATTCATTAACACGGTTTCCAGTGAGAGTGATATTTCCATCTGATGCAGAGCTGAAAGCAGATCCTACATGAAATCCCCTTCCCTTTCTGCACCTGGTTTCCCCTCCCCCTTCCCTGCCAGCCCCTCCACAGAGAAGGGCTGCTCAGGCCTGGTTCCTGTCACTAGCCAGGCTACAGCCTCAAATCCCAAGTCTGTGTTCTGGTTTCCCTCTGGGTCTTACTAGAGGTTTATCGACAAAACACAGGCTCCTCAAGATATGTCTGAAAAGCCCACTGCGTTCAACAGGAAGATATGATCATCTTTTAGTGGTGAACACCATTCTGTGTGTTGTCATTGTGTAGAAAATGTTCTACAAGTGTGTGTATGGAGGGAGGTGGACTTGGGGAGGTGGGATGTTTTCACTCTACTAGTGAAACACCCACATCTCTGCCAAAAACCTAAGATCCGGTCCCCTTTGGGGAACACTCTCTCTAGGTTTTACTTTGGAAACCATCTGCTCTCTCTGTGAGTATTGGCTCCCCAGGGAAATTCAGGCCTCTCAAAGTTTTGGCCTCATGTCTGGGGGAATTCCATACCCAAGCCAGCCAACACTTGGCTTGTCCTTCTTGGAGAGAAGATTTTGTGGATCCAGGATTTACATGTGCTTATCCTTGGGGCCAAAAATTATCCAGAGATGTAACTGAGCTTTCTAATTATGCAGATAAATACCAAATATTCTCTGTCTCTCTCTTTCTCTCTCTCTCATGCTCTCTCTTTTTAGTCAAAGAAATTCATTATCATGGAGTATAAATAGTCCTGGGATTTGTTTCAATTTTGTTAACTACCACATAACCTGGGACAAGTTGTAGATGAAACCTAGATATTGAATGGGCTGAATTCAGTAGGATATGAGCAACAACAATAACAACAACAACAACAACAACAAATGAAATAAAATGACATTCTTTTTCACTGATGTCTCTTCAGACTTAATGGGCTGCATCTTCTTCACTACAACAATAAAATCTTGGCAGAATCTTTCCAGTATAGTCAGATAATGGAAGTCACTTTTATGCATAATCAGAGTCTCATTATAGGACTAATAGTGGCGTAATCACTGCTCCTTATTCTTATCACTACCACCATACTTTATCCTACTTTCCTACCCCAGCTTGCTATTGCTTTAAGCCCGAAAGTCCAGAATGGTGGAAGGGAACTCTTGGCTTTCCTCTTTAACTTATTTTTCTTCTCCTTTCACTATTTTTACACCTTCTTTGGGTCCTTCAGGGTTGGAGGTGAGGATTAAGAAGAACTGGTAAGCAGCAGGAAAGATCTTACTTCAGTTGCATGGGAGTAATCTGTGATGGAACCCTTTGAGTGCAGAAGTGTTCCAAAGCTGATTCTTCTTCTAATAGGATGTTCCTGTGTGTTCCTCAGTGATATCCTCATTGGATCTCTCCAACTGCAACTTCTTTGATGTTTACTTGTTGCTTGCTTACTGCTTAAAATTCTTCCTTCATCCTCTGAGAATGTGGTAGTCAGCTCTGTCATTGGGGCCACACCACAATCCATGCAGTTTCTTTTGGGTGGGGTATGGAATTCAAAGTAGCTCCATATTGCCTCTGTTCCATGTGGTCCATATTTGATCCACAAGAAAAACTCATCCATCCTTGTCCTGTCATACTGTTGGTGAAAGGGCTTTTTATTCCCAAGGTAGTCCTCTTCCACTCTGCTCTACTGTATTGGGCCAATCTATCTCCAGTTTCTTTTGCCATCCTTATGCTTCCAGACTGCAGGATAATAGGTCAGCCTCTCCAAGTAATTACCTTGAAGCCCTCTTTCTTATTTAGATCAAAACGGGGGAGGAAGAAACCTTTTTATCCCTAAAGAATGGAAATGCACAACATATCAACAGCTATCTCCAGAGTAATCCTCTTTCTCAGCCATTTCAACTTCAACTCTTTATATCTTCAAGGTGGATATTGGCTAAAGATCTGAAAATCAGGTCCATATATCTCCAAATCCAATATCCTGAATAAGTAGGTAATATATATTACATCATTATAGATTAATAGAACTCTGTAGCTCTCAAAAAGGAAATTACAATTAATGGGGGTCAAAGCCTTATGATTAATGTTAGGCATTTTTGGCAGTAATATTGTATCCTCTCAATGCATCATACCAGGAGGAAAATGATGTCTATTTTCCCTACTACTGTAGAGGTTAGCTTTGAGTACTAAGTAATGTGGGCCAGGTTTCTTCACTATAAAGTTACTATTTCTCCTTTGTAATTAATAAATTTCGTGTGGGGAGATATTTTGAAACTATGTTAAGTATCCCATTTCTTGCCAAACTTTCACTCATTAATTTCAGGACCTAGTGATAATTCTTGCATAAAACAATTATTACTATATTAGTTGCCAAATAATTGTAAATTCATATGTTTTTAATAAATTAGGATATAAAATAAAGAAGTGACAACATGAAGGAAAAAAAAGAGAAATATATCAGGAAGATTTTAAAAAGAACCAAAGAGAATGACCACAAATGAAAGACAGCATCTTTGAAATTAGCACGTCAATGGATGAATTAAATACATATTAAACACAGCTTAAAAGAGAATTAACATGGACCTTTAATTTATTCAGAATCCATCCCATTGAATTAAAGAGAAAAATTTTAAAGCAAAATAAGGAGACTTGGAGGGTAGAATGAGAAATAGTAACCTAAGGTTAAAGGATGTTTCAGAAGGAAAAAAGGAAAGAGAGAAAATTTTCAGAGAGTTGGTAAAAATTTTTCAAAATGCGATGAACCCTCAGACTCAGGAAATGTAAGAAGCAAAATAAATAAAGCTAAGCCCACACTAGACAGACCTTAGTGAAATTGTAGGACATCAAAAACTAAAAGAAATTTAAAAGCAAATAAACTTTTTAAAAAAGACTGGTTGGTTGCAAATATTGAAAATTCAACTGACAGCAGATCTGTAGGCAACAACAGAAGTCAGAAGACAATGGAATAATATTTTCATGCTAAGAGAAAATTACTGTCAACATAAAACTCTATATCGAGCTAAACAACCATTTAAAAGTGAAGTTATATAAAGACTTTAAGATGAAAAATATTACAGGTTTTATTACTAATAATTTCTCTTTTAAAAAATTTTTAAAAGTTTGTAGTAGGTAGAATTCTACCATGGTCCCACCATACTCACCCTGGTTGTAAACATACCTCCTACCAGTCATTAAGTTAAACAACAATCTAGGTACTGCTGTGAAGACATTTTGCTGATGTATTGGCCTTTCAAAATCAGTTCATCTTAACATAGGGGAATTATCACATGAGTCCTTTAAATCTAGGCGTAGAGGTTAGAGATAGAGGAAGTCAGAGAAAGTCGAAGTATGTGAGGGTATTGAGAAGGTCACATAGCAAGGGACTGTGGACAGCTTTAAGGAGAGAACAGTGACCCTTGGCAAGCATCTACCAATAGAATTAAAATATAAGTCCTATAACCACAAAGAACTGAATTCTGCCAATATATTGAATGATCTTAGAAGCAGATTCTTTCCTAGAGCCTCCAGAAAATAGTGTGGTGCCTTAATTTCAACTTTGTGAGACTGAACACAGGCCCAAGCTTTGTTCTATGTCTGGACTCCTAATCTACAAAAACAGAGATAACAGATGTATGTTGTTTCAAACCATTAAGTTTGCAGTAATCTGTTACACTGCCATGAAATAATAATCTGCATAGTTTAAGAAGATGGAAACTTGAGATCTAAAAAGCAGTGAGCAACTAAACAAACACTGACTATATTAAGAAATACAACAAAAGTAATAATGGAGCCATACAAAGATGTTGGAAATAAAACATTAGTAAAAACTATATTTGAAACATAAAGATGATCAGAGTCAAAAGTTAGAACTTGTTTTGGAAGAGGATAAAGGTATTGATTAATTTCAGATTATGTAAAATCAGGTATTCATGTTAAAAATACAAGGCAGCCACTAAAAATCATAAATAGAATATATAACTTTTATTTCTACTGCAGTCTAGGTAATTTCTTAGATTTAGTTTTCATACCATACATTCTCTCCTTAGCTGAGCCTAATTGCTTTTTATCCTTATTGAAGTTTATTTTGCTTTGTATTGCACCTTTTCTTTGTGTTATCTAATGTACTTACCAAATAAAGATGAAGAGTGATTTATTATTACTGTATTATAATATTTAATGTTCAAAATTATAGATATGGAGAAAATTAAAAATAAATCAATTACCATAATTCACCACTATTAGCATTACTATATCTTTGTGTTGGCATGCTTATATATATAAATATATAACATATAAATATATAATATATAAATGATATATATATATAATATATACATATAATATAATAAGTGTGTGTGTGTGTGTATATATATATACACATTATATATATATATATATATATATATATATAGCTATAGAAGTCATACTTTTGTTAGGTAGTATAGTGTAATAGTTAAAAACATAAACTTTGAAATCTGAGAGACTTGAATTCAAGTCCACTTCACATTTATAGGCTATGTGTACTTGAGTAAATTATTTAGCCTTCTGAGCCTCAATTTCTTTATCTGTTGTATGCATAGGATGATGACAGTACTTTCCTCATAGAGTGGTCATTAACTATTGAACTTCAGTGACTATTTTTAATTCCTAAAGTGTCCTTTTTCAAACAATCTTGTTCTTATAGTGCCTTGTAATTTCATAAAAATCCTTATTTCCTTTTCTGTCTCTTCAATCACTTTAAATACACATTTTTAGGGTTTTTTGGGTAGTTCTGACTTTTCAGATTCTTAGGCTGCAAAATCCTTTTGTTGTAATCTCTGTCCTCTGATGGATTGTTTCTTTGTGTAGTCCACATTTTTTTTTTCATGAGTAGATTTTAGGTCCTGTATATAGGTTCCAAATCTTCCTGGTCCATGGCTTCATGAGCTCACACGAATATCATTATGGCTATTGTTCACTCTTTTTTTAGAGACAGAGAGAGCACATGCACTAGTGGGGGAAGGGCAGAGAGAGAGGAAGACAGAGAATCCAAAGCAGGTTCAGTGTTGACAGCACAAAGCCTGATGTGGGGCTGAAACCCACAAACCATGAGGTCATGATCTGAGCTGAAGTTGGACACTCAACTGTTTGAGCCACCCAGGTGTCCCTATTCACTCTTAATTCTAGCATATGTATGTTCTTTTTCTTACTTGCTTGACTGTATATTTGAGTTATTTCATACTGAATTTCTATGTGTTTGTGTTATCAAAACTGTAGGAATTCATTTCCATTAGTAAAATTTTAGACATGGCTACCAAAATTGAGAAAAACTTGAGAGTGGACACTTAGCTTCCTAGCCATCTCAGATGATATCATGTAAGCACCAATTGTTTCTATCAAAGTGAAAGGCTGGCCTTAATTCATATGCTAACTCATCACCTCCCCTTTCCTGAATCAAAAGCATACATGCCACTATATTAGTTAAGCAATGCATTTTCATTGGTTATATGAGCTGTGGGGAATGATGAGGAAGGGACACAAGATGTTTGCGGAGGGCAGGAGAGAAAGTATAGAGCAGGAGGCGACTGTTGTAATAGTCTGAGTTCTGAGTAAATCAAGAGCTTGTGAGTAAATGTGCCTTTGAGCTTTAACATATGACATATTTCCCCGGACCTTCCCCAGAGAGCAATACTTAGTGAGCTGCTAAGAGAAATGATCAAAAATGTTAGAATTACTTTGTGACAACATGCAACTTTATAAGATACTTTTCTATGAGAAATGTGTACTAGTGTAATAACCGTGTTACATTATGGACTAAAGAACAACACAATGTTGACCAATGACAAAGCTTTCTATAATGTAAAAACAAAAAAATAATATAATCTACATGTACTAGGTAGTTGTAACATTACAATAAAGACAGATTACTAAAAAATATCTTAAATCATGAATCTGAAAACTATAGTGCAATTCAAACAGACATTTCAGGCTTAGCCCAAGCCTGAATTAGTCCTTAATGGTGGTATTTTGTTCTTCAGTTTGCAAACATGTTTTGTAGCATCATTAGGGCATACACACTTCAAGTTAGAAGCCCTTATCTGGAGCATAAAAATTACACTGAAGACTTTAGACAATGAATCCCAGACATCCCTTTTTTCATAGGCAACATTAACATTAGATGCAATTACATAGAATCTAATTTACTCTCTAGCAAGACTGGGAAATGATCTGGCTTAGTGGATAATTTGGCTGTTATCAGGCATACTACACTTAGTTTTATTCCCCTAAAGGGCCTTACGGGGAGGTCAAATAGGAACAAAACAGATTTTTTTACCACTGTGCTAAAACATCACTTTTTCCTCCTCTCCTGGTCTGCCAAGATTCAAACCCTAACTAATACTGGCACATTACTTAACCACTCCATGTCTGTTTCCTCATCTTAAAGTGTGAGTATTACCTATGTCATGTTCTGATTGTGAGGATTACATGATTTAAACAATAATTTGCTGTTATTATCTTAATACTATGATATTATCACTTTTATTATTTTAGATCCTCTGGGAAAAAATTAAAATGATAATGATGATAACCAAAATTATTTTACAGAAGACTTTCTATTAGATGTATCTATTGGGTACTTATACTGGGCCAGGCAATTTATATTGATTATATCTTATTTCCCTAAAAAACTGCAGAGGAAGCACTTTGATCCCCACTTTACAAATGATGAAGTTGTGGTTCAGAGAAGTTAAGGAACTTAATTATGAGCACACAGCCAGCATATTGATTTGAAAGAATTCCTTCTGTCACCAAAAGACCTATGCTCTTCCTACTATTTCTCAGATCCAAGGACAACACAAACTGAATGGGGAAGGGATCCTGGCCACTTCTATTTCCCTGAATGGAAAGAAAGTCTAGTTAGTGTGGAGCAGGGGACCTATATACAGCTATGTATTAGACAGGGGACTGGAAGGAGTCTCAGCTCTTCCACTGACAGGCTGTGGTTTTTGTGAGTCATCTCACCTCTGTGATCCTCATTTCCTCATTGGTGGAGAGGGGAACTTGGACAAGACTAGTGTGCCTATCCGTTTAACTTCTCTGAGTCTTGGTTTCTTTGTCTACAAAACAGGATTATAAGCTTGGCTGCCCTGGGAAATATGGGAGATAAAAGTGATTTTGAAAGTGTGAAGTTCTAGTTACCTATTTGCTGCAGAAAAACCCACCAAAAACAATGACTTCAAGCAATAACCATGAATTATTTTGATAACGAAGCTGGATTTTGATAAGACCCAGCTAGACAATTTTTCCTCAGGGTCTGTCATGGAGTTGAAGTCTGACAGTGACCAGGCCTTCGCATACCTCTAAAGTGTCTTCACTTACACTGCCTGGGCTGGAATGATGCAAACCTCTGGTTAGTGGAGGATATGGGGCTGTTTTTTTCTTTCCATATGTCATCACTCCATGTAGACTCTCCACAAGGCAGCCTCGGGATAGCCAGACTTCCTACATGGTGGCTGGAGCTCCAACAGTTAGTATCCTATGAAAAATTAGCAGACGAGGCATAGTCATTTCTAATCTAAACCCAGAAGTTACATAGCATCACTTCTGCTGCTCCGTATTCCTCAAGGCAGTTACCAAGTCACCCTCTGCTTCGTAGGAGGGGACACAGACTCCATCTCTTCACAGAAAGAGTGTTAAAGAATTACAGACATCTTTTAAAACCACCACAAATTGCTATAAAGGATAGGTATTGTTATTACTAATTTTATCCAGCTGCAGCTCATTCTCTTGGGGGATTATTAACAGCAAATGTAAAACATTTCATATTGAGTGCATTCTAAAGCTGCCTTCTCCAAATGTGAAATTGTTGTGTTCTCAGAAAATATCCACCAACTCTTCTACTAGCCAAAGTAAAACATAACCTGGAAAGAAAATTCTTGTTAAAATACTACTAGTGTGATGCCATTTCAAGCCAAGTACATTTTTTAAAAAACCCATCTGCTTAAAACAGATTATTCTCTATTTTTTCTGTCCGTTAGCCTGGATAATAAAGAAGTGACTATAATAAGCATATTGGGGCATTTGGTTTTTGCAAATGTTAGCAGTACTTTGATCTATGCTAAGTGATGTAGGCCTTTTAGCAAGGAGGTATGCAGCCTGTAGAAGAAGAAAGATGGGATGCATGATTTCTCCTGAGCTAACAGAGTCTTAGAAGGATGGAAGTTCCATCACTCATTAAAGATGAAGTCCTGCTGAGAAGTCTAAATGACTAACTCAGGCTTTCAAGGAGTTATCTGTTTATCCAATACTGAAATCCAAGTCTTTTAACTCATCAGTGTTCATTCTACTATTGTACACAGTTTTTCAAGATCACTACAATGCTTGCATGGTTTTCTACTTGGGTATAAAATGCATTGAGAAGCTGAATAGCTCTGAATAATGGTTTCATAATAAATGCTGTGCTGATTAAGCCCATCCTATCAAGTGGACATACCTTTTCAATAATGGCAAGTTCTTTTATGTTAGAAGTAAATAAGTCAGTAAATATCCCCCAATTTCCTTCATTCACTGCTATAATTGCCTTTATCCACAATTCATAAATTTATCCCAACCCTTCTTGAATCTACAGATGACTCCTAAAAATGTGGGGGTTAAGGGCACTAACTGCTTACATAGGCAAAAATCTGCATATAACTTTCAATTTCCCCAAAACTTAATGATTAATAGCTATTATTGACCGGAAGCCTTGCCAATAACATAAGCTGTCAACTGACACATATTTTGCATGTTATATGCACTGTATACTATATTTTAAAGAAAATTGAGCTAGAGAAAAGAAAATGTCATTAAGAAGATCATAAAGACGCAGCAAAGGCGGTCATAAGAGGAAAGTATATAGCAATACAGGCCTTCCTAAAGAAGGAAGAAAGATCTCAGATACACAAACTAACCTTATGCCTTAAGGATCTGGAAAAAGAACAGCAAATAAAACACAAAATGAGCAGGAGACAGGAAATAATAAAGATTAGAACAGAAATCAATGCTATCGAAACCAAAAAAACAGTAGAACCAATCAATGAAACCAGAAGCTGGTTCTTTGAAAGAATTAACAAAATTGATAAACCACTAGTCAGTCTGATCAAAAAGAAAAAGCAAAGGACCCAAATAAATAAAATCAAGAATGAAAGAGGAGAGATCACAACCAACACAGCAGAAATAAAAACAATAATAAGAGAATATTATGAGCAATTATATGCCAATCAAATGGGCAATATGGAAGAAATGGACAAAGTCCTGGAAATATATACACTACCAAAACTGAAACAGGAAGAAATAAAAAATTTGAACAGACCCATAACCAGTAAGGAAATCAAATTAGTAATCAAAAATCTCCCAAAAAACAAGAGTCCAGGGCCAGATGGCTTTCCAGAGGAATTCTACCAAACATTTAAGGAAGAGTTAACACCTATTCTCTTGAAGCAGTTCCAAAAAGTAGAAATGGAAGAAAAACTTCCAAACTCTTTCTATGAAGCCAGCATTACCTTAATTCCAAAACCAGACAGAGATCCCATTAAAAAGGAGAACTATAGACCAATTTCCCTGATGAACATGATGCAAAAATCCTCAAGATATTAGCCAACTGGCTCCAACAATACATTAAAAAAATTATTCACCACGACCAAGTGGGATTTCTACCTGGGATGCAGGGCTGGTTCAATATCCGCAAAACAATTAACGCGATTCATCACATCAATAAAAGAAAGGACAAGAACCATATGATCCTCTCAACAGATGCAGAGAAAGCATTTGACAAAGTACAGCATCCTTTCTTGATAAAAACCCTGTAGAAAGTAGGCATAGAAGGAGCATACCTCGAGATCATAAAAGCCATATATGAACGACCCAACAGTAATATCGTCCTCAATGGGGAAAAACTGAGAGCTTTCCCCCTAAGGACAGGAACAAGACAGGGATGTCCACCCACTCTCACCACTGTTATCCAACATAGTACTGGAAGTCTTAGCCTCTGCAATCAGACAACACAAAGAAATAAAAGGTATCCAAATCAGCCAGGAGGAGGTCAAACTTTCGCTCTTTGCAGATGACATGATACTCTATATAGAAAACCCAAAAGACCAAAATACTGCTAGAATTGATTCATGAATTCAGCAAAGTTGCAGGATATAAAATCAACACACAGAAATCGGTTGCATTCCTATACAACAACAATGAAGCGACAGAGAGAGAAATCAAGGAATAGATCCCATTTACAGTTGCACAAAAAACCATAAAATACCTAGGAATAAATCTAATCAAAGAGGTGAAAAATCTATATGCTGAAAACTATAGAAAGCTTATGAAAGAAATTGAAGAAGGCACAAAAAAATGGAAAAAGATTCCATGCTCCTGGATAGGAAGAACAAATATTGTTAAAATGTCGACACTACCCAAAGCAATGTACATATTCAATGCAATCCCTATCAAAATAACACCAGCATTCTTCACAGAGCTACAACAAATAATCTTAAAATTTGTGTGGAACCAGAAAAGACCCTGAATAGCCAAAGCGATCTTGAAAAAGAAAACCAAAGCAGAAGCCTCACAATCCCAGACTTCAAGCTATACTACAAAGCTGTAATCATCAGGACAGTATGGTACTGGCACAAGAACAGACAGATCAATGAAACAGAACAGAGAACCCAGAAATGGACCCACAAACGTATGGCCAACTAATCTTTGACAAAGCAGGAAAGAATATCCAATGGAATAAAGACAGTCTCTTCAGCAGGTGGTGTTGGGAAAACCAAACAGCAACATGCAGAAGAATGAACCTGGACCACCTTCTTACACCATACACAAAAATAAACTCAAAATGGATGAAAGACCTCAATGTAAGACAGGAAGCCATCAAAATCCTCGAGGAGAAAGCAGGCAAAAACCTCTTTGATCTTGGCCACAGCAACTTCTTTCTCAACACGTCTCCAGAGGCAAGGGAAACAAAAACAAAAATAAACTACTGGGACCTCATCAAAATAAAAAGGTTCTGCACAGTGAAGGAAACAATCAGCAAAACTAAAAGGCAACCGACAGAATGGGAGAAGATATTTGCAAATAACATATCAGATAAAGGGGTAGTATCCAAAATCTATAAAGAACTTATCAAACTCAACACCCAAAAAACAAATAATCCAGTGAAGAAATGGGCAAAAGACATGAACAGACACTTCTCCAAAGAAGACATCTAGATGGCCAACCCACAGATGAAAAAATGCTCAACATCACTCATCATCAGGGAAATACAAATCAAAACCACAATGAGATACCACCTTACACCTGTCAGAATGGATAACATTAACAACTCAGGCAACACACACACACACACACACACACACACACACACACAAACACACACAACGGAGTATTACTCGGCAATCAAAAAGAATGAAATCTTGCCATTTGCAACTACGTGGATGGAACTGGAGGGTATTATGCTAAGTGAAATTAGCCAGAGAAAGACAAAAATCATATGACTTCACTCATATGAGGACTTTAAGAGACAAAACGGATGAACATAAGGGAAGGGAAACAAAAATAATATAAAAACAGGGAGGGGGACAAAACAGAAGAGACTCCTAAATATGGAGAACAAACTGAGGGTTATGGGAGTGGTTGTGGGAGGGTGGATGGGCTAAATGGGTAAGGGGCACTAAAATGTGGGATGGGCTAAATGGGTAAGTAAAGAGTCTACTCCTGAAGTTATTTTTGCACTATATGCTAACCAATTTGGAAGTAAGTTTTTAAAAATAAAAAATACAATTAAAAAAAATAGATCATAAGGAAGGGAAAATACATTGGCAGTACTGTATGTATTGAAAAAAATCCACAAAAAAGTGAGCTCAGGCAGTTCAAATCCATGTTGTTGAGGGGTCAATGGTATTTATTTTTTAAGTTTGTATAAATTCTGGGACAATCATCAATTGTAGAACTCCATGTTCTTTAACTTAAAATGAACTATTTATAATACAAGCACACCTATAAAGTTTCTGATGGCTTACTCAGCTTCTCTCTATATAATAAAAACGTATACATTTTTAAATTAGATGTTCTATGTCCTTCTTGAAAATTTTAATTATTTTCTCAATTCATTCCAGCTACAAGTTTTCTTTTTACATACATCCTGTAGAGAGGTATATTTTCATGTTCTAGTTTTGTGTATATTGGGATGCATATAGAGACAGCACTACACTCCATGGGTATCACCTTTCTCCCCTTCTGTGCTCCATCACGTAGCCCAAACATTGTCTTACGATCCTTCTCATCATAGTGCCATGTTCTATACACTATTAAGTGACTAGAATAGGCCCATAATATGAAGCCCCTTTGAGACTTTTGGATCAGTAATATAAAATAGCTAATATCTTCACTCTTTGATACCCTTGTCAAATAACAGTAAAGTAATTTTTTAAAAATACAGGAGAATAATACTACAAGGACAGAGGAATGGTACAAAAGCTGTGCACAGCTGAAACTTGCCAATAAAATTTTTGGGAAACAGAAAATAGAGAAGTGGCATCTGATTAAGCACAGTAGGTGAAGTGATAGTCTAGAGTACACAGAGACAGACAAACTGAGGAAGCAAGTCCATGTTCCTCCAGAACTCTGGAGAGACTAATGACCTGGGACTTGGGGCTAAAGATTTAAATTCTATGTATGATGTCTTTAACCTTCTATACTTCCGTGGCACAGAACTCCAAGAAGCTAAATATTGCTTTTCCCATTCCCTTATATTCATTTTGTGAAATCTCAGAACACCAAGAATAAAGATCCTGAAAACTTCCAGAGATAAATCAAAGAAAACTACACACAATATGGAAAGAGACTGGCATCAGAATTCTCATCAGAAACAATAGATACCAGAGGATATTGGATAATGCCTTCAAAAAAAAAAAAAGAAAAAAAAACAGATATAACTCAGATCCAAAACAACCAACAGAACAAAATCATAAAATAACAGAAGAAAAATTACTCTCAACCTGAAATTCTTTATCTGACTAAATGAAGCACTAGACTAAAATAAAATACTTGAAATTAAAATTTCAAAGTATTTACTTACCTTAAGACAAATATCATATCCAGTTAAGTTGCAGAATTCAAAATTAACAAACAAAAATCAGTTGTATTTCTATATGCTAACAACAAACTATCAGAGGAGTTTACAACTATCATTTATAATTGCATCAAAAAGAATGAAATATGTAGGAATAAATTTAACCAAGGAGGTACACTGTACACTGAAGATTATAAGACTTTGATAAAAGAAATTGAGGGTACAAATAAATGGAATGACATTCTATGCTCATGGACTGGGAAAATCGATTAACAATATAATTAACAAAATGATTAACAAAATTAACAAAATATGATTAACAATTGACTAACAAAATGTCCCTACTATCCAAAGCAATCCACAGATTCAATGTCATCTCTATCAAAATATCAATGGCATTTTTCACAGAAATTTTAAAAACCCTAAAATTTGTATGGAATCACAGAAGAGCCCAAATAGCCAAATTAATCCTTAGAAGAGAGCTGGAGGCATAACACTTCCTCCTTTCAGAATGTGTTACAAAACTATAGTAATTGAGGCACCCGGGTGGGTCAGTCGCTTAAGCTCCTGACTTTGGCTCAGGTCATAATCTCATAGTTGGTGGGTTTGAGCCCCGCATTGGGCTTTATGCTGACAGCTGAGAGCCTGGAACCTGCTTTGATTCTGTGTCTCCCTCTCTCTCTGCCCCTCTCCTGCTCACACTCTGTCTCTTTCAAAAATAAATAAACATTAAAAATTGTTTTTTAATTAAAAAAAACTATAGTCATTAAAACAGTATGGCATTGGCAGAAAAACAGACACATAGATCAATGAAACAGAATAGAAAGACCATAAATAAACCCCAAAATATATGGTCAGTTAATTTATGATAAAGGAGCTAAGAATGGACAATGTGGAAAGAGAGTTTCTTAAATAGATGGTGTTGGGAAAACTGGACAGCCACATGCAAAAGAATGAAACTGGATCACTATCTTACACCATATACAAAAATCAACTCAAAATAGATTAAAGATTTGAACATAAAACTTAAACCATAAAAGTGCTAGAAGAAAACATAAGCAGTTAAGTTCCCTGACAAAATTTTGGTGATAAATTTTTGGATATGACACCAAAAGCAAAGGCAACAAAAGCAAAAATAAACCAGTGGGACTACATCATCAAACTAAAAGTTGTGACACCACAAAGGAAACCATCAAGAAAATGAAAAGACAACCTATTGAATGGGAGAAAATATTTGAAATAATAATCTGATACGAGGTTAATATCCTAAATATATAAAGGACTCATACAACTCAATAGCAAAAACAAAAACACAAAACAAACAAACAAAAAAAAACCTCAGCAAACAACCTGATTAAAAATTGGCTAGAAGAGCTGAATAGATCTTTTTCTAAAGAAGACATACAAATGGCCAACAGATACATGAAAAGATGATCAGCATCACTAATCATTAGAGAAATGCAAATCAAAACCACAGTAAGATATCCACACTCGCACTTGTTAGAATGACCATTATTTAAAAAAAAAAAAAAAAAAAGCTAAGCGTTGGCAAGGATGCAGAAAAGAGAAAACATGTGCACTGGTGGGAATGTTAATTGGTGCAGCCACCATGGGAAACAGTATGGAGTTTACTCAAGAAATTAAAAATAGAATTACCATGTGATCCAGCAATCTTACTTTTGGGTATTTACCCAAAGGAAATGAAAACAGAATATTGAAGAGATATCTGCACTCCCATGTTCATTGTAGCATTATTCACCACAATAAAGATAAAAACTTTTTGTCCCATACTCAACATTAATAAATTTGATTAGCTCTGGAGTTCCAGATCATTCTGATGAATGAGGATTTCCACATTTCTGCAGAGGACTGGAAGAAACATGGATTTCATCTGGATATTGCGGAGCATTAAGTCTGACAAAGAAATAAGGTCATATAAAATTATTTGGCTAGTCTGTCTTTTGATATGTTGGCCATTCTATCCCACTGTGTTCAAAGGAATCAAAATAGGATCTGAATATACAGGGCAATTCTCTATGGCAAATCTTAGAACACACAATGAAGTGGATAAATGAAAAATAAAAAATTATTCATATAACCCAACTCAATTCATCTCACCAAACAAAACCTACCAAACACCTTTACTAGGGCAAAGATTGTGGTTTGCACTACATTCATTAGACTAGACTATCTTGCCACTCTCATTAAACCACCTAGGTTATTTTTTCATTTCTCAATGTTGAATATATGTAGTGCATGGTAAGGTAACATGAGTAGAAAAGGCTTCATTCCAAGTTTTCCAAACTCTGATATCTTTTGTGGAAAGAACTAAGCAAATCATACTCTCTTCTGTTCGACAGGCCATAAGGAATAATGGCCCTCACTCCTCATCATGTGCTGAAGGCTGAAATTAATCACTTCTTAGATCTACAAAGCTTGTCCAACACTCAGACAGCCTTGCCCTGCACATATATGCACTTAATAAATATTTCTGGATGATGTTTAAAGCTCCTAAAATAAAGTGCTAAATAACAACAATCATAGACCTTGGCAGTTTGCCCTATTAGCACATCTTCAACTGTTACATGAGCAGCCCTAAGCGAAAATTAGCTCATGGGGCCCCTCTAAATACTCTGCTAAAAATAAGCTTCATCATCTCTCATTTCAATGTTCATGAGGTCACAAGTATCCCATACACTCCAAGTGCTGGTCATGTCAATTCCTTTGAGCTCAGGAAGTTGGCATCTAAAATAAAATGCCAATATTTAGATCCTAATGAATTCCAGGAAGTATATTAGGTTTTCCCTTCAGGACTGAAAAACACATGGAGGTTTCAGCTTTTAATGCAAAATCCAACTATAAAATCAATATAGTAGGAAGTGTTTAGCAATGATTTTCTCTTCTGATTTTTTAAAATTGCCTGCCTGCTACCTGCTGGAAGACTTAGGAAGTCTTAGGAAGGAGTCTTGTGTTCAACAGAGGTTTAATGCACATTTGTTGTTACTGTTATAAATGCCAGTCCATAACCAAAAAATTAGAAAGGATCTAAGATATGCCCATCTCATAGTATAGTTTTGAGAATTAACAGAAGTAAAATAAGTAGACTAAAAAGCATAGTATATTGTAAAGTTACTGTAAAATGTTAGCTGCTAGTACTATCACCTGTTGTCTGCCTAAAACACTCATTGATCCCTTTGCAGTATTTTGATTTCTCAAAACATTCCACCCGCACCCACACCCACGATTAAGTCACTTAACCTTCTCGAAGTAGAACATTTTAGCTTCACTCCAATGTCTAAACGAATCTGCCTGCATTAAACTTCCTTTCCTTTTTTCTTAGAACATGCTTCCACTGTAGGGACAGCTTGCAATATCAACCCTCAGCAACTCCTGACAAATGCTAACCTGATTCCTTGGATGATAAGTAGACATCACTGGCACAATAAAACTCGTGTATGGCCACAGGTCAGCATCAAGTTCCATGGTTTGATGCCAAAGTCTTCCCAAAAAGGGAGTTAAAGTACCTCATCTGACAACTTCCAACCATGTCGACCTTCTTTTGCTAAAATGTCCTGAGGACTTCAGTACCTTCTTTTCCATTATTAATGACCCATGATTCATTCATCAGTCTCCAAGATCTGTTACTAAATTAATCTGAATTAAATTAGATGCCCTTATTTAACTGAGGTCTCATGGGTCCAGAGCTGGTTTGAGAAAAAGTAAAATATCAATTCCACATTCTTATAAATATTCAGGTTCACATATTTTCATCTACAGTTCATCTTGTTAATGTCAGCCCTTATAATTTATTGACCATGTAAAAATATTTTAGCGTGGAAAGTGGAGAAAATGAGTGAGAATAAATCATTCAGCACTCTTCCACAAGCCACAGTGCAGTCCAGAAGACCTTCATTTTTAATTTTGCATTCAAGTGCCAGTTGAGACAAATTGGTTAGCAGTTCATCATGGGAGCAATTCCAAAGCTCATTCATTTAGGCTCTAAGGACTTTTCAGCATCACCAAAGGCAGCCAACACATAATTGGTGACCTCAGGAAGAACACAATACTTGGAGGTTTAGAAAAACTACAATATATGCTTCAGTCCTTAAAATTCATCATCTAATTTCCTCTATCTCCTTTCCACTGGGTAAGAAACATCTGTCAACACATGTGCCATCGGCCTGTTATTCTTCCTAATGTGGTTATTGAGTTTGACTCTCTACACTCCGACAGAAGAAAGATGTTCTGACACATACACAGGCACCATGGGGGTAATGTAAAATGTGCAAGGGTTAAAAATCACTTACCCCTTCCCCCCCTCCCTATGAATCCACCTAGAGGGAAAATTATGCCTTGTTTTAAATAACACTACCCTTTCCCATAATCCTGTATACTAGGAATTTATATTATAAAAGTTCACTTTATTATTCTTTTTCTAACAGAACAACATATGTTATGCTTACATTTGAAAGCAATCTTGGAAAATGGGCCTGCATGTGAATGCAATTGGCTGCAAGTTCACATTTCCCTTAGACAAAACTGTAAGCAAAACACATGTTTTTCCATCTAAGTTAGAAGATGGAAAATGATGCATTATTTTTTAGACTTTTGTGGCGTGCACTTTAAAATCAATGCATATTTCTTCATGCACATTTTCACAAATGTCAATATGGATACATCCATCAGATCTGATGTGTTCAATCCCTTCAGCACCTGGAGAACTTGCACTCTTGGAAATGGTTTTTCCTCCTAACTTTCCAATTTGCTCCTGAGAATCATAATTCTTTTTGACTAGTGATAAGTGAGAAACAGAACCCTCCACGTTCGTTTCCTACAAAGGAATAAGGATATTCTTACATGCTTGCTCTTAATTCCAGGTAAATCGAAGAACAGTTGGTTTGCTCACTGATACACAACATAATTTCTTCAGGTCCTCACAAAACTCAAGAACTGAAGCTTACTTGCCACCAACATGTTACAGGTGACATCAGATCATATGGTACAAGCAGGAATGACCCAATCACCAATACATTGAACATAAACCAGAAGAGATCATTATCTTGTCAGAAAAGTACTCCTTTTTCCTTGTGGTTAGTAAAAGAGAAAAGCTTTTTCTAAAATTCTATTTTTTTATTTTCTCAACTTTTTTTTTTTAATTTTATTTTTGGGACAGAGAGAGGCAGAGCATGAACAGGGGAGGGGCAGAGAGAGAGGGAGACACAGAATCGGAAACAGGCTCCAGGCTCCGAGCCATCAGCCCAGAGCCTGACGCGGGGCTCGAACTCACGGACCGCGAGATTGTGACCTGGCTGAAGTCGGACGCTCAACCGACTGCGCCACCCAGGCGCCCCATATTCTATTTTTTTTAATAAAATTTAGCTAGAAGAGGGAAATTGTAGGTCCTTACGTTAGCTATACACATTTAAGAATAAGGTTACAGGAAAGCCAATCAGACATTGATTGGAAAGGAGAGAAAAAAGGACATGCCCCACAAGTAATCTATTCAATATTAGGAATGGCAAAATGCCAACAATAGATGTGTATAGAGAGTGACTTTCCTCCATCTATGAAGAAGGAATAGAGGTAAGCAAGCCATATACTATTTGCTATAAGTACCTAGAAAGATGTGTGGAGCTTTATCTTTACTTTCTTCAGGTACATGATTGATTTTGAAATGGGATGGGCAGAAAAACTATGCACTGAACTGAGACTATAAAGAAAGTTGGAACATTTTATTAACTTACTCAATATTCAAGTAAATTAAGAAGTAGTGGCTCTTCATATCAAGAGCAAAATTTTATTTTGTAATAAGTTGTCAGAACGCACGCTGTTGGCTAGGACCAAATTTAGTATTTGTAAGTTAAATGATTTTATACATGTTAGCAAGTGACTTGGCTGAGAGAGATAGGTATTATCTTGAGGCTACAGGATCAGGGTAAAGTCTTTTGACGTAAAAATACAGCAAAATTTGTTCTTTCTCCACTTCATATTAAAGGATGCATGTACTTTCTTTTAAGCATAATGCATGTAAAATAGGTAAAGAAATTAAACTTTATTTTGAAATCTATTTTAACTAACAGGAGCACTAACATAATTAAGTCTGAGTAGTGAACAGAAATAAGTAGGTTGCATAAATATAAATATTTACTCCAATGAGCAGCACAGTCATCAGCATTTATTCCACAGTTTTCAGAGCATGAAGTAAGGTGAAGTTGGTGGTAACCTAGCATTTCAAATGATAAAATCAATGGTAATCCTTTTTTGAGCATAAAAATAGAGAAACCATTTTCAAGTAGGATCTAGTATCTCTCTCTAATAATCCCTAAAGGGGTTCTTTTAGCTTGAAAATGTGTAAGAAAAACAAAAAGATTAATTCAAATGACTTGAATCCTTACTAAAGAGTGAGTAATGTACAGTCCACCAACGTTTAACTTGGGTATAAACAATCACAATAAATTATAAGTCACACACAGACACACATTTGGTGTGTCGATCAATCAGTCCTCCCTGGCGATTGGTGAGGCTGTAAGCCTGGGATGACCATACACTCTAATTCTGTGTCTAGGAAAGTTTCGTTGTAAAAGTGCCCTTGTTATTCTCAAGAGTCATGGGTTGGATTTTACATTTTATAGCTACATTATCTAAGCCCCAGGTGGTTGATATGGTGTCTCTTAGTAGGAATTCTCTTATTTTCTTGTTTTCTCCATGTCTTCAAAAAGTCTTTATTCCTTTCCCACAAAAAGATCAGCAAGTACATGTCTTATGCTCTTACTATTTCTGTTACTAATTGCTATCACTTAGATGTGTGTAACCTAATTTCTTCCAGATGTGAAAACCTATGCAATGCACTCTAAGCTGCATTTACCTGCCTGCAGACTCTCTACCACCACTCAAATCATCTTTCCTCTATTTGTGTCTTCATTCACAATTGTACTCCATTCCTGGGCATCAGCAGCTATATAATTATATATACTTAAAAATGAACTCCAAGGATACAATACAAAGCTCCCCACCCAGGATAAATTGCTGCATAGATGAGGACTTTGCTATTTATTTCCTCCTGCCCATGGTTGGTTAGTTACACCTGGGTGTCAGAGAAGATAGTTGTAGGCTAAAATAATCCCTTGCACACCATAATTAAGATTTTTGGGTAGAAGGAAATAACTGGGGGGCCTCGGGCCCAATTCTTAGAAACTGACTCATTCAGGGACACTGAGAATGTTCATATAAAATCCTGAGTGCTGTGTCTCAGACAACATGTACCCACCCAGCCTCTGGAACCTCGTGTGTTTCTGGTTCCTCAGAACAGCTCTAAAACCTAGAGTCAGGCTAGCCCCTGTAATCACTGTAAGAAGAGAGGTTTCCCTGGCCGAGAAGATCAGGTGGTGGAAATACCAGGAGTCGTCGTGATAAATGCAGCAGCAAGAAGTGAAGTCGTGATGACAAATGCCATCAGCAAAGCTGACAGCCATAGCACCTGAGGTATCGGAGCTGGTGATCTCTGACAGGCTCAGACAGCATCAACAGCTGGTACAGAATGCAGTAGCCAAGGGTGGACAGAATGGAGATTCCACCAGCAACAGTAGCTAGAAATCATCAACTTCCATTAGTGATGGGAAGATGGCATGGGATGAGGAGTTAGGATAGAATTTGGAGTTAAAAACCACTATGTCAGATCCCTATGCTCTGTGGTCACCAAGTTTGGTGTGACCTATAGAAATAGGGACAATTGAGATAATGATCAGTTATCTATTTCGCTTACAGCTCTTCAGCAGACACGAGTCTTTGGACACTCACAGTAGCAAGGACACCCTGGTGATAGTAGCCAAGAGAGTCATATGTTTCTATCTCATGATGGTTAAGCAACAATTGAAGGAAAAAAAATAACATCTGTTGAAAGCCTTCCCATAATTATGTAATTTAATCCTTACACCAACACTGCAAGTTCTGTAATCACGAAACCCATTTTATAGATGACTAAAATGGGTCTTGGAAAGATTTAAATGATTTGCCCAAGGACATGCAAATAAGGACATAGCTGAGATGTGAACACAGATCTGACTAACTCCAAAGCCAATGCTCTTTCCATTAGAGTCTGCTGCCTCCGTGGGAGCCTGAGACAAACAATGGAAACAATCACCACAGACACCCAACCCCACTCCCAGTCTACCTCCCACCCCCTGCAGAGGGAAGCAGATGTGGAGCAAAATATCCATAGTTGAGCAAAATATCCATGGGCTCTGAAAACTTCCATTTCTGATTCTGAAATCCAAAAGCTGAGAAGTTGCTGACACTGCTGCTGCACCCTGTCAAGTCTCTTGCTCTGAGGGCAGTTTGGTGTAAAGAATGTTGATAATCACTGTAAACGGAGGAGTATGACTCTCAGCCCGGGAAATGAGGGTAGTGCATAAATAGTTTTGGCAGCAGCATCTATACTGTGGTACTGGGAGGTACATGCTTTTCACATAGAAAATAAAAAATAAAAATAAACAGATTGTCTGGAAATCTTCCAGCAAACCCCCATCTGACCCCCAGGGCGTATAACCCAGTGTTTTGTCCCAAATGTGGTTTTCCCTGTTAAATGCTTGCAGAAACCAGGTGAGGTATTCATTGCATGGGTGGATAGTGATTATATCTCGAGAGTACTGGTGGGACACCAGGGAACGATGTGATTTGGGTTGCTGCAGATCCAAAGTGAGAAATGACGCTCTTTCTGAGGCAAACAGCACCAGCAGTTTTGCATGGAAATGGATGTCCCAAAGGAAGCTAGGCTTTAATGGAAGGGAAGATATGGTGGGAAGTCTCCGTAAGCTCCTCAATGATATCAGACAATAAAGGAGAATTTGGAAGAATCACGAGCATGGAAGGTCAGTTTCACTCAGATGGCAGTTAATTCTTTAGATGTTTGAACTGACATCAGGGTGATTTTCTCTAATGTCAACATGAACTAAGACTGATTTGTCCTTAAAACATTGAAACTATAGAGAATATTCCTAACAAGTGGGAATCCATTTCTTATATCTTTTTGGTATCTTTTCATAGTTGAGTCTGTGAAAAAAGAAAATATTTCCATGTTGGCACTCACATTTATTGAGCATGTATTCCATTCTGTTCTCGATGCTGGGCTTTAAATGTACTATCTCAGTTACTCTTCATAAAATACCGCCAGAGTATTTTATTGAGCATGGTTGACATATATTGAGCATCTACTCTGCACCACTATGGATCATTTATGTATAGTATTTAACCTAATCCTCCATAAAGTACACATGATTTTCTCCATTTTATAGAAAGCAACAGAAATAATAAGGAAGAAGTTTAGATATAATAGTAACTTAAAAATTATTCCATGGCATGCATTATTCTAAATACTTTTTTTAAATGATTATTTTATTTACTTTGACAGAGAGAGAGAGAGAATCCCAAGCAGGCTCCGTACTGTCAGTGCACAGCCTGATGCAGGACTTGATCCCACTAACCATGAAATTATGACTTGAGCCAAAATCAAGAGTCAGATGCTCAACTGACTGAGCCACCCAGGCATCCCACTAAATACTTTTCATGCATTAAATAACTCTGTGAAACAAGTACCATTGTTACACCCATTTCTCACTTGAAGCATTTGGCTGCAAGAGGTTAAGTAATTTGACCCAAATTACATAGCCAATGAGGATTAAAATCCACTCAGTTGGATTTCTATATCCATTATTTTAACCTCTGAATAATATTTCCCCACAACTTAGTAAGGTGAGACTCAAGAGAAGTTCAATATCCAATGTAAGATCATACAGTTATAAAGAATAGACGGAGCCAGGTCCTAGGGTTTTCTATGTTTGTTCTTGTTTTTGACTTCAAAGCCCATATTTTTCCACTTCATCACCAGGCTGCCTTTATACGTAGTATTTCTTTGGCAGTGAGATTCTACCACAAGGCCCACAACAGTTCTTTTTGTGAGATATTCCTGGATCTGAAGACTTTGCCTGTTAGACACACTGAAAGGTTGAGGTTGGTACTTCAAAGGTAAACAACAAAACTGTGAAAGTCATTACAAACAATAAAAATAAAATTGACATCTTTGGTTTAGGCAAATACAATATAGCTTGAAATAGATCTTTTTTTTTTTTCATCTACATTTCACTGACAGGACATGAAAACAAAATCTGGTTTTCTCTAAGAAACAGTATTTTCTAAGTCAGCCACATATTTGAGCAGTCAAATATTCGATCCATCCTGAAGTAAATTTTCAAATGACTTATTTGTGTTTTAATGATGGCAAGACAAGTGATCTGTTATTACACATATTAATATGCTCATATTCATAGTCCTGGGACAGATCCAGAAAAATATATCCATTTGTATTTTTTTAATGACATCTTAAATGAGACTTTTAAACCAAAGTAGGCAACATACTATATCACTTACACATTTTGTTTTGGCATGAATCCACAAGTCATATTTTATTAGGGGAAGCTTATTCTGAAGGTTTATTGATTATGTACATCTCTTAAAACTGATGAGTATGTTTTTAATGTAATTTATATACCTTTATCATTTTCCTTTCAATCTTCCATATTATTATCTGTGATGAGTTGCAGCCAAATGTAAGAGTAATTTCATAAAAATACATAAGCCATGCCCTCACCCTATCATGAAACAGATACAACACCAAACCCCGAAATGAATGCTAAATTTTATTTTAAATGAATGCAGTCTTGTTAATTCTGAATTCAATGTAGGATAGAATAAAATATGAATAATAATTTTATATATGTATATCATCAGAACCCTACCTTCCCATCACAATATCTGTAATTGACATTGAGACAGTTCAGAGGGGGGAAAAACCACATTGTGAGAAAATGAATCCAATCTTTATTAGTATCTGAGTATTCTGTACACTTGTTACCTGCTGTATCACTCTTTATCCATTTCCCAAGTACTTAGGGGCAACCATTTTCACAGGATTATCTAGAGCAAACAAATTAAAATATTTGAGTCATATGTGCAACTACACAGGCTGAATTATATTGTAATTATATGCGCATATACTTGTATTCCTTATTAAATTTTAAGATCTTGAGGGTAGAGATCAAAATCTTAAGCACCTTTGTATCCTACATGGTACTTAGTACAGTGCTTTGTACACAAAGGTCTTCAAATGTGTATTAAATAACTGGATGGTAGTTCATCATTTGGAATTGGATTTGACTGGATATAAGAAAAAAGTCTCTTCAACAAATGTGTTGGGAAAACTGGATGGTGACATGCAGAAGAATGAAACTGTACCACTTTCTTCCACCATACACACAAAAAAAATTCAAAATTGCTTAAAGACCTAAATGTCAGGCAGGAAACCATAAAAATCCTAGAGAAGAACACAGGCAACAACCTCTTTGACCTTGGCGAGAGTAACTTCTTACTAGACGTGTCACTGAAGGCAAGGGAAACAAAAGCAAACATGAACTATTGGGACTTCATCAAGAAAAAAAGCTACACAGTGAAGGAAACAGTCAACAAAACTAAAATGCAGCCTACAGAATGAGAGAAGATATTTGCAAACAACATACCTGATAAAGGGTTAGTACCCAAAATCTATAAAGAACTTATCAAACTCAACACCCAAAATACAATTAACCCCATTAAGAAATGGGCAGAAGACATGAATAGACACTTCTCCAAAGAAGACATCCAGATGGCTAACAGATACATGAAAAGATGCTCAATATCACTCATCATCAGGGAAATACAAATAAAAACCATGACGAGATACCACCTCACACCTATTAGAATGGCTAAAATGAACAACACAAGAAACAAGAGGTGTGGGCAAGGATGCAGAGAAAAGGGAATCCTCTTGAACTGTTGGTGGGAATGAAAACTGGTGCAGCTACTCTGGAGAAAAAAACTGAGGTTTCGCAATAAACTAAAAATAGAACTACCCAATGATCCAGCAATTGCACTATTAGGTATTTACCCAAAGGATACAAAAATACAGATTCGAAGGGGTACATGCACCCCAATGTTTATAGCAGCATTATCAACAATAGCTAAACTATGGAGAGAGCCCAAATGTCCATCAACTGATGAATGGATAAAGAAGATGTGGTATACACACACACACACACACACACACACACACACACACACACAATGGACTATTACTCAGCCATCAAAAAAGAATGAAATCTTTTTACAACATTTACAACAATGTGGATAGAGCTAGAATGCTAAGAAAAATAAGTCAATCAGAGAAACACAAAAATCATATGATTTCACTCATATGTGGAATTTAAGAAACATAACAGATGAACATACAGGATGGGGGGAAGAGAAGAGATGGAAACAAACTACAAAAGATTCTTGATAGACAACAAAGTATGGATTGACAAAGGGAGGTGGGTGGGAGATGGGTTAGATGGTGATGGGTACTAAGTAGGGCACTTATGATGAGCACTGGTGTTGTATGTAAATGATGAATCACTGAATTCTACTCTTGATCCAATACTGCACTGTTAACTAAAATTTAAATAAAAAATAAATTAATAAAAATAAATTTAAAAATAAAAAAATCTAAAAGTAACAGTTGCAATGGAGATAAATACATATATATTTTTCATGTTAGAAAAATTGCATAGGTAGGCAGTCCAAGAATATTATAGTAGCTCCACAATGTCTTGCTTCCTCTGTCGTGCTGTTTTACTATTTATAGTGCATTGACTCAAGACCTGGAGTAGCTGCCCGAACTCCAGTCATCATATCTGTATTCCAGGAAGCAGAAAGTAATAAGGAAGAAAAGAATATCATGGCCTTCCCTTTTAAGGAGGCTTCCAAGTAGTCCTACATCACACTTTCATTGAGATCTTACTGAACAGAGCTTAGTCACATGACCACACCTAACTATAAAGGAAGCTGGCAAATGTAGACCAATAGCTAAATGTATTAGTATGTCAAAGTTTAATTGATAAATTACTAAAATTATTAAGATGGAATCTTAAGGAAGACCTATTTCAGTATGTCACAACTACCCATCAAAGATGAACAAAGCCATTTCAAATGGAATACAATATTTTTTCCATGTTCACACCACTTTTATTACAATATGTTATTATAATTATTCAATTTTATTATTAATTATTGCTGTTAATCTCTTACTGTGTCTAATTTATAAATTAAATTTTGTCATAGGTATGTATGTATGTATAGGAAAAAACATAGTATATCTAGGGTCTGTACTGTCCATGGTTTTGGGCATCTGCTGGGGGTCCTGGATCAAATCCCTGCTGACAACGGGGACTACCTTGGAACTTTAATTAAAAATTTAGGGGCGCCTGGGTGGCACAGTCGGTTAAGCGTCCGACTTCAGCCAGGTCACAATCTCGCGGTCCGTGAGTTCGAGCCCCGCGTCAGGCTCTGGGCTGATGGCTCAGAGCCTGGAGCCTCTTTCCGATTCTGTGTCTCCCTCTCTCTCTGCCCCTCCCCCGTTCATGCTCTGTCTCTCTCTGTCCCAAAAATAAATAAACGTTGAACAAAAAAATTTAAAAAAAAAATTTAGGGCTTCACATGTTAGCAGGTCTGAGGTAAGATATGGAAAGAGTGGGAGAAAATCACCCGTGAAAGCGGTTAAATGACTTGCATGGGATCACACAACTGGCTGAGTCTGAATTAGAAACTTGGATTTATATTCCAGACTCTACAGGCTACACTGTGTCTCCCAAATTCAATTCTGTCAGTGCTAAGTGCTATAGAGGACTGGATTGGAATTCCCTGCTCATGGGATTATTATTTTATTAGGGTGTGTCTCCAAAAGTTCTAGAGGGAAATTTTTAAAATATTTTTTGGAGGAAGAGACAGTTTAAGTTAAATCCCCCCCAAACCTTAGAAACAACACTACCATGTATTTATTATTATACAATAATATAGATGAGATGCAAGCAAATTTTTAGCTACAAGTAGTGAAGAAAAAAACAAAACCCAAAACTACTGGTCTTATTTTTCTGCCTGTCAAAATAAGTAGGGAAGTAGGCAGTTGAAGAAAAAATGAATACTAAGATGTTTTCCTTACTCAAAATATGAATAGGCACTTTTCCAACATCACTCTAATGGAATATAATATTAAGATTTGGAATATATTCTCAAATATTTATACAAAAACCTCTTTCAGTTTATTGCATTTCAGCACCAACTTATTAACCACATGCTATATAACAGGCACTCATCTTACCATTGGAGATTCTTCTTTTGAGGTGTTTATAATTAGAATAATCAAAAAATTTTCTGCTGACACTGACAGAAACCCTACTCAAATTAATGTTTGTTGATATTAAAAAAAATCTATCGTCTATCCATCCATCCAATTTATCTATATATCTTCCCATTTGCTTATATTTAAAGCAAAGAAGGGAACAGTTTCTGAGTCAAATGTGTGATTATGAGCATACTAATAGGTGCAAGAACATATCACTTGTTTTGTTTGTCATTATTATGAATTTATGCTTACATACCTGGAATAAACCATTTGAAACTTTAATTCAGGAGGGATCAAATATTTGGGCACTAAATTGTGTAGCTAACTAAGAAAATATATTTCTTAAAGAAAACAAGATTTTAAGGGCATCTGGGTGGCTCAGTCAGTTAAGCAGCCAACTTCAGGTCAGGTCATGATCTCACAGTTTGTGAGTTCAAGCCCTGCATCGGGCTCTATGCTGACAGCACAGAACCTGGAGCCTGCTTAGGATTCTGTGTCTCCCTCTCTCTCACTTCCCCTTCCCCTCTCTCTTTCTCTCTCTTTCTAAAATAAATAAATAAACATTCTTTAAAGAACAATATTTTATTTTCACTTCCTAGAGAGAGGTAAGTAGGTAGGTAGGTAGATTGATAGATACATAGATTTTTAAAAATAGCATGCGTGAGTGTGTTGTAAGTACAGTTCTAAGTGTATCATCTCATGTAAATTCACAACAACCCTATGAACTAGGCACTACTACTCTTTATAAATGAGGAAATAAAAAGGATTAGTAAATAATGAAGCTGGGATCGAATTCAGATAGTCTTGCTCTAGAGTTATCCTTTGTAATAATATTCTATCCCACTTCTTAGAATGAATGTTTTCTAAGCAACATATATTGAAAAAACAAAAAAACAAAAAACAAACTTGGGGCACCTGGGTGGCTCAGTCAGTTGAGCGTGAGACTTCAACTCAGGTCATGATCTCACATTTCGTGAGTTCTAGCTTACCTCAGGCTCGTTACTGTCACTGTCAGAGCAGAACTCACTTCAGATCCTCCGTCCCCCTCTTTCTGCCCCCTCACTTGTGCTCTGCTCCCAAAAAATAAAAATATATAAAAAAAGAAAACACGCCTCATCAAAATAATTGTAAATATGAAATAAAATGTAAACAACCATCTTACAATCACCTTTCTTTTATATTATATTACCTTTTTACACATTTTTATTAACTTGCTTCTTTTAGGCAACATTATGAATGCTTGCCCAATCCTAGATTCTATTTGTTTTGATTAGTCATAATTATTATTCTCTTTGTGATGCTCAGATTAACTGGTGGGAGCCCCCTATGCGACTTCGTTATATTTTTAACACTGCTTCCAACATCATTGCACATGTACTTGCTTTCTGACAAGAGGATATTCCAGACCCACCCTGAATTTGCAAACCTTTCTGCTAAATGGAATAGAAATTTGATTGCTAGAGCTTAAGCAACCATCATATACCATGAAGTATAAGCTTATCTTGAGGATGGGGGAAGAACAAATTAGAAATCTTAGTCCTTATTAGCTGCCAAACAAGTCTTAGTCTGCTTGCCATTAGACTTAATTTATGTGAGGAGAGAGACTTTGTTTATGCCACTCTTATTCTGATTTTCCATAATTTGCAGCTTTATCTAATTCTGTTATACCTAGATCAGAGCAGTTGGAATTAACATGGCTGCTAAGACCCAGACCTTCTGCAGGGCTGATGGTTACAGACAAGGGGTTTTGGATGATTCCATCACTTCTAAAAATCTACTATATAATATTATATACCATCAAATGTCTGATCAAGCATCAACTAGGTTATTATCCAGGATTAAGTATGCATCAGGATAGCTCCAAGGCAAGAGTTAGAAACTACTCTGTTGAACTCTGTGTTGCTATTCTGGTATGTATACACACACACACACACACACACAGCCAATGAAGTTGGCTAGTTTAACTTCTACTGTTATTCATTTGTTCACTCATTCATTCATTCATTCATTCACTAAAAATGTATTTAGTGACTACTATGCACCAAGCACCATTCCAAAGTTGCAGCAGTAAGTGTAACAGACAAAAAATTCCTGTCTTCATGAGCTTGTATTATAGTGGAGGGAGACAGAAACAAATCAATCAAAATAAGTACAATAAATGTATGTCAGAAAGAGAAAAATAGTAAAGAAGGGAAGAGGGAGGGAGTGTCCAGTGGGTGACAGTTTCAGATGGCTCAAGCAGAGAGGCCCTCACTAAGAAAATGGCACCTGAAGGACGCAGGTGAGGTAGGAAGTCATTTGATATTTGTATTAGAGCATTCTAGATAGAGAGAAGAACAAGTCCCTAAGTCTTTTGGCTGCTGTGCTGTGAACAGACTAGGCATGGGGCACTAAACACAGAGAATAGTTCATTCAAGAGAGAGGTGATGGTAGTTGGAACAGGGTGGTAATACTAGAGGTAACAAAGAGTAGTCAAATTCTGGATACCTTTCCAAGATCATACTGACAGAATTTGCTCTGAGGGGTTGGATGCAATTTATGAGTGAAAGAAAGAACTTAAGAATGACTTCAAGGTTTTTGGCCTGGGTAATTTTAAAGATGGTGATATCATGTACTGAGATGGTAAAGATTATATAAGGAAAAGGCACTGCAAAGATGATCCCAAAGTCTGGGGAATCTAGAAAATTTTCAACTTCTCTGTTGATATTCTAGTTTCTTTCTAAATCCAATAGTCAAGTTGACCACTTAGATCTCTTCACTATGCCCATACTTTAGGGGGCCCTGACTTGGCTCTCCTCTGGCCACACTCCTCATCACAGGGTGAGGCTTTCATGGAACTAAGAGGATGTGTCACTCAGCCTCTTCTAGATGGTGCTCCATGTAGGATTTGTATTAGAGAATTCTAATACAAATGCCCCAATCCCACTTCCATAGTCTATGTAGATGTCCATCTTTCCAAGAGTGGACCAGACTATCAACACATGCACATCTAGGCCAAATGCATAGCTAAGGGATGGCTGAATGTGAGTAGGAGAGGTGATGGACAGAGCTTGGGATGAGATGCCCACTCTAGAGGGCTACCTGAGAGGTAGGGTCAGGCCTGCATTACTGTACATAACCTTCTCTTTTGTAGTAACAGCATGTATTTTTCTTTTCAGATGAAATCCTAAAAGGAGTACTCCTGAACATGCTCCCACAGTCCTTAGCTCAGTGTTGACAAACTGTTCCAAGTGTTGGAAAACTGCTGACCCCCTATTCTCAGTTTCCACACCTGTAAAATGTAGCAGACACCTCAAAGGCTGCTGTGAGAAAAAGTGAACAAGTAAAACGTGAAATAAATAAGTAAAACACTAAGCATATTGCCTCACACATAATAAGCATTTAAATGATTGTTGTTCTATTATGTCTAAACAATATCTTACATTTCCATGTCTTCTTAAATTCTTGAAAAATATACATTAAGTGCAGAGGCAATGGAAAATTTTATTTAAGTGTTCTTCTAATGCCCACTGAATTCTCTTTCCCTTGAAATCCTGGGACAACATTTAGATGCAGGTCAGTAACTCTTGTGTTCTGTTTTAGGAGCTAGTGCTGTGCTTACTTCTTGAGTCAAATACAGAATTCCCATTAGTGTTGATGGTAATTACCCCTGCAGAACAAAGCATGATGAGTGGAGCCCCTGCTGAGGAATTACTTTAATGACTTTGAACTTTAAGAAAGAAACTTAAGAAAGATACACATGATGACAACCTCAGGGCCTGAACTCCTGCTGCCTCCCTAACTACTATTTTCAATTGGTCGCTCTGAGTAGGTTATTCTGGGGCTTGTTTTTCTTCATGGCCAACTAATGAGAAGGACATTATAGAGAAAGTGCTTCGATTTGGTAACTCAACATTTGATGGCTCATAGTGGTATAGACTCATCACTTACCATAAAATGCCCCAGATATCAACTCAAAAGTCAATCGATATTATTGTGTAGTAGTAGTAACTGTATTAACAGCATCTGCCCATATTTCCATTACTATAAATTTCTGATCACCAGCCTAAACTGGGACCTCAACTCTACCTAGCATTTTTGGCATGATCTTACTATGTTTCACTGTGACCTCATTCTCTTGCCCATAGTAAAACTATGTCTCTTATGCTCTTCATAGCTTTTATTAAACCATATTGGGAAACAGACCATACAGGTATGAAAACAAACTTCTAATATGTTAAGTTAAATTATACTAAATAAAACTTTCTTAAAATTCAGAATAGAATTACTATATTATCCACCAATCTCACTTCTGGGTATTTGCCCCAAAGAATTGAAAGCAGAGTCTTGTATTTTCACAGTCATGTTCACAGCGGAACTATTCACAATAGTCAACAGGTGGAAGCAACCTAGATGTCAGCCAGTGGGTAAATGGATAAACAAAATGTGGTATACAATGGGATATTATTCAGCCTTAAAAAGGAGGTGACACACTACAACATGGATAAACCTTGATGACATTATGAAGTAATGAAGTAAATCAGTTACAAAAAGATCAATACTGTATAATTCCACTTATGAGGTATCTAAAGTAGTCCAAATGGTATAGAGTTTCAGATTTGCAAGGTGAAAGAGATCTATTTCACAACAATGTGAATATTGTTGCTACTCCTCAACTATACACTTAAAAATGGTGAAGATGGTAGATTTTATATATGTTTTCTTCACCACAAAAAAACTGAAAAATAAATAAGCCAGAAAAGAAAAGAAAAGGAAAGGAAAGGAAAGGAAAGGAAAGGAAAGGAAAGGAAAGGAAAGGAAAGGAAAAGAAAAGAAAAGAAAAGAAAAGAAAAGAAAAGAAAAGAAAAGAAAAGAAAAGAAAAGAAAAGAAAACCCTCCACCTTTTTATGTTTTGCTATGGTTGTTCAACAAATGTATTTATGTGCTTACTGCATACCATACACTGTGCAGTTTCAAGTTCTGGCAGTACAGGCTTCCCTTACTCTCTCTCTGAAAGTACAGTGTTCCTATGAAATCTTTCATAAGCTGAAATGGAGTAAAAAGTGCCCCTTGCTTTCCATAAGTTTGTGTTTCACCACTTCGCTTTTACGAAAGACCTACATTAATTAGTCAGTGACGGCTCTCTTCGTAAAAGTGAAAATCTTTGAATTTCTTTTCGTACTAATGTAGGTCTTTCATAAAAGTGAACTTAAGGAGAGCCTTGGAAAAGCAGGGATACCTGTATTTATTTGGCAATCAATATTAGGGAGTTGAGACTGTGGCAGTATAATAAAATTTATAAGTGTAGCAACATAATTCTGGGTATTTATCACCTGAAAATATTATGTGAATATTATGAAAATGTTATGGAATGCTCTCTATTCCTGGGGAAATACAGTGCTGATTTCTTCCTCCTTCCTTCATGCCCACCCTTACTTTAAACACATTTCTTGATTCTACAAGGCCAAAGCATCTACAAGAAGCTCTGACTATATAGCAGGAGAGATTTTAAGCAGCCTCACAGGGATTCCTTGGCCTGAAATCACCTGGACAAATTCTAGAAGGAAAGACCAAGTTGGTGTTTACCTATGTACAAGAGCAGATATATTCCTGAGAAATTGATTTTGATGCAAACTTTTGAGTAGCAAAGCTATTTTCCCACTTATATTTAAAAACTGGAAAAACTGGTTTTCTACAAAACATGTTCATCCTGAGACATAAGTAGTATTCTAATTACATCAACACAGGCAGTTTTTCAAGAATGTATCTGCTCTACTGGCAGAATTCTTAGAAAGGCACAAACTTAGAAATTCTATCAGGAAATTTGTTGGATAAGTCATAGAATAACTGGCAAAATTTGTGGCATGTCTAAAGAGATAACAGTGAAACCAAAGACACTCAAAATTCCTTAACTTGGACTTCAAGTACTCTTCATCAATTTGCGTGCGCACGTGTATGTGTGTGTGTGTGTGTGTAATTATTGTTTTATTTTTTCTTTCTTTTTCTATCCCCACCCCCAATATGAAGATGTCATGGATTTGGGGTTGGCAAATATTTTCTTAATAAGCCAGATAGTAAATATTGTAGGTTTTTTAGGACATACAGTCTCTGTTGCAACTATTAAATTATGCCACTCCAGCACTAAACCAGCCATAAACAGTAAGTAAATAAGTGGGCATGGCTGTGTTCCAAAAAGAGATGTTAGGCTGGATTTAGCCTGTAAGCTATAGTTTGCTCACCCCTGTTTTAGGTCATAGTCAGGAACTTAGATTTTATTCTAATGGCAGTGAAAGTCATTGTATAGTTTTGTTTTGGTTTGCTTTTGTTTTGTTAGTTTTGTTTTGTTTTTTAGAGAGAGTGAGAGCATGGGAAGGGGAGAGGGTCAGAGGGAGAGAGAGAGAGAGAGAGAGAGAGAGAGAGAGAGAGAGAGAGAAACTGAAGCAGGCTCCATGCTCAGCATGGAGCCAGATGTGGGGCTTGATCCCATGACCCTGGTATCATGACCTGAGCCAAAATAAGAGTCAGATGCTCAACCAACTGAGCCACCCAGGCACCCTTATTGTATAGTTTTAAAGTAGGAAACTAATATGATCCTATTCAGCCTTTAAAAATGTCACTTTGGCTCCTGGACAGAGAATGGATGGAAGGGAGTGGCAAGAATGGAAACAGGAGTTTAGGCAATATATAAAGGTGGCTTTAACTGAAGTGGTGGCAGTGAAGGTAAAATGTAGTTGAATTCAGAGGAAAGACGAGGGTTGGTGATAAAATTCTGAGTCAGCAGCATGTTAATGGTATTTAAAGCATCCAGTCTCTGTCACAAATATTTAACTCTGTCATTGTAGTTCAAAAGAAGCCATAGACAATACATAAATGAATGAATGTGGTTGAGTCCCAATAAAAATTTATTTATAAAAACAGGTGGCTGATATTCTGGCTATAGTTTGCCAACCCCTAACTTAAAATATTACTCTTTGTTCTTTTCTTTTCTAGACTTCCTTTTATGTGGCCCTTCCTCTTGTTAGTCAAGTTAGTTATTCAATTAAAGTTGTTATAAATGGGATGCAAAGAAAAAAGAAACAAACAATATTTTTTTACTGCCAAAATGGGTTCTTGAGAATTAAAACAGAAGTTTCAAGGGAAGAAAAGCAAAGAGTTTATGCTGTAATTCTAGAAATAGGAGGAGAATAGAAAAGATGTCAGAAAATCCTACCTTTTCCATCTTCCCTGCCCTACTCTTATCCTTAGCCCTTGAGAAAATAGATGATAATCACTGGAACTGAGGACATTAAGGAATTGGAGATGTGGTATCCTCTTGATCATGGGACCAGAAGTAATAAAACATAACAAGGATAAACACAGGGAGAAGATAGGAGTGAGCATTAGAAGGCTTTGACTATAGCCCAGGGACAGTGCCAAGAAGACTAACAAATTCTGTGCCAACAACTACAGACCATGAATTACCATTTGTGGGAGCACCATTACCGATTCTTTTCATATCTGTAGGGTAACAGGCTTATGTCGATAGCCTCTGGTATATTACCTGGTATATTATTATTCAATAGGACATTTACCCATTTATAGCCTTTGCTCAGCCCTATCCAGTCAGCTTCATGTGCATATTCCCTTTCTTTAACATCCAAACACTTTTAAATTGTCATCTGGCAAATTAGACAGTGGGATCCTTGTCTCTTGGTAAATGGTTGGTGGTATGAAAAGGAAATTCCAAGTAGATGGTTTGGGAAAAAACTGAAACGATTGAGACCCATCTCTATTCTATAAAACTATCCCAAACATCTTTTTTTTTTTTTTTTTTTGAGTGAAGTAGTACCTGGTAGACTTAATTGTGTCCCATAGATTTGCCAAAATTTCAAGTTGGGAAAAAGAAATACTCTAAGCCGGTTGTGTGATCCATAGTTGCTGATTTAGGGATTCAGTTTTCTTAATCCTTCAATGTATTTTATTTTCTGGTTGTTTAAAGGTCTTTGCTATTTGCCTGACTCAGATTCTATTAGTTAGCATTTTAATCTACACAATAATTATTATCAATTAATTATTACCATTTAGTCATCCTGAAAAAATTTTTATTTTATGTCAACCACCTGGGATAACACCATTGAAGCACTACCAGTAGTAGAATAATGAGACTATTAGAGATGCAAGGGCATGGAAACTCATCAATTCCAACGTCCACATCTTACAAATGGGGACACTGAGGCCCTGATGAATGAAGCAGCATATCAAACATCACATGTATAGAACTAAGACTAAGATGAGAGGCCATCTGACCTTAGTCCATGTTCTTTCCATGATTCTACATCACTGGTGATGCCATTTAGTTCAAAAGTCTCCTGTAAAGATTGAAATATGTCGTAATAATTATTTTAGATTTCCAAGGTAGAGAAGCCCCCCTTTCAGCACGAAATAATTTTGCTAAATAAATATAAAAATAATCAGTGACTTGGGGTGCCTCGGTGGCTCAGTTGGTTGAGCGTCTGACTTCAGGCCAGATGGTGATCCCTCACTTCATGGCTTTGAGCCCCATGTCAGGCTCTGTGCTGATGGCTCAGAGCCTAGCCTGGAACCTGCTTTGGATTCTGTCTCCCTCTCTCTCTGCCCCTTTTCCATTCTGTCTCTCTATATCACCAAAATAAATAAACATTAAAAAAATAAAAAATAAATCATTGACCAACTGTTGACATTCAACTAGCCTATTCAGATGTCACCAAAGACAATATAACTCAATATTCTCTTTCTTCACAATCAGGTCCCTTGGATTATTTCAAAATCAGTAAGCCACATTTAAACTAACCTTAGTAAAGAGAGATTTATTATGAAGAATCAGGGATATTACCAAAACCCCAGAGCAAGAAACTCAGCTCAAGCTCACACTTTATCAAGAACTCTCTGGAATCCCATGGTTTCTCACCTCTTCCATTTATCACATATGCTTCCATTCTTCTGTTCTGTTGTTGTTGTTTGTTTGATTGTTTACATTTAATTAGGTGGGTTCTGTCAGCACTTGCTCTTCAACATATACAATACAAAAATTACTGCTGAGAAACAGCAGCCTTGGTTCCCAAGTCCACATTCCTAACAAGGAGAGTACCTCTTCTAAAAAATTTGTGGGAGCATAATAAATTATTGATATATAATGTAACTGAGTATAGAAATAATGCTCAATGTAAAAATTCCTGTTGTAGGCATAAAACTGTAGAATTTTTTAAATGCTTCCACATTCTCTTATGTTTACCTCACCTTAATCTCTTAGAGGAGGCAGGCAATTGTAACTAATCTCATTTTACAGCTGGAAAAACAAACTCAGAGACTTTAAGTCTCTTTTCCAAGCAGCGAAGTCAGATCTTGAATCCAGGTTTCTTGGCTTCTAGGCCATTTGCCCTTTCAATACCCACATCCAAAGTCACCAGCTTATGAAAGGAAGAAACTGGTGATGTTGTAAAGATAATGACAGGGGTCAAAGATTGGTGAACTGAGTAGCCACCTGACTATTTTAAATCTTGGTTCAGAGTTCTATCATTCTATAAACTGATTATTATTCTTGGACCCAACTGTACCCTTCTGTTTTTCCTGCTCCTCTATGTGAATACACCAAATTATTTTAATCTGTGTTTTCAAATTTTGCTTAACCCTTAACTTCCTGTAGTCTGATTCCTCTTCTGATAGTGAACCAGAAGTGACCTGAAAAACTGGCAGGAAATAACGTGGATGATGATAATAATGACAATAACAACCCAAGGCCAGTCATCTATAGGATTAGAGTTTCTTTTGAAATTGAGGAACAGCACACAGACACAAATGTGAAGGCAAATGTTAAATATCTGCCACTAGATGAAAGAATTCCATATTCAGTGATTGGTATGAAGCCTGAGGAACTAACTCCATGTGTTAAAACAGAGCAGAAAACGTGAGGACAAAGGTATTAATGCAAACAAAGCACAGCATTTCCATGTGTATAAGTTTAACTGGGTCTGGCTGCAGTAAGCTCTGGGGCACCTTCCCTGACACAGACAAGGGCATCTGGGATTTGTATCTAAAACATTTTGCATGGTTAGATCATTGTTTACATAAATGTAAGGTGGTAGTTTCCAGTAGGGTATCCTGAGTGAGAATCTGCTAGTGAAGAAAATATGGGCACAAATTTGAAATGTTTCCAAGACATATAAACAAATGCAGCATTAATATGCAATGACAGCATCAGGGTACATGTAAAGCAGATAACATCTCGTTATCTGGTGGAAGTTTTCTTCCACCTAGCAGTGTGCCATCTGAGAACACCAGGGATCAAATCTCGAAGAATCAAGTTTACATTCTAAACTCAAAGCAGAAAAATCTACTCATATGGCTCATAGACCCAGCCCAAAAGAAAACCGTGTGTAGCATTCTTACTCAAGTGGAAACTACAACTGATCCTGCTTGCTAAAATATCCACTTATACACCTTTTAACTGACCACTATAAAATGGATGTGTGCTTTCTGTTCTTTACAAAATGACTATAGCCCTGAATAATGTCAACAATTACACTAATACACAAGAAAAAAAATGCCTCCTTGTATGTGGGGAATGAACATTCTTATGGCAACTGCTAGGCTTACTTTTATTTAAAACTTCCTTTTCCACTCAGTACACAAAAATCTTCCTGCGCCTGATCACTATTTCACCAAGCCTCTGTTCCTCCATTTTCACCTCTCCCTAGGCCGATGCACTGGACTATGAGACTAATGGGAACCAATGGAAGAAATAACCAAACCAAGTTATCAGGACATAGGGAAAATGTTGGCCAACAGAAATCCAATCCTGAGCCCTGAAATCTCAAGGTTTAGAATTTGAAAAGAAACTATGGAAGAAAAAGCAGTGAATTATGCAGGTCAGTGGCAATGAAAATTAAGCACAGACCTTTCCCTACTTTACCATAAGGATCTCTACTGGGTGTGACCAAGTCATTTAATCTCTTTTTGAAAGTCCATTTTGTCATTTGCAAAAAGAGATACGGATGGTCCCTGACTTCCAATGGTTCAACTTAACAATTTTTCAACTTTGTAATGGTGCAAGAAGTATATGCATTTAGATGACACTGTCCTTTGAATTCTGAATTTTGGTCTTTTTCCAGGCTAGCAACATGTGGTACAATACTGTCCTGTACTGCTGGGCAGCAGCAGTGAGCGCAGTTTCCAGTCAGTCCTGTGGTCACCAGGGTAAACAACTGATACACTGCCAGGCATTCTGTGTCTCATTTTCAGTAGTGTACTCAATAAATTACATGAGATATGCAACACTTTATTATACAATAGGCTTTATGTGAGATGATTTTGCCCAATTACAGGCTGATGTAAGTGTTCTGAGCATGTTTAAGGTAGGCTAGCTAAGCTATGATGTTCAGTAAGTTAAATGTATTTGGTGCATTTCTGATTTATGATATTTTCAACTTACAATGGGTTTATCAGGACATAACCCCATCATAAGTAAAGGAGGATCTGTGTTTAACCCTTCCTAGTTCAGAGAGCTATTGAAGAAATAAGTGTAAAAGTTATTTAGGAATTTATTTTGCCCTATGAAACACTACATAAATATGAATGTAAACATAAAGTAATTTAAAAAAAATTTACTGCTGTTTATGGCCTCTTTTCTAATAATCACTCTTTTATTCTAACTTCTCATTAACCTCTTTTCCTCTTTATTTAATCTGCATTTAACTTTAAAATGTGAAGAGCTTTTATTATAATTCATTTTTAGTTGAAAGACCACTTGGCCTGACATAGTACTTCAACTCACAGAAGTGGTCAGTTCTGCTCATGCTGGTGAGTGCAGCATCAGATGTCTGCACCAGGGGCAGGCTGAGCCTTTCACCACTCCTAGCTCATGTAGCCACTTAAGGATAGGTAGAGTATTAAAGCCCCTTTTCATCTGGGTTTGGTTGGTGCACAAAACCAACTAAAACTCCTCTGGTACTACATAAAGTACAGTTAAATCTGGAAGAAGTGGAAATAATTATGGTTTTTGGGGTCACTTTAAAAATACAAGCATCTTTTCTATTATTTTCCTTTTCTTTTAAATAACCCAGAAGTAATGAGACTTCCCAGGGATTAACTTGCTCATCTGACCAAATCTGGCTCAACATCCTAACAATGTCTGGTTAAAAGATGTGACTACCACAAATATAGCTTCTCATCCCCTACACCATGTTTTACTCATTACCTGGCAAAGGTACAAGCCAAAATTCTCGTAAACCTCCTGATTTCCCGTTCATAATTTGGGGAAGTAAACCATGGCTGAGAAACCACATGAAGCTCCATTAAATGAATCTAAATAAATGATATCTCTGCAAATGAATCACCGCTTACCCAAATTCCATGCACTGCAGAGAGACAGGAATGGTCAATAAATACCAGACTCCCAATAACTACAATGCGCAGACTTGATCTCAGGGACAACTCCACCACACTGCATGAAAAGAGGAAAAAATATCCACCATTCCCGGCCACATCTTGAAATGTACAGCCCTCATGTATCTGTAACAACTGCCTTACCATGCAGGATAAATTAGAAAAACTGAGTTGGACCATTCAAACACATGCTGATTTTAGATAGGAGCAAAGAAAAAAAAAAATTAAGGACTGATGACTGCTTTGAAAGAATGCACAAAAATTTACTTAAATTGTACAACTTTTTCATGGTCACAGTGAGGTTATTTTCTTGGCCACACTTATGAGATTGCCCTTTATTCCCTAAATAAATGTTTGTGGAATTCTTATTGTGTTTCAGGGACTATGCTACATTGTGGGGACATAACAGTCAACAAAATATATTTCCTACTATTATGGGACATATCGAATCCATTGCCTATTTTTATAAATAAAGTTTTATTAGGACATAATAATTTGATCATGTTTTGTCTAAGACTGATTTTCTATGGCTATCCTACAATGACAGTGTCAAGTTGTGACAGAGACTGTATGGCCCACAAAGCCTAAAATATTTACTATCTGTCCCTATACAAAAAAAGTTTGCCAAGCCCTGTTATAGAGGGAGAAATGAACAAAAATATAGGCAATTATAATACTGTTTACTAACAGCTATCATGTGGGAATTTTGCAGATCCAAATCAGGATCTAAAGAATCAAGGAAAACTGAGAAGGTAACATTTAAACTGAGAATCTAAAAATGAACAAATAGCTGACCAGTTGATGGATAGAGAAAATATCCCAAGGGAAGACCACATGCAAAGACCAGGAGGCAAAAGAGATAATATCCCATTCAGGGAACTGAAAGTATAGTCTGTCAACTTGTCTGGAACAAGTCAAGTGGGGGGAGTAGGGAGAGAAATGATGGCAGAGAGAATCAGGACCCAGATCACAAATGTTCCTCTATATCAGGCTTAGAACTTTTGAGGTGCTAAATTGTGAAATGAAATAATTCAGCTGTATAAATTTATGATTTGGTGTTTATATAAGATTTATGATAGGGCTCCTTTCTGAGATAGCCACCAGGAAAACAAAAGGAATGAACTTAGAAATTGAGATTCATCAGGAAATGCTAACATTCAAATTAATCCATCCCTTCAACCCCTACCAACCCATGGCTCTGGGAATTAAGTGGCCTTGACAGCATGATACAGGCATACCTTGTTGTATTGCACTTCACGGATATTGCACTTTTCATAAATTGAAAGTTTGTGGCAATGCTGTGTTGAGCAAGTCTACTGGCACCATTTTTCCAACAGCATTTGCTTACTTCATGTCTCTGTACCACATTTTGATAATTCTAGCCATATTTCAATTTTTTTTTATTTTATTAGATTTGTTATGGTGAATCTGTGACCAGTAATCTTGGATGTTACTACTGTAACTATTTTAGGGAACCATGAACTGCACCCATATAAGACAGTGAATTTAATAAATGCTGTGTGCATTCTGTCTGCCCCACTGGCTGGCTGACCCTTGTTTCTCCTCATCAGGCCTCCCTATTCCCTGAAACACAACAATATTGAAATTAGGCCAGTTAGTAACCTTCAATGGCCACTAAGTGTTCAAGTGAAAGAGTCACACATCTCTCACTTTAAATCAAAAGCTAAATATGATTAAGCTTCATGAGGAAGGCATGTCAAAAGGTGAGATGGGCTGAAATCTAGGCCTCTTGCACCAGTTAGCCAAGTTGGGAGTGAAAAGGAAACATTCCTGAAGGAAATTTCAAGTGCTACTCCAATGAACACATGAATGATAAGAAAGTGAAACAGCTTTATTGCTGATGTGGAGAAAGTTTTAGTGGTCTGGATAGAAGACCAACATGCCCTTAAGCTGAAGCCTCATCCATAGCAAGGCCCTAACTCTCTTCAAGTCTATGAAGGATGGGAGAGGTGATAAAGCTACAGAAGAAAAGTCTGAAGCTAGCAGAGGTTGGTTCACGAGGTTTAAGGAAAGAAGTCATTTCCATACACACAAGTGCAAGGTGAAGCAGCAAGTGCTGATGTAGAAGCTGCAAAAAGTTATCCAGAAGATCTAGCTAGGATCATTAATAAATGTGGCTATGCTAAACAACAGATTTTCATTGTAGACAAAATTGTCTTATGTCGGAAGAAGATGTCATCTAGGACTTTCATAGCTGGAGAGAAGTCAGTCTTCAAAGCTTCAAGGGTCAGGCTATCTCATAGAAGTTAATGCACCTGGTGATTTTGAGATGAAGCCAATGCTCATTTACCATTCTGAAAATCCTAGAGCCCTTAAGAATTAGGCTAAATCTACTCTGCCTGTGCTCTGTAAATGGAACAACAAAGCCTAGATGACAGTGTATCTGTTTACAACATAATTTACTGAAAAGTTTAAGCCTACTGTTGTGATCTACTGCTCAGAAAAAAAGTTTTTTAAAAGATTCCTTTTAAAATATGACTGCTCCGGGGCGCCTAGGTGGCTCAGTTAGTTGAGTGTCTGACTCTTGATTTTGGCTCAGGTCATGATCCCAGGGTTGTGGGATTGAGCCCCATGTTGGGCTCTGTGCTAAGCTTGGAGCCTGCTTAAAATTCTCTCTCACACTCTCTCTGCCCCTCTCCCCCACTCAGGCACTCTCTCTCTCTCAAAAATTAAAAAAAATATATTTAATTTAAAATATGACTGCTCATTAACAATACACCTGGTCACCCAAGCGCTCTCATGAAGATGTACAATGAGATTAATATCTTTTTCATGCCTGCTAACAGAACATCCATTTTGCAGCCAAAGGATCAAGAAATAACTTTGATTTTCAAGTTTTATTTTTTAAGAAATACAGTTGCTATAGGTAGTGACTCCTCTGATGGATCTTACCTGGGAAAAGTCAGTTGAAAATCTTCTGAAAAGGATTCACCATTCTAGATGGTTATTAAAAACATTTGTGATTCAGGGTTAGAGGCCACAATAGCAACATTAAGAGGCGTTTGAAAAAAGTTGACTCCAACCCTCATGAATGACCTTGAGGATTCAGGACCTCAGTGGAGGAAGTAAATGCAGATGTGGTGGAAATAGCAGGAAACTAGAATTATAAATGGTGTCTGAAGATGTGACTGAATTGCTGCACTCTCATGATTAAACTTTCATGGATGAGGAGTTGCTTCTCATGGATGAGCAAAGAAAGTGGTTTCTCGAGAGGGAGTCTACTTCTAGTGAAGATCCTGTGAAGACTGTTGAAATGACAAGAGAGGATTTAGAATATTACATAAAGTTAGTTGATAAAGCAGTGACAAGATTTGAGAGGATTGACTCCAATTTTAAAAGAAGTTTCATTGTGAGTAAAATGCTATCAACATCATTGTATGCTACGCAAAAATTGTTCATGAAAGGAAGAGTCCATTGGTGCTGTAAATTTCATTGTTACCTCATTTTAAGAAATTACCACAACCACCTCAACATTCAGCAACCACCACCCTGATCAGTCATTCGCTGTCAGATTGAGGCAAAATGTTGGAGGCACCAGTGAAAAGGTTATAAGCTAAAGAACTCAGATGATGGTTAGTATTTTTTAGCAACACAATGTATGTATGTATGTATGTATGTATGTATGTATTTCAGTTTATTTATTTTGAAAGAGAGAGAGAGAGAGAGAAAGAGAGAGAGAGAGCACCAGCAGGGGAGGGGCAGAGAGAGACAGAGAGAGAGAGAATCCCAAGGAGGTTCGGTGCCATCAACACAGAACCCAATGAGGGGCTTGAACCCACAAACTGTGAGATCATGACCTGAGCCTAAGAGTTGGATGCTTAACTGATTGTGCCACCCAGGTGACCCACAACAAAGTATTTTTAAATTAAGGTATGTACATTGTTATTTTATACACAATGTTATTTTATACTTAATAGACTACTGTATAGTAGAAACATAACTTTTATATGTACTGGGAAACCAACAAATTCATTTGACTTGATTTATTGCGATAGTCACTATTGAGGTGATCTGGGACCAAACCCACAATATTTCTGAGGTACACTTGTCCTAAAATTTCCTATAACAATTATGTTTGTGCTTCAACTCCAGTTTGTGCTGACATTACAGCCAAGGCACATCTGAAAAGACAGTCAGTGATGTCGCTGAAGGGGAAGCCAGCCTTCCCTACCTGAAAACCAAGACAAATGAAGCAACTTAGGTCTGATTTCTGCCTTTCCCATAAAATGTCTATATTAATCAACAATGGTTTTCATCCTCTCTCATCAGCTCCTCCATCTTAGGCATATTTCCTTGTTCTTCTTCTTCTCCTAGAAATTTTAACATAGGTATGCCCCAGCACTCAATCTTTAGACCTATTCTCCAGTGCTAACTCATTTAGTGAATGAATCCAGTCTTACTGTTTTAAACACCACCCATAAGCCAGTGATGCTCAAATGCATATCTTTAACACAGCTTTTCTCCCCAACTTCAGTCTTGGGTATCCTCTTGCCTATTTGATAACCCCACTGGATGTCTAGAAGACATCACACACTTAATATGTCCCTCGCAAACTTCTTCCCCTCAAAACTACTCAGCCTGCAGTCTTTTCCAACTTACTTGACAGTAACTACATCCTTTCCACTATTCAGACCAAACATGTGGAAGTCATCCTCGACTCCTCTCTATTTCTCACTTCCTTCATCCAATCTGTCAGGAAATCCTCTTGGTCCTGACATCAAAATATATACAAAATTTAATCTTTCTCACTACCTCCACTGTGGCCACTCACTACTATCTCCTACTTGGATTACTGAAATAGCTTCTAAACTTCCCTTTTAAATAAACTAATCTATTCTCAACACAGGAGTCAGAGAGATTCATGACTTAAAATGTAAGTCAAATTTTGTCACTCTTCTGCTCATAACCTTGTATCGATGATTATGCTCTCTCCACACTATCCTCCATCACTTCTCCAATCTCAGTTCCTATTATTCTCCCTCTCACTCACTGCATTGTTGACCTACTGATCTCCTTGTTGTTTCTCAAATATACCAGAAATATACCAGGGATTCTCTTGCCTCAGGATTCTTGCACTGGCTGTTTACTCTACCTGGGATGCTATCCCCCAGATAAGCACAGAGAAAATTACTTTGCCTACTGTAGTAGATTGAATTATTGACCTCAATTCTTCATCCCTCCCTACATCCACACTCCTTTGGTTAAGCTTATTTATTTTGAGAGAGACAGAGACAGCACGAATGGGGAAGTGCAGAGAGAGAGACAGAGAGAGAGAGAGAGAGAGAGAGAGAGAGAGAGAGAGAATCCCAAGCAGGCTCCACACTACCAGCACAGAGCCTGACACGGGGCTTGAACTCATGAAACCATGAGATCATGACCTGAGCCGAAACCAAGAGTTGGACGCTTAACCGACTGAGCCACCCAGGTGCCCTCTACATCCACATTCTTGCCTCATCATGAGTACAGTGTATTTCTCTGTCCCTTGACTTTAGACCTGGTCATTTGACTTCCTTTTGCCAATGTATATGGGTAGAAGCAACAGTTTTGAGCCTAGCCCTGAAGAGATTTGCTCTCTTGAATTTTCATCACCATGAAGTCTTCCCTCTACCAGATGGTACTACACATGTTATGCCCCAGAGTAAACATACCTGGAACAGAACTGCTTCAGCCAACCTACAGACTATTAAACAAGAATAAATTATTGCTTTTTTAAACCAGAAATTGGTAAACTTTCCTATAATGGGCCAGATAGTAAATATTTGAGGCTTTATGATCCATATAGTCTCTATTGTCTCAACAATACCATTGTAGCTTGAAGACAGCCACAGACAATATGCAAATGAACATGAGACATGCTAGTGTTCCAACAGAACCTACAGAAACAGGCAATGGTGCATTAGGATTTGAACTGGGTCTCTCTGGCTCCAAAGTCCTCTTATTGTCCACTATATCACTATAATATCATTTAATTCCATTAAGGCCAGGTGTCTGGAGAAACCCATGACATTTTGCTTAAGAAATAAAAACAACAATGGTCTATAAATATGGTTGATAAAATACATGCCTAACAAATTCAACTGTTACTTCATCACTTTTTTTTTGACCTGACAATCATGTAGAATTACTCAACTCTTTGTTCCTTTATATCTTAGTATATGATTGCTAATTTTGCCAATTTTTCCTTAATTGAATAAGGTCTCTCTGGCATGCTTCATGCTCATGTTCCTGACTCAGTCTATGCTTTCCTTGAAGCTATTAGACCAAGCATCCCTAAGTTAGTCCAACATATGTAAGTTCTAACTGGTATTTGGACTTTCTTGGCCTGCTACTCCACTTGATTATGCATTTGAATTACCTCAGCATGTACTCAGTTATTGCCAGTACTCAAGAGCCCCAGTTCTCTCTAACTAACACCCATGTTTTTCTCTGGTACAGCCTTAGAGCATACATAATGAGCTATCAACCTCTCAATATTTTGAGTATTCACTTTCACAAGTTAAAATTAGAACACTGCCAGTCAGTGTTAGCTACCATCCTTTTTCCTTTTGCAGTAAACTAAAAAACTTTAACCTTCAGCTTCCAGAAAACAAAATTTTAGAGTCACCTTTCTGTTCCTTGTAGACATTCAGGGGGACATGACAGGGGCCTGTATATACCACTCAAAAGACTATGCTATAAAGGCAGGTAGACCTGCCTTTAGATACTGGTTTCACCATTAAATAGGTGTGTACATTTGGCCAAGTTGCTCATTATTCTCAGTTTCTTTATCTCTGAACTATTTCAATGAAAATCACTTCATAGGTTTTTTTTTCTCCCTGCCTTTTGTATTTCAATTTAGTTTCAGGAAAGTTGATGAGACCTTTATGCCTGTAAGTTGGGGGAGAAAGTAGAAAGATCTTATAAGGATGACTGGTTTTTGTTTCAAAATAATATTTAGGGAAAGGGGTGCATGAGCATAGTTAGAATACCTTGAAGATACATGAAAGCAATTTTTTTGGCATAAAATATAAGGATTCCCATGTGCTAGGGAAGGAGAAATAAGGGAAAATTTTCTGAATTTCAAAACTAAACAGGATATATATCCTGCTTCTGGCAGTACCTCTGAGATTTGGCAAGATCTCAAGATATTACATATGCCTTGTATGTCAGGTTCACGAAGGATTATAATGAGAAAGAAAAATCTAGGCAGCTAGCTAAGGGTCAGATTTTGCCACCTTATAGAGTTTACGCTTTGTTTAATAGAGAATGAAAAGTTTTAAGATGAGGTGAGACTTCATTCAAGAGCTATTTTAGGAAGATTAATCTGAGAGAAGTCAGAATTAGAGACAGAAAACTGAAGGAGAGAGAAATTGGTGGCAGAGAGATTAGAGGGAGAGATAGGAATTAGGGTTTATTGTAATATTCAGGGCCTAAGGTGATAAAACCCTAAACTTGTATTGTTTGAACCTCCTAATTCTTGGATTTTAAAGGCTGGGTGAAGAAAGCAGGTTGGCCAAAATTTCAAGATGCTCTTAGCCTTGCCAGACACAATTACAGCCACCTGTGACCTAAGCCAGTGTTTGAAACACAAAAGTGCTAGGAATCCCATTTAACCTGGCCTCTGTATGCTAAGAATGTTATGGGATGGACCTTTTGTCTTCTCTTCAGCAATTCACTTAAGACAACCTCAGGTCTGAGAGGTAGGAAATTGGATGCTACTGAAAAGTGCTCCTGAGAGAAGATTGAGTAACTCACTGATTTTAAGGGCTCCCAAATCAGGCTTGCTGCACTCTTAAAGTCAAAGGGAATATGTGTGGTGTTTTCTTTTACACAGCACTCCAGAATCTTCTTACCTATTTTAAAGATCATATTGCCACTAAAATACAAATTGGACTTTCATTGGCATTAAACAACATATATCACTAAGCTTAGACAGATGTCAGTTAGGCTTAGAAAAGCTTTTCATTGTTCTTGGAGCTGTTTTCCCTTCCAAATGAGAAAGTCTGACTTTCCCTGGTTACAGTAAAGCATTAACACACTTACTGATTCTGTCTAAATATTCAGTAACCATTGAATATAGGTATAAATATGAAATGATCAGTTATCCAGTAACTATACAAAGTAGTTCTGGCCTAAAGATTACTTACCTAATTTCTGTTTTTGTCTTGAAATGAAGTCTATAGAGAGGAATATAGTTCAAATATTTTTTTAATGTTTATTTATTTTTGAGAGAGAGAGAGAGAGACAGAGTGAGAGCAGGGGAGGGGTAGAGAGAGAGGGAGACGCAGAATCTGAAGCAGGCTCCAGGCTCTGAGCTGTCAGCACAGAGTCTGACACGGGACTTGAACTCATGAACCACAAGATCATGACCTGAGTTGAAGTCGGAAGCTTAACCAACTGAGCCATCTAGGTGCCCCAGTATTTTTTTTTTACTTAAGGAATAAAGGAAAAGAGAATCAAATCTTTTGACTCTACAATGTTCCATATAGTTTGCTAGGTCCGTGGAATACATTATTTCATTCAAATCTTATAGCAACCTTATAAGTTAAAAATTGCCACTTCATTTTACAAATGAGAAATCAGATCCTCAGACAAGTAGAATCACATGATGATAATAAAGCATGTAAACATGTACAGATGCTGGGCTTCTACTCCAAGTTTGTCTCTCGAATTTTAGAAAATAAAGTGTATGACTAATTTCCAAAAGTAATAAGAACTACTGATTGGCATCAAAAGTAAAGAAAGGAAGAAAGGCATTTCTATATGCAAGGCACATTAATCTGCTACATCATTAATATTAGTCCCATGTTATAGACCTAGAAATTGAACTCTGTAACTCACAAACTCCTGCTGTCTCCCACTGCATAAAATCGTGTAATTCTGGAATAAAAATGTACCTTATCTCATCCAGCATCTTCATTGAACAGATGAATGAGTAGAGGCCCATGTAACCTATTGTGATTTGTTCAAAGGCAAACAAGTTGTCAGTAATCAAGAGTCCTTGTGTCTGCTTCTGAGGTTCTTACTGAAGCACCAAGGCCCACTGTTCCCCTTAAGTATGAGGACTATCACTCAAGGTCTATCCCTGTTGAACTTTCACTAAAGGTACTGTCATCTTCAAGATTTCTCCTCTGCTACTCCAAATGTCTATCTTTCATTATATCTTTCTTCTCAATATTTCTAGAATAATGATCCCTAACTTCAGGTTTTTAATTCTCAGTTTTGTTAAATCTGCTCCTGTTTCACTCTTCTCCATTTCTGTGCATCCGTGTGCCTCCATCCACCTGGTTGCTCATGAAGGAAAATGGAAGCCATTCTTAGTAACTCATTCTATTTCGTTGGCTCATCCAATCCATCCCATGGCCAATTTTACTGCCCTCATAATATATGCCCCACTTAACTTTGTCTCCACTGACTGCCATTAATCTGATGCAAATTACCATCATCTCTCACCTAGCCATATGCAGTAATCTAACAGATATCCCTCACTGAAAAACCCCATCTCTCTTCACCTTTGTTCTTTTGCAGTCTATTCTCCACACAACCAGAAGTCAGAGAATCTTTTAAAAATACAAATCATATATTTTTTTAGATCTCTTTAAAACCCTTCGATGACTTCCAATGCATTTAAGATCAAATTTTAAAACTGTAGCATAGCCCTCAGTTGCCTATTAATTGACCTGAATCTACCTCTTGGTTTTGCCTTGTTCCACTCTCTCCTTCCATCACTAATTCTCCAGACATACTGAGAATCTCTCATTTCTTAGACACCTTCACAATCAACCCTTCCAGTATTTTACCCATTCAATTGTAATTTCCAAAGAAACTTTTCCTGTTCTCTCAATCTAAATTAGGTGCTCCTTTTATTTTCAATCATAGAAATCTGTATTTTTCCTTCATTGTACTTATCTCATTTTCTTAATACATGCCTATTTTTGTGGTTAGTTGTTTACTGTTTTTCTCCCTGTCTAAACTGTAAAGATCATAAAGGCAGGGAACAGGTCTATTTGGTTCTCTGCTAAATCCTCTGCCTTATCAAAGCATCTCATGCATAGTAGAAGCTCATGAATATTTGGCATAAAGATGAATGCCTAAACACTCAAGAATGACCCAGTCATTTTAAGTTCCCAATGGGATTCTCTCAAAATAAATTTATTTAAATGGGTTTAGTTAATTTTTTTTAAAAGTAAAGATTTTTATGCTGCACTTAATAATGGCAGGGAGAGAATGAAAGTATAAAAAATACAAGTACAGGTAGGGATTAACACATTATATATACCTCAAATATTGGGGAATTACCTTTAAATATGTTTTACTTCCTGGAAAGTATTTAATGAATGACCACTTTGTCTGCCTGTTCCAAATTCAGTTTCTTTTAAAATAATGAGAAGTAAGAAAGATCTGGCCTTAATCAATTTTTCCCCCAATATTACTGTTCTCTGATCAAACTTAGTCCTGGAGATGATAAAATATCCACAAAGTGAAAAAGGATTCCTGGCTTTCATGAACAAGGGCAGATGTAGTAACCTACTCAGAACAAAGGATAAATGTATATACACAATAAGATGTGACATCAGACTGGTTTTATATACATGAAACAGAATGTACTGATTCATCAATGGTATCTGCCTAAGAAATACATGACAGTAAAGAAATCAGAAGTTCTGGTCAAGCATTTACTGACTGAAAGACCTCATAATTCAGTTTTGTGCTGATGGAGTATCCCTGAAAAAATTGCCTGACAAAGTGTTTCTGCAAGTTTTCTGTCAATGAACCACTAATACTGAGCACAGTAACTAGGAAACCATGAAATTCAGGTAATTCAAGAAAAATCATATATATATATATATATGATATTTTATATATATACATACACATATGCATATATTTATATGTCAATGCTGTCAATGCTATTGAAACCGAAAGAATTGTCCTTAGCATCTTGAATTGCACACATATTTTTCATGTAATTTTCTCTGTATAGACATAGCCACTGTAACATATATTGTCTTATATAAATTCTACAAAGAATACAACTAAATCAACACTTAGAGCTAATTTCACTATAATTTTGACAGCTTGTTAAGTAATATACTAGCTCTCAATCAACTCTCCTACCTAACTCCCTCAAATCTTTTGTGGAATGAGGCAGAGTAGAAGTATTTAAATAAATAAAATAACCCACTGACTTTATCTTGCTTTATGAATGTTATAAATGGGGTCTCCACTAAAATGCATAAATCATTCTCCCTTGTGAGTCCCAACTAGGCTTCTGTTTACCAGATGGAAGTAAAAAGTGACAGGGCATGCAACATGTGCTCCAAATCCTCCTGTCAAGACTTTCAAAAAATGATGTCTCTAAACATCCCACCATAGTCCAGATGTGTCGGGCCTATCCTTAAAAAGTAAAATAAAATAAAATAAAACAGTTATAGGTACAGGCAGGAATCTGTTCCAGCTTCTTCCTGAAGAATGCTTGGAACTTTTTTTTTTTTTTGGAACTTCTTAATGATAGTTAAAATAAAAGGCCATATAGAGCATAGCTAGAGGACCTGTGCTTGAAAATGGCAGGTTATTTTACGCTTCAATCACTGTGCTCTGGAAAATAGGTCAAAGAAAAAGCCAATTCATGAGGTTACTGGAAACTTCCTGGCCAGCAAAGGGCAAGATCAAGAAAACCAGATTTCCCTTTACATTAATTATTAACAAAGTACTTTCATATACCTTCTGCTATGGTCCAAATGTATGCTTTCTCTCAAAATTAGTATGTTAGAAATCTAATCTCAAAGTGATGGTATTAGGAGGTGGGGCCTATGGGAGGCTCTAAGTATATGAATGGGATTGAGTGCTTTTATAATAAAAGAGGGCCAAAGAGTTCCCTAGCCCCTTCTCTGAATACAGGATACAATGAGAAGTCTGTGCCTGGAAGAGGGCTCTCACCTGACCATGATGGCAGTCTGGTTTTGGACTTTGGCCTTCGGAACTATGAGAAGTAAATTCTTGTTGTTAATAAGCCACTTAGTCTGTGCCATTTTAATATAGCAACCCCAACAGACTAAGATACCTTCTTTAATCTAATTCTTACTGCAACTCCATGATATAGGTATTACTGCTCCATTTTGCAGATGAGGAGAATAAGACCCTGAAAACTTACATGCCTTGCCCAATTCCATCACTGCTAACTGAGTCACCTTTGCATACAGTTCTTCATACACCAAATTTAGTGCGTTTCCCACAATATTACCAGCAAGTTCTATCCACCAAGCTTAAACTCCTGAGGGATGTTTGACTCCTGCCTTTGTTCACAAATGTAACTAAGATTACATTTCTTAGTTCAGAACAAATTCAAGCATCTCTATTAAAACTATATAGCAATGTGAGTGTGAGTGGTGGACAGCATGGTGCATGATAACTAATTGAACTGTCCTCTGTAGCATCTCCAGGCCTGAGACACTCTGCCAGAATGGGAATATGGCCTTGAATGAATGAATGAATGAATGAATGAATGTTATCTCCTGAGCCCCTTCAGGCAGATGTGATTTTAATTACATTTTTTTTTAATTATCTTTTGTTCTTTGACTCTCACAGCCCTCTTCTCTTTTTGTTCTTTTCTTTATTAAAATCTGATCTGTTGTCTTAAGAGACAGCTAAGACAAAATTAAACAAAACCCCACATTTTAGCTAATAGCGACCCACATTATTTTATTTTATTCTAATGTCACATTCTTTATTTCAATCTCCACTTTATGAGTCAGATACAGCCTCATATCTTTCACAAAACCTTCCCCATAACTCTGATCTTCCAAGGATTAAGGAGAAAAAGCCAATCTCTGCCTGAAGAGTGTAAACCTTGGTATCAATTGAGCATAACACTGTTGCACAAGAGAAAATATTCTTTTCTCATGACATCTTCTTACATATTTTTGCAGTATATACCATTATGGTTACACTATTATTATGGAATTTTTCCAAAGCTTAAAATAAAGCAAAAAGGAGACCACATATTCTTTCAATGTCATACTACAGGATTGTCTAGCAGGTCCCCCAAGGATTATTTGGCTACCTAAGGGGGTGTAGCATTGTTGGACTGCTGGTCAAAGGGCCAAATTCTAAAGTCCATGTTACTTTGCAGATTTTTTTTATACTATAACTGGAAGTTTGTGCCTCTTAATCCTCTTCACCTATTTCATTCAACCCTCCATGGCAACCACCAGTTTTTTCTTTGTATTTCTGTTTCTGTTTGTTTTGTTTTGTTTCTTAGATTCCACATATAAGTGAAATAATAAGGTATTTGTCTTTCTCTGTCTGACTTATTTCACTTAGCAGAATACCCTCTAGGTTCACCCATGTTGCCATAAAAAGCAAGATTTAATTCTTTTTTATGGCTGAGTAATATTCCATTACATATCTTCCTCATCCATTCATCTATCAATGGATACTTAAGTTGTTTTCATATCTTGGCTTTTGTAAATAATACTCCAATAAACATAGGGATGCACATATCTTTTCAAATTAATGTTTTTATATTCTTTGTGTAAATATACCCAGCATTGGAATTATTGGGTTATATGTTAGTTTTATTTTTAATTTTTTAGGAACTTCCATACTGTTTTCCACAATGGTTGCACCAATATACATTCTCGTTTTCTCTGAGATAGTGACAAAAAGTAGAAGAGGAGTGAATATCCATGAGCAAGGTGTTCTTTGTTACTATGAGTTTATATAACATGAACTATTCATTGAAAAATTCACTCAATAAATATTTATTTATTGAGCACCTATAAAGTGTCAAGTCCTTTGTTGACTGGGGGAGGGTAAGCAATCAGTGGTAAAAAGATAAATCAGGCACAGATTCTATTCTCAAGGAAGTTATACTCCTGAATAAAAATCACTTTAAAACATCTCCTACCCTATATGCTTTGATGCCATCTCATTATGCCCTTTATCCCTGGTTAGCTTAGTCACCACAAGAAACTCATGACTCCTAACTCATGCTGTATTCCCTAGAACTTTAACCCTTTCATCTTTGTTAAGTTTTATTTCTCTCCTTATTTCTTACCTTTAGTCTGTTCTGGAGAGACTCGTTGTCTTAGCAGATGCCAAAACCTACAAAGCGATAGTAATTAAGAATTGCAGTACAATTCAAGTTAGAAAAAATGATCAATAAAAAGCTCAGAAGCAAATCCACACACATATGAAAATAGATATATTACATAGGTACCTTTGTAGATACATCATTAATATAGTTATTAATACTATTTATTTATTAATATTATATTATTAATTATATTTCCTTGTCTTTTCCTTCTAGGTACATGAAAGGATTGCAGTTTCCCCTTCCCTTTGATGGTAGGTGTGAATTTGTGACTTACATTGGTCAAAAAAATGTGAGAACAAGTATGTTACTTCCTTGAAAAGGCTTCAAAAGCCAGTCACTAATTTGTGTTTCTCTTCCTCTTTCAAAGTAATTCTAGAAGCATATATCAGAACAGAGCTTCCATCAACATTGGCAACAGGGAGTGACTATGATGAGCAGGGTCCAAGTTGACTTGTCTCACACATATAGCATGAGCTGAGAAATAGACTATTACTATGTTATGTCATAGGCATTTTTGGATTATTTGTTACTACAGCATAACTGAGTTTATCTAATTGATGCAATAGGGACAGGATGGATTATTTAATAAATTATTCTTGGTCAAGTGAGTATTCATTTAGAAAAAAATGAAATGGGTTCTTTACCTGAAACATATATAAAAAACAATTCCATATCAATAAAAAATTAAAAGTTTTAAAACTTTTAACAAAAATATAAGGTGACATATTTATGACATCAGACTTGGAATTATATCTTAAACCAAACACAAGAAGTCTTAGCCATAAAAGAAACATTGGAAAATTTGACATTAAAATTCATGTTGTAGATACAACACCAAAATATTGATGCATTAAAAGAACAAAATAATAAATTGGGTTTTCTCAAAGTTAAAAACTTCTACTTTATGAAAGAGAATAAAGACAAGCCATAGACTGGGAGAAAATATTTGCAAATCATCCACTTGATAAAGGACTTGTATCTATAACATATTTATAAATAACTCTCAAGATTCAATTATGAGAAAACAACATATACTGGGGGTGTATTATTTACATTAGCCAAGATATGGAAGCAACCTAAGGGTCTATGATGTGACATATATTAATTAATTAAATATATATATAAATATATAATTATAATATATATAAATATATATTATAAAAAAGATGGATATATATATATATATATATATACAATAGAACATTACTCAGTTGTGTAAGAATGAGATCTTGCCATTTATGACAACATGGCTGGACCAAGAGGGTATTATGCTAAGTGAAATAAGTCAGACAGAGAAAGCCAGATACCATATGATTTCAGTTATATGTGGAATCTAAGAAAACAAAACGAATGAACAACAAAACAAAAGCAGAAATAGATCCATAAATACAGAAAACAAACTGGTGGTTTCCAGAGAGGAGGGGCATAAGAGATGGAAAAAATGGGTGAAGGGGAATGGGAGGTACAGGCTTCCAGTTATGAAGTGAATGAATAAGTCACAGGGATGAAAGGCACAACATAGAGAATATAATCAATGGTATTGTAACCACGTTATACAGTGACAGACGGTAACTACAATTGTGGTGAACACAGTCCAACATAGGGAGCTGTTGAATCACTATGTTGTACACCTGAAACTAATGTAACATTGTGTGTCAACTATACATCAGTAAATAAATACAATAAACTAAGGAAATAACACAATTCAATTTTTTTTTTAATTTTTTTTTCAACGTTTATTTATTTTGGGGACAGAGAGAGACAGAGCATGAACGGGGGAGGGGCAGAGAGAGAGGGAGACACAGAATCGGAAACAGGCTCCAGGCTCTGAGCCATCAGCCCAGAGCCCGACGCGGGGCTCGAACTCACGGACCGCGAGATCGTGACCTGGCTGAAGTCGGACGCTTAACCGACTGCGCCACCCAGGCGCCCCCACAATTCAATTTTTTAAATGGGCAAAGATTTGAATAGACACTTTACCAAAGAAGATATCTGGATTGCAAAAATAAGACGTGAAAAAGTGCTCAGCACCATCAGTTATTATTATTAGCAGTTATTATTTGTTATTACAAGTTAAAACCAAATTGAGATGTCATTATACACCTGTTACAAAAGATCAAATAAAAAATTCAATCATACTAAGTGTTGGCAAGAATATGGAAACAACTGGAACTCTCATACACTGCTGATGGGAATGTAAAATGGTGGAATCACTTTGACAGTTTATCAGTCTTCTAAAGTTAAACACATCTACCATGTGATTCAGTCATTCCATTATTAAGTATCTGCCCAAGACTAACGAAAGCATATGTCCACAGAAAGACCTGTATTTGAATGTTAATAGCAGCTTTATTTGTAAGTGGTAAACTCTGGAAACAATACAAAAGCATAAATATGCAAATAAATACACAAACTGTTATACTGATGTAGAATACTATTCAGTAATAAAAAGAAAAGTTATCAATATGTACAATATGGATGAATCTCAAATAATTATGCTGAGTGAAAGAACCTCGAATTCCAGAGTGAAAGAACCTCGAATTCCACCCCCTAAGGCAGAGTATGTACTTTTTATTCCATTTACAAAATGCAAACTACAAAATTTCTACAAAATGCAAACTAATACATAACGCCAGAGAATAGATCTGTGTCTGCCTGGAAGTGGAAGGAGGCGCAGGAAAGGATAGGAGGGAGAATTGCAAAGTTATAGGAGGAAACATTTGGGGGTAATGAATTATCTTTGTGGTAATTTTTCACAGGAATACATAAGTCAAATTGTATCAAATTGTATACTTTAAGTATGGATTATTTTCTTTATGTCAATTATACCTCCAAACAGGTTTTTTAAAGTTAAATTTTTCCAAAGAAATCAAATAAACTTGTTCACATGTTCCTTAGTAGTGATATCTAGTTCCCCCTCTGTCTGCAGAGCCACATGTGACCTTCCTGCTCCCTGGCACATGCTACTTCTGATTGCTCGCCCCTTCTGGACACCATCCTCCTAATCAATTGCTACAGGCTATTTACTGATGGGGAGTCTCAATCCTTAAAGGAGTGAACAGTGAAGCCCAAGGTCCTCATCAGCACTCTCCCGGGTAACAGCCTCAAGAGGTAAACCTTCTCAGGTCAAACACACACTATGCAATAGTTAGCTCAGAGTAAGTCTGACTAGATGCTCCTGGAGATTTCAGGCTTCATGAGCAACTGAAATCAGAAGGTTCTGAAGATCTAAAATAGAATGCCATTGGTGGCATAGTATGAGGCACTCCTCTGAGGCACTCAGAGTTGGCAGAAGAGAAACACCTGTAAACCAAAAGAATAGATACATTTTGGTGTCCATATGATAAGGCAAAACTATGGACAAAGTGAAACAGATCATAAATCTCAAAAAGTTGTAAAATACTGGCCCCAGATATTAAAGCCAATGTTGCTAAAGCCAAGACAAAGAAGTTTAGGTCAATCTTGAAAATAGTGGGTGACTCTTTGGTTCTGCCCTCAGGAGTAGTGGCCCCTACTGACACTGTTTCCTGTCCCTACCTCTACTATATGTTATTAACAGGCTTGAAAAGGATGTCAGAAGAAAGATCTGCTTGAGCTCTGTGGAAAATTTCATTTGGAGAGGAAAGGAAACAAAACTGACCTTCAAAATGATGGTGGGTGAAGGGGTAAAGTAACCTTTCTTTAAGAAAAAGTTGAGAATTAACTATAACACATGTTAGGAAGTTGTTGTCATGCTATAACTGGTGAGGAAAATAAATTATCTAGTTCCATCGCTTCCACTTAAAAAATAAAGAAAAAAGTACAAGCAGCAATACGAGGGAGAAGATATACTTAACAGCTATGATCAGCAAAGGATTAAGGATTAGTATATATTTAAAATAGAATCTTTCAACAATAAAAGACACAAAACTCAACAGATAAATGGTCAAAATACATAAACATGCATCTCATAAGAGAGGAAACATAAATGGCAAATTAGTATGTGATAAAAAGTTTAATCACATTAGTAATCTTGGAAACCAAATTAAAACAACAATACAATGCCATTTTATACCTACTAGATTGGCAAAACAAAACAAATAAAAGCAAAAACAAAAACAAACAAATGAGAAGTCTGATAATAGCATATAGGCATAGATAGGAAACAACAGGAGCTTTTCCACATTACTAGCTATAGTGTATTGACTCAATCACTGTGAAAAATGATTTGGAATTTTCTCAAGTTCAACATGGGCAATTTCACTCCTAAATGCATACCCTGGAGAACCCCTTGCATTTATGTGCCAGAAAATTTGCATAAAAATATTCATAGCAGGATTGATTACAACAGGAAAAAAAAAAAGTCCACAAAACAACCCAGCAGGAGAATGGAATGATATATTCCTACAATGGAATAGTATATAACAGTGAAATAAATGAACTCTATCCTCAACAACATAGATTCACTTTAGAAATCTAATTTTAGATTTTAGGACTAGTGAGTCAAAGAAGACTTAGTATGACATCACCTTTATACCTGAAAAGTCATGCAAAACTAAAAAATAAGTAGGAAAGGGACAAGAGCAGGGAAGAACAAAGTTTGACTCTATAGCATGGTAGTGTTTGTGGTTCTTAAGCAGGGTAGTGTATTTATGGATGCTCATTTTTAGCATTTTAGTACAAGTAAAATGCAAAAATTAGACAAGAGGAAATATCAAAAATAGCAATAGCTAAGAATTTTCCATAATATAAAACAAATTCTTCAGATTAAAAACTGCACTCTCCAGAGACAGGAATAGAAGGCCAGCAAGCTGGTCATAATGGCAGGTGAGGAAATTAACAAAGACTACTCAGTAGAAATTCAGGAGTATTTATCAGGAGTATTTATCAACAATTGAGAATTCCATTGGTGCTGTGGATGAGATGCTGAAGACCATAATGTCTGTTTCTAGAAATGAGTTGTTGCTAAAGTTGGACCCTCTTGAATAAGCAAAAGTGGATTTAGTTTCTGCTTACACATTAAATTCATTGTTTTGGGTTTATTTGGCAACTCAGCAAGTTAATCTTAAGGAATATCCAGTAAAGCAGGAATTGGAAAGAATCAGAGTACACATGAATAGAATTAAGGAAACAACACACAAGAAAAAGGCTGGCAAGCTGGGTAGAGGTGCAGCTTCAAGATTCGTGAAAAATATCCTTTGGGAACCAAAACCTAAAAATGCATCCAAAGTTGCCAATAAAGGAAAAAATAAAAACTAAAAAAAAATGCATTCCCCCAAAGTAATGCATTTATAAAAGTAAAAATAAGAAAGTAAATACACACATATTATGAAATTTGTGATTTCTTAGAAGATTCCAGACAGAAAAGACAAATTTTCTAAAAGACACCTCTTCAGGGGCACCTGGGTGGCTCAGTCAGTTAGGCATTGGACTCTTGATTTTGGCTCAGGTCATGATCTCACCATTGGTGAGATCAAGCCCCATGTCAGGCCTGTCCTTGGGAATCTGTCTATCTTTCTCTGCCCCTCCCCTGCTTGCATACACACGCGCTCTCTCTCTCTCTAAAAAAAATAAATAACCTTAAAAAAAATCCTTGTGAAGGAGATGGTCATTTAAAAAGACACTCTTCAGACAGAGAACGAAAGATGTGGGGTGCCTGGCTGGCTTAATCAGTAGAGCATGAGACTCTTGATCTCAGGGGTGTGAGTTCAAGCCCTGTGTTGGGCATGGGGACTACTTAAAAATAAAAAAGACAAAAGACAAAAGATCAGATATACAGATATACAGAAAATAATGAAAAATAAAGTAATCAATATGAAGGTAAATAGAAGGTAATTTTGACTATATAAAACAATAACTACAATAGCATGTGGACATTTTTAAAACTGAAAATTCACAATGGTAATAAATTACAACAATAAATAATTTGAGAGTGAAATATTAAAGTTAAATGTTAAAAAACATTAAATGTTTTTTAATGTTTATTTATCTTTGTGAAAGCAGACAGAGTACAAGTGGGAGAGGGGCAGAGATAGAGGGAGACACAGAATTCCAAACAGGCTCCAGGCTCCGAGTTGTCTGCACAGATGCGGGGCTCGAGCTCATGAACTGTGAGATCATGACCTGAACCAAAGTCAGAGGCTCAACCAACTGAGCCACTCAGGCACCCTAAGACTGAGATATTAAAGTTTCCTAAGGTCCTTGAGCTCTCCAGGAGAATAATAAAAGTACTAACTTTAAACACTGATAAGTTAAGAATTCATGTAATAACTTCCATGGTAACCACTAAAAGACTAGAAATATTGTGTATAGCTTCTAAACTAGCCAAAGGAAACATGGATTGAATTTTTAAAAATTTAATCCAAAAGACAGCAAGAAATGAGAATAAAAGAAATGAGAGAGGCAAAGGTGTTTACAAAAGATCTCTCTAAAATATTGGAGGTACAGAAATATTAGCAGTATAAGTGTGGCTCAAAGTATGCCATGGAGACATTCATGAATAGGAAGCTAGTAGAGCTGTATTGCTATCAGTTAAACAGGCTTTAAGTCAAAAACTTTCCCAAATTATACAGAAAGCTATGCAACAATTCTCACTTCTTATATACTGAATATAGCCTCAAAATAAATACGGGGAAAAAAGTAACAGGACAAAAGAAAGAACTTCACAATCATAGTGGGAGACAACAAAATGATTTTTTTCAATTATTGAAAGAATAAGCAGACAAAAAATTAGTAAAGATACAGACTTCAACGAAAATAGTTAGTAATTGACCTAAGGGGTGTACATTGGATACTGCACAAAAGAAGTGTAAAATATACATTCTTTTCAAACATTTGCAGAAATTATCTCAACTCATTTTAAAGGAATGAAACTACAGATTTTATTTATTTTTTTTAACGTTTATTTATTTTTGAGACAGAGAGAGACACAGCATGAATGGGGGAGGGGCAGAGAGAGAGGGAGACACAGAATCGGAAGCAGGCTCCAGGCTCCGAGCCATCAGCCCAGAGCCCGACGCGGGGCTCGAACCCGCGGACCGCGAGATTGTGACCTGAGCTGAAGTCGGACGCTTAACCCACCAAGCCACCCAGGCGCCCCAACTACAGACTTTTATTTGCAGCTAAGCTAAAAATAAAATTTTTAAGAAGCAGAAAAAACAACTAAGTTTGGAAATTAAGATACATCTAAGTAATGTATTATTAAAAGAATTATAAACATAAGAAAATATTTCAAATTGAGCAGTAACAAAAGTATAGGAAGCCAAAATGTGTGAGATGTCGCTAATTACATATATTACATAAGAAGAGATATATATTACATACATTACATATATATGTAATACATACATATATATGTAATGCATGCATATATTATATATACACATATATAAGTATATATATATACATAATATATATACATAATATATATTACATATATTACATATATTACATAAGAAGAACTGAAAATTGATGAACAAAGTATGTATCCTAAGAAGTTTTAAAGGTTCATCTGTATTTTAGGGCCACTATAATTCATTTACTTTGCCATAAAATAACACACTGTTTGAATATACCAAAAATATGTTACCTACTCTCTTTTAGGAAACATTTGGGATTTTCCAAGCTTTTACTGTTCTAATGTAGCTACAGACTTTACTATAAACATCTCTACAGTGAAAGCTTGAGTTTCTTTTGGGTAAATATTTAAGAATAGAATTGTTGAAATGTTGGGTTTGTGAACAAATGAAGTTGTTATTCTGATTTATATTCCAGCAGTAAGTAAAAAAGATATTCCACAACCTCTCCAACACTTAGGTTACTGGACATTCAAGTGAATGTGAAATGTGATTGGGAAATGGCATCTCACTGTGGCTTTGAATTCCATTTTCCCTTCACAGCTGGGGTTTAACATCTGTTTATCAGCCATGATAACATGATAAACATGTGTTTATCAGCCACAGTTTTTCCTGTCCATGGTTTTTGCTCATTTTTCTATTGAGTAGTTTCTTTCCTTATAGTTCTTTTATATTCTTTAAAAATATTTTTTAGTTTATTTATTTATTTTGACAGAGAGAGACAGAGAGAGAGAAGGGGGGGCAGAGGCGGGGGAAGAGGAGAGAATCCCAAGCAGTTTTCATGCTGTCAACACAGAGCCTGACTTGGGGCTTAATCTCATGAAACATGAGATCATGACCTGAGCTGAGATAATGACCCGAGCTAAGATCAAGAATGGAACACTTAACTGACTGAGCCATGCAGGCACCCTTAGTTCTTTTCTATTCTTGAGGTATAGTTGCTATAAATACTATCTCCTAGTTTGTAACGTGTTATTTTCTTTATTGTAATAAAATATACATAAAACCATTTAAAAAAAAAAGGTTTATGTATTTATTTTGAGAGAAACATAGAGACAGAGAGTGAGCGGTGGAAGGGCAGAGAAAGAAAGACAGAATCCCAAGCAGGTTCCATGCTGTCAGTGCAGAGCCAGACACAGGGCTCGAACTCACAAACTGTGAGATCATGACCTGAGCCAAGATCAAGAGTCAGACATTTAACTGTCTGAGCCACCCAGGCACCCCCATTACAACCATTTTTAAGTGTGCAATTCAGTAGCATTCCACACATTCACTCTGTTGTGCCAGCATCACCACCAGTCATCTCCAGAACTTTTTCATTATCTCAGACTGAAATTCTGTACTCATTAAACAATAACTCCCCATTCCCTCCACCCCTCTGCCTCTCCTAACCACTATTCTCCTTTCTTTCATTATGAGTTTGTTTATAAGTTCACCTCATATGAGTGAATCATATAATATTTTTCCTTTTGTATTTGGCTTATGTCACTTACCATGTTTTCAAGACTCATCCATATTGTACAGTAATATTCTATCATATGTATAGACCACATTTTATTTATCCATTCACCCATTGATAGCTATTTGGGTTTTTTTCCACATTCTAGCTATTTTGAATAATGCTGCCATGAACATTGGCATACAAATATCTGTTCAGGTCCTTGCTTTCTGTAATATGTTATTTTTACTATATTAAAAGTTTCTTTGATGAAAAAAGATACTAATTTTATATAGTCTTGCTAAAAATCATTGCCTACACCAAGATCAAGAAGGTATTCTATGTTTTCTTTATGCAGCAATAAGAATGAAGTAATGTAATATGGTCATAAATTCCAGAATATTATATACAATATAATATCTCTTACAAAGTTAAATTAAAATTATACTATTCTTTTAAAGGAATACATATATATGATAATATTTTAAAACATTAAATAAATTATTAAAAACAAGACTCAGGAGAGTGGTAGCCTGGGGAAGGGGTGGAGGCAGGGGGAGGGATTAGACTAGAAGGACAAAGAAAAGTCTACGTTAAAGGGATTGGCATGATGTTGTAAGATAATTTTTAAAAACCTAAAAAATTGTTGGAATTATCATTTATAAGATTAGTAGATTAAAAAATCTATAAACAGAAATCAGTTAGGTTTTATACTGGCAACAAAGAAAATGGTATTTATTAAAAAAGCAGTGCAGTACAAAAATATGATGTACATAGGAAGATGTGCAAGATCTTTATAGAAAAATTATAAAATTTACTGAAAGACAATAAAAAGACTCTAAATAAATGGAAAGACATACTGTGGTCATGGACTAGAAAAATCATTATTTTAAAGGTGTCAGTTCTCTCCCAAACGATCTATAGACTTGAAGCAATTCTAGTCAAAACCTAAACAGACTGTTGGTGTCTATACAAATGCAGGACTAGAATAGCATATTCAATAGTGTATGGAAATTTATAGGGCCAATCATAGCCAAGATCTACCAAATATGAAAATGTATTATAAAGCTGTAAGTAAGACTGTATAGGATTACTGCTTAAGGACTTAGCTATATGTTAGGAGTTGATGCAAAATATACAAACTATTCAACCTCTATCTTATTTATATACGTTCCTTAATATTTCTTGATTTTTAATATGGCATTTGGCTATTTTCCTATTTAATAATGATTAAATAAGTAAGACGAAAAGTTTTGATGGATATTAACTCAAAAGGAAGTTATGCTACAGGACTCTGTCCCTGTGTTTTTTATATTTAAGATTCTTAAACAACACAGAATAATGAAAGTCTTAGGTTTCAAAATCATCTCAATATTTTTTTTAATTTGCATATACTATGCATTTTATAAAAATATTTTATAGGCATTATCATATTTAATCTTTATAGTAAACCTCTGAAATAGAGAATGTAATTTTGGGTGGAACAAGTTGGAACTCATTATTGCCTAAAGCCAGCAGAATTTAATGGACTGAATTAGTTTTAAAAGATGACTTATGCAAATACGGATGGACGGGATCTAGTTCAATGGCAATTTTTATGGAGTTGAAAAAGAGTCTTAATATGAGAAAAGATAATACTAAACAGAAATACAAATGTTTTAGTCTGTTTAATAGTAGCAAAATATACATTTCAAGGGAAGTGATGGTAAATTGTACTCTGCATTGGTCAGATAATACTAGGAATGCTGTGTTCAGTTCCAGGTACCATATTTTGAAAGACATGAATAAACTAGAGAACGTCTTGGGGTGCCTGGGCGGCTCAGTCGGTTGAGCGTCCGACTTCAGCTCAGGTCATGATCTCACAGCTCGCGAGTTCGAGCCCCGCATTGGGCTCTGTGCTGACAGCTCGGAGCCTGGAGCCTGCTTCGGATTCTGTGTCTCCCTCTCTCCCTCTCTGCCCCTAACCCACTCGCATTCTTGTCTCTGTCTCTCTCAAAAATAAATATACATTAAAAAAATTAAAAAAAAAAACAACTAGAGAACATCTGCTGGGGAAAGACCGAGATGATTAAAAAATTAAAACTGTCATGAGAGGAATGGTTGAGATTATCCTGGAACATGTAAGCTTTCATCAAATATTTTAAAAAGCATCCTGTAAAAAGAGAAATAGAATTATTTAAAGTTGGCTCAGAGAATAGATATATGGCCAACAGATGAAAATTATAGGAATACATGTTTAAATTAAGTGAAGAACTTTTCTAATAATTCAAAATGTTCAACTTATCCTCAAGGTTTGGTATTGTGCGATTAAATTCCAGATAAGTGGCTAATTTTTTTGTTCTCATTTATTGAGGCATAATCTGCACAGAATAAAGTGCACTAATCTTAGGGTTTTGTGTTTTTTTTTTATTTTTATGTAGGTAAACCACCATCCAAATCAAGATACAATACATTTTCCAGAACCCAGAGATAAGAGCTGTGCTGTCATGGAACTTACAATCTAGTGAAGACAAACATTAGAGAAGTACAATAAAATTTGACAATGTGGAAGCTCTAAAGGTGCTCTGAGAGCATCTAGTGGAGCCTGACTGATCCAGGGGTAAGGTAAAGTATCTCAAGGATATGACATTTAAACAGAGACTTTGGAGAAGAGGAGAAGTTAACCTAACAGAGGATGAGTTTGTTGGGGAGATTTTTGTAAGATGGGTACAGTATATGCAAAGTTCCACCCTTCAAAAAGCAAAAGAGAGCATAAAGTATTCAAGAAACAGAGTCAACTCTGAAGGGAAACAATAAAAATTCAGATAAGCAAGCACCAAGCAACTGCATTATTCTCCTTTAGCTGATCCTAAAAAGCTTCTATCATCTTCATATAATATTGATGAGAAAGAAACCAATTGACTTGAACAAATAACAGAATATGGTAGCTTTTCTTCTCTGAATTTCCAGAACCTTCTGTTTAGGCCAAATTCCCCTTTCCTAACTCTGTCCTCTCAATTTCCCCCCAGGCTTCCCATGCTTTATTTCTTACATCTCGTAGTACCTGATTTTTCCAGCTGCTTATTACATAAATATTTCTCTTGGGCTACTGTATGTTTTAGGTGAAAGACTTGATTCTTATGTCCTCAAGGATGAGAAAGAAGATGAAAGAAGCAACTGACACTTTGTTAGGAAACATCTTTATGGAACAAAAATTACTGAACTATATCATGTGTCCCAGTCCAGAAAAAAAAAGTCTCATCAAAGTGCTATTAACTATAAAATAAAAAATGTCCTTATTAAGAAAAATACTGGGGCGCCTGGGTGGCGCAGTCGGTTAAGCGTCCGACTTCAGCCAGGTTACGATCTCGCGATCCGTGAGTTCGAGCCTCGCATCAGGCTCTGGGCTGATGGCTCAGAGCCTGGAGCCTGTTTCCGATTCTGTCTCCCTCTCTCTCTGCCCCTCCCCCGTTCATGCTCTGTCTCTCTCTGTCCCAAAAATAAATAAACGTTGAAAAAAAAAAAAGAAAGAAAAGAAAAATACTAACAATTACTATAAATTAAAATTTCAAAATTTGGGGGTACTCATTTCAATTATATCCATACTTTTTGTGGCATGCCTTGATTATAATTTTCTATGAATTTTAATAACAGCTAAATTCATTGAAAGCTTATTCTGTTCTAAGATCTTTATATGTATTTATTTATGTAATTCTTACAACAACATATGAGGTAGCTACTATTATTATGACTATTTAACAGATGAGGAAATTGCCCACAGGCACATAGCTGGTAAGAAACAGAGTCTAACACAGGGAATCTGATTTCCGGATCTTCCAGCCCTAAAAGAGTGCTTGTTAATGATGATGATGAAAATATTGTAACTGTAGGAAACACCTGATTGGTAGAGAAGCTCAGTGTGCTTCACTGCCTCCCTCTTCACTTGGATCTAAAGCATCTTTCCAGCCCTCTCCCAACGCTGACCCACAAACCTGCTAAACTATCCTATGTACTAATTAGTGAGCCAGTAGTCTTTTCTATTCTTGTTGTAATGTAATGGTAAAAGGATTAGGTTTGGAATCAGAGGCTTCCATATACCATTAGTTATATGACCCTGAGCAGGTTACGTAATTTCTCTGAGCCTCAGTTCCTCATTGCTAATAGGAAAATGAAGAGCTTTGTAAATTATAAAGTACTGGGGGGGAATACTAAATTATTGACATGTGTATCAAAAACTCTTTAAGGGAGTTTTATTCCTGGATGTAATGTCTTAACTCATAGGTGAATTTTTATAATAATATCAGGTGATACAGGTAACTGATACAAGAGTTAATTTGGGAACTGAGAGGATCTTTCTGCATCCTTTGAACAAACATCAAAAACAGGTGTCTAGTGTTCCCACTTAACTTCCATATAGTCATATACTTCCATATAATACTCAGGTTCACAAGTTAAAATATATGTATCTCCCATAATGAACATTTACCCTCCAATCTATTAGCAATCTACTAGCAGAATATTGGGAGATGCAAAGGACTAGGCTATTTGTGACTGCTTTGGTTTTATACTGTCCTAACCAGACCTCTGAACAGTAAATTGTTCTGCATGAACATCCTAATGAGCACCAAGCTTCAAAGAGGTCCCACAGACATTTCAGCAAGAGGCTTTCATTTGGTACAAACCCCAGATTACTGCTGGAAGGCTGTTTTGTATTTTTGAATGGCTGGAAAATATACTACCTTTTAAAACTGTAATTAACTATTGTTTTCTTAAGCATAAGTCATTGAATTTGGTCATATGCCACCTCTGGATTTGTTGATATAAATTTGTATTTGGGAATATTAATAGCAAAATATAATATACAATCCTTGTCCACACAAATTACAGTAAATTACAGTTCGCCAAATTGCCGTACAAAGAGGAAAATAGAAATGGTTGTGGATTTCATAAAGCAAACATAGTATTCCAAAAATAATTACAGAGTTGTCACCTTAAAATATACAATTGTTTCTCAAAAGTGATCAGTATTAAGTAAAGACACTTTTATCCACATTAGATATCATTGACTTCATAGTTACAATCTCTCCCCCCATCTACTTTTTTGGTATTTATTTTAGAAAAGTTGGTTCTTTTTCTTTATTTTTCTGAGAAAAAAGGTAATGTATAAAAACATTTATATGTGTACACATTTTATTTGGAAAAAAATTATATGCCACTGATATTATATGATTCATTAACTAACAATATAATCCATTAAGTATGGAGAATTTGTTATATTTTAAGACACTATGAAACAAAGTCAGTTGTTTATTGGTTTTGTTTTGCTTTTGAAGCAATGCTCTCTTGAGCAAACTGAAGTTATTAGAAAACAGGCCTTTTCAGCTTCCACTGTCCTATGCAAACTTTAGTTTTAAATAAATAAACTATTCTATATATATACAAAGCATATGTAAATGTTCACATAGTACACAAGTTTCTTATCTATTAAGTTTATATTGAAAAAACAGAAACATCCATTTCTCAACATACAACTAAAAAACAAAACAAAACAAAAAACAACTTTAAAATCTATGTTCAGTCCTGAATAACTGAATAAAAGATGGCTGAGAAATCTTGGAAGCCAACAAGTACACAAACATGGAAATTAAGAATTGTCCTCTAAAATAAAGTTGTAATCAAAATGTTTATCAATAAAAGTCTATGGGTCTCTATGTTTTAATGACTTTCAGAGCTAAGTAGAAGTGATTCAAGCTTGATTCCAAATCTTTTATAACCATTTTATAGCATTATACAACCAAATTAAAAGTTCACCAAAAGCTGATGAATCCTATAGTATATTCGGTTGTTTTATGTAAGCTCAACTCAGAGGGGGAAAGTCACAAGGGGTTGATTTTTAATGCTAATTTTGATTTCTAATGCTTACAATAAATTAAGTCAACCACGTTCTAAGTTCCGGACTGCCACACATGATCTAAAATGCTCTGTGGGGATAAAACACTTTAGAAGCTTATAATTCCTACAGAGTGTTTTGATTATTTTATACAAACTAAACTCAAACAGCAAAAAATTTCACAAGGGAAATTGTTGTGTGGTTTAAAGCCATATAATCTGTTTTCAACCCTTGTCTTTGCCTTCAGTTAAAGGCATACTCATTAACTTGAAACAATAAACTCAAACCTTAACATTTCTGGAAAGAATTCAATTCAGAACTTTGGCAGTATCGATGGTAAATATTACACACATGCCTAATGTGATCTTATACAGATACACAGGACATGTAGGTAACGTAGGCAATGCCAAAGTTTTAAATGAGCAACAGATATACTGTATATCATTGCCTTGTATATGGGTATTATCTCCTCACACACATATGCAAAACGCTGGCTTTCTCAGTACTGAATTGGAAGCTGTGGTTATAATTTAAACATTTATTTAGAGAATAAATGTAGAATAGAATTGAAGTGGTATTAATTATATATCACATAAAGAAATGCTGATCAATAACAAATTAAAAAAAGAAAAAAAAGGTTGGGCCATTCATAGACTAAATAGACTAAAAAATAACTATCCACTTGAGGTTTATAGTTAAAAAGGAATGACACAGGCTAAGTAAACAACCTCCTAACACCTTAGCTAAATGTGATGGAAATGGATTAGGCATGAACACAGGGAAAAGAGAAAAAAATGGATTTTTTAAATGAGTAATCATTTTATTTCTTTGTATAAAACTAACCTGAGTTAAATTTAGGTGGAAGAGATAGTAGGATGCAGCATTTTATAAAGAGAAGGAAATATTGTTGGAACAAGTAGAGAAAAAAAGAAAAGACCTAGAAGGCAGAGAGATTCAGGAAGGAAGAAATTATGTTCACAAGTCAGAACAGTCCACAGCTTGGCACATATTTCACTCATGAGTGTCTAAAACATAATCAGATAGTTTAACTCACTCAAACATAAAATAAGACCATGAACAGGCAAGAGAAAAACAGAAAGTGGTGGTTCTAAACAATTTTTCAAAGTTACAACTCTCCCGCACTAGCTATACATTTGTCTTTGTAATAGCAAGGCTGGAAATCACTAATCCATACAGAACTAGGCATTGTATATCTTTTGAAAAATTGTCACATATTCACTCTTTGTTTTAAAAGAGCGAACATAACAAAGTACTTCCATAATGAAGTAAAACCATGACAAAGAAAGTTCCATTTAATTACAAATAGGTTTGCCCAAGAGAAGCCATGACTCTATCTCCTCAAATTTAGGGACTATTTTCAAAATTTTACTAGAGTGTAAACAAAATATCTACTGCTGCCTCCATCCCCACCATTCTAGCCCCAACCCTAAACACTATGGATTTTGAGAATATTAGCAGAGTAACCTCTAGCTCTATCTATATTGTTCAAACCTGATATACCTTATATAAATATGTGCCATAAGTTGTAGTATCTATTCAAAGTCTTCCACCTGCTACTTCTATGCTATATTTTCATTTACTGACTCATTTAGTTGAAGGGGATTTACTGAGTTCCAGACACTGGCACTGTAAATAAGACATTCATGAATCCCAGCCTTGAGGAGTCAAGAGCCTAGCAGTGTATTTTGATAAGTTTCAATATAATATGGTAAATGCAAGGATATGGGAAATACAGATTATTATAGGAGCACTTAAGAGAAATACCCAATTGTTGTGGTATAAGATGGAGAGTCAAGATAGGCTTCTTGAAGGCTGAGATCTAGAGGTGCAGCTCCATCTAAGTAGGAGACAAGTGAAAATTAATTTCTAACTTATTTCCTATACCCTTGTAAAATCTTATCAGTTACTAAAAGACTTCATATATTCCTTTTGCTTAAGTCTTTTCATGGCACATCCTGGTTTAAACCCTTGCTATTCTGGTCATTATCTCAATGTTTATCCATCTAAAGAAGTTTACCATTGTCCCTTGCATTTTTTTTAAATTAATATCTAACATTTATCAAATGCTTACTGAAGGCTGGGTATTAATTCTATGTGTTTTACCCATTTTATCTCAATAATCCTCTTGACAACTTTATGAGACAGGTATATTACTATGTTCATTTCACAAATGAGGAGTCTGAGGCTTAGAGTGTTTCAATAATTTACTCATGGTCAGCTAGCTGGTAAATTGTACAGCCAAGACTTGTATCAGGTCTCATTTGAATCTTCAGCCTGCATTCTTGGCCACTATCATCTACTGCCTTCTTCCCTTTTGCTACTCCAAAGCCCAAGTTAACCCCATCTCCACCATGTATCCTCTTTCTGCAGAAGCTGAAGTGGAATACTTCCAGGCACAGGAAGAAAACAACACTTTTCAACTAAAACAATGTGAAAAAGCCCTATGATGCCATTACCCCAATACCCAAATCAGACAAAAATATTATAAGAAAATTAAAACTACAGACTAATATCTCCCATGCAGAAAGATGCAAAATCCTCTAATAATGTATAAAAAGAATTATTATACCATGACCAAGTGGGAGTTATTCCAGGCAGGTAAGGTTGGTTCAGCATTCAAAAATTCATGTAATCCATTACCTTAACAGGCTAAAGAAAAAAAAAATCACATACTCATATCTCACATGCCTGTAGATGCAAAAAAAAAAAAAAAAGGATTTAATAAAATCCCATTCAAACTAGGAATAGAGGGAACTTCCTCAACTTGATAAATAAAATCTACAACAAACAAAATAAAATAAAATAAAAAATCCTGCTTCTAACATCATGCGTAATAGTGAAAAATTAGAAGCTTTCCCACTAAGACCAAGAGCAAGGCAAGGATGTCCCCTCTCACCACTGCTTTTTAACAGTACTAGAAATACTGGAAGTCCAAACTAATGTAATGAGAGAAGGAAAGGGGGAAAAAAAGGTATACAGATTAAGAAGAAAGAAATAAAACTGTGTTTGTTCACAGATGACATGGAAAATCCCAAAGAATCAACAAAAAACCTCCTGGAACTAATAAGTGATTATAACAAGGTGGCAAGATACAGAGTTAACATACCAAAATCATTCACTCTCCTATATCTGAGCAATGAGCAATTGGAATTTAAAATTAAAAACACAATACCATTAGCAGTCCCCAAAATGAAATACTTAGGTATAAATCTAACAAAATGCATTCAAGATATATATAAGGAAGACTACAAAGCTGTGATGAAAGAAATCAAAGAACTAAAATTTGGATAGATATTCCATATTCATGGATAGGAAGACTCAATATTGTCACAATGTGAATTCCTTCTAACTCGATAGATTAAATGCAATTCCAATAAAAATCCCAGCAAATTATTTTATGGATATCTGATTTATGATACCAAATAACCAACATAATATTGAAGGAGAAAAACAAAGTCAGAGGACTGACACTGTCATATTTCAAAACTTACTCAAAGCTATAGTAATCAGCACAGTATGATAATGATGAAACATAGACAAACCAGTGGGACAGAATAGAGAGCTAAGAAATAGACCATTACAAATACTGTCAACTGATCTTTGACAAAGGACCTAAGGCAACAAAATGCAGCAAAAACTGTCTTTTTATTTTTATTTTTAATTTTTTTAATGTTTATTTATTTTTGAGAGAGACACACAGTGTGAGTGGAGGGGCAGAGAGAGAAGGAGACACAGAATCGAAAGCAGGCCCCAGGCTCTGAGCTGTCAGCACAGAGCCCAATGTGGGGCTTGAACCCACAAACCATGAGATCATGACCTGAGCTGAAGTTGGACACTCAACCGACTGAGCCACTGAAGCACCCCAAAACTGCCTTTTTAACAAATGGTGCTGAACCACTGGACAACCACATGCAAAAAAATGAACTTAGACACAGACTTTACACCTGTCACAAAAATTAACTAAAAATGGAAGATAGATCTACATGCAAAGTGCAAAAATATAAAACTCCTAGAAGATAATATAGAAGAAAATCTAGATGACCTTGGGTGTGCTGATGACTTTTTAGATACAGCCCCAAAGGCAGGGAGAGAAATAATTAATCAGCTAGACTTCATTAAAATTAAAAACTTCTCTATGAGAGACACTGTTAGGAACATGAAAAGACAAACCACAATATGGGAAAAAACACTTGTAAATGATATGTCTGATAATTAACTGATATGAAAATATACAAAAAACTTAAAACTCAACAATAAGAAAAGAAAAACTATTCTAAAATGGGCCAAAGAGCTTAACAGAACCCATACCAAAGAACAAAAATAGATACCAAATAAGCATATGAAAAGATACTCTGGTCGCCTTGGTGGCTCAGTTGGCCAACTTGGCTTAGATTATGATCTCATGGTTTGTGGGTTCAAGCCCTGCATCAGGCTCCATGCTGACAGCACAGAGCCTGCTTGGAATTCTCTCTCCCTCTCTCTCTGCCCCTCCCCAGCTCATTCTCTCTCTGTCTCAAAATAAATAAATAAACTTTAAAAAAGATACGCCACATCATACATCATCGAGGCAATGAGGTACCACTACACACCTATTAAAATGGCCAAAATCCCAAACACTGACAACACCAAATGCTGGTGAGGATGTGGAGCAACAGGAATTTGCATTCATTGCTGGTAGGAATGCAAAATGGAACAGTCACTTTGCAAGACAGCTTGGTAGTTTCTTACAAAATTAAATATGCTCTCTTACCATACATCCCAGCAATGTGCTGCTTGGTATTTACCCAAATAGGTTGAAAACTTACATACACACAAAAGCCTGCATACAGCTATTTATAGAGAAGTTTTATTCGTAATTGTCAAAATTTGAAAGTAACCAAAATGGCCTTCAGTAGGTGAATGGATAAATGAACTGGCATATCCATACAATGGAATATTATTCAACACTAGAAAGAAATGAGCTATTAAGCCATAAAAAGGCATGGAAGAATCTTAAATGTATACTAAGTGCATAAAGCCATTCTGATACATACTGTATGATTCCAATTATATGATATCCTAGAAAAGGCAAAAATATGGAGACTCCAAGATCAGTGTTTGCCAAAGGATGAGGGGCAGAGGGTATAATAGGCAGAGCACAGGGGATTTTTAGGACAGTGAAACAGTTCTGAAATATACTACAGTGGTGGATACATGTCATTGTACATTTGTTAAAACCTGAAAATGTACAACTCAAGACTGAGCTCTAGTGAGAACTATGGACTTTGGGTGACAATGATGTGTCCATGTAGATTCACCAGTTATAGCAAACACACCACTCTGGTGTGGTACATTGAGTGTTGGGGAAGCTGTGAATGTGTGGGGATGGGAGCACATGAAAACTTTGTACGTTCTGCTTAATTTTGCAGTGAACCTAAAACTGCTCTAAAAAATAAAATCTATTTTTTTTAAAGATAAACTCCTGAGAGCCTCAGCCTTACTTACAGTACTGCCCAGAGAGCGCTGAGCCCTCATCCATCCACTGCCACCCACTCTGAACACAAAACATGTGGTCATGGATAAAAATGAGCTGGGGCAGGGGACCAAACTGACCAAGCAAGCTAAACAATATGATTATATGACAGCCTTCATGAGATCTGTAACTGAGCAAGGAGCTGAATTATCCATTGAGGAGAGGAGTCTGATATCAGTTGCTTATAAAAATGTTGTAGGAGCCCATAGGTCTTCACAGAGGATCGTCTCAAGTATCGAGCAAAAGACGTAAAATGCTGAGAAACAACAACAGATGGATGGAGAATACAGAGAGAAAACGGAGACCCAGCTAAGAGATATCTGCAATGATCTACTGTCTCTTTTGGAAAAGTGTTTGATCCCCAGTGCTTCACAAGTAGAAAGCAAAGACTTCTATTTGAAAATGAAAGGAGGGGCGCCTGGTGGCTCAGTCAATTAAGTGTCCGTCAGACTTCAGCTCAGGTCATGATTTCATGGTTCCTGGGTTCGAGCCCTGCATCGGGCTCTGTGCTGATAGCTCAGAACCTGGAGCCTGCTTCCCTCTCTCTGTGTCTCCCTCTCTCTGCCCCTCCCCTGCTCATGCTCTTTCAAAAATAAATAAACATTAATTTTTTTTTTTAATGGAAGGAGACTCCTAGCATTACTTGCCTGGGGTTGCTGCTGGTGATAGAAAGAGATTGTGGATCAGTCACAACAAGCATACCAAGAAGCTTTTGAAATCAGCAAAAAGGAAATGCAACCAGAGCATCCTATCAGATTGGGTCAGGCCCTTAACTTCTCTGTCTTCTATTTGGAGATTCTGAACTCCCCAGAGAAATCCTGCTCTCTTGTAAATACAGCTTTTGATGAAGCCATTGCTGAACTTGATACATTAAGTGACGAGTCATAAAAAGATGGAAAGCTAATAATGTAATTACTGAGAGACAACTTGACATTGTGGACATCAGATACCCAAGGAGATGAAGCTGAAGCAGGAGGAGGAAGGGAAACTCACCAGCCTTCTGACTTTTGCCTGCCTCATTCTAAAATTTACACAGTGGACCATTTGTCACCCATGCTGTCCCACAAATAATTTTTTGTTTACAATTTATGACAGGTTTATGTTACTTCTTTTTAAGTTTCCATTTTTCTCATGTGGTTTTTATGTTTACCATCAGGGGAGTAGAACCAGTTAACATTTAGGGAGTTATCTGTTTTCATCTTGAGTTGGCAAATATGGGGATGTGGAATTTTTATACTAGTTATAAACATTTGGCATAATACTTGGTACATTGTGGTCTCACAAAGGCCAGTGTTAAAACTGCTACCATGTCTCAGCGGAGAAAACTGCCTACATACTGGTTTATCCTGGTGGGGAATAAAAGGAATAATTGGCTCCATGGGGTGCCTAGGTGGCTCAGTCAGTTGAGGGTCTGACTTCAGCTCAGGTCATGATCTCAAGGTTAGTGAGTTTGAGCCTCACGCCGGACTCTGTGCTGACAGCTCAGACTGGAGCCTGCTTTGGATTCTGTGTTTTCCTCTCTCTCTGAGCCTTCCCTGCTCATGCGCTCTCTCTCTCTCTCTCTCTCTCTCTCTCTCTCTCTCTCTCTCAATAATAAACATTAAAAAAATTAAAAAAGTAAAAAAAGTAAAAGAAAAAAAAAGGAATAATTGTTTCCAGACACAGTTATAGTTATTGTGGGTACTTTAAGGTTTGGAGCACTTACAAGGCTGTAGTAGAAATGGGTATCCCATGGGTTTTACACGTTGAACCATGTGTAACTGTGGAATACTCATTCTCAGTGTACACACCTTGGACTATAGTTGCAGAAGTGTTCCTTTAGTCGCAGACCAATTTACTCTAGATAAAGGCAGAAACAGTTCATATTCCATTACTTGTAAAGTTACCTGCTGTTTGCTTTTGTTATATTTGCTATACTCATTTTATTTGTACATAAATGTTTTAGGCAACCTAAGAACAAATGTACAATAAAGATGCAGTAAAAATAAATTGCTTAATTCCATTACTTTATGTATTTCAAGAACAGCAGCAAAACAAAAATCCCATGTATTTACTTTTTTAGGATTTTTTTTTTTGCTTTTGTGATTTCTTTTGTGGGGGGGGGGCGGGGGGGGGGAGGCGGGAATACTTGCCTAACATGCATGTGCTGTAAAAACAGTTAACAGGGAAATAACTGAGATGATGGCTAGGTTTGTTTAATGTCCTATGAAATTTTCATGAACAATCTAAGTTGTTAAGAACAAGTGTGTTAAGTTCATGTAAGTGGAATAAAAGTTTTATGAGTGGACTTTTCAGCTACTTTCTCTATACCATTTCATGCCAATTAGTCTTTGGTTCTGAAACTTCTCTAAAGGAAATTTTTGGAAATTCTTTCCTTATTTCCTCTTGGCAGCAAATGGGCTTTTACCGGGTTTAATACAAAGTTTATTATAACAACCACAGCAAGGTATAAACTCCTCAGGACAAAGAGAAGAGGAAAGGAAACAAAGTTTTGAAAGATGGAAAAAAGATGGAACAAATAGCGACTGACTCAGTATGGCAGAGAAAGGTGAAGCCCAACTACGTGGAAAGAGAGATGCCAAGGAAAGTAAGCACGTTTGTTCTGCTAAACTCTAGAAAGATTCAGGAATTAGAGGTACCAGGTGACTTTGAAGACTAAAGGGCAAGGTAGCGTGAGCACAAGAGGATGGATTTTTGAGTCTGTAATGGGAGTATTCAGAGTTTAGTTGTCCTCCCCTAGCCTATATCCCCAGTCCACCAAGACAAAATAGGACATTACTCTAGGTGGAGATTGACTCAGAAAGGCTCTGGTTTGGGGGACACTATGAGAAAGACATGCAACCCAGGATACAGAAAATCTTCAACAAAAGAAAGTATCCCCAGGGTAGAGATGAAGACAGATCCCAAGAAAACTATGGTATAGTAGACTTAGAAAGCAGTCAGTTAGTTATATTGGATCAGCAAGATGGAAAATCTAGGAGGGATGTTTCCAAGGGAAAAAAGTGGAACTCATCTATTACCAATGAGATCTGACAGTAAGAAGAGAAGCTTTAGTGCTTAGAAAGAAAGCTTGGGCTGAATGAGCAACATGTACATGGAAAACTAGACAAAAATAAACGACATGATAGTTAACTTTGGGAAAAACAGTGAGCGTTTTTAGTGTTGTTGTTTTTTTTTTTTAAGAGAGAGAGAGCACGAGTGGGAAGAGGGGCAGTGAGAGAGGTGAGAAAGAATCCTAAGTAGACTCCACACTGTCGGCATGGAGCCCAATATGGGGCTCGATCTCACAACTATGAGATCCCGACCTGAGCCGAAACCAAGGGTCAGAGGCTTAACTGACTGAACCTCCCAGGTGCCCCAGTGCAATTTTATTTTTAAACAGGCATTCAAAAACTTAATACTCTCAGATGAAAGTTATTTTGTTTAAAGTAGTCACTTTGAGATTTAGTCCCTGTTCAACACTGCTGCCATTTTTAGTACTATACAATCTATAATACATTCTTCCGTATAGCTGCAGTAATAATGAATTTTCTTCCTATGAAAATGAAATTTATTTTGCAAATCAGTAGTTATTAGTCACCAAATCTAGTACCAGGGCAAGTGAGTCAGCAGAGTAATATTTCTACTGTTTTGTAGCTTAAATAGTTTTTAATAAAATTCCTGAAAAGGAGCTCCTCAGAGTTTTTTAAATGTAGTAACTTTAAACCTACTACTGTTTTGATATTGTTGTAGTCCTTACTTATTTTTATATATCATTTTAGGAATGTTTGTTTGGTTTTAGTCTCAAATCCCACCCTCTCCCCTACATTTTTCAGTACTTCGTAAAATGAAGACACATGATGGGCACTCAACCAATGTCTATAATGTTGAAACTTCTCTGCCTTTCTTTCTGTAGGAGGCAACCAGCAATCAGAAAGAGACATAATAAAAACCACCTGGGTAACTCCAACCAACTCAGAACCTCTAGATTGAAATTAGTGGTTCCATTTCCATCAAAAAATTCTTTTTTGTTTGTTTCTTTTCTTCCATTTTTAGAAGCAAAGACACCCATTCAAATACCTGGTAAAAATTTCTAGACAGGTCTGGGTTTCCAGTTCCAGAAAACTAAGATAGAGTTGCTGGAATATTATGCCCAGATTCTCTTGGCTTTACCTCCTGTACAAATAAATCCATCCACTGATGTGCTTGGCAAGGTGACAAAAACAGCCGCAGGGGAGGCAAAACCCATCCTGGCACAGGCTCTGCGTTGATTCCCTTTGTCAAGGACTCTCCTCTTTCTAGCATGTGGACCCTCCTAGGTTGACAGGAAGAGGCCAGGCAGCAATGGGTGGAGGGAGAGGAGAGTCAAGCACACTGACCCTTGATTGAGCTCTGCTCCCAGCTGTCCCCAACTTCTGAAATATGGTAACCTTTTCCACGCTTGCCCTGGAGATTCCCATGGGAACAGTAGAGTTCCTGAGCCACAGTCCTACAAATGGGAAGAGATGTTACAGGTTCAAATAACCCAGAGATGGGAGGAAAAGAGGAAGGGAAGAGAGAAGAAAAAGAGGTCAAGGAAAAAAAGAATCGACTGGGAGTGATAAAAGAGACTACAAGGACAGATATGAGAAGATCAGATAACTAGAAATTAGGTTTTTTGGGTTTTTTTTCCATTGGGAAAATAGAGAAAGGGAAAGGAAATAGCAATAAAAAATGTCTGAAAATTCAGGTGAATTCTGCCAGTCACAGGAGGATTCTTCCAACCGTCTTTTATCCTCAGCTACTCTCAAGGTAATGTGTCACACCTGTGCCTAGGTTAGGGCTTAAGAGCATAGACTTTGGAGCCAGATTTCTCTAGATCTACCACTGTCTAGGTATATGGCAACTATTTCACTTCTATGTTTATAAGTTTGCTCATCTGAAAAATGGAGATGATTACAGTGCCTACCATATGGGATTACTGTGAAAATTAAATATGTTAATGCATATAATAAAAGAGTGTTGCATAGTATATGACATATAGTGTACACTCAAATTTTACTTGTTATATTTTGATGGTACCAATGAATAGCTTCTGACAATTAAGTCACTTGGTGGAGGTAACCCAATTCACCACACATATTCATTTATTTATAAGTTTTCATTACAAGTATTCATTAAAAGGATTGCTCATACTTTTCTGATCTTGAAATACCTATGTTTACCTCCTTATCTCAACCTATGAAAACGTAGCATTCTTCAAGCACCTGTCAGTTTCACAACACTTATGCCAACCTCCCCCATAACAACCATTCTTGATGTCACCTGTGAACTCTTAACAACATTTAACATTTGTAAGTTTGGCACTTAGCGGTTCATATACCAGCATAATCTATATAGTGTCTTCTAAAGCTAGATGGATGGATAGTAATAGTTACAGATTAGCTTCTCATAGCCTTCCTTGTATTAGGAAGGGAAAAAGAGGATGGTCAAAGAATATACGTAGAGACATCACAGAAAAGTATTTCTTATGTCTTTGTCCACTACAAATTATGCAGGACTCCAGTGCTGAAAGACCCTCCCTTTTTTGAGAATCTCTTGAAGGATGAAGTCTCCTTGAATGGTGGTGGGAAGGAATAAGTGATATGGTATGAGTTGCAAAGGGAGGCAGAAATATCCAGAATAACTCAACTATATCCTCAGTCCATAATTATAACTGTTAAAAGATGTCACCAAATGGGCTTTGAAGTCAGAAAAGGGATTCTTCCTTGGCCTTCTATTCACTTACTGTGCAATTCTGGAAAATTTATGAAGCTATATGGTTCACTTTCCTCATCTGGAAAATTAGGGAAACAATGTCTTCATTATAAGATAGCTGTAATATTTAAAGAACTTACTATAATGCCAGAGGTACCTGGGTGGCTCAGTTGGTTAAGTGTCCAACTCTTGATTCTGGTTCAGGTCATGATCTCATGGTTGGTAAGATGGAGCCTTGCACTGGGCTCTGTGCTGACAGCGCACAGTCTGCTTGGAATTCTTTCTCTCCTTCTCTCTCTGCCCCTCCCCCACTCACACATGTTTCTCTCTCTCTCTCTCTCTCTCTCTCTCTCTCTCTCTCTCTCAAAACAAATAAAAATAAACTTAAAAAATAAAAGAGCTTACTACAGTGCCTGGTCAAGTATGCATTCTACAAATGTCATTTCCTTTTCTCTTCCCAAGAATCAGTGGAGGCAGAAAACACCAAACCATTCTCGAGCCAAGTAATTCCAACTAGTCTACTGCCAGTCAGTTTTTCACAGTGTGTCTTTGTAAATTTGAAGCGCCCCAAGAGTCACGTTAGTCATAGCTGTGACTAAATTAGATACTCTTCTGAAAGATCATGGTCCCAGGAGCATATTCTCTCAGCAGGCAGAATTAAAAACCACATCCACAGTAAGTTGGAGGAATAAAAGAAATAGGTCACAAATAGATTTTTGTTTTTTTTTAATCCACTGTCATAGTTTGTTTGCTTACATGCTTTTTAATTGTTTTCCAGGCCTTCACATGACTTTGGTCAATTTTCACCTGTTCCTATAATGGAAGGGAAATAAAGAATTCAAAGTTCTAAAGTATTTTTTTAATGGGAAATTCTTTCTGAACTGAGATTTATTTCTCATATCATATACTGGAAGATACTTGTGAACTAGAGGAACAGAAGAAACCCTTTAAATACAGTGTTAATGCTTCCTGTACTATTCACTATAACTCTGTCAGAAAGGCAATCCTTTATTGCCCCCAAATGAAGGTGGTATGTATATGGTCTTTTCTATCTGTAGATGGACAAAATTAATACTTATGGTCAAACTCAGAGAAAACTGTCATTAATAAAACTAGTAAGATTCAAGATATGTGAAAGTCAGTGCATGGCTTGCATGGCCTAGAATCAGACTGACAAGCATGACCCCTATAGCCAGAGTAGACAGCGTGAGCAGAATAAAACACAGTGAAGTGACTGAGGCTGTGACCAGGCAGAGGTCCCTTACAGGGGACCTGTGATCTATGTTATGGGGTATGTATCTAAAAAACATACAACCTTGCCAGCAGAAGGGAGTGAAAAGGGCCCTGCAAACATAATTCATAAAGGTATAGATACAGAGAAAAATGAAAGCATAGTAAATGCAGGCCAGAAACAAGAACAGCCACCATAAATGCTGCAGGAACAGAAAAGATTCACAGAAGTGTTGCCCCTATAGGAAGAGAACCTTCATTCATTCATTCATTCATTCATTCATACAACAAATACGTATTGAGCACCAACCATGTGTTAGATAAATAAGGTTACAAAAATGAAAAAAACAATCCTTGCCTATAAGGAATACAGTGAGGAAAGAAACACATCTAGTTAGCATTAGGAGGAAGGAACTCTGGGAATGCCTGGGAGTATGTTATATTTTTCCAGAAACTAGATGTCTAAGGACTTTTCTTAGCAGACAAAAAAGGGGTGGGTTCTAGCAAGAAGGAACAATATGTTCAAAGTTTCAAAAATTTAAAAAAGTAATCAATTTTAGGGGAACCTAAATTGGCACATAATGGCTAGAATATGATATGCAATGGAAGCTATAGTAGATAATAAAGCTAGACTGAAACATAAAGGTTACAATCTGAAGAGCTTTGAATGTCAAGCAAAGAAGTTTAGGTTTTAGTTTTTATAGCTATTGAGGAACAATTAAAATTTTCAAGCAGAGGAGTAACAACATCAGATTTTCAGGGTAGAAATGTCATTCTGGTAGAAGTGGAGATAAAGAAGGACAAGGACAGCAGGGAGGTTACAACAATAGTATAGGGATGTTAAGTATAGGGATGTCAAGAGCTGAACCCAATAAAAAGTAGAGGGATGAAAATGAAAAGAAGGAAAGTTTTAGGCAGCAGAATTGGTAGTGTGTTTGCACAAAGGAGAGTGAAGGATCTAAACAAAGTCCATATTTCAGGCATGGGCAACTGGTGGTACCTGGGGCTGTTCACCAAAGTAGGACATACTGGAGAAAGAGCAGGTTTTAGGAAAGACGATGAATTAGTTTAATTTTCAGTACACTATATTTACATGCTTTTGTGACAACTAAGTGGAAAGAACATATAATTAGGTCTATGCAGAAAGAAATCTACATGACATAGAGGGGTAGGAATTGAAATAAGCCAGATAATGAAGATACTAAGAATTGAAAAGAGGATGGACCTACCTGTACTAAAGTCAGAGTTCTTATTAAAAATGAAACAAAACAAAATGAACGAACAAAAACAAAATTCACAAAGTATGCTCTGACTAGATAACACTGATGGAGGACTTAATAAAAGATATTAGGTGAAGGATTCTCAAGGCTAAGGAATAAAGCCCGCCAGCTTCTCCATCAAACCCCACCAGCACCAGGAACTTGACTTCACTGAAATCACTGAAATCAGCCAGTGATACTCATGTCTGAGAAACCCTACAAATACAGGAAAATTATCATCACTCCTGCTCCTACCACCTTCACCAGAAAAACCGTAAGCTTCATTTACAGCATCTCACTCAAAAGCCTAAGTCAAAGGTAACTTAAGTGCAAGGGAAATTTGGAATTTAAGTTATGATATATCCCTTAGGGAAGAGGAAAAAAGGGGGGCTCAAACTAGACCAAAGTGAACAATAGAACAAATGGATCAGAGAGGAAAAAAAGGGATTGTACTTTTGAGACAGAAAGAGATTTTTAACTCTATGGAGGGGGTTAGTGAACATAATAATAAAAACAATCTATTCAATCTATTCAATGTGACTTGATCTAATCAAATCCATTTTATCAATTATTATATACCACACACTCTATATACACTATTTCTAAGCTTCATAAAAATGCTTTATGGCAGGTGCTACTATCTCCGTGTTATAAATGACAAAAGAAGAATCACCGAAGTGAAACAACCACTATCACAGAGCTAGTAAATGGCTAAGCCAAGACTTGAGTGTAAGTCAGTCTGATTTATCACCCCCTCTATGCTCTTCTGTCAGAATGCTATCTACATAGAATACCTGTAGTTAGGTAAACATTTATATACGAGTAGTGTCATAAATTTATTTACACTTTAACTGTAAATTTTAGGGTTTTTTTTTCCTAAACAATTACTTTGATTCTATAAACCACAGTCAGCGACATCTGTCTTGGATACTACTGTAAAAAAGTGTCTAAGCCCAAGTGAATGCCAATGAACAAGAAATCAAGAAATGTGTCCATTCAGAGATGGCCACAGGGTAGACAATGTCACACAAGTGACTCTAGACATGGAGGTACATGGAGATTTGGCCTAGGAAGGCTACAGAACTACATCCTCCTATGAATGGGAACATTGAACCAGGCCATCATCCCACTCTTTTGTACTCCTACAACAAAGAAGATTTTTCCTGACCAAGGAAGGCCCTTCTGATAATACACAATAAAATGGTCCTGCCATTTTTAAAACTTCCAACAAGTTTATCATCAGAATATATTTTTACCTTCTGAACTGCATTAGTTTTTTTCTGCCAAAGAGTTAAAAGATATGCTTCTGTGTTCTGGCTGAAATATAATTTTGAGAAGGTTTATGAAAGGTCATGAGAGTAAATCCACATGTGGGAGAATATGAAGGCAGCAAGATAATTCCCTGGTCTGATTCTGCCACATTTAAATTTTTCTAATCATCCTTGAAGATTTCAATAATGTGGACTTATTTCTGTATAATGTGTGTGTGGTAAAAATGATTCAGTTCACATGAACAACCTTTTCTTTATTATCAAAATAAAAGCATACTTGATGTGCCTCTGTTTATTGCAATATTATTTACAATAGCCAAATTATGGAAACAGCCATAATTGAACAGCCATTCAACTGAAGAATGGATAAGGAGGATGTGGTATATACATACAATGGAATATTATTCAGTCATAAAAAAGAATGAAATCTAGCCATTTGCATAGATCTAAAGAGTATAATGCTATGCGAAATAAGCCAGAGAAAGACAACTGATTTCACTCATATGTGGAATTTAAGAAACAAAGCAAAGGAACAAAGGGGGAAAAAAGAGACAAACCAAAAAAACAGCCTCTTACCTATAGGGAAAAACAGATTGTTACCAGAGGAGAGGTGGGAGGGGGGATGGGTAAAATAGGGGAAAGGGATTAAGAGTACACTTATCTTGATGAACACTGAGTAATGTATGGGACTATTGAATCATTATATTGTACAACCAAAACTAATATAACACTATATGTTAGCTACACTGGAATTAAATTTTTTTTAGAAAATAAAAAGGCATACTGGAGTGATATATTTAAAAGTTAAATTGGATCATATGACACCCTGCTTAAATCCCTTTCATTGCTTGTGTAAGAGAATCCAAACTCTGCCACAATGAAAAAGGCCCTACATGCTCTGACTCCTGCCAGCCTCTCTAACCTCTTCTGGCATCACACCATGCTTTAGCTCTATAGGTCTCCTTTTGATTTCTCAAAAGCACCAAGACCTTCCCCACTCTAGGCTTTTACATTTATTTTCTCTCTACTTAGAGTGCTCTTAGCCACCTGTCTGCATGACTGCCTTTTTCTCAGCCTTTGGGATTCATCTCAGATGCTGCCTGCTCAAAAGGCCCTTCCTTTATCACCCTATCCCTAATGTTCTACTCCCTGTCTTCAACATCGCCTAAACTCTCTGTTACTTAGACATTTCAACAATAATACCTGGACATTTCTCCTGAAGTACTTATCTCAATAGATTTATTTGTGTATTTATCTGTTTATCACCTCTCTCACCCAACAGAATACAGATCCATGACAACAGGGATATCACATATTTGCACTGTTGCATCCTCAGTACACCTGGCAAGTAGCAGTCACTCAATAAATGTTCACTAATGGAATAAATGAAGCAATGAAAGAAAAGAATCAGTGTGGTTTGTGCTATGCACCCTTCCTTAAAGTTGTATAGCTTTTTATTCTATGCCACAGCTTATTATCCTAGTCACAGCTAATAAATGTTCTTATACTTCCTGGTTGGGTTTTAAGCCCTGTTTCTTCTATCAGTAAGAACATCTATCCTGGTTTGACTCTTTTCCTCAAGGCTTGCAACTCAAAAGCTACTGAATCCCTATTCCACCCTCAGCTGTTTGGAGAACTTGGGAATTTATTCTATGGTCTACCCTTTGTGCCAGCTAGAATTTAATGCACTCTGTGATGTGATCTGTTACTTCAACGTAGCCATTGTTAGTCACTGGCAAGGCAGTAAGCCTTCCCCAAAGTCATTTCATATGTAGCCTTGGTACCAAAAAAATGTCTCAGGAGTGCTGAGGAATTATTTCAGAGGCTCCTTAAAGCCACAGATTTGGGAGTACCTTGCTTATTTATTCTGAATAAATTAGTTCCTTGGGATATGAAATCATCTAACAATGAAAATACAGATTTATTCATACAGGTAAGGATTTTTCTTTTCAATAGCTGGGCAAGAAATTCCTTTTCATAAGTCCTACTCCCTTAAAAATTAACCACTGTGCCCACAATACCAACTATGAAAATTCCCATCAGGTAATTATAGCTTTAAAAAAATCTCAAATGTTATGAGGGAGAAGTTAAACTAAAGAGTGCAGAGCAGAGAATGCAGAGCACAGCATTCTTGTGCATGTGCTTAATGGCACTTAGGGGCATGGCTTTTCATGTAGTATAAAGCTTATTTTCAAAATAATTTCCTTAATTGTACTTCTATTTGAAGGGACAAATTATATTTGATAAATGATCTTCTTGTGCAAAACATCCCAGGATAGGTATTCAATATCATATAGCACTCACTCTCATGGTATCCACTCTTTACAAAATAGACTAAAACAGTATTTGAAAGAAACACCTCCTCATCATGGCTGAGAGTGATTTTAAAATGGCTATCAGACAACGAAAATCTGTTCTTTCTAAAGAAACTCAGTGTTTGCTATGTAAGATAAACATTCAAAGTTGCTAATCATAAGATACATATTCTTCAGGTACATAAAATCCTCATTTTTTACTTAAGTATGTTTGTAATGGATAACAAGTGTTGTATACTTTATGATTAAAATATACAATAATGATTTCCAGTACTGTCACATCAAAACATCCCTGTCCTTAGTCTAGCTACTGTGAAAACACAACATATATCTAGCTTAAAAACTAAAAATCACTTAACGCCTTTCGTTCCTCAACCCCCACATGTCCCCAATCATTTACTGACCCCTTAATATTCCAAATGCAGTTGCAATTCACAGCAGTGTGTGTGCATGTGTGTGCACGCGTGTGTGTGTGTGTGTGTGTGTGTGTGTGTGTGTGTGTGGTGTCTGGCTGGATAATGATGAGCTAAGCTTAATTACATCATTAGGCAGGAGGCCGCAGATCTCCTGCTGCCTTAAGGGACTGATTGGAATTTTAAAATATTATTTTCACTTAGTGGAATTTAAATTAAATAAATAAGTTCCATTAAAAGAGAACCATGGTACATTTGCTGTTGATTTTTGTCCGTTTACAATTGTGCTAGAGGCTGAGGTACCCAAAGCGGTATACAGTTATCGTCTTACAAACTCCTAATTACACCCTTTAAAATATAACTGACAAGACTTTTTCTGTTGTGCCAGAATAAACTTATTTTTTAAAGTATCTTCCTTTTATTTCACTTCTAATATATTTCCCTAACATTATTCTGTACCTCCCAAATTACTGTTTAATGTAAGTCATTACTGTATGATGAATGTGTTATGTTTTTTTACATTTTTACATATTTATTTCATGGTGCCATTTATGGCCCTATCCCGCCAACCACTGCAATCTGAAGAACACAGAGAGCTAACATTTTTTGTTCTGAGTTATTTCTAGGTAAGTCATGAGAAAGGTGAAAAGATAGGAGAACTTAGAAATCTGACTTTTGGTCCTGAAAAGCTGAAAGCATTAGATAAGTTCCCTTAGTACTCCCATTCAGAGTCAGACTACTTCTCCTTCATGTAAGCAAGGTTATAAAATTGTCTCTATCCTTCCTAATTAAAGACCTGAGAAACATGAATTTTAGGTTACTTAGAGAGTCGGGGTCGGGTTTGAGGCACCACAGGCCACCCAAGGAAAATCCAGCTGCATCGCATTTGAAGCTGTCCTATCATAGTCTGGAAAAAATGTTCCAATCTTAAAAATATGTCTAGACCACTTTATTTCACCCCTATGTGACTCCCAGGTGAAGTGGGGGGGGTGGGGATGGATGGGTAAGATAAGGGTGGCAAATGAGCATTCTACATGAAAAGTCTTTTCGAAAAGGAACCCATCAGTCTCTAAGAAAGCTGACTTATATTTTTTTTAAAAACTCTGACATTACAGATCATGTGTGTAATCCCTTCATCAGTCTGTGGTAGGGAGTTTCATACCCTGCCTACAAATGAAGCATATGGCAAAGGTCCTCCTCTAACTCAGGGATTCAGGAACGGCTCCAGGCACGCTGGGGGCAGAATGTCTTTACAATGGCCTCACTTCCCCATAGGCATGCCCCTCCTTTTCAAAGCCTGTGCCCCCATGATCCCCAGATCTTCAGATTCTCATGTGCAGCAATTTGCCTGGGTCTGTTCTCCCCAGCAAAACTACCCCCAATTTAGGATACATCGATTCTCTATGATGTCTTATGAAAATTTAACTGCATTCACTTAAGATCCTACTTAGATAAACTTAACATTTCTGTTTAGGGACAAAAATGGGTCTTGGCTAAAAATGCCTTAGCATCTTGGACTTTTGGGGAATGGGACCTCAAATGTTATTTTACAGATGAGGAAGCGAAATTCCCAGATAAGGTATCTAATTTCCCCAAGGTCACACAGTTACTTAATAATTTAGCTGGGGCTAACATCTCTGTTTCTCAATTCCTAATCCGTTGTTTTTAATCCATGGCATCAAGCTGCTTAATTTTTCAGCCTTCTAGGGAAATCTTATCATCTATACAAAGGTTTTCTAATTCCTTGACCAAATGAATATGAGATGGGAGATTTAGGCTCTGATACACACCCTTAAGAGGTAATGTAACCAATCCTCTGAGAAATTGTCTCTCTAAAACAAATCTTTACACCACACAACTTATTTAAATGAATTGCTTTGCATTCCTTTTCATTTGTGGCTGGCAATGCCATCCCTTAATCACAGGAGAGGAGGGAGGGACTGCAGGAGTTTCTTCTAGAAATACTGGTAAAAGTCACTCCCTGAGAAGCAGGGAAGAAACACTGACTCTGGTGTTTGGTTAAGTGGGTCACTTAATGGCCGAGGTAGGAACTACCTACATATCCCCTTATGCCATCCCATTAACACACAAGAGTGTGCATGAGTGCAGGAGGGTGTCATTAGGGTAAATGAACGGGGTTTAGGGATTAGTGCTGTTAACGCTGCTGCCTGCTGATAGGAAGACAAGGCAATCTCAACCTGTTAAACAACCTACCACCTGGGAAGTTGAACTGCCCACAGTCAGCAGAGACCGGCATGGTATTGAGAATGAGTTTCAAAAAAAAAAAAAAAAAAAAAACTGAACCACAGGGATATCATTAAAAAAAAAAAAAAAAGGATGCAGAGATATTTTTCAAGGAAGAAAGAAAAGATGGGAAAACCAACAGAATTAACATATTAAGCTATTTTATAAGACTTAAGAGTACTGTGATATGATTTGGTCCTAAAGAAAGTATTTGATACAGATATGAAGTATTTCAGCTTTTCTAATATTTCTATTATATAATTTGAGAAGGTCACCTTGTTTGGGGGTTTCAAGTAGTTTTTAATTGGTAGTTTATTCCAAAATATCTCTGTACTACCATTCTTACGAATATATTCATAAAATATATATGTGGCTTCCCAACAAGATGGTGTAACACCAGAATGTGAAGTCCTTTCCCCAAAATCAACCCTGGGGAAACATGGGTCAGAATAACTATTATAAAAACAATGAGGAAACTCCTAGGGAGAAAGCTGTAGAAACTGGTGTATAGGGTTGCAGCACCCTGGGGCAAAGGCTACTGTGTCACAGCATTAAAGACTGGTTTAGGGAGGGTTTTAAAACTCTGTTCTTATCTCTGGATGGTCACCATCTGCCCCTTCACCAAAGAATCCACAACATCAGTTCAGGTCATTACCATGGGGTAATATCAGGGCAAGATAAAAGTCCTGCTAGAGTGAAACTACAGTCCCACCAACCAGTCACATGACATGATTCCCTCCTCTACTTCTTCCCTGTCTAAACTCCCTAAGGGGATTGCTCTTCCCCAGGAATATAAAGCAGATGCATGGTGGAGTGCCAGTTAACCAAAATGTTCTGTAAAAATAAGTCCTAATAGTGATGACTATAAATTTAAGTGGGTTTAATACTACTTAAAAGGCAAAAGATTCTCATACTAATTTTTAAATTAAAAAAAAAACATTTAATAACATGTTGTTCATAAGAAGTACCATTTAAATAAAATGATACAAAAAGGATGGCAAAAGGTAATCCGTCAATTGTTCAAAATTCCAAAGAAAGCTGGAATTGCACTTTAACATCCAACAAGATGAAAATTTATGGGAAAAAAATCATAACAAAGAGGATAATTATATGTTGATATAGGGAATAATAGACCAAGAAGATTTAGGTATCATGAACTTAAATGTACCTAATAATACAGGTACATTGCACTGAGGGGAAAAATAGGTAAATCAAAAAAGTATAGCTGGAGACTTTTACACACACCTCCTGAAACTGATAGATCAAAATAAATAAATAAATAAATAAATAAATAAGATTATCTTCTAGCTTCTTAATTGGATTGCAATAACACTAGAAGTTTAATAACATTTTCAATCTCATATGTCTTAAATTTACAAAATAGGTACTAAATAGCCTATGGAAATCATAAAAGAAATAACAAAGTATTTAGAAATGAACAATGAAATTAGTACTATATGTCAAAATTTGTGGGGCACATCTGAAGCAGTATTTATGGAGAAATTTGTAATTTTGAATACACTTATTAAAGCACAAGAAAGATTGAAGAAAAATAGAGCTAAGCAAGAAGATGAAAGAAAGAAAATATCATCCAAAAGGAAACAAATAATTTTCTTAAAAGTAAGAGTAGAATTCAAATAAATAAAAAATTTAAAAGAAAATAGAGTGGATCATAACACTAAAACATTATTTTAAAAGATCAATAATGATCTTCCTCAACCAGGACTAACTGGAAAAAAAAAAAAAGAAAGATGAGATATAAATCATATACAATATAAAAAGAGAAATAACTATAAAATCAACACAGATTTATAATAATAATAATGAAATAGTATTATGAAATGTGAAAATTTCAATAAAATGGATGTTTCTGAAGAAATATAAAATGCAAAAGTATATACAACCAGAAATAGAAAATGTGAATAGACAAATCGGCATTAAAGAAATTTAAGTGGTGAGCAAAGACTTTCCACAAAAGTCTCCCGCCCATGTTTACAGTTGAGTTCCACCAAACTTTCAAAAATTATAAAATAGAAAGGGAAATAAGACTGACCAGTTCATTTTATGAGGCTAGTGTAATCTTTATTCAAAAACTAGGTAAGGATTAACCAGGAAAATAAAATTATATATCATTTCACTTTTAAGTCTTTTAAGTACAGATGGAAAAATTCAAAACAAAACATTATCTCATGAATCCAACATTGTATTATTTAAGTGCCACATTATCAGGTAGAGTTTATTTCAAGAATGCAGCAATGTTTAACAGAAAAAAAATCTATCAATGATATATATATATATATATATAAACCAAATTAATAAAGAATACAATCATATATTTTTAAAGAAAGAAAGAAAAATGAAGGTTCAACATGTTATAAAAGGAATTAGCAGAAACTTCCCTAACTAGGTAAAGGTTATGTATACAAACCCTTCAACTTTCAATGCGTTCCCTTGAAGCTTAGAAAAAAGACCAAAATACCTATTGTTTATGCTATTGTTTAATCTCCTACAGTAAAGTATTCAAAGCAAAGAAAAAACTCTCATTATTTGAAGACTTTCTATACAAGAAAAACAAATAAAAAGCAACATATAAATGATACTATTAAGAGAGTTCAGGAGGTGGCCAGATTCAAATTCAATCTACACAAAATCAATACTATTTCTCTGTATCAGCAATAAGCATCCAGAAAATATAATAAAATGAAGACACCATTCATGAGAGTAATAAAGACTATACAATTTCTATGCATTAAAAAGTACCCAAGGTTTTATAGAGATAAATTTAAACTCTATTGAATACCATAAAAAATAGAGGGATATTTATTCTCTACAGTTGGAAGAGATAATAGTTTAAAGATCCAGTTCTTTTCCATATTAATTCATAAATTTAATTAATTCACAAATTCATAAATTAATTCATAAATTTAAGAGGCTTCAGGTTCCAGGCTCCAAGCTGTCAGCACAGAGCCCGATGCAGGGCTCAAACTCATGGACCGTGAGATCATGACCTGAGCCAAAGTCAGACGCTTAACCAACTGAGCCATCCAGGTGCCCCACAAGTAGATAATTTTAAAGTAAATCATTTTAAAATTGGTTTCAAGGAATAAAAATCTATGATCAGTTTAAGGTAACTTTGAAAAAGAAGAGTAAATAAAAGAGACAGTATAACAAAGTATGGGAAAAATAGATCATAGAACATAATGGAAAACTCAAGACAGACACATGCAAATGCAAATGTGAGAACATTATATATAATAAAGTTGGCCCTACAAATCGTGGTTAGGAAAATGCATAGATCAGAGTTTCTGTTGCAGAAACATAATTGATTGATGGCCCCAGATGCTCTCCCTCTGCATCCACAACCACATTTATGCCAAGGCCACTTCCTGGAGGGTGTTCCCAGCCAATGACTGAGCACATGGGCATATTAATTCCCACAAGATGTGATACTCCCATGACAGGCAGCTTTGGTTTGAGGACTCCCCACTGGCCTGGCCAAAACTTTCTTAGAACTCTACGGTAGTTTGAGGCTCTTCCTATCTAATCCACCTTCTGGCTTTCTCTCCTTCACAAGTGTTAGACATATAGGAGTGGTCTTCTGGGCACTCCCCTTTATCCTTCACAGGTGTTTCCCCCAATTAATCTCTTGCACATCTAAATCCATTCTGGCATCTGCTTCTAGGAAGACCTGAACTAACATATAAAAAAATGATGAAAAGATAGATTGTTGAATAGATGTTATTGGGAAAATTGCCTCCTACATAAAGAAACATATAATGCATCCCTCTCTTATACCATAATTGCAGGTGAATTCCAGATAGATTTAAACTTATATACAAAATGTATAACTAAAAATTAAAAGATGTTAGTCATCTAGTGGTAGTGAAAGATTCCTCAAACAAAACTCCAAAAGCACAAATAAAGCAAAAGTATTAATTTGAGAATATTGAAATTCAGGATTTCTGTTCACTAAAGACCAATGTGGTATGATGGACTGCTGTCTCCCAAATTCACTTGCCCGTCTCTAAACCTAACAGGACTCCTTAATTTTTGGTGGAAGCATGGTCACCTGGGTAAAAGACTACATTGCTTAGCCTTCCTTATAGGTAGATATGGCCCTGTCACTACTCTCGGGCCAATGAAATGTGAGCAGACTTCCAACAAATGCATGTAGCATTTATGTCATGCCCTTAAAACAAAGGGACTTACTACACTCTTATCCTTCCTTTCTCCTTCTCAACAAGCTGATAAGAACCACCTTGCATCATGCTGAGAAACCACCTTGCATCATCCTACAAATGGTAGAATAGTAAGACAGAAGGATCACCTCCTCCAGACTACTACTTGAGAGAGAAATAAACCTCTTTCTTGTCAGAGCCATTGTTAATATGGGGCTCTAATACAAATGCCAAAGTTACCTCCTAAATAATATAAACACCATGGACAAAGTTAGTGGACAGAGGACAAACTGGGAAATTATATTGGCAATGTCTAAAATAAAAAAGGTATAACAACTAAAATAAAAAAAAAAACACCTCATTTAACCAAGCAAACAAAAAATGAAAATCAGAAATGTTTAAAGCTATTAACATGCAATAAGAGGAAACCCAAAAGACTAAAAAGCATATTAGGAGATGCTAAATTTTACTAGTAATTAGAGAAATTAAAATTTAAATAATGACATATCACTTACACTCATCAAAATAGCCAATATTGAGTAATGCCAAGAATTAAGGATATAGGTATGTAATGTAAGGATATAGAGATATTCTTGAACTTTTGGTGGGAATGTAAATAAATACAATTTGGAAAGCAGTTTGACAGAACCTAGTTAAATTAGGTATATATATATATATATATATATATATATATATATATACACACACACACATACCCTTTGGCCCAGCAATGTTACTCCTGGGTAGATATCCCAAGATATCCTTATACAGATCCAGAAGAAGATACATAAAAGACCATTTATTACAGGGCTATTTCTGGTAGTAAAGAAATGGAGATATTGTAGCTCTCCTAAAGTCAACAGAAACAACATACATCTAATATACATTACATAGATATTAAAAGCACAGTGCTAAATAAAACAAATGAGAAACAGAATGAAATTTATAGCACTGGATCATTATAGACATAAAAAATGTGTGAACATAAAAATAACAAAAATAATATATATTTATAATAAATAGATAATAAAATTTATATTTTACAAAAACACAAAACACACATAAAACAAACCACATTAGAATGGTTAAGAAGTAAGAATGAAGGGGAAAATAAATAAATAAAACAAGAGAGAGTCAAGGGTGACTTGGTGGCTTGGTCAGTTGAGCATCTGACTCTTGATTTTAGCTCAGGTCATGATCTCATGGTCCATGAGTTCGAGCCCCACATTGGGCTCTGCACTGACTGTGTGGAGTCTGCTTGGGATTCTCTGCCCCTCCCACATTCTCTCTTTCTCTCTTAAAATAAATAAACTTAAGGGGCGCCTGGGTGGCGCAGTCGGTTAAGCGTCCGACTTCAGCCAGGTCACGATCTCGCGGTCTGTGAGTTCGAGCCCCGCGTCAGGCTCTGGGCTGATGGCTCGGAGCCTGGAGCCTGTTTCCGATTCTGTGTCTCCCTCTCTCTCTCTGCCCCTCCCCCGTTCATGCTCTGTCTCTCTCTGTCCCAAAAATAAATAAAAAAACGTTGAAAAAAAAAATTTAAAAAAAAAAATAAACTTAAAATAAATAAACAAATTAAAAAAAAAACAAGAGAGAGTCATTGCATGGACTGGTGACAACAGTGTGCCATGCCCTAATATAACTCAGACTTCTGCACTCCAAGAATGAGAAAAATGATTAATAAAACAACATAAAATGCATACAAATATTCTGCTACGAAATTAAGTCTGCTTTTATTACATATATTATTGCTTCCTTTGTATACTCCTTAAAGTATTTTTCTAATATAATAAGCAATCCTGGGAATCTTGTGAAAATTAACTTTCACAAGTCACTAATCTAGGAAGTTGGCCAGAGGATAGGGGTAACAGGAATATGGGAGATACAGAGAAAGTAACTGTGTTATCTACTTACCTCTGAAAATGTGAGATAGTCTTTTTTTTTTAAACAATTTAACGTTTTTTTTCATTTTTATTTTTCAGACAGGGAGAGACAGAGCATGAACAGGGGAGGGTCAGAGAGAGGGAAACACAGAATCTGAAACAGGCTCCAGGCTCTGAGCGGTCAGCCCAGAGCCCGATGCGGGGCTTGAACTCACAGACCGTGAAATCATGACCTGAGCCGAAGTCGGCTGCTCAACCGACTGAGCCACCCAGGCGCCCCGAAAATGTGAGATATTCTAATACTAGGTCCTGGTGTTATCTTCCTTCATCACCTTAGGCTCAGTAATACAAATCTGTTTCCTAGTGAATGTCTCTGTATTCGCAATTACCAAGCCAAAAAGGAAATGGAAAGGAGGTTGACAGAATCAGAAAAGCACCAGAAGAGAGGTGAAAAAAATATATTTGACTAGTGAAATAAGTATCTGGCTCTTCCACTCAATGTAGATTCCTATGTCTTCAGAGTTAGGAGAATAAAAGGAAAGAACTGAGTAGTGTAGAGCTTGGTTTTTGCATCAGTGAGACCCCCAGCCATTCAACAGAACCCTTTTATGTTTGATCTCCTTTTTAGCCAGCTAACTTTTCTGCTCTATACAGTTCTTAATGGCTGCAAGAGAAAATTGGTTTTTTTCCTCCATGTTCAATAATACTATTGAGACCCATACTTATTTCCTATCAGAAATGAGGACATAGCTGTATTTTCAAAAACAGATTTGGCCTTTTTTGCGTCTCACTTTGACAATTCTTTACTCTAAAAAATTGAACTTCAGGGCACCTGGGTGGTTCAGTTGGTTAAGCACCCGACTTCAGCCTAGGACAGATCTCCCCATTCCTGAGTTCAAGCCCTGCCTAGGGTCTGTGCTGACAGCTCAGAGACTGAAGCCTGTTTCAGATTCTGTATCTCTTTATCTCTCTCTGCCCCTCCCCACTCATGCTCTGTCTCTCTCAAAAATAAGTAAACATTAAAAAAAAATTAAAAACAAACAAACAAACAAAAAACCCCCTGAGCCTTGGCTTGCTAACAGGACACCCTCCAGGCCATACGACAGGATCTGTGTTCTTCTGTAGTGAAAATCAGTTCTCCTACAATGAAGTGTTCTATCAGTTATCTTGTTAAAAGAAAATCTAAAACTAATCCTTGCTTCAGGTGAATAAGCACTAATCCTTCACTCTACTAGGGCAAATATAAAAAGTAAACAACTATGCTTGTTTACTATGCCACAAAAAATGCTTAGGGAAAGAGGGTCAGGGCCACAATGTGGATATAAAGGTCTACTATGCCCTCTTTAATAAAATATATCCTACTTTCAGGACCAGCTTCATGGGATGTGCAACTGGTGAAGTCTCACAGGGTCTCATGCTCAGAAGGCCCCTGCTTGGGTTTAATGCTCTAAGGTGGCTATCTTGAAACTCTCCCAGCTCTGGCCCTCAGCCACTGCCACCCTCTATCTAAGATATAGTTTGAACTGGCTAAAGGAGGTCACATCCCCTTTGTCCAACCACCCTCCCTATTCCTTTGCATGGAGTTGGGCTCAGGGAAGTTCTGGGTCAGGTATGTGCCTGCTGAGTCTCTGGCTGGCAGAGAGGCAGTCAGGGGTGACTCCATGCACTCTTTCCCAATTCCACAGAGTATCACATAAGGCCTGGTGCTGGACCCCAGTTGCAGTAAATTGAGCAGCAGCAGATATGTGCCAAAGGGAGATTGATTTTCCTGTCCCTGGCTGGGGCCCTACATCTTCATTTTGCCATTTGCCCTGGGCCCTGCAACTTATATAGCCAGTTCTGCCTAAATCCCTCCAGGATCGGTACTGAAAGGAAACTTTTCTGATGAGAAAAAGCAGCTTAACAAGTAATATGACTCTGTTCCTGTGCGTCTGACCTTCTTGGTGAAGGTCTCTCACTGGGGGCCCTGGTGCCACCATCACATTGGCATCTGGGTGCACACCTCTCTTAAATACTCTGCAGATTCAAGTAATCCTCATTATACCACGTTATACAACTGAACCAAGCCAGAAATTTCAGATAGGTTTATTAAATAGTAAAGAAAACAAGAAGGAAAATAAATGCACATTACACAAGGAATAGAAATAGTAAATCTGACAGAATAAAGACTGTGGTCCTAGGATAGCGAATTCGTTCTTAGGAACCCCATGACTCAACCACTCCACATAACAGTCCTTTCTACTCCCTTACCTCTCTAACTTTCCTTTTAAATAGTTTTCACTTCTATCAGATAGTCATAGTTTCCTTTTAGAGAGACTTACCTCTTCCATGGATGACTAATAACAGGAATTAAGTCAGACTTGAAAGGAAATGCTTTCTCCTCAAAAAAAAATAAATAAATAAAATAAAGGTAGGTTTAGCTTTGTAGGCCTACCAGAATAGCCAAATCTTAGTAAAGCATAAAATTAGTTCATTCCTACACTGGGAAATAAGTGATATAGTAGCAAGGACATCATTCTCTAATGTTGGAAATGTTAGGATTATTTTTGTTTTCATTTTAAATCCTTTCTATTCAAACAATGATGTGTTCTATAGGTTCCACTAAAAAAATAACATGGATATAGTGGTAATGAAAATAAAGTACCATGTTTAAGCTTCTTTCTAGAGCTCTGACCTTCACTGTTCCTAAAAGTTTTCTTCTATTGTTTTAATTCCTGATCATTATTATTAGAGAGAGAGTGTGCGCATGCATGCGTGTGGTGGGGGACGGACAGAGGAACAGGGAGAGAGAATCACAACAAGCTCCATTCTCTGTGTGGAGCCAGATGTGGGCTCCATCCCACGACCCTGGGATCATGACCTGAGCTGAAATCAAGAGTTGGACGCTCAAGCAACTGAGCTACCCAGGTGCCCCAATTATTTTTTTCTAAAACGTAGGACATAATTGTAAGAGTATTTGATAATTTCTTTACTTGTGGTGTCATAGCTTGCTAATTGCCCCCCCCCTACTTCTTCCTCATGTAATTGGTTGATGTGTGGCTATGACAGGCTCTTCGTACCAGCTTAAATAATAAAAGGGAAATTCTGCTAATTTCTAAGTTCTCTTAAGCTAGCAGGTGGCTAACTTTTGGATTTCACAGGATATTTTTAAAGTGAAGGTGAAACCCATAAATGCCAATTTTTAAAAGTTTTATCAAGTAGAGATTTTTAAAAGTAAAACATACTAATAGTATTATTTCATAAAAGAAAGGACATTTTAATTCTGAAGGAAGTCCTTTCACTGAACAAACTGAGCAACGAACTCACTGAATTCTCATTTCTCTGAGGAACACTTAAGAAGACCATAGAGATCATTACCAGATAACCTCCTGAGTCAGAGGTTGGCAAAATTTTTAAATTATTAATAAATATTTCCCTGCAAACTTTTCAACTATTTTGAATATTTCTATCAGTTTTATGAACTTTTATGATGACCCTGTATGAAATTCAGCAGTATGTACTCTGTGGGTTTTCAAAGCCACCCTAAATTTAAAAACCTCTGAAGTAAGCATTTCATTATGCTTTTTTTTTTATTACTAAGAACACTAAACAGCATTGTAAAGTGCTATTGTCTTCTCTTGAATTGCTCCTTACACCAAAAATTTCAATTATAAAACAATAGAATACCACATATTACATGATTGAGATATGCCATGGGTATTTTTAACACCAAGGACATAACTTTATAACTGATAGCCTGTTTTGATAAAGTAGGCCTGTAGTCTTGTCACTCGTTATCAATATAAACATCTTCATTCTTAAGAGGCTCTCTTCTATATCTAATTCCTCTTGGAAAACATACTTTAGATACATTCACATAGATAAAAATGTATTAGGAATTTAAAAACTTCTGATGAAGATATTTGCTTAATAAATGTTGCATTAGCATGGCTGTTTAGAATTTTTTCATTAACTGCATAGAAAACAGAACACTATATAGAATTAATAAACCCTCACCCTTCATTGCATAATAATCAATGTAAGGATGTTATAAGGAAGTATTTATTATATTAAAACAAAGGACATTATTCTGATAGCTGTTGGGTCTAAAATGTAACATTTGACTTTCAAAGCAAGTAAATCAGCAGAGCTCCAAATAGGGAGACTCAACCAACAAAGGATCATAAAGTTAAAAAGTCTCTGTTAATCAATGACAAATTTAGTACTTGTTGCTACAATTACAAAGATAATAGTTCCTTTATGTCAGTGCCTTTGGTTTTGCAGCTGTAAAATAGCTTTGAAATTCAGCATTTCAAGGAATAGAAATTAATAGGAGGTCATTTCTACCAGAGAAATTTTAGGGGCCCATCCTCTCTAATCATCATTAAAAACTAAATCCGTAGGAGAAGAGGCACTTTACTGATTGTCAAGTGGAAGCTATTATTCATTTGATGAAGCTCTTGGCACTGTGCCATTGATTCTGCACTACAGCCTGCTGCTTGTTCGCCTTCATCTCGTGCAATCAGAGTTGTTTCTGCCTGCCAGGAGCTATTTATAGAGCAAAGGGTGGGGGGAGAAAAGCTGATATGTTCTCCTTCTTGAAAAACAACTTTCAAACTTTGTAAGTACAAATCTGTTTTTCTTGTCATCAGACTGTCTGCTTTTTCCTTCAGTGTAGAAGATAAGGAAGCTGACTTCAAGACAACTGCCCTTCCTAATAATGACTGTGAATTTGGTGGAGTCGCAGGCTACAATCACACTGAGTCTGACTCCCTTGGATTAATGTTCCTCAAAACTACATACACCGTCATATGTCTACAGTAATGCTTTCATTTCTATACTTCTATGTCCATTCCAGTTTTCTATCTTAAAAATTTCTAAAAGATACCCCCTGCTTTCTTATACTTATTAAAAGCAAATATATCTTGCAAAAAAAAAAACACTAAAAAAGAAACCTCAAAGTATAAGTATAGGAAAATATTTGGGGGCTCAATTATTTAGCAGTTGATTCAAAGTGAATTAAGTGTTGGTGAAATTGTTTTTCCTATAATTGCAAAAGAAGTTGGATTTTCAGAAGTTTTACTTAGAAGATTCATTGTCCCACGGCAATATAAATCTCTGTTAAAAGTTATCCACATGATATGAACATGGCATTCTCAAAGTTATTTGCAACTCTCATTGTCTTGGGTTGCAGTTGTGAACATATTTTGAAACCTAAACTATTCAGAATCTTTATTTTTGGAAAAGTTTCAGGCTTTATCTCAGTAGTTGCAAAATCCACTTAAAATGTTTCATCCTCTAAAACAATAAATAGAGAAAATTAAAAAAAAAATAGTATGCATTTAAAATACTTCAGGATAGCAATAGCAATACTTCTGATTGCTAAAATTTAATATAATGGAAAGGAATTGTATTTGTTGAAATGCAAAACAACAAAACCAAAACCTGAACCTTTAAAACATATGGAAATAAAATCATATGGCTATGAATTGCCTGATGTAATTTTTTTTGAGAAATTTAGTGTCAAATGTTTTAACAAAGTGAATTTTTTCTTTTTTTTTTAATGTTATTTATTTTTGAAAGAGAGACAGAGAGAGAGAAAGAGTGTGAGCAGGGGAGGGGCAGAGAGAGAGGGAGACACAGACTCCGAAGCAGGCTCCAGGCTCTGAGCTGTCAGCACAGAGCCTGATGCAGGGCTCGAACTCACAAACTGTGAGATCATGACCTGAGCTGAATTTGGATGCTTAACCAACTGAGCCATCCAGGTGCCCCACAAAGTGAAATTTTTTAAAAAGTAGCCACAGAGCCACAGCATTGCCAGTAAATGTTTGATTTTAAGTAGAACTCAAAATACAACCTTAATCAATTGAAAATACAATAAAAGATCAGCCAAAGTAGTTAGCAAAACAACTTGAGTTAGCAGGGTGGAAAACAGACCACAGATTTGTTTTGTTTTGCTTTAACTTCATAGAAGACCGATATTTCAGCACGCCTTTTAGACTGTGGTATTTTCAGAGCTCTGGCTTGCAGCAGGAACCAGAAAGGTATATTTACCAGGGATTCTATAGTGTCTTTTCTCCTGAAACTTACATGCCTTACCACTAAGACATTTACCTAGAAGAAGCTAAGATTAGATGAAATGTTCTGTTTCAAACAAACCTATAGGATATCAAATGGAATTAAGTATCGTGGATCCAGGTATTTTAGAAAGTCAAATGGAATAAGAAAATTAAAAATCCATTTGATTCTGAATTGCCCAGAGTAACTCTGCATAGCCTGAACTTCTGAATAATTTTCAGCTCTTCCTCCCCTTCACTTTTAGTTATCAAAACTTTCTTATAGTCTTTCATTCCAAACAATAAAAAATTGAGGCATTTTTTAGAATAGTATTTTGAAGGGAACCTGGGAGGCTCAGTCATTGAGTGTCCAACTCTTATCTCAGCTTAGGTCATGATCTCACAGTTCATGAGATTGAGTCCCTTGCTAGGCTCTGCACTGACAGCAAGGAGCCTGTTTGAGATTCTCTCTCTTCCCTCTCTCTCTCTGCACTGCCCCCACCCACCCACTTGCACTCTCTGTCTCTCAAAGTAAATAAACAAATTTTAAGAAAAATAAATAGAATAGTATTTTGAAATCTCTGCCATTAATTCAACAGATTACACTGGGCTCAGAAGATTAGGTTTGTGGAGCTAATCTCCCTCTTGCACATTCAATAATTCACTCAGCAAACAATTTATTGAGTACCTATTATTTCCCGGCACCATCCTAGTTGTCAAGATATATTTAGGAACATAAAACATGCAAAGTTCCTATCTTTATTTAATTTATATTACAATGGAGCTTCAGCTACGAAAAAACAGAAATCAACCTCAAAAGACATCTTTCTTTCGTGAACATAGTCCTATATTTCTCAAAATTGCACAACATTCAACTGAAGGGCAACAACTACATAGCAGTTACAAGTTTTTGAGCACTGACCATATATGACGGATACTGTGTTGAACACTTTTTCATGCATTATCCCTCTTAATTAGTGCCTTTTAATCTTCAAAAAAAATTTCCCATATTGATAAAAGAAATGAATGAATAAAGAAATGAATACTTAGAAAAGTTAAATAACTTATTAAGCTTGCACAATTAAAAGGGCAAATTTAACAGAGGTCTCTCCCGTCTATAAAAATAATTTCAGGCAAGTCTTCTACTGAGGACTTAGTAGCACTTATTCATTCATTCATTCATTCATTTGGCATTTATTCAACAAATATTAAGACCGTCTCATATGTGCCAGGCACTGTTTTAAATACATGGGATACATTAATGAGCCAAAGAGGTAAAGATCCCTGTCCTTAGGGAGCTTAAATCTTAGTGAGAGGAGACATACAATAAAAACAAACATAATAAATAAGGAAATACACAATACATTAGAAGGTTAACATCCATTCATTGGGAATTATATAAAGTCTAACTTGTTTTTCCTAACAATTTGAGTTCTTAAGTTAGAAATAAAGATAACTTTTAAAATGAAAATAAAAAAGGGGGCGCCTGTGTGGCTCAGTCAGTTAAGTGGCTGACTTTGGCTCAGGTCGTGATCTCACGATTCATGAGTTCGAGCCCCGCAACAGGCTCTGTTCTGACAGCTCAGATCCTGGAGCCGGGAGCCTGCTTCGGATTCTGTGTCTCCTTCTTTCTCTGACCCTCCCCCACTCAAACTCTGTGTGTGTCTCTCTCTCAAAAATAAATAAATATTTAAAATTTTTTAATTTAAAAAAAGAGCTCAGGAGACCAACGACAAGCACCCCAAGAAGGAAATGCTACAGCAGAACAGTGTTGAAGAAATGACTTCATACTGGGGAAACTGACACCTTTTGCCACCACTGTAGAGTTGAACTTGTTCTAAGTCTTCGTTATTTTGATCATCAGATGCTTGGAAATAAAGGGCAGAGCAGGGCATCAGTAATTGCCCATCTGGAGTACAACAAACACACGTAAATCACTGGAAAATCACGTGCGGTTCGATGACACTTATCCACTTTGGTTTCCACAGACTGGTATGCCAAACCCCAGACACCAAAATGACTAAGGTTGGAGAATAAATACCCATCATTAAATTTCCAGTGGTTTAATAATTATCCCTCTTCCTGGGGACATGATTAAACCTCACACAGCAGCAAAACAAGAAACTAAGTTACTGGGCATCAGAGGTGAAGAGAAAGTAAATGAGAAAGAGAGAGTCAGAGTAACAAGGGAAATGAGAGAAGACAGGGGGAGAGGGAGGAAGAGCATAGAAGGGAAGAACCTCTTTGGTGATTACTCTCAACCATCCTTGCGCTTAAGACAACCACCCACAGGCACTAAACAAGTGATTGAGCTGCAAGCTGGATGTGTCCCTCGTTCTCATAATTCCAGGGGCTGGGGCACGTTGCTCCACCAATGGGAGCAGAAAGTGCAGTAATACGGGAAACATCATCCCACTCCAGTCAATGCTTTTCTCCTCGGGGTAAGGCTGAGCTTGATCCCTTTAACACAAAAATGGTGAATCTTCTCTCTTACTGGAGTACTGACTTTCAATATTGCTTTCTTAAGAGGGAAAAAATGGAAGCTTTCTTTTAACAGTATGTTAAGTGGTCCCAGAGTTATAACTGATGTAAACCTCAGTCAAAGCTCCTTGTAATGGTTAAAAAAACCAGCATACCTTCCTATCCATGGAGTTTCCAGGCACAGCCTAAGGAAAAATTCCCAATTGCTGACTGGAACTAAGAGAAATCAGTTGGATACGAGATGACGATAAATCCCATTTGAGATAATGGTACCAGGGATTATATATTAACTAAGATCAAAGTCAATGCTCCTTAAGTAGTTTACTTCCAAATTTTTCCTTTTATAAACTGAAAATATTCTAGCAGGCCAACTCCAGAAACCATGTCTATATTACTCACCTCTGTATCTCTAGTACCTTGCACAGAACTTAGCAAATGATAGCACTCAATAAACGTTTTGACCAAAAACAGTACAAATATATGAATATATTATTATTATTATTTTACCTGGAGTACAGCTGAGAAACAATGTTACATTAGTTTCAGGTGTACAACATAGTGATTTGACAACTCTGTGCATTATGCTATGCTCACCACAAGTGTAGCTACCATCTCTCACCATACCATTGACCATCTTCCCTACGTTGTACCTTTTATCTCCATGAATAATTCATTCTTTAAGTCTATGCCTCCACTCTCCTTTATCCTTTGCTCATCCCCATGCTTTTCCCCTCTGACAACCCTCAGTTGTTCCCCTCAGTTTGTTCTCTGTATTTACAGGTCTGCTTCTGCTTTTTTTGGTTCATTTGTTTTTTAGATTCTACATACAAGTGAAATTATATGGTATTTGTCTTTCTCTGGCTTATTTCACTTAGCTTAATACCTTCTAGGTTCACCCATGTTGTTGCAAATGGCAAGATCTCATTCTTTTTTATAGCTGAGTAATATTCCATTGTGTATATATGTACCACTTCTTTATCCATTCATCTATTGATGGACACTTGGGTTGCTTCCATATCTTGGCTATTGTAAATAATGGTGCAGTAAACACAGAAGTGCATATATCTTTTCGAATTAATGTGTTTTTTTTTAAATTTCTTTGGGTAAGTATCCTATAGTGGAATTACTGGATCATATGACATTTCTATTTTTTAATTTTTTTTTTTTTTTAGAAACCCTCAAACTGTTTTCCACAGTGGATGCACCAAGTTACATCCCCACCAACAGTGCACAAGAGTTCCTTTTTCTCCACATCTTTGCCAACACTTGTTGTTTCTTGTCTTTTTGATACTACTAGACATTCTGACTGGTGTGAGGTGATATCTCATTGTGGTTTTGATTTGCATTTCCCTAATTATAATGATGTTGAGCATCATTTTTTTTCCTGTGTCTGCTGGCCATCTATATGTCTTCTTTGGAAAAATTTCTATTTGTTTTTCAGTTTTGAGTTATATAAGTTCTTGGTATATTTTGGATATTAACCCCTTATAGACAAATCACTTACAAATACTTCCTCTCATTCAGTAGGTTGCTTTGTCCTTTTGTTGATTGTTTCCTTTGCTGTGCAGAAGCTTTTTATTTTGGTGTAGTCTCAATAGTTTGTTTTTGCCTTTGTTCTTATTTTTCTATCTTACAAGAACATGGTAGCAATTTATATATAATTATTGGGTTCCCTGTGTTAATTAGGCACCCTACAAAGTATAAAATGACTCTTAAATTTTATTATATTTGTATGCCTCATTTTTTACTTTTATATATGTTATTTTATTTTATCTTATTAAGCCAAAATTCCAGATAAGTCTCTGGCCAACATATGACAGGAAGGGAAAGTAGCTAATTATTTATTAAGAATTCATTAAGACTCACATGTACCACATGTCTTCATTTGCATTTTCTCATTTCTTAATTTTTTTTACATTTATTTTTGAAAGAAAGAGAGACAGAGCACAAGTGGGGAGGGGCAGAGAGAGAAGGAGACAGAATCTGAAGCAGGCTCCAGGCTCTGAGCTGTCAGCACATAGCCTGACGCACAGCTCGAACTCACAAACCGTGAGATCATGACCTGAGCCAAAGTTGGATGCTCAACCAACTGAGCCACCCAGGCGCCCCTTTCTCATTTATTTCTTGAGTCACTCTGATAAGTTAGACATTATTAGTCTCCTTTAACAGGGAAAGAAGTATCGGCTTAGAGAGGTTAATTAATTTGCCCAAGGTTATACAACAGTAAGCAGCAGATGCAGATTCCAATCTAGGCCCTTTTGACTTGAAAGTTCATACTCCTTCTTTCTCTTATATCAAACTGCCAAAGGAAAACATATGCAAAAACATATTTAAACTGCAAAATCAAGCACCTATCTATCAAAAGAGAAGCTTGGGGTGTGCCTGTGCTGGCATGGGTGTGTTTTCATTATGATAAACAATTTCAATAAAGGAGAAAAGTGTCAATTGCCTCCTACCACCAAAATATCTTTTACTTAGAGATTTTATTTTATAGTAGTAGATTAAGAAATTATTCTTCTTTCTCAGGGGTTATTTCATTAAAAATATTTATTTCCCTCTTGTGTTTTAGTTTGACTTACCTTTAGTCAGATCAATAGGGAAAAATGTAATTCAAAGAAAGTCACAGATGGAAGCAAAAAACACAGAAGAGAATTGGAGAGACCCTGAGCAGCATGCCTATAAATCCACTAATGTCCACCCGGAAAGACATGAAAAGCAAAACTTTCTTGATGAATACCAGTTTCCTGGAAAAGGGCAATTATGCTCTTCTCTTCCAGAAAGTTACTTAGAAAAGCCAGCATGACCTCTGCTTAAGTCTCCTGTGAATAAGTTCTGGAAGACGTCCATGGAAGTGTAATCCTATATAAAACTGAATAATCTTGAGGCAATTAGACTGATAGTGAATTTGAGTCTTAGTGGAAAGAGTCCTACAATGGTAAGTGAAGTAAACATTATTGGTGTCTTCCCCACTCATATCACCTGCACATGTACATTGCACACAGCACACTGAATTAATAATTACCAGAGTTCAAAAGATGTTTGTTTGTGTATGTCTGTGTATCTCTTGAGAAGAGAAAACTAATCCTTAGGAGGGAAAAAGTCTCATTTTTCAACTGACTTAATATGGAAAACTCCCTGCAATAAACATGTGTTGAGTTAAACAGGAAATCAGCAAAATTTATAAAGAAAAATCAGTTTGATAAACCTCTGGCAGCCTCAGATTCAAAGTGCTCTGATTCTCTGATCAAAGTTTCAGCACTGAGTATTGGAAACGTCTGTAAGTGAGACCCTGTCAAAAGCAGATATTAGACCATAACCATTAATAATCAGAATCTTAACCTATCAAATACACTGTACTGTACCTCACTTTCCAGTCGCCCTAAAATAAAGTCTATAACAGGCAATTCCTTTATAAAAGAAGATATAAACAACATCAGTTCTAGGCATAAGAAAATATCTGTGGTTTATTTTGAAGGATAGCAAAAGGTCTACATGTCCTCAAAATGTACCATCCTTTGCCACACACTACTTGTCTCAAATAAGAAATTCACCTTTAATGACATTTCTTTGGACTAGAACATAATATATGTTAATTATCCATTCACACACATGCCCTTTCCTTTGAGAGTAGAGTATGAGGGAATAGACAGAAACCAGGTTTATTTCATAGCGGAAAGAGAACAATTTGGAACATCCATGGAAAAAATCAGATCATTAAATACCAGTAAGTAAAGATGCCAGAAGATATGACAATAGAAAGAGTGAAGGTAAATTTTTCTAATATAATAACATAATTCATCTAGCTCACCTTACTCAGGAAGATTAAATCATGTACGCAGAGCTCTCTGAACTCCTTGAAAAAGAAGCACAGACATACAGAGAATAATTATAGCTGCATTTTCTAGTACCTAAACAAGTCTTGGCTGAATGCCCCATTAGGTCATGCATATCATCAGACTACCATTAAATAAGCCAAAAGAAAAACTCCTACATGCTAGTCAAGGAGCCAAAGAGTAAAATGCAGCCTTCAACAGCTCTGATTCCAACTAGAGTTCAACTTGGGCTCCAAGTGTAAGAATCTGGTTCACATATTTTTAATGGGCATCTTTCAGATACTTAAGGAAGAAAGAAATTAGTAAGTTCCCTCCAAAACCTATCCCTAACATGTAAGGAATGAAGACTGCCACCTGTCTAGGATTTGAGTTTCACAGGCATGTTCACTACATCAAAGCATCAAGGGACAGGCTTTGAGTGAAGGCAGACAAGATCAAGAGACTTGCATATTTTAAATAAGACACAGAAATCACAACATAAAAAAAGGATCAAAACCCCTCTTTATTCAAATTCAGAAATCTGAGGGTCCTTACTGGGTTAGGCTTAAATTTACTATATGTCCTAGAAAAAGTACCTTGTTTAAAAAGGAAATTTAAGGAGAAACAAATGTATTTCATGGAGTTTTATAAATTAATAAAAGTATTCTACAAGGTGCTTTGAGATTCAAAGATTAAAGAAAACTGTGAAGCCTAATAAAGCATTCACTTTCCCTAATGCTGTGAGACTGAGTGGCTTTTCTCAGCTGTTGTCAAAGAATTTTTCCATATTTATTATTTCCTGATGCTATCTATACCAATAGCTATACCAAGAGCAACAATGTCTTACTTTTAATTAATTAAGCTTTAAAAATTGAAAAGGAATATTATATATGGTATCTTTTAAGATTCTTAGCTATATTGTGGAGATAGTTATTTTTACCTCAATTTTACAGAAAAAGCAACTAAGATTAAAAAAAGAAATTACCAATTTACTCAAGGTTACACAAGAGCTAAGTAGTAGAACTGAGTGTCAAACCCATGTTTTTGGACTCCAAATCTATGACATTTCCTCCCACCAACCTAGATTTTCCTACCAACTAATGATATAGACAATTCTTGTTTTTATTCACTGCTAATTTCACAAGGAAGACCTTCTAATCAGACCTGTTAAAATAGTTGATGTTATTATTAAGGCAAAATTATAGTAATTTTCATCACTGAGAGCATAGTGAAGGTGCAAATTACAACTTCTTTACATGACCCACTCTAAGCAAATAGATTGGAGACTTCAGATTATTCTCAGATCAACCTAATGCAAGGGGATTTCTTTATTCTGGACCTTAACTTGTGAAACTGAGTCTCCAAAGTGTTGATGCAATCCACATGTAGTGTTATGAAAGTCTGCCTGAGCCCCAGCCCCAGGGGCAGGTGGTTCGTTTGATCTTTATAGTTGTAAAGGAAACATTTGGTAATCAGACTGAAAAAGTACTCTAGAGAAAAACAGGAAGGCATTTGTACAGACATGAAATTCTTCTTTTTCTGCCTAAATCTCATTCTGCCAGCAGTAAAAGAATCTGAAGAAGAAACCTAGGAGAATAGAAAGAGTTTTAGAAGCACTTATTAGAGTGGTTCTTGCAATAGCAATAAAAATAGAGGTAAAGAAAAAAATCCAAAATAGTTCTTTTTGTCATAGCTTATTACAGAAAGCCTCCATAATAGTGTATTTCAATTGGACTTTGCTGGGTAACAAACCACCCCTAAGCCAAATGGCTTAAAACTTTTTTTTATTACTTTTCACTCCTCTGAGGTGGTTCCTCTTCTGACCTCACCTGTAACTTAGTCACGTGTTGTATTCACCTAGAGAATCAGCTATAGTGAAGTTGGGGAAATAGACTCCATCTGTTAATGGGAGAAGTCACATTGCAAAAGCTTATGGACACAGGAAGGCACAATTCTTTGGTGTCCATTATGACAACAATCAATTACTCGGCGGTCTTTAATTCCAGCTGTATATAGAATCATCTGGGATAATTTTAAACAAATACAATTGACTGGGTCTCACTCCTAGAAATTCTGATTTAAGTGGTCAGAGGTAAATCCCGGTCATCAGCAATTTTTAAAGCTCTCCAGGTGATTAACACTAAGCAAGATTTAAGAACAACTGTTTTCTATTCCAATGACTGAATTATAGTAGTTGCAGAATAAATGAGAGTATTTCACAATAAGAATTTCATTCTCAGGTAAATGATCAGGGGTAATAAAAATAGAAGACAGAAAAGTATTGGATCACAGTCAATAACAGAACCAAAACAAAGACACTAACTCAGTCAAAACTAGCTATGGATTTTTATCAATACCCTAATGAAGGGAGATAGATAATTAACACCAGACAAAAACTGATGAGCCATATAGCTATGTGTTATATCTGTAATTTGTTATATACATATTTATAGATATGCTTAACTATTCAAAACTTAGTGCACAGTTCATTCATTGGTATTGTTTTAGTTTTCACCAATTAACTTTTAATTTTCCTTCTAACACACCAGTTCTCAACATAAGTTGAAGCTAGTATAGTTTTAAAGAATAATGATGCAAAAGCCCAAATCCAAGTATTCTGATTTAATTGCCCTGGAACAGGACCAGGCATCAGATACCTGGTGATTCTAATGTAAAACCTAGCTTGAGAACTATTGCCGTAAGATATCATTTTTTTTTAATTTTTTTAACATTTATTTTTGAGAGACAGAAAGAGAGCATGAGTGGGGGAAGAGGCAGAGAGAGAGGGAGACACAGAATCTGAGGCAAGCTCCAGGCCCCGAGCTGCCAGCACAGAGCCTGACATGGGGCCCAAACCCCTGAACCGTGAGATCATGACCTGAGCCAAAGTTGGACGCTCAATTGACTGAGCCACCCAGGCGCCCCAAGATTCATTTTAAACAAAACTTTTCAAGTATTGTTAAGGAAAGTTTGGCATTAACTCTGACAGACCAATCTATATAATATTTTCCCTTAGGGTTGAACATAGTTCTCTGAAGACAGGACCTATATCTTGTTCAACTCTGTATATCAGTAGCCTGGCATATGTGTGGCATAAGACATAGAATGATAACTGTCTTACAGAATGAGCACCTCAACCTACGGTTGTGTAAATTTGGATGAGAGCTAAATATACTACAGTTTCTAGAAACATCAAATACCTTGATTCATTAAAAAAAAAATACTGGGGCGTCTGGGTGGCTCTGTCGGTTAAGTATCTGACTCCAGCTCAGATCATGATCTCACAGTTTGTGGGTTCAAGCCCCACTTTGGGCTCTGTGCCAACAGCTCAAAGCCTAGAGCCTGCTTCAGATTCTGTGTTTCCCTCTCTCTCTGCCCCTCTCCTGCTCTCCTCTCTCTCTCTCTCAAAAATGAATAAAAGTTAAAAAAAAATGTTAAATACAAATGCACAGTGATAAAGCACTGTGCCAGTTACTTAATGTATGTATTCATTGTATTAATGCCAGTCCATTGAAAATATTTTTTTTTTCAACGTTTATTTATTTTTGGGACAGAGAGAGACAGAGCATGAACGGGGGAGGGGCAGAGAGAGAGGGTGACACAGAATCGGAAACAGGCTCCAGGCTCTGAGCCATCAGCCCAGAGCCTGACGCGGGGCTCGAACTCACGGACCGCGAGATCGTGACCTGGCTGAAGTCGGACGCTTAACCGACTGCGCCACCCAGGCGCCCCAATTGAAAATATTTTTTAATGCAATTGGCAGTTATATCTAAGGTAAGATAGTGGTTAGAAAACCATTGTATTAATGCCAGGCCATTGAAAATATTTTTTAATGCAATTGGCAGTTATATCTAAGGTAAGCTAGTGGTTAGAAAACCTCCTATTATTTGAATACCCGAAGATTAACTGAAATAGTCCTTTCCATCAGAGACAAAACTTAAAACAGAACCCATTAACAGTCAATATTCCTATACTCCAGAGCCTCTAATACAGTAAACTGGCATCCCCAGAGACAACAGACTTGGCATCCCCACTCCATACTACACAATTATCTTTTAAACTTTTGATACTTATCTTTAATCCTTGATCTTTACTCCTCACTCTGCTCTTGCATTTATCCAACTCCTAAATCTTTCTGGCTTAACCTTCTTTCCTGACTGAACATTTAGTCTTTGGAGTTTGATTTTTCTAGTTTCAACCCTCCATCCTCTCTAGAATACAACTGAGACTGACTCTGACTTTTCTTACTCTCAGCCGATATCAGAAAATCATGTCAGTGGATCTTCAGTCATGGGGCACCATCCATGATGTTCTATTGGCCTATGCCCTTTGTAGGCTTCACCCTCCTTCCCAACCCACATACTTCCAGGTCAACCACACACTGAGACTGGCCCTCTCAAATCCCTATTTAGGATACGTGGACTTAGGGGACTTTAGAAATCAGAGGTCACAAACTAATATTGGTCATTATCCTAGAGAAATATATATATATATATACATGGATATATATAGAGAGATATATATAGATATATATAGATATATATATGAGAAATTCTGGATTTAGGAAAATCAAGTAGATTTCTTTAGTGGAAGTCTTCATAGAGCTTTTATATACATTGCATTTCCAGCACTGGTAACTTGAAAAATTCTGATAATTCTCACTATCTCAAATTTGGAGATAACTAAATTGAGATGAGATGATACTCCTTCTAAAGCTCTGTCTCGCACACACATACACACACAATTAGCTTGGAAGAAAGGGTAGGAGGTTGGTATGGAGAGGGATGGATTAGAGACTGGTAAAATTAGAGAAATTTTTATGGCGCTATCTGTTGGAAACAAAGGCTCTGGAGCTCCATACTGAATTAAAAGAGTTACTTCAAGCCCTAAGGTATCTCCTCACTATGGGAATGGGATATGTTCATGATAAAATAGAGTGAATTTTGATATACTATAGTTTGCAATGCCTCAGAAGATCAAATCTCAGAGTATTACAGTACTTCATATAATTTTATCTTAGCTCTAACCAATTCCAGAAATACTCCCATACTCTCAAGCTACAGTAAAATGGATGGAATACAAATTGTCCAGCCTAAAAATTTAGGTTTAGAGAGAATAATGAACCAAATCAAGAGAAATCATCTATGTTATATCAAAACAAACAGAATGTCTGGAAAAGTTATACCTACATTAAACATAAACAATATTTTGGAGAGGAAAATGGCATAGCAACTATAGCATATTGCACTATAGAAAAAAACCAGTGGACAATAAGGGTGTGCAAAATGGAATCCAATAGTCTATTCTGAAACAAAAACCTAAATAATGGAAAAAATCCATTATGAATGCATTGAATAGAAGAGCATAATAAAAAAGATTAAATTTAATAAAAGTAAGCTTTTCATCAACCTAAAAGTGATATAAAAAAGCAGTAAGATGAGAAGAAATAGGAGATTGAAGCATTAAAAAAAATAGCACTTTAAAAGACCTACTAAAAAAAATAAGGGCACCTGGATGACTCGGTTGGTTAAGCGGTCGACTTCATGATCTTACGGTTGTGAGCTTGAGCCCCACATTTCTGCTGTCAGTGGAGAGCCTGCTTTGGATCTTCTCTCGCCCTTTCTCTCTGTCCCTCCCCTGCTGGTTTTCTCTCTCTCAGAATAAAATAAATAAACTTTAAAAAAATAAAATAAAGACCTACTAAAAAAAATTAATAATAAAAATAAAAGACCTACTAAATAACTTAGAAGAAGCAAGAAACAAAATAGAATTACTAATACAGAGGAAATGCTTGAGATAATTATGCAAACATGGAGGAAAAAGCCAAAACAATTAAAGCAATTAGAGAAAAGGTAATGGATATGAAGGCCAACCTGAGACAATAAAGATATAATGAATTATTTTGAGTTCTATAACCCCAGAACTATATGCAAATACATATCCAAAGATACAATACAACTATGCACAAAGGACAACCTAAGTTTGCATATCAAAAAGACATTCTGTTTGAAATAAAACAAACACAATGATCAGCAAAAAGGTACATCTGGTAGTTACTGAATTTCAAAAATAAGAAAAAAATTTTTAGAAATTCCCTGCAAGGGGGAGAAAAAAAGTCATATTGCTTTCAGACTTCCCAAAACAATGATTTCCAAAAAACCTTGGAGCAATATCTCTAAAGTTCTGAGAGAAACAGAGTATGGTCCAAAAGTATTATATCCAGCTAAGACATCTTACCAAAATTAAAAAAGATAACTATTTTAAAATGAAAAACTCAGAGAATACAGTAGCCACAAACTACTTTTTAAAAAACACAAAAATATCTAGATCATTAGTAGGATATAAATGTTATAATAAATATATAAATAAATGCATAGATTAAACAAACAAATAAATGGAAATACTTATTTGAAGTTGAGGGAGCAGCAACATACACTTGTGAAGAATTTTCATTGCCCAAATTCAAGGAGCACCATTCATGTTCTAAACTAAAACACTGAATGTGGTGGCTATAAAGTTTCAATTTAGATTTACTTTTATTAAAATCAAAGACAAAATTAAATTATCTTATTTATAAGAACATGAAATTTATGACTAGTATATTTACCAAATTATTTCTACCTGTCTGCCTATCTATGCCTTTACCAATAGGTATGCATAAGGATAGATCGTTGTTTACTTGTTCTTAAAGATTATTATGGAAGAACGTTTGGATTTAACTATTCAGTAATGATTAATTTAATTACATATAGATATGGAGCAATTTATAAGTAATATTTGGTATTACGGGGAAACTATGTAATGGTCCTAGTCCTGGATTTTATCACATATCCTTTTCTCTGGTCAACCTGATTATTTGTCATCCTTTTTACTCCTTTTTTTTTTTAAAGTTTATTTATGGGGGGGGGGGGCGGTGGGCAGAGAGAGGAGATAGAGAGAATCCCAAGCAGGTTCTGCATTGTCACCATGGAGCCTGATGGGAAGCTCAAACCCAAGAACTGTGAGATCATGACCTGAGCTGAAACCAAGAGTCAGACACTTAGTCAACTGAGCCACCCGGGCACCCCCATTTTACCCTTTTAACATTCCACTCTGTCCACATATGTCTTAATCCTCAAGAATAACCCAGCCTAGGTAGGTGTTATGAAGATATCAAGTCCCACATACCTAATTCATTTTTCTGGATTTAATTTCCCTCTTAGAGAGCCTGAAAGGAGCATTCCTATATGCCATATGTCCATAGCACCATGACTACCACACCTTATTAGAGAAGCATGGACACCAGTTCCAAGACCAATGCTTTGCTTAGCCACAAATAAATGAAAAATAAATACACACTGTAGTAATTAGTGATAGGACTTGAATTACATAATCAGGGCCAGGACAGTCATGTTGGACCATGTAAATGATTAATAAGACAAAAAGCTGGTTGCTGCAGAGAGGAAATAATTAATTAGACATGTTTACAGAAGCAAAAAGAAGTATACGCCATTGCTCTAGAAAGAAAGATTCCACCTTCAGTTTGGGGGAAAGGAAAAAGAAGGAATAGATAAGGATTTAGGAAATAAGTTAGGGAAGAATTTAAGAAAAGGTAGCAAGGAGTCTTATTTTGGCCTTAGCCTCAACCATGTGCCCCAGCTTAGTTCAACCCATATTTAGGGATATATGGTACTTAAAGATAAATCAATATATTCATACTTTATTCCTTGATGAGCTGCTATTAACTCTGTATAATTCCTTTAGAGAAAAGAATAATAAATGATAGCCTTCAGGTAACTGAATCTTTAAATAAGTAATAGTCATGGCCCCTGAACTTTAAGGGGTTGAAAAGTTGGTATGCACAAAATTAAAGCCCTCCTAAATTAAAAAGTCTATGTTATAAGAAAGAGGAAAAGTATAGAACTGAATTGTCCACCTTATGTAAAATGAGCAAACACCAAAAAGGGAAAAAAGAGAGAGAGAGAGAGAGAGAGAGAATGTGTGTGCACAGAGATAAAAAGAACATCTTTCAGGGCCACCTGGGTGTCTCAGTCGGTTAAGCATGTGACTTCAGCTCAGGTCATGATCTCACCACTCATGGGTTTGAGCCCCACATCAGGCTCTTTGCTGACAGCTCAGAGCCTGGAACCTGCTTCATATTCTGTATCTCCCCATCTCTCTGCCCCTCCCCTGCTCATGCTGTCTTTCTCTCTCTCTCTCTCCAAAATAAACAAACATTTAAAAAAATGTTTTTTAAATACCTTTTAGTGCTAAGACATATGGAAGCAGGCTGTTTTTCATTTCTTGTTTTTAAATGTTCCTAAAATCACCCTCTATATCCTCACAACAACTCTCCTTTATTTGCGCTAGCTTGAGTTGGTTTGTTTCTTCACAAACCAAAGAGCTTTGTTTGGACAAGTAAAGGGTAATTCATGATGGCCTATTATGTTGTTTGGGTTCCAGAAACACCTGTGTGGCCTGTGATTACCAGTAAAGGTAGTGAGGAATAGGTATAACAGACACATGAATCCAAGCCAAAGATTTTAGAAAATGTGAAGATTAAACCAGGAAAACTGAGATGAGTAGACAAGATTAAAGTGCAAGAATAGGGACACATGGGTAGCTCAGTCAGTTGGGCATCCAATTCTTGATCTCAGCTCAGGTCTTGATATTGGGGTCATGAGTTGGGGCCCTTCTGAGCATGAAGCCTACTTAAAAAAATAAAAATAAAGTGGAAGGGAGTAAAGAGCAGGACTGAGCCTAGGAAGAACTGAGTTACACTAATGGCATTAGCTGACAAGGCTGGTTAGGTCAACCTTAATGCCAAGAACAACTAGAAAAAAGGGAAACAATTTTTAATATCAATTAGAGAAGAGACTTCCAGTTTTTAGGTCCAGATACAAGGAGTGTGGGACTTGTCATTCTGCCCCAACAACAAGTAAAAGTCTGAATGAACTGAAGAATCAACAACTCTTCTTGAATTCACAGAGAGGGGAAAACACAGAACAAACTGCTGTCCCCAAAACTGAAGAAACAGGCAAATACAGACAGTCACAGTTACCAGAGTAGAATTTACAAGCAGAAACTGCCTCAGGCACCAGTGCCAGGGTAGGAAACCTGAATTGTAATTGATGAATTACTGAAAGCTAACTATCAGCAACTCTGAGAGTCAAAAACTCAGGGGAACCCAGTCAGAGTAGGGCCCTCACAGTATTGTGAGATTTACCTCCAAGAGCTCAACCAGATTCCCACAGTGAACATCAGAGAAAAATCCCCTTGGGCAGGGGAAGGGGAAAAGGAACCATTTTGGAATACACCAGCTCCCTCTGTTCTCAGTAAGGCCTGCCCTCTGGGAAATCTAGTTTACCAGAGCATGAGTTGCTGGGGTATTATGAGAGCCTAACTGACCTGGGAGAAAGAAAATACCCAAATCCAGTCAGCTGTAGCCCTCCACATGGAAGAAAGGAAATACCCAACTCCAGCCTACTGTAACCTTCCCTTCCTACCTAAGGGGGAAGAAAAAAACCAGAAGCATGTGTGATGTTCATAGTCCAGAAGCACAGAATCACTGAAAGACTGAGACTTAATCATAAGACTATAAAATGCTTCTCTCCCCCTCACCACTAAATTACTGAAGGCCTATTTATAGAGATTCCTTTTTTAAATTATTTTAGAGAAATAGAGAGAGAACATGGGAGGGGAGAGGGGCAGAGGGAGAAAGAGAGGAGGAGAGAGATAGAGAGAGAGAGAGAGAGAGAGAGAGAGAAAGAGAGAGAAAGAGAGAACCTTAAGCAGGCTCCATGCTTAGCGTAGAGCCTGATGTGGGGCTGGATCCCACGACCATGGGATCATGACCTGAGCAGAAATCAAGAGTTGGACATTCAACTGACAGAGCCACCCAGAAACTCCTATAGAGGTTCCTTTTACCTGATACATCACGTCTGGCTATCCAGAAGAAATTACAGCGAATATCAAAGGGGAAAGGCATAGTTGCAAGACACATAGCAAATATCAGAACCAGACAGGAAGCTGGCATAATCAAGCTGAGAATTTAAACAGCAATGATTAATATGCTGTAGGCTCTAATGTATAAAGTGGATAACATGCAAAAACTGATGAATAGAAAAATATAAACAGAGAGATAGAAATTCTAAGAAAGAACCAAAAAGAAATGCTAGAGACCAAAAACCCTAGGACAGAATTGAAGAACACATCTGATGGGCTTATTATAAACTGGACATGGCTGAGGAAAGAATCTCTGAGCTTGAGAATGTATCAACAGAAAACTCCAAAACCAAAAACCAAACAGAACAAAGACTGAAAAAACAAAAACAAAAACAACAGATTATCCAGGGACTGTGAGACAACTACAAAATATACACATAATGGAAATACAGAAGAAATATAGAAAGGAACAGAAGAAATATTTGAAATAATAATTACAGAATTTCTCCAAATTAATGTCAGAAACCAACATATCCAAGAAGCCAAAAGAATATCAAGCAAGATAAATGTAAAAAACAAAAACACAGAAAAAAAAAAGAAAACAAAAACAATAAAACAAACACAAAAAAACTGTAACTAGGAGTACAAGTTTCAAACTATACAAAACCAAAGGTAAAGAAAAAATCCTTAGAGTAGCCAGAAGAAATAAACACCTTACCTATAGTAGAACAAAGATAAAAATAATATCCAACTTCTCAGAAACCAAACAAAGAAGAAGAAAGTGGAGTGAAATAATCAGTATTGAGAGGGGAAAACCCCACCAACCTAGAATTCTTTACTCTGCGAAATTATTCTTCAAAATGAAAGAGAAAGAAAGGCTTTCTCAGACAGGAACTGACAAAATATGTTGCCAGTAGACCTGGCTTTTAAGAAATGTTACAAGAGTTCTTTAAAGAGAAGGAAAATAATATAGATAAGACACTCATATCTACATAAAGAAAGGAAGAGCACCGGAAAAGGATTGGTAAATGAAGGTAAAAGGAAAAAAAAATCATTCTCATTCTTAATAGATCTGTTTGTTCAAAATAATAGCAGCTACACTACATTTGATTATGTATATAATATATATATATATATATTGCATGTATACATATATACATACTAATGTATGCAAGTGAAATATCTATATCCTACAGATAGATATATAGATACATGCAGTGATACAAATGACAGGAGGGAGGAATTAGGATTATTTTATTAATAAGGTATTCACACTACCCACTAAGTGGTTTAGTGTTATTCAGAAATGTCATTGGATTAGTTATAAATGTATATTGCAAACTCTAGGGAAACCACTAAAACAGGTTAAAAAAGTAAGTGATATGCTAACAAATATGATAACCGATAGCTAAGAAAGAAAATAGAATCACATTAAATTCTCAATGAAATATCAGTTAGACAGTATTAGAGACCAAGGCAGTGAGGATTTGTGGAACAGTAAGAAGAAGAGAGAAGCCAAGAAAAGGGAGCATAGATATTAGAGTCACTTTTTGCCACAAGTGAATATTAACATCAAACAATAGCACAGTGGCTAAGAGGCTGAGCAGCTGAGCAAAGCTTTCAGCACTTTCATGATTCAGAGAACCAGCTAATGGTTCCAGGACTTCTAAAAAAGTGTGGCCCTGTTAAAACACCTCTAGCATTTGGTTAGGAATCTGAAGGGCTACATGGTAAAGAGTAAGAAGTAGATCAGTCCTCAAAAAAAGTGAAGCCCAGCTTTGAATCATTTCAGCTTTTACTGGATTATGGTGATCTTCCCTGAACTTGATTTTCTGCCAGAAGTAAAATTAAATTGTCTCTGGAAGAAGATACCATCTAGAGCTTGAACTAGTTTGTCATTTTTCATGCATAAATAACAAACAGAAAATAGAAACATACTTACAGGATACCTCGATACTGATATTTTAAATACATGCTATAAAATCACTATGATTAATATGTTCAAGTAATTTACTAAGATGGTGGAGAATTCCATGAGATAAATGGAAATTATGGAAAAAGAATCATATAAATTCTAGAACAAAAATTAAGTTTTTGAAACACTTGGTGATGGGCATCAACATAGCTGTAAAGAGTATTAGTGAATGACATGACATGGCATAAAAAGAAATCCAGTCTGAAACATAGACAGAAAAAAAGAGAGATGGAATACAGTGTACAAGTTTAATATATCTGTGACTGGAATCTCAGAAGACAAAGGGAGAGAATGAGAGCTAGTTAGAGAGAAGAGAGGGAAGAGATAAAAGCAACATTTATAAATACAATGTTCAAGAATTTTTTTTTTTAAATTGATTAAAGATCTCAAGTTACAGGTTCAAGAAGCAATCCAAACTCTATCCAAAATAAATAAAGAAAACCAAATCCAAGCCTATCTTATTCAAACTGCTAAAAACCAAACATTAGGAGAAAATCTTAAAGGCAGATAGGAAAAAAAAATGTTAATACTTTAAACAGCAACAGTAAGACTTACAATAGACCTTTTCAATGGAAATAGTGTTCAGTTTTTATGTTTTCTTATTATTCACTGGATTTTTTTTAAGAGGAATATTCTGAATTCTGAATTCTCTGTTAGACTGTTCATGTTATCTCCATTTCTTTAGGGTCTGTCATTGAAACTTTATTAGTTTCCTTTGTTGGTGACACCTTTCTTTGATTATTCATGACCCTTATAGCCTGAGGCCAAGGAGCCAGCCTTGAGTCTAACTCCGTGGGGCCTGACACTGGGGCTTGCCAGAAGCCTGGGGCCACAACAACTGGCCCAGTGATAGGGAGGGGTCAGGAGCCCACAAAAGGTGGTCTGGAGTCTAGGTCAAGGGGCCAGCCTGGAGGTGGAGTAGGCTGGAAGCCTGTGGCCATGATAGCTGCCTAGGCTTGCAGGAAGTGGTCAAGCATGGCTGTAGACTAATGCTGTCAGTCACTTACTTTACATTTCAACCCCTCTCTTTGCTGGGCTGCCCAGGCTTCTGGGAGGGGTGATGGGGTAATATGAAACTGCCTTTCCTACTCTCTTCAATGCATCTTGTCTTATTTCTGTGTAGGTTCTGTTAACCCTCACCTGGAATCATTAGCTCTTATGAAGGTATTTTTATGCCTGGATAGTTGTTCAAACTGATGTTTCTGGGAAGGGAAGAGCTCTAGAAACTCCTATACAGTCATGTTGCCAATGTGACTCTTAATAACTAAATAATTTAAGGAGAACTAGAATTCAGTTCTGCAGAAAGTGGCTCATTAAAACCCAATAAGAAATTTAGAATCTCCAGCCTCCTGGCTAGGATTTAAAGTTAGACTTCATATTCCATGAAAGAAGAAGCAAAGGGAAAGTTGGTAGACTATCCAAATTTCAGATCATGAGCCAGGGTTGATAAAGCAGACTAGTCATATGTAATGGAGGTTATGGAAGTTACTGAAGCACAAGACAGTGAATTCTAATGCATTAATTACTCTCCAGGTCCTTATATAACTGTGAAAAATGCTGGAATAGTCTCTTTTCAGGTCCTATTTGTAAGTGGGGAGAGAGAGAATCAGAGAGAGAGAGAGAGAGAGAGAGAGAGAGAGAGAGACTGAATCTCACTGGACCGTGAACAGCCTGCAAATGATATACATAATTATAAACGATGGGTGGAAGTAGGGCAGGCAGGTCCTGACCAAAGTAGTATTTCTTCTGAGCTAAGTGCTACCTGGAAGGCTTTCTCCTCATAACTGGAAATTCTTTTTTCTAAGGTGGTTTCTTGTCTCTTAATTTTCAAGTTTTTCTCAACCATCTCATCCCCACCTGAGGTCTCTTCTCTTTAACCACTTAATTCCCACAACTTATAGGCTACAGAATTTGTGTTAAGGCTAAGAAAGAAGGGAAAAAGAGAGCTGAGCAGGCTCTAAGCATAAGAATACAGAGCCCAGAGAGAAACACAGATTAACTAGCCATTAGAATCCGATAGAAAGAAAAATAGAAACTGACCACAAGGGGATCAGGTGGTAGAAACCCTGACTATGGAAACCTGAACTACAAAAGATACTGGATATATAAGTGCATATCATAAGCTCTAAGAATTTAGCAAATGCTGGCTTATTTTGGAAGAATGATCAAGAAAAGGAAAAAATGTGAAAGTTGGCTGGACTTATACCAGTAAGCCTAATAAGAATCAAGAACTTTCACATACTATTTAGAAATCCATGGTTATGTGGTTAGAGAAAGCTTAAAATGCTACATGTCAGTCATGTGAAATTTTGGATAAATTTTTCCTGTGGGTAGGGAATTTAAGTTCAAGCTGAACTTTTATGAGGAGAAATTGGCTGGAATTCTTTACCCTGCAGCCAAGAGAGGAACTTCAGATATGCTAGGCAGTGATGTATTTATGAAAAATTTGAATCTAAGGAATTTTAGCCGGTCTTCATAAGCTAAAGTCACAGATAGAGCTTAGTTTGAGCAAAAAGGTAAGTTTGTGTTTTATAACCCCTCACTTCTTGTATGTCTGCACCCTATCTCCCATTACCTTTCTTCTCTATCCTGAAGATCCAGGCCCTTCATACTTCAGTTCAAAGCTGAATTCTGTAAAGGCCTGGATTCTTTCCAAGTGTCCTACATACTTAACTTCTAATCTCTGGTTGTCAGGTGAAAAAAAATGCTCAGAGTGGTTAAGTGACTAGCTCAAGAAAATACAGATTATGGGGCACCTGATTGGCTCAGTCGGTTAAGTGTCTGACTTTGAGTCAGATCATGATCTCACAGTCCGTGAGTTTGAGCCCCCTGTCAGGCTCTGTGGCTAACAACTCAGAGCCTGGAGCCTGCTTTGGATTCTGTGTCTCCCTCTCTCTCCACCCCTCCCCTGTTCACACTCTGTCTCTCTCTCTCTCTCTCTCTCTCTCTCTCTCAAAAATAAACATTAAAAAAAATTTTTTTTAAGAAAAAAAAAGGAAAATACAGATTAAAAGTTGTGGTGTTAACGTCCAGGTATTTTGACTTCTTTCCATCTTTGGTGAATCCATTAATTCATTTATTCATTTCTTTAACAAATATTTACAGAGATCATTCTATGCACAAAACACCCAACTTTTACACAAAATGTCATAACTTTTTTATATACTTTTCATTTAATCTCCATAGTAACTCTCTAAGACAGATAAATTGTTATCTGCATTTTACACGACATGGTCAAGGTTCAAAGAGGCCAAGTAATATATGTAATTAGCTCAATAGACTTATTTAGTTCCAGTGCTATGATTTGAATTGGGGTCCTCTGATACAAAGTTCAGTGAACTTCCTTCCCCTTAAACAGTGCCAATGACACAAAGATGATAAAAACATATTTTTCCTACCTTCACAAATTGTGTCTAGTTGAAAAACAAAGACAGATTAAATAACAACATAAAGCAATATACTCACACAAAAACAGTGTTTTAAGTGCCAACTAAATTATGTAGGCACTAAGTGCCAAAGATTCAGAGAAGAGTCGCTGATAACTGAGGGATCCTAGAAAGCTTCACAAAGGGGCAGACACTGAGATGGCCTTGAAAGTTTAAGATTTTTGGCCTCCACAGATACCTTCTTAGGTGGCTGCAGGTCCCCTCGCACAAGAAACCAGCAAGGACCTTGCTGGCACCACAAACCCCACCCCTGCCCTTCTTGTGGATTCACCCTTTTAATATGTCCTTAGCTGAACCCCATCCAAAGTGGTGTCACAAGTCTGGCAGTGTTCAACCAGCCATGACAGTGGCCAGCATCACTCCAAAGTGACTCCTGCCCTGAGGAAAGGGGAAGATAACCACAAGCACCAGTTTGACTGCAGCCCCTACAGTGTGCTGGAGGCAGACATAGGCTCTGACTGCAGGCCACCAACAAAAGCTTCACAGGGAACAACACCCGGAAAGTACCCTGCAGCTCCATGGTTCTGCATTTCTGGCAAATGCTTGGTCTGATTCAACTGAAGCCCAAATTGGTGCCAGACTGGCCTACTAACCAAACCCTGTCCACAACAAGCAAGAGAGCCATTGCAGACAACTGGACAGAGATCAAACATGGCTTAGCCACAATAGTAGGTACCTAACACATATAGGACATGCCCCTGAAGCACCAGGTTCTGGTAAACAGAGGACATTGCAGTGTGGGGCACTACAGGACCTCTTCTTCATAAGGCCATTACTTTCAAGAGCAAGAGATGTAGCTGACTTTCCTAACACATAGAAACAGACACAGAGATCTACACAAAATGAGGACAGAGGAATTTGTCCCAAACAAAAGAATGGGACAAAATCACAGCAAGAGAGCTAAATGTAATGGAGATAAGAAATATGTGCCTGACAGAGAATTTAAAGTAATGATCATAAGAAGCACCTGGATGGCTCTGTCAGTTAAGCATCTGACTTTGGCTCAGGTCATGATCTCAGGGTTTGTGAGTTCAAGCCCCGTGTCTGGCTCTGTGCTGACAGCTCAGAGCCTGGAGCCTGCTTCGGATTCTGTGTCTCCCTCTCTCTCTGCCCCTCCCCTGCTTGCACTCTGTCTCTCTCTCTCAAAAATAAATAAACATTTAAAAAAAATTTTAAGTAATGATCATAAAAATACTCACTGGACTTGAGAAAAGAGTGGAGGACTTCAGTGAGACGCTCAACAAAGAGAGGGAAAACATAAAAAAAGAACCAATCAGAGATGAAAAACACAATAGACAAAATTAAAAATACACTAGAGGGAATAAACAGTAGACTAGAGGAAGCAAAAGAACGATGGATCAGTGACCTGGAGCACAGAGTAATGGAAAACAATCAAGGTGAACAGGAGAGAGAAAAAATAATAATGAAAATAGATTAAGGAAACTCAGTGACACCATCAAGCATAATAACATTTGCATTATAAGAATCCCTTAGAAAAAAGAAAAGAGAGGAAAGGGGGCAGAAAATTTATTTGAAGTAATAATAGCTGAAATTTTCCTAAATCTGGGGAAGAAACCAGAAATCTAGATCCAGGAGAGACAGAGTCCTCAACAAAATCAACCCAAGGAGGTCCACACCAAGACACATAGTAATTAAAGTGAAAGAAAGTAGTGATAAAGAAAGAATTTTAAAGGTTGCAAGATGGGGCCACTGGGTGGCTCAGTCAGTTGAGTATCCAACTTTGGCTCAGGTCATGATCTCGTGATTTATGGATTCGACCCCACGTCTGCTTTGCACTGGCAGTGGGGGACCTGCTTTGGATTCTCTGTCTTCCTAGCTCTCTGCCCCTCCCCCACTTCTACTCCCTCTCTCAAAAATAAATAAACACTAGAAAAAAAATGTTTTAAAACCATAAAGTTTGCAAGAGAAAAAAAGACAGTTATATATAAGGGAAACTTCATAAGTTTATCAGCTGATTTTTCAGGAGAGCCTTTGCAGGCCACAAAGGAGTGGCATGATATATTCAAAATGCTGAAAGAGGGGTGCCTGGGTGGCTCAGTTGGTTGAGTGTCCAATTCTTGATTTCAGCTCAGGTCATTATCCCAGGATCATGGGATTCAGCCCTGCACCGTGCTTGCTTAAGATTGTCTCTCTCCCTCTTCCCCTTTCCCTGCTCCTCCTTTCTCTCTTAAAAAAAAAAAAAAAATCCTGAAAGAAAAAGAAAAACCTGCAACCAAAAATACCTATCCAGCAAGGGTATTATTCAGAATAGAAGGAGAAAGAAAGAATTTCTCAAACAAACAAAAGTTAAAGGGCCACTAAACTAGCTCTACAAGAAATGTTAAAGGGGACTCTTCGAGGGGAAAACAAAGAACATAAGTAGTAGTAAGAAAAGGAGGAAGAAAGCAGTAAAATTAAGCATATCTATAAAAAAATCAGTTAAGGGATCCACTAAATAAAAGGATGTAAATTTAAAAAAAATATATACACAAAACATGGGGAGGAGACGAGTAAAGCATGGGTTCAAACTTAAGTTCCCATCAACTTAATATAGAGCACTATATGCACAAAATAGTATATACATAGTGGTATATACCTAATTGTAACCACAAATCAAAAACAAGTTAAAAATGTGCAAAAAATACAGAAAAAGGAATCCAAGTATATCTCAAAAGAAAGCCAGCAAATCATAAAAGAAGAGAGCAAAAGAAGGAACAGAGAACAACTACTTAAGCAACCATAAAATAAGTAACAAAATGGCAATAAATTACTATCAATAATTACTTTGAATGTAAATGGACTAAATGCTCCAATAAAAAGATACAGAGCAATGAAATGCATAAAAAAGCAAGACCCAGGGTGCCTGGATGGCTCAGTCATTTGAGCATCCAACTCTTGATTTTGGTTCATGTCATGATCCCAGGGTCATGAGGGAGCCTGCTTAAGATTCTCCCTCTCTCTCTCTCCTTCTTCTAGGCCTCTCCCCTGACCACATTCTCTCTTTCTATAAAATAAAATAAAATAAAATAAAATAAAATAAAATAAAATAAAATAAAATAAGTCAAACCCATATATATGCTGACTACAAGAGACTCATTTCAGACCTAAAAACACATGCAGATTGAAAGGGAAGGGATAGAAAAGTAGTCATCATGCAAATGTAAGTGAAAAGAAAGCCAGGGTAGGTATACTTATACTGGACAAAATAGACTTTAAAACAAAGACTAATGAGAGACAAAGAAGGACACTATATAATCATAAAGGGAACAATCCAGCAAGAAGGTATAATAATTGTAAATATTTATACACCCAACATGGAAATGCCCAAATACATAAGGCGGTTAATAACATAAAGGAAGTAATCAATAGTAATACAATAATAGAAGGGGAATTAACATCCCACTTACATCAATGGATAAACCATCAAAACAGAAAATTAGCAAGAAAGCTTTGAATGACACATTGGACTAACTGGCTCTAACAAATTTTTCAGAATATTCTATCCTAAAACAGCAGAATACATCTTCTTCTCAAGTACACATGGAACAGTCTCCGGAAGATATCACATATTAGGCCACAAAACAAATCTCAACAAATTCAAAACGACTGAAATCATACCATGCATCTTTTCCAAACACAACTCTATGAAACTAGAAATAAACCACAAGAAAAAATCTGGAAAGAACACAAATACATAGAAGTTAAATAATATGGTACTAAACAATGAATGGGTCAACTAAGAAATCAGAGAGGAAATTAAAAAAAAAATCAAAAAAGAAAAAAGGAGCACCTGGGTGGTTTATTTGGTTAAGTGTCCAACTTTGGCTCAAGTCATGATCTTGTGGTTCGTGAGTTCAAGCCCCACACTGAGCTCTGTGCTGACAGTTCAGAGCCTGGAGCCTGCTTCAGATTCTGTGTCTCCCTCTCTCTCTGCCCATCCCCTGCTCTCTCTCTCTCTCTCTCTCTTAAAAATAAATAAACATTAAACATTAAAAAAACAAAGAAAATTAAAAAAAAAACATATGGAGACAAATAAAAATGAAAACACAATGGTCCAAAATCTTTGGGCTGCAGCAAAAGCTGTTCTAAGAAGCAAATTTATAACAATGAGAAGTGAGAAAAATCTCAAATAAATGACCTAACCTTACATCTAGAGGAGCTAGGAAAAGAAAAACAAAACCCAAAGCCAGAAGGAAATAAAAATTAGATCATAAATAAAAACAGAAACTAAAGCAAAACAAAACAAAACAAAACAAAACAAAAGAACAGATCAATGATACCAGGAGCTGGTTCTTTGAAAAGATCAACAAAATGCATAAACTTTATCAAACTCATCCAAAAAAAGTGAGAGGACTCAAATAAACAAAATCACAAATGAAAGAGGAGAAATAACAACTACTCCACAGAAATACAAAGAATTATAAGAGAATAGTATGAAAAATTAAATGTCAACAAATTGGACAATCAAAAAGAAATAGATAAATTCCTAGAAACATATAACCTCCCAAAACCAAATCAGAAATAAATAAAAACTTTGAACAGATTGATTACCAGCAATGAAATTGAATCAGAAATCAAAAAAACTCCCAATAAACAAAAGTCCAGGATCAGACAGCTTCATAGAATTCTAGCAAACATTTAAAGAAAATATATTCTTCTCAAAGTATTCCAAAAAAATAGAAAAGGAAGGAAAGCTTCCAAATTCATTCCATAAGGCTAGGATTAACTGATACTAAGACCAGATAAAGACACTACAAAAAAAAAAAAGAGAGTACTGGCCAATATCTTTGAGGAACATATATGCAAAAACCTTCAACAAAATATTAGCAAACCAAATCCAACAATACATTAAAAAACTCATTCACCATGATCAAGTGGGATTTATTCCTGAGATTCAAGGATGGTTCAATATTTGTAAATCAATCAACATGATACACCATATAAAGAGAAAGGATCAAAAACACATCATCATTATTCTTATACACTAACAATGAAGCAACAGAAAGACAAATAAAGAAAATGATCCCATTCACAATTGCACCAAGAAGCATAAAATACCTAGGAATAAATCTAACCAAAGATGTAAAGGATCTGTATGCTGAAAACTATAGAAAGCTTATGAAGGTAATTGAAGAAGATTTAAAGAAATGGAATGACATTCCCTGCTCATGGATTGGAAAAATAAATATTGTCAAAATGTCAATACTACCCAAAGCTATCTACACATTCAATGCAATCCCAATCAAAATTGCACCAGCATTCTTCTCGAAATTAGAACAAGCAATCCTAAAATTCATATGGAACCACAAAAGGCCCCGAATAGCCAAAGGAATTTTGAAGAAGAAGACCAAAGCAGGAGGCATCACAATCCCAGACTTTAGCCTCTACTACAAAGCTGTAATCATCAAGACAGCATGGTATTGGCACAAAAACAGACACACAGACCAATGGAATAGAATAGAAACCCCAGAACTAGACCCACAAACGTATGGCCAACTCATCTTTGACAAAGCAGGAAAGAACATCCAATGGAAAAAAGACAGCCTCTTTAACAAATGGTGCTGGGAGAACTGGACAGCAACATGCAGAAGGTTGAAACTAGACCACTTTCTCACACCATTTACAAAAATAAACTCAAAATGGATAAAGGACCTAAATGTGAGACAGGAAACCATCAGAACCTTAGAGGAGAAAGCAGGAAAAGACCTCTCTGACCTCAGCCGTAGCAATCTCTTACTCGACACATCCCCAAAGGCAAGGGAATTAAAAGCAAAAGTGAATTATTGGGACCTTATGAAGATAAAAAGCTTCTGCACAGCAAAGGAAACAACCAACAAAACTAAAAGTCAACGGAATGGGAAAAGATATTTGCAAATGACATATCGGACAAAGGGCTAGTATCTAAAATCTATAAAGAGCTCACCAAACTCCACACCCGAAAAACAAATAACCCAGTGAAGAAATGGGCAGAAAACATGAATAGACACTTCTCTAAAGAAGACATCCAGATGGCCAACAGGCACATGAAAAGATGTTCAGCGTCGCTCCTTATCAGGGAAATACAAATCAAAACCACACTCAGGTATCACCTCACGCCAGTCAGAGTGGCCAAAATGAACAAATCAGGAGACTATAGATGCTGGAGAGGATGTGGAGAAACGGGAACCCTCTTGCACTGTTGGTGGGAATGCAGATTGGTGCAGCCGCTCTGGAAAGCAGTGTGGAGGTTCCTCAGAAAATTAAAAATAGACCTACCCTATGACCCAGCAATAGCACTGCTAGGAATCTACCCAAGGGATACAGGAGTACTGATGCATAGGGGCACTTGTACCCCAATGTTCATAGCAGCACTCTCAACAATAGCCAAATTATGGAAAGAGCCTAAATGTCCATCAACTGATGAATGGATAAAGAAATTGTGGTTTATATACACAATGGAATACTACGTGGCAATGAGAAAAAATGAAATATGGCCTTTTGTAGCAACGTGGATGGAACTGGAGAGTGTGATGCTAAGTGAAATAAGCCATACAGAGAAAGACAGATACCATATGGTTTCACTCTTATGTGGATCCTGAGAAACTTAACAGGAACCCATGGGGGAGGGGAAGGAAAAAAAAAAAAAAAAAAAAAAGGACGTTAGAGTGGGAGAGAGCCAAAGCATAAGAGACTGTTAAAAACTGAGAACAAACTGAGGGTTGATGGGGGGTGGGAGGGAGGGGCGGGTGGGTGATGGGTATTGAGGAGGGCACCTTTTGGGATGAGCACTGGGTGTTGTATGGAAACCAATTTGTCAATAAACTTCATATAAAAAAAAATGCATAGGCTTCAGTACTTATGGAATACCGTTTATACAATGACAATGAGGACAATAGATATATGAGTTAAGGTTATAGAAAATGGTTAATAGTCAAAATCATGTCTCCTGATCTTGACTCAGTTTTAATTTAATTACTGGTAATTACAAAATATAAACTGTGGCTACTAAGTTTACTTCTCAGTATGTTCTGTGAAAAAAACAGACAACATCTGAAATAATATTTTCTGGTATGATATAAATTGACTTTGAAATTTATATTGACGTGAATTTTTAAATTAAGGAATAAAATTAAAAACAATATTTTTATGATATTGAAATCACTTGTTTATGATTTCTATCAAAACACTTGTTTATGATTTCAAGGGTTTTTCTTCATTGCTGTACCATAGTGATATATTCATATTTTACTATATTTTTATTGAAACATAGTTTGACATAAAACATTGTGTAATTTGAAGGTATATGATGTGTTGATTTAGTATCTTTATATATCACAATATGATAACCACCACAGTGTTAGCTAACATTTGTTTTATGATGCTAAGTGAAATAAGCCATACAGAGAAAGACAGATACCATATGGTTTCACTCTTATGTGGATCCTGAGAAACTTAACAGGAACCCATGGGGGAGGGGAAGGAAAAAAAAAAAAAGAGGTTAGAGTGGGAGAGAGCCAAAGCATAAGAGACTGTTAAAAACTGAGAACAAACTGAGGGTTGATGGGGGGTGGGAGGGAGGGGAGGGTGGGTGATGGGTATTGAGGAGGGCACCTTTTGGGATGAGCACTGGGTGTTGTATGGAAACCAATTTGTCAATAAATTTCATATATATAAAAAAAAAAAAAAACACATCATCATTTCCTGCTTCAGATTCTGGTGTCTCTCTGCCCCTTCCTTACTCATGCTCTGTCTCTTTCTGTCTCTCAAAAATGAATAAATGTTAAAAAAATTTCAAAAACATATCATTTCAATAGATACAGAAAAAGTATTTGACAAAGTACAACATCCATTCATGATAAAAATCTTCCATAATGTAGGTTTAAAGGGAACATACTATACCATAATAAATTTCTAGAATATGAAATTCATATAAATATATGAATAATCCGCAGCTTTCATCATAGTCAACAAAACTGAGAGCTTTTCCCTAACATCAGGAACAAGACAAAGATGTCCACTCTCAGTACTTTTATTCAACATAGTATTAGAAGTCTTAGCCACAGCAGTCAGATAAGAAAAAGAAATAAAAGGCATCCAAATTGGTAAACTTTCACGATTTGCAGATGACATGATACTCCAAATAGAAAACACTAATGACTCCATCAAAAAAACTAGTAGAACTAATAAGTGAATTCGGTAAGGTCACAGGATACACAATGAATAGACAGAAATCTACTGCATTTCTATACACTAATAATGAAGTAGCAGAAAGAGAAGAAAACAATCCCATTTTAAATTACATCCAAAAAACTAAAATACATAGGAATAAACTTAACCAAGGAAATGAAAGACCTGCAGAAAAAGAAAGAAAGAAAGGAAGGAAGAAAAGAAAGAAAGAAAGAAAGAAAGAAAGAAAGAAAGAAAGAAAAGAAAAGAAAAAAGAAAAAGAAAGAAAGAAAGAAAGAAAAGATCAAGACGATTTGTATAGAAAAGTGGAAAACACTTTCCTGGCATAGTGGAATGAAATGAATATTAGCAAGGAGGCAGAGATAAGCATTATGTGTTTAAGATATAGTAAGTAGAGTATTAATATAATAGTCACCATTTATTGAAAGGTAACATGGCTTAGTGATTAAAAGCATGGCCTCTGAAGACAGACTTCCTGGGTTTGAAATATACTACTACTTATTAGCCATTAAAATGGTAAGTTAATTAATTTCCCTATACCCCAGTTTTCTGTTCTCTAAAGTTAAGATAATGATATTACCTATTTTAGAGGGTTGTTACAAGATCAAATGAGTTTACAAAGTATTTAGAACAGTATCCAAGCACTTTGTAAGTAGAGTTAGCTAAATGAAGTACTGAACGTATTGTAAATATATGGTACTCCAGGCACTGCACTAAGCACATAATGTTATTTCATTTAATCTTTATCATCTTATAAGATATATATTATTATGTCTGTGTTATTGGTGAGAAAACTAGAAGAGAGAGTTAAATTTCTTAAGATCACACAGTTGGTAGTTTTCAAAGCTATGATTCAAACAAATGCAAAGCTTTTGCTCTAAACCACTAACCTATACTTTCTGAATTTAGGTAGCAGTGGAAAAATAAAGCAAAACAGGTGAGGCCAAATTATGTAGGCTTTGAAAACATCAGGCTAAAATAATTATATCATCTACTATAGGCAGTGAGAAGTCACTGAAGGTTTCTGGGCAGTGATGTGTTTTAGAAAGATTTATCTGGCCACAGAATTCTGGATGGATTATAAATCCCTGGGTCATAAAAGTATCAAGCAAACACAAACATATCTGAAGTGAACTTGCAGAAAGTAGGCCATTTTTTTTTCCTTCAAACTCACCCTTAGATATTCATCCATCTACCTAATCCCATTTGGTCTCTAAACCATAATCAATACTAGCATCAGCACCAAATAACCAAAGAAAAGTTGAAACTGCTATTGGCTGATTCCTAAATCCACCTACACCCAACAACAGTGTTCCATTCTACTGCCTAAATGCAGGTGCAGACATTCATGTATATCCATAGTCTCTTTGTAATCTACAACTGAAAGGTATTTAACAACTAGAAAATGAATCACATGTGTAATGCCTCTTGATTTAATAGCCCAACTCATCTCCCCAGATGCTATCCCCAACTATAAAGCATTGCTGGGGAAAATCACACAGCCAGGGTTGCTGCTACTACAAATTCATGATCTTCAACCTCAGCTGGGCCTGAAATACTGCCAGGCAGCTCTAATCAGACATTTCTCCTATTCCCTTCAGTGGCTGCTTCAAACTTTCACCACTTTTAAGCATTTTACACCTCTCCCCCCATCCTACCATCACTGACGCCTCCTATTCCACACACACATGCTCAACAGATGATTTTTTCTGTATTTAGCCGAGGAAATAAATTTAAGTGCAATAATGTAAGAATTCCTCAGCTCCTCACTTGCCACAATCAGGATATTTGTTTGTAAACCCACTTATTTCTATGTCTTTACCTCCTAGATCAGTAAAAAGGTGTCCTTCCCTGCATCTAGAGCTAATCATTTCATCTGTACTCTAGACTCCCTGCCAACTCTATGATATCACTCCACCAACCCATTTCTCTCATTTCTAAAGTTTCAGTCTTCCTTCTCTTCTGGTTCTTCCTTTTCTACTGCCTTTTCCCTTTATCACATTCCTGTAGGCAGCTCTATTATTTAAAATTCTCTTTTAACCCATATTCTCCCTTCCCCCAACCCCCTACCTACTCTTTTTCCATTCAAAGTCAGACTACTTGAAAGAAGAACTTTATATTCCTTGAATTCCTTCCTCTCTTCATCCATTCTTTTGATTTTTCCTTGGACCACATGTTCATAGAATGGGATTAGTCATAACCCTTGGTTCATGACACACTCATCACTGGTTCATGCATGGTCCACTTTTAATAATTAAGTTGATAAAACTACTTGCTCTCTCCCCTTCTCCATCCTGCCTTCCACTTTCCCTTACAGGTTTTATCCTCAAGAAGAGCATTCCCTTAATGAATCCCATGACCTGAATCTTCATAAAAGACACTGCTTCTTGGAAACCTGACCAAAGACACTAAGGATGATAGAACAGAAAGATAAAAAGAGCCTGAAACACTGGTGAAATCATGGAACTACCACACTAATTCTGGACTACTTAACTCTGGGCTCTTTTTACTTAAGAAAAATAACTATTTGGTTAAGCTCCTGTAGCTGAGTTTGTTAGACTTGCACTTGAGCATAGTCCCTAAATAATCCACTCCTAAACCTCACTTCTCCAGTTCAGACCACTCTTAGAAGAAATTCCAGACACACGCATCTAAGTACTTTCCTAACACCTTCATTTAGTACCTCAATCCCAATTTGCCAAAAACTGGACTTCTAAATTTCTCCCAAAATAGGCATTTCTTTCTGTATCTCAAACAGTGGATGTCACCTCTAACTGTTCACTATCCCAAATAAAATTCTAAATGACAAACAGAGCCCTTCATCCCCTACCAATCTTTTCACACCTCTGCTCTATCATGTTCCCCTATACCATTGGCCCAGATTGATTTAGTCACTGAATCCACTCCTGAGGATTCCCTCTTTGAAATATATCTCAAATATATTCTTCCCTCACCATTTCTCCTGCTAATGCCACTGCCTTACTTCAGGTCTTCAGCATTTTGCTCTTTGATAATAGCTTCATACCTGGTGTACTTGCCTCTTATCTTGATGTTCTTCAATTTATTACTTACCCACACTTCCATCAGATGGACTTTGTTTTGCAGGAGGCAAAAAGTATTTTCCTCTCTTCCCACAAGTAGTCTTCATGGTAGAATAGGATAAATTTGAAGTGGTTGTTTCCTGAAAGAGAACAGAAACAAAAAGGAAAAAAGGAACTAAGTTCTACATCTGTTTTTACACAATAAAGATTAAGAAAATGTGCAGGATAAGGAGAGAATCCATACAATAAACTAATTCAGCAGATGCAGATGCTTTGAACCAGAAGGGTCTATGAAATCCAACAACCCCCTTCTCTTCCCTGTTCTTCAACCAAATCTGTAGAGATTGGGAGGAACACGTGTGGTTCAAACTTCAAGCAAACTTCATCTTACTACCAAATGTCCTTATACTTTGCTGACTGCTGAGTTACTGCCCAAATCTGCTATCATTCCTCTTAGAATTTTTTAATGATTTTCTTCAGAAAAAAAATGTGAACATCTAAGTCAAATCCTATGATCTGGCTATAGTAAACTACCCAGAGTTTACTATACCAAACTAACCAAGTAACACTATTTCATGCTTCCACGCTTTTTTGCATCCTGTTCCCCCTACATGTCACACCATTTTATTCTACCCTTTGCTCTTAATTAATAAAGTTCTATTTATCCTACATGATGCAGTTCAAACCTTTCATAACCTACTAAGTCTAAGTCTAAATGCCCTGCAGATACTGGACTTCACTATCACTCTAAGTCTAAGTCTAAATGCCCTGCAGATACTGGACTTCACTATCACTTTTTTTTTTTTTTTAAATAAAAATGATATTTATTTAGCTTTTCGGAAATATAAATAACACAATAAATGACAAAGAGTAAAACAAAACAAAAACCCTGACATGTTATGATTGATCATTCCCAGGCACAATAGCATTTATTAATGAATATAAAAAAATAAATTTTATTATTTTTATCTGCTTTCCTCCCAGCTTTAACTACATGGGTGTTTTTGAAAGTTTGAGTTCCTAAGAAAATTCCACAGCTATACATACCGGCCCCTACAATGTGACTGAGGGAGGTTAAGATAAATTTCTATCATTGGGGATTCTGAACAACTAGATCTTCAGGAACTTAAATAACACGTGTTTTTGTTAGGATCCTTCTAACATGGGAAGATGCAGCCATTATCCATTAAAACACGATCCAATATGGATACAGGTTTTCCAAGTTCTCCACATGACTACCAGACTAGGCCATGAGCTTTTCTGGCAGCCCAGTCTGTAGCCTCTCAAGCTGCACCAAAAGTGGGATTCATAAAACCATAGATAAAGCATTTCTGACCTTTCCTCCTAGAAGTGAGAGGGTCTCACTCTAGGTGAACTGTTGAAGCATTTCTTTTTTTCTTTTTTTTTAACATTTATTTATTTTTGAGAGACAGAGACAGAGTGCAAGTGGGGGAGGGGAAGACAGAGAGAGGGAGACCCAGGATCCGAAGCAGGCTCCAGGCTCTGAGCTATTGACACAGAGCCCTACGCAGGGTTTGAACTCACAAACTGCAAGATCATGACCTGAGCTGAAGTCAGAGGCTTAACTGACTGAGCCACCCAGGAGCCCCTGTTGAAGCATTTCTAAAACTATGTAGTAATAGTTAGCAATGAACTCCTTAGGGGAAGAGACTACAATGTTGTAACTCAAGAATGAATCTGTCCCTCATACATAGTAAGTTCTTCCTCCCCAAAATTTGTTTAATGTGATACTTCAGAGAAGTATGTAATCTTCTCATGGGCACATAGCTGGGAACACAACAGGTCTTCTGACTAAATTTCATGTTTCTTCTTCTACATCACAACTGTGTCTCTTGAAAGATCAGTAAATACAAAACCCACAAGCACTCATATAAGCACACAAAATTATATAGCAATTACTACTCTCATCAACCATTAACATGTAGGTCTCTTCCCTCTAAACGCTTTCCACCAGTTTTCCTAAATTCATTTCCTTCACAGGTCAGAGAATGGAATTTCCTAATTTCAAAAGTATTGGTCTTTACAAATACTATCACTTATTTAATAAAATATTTTCTTGCATTCTTCCTGAATTATGACCAACAGCAAGGCAGCAAACTGAATCATGTGAAAATAATTTGGAAACAAAGTGTCTTTACCATGTCCACTAGAAGATAGCACCATAAGTTCACTTAATACTTACTCTCTTATGTTTACAACCTGCACTACTGAAATTTAAATAAAGTGTGTTAATTTAGGGCAATGTAATCCATTTTAGAGATTAACTTCCTAACAACTGTTATGATCCTCAATAAAGAGCCAAACAGACCTTTTGAACCAAACTGAAATATGGTTTAGATACTATTTTTCTGTGAAGGTGGGAATAAAAATGAAAATTTACAAGAGCTAGGAATGCAACCAAAAAAAAAAATTTTTTTTAATGTGGTGTCTTGTTTTGCTGTTGTTGTTGCCATCATTAACTGATTAACTTTCTTTTTCTTTCTTTCTTTCTCTCTTTCTTTCTTTCTCTTCCTTCCTTTTCTCCTTTCTTTTCCATCTTTCTTTCTCTTTCTTTCTTTCTTTCTTTCTTTCTTTCTTTTCTCTCCTTCCTTCCTTCCTCTCTTCTTTGCAGGTTCTGTTGCCTAATTTCCTTTGGACTACCATGATTTTACTCAGTCTTTGGGCATACATGTGAAAGCTAATGCACATATCTCAATTGAAATTCTGCATAGTTTTGTTGGAAATCAGATACTTTCATATTTTAAAAAAATATAAGATACTTAGTGAAGTAAAAGGAAGAAAAAGAGAAAAACACAAAAAGAGTTCATCACACATGAAATATTTGGGGAAAATAAGTAGCCATGTTAGTTTACTAACCAGGAGAGCTAGAATAAATCAAAACTGAAAATAATTGTACCAAAATAAAAAAACAGGTAAATTTGAAGCTTCAGAACCCTAAATCCACTACTCAAAATAGCCCAACACCAACTGAAATGTATGTCCAGTCCAAATATACAGCAAGAAGTAGATATATTCAAATAGCATTTAGTCTAAAGCTGAGTGTTCATTTGCCAGGCAGACAGCCCATTAAAAAACTGTGGTTTTGGGGTGTTTTCAACTGAACCTGAGTTTTCAGATGTATGAGTTAGTTTACCTCCTTGGAAAGACATGATTTCCTGTTTTCAGGAGAAATGCAAGCCTCTAAAAGCTTATTTAAAAGGTTCAAAAGGCTACTTAGGCATCAAATAACTATTAAAAACAATATTTTGACTATTTAAGTGTAAACGAATCAGAAACATATGGATTAAATTTCCCTTAAATTGCACATGCTCCAAACTGAAGAGTATAAGCAATGGGTGAAACCTGTTTTGGATTTCAGTGAGCCCAAAACATTTGAAAAATCATATGAGATGTTCAGTGAACTCAAGAGTACAGCTGGATTCACCCATCCCTAATTCATTCCTATCCTATGCTTCTGGTCTTAATATAAGGAAGGGTGTTAAGTACACAAGTAGCTTACAGGTAAAACGTGTAGATCTAAATATAGATGTGATTTAAAAACAGAGAGAGAGAGAAGAACTTTTTAAAAAGTATTTTAAAAACCTGTGTGTTAAAAGAAAGTCTTCCAGTTTTAAACAAAATCTAAAATAGCCTTTAGACTCTTCATACAATTTTATTTTGAGTCTTTTCCTAATTAAAGACAATTTATATAACTCTAAGATGGAGAATAAAATAAACTAAAATTTTTTTTAGCTTCCACTATGTTCCAGACACTGTGCTTGATATTTTTACACACATTATTTCTTCACCCAATCCCACAAACCAGTTTCATGTGCCTATGCACAGAGATAAGGCATTTGTATTTCACTCGATTATTTTTCTCTTCACCTTGAGCAAGCAGTCTGTTTACAATAAACAGCCAGAGTCTAATAAGCCAGCTGAAAAAACATTATATTTCCTCATCAAATTAAACTGATAATATTAAGAATTAAAGTCCTTAGCTACCAGTTGAACTACATAAAACTGAATAAGAGCACATGTTTTGGGATAAAAAATTACTTTATATTTTTGTACCTTCTTTGTATAACTGGGAAAATAATACCTACCTTATAGGATCATTATGAGTATAGACTGGGGAGTTGTATGTAATATGCTTGAGAGTAATGTGTTCAATAAGTGATAACTATTACATAAGAAATATGTGTATATTGATGTATGTGCTCAAAACTTCTTTTCTCCAACAACCAGTCAGATCCAGACTGTGTAACTGCCTATCACCCTTATCAAAATGAATCCCTCTGATCTCTCTCCAGACTCTCTGTGATAAACAATTCACCATTCACTCAGTAGATTATGAATGGTCCCCACATATCCTGAAGAGGTTGCTTGAAACCACCTCCATCACAAGTTACAACTCTCCACAACATGTGTGGACCTAGAGGGTACTGTGCTAAGTGAAATAAGTCAGACAGAAAAATATAAATACCATATGGTTTTACTTATATGTGGAGTCTAAAAAACAAAACAAATGAATAAACAAGCAAACAGAAGTAGACTCACAAATACAGAGAACAAACTGGTGGTTGCCAGAAGGGAGGGAGTTGGAAGGATGCATGAAATAGGAGGAGAAACAGGTATTAACTTCCAGTTATAAAATAAATAAGTCATGGGGGTGAAAAGTACAGTATAGGGAATATAGTCCATAATACTGTAATAACTCTGTATGGTGACAGAACTAAACTTACCATGGTGAGCATTTTATAATGTACATAATTGTTGAATCACTGTTTTACACCTGAAATAAATACAACGTTACATGCAAACTGTACTTCAATAAAAAGTAAAAATTAAAAGAAAAAAGTTACAGCTTTCCACCCCATGGTGCCCTGTAAAATGCCATGCTGGTATCTTGAAGATGGAGGCTATCCCCATACCTATCAGAAGTAACCTGTGTCAAACAGCAGGGCCTGCCATGACCCAGCTCCTGCTAACTGAGGTATAGCACTACTTTTACACGAGTCTTCCTTTCCCCATCAAAATCCAGCTGACTCCTCTACCACCAGTTCAAGGAGTTTACTTGGGCTCCAAGAAGTCATAGCTCTTTCTTTGGTATACTTCAGCTCCAGCACTCTGCTCATCCACTCTGCCACCACTGGAGTAACTGGCACCACCCAATGTGCAGGCATATTCAGTGTAGCCCCAATGCTCAAATACACTATCTTTGAGAAAGAGAAGATACACTGACAGCCCTCTCCCTACATACCACTCATGCTGTCTTATCTGAGGGTCATGCCTCTGCCCCCTCATGACTTTTGCTCAGAGAAACAGAAATGGGGTGGCTAGGAAGAGTTTCCAGAACCATATCACAATTCCACACAGAAAAATGACCATCAGACAGTTTTCGTTGACTGCTCCCCCACCTTTAACACCAGCTTGCATGCCTTTTTTTTTCCCTTGGAAAAAGATCTGATTCCATAGCATGGCAGCCTATGAGGTTCCCAAAAGTCCCTGTGCAGGTTTTAAACTTCTGAGTTAGGGGCACCTGGGTGGCTCAGTCGGTTGAGCGGCCGACTTCGGCTCAGGTCACGATCTCGCGGTCCGTGAGTTCGAGCCCCGCGTCGGGCTCTGTGCTGACAGCTCAGAGCCTGGAGCCTGTTTCGGATTCTGTGTCTCCCTCTCTCTCACCCTCCCCCGTTCATGCTCTGTCTCTCTCTGTCTCAAAAATAAATAAACGTTAAAAAAAATAAAAATAAAAAATAAATAAATAAACTTCTGAGTTATATTAAACCTTGTCACATTTGCTGGTTAGTCAACGTTCCATTGCCTGTCAGCAGTGAAAACCTTACCAGAAGAGGTGTTCTTGCCAGCAGGGATCTTTGAGTCACTTATCTCCATGAGGTTTAATGAGCTGCATTAAGTCAAGCACTCTGACAAATCTGTACATAAGGTAATTGGTTTTAAATGCCTAGTGAGAGGTTGCACACGGAGCAAAGGTGTTGAATATTGTGTACTCACCACAGGTAATAATTTTAAGAGCGAACCTAATGGCTTAAGAGCCTTCTAATTTTTATTAGGTCTCTCTTTGGTTGGGTTGCTCTTTGTTTTAGGTTAACAAGACCAAAAACTAGTTTCAGATCATACCTAAGAAGATGAAAGTGACTGGCACTTAATAGAGGGCCCACCCTTCAGCTATGTGCTCTCTGGGAGAGGGAGAAAGGGAAATAATGGGAAAGTATAGTAGTCCTCCCTTATCTGTGGTTTTGCTTTCCCTGGTTTCAGTTACTCACAGTCAACTACAGTCCAGAAGCAGGTGACTCTCCTTCTGATATATCATCAGAAGGTTAATAGTAGCCTAAAGCTACATCACAATGCCTATGTCATTCACCTTATTTCATCTCATCACATAGGCATGTTATCACTTTATATCATCATCATCATCATCATCATCATCATCAGAAGGGTGAGTACCATACAATAAGACATTTTGAGAGAGATCACATTCACATAACTTTTATTATAATATATTATAATTGATCCATTTTATTATAAATTATCATTAATCTTTTAATGTGCCTAATTCATAAGTAAACTTTATCTTAGTCATGTATACATAAGAAAAAACATAGTATATATAGGGTATAGTACTATCCATGGTTTCAGCACCCACTGGGGGTCTTGGAATATATCCCTTGGAGATAAGGGGGGACTACTGTGTACCCTTCCTTCCTGCAGCTTCAGTGATATTAAATAGTAGTTCGGGGGCGCCTGGGTGGCGCAGTCGGTTAAGCGTCCGACTTCAGCCAGGTCACGATCTCGCGGTCCGTGAGTTCGAGCCCCGCGTCAGGCTCTGGGCTGATGGCTCAGAGCCTGGAGCCTGTTTCTGATTCTGTGTTTCCCTCTCTCTCTGCCCCTCCCCCGTTCATGCTCTGTCTCTCTCTGTCCCAAAAATAAATAAACGTTAAAAAAAATTTTTTTTTAAAAATAAATAAATAGTAGTTCATCTGTCAAAGACAGGGTTAGAGGTGGCAAAGTAGAATTCTGTGTGCTACTTAAGCTTCCAGGCCCCTTTTATCCATAGTGTCATCACTCAGGCCAGTTTGGGACAGGGCTATAGGGTTGTCAGCAGTATTGGGTTACCAAGGAAGGAGAAAATTCATTATTGGAGTTGCTGGCCTGGTAATAGAAGGTGAGTGAAGTGAATCGAAGCGAAGCGAAGCGAAGTGAAGTGAAGTGAAGTGAAGTGAAGACATAGGTCAATGTCATACACCATCAGGCACAAGGCTCTCAGTACCAAGAGTACATTTGTCAGGCTTAGCATGGTAGAGAGGGATCTCAGCAGGAATTTACACTGATGTCCTGGTGTATTGTACTGTGGTTCAAGGAATTCTGTCCATATCAGAGAGATCTCCAGGCCATGGAGGTGATGACTGTGGGCTTGTGTCTAGGGGTACAGTTGTAGCCCTCAAGGAGACAAATGAGATTGTCAGGCCCCTGCAACAGTCTGAGTTCAGGGGGTGAGGGGAAGCTAGATCTCTAGGAAACTTGACTAGAATACTAAGAAGGGTAACCCTCAGACTCTTCTCTTTCCCATATTTCCCCCTCTTGTTACTTGCCTTAATATTTCAAATGCCCAATCAGAAACCTAGGCACCATACATGATACTTCCTTCTCCCACTCCTTCATATCCAAACCAAATAACAATCCTTTGTTCCACATCCTTAATGTCTTTTTTTTTTAACTTTTTTTTTTAATTTATTTTTGAGACAGAGAGAGAGCATGAACGGGGGAGGGGCAGAGAGAGAGGGAGACACAGAATCGGAAGCAGGCTCCAGGCTCTGAGCCATCAGCCCAGACCCCGACGCGGGGCTCGAACTCACGGACCGCAAGATCGTGACCTGAGCTGAAGTCAGCCGCTTAACCGACTGAGCCACCCAGGCGCCCCCTTAATGTCTTTTAATTGTCACTTCTTTCCATCTCTACTGTCATTACCTTAGTTCAGGACATGATCATTTTCGACCTAGATTACTAGAGTAGTCTCCTAACTATTCGTCTTGCCTTCCCACCAATCCCCATTTCCTACCACTACCTCCCGTACAGTCATGCTCTAGCCCTCCCTAGTTACTTGTAGCTCCTTGCATGTGCCACGTTCCCTCTTATTTCTAGGGTTTGCACATCTTCATTTGGTTAATTCTTACACTTTTACTTTCTCAAAGAGGGTTCCCAATTCCTCAGGAATGGCCTCAGTGCTCCACCCCCATGATACCACAGAACCCTGTAATAAGGGCTATTAATACCATACTGCAGTGTCTCTTTTCTTGCTTTTGTCTTTTTGATCAACTCTGTACTGCCAGCTATTAGTGCATTGCCTAAAACACAATATGCAATCAGTGAATATTTAATTAGTAGACTGGATTCTGTGACTGGTGGCTATACTCCTGACCTATCTGATTGTGAATCTAAATGATATTATAAAATATATATATATATATAAAGATATTACAAAAACAAATTAGACAAAAAGTTAAAAATAGAACTACCATATGGTCCAGCAACTCTATATATAGGAAATTAATCATTATCTTGGATATATCTGCACTCCCCTGCTCATTGTAGCATTATTTACCATAGCTAAGACATGAAAACAACCTGTATCCATTGACATATTAATAGATAAGAAGAATTTGGTGTATATACAATGGAATATTATTCATTCATAAAAAAAGGAATCCTTCCATTTGCAACAACATGATGGCCTTTGAAGTCATTATGCTAAGTAAATCAGATAGAAAAAGATAAATACTTCATGATATTACTTACATATGAAATTTTAAAAAGCCATACTCCTCCTGTTAGTCATTCTAACACTGAGTTTAGACCAATATTTGCTCCAAGCTGATCATAAATTCTCTTTGCCTTTCCACCCCCATGTATAAATCCTACCTATCCAAATTGAGGTTATCCCAGGTACAAGAAAAACAGGACCCAACCTTGATAACAAGAATTAAGATGTTAGTTTGCTGAAATGAAATCAAACCTTTCTTCATATATAGAAAGCTGATCTTTTTTATATAGAAAGCTGATCAATTGAAATAAAACAGCAGTTTTACATAATAAAAAGCAAGGATCTTCAGGTCACAGTAATGTTGCATCTAAGGTTGGTCAGAAAGTAAGGCTTCCTAACTCTGTTTTCATTAATTAGCTAGTCAAAACACCTTCTGTTGATGTACTTGATACTCTCACACACTGAGACTTGCCAGAATCTGCTAATCCTGATCCTTCATGTATTTTCTGTAAAGACTGGGAAGCTGGATCCTGTATGAATGTGAAGGTTGCCTACCAGATAAAAATACCCACCTAAAACAATGACTAGGGTCTGAAATCAAGCCTAAACTCTGCTCATCAAGCTTTGTGTCCTGGCTTTGGGGCTTGCATCACCCAGGGGACACGATACCTTTTTCTAATCCACGCAAAAGTACTTTGTGGGCGGTAGGGATCCTGCTTGAAAGCGTTAAGATTCAGCACTGTCACAGCTCTCAAGTAACCCTAGAAGACCAAAATTCTGAATTATATGTTCCAGAGATCCCAACGGCATTCATCAGTCTCAGGATATACCATTCTGCCCTCTAATCATCATGACTTTGAGCCTGAACCATCAAATGAATCCACTCAACCTCTGCCCATCAAGACCTTGGCTTATAGTGGAAACTGCCAGACCTTTAAACCATGCAGAACAAACAACAAAGGCTATAAAAGTCAGCTTGAGGCTAGGAAGTAAGCAAAATCTAGTCTTCTGTTTATATTTCAGACCTGCTTGATTCTAAGTGCTTTGAGCACACTTGCATCTTTGGCTGGTAGTGCAATATCTCAACTTTCTGGGAACACCATCTTTGTTGGGACTTAGCCTCCTAGATATCAGCCTTCTGACTAACTTCCTGGATATGATTTTGGGCTCCTGACTCAGCCTTTCTAATGCTACTCTCCCCTGAGGCTGACCACCCTTTCCACTAGTGATGAATGTGATCCCAGGCCCAGCATTCAGCCCAATATAGATAATGATATGGCCCAAGTGATGATGCTAACAATATGGTATATTCCATGGGCTCCAAAATACCAAACTTCACAAAAGCGGGGGTTTTCTACATATTATTTCATTATCTTCCTTCACTACTCATCATAAAAATCTCATCCAGTAAGACCAAAAGGGCTCATCATATTCTTATCTTTATCAACAATAATAAAAACAATAACAAATATCCACTCTGGTGAAGACCATAGAGCTAAGTTATAGAGAACAAAGATTTATGAAACCCAGATCATATTCTTGAATGTTGCCCATCAGTTCTGTATTGTGTCTCAGAACAGCTCTCATTGGTGCAAAGTTCTGGCCATAACCAGGATGCCAGAGGAACTGCAGAAGGGCAGCAAGAAAGCAGGTGTAGGCTTCCTGGCAGAAGCTTCCTTCCAGGCTAGCAGACTATATCTTTAACCCCTAGTGTTTCTGAAGGCTGGCTCTACTGCTGAGCCCTCTTCCTCCCTTAGCAGATCCCATCGAAAATCAACCTGATCTCCTCCTTACTGTCTGCAGTCTTTCCTCACCCACATCTCTGCCTATTCTCCTCTAAATCACACATTTGGTTTCCATGCCTGCCTTTAAACTCTGTCTCTGGAAATAAAAATCCACGCTGACATCACTTAATTTTCTTGACATCACTATTTTTGGCTGCATCATTCCTGTGACCTGCATGTTACTATCATTCATCTTGCCCTACTATGGTTTTATTGGTCTCATAACTCAGTTACAGTTTTTGTTGTCTGAGGGAGGAGGATGATGGAGGTAGACGTAGCTTTAGCATAAAGCAGATGCTGTGGACAGCAAAGAGAAAAGAAGGAAAAAACCTGGGTCTCTGATGACTTTTTAAAATTGTGGTAAAGTACATATAACACAAAATTGGCCATTTTAACCATTTTTAAGTGTACAATTCAGTGGCATTATTTTCGCAATGTTGTGCCACCATCACCGCTGTCTATTTCCAAAACTTTTTCATCACCCCAGAGACTTTGCAACTGGCCATTCAGCAACAGCTCCCATCCCCCAGCCTCCCATGCCCCTGGTGACCTCTAATCCACTTTCTGTCTCCATAAATTTGCCTATTCCAGATATTTCGAGTAAGTGGAATCACACAATATTTGTCCTTTCGGTTCTGGATTATTTCACTTGGCATAAAGTTTTCAAGGTTGAAGGTTTGTGAAGTATGGTACCCATTATCAACAGTGTATTCCTGATTCAATTCATATTTTGTATATGGTTATAAATCTTATATAGCTTTTAACTTGACACTTAATATAAACCCATTTGATTTGAATATACAGGCATAACTCATCTTATTGCACTTTATTGCACTTCACAGATCCTGTGTTTTTTACAAATTGAAAGTTGGTGGCAAACCTGTGTCAAGCAAGTTGATTGGCACTATTTTTCTAACAGCATTTTCTCACTTTGTATCTCTGTGTTTCATTTTGACAATTCTCACAACACTTCAAAATTTTTCATTATTATATTTGAATTGCTGCAATCTTGTGATAAAACTTTAATGAATGAGGAGTTGCTTTTTATGGATGAGCAAAGAAAGTGGTTTCTTGAGATGGAATCGACTCTTGGTGAAGATGCTGTGAAGATTGTTGAAATGACAACAAAAGATTTAGAATATTACATAAACTTAGTTGATAAAATAGCAGCAAGGTTTGGGAAGACTGACTCAAATTTTAAAAGAAGTTCTACTGTGAGTAAAATGCTGTCAAACAACATCTCATGCCAAAGAGCCTTTATGAAAGAGAGAGTCAATCAATGTGGTAAATTTCATTGTTGTCTTATTTTAAAACATTGCTGTAGCCACCCCAACCTTCAGCAACCACACCCTGGTCAGTCAGCAGCTGTCAACATTGAGGCAAGACCCTCCACCAGCAAAAAGATTATGACCCACTGAAAGCTTAGATGGTAGTTAGCATTTGTTAGCAATAAATTATTTTCTATTTCAGGTACATACATAGTTTTTTTTCAGACATAATTCTATTGCACACTTAATGAATTATAATATGGTAAAAACATAATTTTTATATGCACTTGGAAACCAAAAAAAATAATTTGACTCACTCTATCGCAATACTTGCTTTATTGTGGTTGTCTAGAACTGAACCTGCATTATCTCCAAGGTACATCTGTAATGTATGTAGTATGTGTATGTGATTTGTGCACACTTTAGTTCCATGAACCTTGGGAAAATGATTCTACAAATATCATATATAGATATAAATGTATAGGTTTTTTTTGCAAAGTGATACATTCTTCTTATTTATTAAATCACTAGTTTCAGTATTGTATAGAGCTATTTGTAGAACAATTTCAGAAAAGAATTAAAATATTGTGAAAATTTCAGCTTAATAAATATTTACATAAAAACTTCAGAATTTCATTATTTTTTTACCGCTGAATAGTATTCCATGGTACATATATACATTTGTTTATCCATTCATCTGTTGATGAACACTTGAGTTATTTGCACCTTTTGGATATTATGAATAATGTTGCAGTGAACACTGACATACAAGTATCTGAGTCCCTGCTTTTTATTCTTCTGGTTATATATTTAGAAGTGGAATTGCTAGCTTAAGGTCATTCCATGTCAAGCTCTTGGAAGAACTGCCAAACTGTTTTCCATAGGGGTTACATTTTACATTCCCACCAACAACATAAGAAGATTCCAATTTCTCCATATCCTTGCCAATATTAGCTATTTTCTTTAAAAAACATATTATTACAGCCCTCCCAATAGGCGTGAAGTGGTATTTTATTGTATTTTTGGTGTGCATTTCACTAATTCCCAATGATGTTGAGCACTTTTTCATACACTTATTGGTCACTTGTATCTCTTCTTTGGAGGACTGTCCATTCAAACCCTTGCTCATATTTTAATTAGGTTATTTGTCTTTGTGTTGTTGAGTTATAGTAGCTCTTTATATATTCTAGATATAAACTTTTATCTGTGATAAAAAAGATTTACAAATATTTTTTAGATTTCTTTTCACTTTCTTGACAATGTTCTTTGATGCACAAAAGTTTTTAATTTTGGTGTCCAATTTATCTATTTTTTCCTTCAGTTATTCTTGTTTTTGGTGTCATATCTAAAAATCTATTGCCAAATATAAGGTAATGAAGAGTGCCCCTATGTTTTCTTCTAAAAATTTTATGGCTTTAGCTCTTATATTTGGGTTGTTGACCCACTTGAAGTTAATTTTTATATATAATGTGAGGTAGAGATCCAACTCTTTCCTTTGCATGGGGAAATCCAGTTGTTCCAGCACATCTGTTAAATAGAAAATTCCTTCCCCATTGAATGGACTTGGTACTCATGTCAAAAATCAATTGGCCATAAATATATGGATTTACTTCTGTAATCCCAGTTCCATTCTATTTGTCTATAGGTCTATCTTTATGCCTTTCATGATTTTTTGAGTTGCTGAGTTAACAAACACTGAAGGTTACTATATTCATTGTATATTGCTGCTATAACAAATTTCTAAATTTGTCTTAAACAAAAACAAATTTATTATCTTATAGTTCTAGAGGACAGGGTTCCAAAATGGGTTTCACTGACATAAAACCAACATGTCAGCAGGGCTGCATTTCTTTCTGGCAACTGTAGGAAAGAATCCATTTCCTTATCTTTTCCAGATTCTAGAAGCCACCCACGCTCCTTAGCTCATGGCCTTCTTCCATCTTCAAAGCCAGCAATGATAAGTCAAGTCCTTCTTACACTGAATCACTCTGACTTTTGCTTCATCATCATGTTTCTGTCTCTGACTCTCACCCTTCTTTTGCCTCCCTCTTCTACTCTGTGATTATATCGGACCCACCCAATAAGTCATGATAATCTCCCTATTGTAAATTCATCTGATTAGCAATTTCCATGTCCCTTTACCATGTCATATAATATATTCACTGGTTTTGGGAATTAGGACACGGACACCTTTGCGGAACTATTGTACTGCCTTTCATAGCCATTCTGGGTCTGGACTTGTAGTCATTTGATACAAGAAAGTTTCCTATAGTTAAAGCCTATATAATTTGAGGCTGGGCCTGATTTATTCACCAGTCTCCCTATCACCACTCAACACAGTGCCTGGAATATAGTATATGACTGATAAATACTATTGAGAAATGTATTTACTGATGCTACTAGTGCCTAGATAGTTTTTTTTTTTAATTTTTTTATGTTTATTCATTTTTGAAAAACAGAGAGAGAGCACAAGCAGGGGTGGGGTGGAGAAAGAGGGGGACACAGAATCTGTAGCAGGCTCTAGGCTCTGAGCTGTCAGCACAGAGCCTGACATGGGGCTTGAACTCAAGAACTGCGAGATCATGACCTGAGCCAAAGTTGGATGCTCAATGGACTGAGCCACCCAGGCGCCCCAGTGCCCAGATAGTCTTTGTCAATGATTTTCAAACTAAGTCCCATAGAATTCTAAAGTTTCATTCCTGTGCCTTGGGAACCACTTGAGGTAGGAAGTAAAAACTGCCGAGGAAGAAGCTGAGCCTTTCTTCAATCCAAGCAGTTTGTCTTTATCTATTTCATTTTTTGAGATTCTATGTAAAATTATAAGAAGTCTACTGATATAGGAAGCTAAAAAAAGAAAAAACTGGGATTAGCTCATTGACAATATAGCACAACTCCAAAATGTTTGCTTCATGAGGATGTTGATTTTATAAGATAAACTGAACCAGCTGTCTAGGTGAGTAACCCCTGTAGCAAGAAGGACGTGCTTCACATGGTGCCCAGCTGAAATTGGGTTGAATAGAACTAGAGCATGAGATAGTCTCTTTACAACTCAGCATTCTAAATGTAGTTTCCTGTTCAATCCCCCAAATATTTCCTTCCAATTAAGCAATTCCCTTGGCCCTGTAATTTCAGAAAGCTCCTTGGAGTTCAGTTGGTAACGAAGAACTGCCTTTTCCAAACTACTCAGAGAAGAAAAGCAATTGTGAGCATTATTAAGTGCTTACTCTGTGCCAAGCACTGTGTTGAACAATTTACACACATTATTCCTCATGTGTATGTACTCTTTGCCATAATCCTGCAAGGTATACCATATCTCCATTTTACTGATAAGAAAACTGGGACAAATAAATATTAATCTACCTAATGCCACAAAACTTGGCAGGAGATCTTTTAATATTTCCCCCACATGCTATTCTCAAAGACACCCATAAGAATAGGTGACCTTTTTCCTTGCTGGCCCTTTCATCTACATAATGTCCATGGAATTCAGAGATTCAATCATGTTTAAGTGAAAAGTAAGCTATAAGCAGTGGGAATTCTGGGTAAATTCCACATCTTCACTAACATATAAAATTTCTAGTTGACTTAGGAATAACTAGGAAGTTATTTGTTGAAATCTCCACAAAAAGTCTAATATGCTTCCTGAGTGAAGCACAGTAAGCAGCTGACTAGAGGCAGTTTAGTTACCGCCTACTCTGAAGGCAGCCAAACTTGGGCTTGGGTTTGAACCCTGGCTTCAACTGACTGTGAGACTGTGGACAATTTTTAACTCTTCTAAGCTTATGCATTCTCATACACTAAAAGGGGGTGACAATAAAGGCATGGAGAGGATTAAGCAAGATAATGACAACTGGAAGCGTTTGAAATAGTCCCAGTCATACAGTAAACAGTAAATATTGGCTATTGGTATAACTGTAGGATTTATAAAGCTTTTAGATGTGAATTTTAGATGTCAGTTCTCATATAACAGTAATAATTAGCAGCAAGGATAATGAATCAGTAAAATAACAATAATAACTGTTCCTTCCCTTCCCTGATGGTTGATATTTTCCATCTACAGGAATGATCCCATCAACATCAAATCTGTTATAACATATATCATCTTAAAAACAACTCTCCTGGGGCGCCTGGGTGGCGCAGTCGGTTAAGCGTCCGACTTCAGCCAGGTCACGATCTCGCGGTCCGTGAGTTCGAGCCCCGCGTCGGGCTCTGGGCTGATGGCTCAGAGCTTGGAACCTGTTTCCGATTCTGTGTCTCCCTCTCTCTCTGCCCCTCCCCCATTCATGCTCTGTCTCTCTCTGTCGCAAAAATAAATAAACGTTGAAAAAAAAAAATTAAAAAAAAAAAAAAACAACTCTCCTGTGTACCACATTTCCCTGTAGCTATCATCCAATTTTTATGCACCCATTACAATAAAAGTCTTCAAAATCACGTTGACACTCAACTGTCTGTACTTCCTTTCCTTCTGTTCTCCTTTGAAATGACACTAACAAGGTTTTGAACACCTTTTTGAAACCTCTTTGAAACACCTCTTTGAAAACCACTTTTGTCAAGATCACCAATGACCTCCTCATTGCCAAATTCAATCCTCATTTTGTCCTTTAAGCAGCATTTGACACAGATGACCACTTTTTCCTTTTTGAATCATTTTCCTCACTTGGCAACATACCAGCACTGTGTTCCTTCTATCTTCTCATTTCTTCTTTCCAGTCTTTTCTACTGGTTCCTACTTATCTTTCAGAATTCTTTTACTAGAATGCCCTTGGCCTCAGATTTCTCTGTGCATTATCTAACACTCTCTAGTAATCTTATCCTGTTCTATGCTTTAAATACCATATATAGACCAACAGCTCTTAAATGTATATCTCTAACTGCAGCCTTTCCTTTGAATTCCAGATTTGCATATTCAATTGCCTACTGGGCATTTCCATTTGGATGCCTAGTAAGTATCTCATATACAACATTTCTCAATCTGAATTCCTATTTTCCTATTTTACCCTCCACTTTGACCCTTCCTTAACTGTATAAATGGCAACTCTGTTTTGTTTTGTTTTGCTTTTCAGTTGATCAGGTCAAAAACTTTTTTTTTTAATGTGAAATTTATTGTCAAATTGGTTTCCATACAACACCCAGTGCTCATCCCAACAAGTTGGACAAGTTACTTTGCTTCCTTACACCTGTTTCCTCATGTGTATAATAGGAAATAATATCTATTTCAAGGTACATTGTGAAGATTTAAAGGAATAACATGTGAAGAGCTTTGTACAATGCCTAAAAGTTACCTAACATTAATATAAATAAGAAAAGTAAGAATCAGAAAGTTTAAAATCCAAAGTCAAACAGCTAGGCTATAAAAATAGGAGAGGGCTGGATAAGGAATCCAGAGCTGTAATGCTGGAAAATTGGCTTATTTGTGTTTGTCTTAATATTCTTGAAACTAAATCTAGACAAGCAGCCTTTTCTCCTCCATTTGGTGCTAACTCTAAAGAGCAGAGTGAAGCCTTTGTTTTCAAGTTTTAGGAGATCCTGTTGATGTGTCCTGTTTTCTGTAATAAGTACTATCACTTTTCTATTGTTTACTCACACAAAAAACATGAATAGGAATTTATAATCTACTTGGGAACATAAGCCACATGTTTTGATAACAAGGAAGTTAGGAGAACTGAAAAAGTGCTAAGGAAATTCAGAGGTGAGAAGCATACCTTTATTTCTTCGTAGGTGAAAACACTCTCCTATTCCTTTCCTCACTCCCAATCCATAGGGCAGTTTCTTTGTAAACTCCTTGCTATGGAAACAAATATACAAGAATGATTGACATGCATACATACTTTTCTCCTAAGTGTTAAGGATTCCTGTTTAAGTTCCTAACATCAATTTCTCAAAACAAAAATGCATAGACAATCTTTGGAGGAGTTAATCAGAGTACTTTTTATTCATCTCATTTGGTTTGCACACCTAAGTGGTGCCTCTGGGTATACCATAAAAAGAGCTTTAATTGAGAGCAAACAAACTTGGGTTTTACTTACCTTGGATCCACTAATTAGACTCAAGATAAAGAGTTCCTTCCAGGGAAGGGAGTGTGGAGCAGATACTTGTTTTTCCCAAAACTTTTGTCTACTTCTGCAGTTATATATTTTTTAAAGCACATATATTTTGTAGGATTATTTACAACCTCTGGAGAGAACGAACATGAAACATTAGTGTGCATGGATACTGTCATGTGTTAAAAGAAACACACTAGCAGTGGGCCTGTAACTACAGAATTCTGAGGTTGAATTTCAGGGTTTATTGGGGTAAGGGAGTGATTCATAAGGATGTTGATATTTTAGCATTTTCTATTCAACATGGGAATTTAAAGATTATCCTAGGAGAAATGAAGGGGAAAGCTATATGTCTCAACTCTTATTTTTAATGAGGGTGAATTTGCAGGGATGTCAAAAATTGGATAGTCCATCTGCCAAATCTCTGTTTTACATATGCACTTTTTTTTTCGCCACCTTATTCTTGTCAAAAGGTGTTGCCAAGAATCATTCCTGTCAAGGTGTTTAGTGCCAGCACTGTCCAAATAAGAAGCAATGTGAGAAAGAACTGACTTTAGGGGCACAGATGCTATATTAGTGTTGGAACTATTCCTGTGTGGAAGCTTCTCTGCTTCACACTGAATAAAACTATGATATTTACTACCATTTAATCCAGAGACCCCTTCTCCCTTCCCCTTCTAGTAACAGCACTGTGTGGTTGTTTTTTTAACTACATCTGGACTGCAAATATAAAAAATTCATCAGCTGTAAGTAGAGTCGTGACAATAAGACAAAATTCTTGCCATTACTGCTTTCACTCAAAGCCCTGAAACTCTTGCTTATGATTCTGTCTCCCAAAGTAAAACCCCTAAGTAAACCTCTCTAAGCCTCAGCATCCACACTAGAAAATTAGGAATTATAATACCTACCACACACACACACACACACACACACACACACACACACACAAAGTTGCCAAGGTTTAAAATTATAGCCTTCACATACCATTTAGCACATACAGCACAGGAGACATAAACAATAAATGCTATTGGAAGGGAATTAGAGTGCGGAGGTTTGTCAACAAACACACCTAATTTTGATCCTGCTCTACTACTTATAAACTGTGTAACCGTAACTTTAAAATGGCCAACTTAATTTTCCTGAACCTCAATTTCTCAGAATGAATCAGAATGATATATTACCTATTTCATAAATGTGGGATAATGAAGTGTGATAATACATCTAAAGTGCTCACCACAGTGCCTGACACATTCTAAATACTCTACATTAGCCATTATTATTAATTAATTACTTCTTGAATGCTTGTAAAAATAACATATTTTAGCATACGTGCAGCAAAATCCCTGCCAAATAAGTTCATTTATTTTCCTCTAAGAATGAACCCTCTGACAGAGAAGCCTCTATATAAGTAGAGAATTATAGAGTCCTAAAAATAGTAAATGAAAAAGTATTATTAAATTGATTAGATCATCTTAAAATCTCTCAATCTGGAAATATCCATCCTGGCATAGAGTTATACATATATTCCTGGTCCACGTCTTATTGAGAAGCTCTTTGAGCTTCCAACTGTGTCTTCCCCTGGAACAGGGTAGATATCTAAAGGAGAAATAGGTCTTATCTTGCCCTTTGGGATCTTGGCCCAGCTAGACTTATCTCCTAAACCAGTTCTTTTGGCTACTTGCTCAACAGCTCTCTGGATCCCAAATTTCATGAACTCACATCTCCTTCTGCTGGAGTTAGGCTTTTATCTCTAGTTCTTCTGGAATCTGGAGTCATTTTATCTCGTATACATGCTTGTTTTCCTATTTCTAGTTAATTCTGAATAAATGATTACAGACCCACAAAAACTATCCATCATTCAATATAAGTACACAAAGAGACTCCCACCAAAGTGATCCAATGCAGGCAGTCAAAACAATGGGAAGGAAGTCACTGAAAATGCAGTTGGAATCACAAACATTTCAGCACCAAAGAGATTTTATGGTTGTTCCTGTGTTCAGTGAAGGATGTGACATTCTGAAATGGATGTGTGTGTATGTGTGTGTGTGTGTGTGTGTGTGTGTGTGCACGTGCGCGCGTTCATGTGTGTGCGAATACACTTTCTGAATAGATCACCACATGAAAATCAATTCAGGAATATTTAAGTTCTAAATCTTTTTTCAAAAGACATTTGATTCATCAATTCACTTCTTCAACAAATATGTGGAAAAGTAAGAACAATGGCTAACATTTATGGAGCATTTTCTCTGTCAGATACTGTTCTAAGCACTGAAAAATGACAATCATAATAGGAAGTTAATAATCATAAGAGCTCCACCTTACTAAGTAAACTGAAGCACAAAGGGGTAAAATAATTTGCTCAAAGTTACAATGGATACTAAGTGATGAAATCAGGTACTTACCATATGCGAGGCACTTTGCCAGAGGTAGAGCATACAAAAGGAATAATATCTAGTCTCTGCTTTCATGAAGTTTAAGTTCAAGTGAAGAAGTCAGACAAAAAGAGTAAACAAAATAATTTCAAATAAGCACTATAAAGGGAGTAGAAAATGGGATTGTGCTATGTTATAAACTAAATTGTGTCTCTCCAAAACTCCTATGTTGGAATTCCCCAGTACTTCCAAATGTGACTGCATTTGGAGATGGGGCCTTTAAAGAGGTCTCTAAGGCTAAATGAAGTTATATCAGTGGGGTCCTAATCCAACATGACTGGTGTCATTTTGACAAGAGAGGTTAGGACACAATCAGACACAGAGAAAAGAGTGTGTGAGGACATCTGAAGAAGACAGCCATCTACAAGCCAAGGAGAGAAGACTTAAAAGAATCCAACCTTGTAGACACTGTGATCTCAGACTTCCAGCCTCCAGAACTGTGGAAAATAAATTTCTGTTTAAGTCATCCAGTCTGGAGTACTTTGCTATAGCAGCCCTAGAGAACTAATATAGTAATCAAAGAAGGTCTCTCTCTGAACTGATTAAGACTCACAGAATGAAAAGAGTAGAAGGAAGTCCCAGACAGAGACAAAAAGAGCAGAGAGAGAGACCTTGAAGGAAGAATTAAACACTTAAAATATTCTACTAATCTCAGAAGTCATTATAGCCACTTCATTGAGTGATTACTCACAAAACACTTCATAATTGGGGAAGTGTTTTACAACATTGTTCTCAATTAATCATCATAATAGTCACAGGCGGCAGATATGAATAGATTAATTTTACATATGGAAACTAAGGCACCAGAGATGCCAAGTGACTAGAACTTGCACCTAGTTCTTCTGATGTCAAAACCAATGTTCTTTTCATTATACCAAAGTTTCTTCCTAACCAAGATCACTCCTATTTTGTTTAAAAGTCTCTAGTCATCAAAAGGCCATATTGCACAGGGAAGGCAGATTAAGAGTTCAGAAATTATAAACAGGGTAGAGTTCTTCATCTCTTCATGTTTCACATCCCAACCCCCACACCTTCCTCTAATTGTCTTCAATAATGATTGTGCTATATAAAGGATTTTACTGTTTTTTTTTAAGGTTACTTATTTTGAGAGAGAGACCAAGGTGGGAGGTTCAAGGAGAGAGGGTGTGTGGGGGAAAGAGAGAGAGAGAGAGAGAGAGAGAGAGAGAGAGAGAGAGAAAGGATCCAAGCAGGCTCCACAGCCAGCGTGAAGTCAGATGCGGGGCTCAATCTCATGACCACCAGATCATGACCTGAGCCAAAATCAAAAGTCGGACCCTTAACTGACTGAGCCACCCAGGCACCCCTTATTGGTTTTCAAAATCTGTTTTCATGAATAAAATATTTTAATTGCTTTAATTCCCCTCTTCACTTAGACCGGGTAGACGCATGAATTCTCTTCAAAATGCCTTTGAGTTTAACTGTAGCCTTTGCAAAATGGAACCTCAACAAGTACCTACACTGCTTGCCAGAAGGACATAGGGAAGTAGTGCAAGCAAGGGAGATTTCCATATAACACATGTGTTCTAAGTACAAAATTACAATAATTAGAGATGGCAAAGACTGAGAAGTCTATCTCCAGGAAGGTCAATGAAAGATTATGAAAATGTTTAGTCTAGGCTGGTCCCATTCTCCTAATAGTACATACAGTGAACAAACCATATATGCATTCTCTAGCAGACTATTACATGATCTAATCAAATGTAGTTTTAGCATATTTGTGTAATGTCATGACCCATAACTCTATCATATTTCACAATCAGTTTTTCCCACTGAAGCATTTGGGAATCTGAAAGTATAAACAAAACAGACTGATTGTCTATTAAAAGTTATTCAATAAATGTTTTTGAGAATCTGTTTTGGAGACGGCCTTCCACTAGTACTGTGAAGGTTATAAAAATAGTTAAGAATAAGACTAGTCCACAAAATGAATATAAAACTCTAACAGAGAGATGTCATCCTTACTTATACCTATAATTCAAAGGCAGGATTTGTAAATTGTGGAGAAAGGATTGACAAGGGGAAAGGGGAATTTACATCCAATTGTGAACATTTCCCTTCATGGAAGAGAAAGTACTTAAACTGGGCCTTGAAAACTGGTTAGGATTGCAACTGGTATAGACGAAAAAGGGTTGACTTTCAGATTAAGGGGCAGGTGGGTGGGATGAACAAAAATAAGAAAAAGTGAAGCCATTTCAGGGGACAATTTGATGAGAGTTTGCATATCAGGCTGAGAAGCACTGGATCTATTTTGTAAACAATAGAGAGCCAGCACAGGCATTTAAATAAGAGGAAGTCCAACAGTGAATGCCTACCGTGTACCAGGCACCAAGTCTGGCCTATTACATATGAATTTATACTTTAGTCTCCACAATCCAAATACAACACAGTAGGGTGGAGAAACTGAGGCTTAGGAGGTTAAACACAGAATCAGCAATGGGAATGACACGAACAGAACTATGCTCCAGGAGATGAGTCTTGCAACCATTTAAGAACACCCACTTATTATCAGAAACAAGGAAGTGAGGAAAAGATGATTTAAGATCAGGATAATGACATGCTGACTTTGAAGTGAGTAAAAGACAGTGAAGTGGAGATTTCCAAATAGCAATTTTAAACAAAAGGATGGAACTGATTTGAGAGGTCAGAGCTAGATGTAAATTTGAAAATAATACTACAGAAATGATAGCTTAAGTTAAGTCATGGAAAGCACAAGACAGCAAAAGAAAATATTAAGAGATGATGATAGAAGACACAACCTTGGGAAACACCACCATTTGGCAGGGGGGGCAAGAGGAAGAAGGCATGCCAGTGAAGCAGAGAAAAACAGAAAAGTGAAAGAAATATTAAGGTGGAGAATAGCAAAGCTCAAATTCTTATCATATAATAATCACAAATCTAGTCAAAAAGTTGGAGATGAAGATGAAGGGGATGGAACAAAATAAGAGTGGAGTAAAGGAGCTTGAGAAAAGCACAGAAGATTTTTAGAAGGTGTGGGAAATGCAGCAGGGAGTCAATCTGACAGGAATCTGACAGGAACTGCTGGCAAAAGCAGCAATGAGGTCCAGCTAATGTTAAAGCAAAGAGGGAGAGGGATACTGGGACTTTATCTAGGAACACTGATAGTCTATGAACATAGCCAAAACAAGGAGTGAAATAACAAGAAGTCAAGGGGAAAGGAGAATGGATGGTTATAGAACCCATCATGGAGCCCAGACTGAGAAGAAAGACAAGTGAATTCTGCTTTTTCCTTTGTCTCTGCCATTCCAAATGCCACTGAAATGATTTTTTTTAATGCAATGATCAATGGCACTCATACTTTAAATATTCAAAATGAGCATCTAAACCAATGTTAAAATCTCTCTTGTTCCAATTCCATAAACCCAGAATCAAGTGCCCCCAAAAATCCTTTTAGAAATATTTTTGACACAGAATGATAATTAACTTTGGAGTAGTGATAGCATCGCTCCACTCCCTCCTAAGTGTTGGCCAGGCCTTTCTTTTATTAAAATCTTGTTATTGTCCACTCACAATGACATCTCATCTACTCTGAACTCCTTCTTTCCTCTGCCACTTATCCCTTGGTTTCCTGAGATATTAGGTTAAATAATACCAATAGGAAATGATACATTATCAATCTTTTTTAATGCTTATGATAGCTACTGTCTTCAGAGTACTTTACCTTTTCTTTTCTTTATAAATCCTAAACATGTTTTAGGCAGTACAGCAAATGGCACACATAATACCATGACCTGTAATGGCATGATACCATGAGCAATGGAAAGATTTTCCATGCAATGTTCATAAATTTTTAAAGCACAGGGAAGTGTTGAAGCCATTTGGATTTTGAAGCCTGACACATGAGCAAAAGAGACTGTTTTTGTCAATCATTTGATCTCTGAGATACCTATCGCATTAAAATCCGGCCTTCTTTGATGGTCATATTGATTGAGTGAAAACATACCCATGGTCCTCTTAGGGAATTATTATGAACCAAGAATGTTTTTTTATTTTGTCTTTAAACTTCCCTTTCTGGATATGCAAAATATTTTTCTTAAAATCTTACTTTTGTCATCTTCTTTAAGCACAGTCTTTAATGAAAATAGAAAAAGGCTTATTCTGATTCTGCAAAGAGAACTAAGACAATCAGGTAAAAGAACTCTAGAATTTTAATTAAAGTTAAACCAAGTGTGTGCTTTTTGGCTTATTTGAATGACTGAATGTTTTTGGTTTTGTTATTAATCTTGGCCAACACTGGTTTTGTTTGTCTGCAAAGCCCAAATTTTCTAGACATTTGCTGACTCTACAATTCACTTTATGTAATAAATAGTTAAAACCACACAGATAAGGCTTCTGAATTTTCATAATAAATGTATTTTTAAACAGTGTAGGTTCATGATTGGAAAAAAAAAAGAAAGAAACCACTTGTGCTCTTATTGGTCAACAGCTCTCTTTCCATCTTTCTGTAAGAAAGGCCTGAAGGGGTGCTTGGGTGGCTCAGTTGTTAAGTGTCCAACTCTGGGTTTGGGATCAGGTCATGGTCTCATGGTTTTGTGGATTGGAGCTCTGCATGGATTTGAGCTCTGTCAGTGCCGAGCGTGCCTGGGATTCTCTGTCTGTCTGTCTGTCTCTCTCTCTCTCTCTGTCCCTCCCCCAGACAGGCTTGTGCTGTCTCTGTCTCTCTCAAAATAAACAAATAAACTTAAAAAAAGAAAAGCCTTAAAAAAAAGGCCTAAAAACTTGAACATCTACTTTTTACTTATCTTGACTTATTTTGGAAGAACTATTTACAAATTCCCCTAGTACAAGGAATATACAAATTTGTATATTTCCAAAAGGGATGCAAAGGATCAGAAAATAGTTTTGCTATCCTCTTGTGTCTTTGTAAATGTTCTTTCATAACTACATATGTCAAACAGTATTCAACACACTATAATACAGTGTTCCTTTGTCTATTTTATAGGGAATGATAGCTGCTTACCATATGCCAATTGTGTCCAAACATCCCATCAGTTTGCCACCCAGTAATTCACTAAAAGAGTAAATGGAGAAGAAAAAATCTGATACTCAGTTACTTAAAACACAAGCTGCATTTCAAGAATGATGAAAGATGGCTAAGAGAACGTAAGGCATGCAAATGTCTTCTATTAGTACAAAGGAAATACAACACATATATCCTCAAAAAGGAGATAGTCAGCTACACCCAGTACTGTCTAATTCAGGACTATCTGAACTTTTTGGTTCTTTTCCCCACTCTCATCCCACTTGTGGAAAAGAATCTATTCATAGTGGAGGATAAAGGTTACTAAATAAGACTATTATAGAAGGTATATAATTTAGAGTCATTATATTCTACATCTATATAATTTCTATAACTGTTTAGTATAAATAATAGAAAACACTTCAGTATGTTGGCTCTGTGTGTTTCCCCATTATACCATTTGTAAGTTACAATCATTCATTTTTAGCCTAAACTTTTCTTTGTACATGGTATTAAAAACCACAGTCAAGTTAGATTGTTGGGATATACTTTATGCAAGGGTCATCTAGAAGATTAAGTACACAAACACAACCAACCCTCAGAAGCTAACTCATGTAATTATTACTTTTCTAGCTTCCATAACTTGTTACTAGCATGCTATTTCTTATCTCAAAATTCTTGCTAAAATCACTTATTTAGGGACAAGAAAATCTAACAGATGTTTTACGTTCTTCCAGTGTACTGTTCACATTCCCATTCCTCAAAGAGGGCTCTACAGCCAATGAAGTTTAAATATACTGTAAAAAGCCTAGGAATATGGAATGTGATTTGCCACCATTACATTCCACATGACAGGCAAGCCGACTCCATGGTGAATTTTGCATCAGCCAAGCAAGAGACTAATTGAGAGAATACTTCAGGTTTTAAAAGTCTACTACAAATGCATATGTTTATCAGTCATGTTCTAAATGGAGCTGAACTCAGAGAGAATGACATGGCTATTAAACTTTATTGGGCTGTGTTATATAATGCAAAGACATCTGGATCAGTAGCCAAAATAATTAAGTTTGAGTCTGTCTCCACTGATATACTCTGTAGCCTAAAGTAAGTCTTAACTCTTAAACTCTCTGTATCCTAATTTCTCATCTGTTTTTTTTTTTCATTATCAAATGAAACTCACTTACAAATAAGATAAGATAGGTGGACAGCATTTGGAAAATTTGGAAGCTCCATACACGTACAGATAACTCCTATTGTTATTATCTAGGTATTTCAAGCAAAGGATTCTTGGCTTGTGTTGCAGCTATTGGCTACATATATATTTACAGACAATTCAATAATTTGCTCAATTTGGTGTTTGGAGTTTGAATTATCTGAACAATGGCAGGACTTGCCTCTTCAAAGACCAGTCTGTACAACACAAAACAGAGTAGAACATTTGTATATAGAAATCTCTAGGTGGCCAAACTCAAGCCAGGCTAGAAAATCTCACTGTGAAGTTCCTTGATCATTGCTTCAGATATCCCACTAGTTTAAGAAACCTGGCCATCGTTGTCCTGATAATTCTCATCCTGATTCATTTATTACTGAAAAACTTGGCAATTGTCTTAGTCCATTCAGGCTGCTATAAAAAATTACCAAAGACTAAATGGCTTATAAACAATACAAATTTATTTCTTCTAGCGCCTGGGTGGTTCAGTTGTTTTAGCATCCAACTCTTGATCTCGGCTCAGGTCATGATCCCAGGGTTGTGGAATTGAGCCCCATATCAGGCTCTGCACTGACAGCCCAGAGCCTGCTTAGGATTCTTTCTCTCCCTCTCTCTCTCTGCCCCTCCCCTGTTCACATGCTCTCGCTCCCTCTTTCAAAATAAATAAATAAACTTTAAAAAATTTATTTCTCACAGTTCTGGTGACTGGAAGTCCGAGATCAGGGTGCCAGCATAGTCAGGTTCTTGTGAAAGGACTCTTCTGGGCCTTGCAGACTCCCAAGTTCTCTCTGTATCCTCACATGGTGGAAGAGGCTAGAGAGCTCTGTGGGGTCTCTTCTATGAGAACACTAATCTAATTCATGAAGGCTCCACCCTCAAGACCCAATCACTTCCCAAACACTCAACCTCCTAATAACATCATAGTGGGCATCAGAATTTCAATATATGAATTTTGGGAGATACAAACATTTACACCATAGCACCTTTCAAATAAACTGTAGTCATAACAAAAAGAAAAAACTGAAAGTCAGAATTTATAAAAGTTGAATAGTTTCTCAGAACAAGAGACCTATCTAAAGATTCTGTCCCCTCTTCTTCCTATTCCTAATATCTCCATTGGCCAATTTTTTCAAAACTCAGTGTCTGGTCATATTTCATCATCAACCTACCCAGCAGAGAAAACACCTGCTATGGCTTTAGAAATACAATATGAAGAAAAGTTAAGAGATTGTAACTAGCCAGAATACTTATCAGAGAGAGAAAACATTTTAATATCCCAGGAGTTACTTTAGTGCTCTTCACTACAGAATAAACCACAGTGACAGCCCCATATTATTAGGTATGTACATAGAATCACTGGTAGATTTTGAGTATAAGCTCTATATATGATTAAAACCCTAAGAGAAGAATGATGTCTCAGGCCCAGTGTAATATCAAAGTACTGCTCCAAATTCTAAGACCAAAAAAATGCTAGAAATAAGCTAAGTGGCTTCTCACACAAAGCTAAAAAAAAAAATGGTTACAAACTCCTCTAGAATAGCAACAGCACTCTGCTTCTTCTGACTGCCTCCTTACACCTAGTCTGGAGATGTATTACAAATTTTTTAAATGGCTATTGCTGGCTATGGTACTAAATGGCTACTAAATGACTATGGTCTGAATGTTTGTGTCCCCCAAAGCTCACATGGTGGAATCCTAATGCCCAATGTGATGATGTTAGGGGGGGGGGCCTTTGGGAGGTAATAAGGTAATGAGGGTATAGTCTTTATAAATGGGATTAGTGATGGGGCACTTGGGTGGCTCAGTTGTTTAAGAGTCTGACTTCAGTTCAGGTCATGATCTCATGGTTTGTGAGCTCCAGCCCCACGTCAGGGCCTGTGCTGACAGCTCAGAGCCTGGAGCCTGTTTCGGATTCTGTGTCTCCCTCTCTCTCTGCCCCTCCCCTGCTCATGCTCTCCTCCCCCATCCCCGCCCCCACCCTGACTCTCAAAACATGAATAAAAACTTTAAAAAAAATTTTTTTAAGTAAATGTGATTAGTGCTCTTATAAAAGAGACCCCACAGAGCTCTCTAGCCCCTTCCATCATGTGAAAATACAAGAACTCTGCAACCAGAGAGGAGCCCCATTTGACCATGCTGGCACCCAGATCTCAGACTTACAGCCTCCAGAACTGTAAGAGAGAAATTTCTGTTTTTTAAAAGCTATCTAGTCTGTGGTATTTTGTTACAACAGCCCAAATGGACTAAGACAGTTACTGTCTTATGAATGAAAGATACCATAAGCAAGATTTCAGAAACTGGAATTTGCATATATTAGAATTAATGTCATCTGAAATGGATATTCTGATTAATCAACAGCTTGGATAAAAAGTGATATGTATCCCATACAGTTTAATAACATTTGTCAAATCATTAGAATATGTTAGAACTGTCCAGAACAAGTTGGATTTTTATTTGCCAGATAATATGTATTTATGTATGTATTTATATGCATTAACTAGCTTAAATCTTTTTACAACCTGTGAAGAAGATATTACTATCCCAGTTTACAGTTGAGAAAACTAGTCACAGGGCTTGGCCTAATTCCACAGCTGATACTTAGAACTATTACACTATAATCTCCTGCCTTTATGAACCAATGTCTCTGAATACCAATTACTATTTCAATGTCTTGAAATGCAGTTATAAAAACACTTGCTATTGACAGAATGCTGATGAAGTAAGTTTTACTGTTCCAAAGTCTGTGTCCCTGGAGTTCACAGGCTGGTGGAACACCCAAAGGAAAAATCTCTGGTTAAATCTGGCTAAATGAGGCACCTGACAGGGCTGCAATCCAGAAAATGTTGATCCAATAACCTGCCTAACTGTCTATAGCAGCTAATATTCCAGAAGTATTAGCTGACTGCAACTCTGATGTGAAGCAGCTGTGTAAGGTTGCTTCTGGGTAGCCAAATATCTATTATCTCCCTTTTATAGAGGGAGGCAGTAAACTGCCCCATACTCTAAGGTCAGCAGCAGTTCTCAAAGACCTTTCTAGCTACTTCCAGGCCAACTGGCTAAGGACACATGACTAACAGTGCAAACTAAGCAACTTGAACATAGACTTAAGAGCTAGAGTGTGTTGCTTAAAAGAATGCACATCCACCAAACTTCCAAAACAGATGTGCGAGCACACAACCATAATACAAGAATTGTTTTCCCCTGTTCTGCATGTTCTAGCCAGGCAGAAGAGCATTGTTGCCAACAACAAACCAGCTACCATGGGTGGAATGTCCAGTTACTCTAATCTGAAGAAATATTTCAGAACACTTGTTTCACTGTTGGTCCGTTTCCATTAGTTATTTAGAAGCTTCCTAGCTAAACCTTCATGGATGCCTTAAAGAAAATGTTATTGATATCTTCATATTGTGAGCTTAAAAGTGACCTTAAAATCTCTTTTAAATGAATGTGATTTTTCCCTCAAGTGGAAGGAAAAATAAGGACATCAATAGGATAAAAAATTCAATTCAAAATACCACTCTTTAAAATATTAAATACAACTACATGACATCAATGCTGTCATTAATGAAGAAAATGTAAATTTGTTTGTATGTGTCAATACTATCAGTGTATGCATATTGCATAATAAGAAATAAAATTTGCATTTCTTTTTACTTTCTTGACCTTGGCAAATATGTTTCAATTCATGGTGTCTCCAAGCTGTATAAATTAACCTCATTTCCTTAAAATAATTTAAAAGAATATCATATGTACATAAATATTTTATATGAATTCCAGAGCACAGCATTTTTACCTCAAAAATTTAAAGATGATTGTATTTAATGCTATAATCCCAAGTTGATAAATTTGCAATTATAAACATCACCAAGAAAATCATAATTTTCTTAGAAAAATAAACCACTTTGTTATAACCATTACAACACAAAATCAAGAAAAATATACTTACCTTGATTTTTTAAAATTAATTGTTTAAAAACACCCCTTATAAAACAATTCCCATTTATTCATCCAGTATACTATTATGTAAAAGGCAAATTCTTAGCATTTTAATTCTTTTTATCCAAAAATCACTATAATCATTCTATCTGACAGAAATACTCTAAGTCTACAAATCCTCTTACTTTCATCTTTACATTTAAATCTCAAAAATAATTTAATATGATGTTCAAGCCCCATGTTCCCAAGATGTCTGATTTCCCTCTAACTGGTCAGCTTAATAAACCAGCTCCAAAGATTTCTCATGGTGATACTGATAAAAGATCTACAAAGATGAAGAAGAATATACACTCATAGTGCCAAAAAAATGTCTCCACCAAGAGAGTCCTTCAAGATTAATTTAGTCTGTCTCCCTACTCCAAACTCTCCTAATTCCTCATATTTGAGGTAGCGATCAGAAGAATGTGGTCACTTCACATGTCTCTACAGTGAGAATTCCTGGGTTTGAGCACCAGGTTTGCTGCTTACTAGCTGGGTGACCTTGGACAAGTTGCTTGACCTTTCCAACTTTAGTTTCCCCTGCTGTAAAATGAGGGCTAACAAAAGTACCAACTACATAAGGTTTTTGTGAATATAAAATAAAATAATGCAAGTAAAGCACTTCATAAAATTGCTAACAAATACTAAGTTGTGACTGCATGTAGATTTTATTGTCTCTATAAGATGACCCAGGAGGGTTAAGTAAGGCATACTTACATTATGCGAAGTAGAACAGATGGGAAGAATAGGATTCAGTCACAAGTTTCAACATTGTTTCTAATGACATACAGTAAGTACCTTTGAATAATGTCATACAAAAATGAATTCAAAATAAAATTCTCTGCTCACAAGACAACCTGATGTTCAGATCCACAGAATTTAACAGCATTTCTGGAAAAGATGATGTGAGACAAATGGGGCTAGGAATCCTCAGAGGGGTGCATTTTTCATTAGTTTTGGTATAACTCAATAGGAAATATGCAAAAGGAAACACTTCTGGAATAGTGATGAAAAGACCTCAGAAAAGCCACTCCCGTGTAAAAACAATGCAAATACTGGAATAATCAAACTTTTTCAGAACTCTGGATGTTAACTAAAGTCTTGCAACAATTCAAGGAGAGTTAATTTTCAAAAAGACAAAAATTCATTGACGGTTAACCCAACCAAACAGAGACGTGAGTGGCCTCATATCATAAATAAAACAAATTTTAGGTAATTAAGCCCAAAAGTCACTTAGCCAACAGAGATGAAAACCAACAGCAACAAAAAGACCTGTGGAGGAAAGAATCTGATCTCAAGAGTTGTCACATTATATCATTTTAAGTATCTAGTTTTGAAAAAAAAATGATGAAACATACAAAACAAAAAAACAGGAAAGTATGGACCATGCACAAGGGGAAAAAGCAAACACAGAAACTTGGCCTGAGGAAGTACAGATGTTGGACTTACTGAACAAAGACTTTAAAAAACTACCATAAGTATGTTTGAAGGTCTAAAGGAACAGACTAAAGGACTAAAGAAACAGACTAAAAGGAATAGACTAAAGAATTAAAGAAAACCATGAGAACAATCACTTACAAATAAAGAATATAAGCAAAGAAATAGAAACGATTAAAAAGAAGCAAACCAAAGTTCTGGAGTTGAAAGTATAACATCCATTAGAGGGTCTCAATAGAAGACTAAGCAAACCAGTAACAGAATGAGCAAACTTGAAGACAGATCAGTTGAGATTATCCAGTCTAAAGAATAGAAAAAGAATGAGGAAAAAGTGAATAGAACCTCAGAGACACACAAGAAATCATCAAGCATACCAAGATATGTATAATGGGAAGAAAGACAGAAAGCAACAGAAAGAATATTTGAGAGGAGAGAGGTTAGATGGCAGAGCAGCATAGAGATCCTTAGCTTGTTGTGTCCCTGAAACACAGCTAGATCAGTACCAAACCATTTTGGACACCTAGGAAATTGATCTGAAGATTAACACAAAAATATGCATAACTTGAGCCACAGAACCAGCAGGTATGTGGTGCAGAGAGGTGAACTGGGAAAGAGAAAAGCCACAAAGGGTAGGGAGCTGATTTTGTGGAGAGAAGACAGAGAAAGAGAAAGGGGGAGAGTGTGGCACATCAGGGGTGCAGGAAAAGCACTCCCCTGAAAGTATCTGGAGAGAAAAAGAGAAAAAGAGTGAAAACATTCACAGGGGACTGAACAAGAAATCTGTTCCACAAAACCATTGATAGGAAGAAGAGAGAGGGTTTCAATACCACCAGGATTATATAAACAGTGGAACACCAACTGTGAAGTTCTGGAGCTCAGTGCCTGGCAGTTCTCTGATGAGGAAGCAGGGAGAATCCCCAGGAGCAGGCACTAGGGTCTGAGGGGTCCATATGCTACATGGGGAGAAGCAGTTCCCCTGCTTGGACTGCATTTGGTAGAGACAATATGGCCTTCCCATGGGCAAAGGTCCCAGCAGACCCCAGAGAGCAGCCACGTTTGCTCGTGTTGGAACAAAGACACCAGAGGGTTGTGAAACCTTGCTCTGGCTGTGTGTTGTGATTTGCCATAATCACTGAACCTCTGTCACTGCAATCACACGAACATTTTCTGGGGCAAGCCAACATCTGGCCATTGCTCAGCGAGACCCTCCCCCAGAGAGTTGTTGCAGGTCCAAGCCATAGGAGTCTCTGAAGTATGGGGTTTTGAAACACAACCCTATCTGAGATAAAACTCTGGAAGGAGGGGCCGCATGGTAGGTGGGCACCTTGGACACTGACAGGGTGAAGGTGGGGAGTGGACAGAGGCCTGAGACAAAGGAGGGGTGCTTGATCGTGGGTCAGTGAGAGTGAAGTTCCTGTGCCAGAGACTAGGGACATGAGTGAGGCTATTTCCACCTCTCCCTCGCAAGCACACACTTGCAGACACATGGGGCCACACTGATCCACCCCAGTAAGCTAAGCAGCACCACCTACTGGAGAATGGAGCCATTACACCAAACCCCACCCAACAGCTCCCTCCAAGCACATCTCCTAGAATACCAGTACAAGTCACTACATCCGCTTAGAGTATGGACTTTAGAGGGCTTCATGGTTTCTGTTCTAGGGGAAACTGGATGTAACTTAATTCAGGTTTCATTCTGTTTGCTGGTTCATTTATTTGTATGTTTTCTTTGCTTCTGCTTTTGCATAAATTGTTTTCTTTTTTCTCTTTTTTTCTTTCTTTTCTTCCTCATTTTTGGATACAGAAAGAGAAAAATTAATTTTTATTTTTATATATTTTTTCTTTATTTTTATTTTTTAATTTGTTCTATTTAATTTTATTTCATTTTATTCTATTTTATTAAATATATTTTTTAATGTTTAAATTTCTTTCTTACCTTTTTTTCCTCTTCTTTCCTTTTTCCCAATTCTATCAAGCTTCTTTAAACAAGCAGATCAAAACACACCTATGACCTCGCTTCCTTTATTTGATTTTTTCTTTTGTTTCTAATTGTTTAATTTATTACTTTTTTTCTTCCTCCAAAATGACAAAATGAGGGAATTCACCCCAAAAGAAAAAAAAAACAGGAAGGAATGACAGCCAGGGGCTTAAGCAACACAGATATAAACAAGATGTCTGAACTAGGATTTAGAACCACAATGACAAGAATACTAGCTGGGGTTGAAAAAAGGATATAACCCCTTTCTGTTGAGATAAAAGAAATAAAATCTAGTCAGAACAAATTAAAAATGCTATAACTGAGATGAAATCTCAAATGGATGCCACAATGGCAAGGATGGACAAAGCAGAAGAGTGAATCAACAATTTAGAAGCTAGAATTATGGAGAATAATGAAACAAAAATAAAGAGGGAAACAAAGGCAAAAAAAGAAACACAATACAAGGCTTAGAGGAGAGCTGGCTCAGTTAGTTAAGCATCTGACTTCAGCTCATGTCATGATCTCACAGCTTGTGAATTTGGGCCCCACATCAGACTCTGTGCTGACAGCTTAGAGCCTGATCCCTGCTTCAGGTTCTGTGACTCCCTCTCTATCTGCACCCCCCTTCTCATGCTCTGTCTCTCTAAAAAATAAATATTTAAAAAAAGACTTAGAGACCTCAATGACTTATTAAAAAGGGATAACATCTGAATCATGGGAGACCCATAAGATGAGGAGAGAGAAAAAACGGCAGAAGGTTTATGTGAGCAAATTACATCAGAAAACTTTCCTAACCTGGGGAAAGACACAGACATCAAAATCCAAGAAGCACAGAGAACACCAATTAGATTCAACAAGAACTGACCATCACCAATGCATATCATGGTCAAATGCAGAAAATACACAGACGTGGAAAGAATTATGAAAGCAGCAAGGGGAAAAAAAAACTCAACCTTTAAGGGAAGATAGATCAGGTTTATAGCAGACCTATACATAGAAAGTTGGCAGGCCAAAAAAAGAGTGGCAATATATATTCAACATGCTGAATCAGAAAAATATGCAGCCAAGAATTCTTTATCTAACAAGGCTGTCATTCAAAATAGAAGGAGAGATAAAGAGTTTTCCAGACATACCAAAACTAAAAGAGTTCCTGACCACTAAACGAGCACTACAAGAAATTTTATGGGGGACTCTGAGTCGAGAAAAGACAAAATAAAACAAACAAACAAACAAAAAACCCAAAAGCAACAAAGACTAGAAAGAACCAGAAAACATCACCAGAAACACCAACTCAACAGGCAACACAATGGTGCTAAATTCATATCTTTCAGGGCTCACTCTAAATATCAATGGACTAAACGTTCCAATCAAAAGACATAGGGTATGAGAATAGATAAGAAAATAAGACCCATTTATATGCTCCTTACAAGAGACTCATTTTAGACCAACAGACATCTGCAGATTGAAAGTAAGCAGATGGAGAACTATATATCATGCTAATGGTCCTCAAAAGAAAACTGGACTAGCCATATTTATATAAGACAAACTAGATTTTAAAATAAAGACTGTAACAAGAGATGAAGAAGGGCATTACATTGTAATTAAGGGGTTTATCTACCAAGAAGGTCTAACAATTGTAAATCTTTACACCTTCAACGTGAAAGCACCCAAATATATAAATCAATTAACCACAAACACAGACTCATTGATAATAATACCATAGTAGTAGTGGACTTCACCACCCCACGTACAACAATGGACAACTCATGTAAGCAGAAAATCAACATAGAAACAATGAACTCGAATCACACAATGAACTAGGTGGACTTAACAAATATATTCAGAACATTTCATCCTAAAGCAGCAGAATACACATTCTTCTCAAGTTCACATGGAACATTCTTGGAATAGATCACATACTGGGTCACAAATCAGCCCTTAAAAATACATAAAGATCAAGATCATACCTTGCATATTTTCAGGTCACAACACTATGAAACTTGAAATCAACCATAAGAAAAAATTTGGAAAGAACATGAATACTTGGAGATTAAAGAACATCCTACCAAAGAAGGAACGGGTTAACCAAGAAAATAAGAAGAAATTCCAAAGTACATGGAAGCAAATGAAAATGTAAACACGACAGCCCAAAACCTTTGGGATGCACCAAAGGCTATCATAAGAAGGAAGTATATAGCAATCCAGCCCTTCCCAAAGAAGGAAGAAAGGTCTCAAGTACACAACCTAACCTTACACCTAGAAGAACTGGAAAAAGAACAGCAAAAAAAGCCCAAAACCAGCAGAAAAAGGGAAATAATAAAGATTAGAGCAGAAATAAATGATATCAAAATCAAAAAATAGTAGAACAGATCAATGAAATCAGGAGCTGGTTCTTTGAAAGAATTAACACAATTGATAAACCCCTAGCCAGAATAATCAAAAAGAAAAAGGACCCAAATTTTAAAATCACAAATGAAAGACGAAAGATCACAACCAACACTGCAGAAATAGAAACAATAATAAAAGAATATTATGAGAAATTATATGCCAACAAACTTTGCAATCTGGAAGAAATGGACAAATTCTAGAAACATATAAAGTATCAAAACTGAAACAGGAAGAAATAGAAAGTTTGAATAGACCCATAACCAGTAAAGATATTGAATCCATAATCAAAAACCTTTCAACAAACAATAGCCCAGGGCTGGATGGCTTTCTGGGGGAATTCTACCAAATAATTAAAGAAATGATAACACCTATTCTTTTGAAGCTGTTCCAAAAATAGAAATGGAAGGAAAACTTCCAAACTCATTTTACAAGGTCAGCATTACCTTGATTCCAAAACCAGAGAAAGATCCCACAAGAAAGGAGAACTACAGACCATTTTCCTGATGAACACGTATGCAAAAATCCTCAACAAGACACTGGCAAACTGGATCCAACGATACATTTAAAATATTATTCACCACGATCAAGGGGACCTATTCCTGCGATTCAGGGCTGGTTCACTATCTGCAAATCCATCAATGTGATACATCACATTAATAAAAGAAAGGATAAAAACCACATGATCTTCTCGATAAATGCAGGAAAAGCATTTGACAAAATATAACATCCTTTCTTGATAAAAACCCTCAAGAAAGTAGGGATAGAAGGATCATACCTAAAGATCATAAAGGTGGGTATGAAAAACCCACAACTAATATCATCCTCAATGGGGAAAGATTGAGAGCTTTCCCCCTAAGGTCCAGAACACAAGGATGTCCACTCTCACCACTATTATTCAACATATTGTTGGAAGTCCTAGCTTCAGCAATCAGACAATACAAAGAAATAAAGGGCATCCAATTGGCAAGTAGGAAGCTAACCTTTCACTCTTTGCAGGTGACATGATATTCTATGTGGAAAACCCAAAAGACTCCACCAAAAAACAGCTAGAACTGATACATGAATTCAGCAAAGTCGCAGGATATAAAATCAATGTACAAAAATGGTTTCCACTTCTACACACCATATAGTGTGTATATGTTAAGCTATGGTTTCTTAACAAGAAAAAATTAATCATAGACAAATAAACACTTTTCTTCAAAGGACACTACCAAAAACATATAAACACACACACACACACACACACACACACACACATATATACACATATATATGATATTCAGCCATACAAAAAGAAATAAATCTAGGGGCACCTAGGTGGCTCAGTCACTTAAGTGTCCGACTTCAGCTCAGGTCATGATCTCACAGTTTGTGAGTTTGAGCCCTGCATTGGGCTCTGTGCTGACAGCTCGGAGCCTGAAGCCTGCTTCAGATTCTGTGTCTCATTCTCTCTCTGCCCCTCCCCAACTTGTGCTCTGTCTCTCAAATAAATATAAAAAATAAAGTAAAATAAAAAGAACAAAATCTTGTCATTTGCAACAACACAGATGGACCTAGAGGGCATCATACTAAGTGAAATAAATCAGAGAAAGACCAATACTGTATGATCCTACTTATATGTAGGATCTAAAAATATACCAAGCTCATAGATACAGAGAAGAGATTGGGAGTTGCCAGAGATGGGAGGTAGGGGTGGGAAAAATGGGTGAAACAGGTCAAAAGATATAAACTTACAGTTATAAAATAAGTCATGGGGATGTAATGTATGGTATGGTGGCTATAGTTAATAATTATATTTCTTATGTGAAAGTTGCTAAGAGACTAGATCTTAAAAGTTCTTATCACAAGAAAAAAATTATAATTATAGATGGTGATATGTTAACTAGACTTATTGTAGTGATCACTTTACCATGTATACAAATATGGAGTTATTATGTTGTACACTTAAAATTATTATAATGTTATATATCAATTATACCCCAATTTAAAAAAAAAAAGTAAACGGAGGGTGGTTGATCTCTGAAAGTGTGAATAGATGTCACAGTTTGTTCTCATTCTTAGCCCTTTTTGACAAAAAGTCATACCGATGTAAGTCAGGCCCTAACTCGACAAAGACAAGCAGAGAGAAGGAAAGCAGGAGGGTTGCACTTGAGTGACCTGCCGAAATCATCTCCAGCCAAAACCTCAATCACTGGTCTCACTTGACAGATTCAGAAAACAATTTCTGGATCCATCCAAAAACCTGGAACTGTCATGACAACAATTTATCTCCTTTACCTTTTCCTAAGAGAAATTCTGAACACAAGAAAACCAGATTGTTCCATACCAGAATAGGCAAACAAACTTTCCTAAAAAACAAGATTGAAGGAAGCTCTAGAAACAGATCCAAGTCATCCTAAAATGTTTTAGAGCTGCTGCTAGCTACAAAAATCACCTTAGCACCCATTTTCCAATTTGTACTTATCAGACTCTCATCTCAGCTCTATTAGTGGAAAAGGGTAGAAAAGCTGGTGGGCTTAAAACCCTAGATATACCACACATCACTGTGTGACCAGGAGAAATCTTTCAACCTCTCTGGAATTCAATTTTCTTCATTCCTAAAATAAGGATACACAAGGTCTGGTCTGCCTATGAAACCAGGTGGTTTGATAATCAAAAGACAATGTATGGGAAAGAACTCTGTAAATTGTAAAATTCCACATAAAACAAAGCAGTGGAATTAGGTTGTAGCTAAGGTATCTTGTGAAACTCTGCACTTTGCTTTATTAAACAAAGGGAAGAAGAGGAAGGAGTTCCTAGAAGAGGAAGTTTTACTAAGTCTGAGAGAAACAATAATAGAAGAGAAAGAAAAAGGCAGCAGGTAGGCTCCTTATGGAATTCTCTGTTACCACTGAACCCTGGCATAAAAATTTTCCCCCCAAAATTCAAAAGTCATAGTCTTCCTTTCTAAGAGTCAGGATGTTTAACTGTATATCTCTGAACTCCTTTACATTAGTAGGGAGGATATAGATCTAAAATATTAATAATTCTTTATTTCTAAATCTATGTTTTCATAGATTATCTGGCCAGCCAAAATGGACTCCAGTCCTTTAAACTCCTACATATATCAAGCACCTGTGATTGTCTTATGTTTCATTTTACAGTGAGATGTTCCAAGAAGCAGAAGGCCATGGTTGAAGGAACCTGGACTAGATGACGGGAAGAGACATGGAACTCTGATCATAATTTACTCTCCAACCTTGGGCAAATCACGTAATCCCTTTGTTTGAGTAGCATTACTTATAAACAGTACTAATTCTATCTGCCTTATCTGTCTCACAAAATAAAGGTAAAGCTATGTGAGATTTTATGTGAAAACAAGTCCTTTACAAGAGAAAAATAATTAGGAAAATGCAATGGACTAGTATTATAGGGTTTATAAGTGAATGAATGAATGAATGAACGAACGAATGAATGAATGAAATAAAGGGCAAATATCAAACATCACTCTGTATAAGTTCTACTCATGCATCCCTTCCAGGGCAATACAAACTAAGTTATCTTCCACATGGCAGCTTTTTATTTATTTACTGTTCAGACATTTATTAAGTAGTACAAGCCAGATATGTTCCTTTAGAGAAAATGGAAACAATGATCTTCAAGGAAGAAGTACCCCAGTGAGTTGGAATTCATTGTGTGACTTTGAACAAATAACAGAATGTCTCTCACTGTTACCTCTATTGAAAAGTGAAAGAATACTACCCATTTTGCAAGATTGTTGTTGCATCTTAAAGGAGATACTACATATAAAATCACCTAGTAGAGCCCTGGCCCATAGAACTGTTCACTGAAAGTGGCTCTTATCATTATTTAAGGTATATTTTCCCATATCCTCCAACTTGAGAATTCTTAATCTAGATTCCATGAACCATGAAACTTCTGTAATTTCATATAAAATTTTACATATATATGCAATGTGCACTGTTCCAGGAGAAAGTTCATAACTTCCATCAAATTCTAACAATAAAAACAGGGGCTCCTGGGTGGCTCAATCAGTTAATCGTCCAACTTCAGCTCAGGTCATTATCTCATGATTTGTGAGTTCAAGCCCAGCATTGGACTCTCTGCTCTCAGCACAGAGCCTGCTTTGGATCCTCTGTCCTCCTCTCTCTGCCCCTCCCCTCCTCGTGTGCTCTCTCTCTCTCTCTCTCTCAATTTCACTCTCAAAAATAAACATTAAAAAATTTTTTAAAATAAAAACAGTAAAAAGTTTCTTCAGTGTAACCCTTAAACGGTGATATCCAGCATAGAACACAGTATCAACAAAGGTGACCTACCAATGGGCAAGGTTGATGTCATCTTCCTTGGTACTGCTCCCTCCCACACTCATATAATGGTAATCAATTACTAAACAATTTTCCACTGAGCCCCAAAGCAAATTCACAATTCTCAAAAAATAGCTCTAGGAAGATACTACCATTTTACCAGAAGAATCTCTAAAGGTGAAATTAACCTGACATCTGGATCTGGAATCCACCTAGGATTTTCCACCTAGGAAATTCCCGTAGGATCCACCTAGGATCCATCCTAGGTTCCACCTAGGAATTTCCCCTCTTCTCTTTCATTTGGCTCATTTTGAGCTTTTGGTCATCTAAAACCCTTGTGTCTTTTTTTAAAGGAAGTGTCATGCCTTATAGACCCCCTTATAGACTCGTCCTTCATCCTATTACTTGGAATTAACTTTTAAAACAGTATTAAAATGTCAAATTTGGCTTGAGTCTTTTAAGATCCTGTTAAATTGATAATATAGTTATCCATTCACTTAAGTATTCATCCATCAGATATTTATAGGAATACCCACTGGGCACCATTAGTCACTGTGTCACTGTTAGCCAGCTCTTCCAGCTTTAAGTCCTACATAAATTTGATTTATATGCCTCCAAGTCATTGATAAAAATAATATTAAAATGAAAATATTTACTGTAACCAGTATGTAGGTGTGAAGCAAGACACCCACAAAATTTCTAATTCAGGTTACTCCCTCGATGTAAAATTAATAGAAATAAATATGTAATATTTGGTGTTCCAGTTACCAATTTATTCCTTCTCAGCTCCAAATCCACCTTTCACTGTCTACTCTGCAACCCGTGGATATTTCTCCTTTGCCAGCTGGCACAGTGTTAAACTTTGTCATCAGAAGATACTAAAGGAGTTTCTGTATATAGTTCCAGTGTACTCCTCTTGGAAGGCTCCTGCAGTGTGCAGTGTGAGCAGCCACTGTGGCACCCAGAGACCAGTACCACATGACACATCCCTGTGAATGGCCTCATTCAGTGCCCTCTAAGGTGACTTCCGCAGTGCTCAGCTCCTGAAGGACATGAGGCTCAGCAGTACCTGGAGCCAACAGCACCTGGCACCACCCAAAACGGCTGACGCCCAGGGTGTGTAATGATTTCCAAAGTAGGACACATCTCTTTCTTTTTTATCCAAAGTAGGACATATCTCTTTCTTTTTTAAATTTTTTTTTCAACGTTTATTTATTTTTTTGGGACAGAGAGAGACAAAGCATGAACGGGGGAGGGGCAGAGAGAGAGGGAGACACAGAATCAGAAACAGGCTCCAGGCTCTGAGCCATCAGCCCAGAGCCCGACGCGGGGCTCGAACTCACGAACCGCGAGATCGTGACCTGGCTGAAGTCGGACGCTTAACCGACTGCACCACCCAGGCGCCCCCGGACACGTCTCTTTCAAAGGCTTTCTTTGGCATCTTTTGCAAAGCTCAGCAATGGGTTTTGAGACGTGCCAGCTCTCCACAGGTACTTTTCTCCAGCACTCAAAAAGCATATCCGGATATACTGCTGGCCCGCAGCAAAGCCCTCCACTATCCAGTGAACTGCATCATTTCTTGTAAGTTCTGGATCATGGTCATGTTTGGCTTGTTAAGTTTAATAACTAATGTTGTTTCAGGAAATATAAATAAATTTGTTAGTAACAAATAAATAAAAAGTCTAACCCCTAAATTCTGGGACTGGTTCTCTTCAACTCTTGGTACTCTAGGCTCTTGGTTTTGTCCTCTACTTCATTTCCTGTATTTTATAAGTAAGGAGCTTTCTCAGCCTGCTTCCTGCCCATTGTAAGTTGAGGGCCCAGAATCCTCTTTACTTTTTGAACAGTGTGTCTCTTTAGTCCAAGTGGACATTATTTCTTTAAACACTTTGTGGGCTTCCTGTTTATCAAATTATAGTCTACACTATGACAGAAACAACAAACCTACATGTCTTTTTGACAGTCTTCTCTTTAATTTGGATTGAGAGTCAGGGTGCTTATGGAAGACCATTGAAGATTCTTACAGCTCTTTTTTCTGGCTGTGAAGGTCTATGGGGCATTGCTTTTAATTTTTCTAAGGTATCAACAAAGGATTCTATAGCTACACCCTTGATCTTATTTTTACCTTGAGGTCATGTTTAATGATGACTCCTTGAATTTTCCCTGAGGCAAAGTTTGGGCCAAGAGAAGCTAAGAGAGAAATAGTTGTGTCTGCATAATCAGCAACTCTCACTTTTATATTTCCTTTAAACAGTGCTTGAAAACAACTAAAATAGTCAGGAATGAGAAATGGATGTTCATCATCACACCTTTTTAACAGATTGTAGCTAATGGAGTAAGACAAAGAAAAGAGACAACAGATGAAAGAATTAGTGTCTAATAAACAAAAATATCATTATTGCAGACGATATGACTATATACCCAAAGCACACAAGAGATATTATTAAAAGTAGTAAGAGTGTTCAGGAGGATTGCTGGACATAAACATACAAATATCAATAGAATCAAAATGTTAAAAAAAAAAAAGCTGGAAATAAAAAAAAATGTGTGAAACCTTAATGTGAAATCAAAACATTATTCATGGACAATAAAAGATCCTTACAAATGAATACATGCTGTCCCAGTATATCAGAATCAAGGCAAGGATGTCCACTTTCACCACTCCTATTCAACACCATTCTGGAAGTCCTAGGTAATGTAACAAGACAAGAAAAGGAAATAAAAGGTATACATATTGGAAAAGAAGAAATAAAATTGTCTTTGTTCACAGATGACATGATTGTCCATATAGAAAATTTTTAAAAATTAACAACAAAAAACCCTCCTAGAACTAATATGCTAGTATAGAAAGATTATAGGGTACAAAATTAATATAAAAATGTTTAAAAAGTAAATTACTTTCTTAAATATCAGCAATAAACAATTGGATTTTGATGTTAAAAACACAATACTATTTACTTTAGATTCAGAATCAGAATCAGAAGAAGAAGAAGAGAAAGAAGAAGGGGGAGGAGAAATACCTAGGTATAAATCTAACAAAAAATATATAAGAAAATGTTGAAGTAATTCTCCCTGATTTCATCTATATGGTAAGCATTGCTATAGACAAAATTATATTTTTTTTTCATGGAACTTAAATTTACACTAAAATTCCTATGTAAGTATAGAGACCCCAAAATAACTGTTGATTTTGAAAAAAAATAAAAAATAAAATGAGGACTTGTCTACCCAGTTTCAAAGCTACCTATAAGACAACAGTAATTCTGACAATGTGCTATGTACAGGTAAGTTAACAAAAGAAACAGAATGAATTAAAAGGTCCACGTGCACCTAAGTGTAAGACCTGAAACTATGAAAATCCGAGAAGAGAGCACAGACAGTAATTTTTCTAACATTGGCCATAGCAACTTTTTTCTAGACACATCTCCTAGGCAAGGGAAACAAAAGCAAAAATAAACTATTGGGGCTACACCAAATAAAAAGCTTCTGCACAGCAAAGGAAACAGTCGACAAAATTAAAAGACAATCTACTGAATGGGAGAAGATATTTGTAAATGACATATTTGATAAAGGGCTAGTTTCCAAAATGTATAAAGAACTTATAAAACTCAACACTCAAAAAACAAGTAATCCCATTAAAAAATGGGCAGAAGATGGGGCGCCTGGGTGGCGCAGTCGGTTAAGCGTCCGACTTCAGCCAGGTCACGATCTCGCGGTCCGTGAGTTCGAGCCCCGCGTCGGGCTCTGGGCTGATGGCTCAGAGCCTGGAGCCTGTTTCCGATTCTGTGTCTCCCTCTCTCTCTGCCCCTCCCCCATTCATGCTCTGTCTCTCTCTGTCCCAAAAATAAATAAAAACGTTGAAAAAAAAAAATTAAAAAAAAAAAATGGGCAGAAGACATGGACAGACATTTCTCCAAAGAAGATATACAGATGGCTAACAGGCACATGAAAAGATGTTCAATATCACTAATCATCAGGGAAATGCAAATCAAAACCACAATGAGATATCACCTCACACCTGTCAGAATAGCTAAAAAAAAAAAAGAAAAAAGAAAAGAAAAGAAAAGAAAAGAAAAGAAACAAGTGTCTGCAAGTATGTGGAGAAATAGAAACCCTCATGTACAGTTGGTAGGAATGCAGACTGGTGCAGCTGCTGTGAAAGACAGTATAGAGGTGCCTCAAAAATTTAAATATAGAACTACTGTATGATCCAGTAATTCCACTACTGGGTATTTACCTTAAAAAAAACATGAAAACACTAATTTGAAAAAAATATTTGCACCCCTATGTTTATTGCAGCATTATTTCCAATAGCCAAATAATGGAAACAGTCCGAGTATCTACAGATGGATAAATGGATAAAGAAAAAAAAATATGTATATATATATATATATATATACATACATAGATACACACACACACACAAATACATACAGTGGAATATTACACATCCATAAAAAAAAAGGAAATCTTGCCATTTGCAACAACATGAATGGATGTAGAAGTTATACAGCTAGGTAAAATAGACCAGTCAGAGAAAGACAAGTACCATATGATTTGATTCATATGTGGAATTTAAAAAACAAATGAACAAGGAAAAAACAAACAAACAAAAAAGACAAGCTGAAAGACAGACTGTTAACTATAAAGAACAAACTGATAGTTACCATAGGGGAGGTGAGTAGGGTAGGGGGATGGGTGAAATAGATGAAGGGAATTAAGAGCACACTTATCAATGGTGAACACTGAGTAACGTACAGAATTGTGCAATCACTATATTGTACATCTGAAACTAATATAACACTGTATGTTAATTATATTGTAATTAAAATTTTTAAAAAGGCCCATGTGCATACATATAGATAATTAATTTATGACAAAGGTGACATTACGAATCAGTGGGAAAAGGATAGTCAATTAGCTATCCATATGAACAAAGATAAACTTTTGTTTATGTAGCTTGCCATACAAAAAGGTAAATTTTGAATGGACTAATATCTAAATGTGAAAAACAAAACTGTTATAAAAATCTACAGAAGACTTTCTTCATGGCAGAAGAGACTGTATCAGTCAGGGTTTCAGTCAGAGAAGTGTTAGAAGGTACACACACAAATACTTGTTACAGAATTTTGACCTTAGGTGATTGTGGAAGCTGATTAACCAGTTTGTGCTAGCTTCCCAAGTGATGTTGGAGCTTTAAACCAGAAAAGCAGAAGGTAACATGAATGTGAACTGGGAAACAGCAAGAACAACTTGGAACTCAAATGCATGAGCTGGAACGAATGAGGACTGGCTAAAATATCTTTCAGTTCTTGTTGCCTCTGATCTTGATGAAAAGTGTATCGTATAGGAACTGTGGGGCTCTTCTTCACAGAGCTGAAACACATATAACTGGCCAACGTGTTAGAGGAACTAAAGAAGGATCCAGGAAAAAGTAAAGCAATTACAGCCTGACAGCCGCTTCCTGCCAATGAAATGATCTATCAGATGAATGATAAAAATATATGAGCTACAAAATGCCTGATGCTTAACTTCAGCCCTCTAAATCTCACACAAGAATCTCTTTCTTGGCCTACCTTGCCAGAAACACACAGAAGAAAATTTTGGGAAATATGGTTTAGCCTAGCAGAACTGACACATTAGAAAGCCACTATAATTAGGAAAGCATTTCCTATGACCACCAAAGAAGGGCATAAATCATTTGAGAGAAGATAGGTCACCATGAAAATTATAAGCTCCATATGTCAAAAAGTACAATAAAATTAAAAGACAATCCTCATACTGGTAAAAGAAATTTTAAATCTTTTTAATCACAAAAATATTCATAACCAGAGTATTTTAAAAGTTCCTTCAACTCAATAAGAAAAAATCAAGCAATCTAACAGATAAGTGGACAATTCAGAAAAGGCAAATCTATAATGGACAATAAACAGATGACCAACCTTACTAATGAATTAGAAAATAAAAATGAATTAACAATACTCTCCAGATGGGCAAAATGTAGTAAACCTGAAAACACCAAGTATTAGTGATGATTCAGGAAAAGTATAGTTCTTATAGGTTGCTGTTAAAGTATATATGGGTAAAACCAATTTGAAGAGGTTGTAATTTAACAATATGTAGTATATGTGAAGGTATATACACTACAGATCACAGCAATTTCACTTCTAAGTTTCTAAAAAAGAAACTTGCACATATATACAAGAAGACATGAAAAAGGATGTTTAATGGGATATTGTCAGCAACAAAAACGTAACATCAATCTAATTAGTCCTCATCTGGGGACAAAATAAATTGTGTTTATTCATATAATTTAATACTATTGCCAAATTAATTAAATAAGGAGGTCATTTGGCTGAAGCAGTTTTAATGTCTTAGCAGCCTACTGAGCAAACCAAAACCTAAGCCTGAAATGCCTCAAGGTTAAGAAATAAAAAATGGACAACCAATCACAAACAACCAAGTAGACTTTTGCAAATAAGGTAACCACTTAAGCTATAGCCAATCAAATCATTTCCTTGCTTTACTTGTGCCTTTTGTCCATAAAAGTCTTTCCCCAGCACCTGTTGGTAGAGCACTTCTAACCGCTTCTGGCTTGGTGCTACCTGATTCAAACCAATTTGTGCTTTATTAAACACTTAACAATTTTAATATGCCTGTTTATCTTTTAACTCTATATAGCAATCAAAATAAATTAGCTGTATCTAGTGTATCATTATGGATACATTTTTAAAAATAATGTTAATAACTAAAGTTTCAAAAGGATACATAGAGCAGAATAATATAAAATTCTGAGTATATATCAATAGCATATATATATGCATAATATCTGCATGTATGCATATATATTCTGGATACATACATATGTATAACATACATATATATGTAGTAAAAATACACATAGAAATAGTAAATGCCAACTTCAGAATAGTACTGTAGTTCCCTTTGGTGCAAGACAGAAAAGAAAGTGTTAGGAGAGTGGAATTTCCTGTCTACTTCCCTTAATGAATGAGTTAAATTTTCAATACATGTTCATTTTTATATCTGGAAGGATCATAATTTCATTTTTGTTAATTATCTTTTAACACATTGTAGGGTAACAGAATGAAAGGGGTACATTAAAAGAACAGAAGAGACAATTCCTTTATGGCAAACTTCACTTACTGTAATATTTTACTTATAGGAAGATTTCCTGCCCTGCTATTCCAAGGAAAATTCTAGTAGTGTAGAAAGCTCAAGTGTAGAAAGGGGTACATTAAAAGAACAGAAGAGACAATTCCTTTATGGCAAACTTCACTTACTGTAATATTTTACTTATAGGAAGATTTCCTGCCCTGCTATTCCAAGGAAAATTCTAGTAGTGTAGAAAGCTCAAGTGTCCAGCTCTTTTTTTTTCTTAAACTATATCAATATAAATGAAGGGGAGATATCTGAGCAGCAATCTGGGGAATAATCAAAATTCAGAATCTTTTCTCTTGGCCACAGGGGCACTGCCCAGTTTATCCAAATACTAGTTATATAATATTCATAGGCACAACCTAGAGGCATATTTTCTTTTCAAATTATGAAATCTTAATAGCATTTGTTTTCTTTTAAGATTCTTTGAAACCTTGGCTCATTTCTAGGAGGTTCCTTCCAGATCAGCTTTGGCTGTACAGCTTAACATCCATTCACAGGATTTGGGGGGCAGGTTGTAAATACCAGACTTTCCAATTGGGAAAGTTTATGTATACCATCAAATACCTTCATCCTACACTCCCCACCACCCCCCCAGCCCCCACCAAATTCAGGAGTCTTGTTTCTATACCAAGGGACTCACAAAGGCATGTGGTATTTCTTTGGTTTCATACTAGTATGGCAGTATGACAAAGAAGAACCTATTTCTATAAACAATGCTAACTAAGCCACAATTTTATATTTAACACTCACCTAGCTGCTTAAGATAAGATAGCAAGAAATATATAAACAATGCTAGTTTTCACAAAGTAAGTATCTAATTAAAGATTTTTGAGACTCTGCTCTATACTCCCACCCCAAATCTGCTTTCTAGAGTTACTTTTAACTGCAGAGTTTTTACAGTGAACAGAAAAGAGAAACGAAGAGAGGATTTGTAAATACACAGCCACAAAACTCTGAGTTCATCCCCAATGACTCCTGGGCACACTCTTGGAGAGGGGCTGGTCCAATTAAGGTGATTGTGGAGGTCATAATCACTATGAGCTTGTTGAGAAGTTCATGTGAATATTTGAATATCAATGCATGTAATATATGCAGAATGAATTCTCAGAAGCCAGACTACATTGTTTACATAGCACTAGAAATCTCTTCACTGCCTAGCTTGTGTGCATGCAGTTCTGAATACAGAAACAAAAGGAACAGTAAAGATCATATTTAATGGGGTCTTAAAAGAAAAACGTTCAATGGAAGCAGACATGATAAAAAGAAAAAGTAGCAATTTTGCTTTTGGTAAAAATATTTTTTTTCTCCTAGATTCTCTTTATCTCCCCTTTCAGCTACCCATTCTCAAAGATCATTTGGTTTTTGGAGTTATTTATCGTTCTTTTTAAAATTAAACTAAATTTGGGGCGCCTGGGTGGCGCAGTCGGTTAAGCGTCCGACTTCAGCCAGGTCACGATCTCGCGGTCCGTGAGTTCGAGCCCCGCGTCGGGCTCTGGGCTGATGGCTCAGAGCCTGGAGCCTGTTTCCGATTCTGTGTCTCCCTCTCTCTCTGCCCCTCCCCCGTTCATGCTCTGTCTCTCTCTGTCCCAAAAATAAATAAACGTTGAAAAAAAAAAAAAACTTGTTAAAAAAAATTAAACTAAATTTTACTGTTTTATTTCACATTTTATTCACTTCATGTTTTAGATGAGAAAATTGACCCACAGAAGGTAAATCACTGGTTGGTCAAAGGTCACAAATGACAGGGTTCAGGTTTGGATTCACATATTCTGGCTTGGTTTTGTCTGTCAGATACTTCCCTAATGTAATTTTGTTGAAATATCTTTAGTATTCTCCTTCTGGAGGTATTTGTATTTGGAGAATCTTATCCATTGCAGTGTGGCACCTTTCCATGCCCACACGCAAACAGCTATCTATTGCCCCAAAGTACATTTCAAATTACCCTAGTTCAAGATATTATCATCTCTCACCTGAACTACTACAATGGATTTCTAACTAGTCTGCCTGTTTCACTCTTCCCTTCCCTTCATTGTTTATTCTTTACCATAAATCAGATTTTATAATGCTACTGGTTAATTCCTTCAATGATTTCCCATAGCACTGAAAATAAAATTCAGGTTTGTGACCATGATGACCGTTACTTATGTAACTTGACTCTTGGCCCATGTTTCCAGTATTACATCCCAGCTTGTACTACTCCCACCAGCTATTTAGACTGCAGTCATGCTGGCCTTCTTTTTACTCAATAAATACATTAAATCAATTCTGTCTAGGGCCTTTGCACTAGGTGTTTTAATTTCTTGCCAATTCAAGTTTTAGGTCAACTACCATCTCAAGGAAGACTTCCTCTCTATCAGACTTCCTTATTTTAGTGTCTTTACAGTGCTTATTACTATGAAGTCTCATTCATTATTTGTTTTCTGTCCTCCCCTTTTAGAAGTCTGTCTTCACTGTATCCCTTGTTTATGAAAAATTCAATAAATATTTGTTAAGTATATGAATATGAATGGACAAAATTAAATTGCCAAGGTCCTATTGGTTAACATTTCACAAATAGCTATGTCTGTTGGTGGGGAGGTGGACATCAAGGAAGAGATTTTTATTCTTTTTTTTTTTTTTCAACGTTTATTTTATTTTTGGGACAGAGAGAGACAGAGCATGAATGGGGGAGGGGCAGAGAGAGAGGGAGACACAGAATCGGAAACAGGCTCCAGGCTCCGAGCCATCAGCCCAGAGCCTGACGCGGGGCTCGAACTCACGGACCGCGAGATCGTGACCTGGCTGAAGTCGGACGCTTAACCGACTGCGCCACCCAGGCGCCCCGAGATTTTTATTCTTAACTAGGAGATTGGCTTGCCAGAATCCTTGAGAATCCATTTATGAACAAAATTTTCACAAGCAATTCCCTGAATTCCCTCTTCCATGACTCTCTACGAGGCCATGGAACCCAAGTTTAGAACCCCTGTTTCAGTGTTCGGTCCAAATACATTATCTTGGCTTATGTGATGCTAAAGAATTTGACTTTTGTTTAATTCTCCTCCTTCCCCCTCTTCCTGGATTATTTTTAGTTCTAGCCTCTTACTAGGATTTTACTTGCCTCTGGACTTTGCTCTCTATCTGGAATCATCTCCAAATCCCCAACCTTCACTTTCATCTAACTTTCACTCATTTTTTAGGTCACTAGGTAAATGTCATTTCCTCTGGGAAGTCCTCCCTGATCATTAAGTTTGAATTTGGAGGCTTAAAGGAGCTCTCACAGTTTATTCTGTACTTCCCCTATTGAAACACTTCCACAAACTACTGGGATTGTCGGTTTATGTTATTCACACCTGCAAGTTCAGGGTATATGTCTATTTTATTCACCACGGTATCAATAGTGCCCAGTATAATACCTCACATGATGAAGAGCCCAATTAATATCAGGGTTAAAATAAACTCATTTTTCTTGGACCCCTATTTATTTCTTATAAGTGGTGGTTATTCATATCAGAAAACAGATGTTATTATCATCAATCATACTTCCTAGGTCCTTCAAATTAAAGGTTCCAAATTCGCTCACAAATTTTGTTTCTGACTTCAAGAAAAGTCTTTTCAGAGACTAATATAGGTTGTGTCAAGGTTTAAATTGTGCCTTTAAAATGTTTTGAAATAGGAAAATGAAAGGTAGTAAAATAAGTAATATGTGTAGTCACAGTAGAATGTAAGTTTCTCCACTATCACATTCATATTAATATCAAATTTGCCTGCTTGTGGAATACTTATTGCCATTTAACAAAAACCTGAGAGGCTGTATAAATTACTCAGTCTGCTTCTAAACTCAGCTAGCTTAAAGATTTTTGTAGGAAAGGTGGAATAAAGCAATAATATAGAATGAATGTATGCTGGGGGAGACCAATGAACCTAATGAATTAACAGTGTGATCAAGAGGCAGAACTACCAAGGAACTTAGGGTAATAATAAATGTTGGTACTAATCTTCTCTAATGGCTTCCTCTGTAGTCTTATAGTAGTAAAAGGACTTTTAAAGGCAAAGGATCTTAATACTCTACTAAGAAAAACTCCTAATAATACTACACTCTTCTAGCCCCATTCATCTCCAGAAGAGCTTAAATATACTCCCCTGTTCTCATTTCATATGTACATGGAAACTTCAACCAAAGACTGACTCTTTACTCACAATTCCCCATGCAACAGTTCTAGTATTATGAAGGAGACCATCATTTTGGAAAAACATGTGTGATTCCTAAAACAATTCATTTTTTAGTTTATATGAGAACCAGAGATGAAATATGAATATGAGCAAAATAAGCAGAATCACAATTCAGAGATATGGCTTGGAAAAACAAAATAAAAGGATGTGTTTACATAAATTATAAGCACTCCAGGGCTGGAATATTATTCTTTCTCCAGCACTGTCAACCATTTATGGAGCATTGTGTACACTTGTGACAATATAGAATGAATAATAATAATTAATACAGTATGTTTATCCCGAATCCCACAGACTTTTCCTTATCAGATTCTTGCAGCCTCCTTTTTTTTTCTTTTTAAGTCAATTCATAATTGACCATATGTATGTCCCAATCCTTGCCTGTTAGGCTTCTTTCTCTCTTATAAACCCACTAGTGATTATTTTGGACAAATATCTGCTATATCATTACTAGTGAGGCATGGACTTCAAAGAGTTCAACTTGGATAGTGTTGAAATGATTGGAATGTTGGCCAAGAGCTTTAACCTCAAAAGGGTGTGATTTCAGTGATTTCTGGTTTCAGATGGCTCAGAAACAGAGAAAATAAAATGGAGAATGGGGTAGGAGAGTAAGGAGAAAGAGGGGTTAGAGAAATTAATCATGAAGCCATACCACTATTCTTTAAAATACCAAAAGATCAAAATTCAAAGGTATCTTTTTTTACCTTAGGCATTTATTTGTTGAAGGAATCAACAAATGAACGTGGAGAGTCCCTGATGAAACAAATGGCTTTTTAACTGGTTTCCTGACCCAAATCTTTTTTCCCTCTTCAACCTATCCCACATGCTTCTGTCAGAATAATCTTCCAAAAGTATAGTTCTAGCAATAATCTTTCTTTAATTTTAAAAGAAAATCAAGTTAATCACTGTCTGTATAGTAACTCCTTAGCATGGCCCTCGGAGTCCTAGGACTACCTTTCCAGCCTAATCTCCTTCTACTGCCCTCCACACATCCTGTATCCGCACAATATATATCCTCCCTGAGTTCCCTCAAACATTCCAGCTCTTCAATATCCAGTGCCTTTGTTTTTATTACTTTATAACACTAGTCCTCACTTTGTGAACCTGGAGAACTGAGCACTTAAGATACAGAACAAATGTCACTACCTCCATGTTATCTTTTCTGCCTGTCCTCTTAATAATATAGATGCTTCTTCCTCATCAACTCTTAGCCCATGTTACAAGCCACTAAGCACATTTGTGTGTTATTTGCTTTATATGGTAGTCTCCTTCAACAGACCAAGTTTATGGGCAGAGATAATCTTTTGGAGCCCTGAGTAGAGATGATCTTATTCAGCCCTGGGTCAAGGATAGCGACTGACTACATGGTAGGTACTCAGTACATGTTTGTTTAATAATAACACTGAAATAAAATATGAAAATCATATTTTCTTAGCAGGTAATACAATGAAATTTCTGGCAATGCTAATCACCTACCGTCCTTAGCATTTGCCTTTAATTAGAATAATAAAAAATGTCTGGTAGAAACAATTAGTCTATAAAGCAGGTGCTGGCTCAATTCCTCCCTATGTTATATATAGAGGTTCCATTCTGGGTTTCATTTAGTTTGTAAAGCCCAGAAACGGACTGCCACCCCCACTCCAGCAGTAGGCATAAACAATACCAAGAGCTAAATCCAGCAGCCTGTAAGTGCACTTAAGTCCCATTCAAAGTCAAGGGAAATTATGCATACATGAGAAGTAGAAGGGGAGGGGAGATAAGAAAGATGGCTTGCTGCTTCTTGGAAAACAGTCAAGGAAAAGACCATAAAGGTTCAGTTCCTGAGAAAATTGTCACCTATTTGCTGTTGCTTTTTCATCTTCATAGGAATTTATTGGATTAGGAAAGACCTTTGCTACTCCACATTATCCCAAGCTCCCAGTTGCCTTTGCATTAGTTAATGTCTGAGCTTCCTGGTTAATTGTGGCAGGCGAGCAGCAGGCTGCACAGATGTCAGATGTCATACTCTATCAGATGAAGAGGTTCCTGCCTCAGGCTGTTTATATATGACCTACCAGGATTTCCTGCTGCATGATGAAATAATTAGGGGGCCGCCATGCAGGGAATAATGTTGCAGCTAAGTTGTAACAGCATTACATTAAAAAATGAAAATGAAACATTTGTCCTTATCTGCATCAGAATCTTCCTAAGGTTTGTTATGAACATGTTGTTCCTTATTTTTATAATATTCACATGGGTGCTAATTTTAATGTTCACTGGAGAACACAATGAGTGTAGTAAGGCTTTCTTTATTGCCTGTGCTGCAATTTGACTCAAGAATAAACAGGTTGGGAGATGTCTTTTGTGTGTGTGTGTGTGCTTTTCTAAATAAAGTTTGTCTTTTGCCTCTTATAACGAACCAATTTTACAGACTCAACAAAGTCTAAATGATTTTTAACAGAAGTCAGTAATGTTTTCTAAATTGATTAATTCCTAAATCTTATTGAATTCTAACTTCTGACTTTCTGACCTAGAAGTATACATCCTGTTTATAATGTAATATTTTAAAATATTTTTTCCATAAGAGCACATTATAAGACTATAAACTCTTACTCACATCCGGTTTCCATGATTCAGGAAATTATCCCATATACAAAGATGATTCATGATTAAGAACAAAAATTCTAAGCGACTTTGACTGTTAAAAGGTTAGCAATCTCCTGAATTCTAGCAACACAGCTGGATAAATGGGACCAATCAGACCAAGCTATAATAGCATGCTTTTCACTATCATCCTATACATCCTTCTGCTTTAGTTCTTAACACCTTCCCTAATAAGACTGTAAATTCCTTGAGGGCTGTTTGTCTCATGCATTTTTGTATCTCCTATTCCTAATACATTACTTAACACAAGTAAGTACGTGGTAAATTTTTGTTAAACTGAATTATATTGTGTATAGTGAGAAATGGAGAAGGGATTAAGAAAAAGATAATGATCATGATGATTCCTCACTTCTCCATATTTTTTTTTCCTGTGTAGCTAAAATATCATCATTCTTCCTCCTCAACATCGCCTCTGCTGCAATTTTTCTAAAGACATTAATGTTGTTCCCTCATCTCACCAGTGGAATTCATACTATCTATTTATATACAGGCGTATAATTCATATAATTTACTAAATAAAATAAAAATCCATCTGAATGTCATTGCTTAAAGATCATATACACCTGAAAATGGCCCAGGTCAATTCCTGGGGAACCCAGGGAAAACAGTTTTAGAGCTGAAGGAGGGTTTCCTATTATATTTCTAGAAACAGTTTAAGAAAAACAAGGAATCTCTACGAGATATATAAGAAGAACAAATAGTTTTTGTCCCAAGTATTAACTGTGATCCATTAATAATAGCTACCATGTAAAGAGGTAGCATCCAGGTTGTGCAAAAAAGTGCCTGTCGTTGATTACCTGTATCTGCCTTGGTCTTGGAACAAATGACAATATGAGTACTAATTATCTGCCATACCAGCACCTTTTCTTAATGACCCAGCAGGCTGTAGTTTTTTTTCCGGAAGGACTAGGGAACAAAGAGACATTCAAACAAGTATCTTTGAAGCAAAGCAAAAGTTCATTTAGGTACCATTATACCCAAGTGTTGCCCTCTTTATCTTGTTTAATAAACATTTATTGAGCACTTATCTGTCAAGTAATGTTCTCTAGCCTCAAGGAATTAATGGCCACCTGTAGGAGGCAGACAAATAAATAGGAAATTTGAATACTATGTGATTAATAACATAGACGTCTACAAAAAAACGTTAAAGGAGTTCAAACTGAAGTGGCTAACCCAAGCTGAGGTGAGGGTGAGGAGGGGATGTCAGGAAATGTTTCCCAGAGAAAGGAGTCATCTGAACAAGCCCTTAAGGATAAGTAAAAATTAACCAGGCTAAAAAAGAAGGAAGAAAGAAGAGGAGGGGTGGTGGGGGTCGGGGGAGGAGAAGAAGGTGGTTCTGGGTAAAGGAAAGGCATTTTGGGCAGCATATACAATGACATTCAAATAAATGTCCTTAGTTCAGTTGCATGGCATAGTTTGAGTGCATGTAGAAGATTAGAGACAAAGCTAGAGAGGTAAAGAACAGTCAGAATTCAAAAGATTTTGTATGTCAAGGCAGAGAGACTGGAGAATTTTGGGCAGAAATCAATGGCTTGCATCTCTTTGTTGGCCTGTATCTACTATCCCTTGTCTACTATCTCTGTTCCTTCAATATATAAACATATCAGTGTCTTTCCTCCTTGAAGAAGAAAATCTTTCTTGATCCAACATTTCTGTATCTTTTCCTCTATCTTTCCTTCTCTTTCCAACCAAGTAGCCAAGCTTGTGAAAATAAGAATCAATACTTTAGGTCTCCATGTCACATTTACTGCTAAATCTACTGCAGTATGTCCCCTGTCTACCTGCTTTTATGAGAAGTCTTCAATTAACTCTGTTGTCTTTTCTAACAGACATGAGCTTTAAGTGAGCCCTTAGTGACATCTGACATGACTGATGAGCACTCCACTGATGCTGTCCTTCTTGGCCTCCAGGACTCTGGACTCTCTTGCTTTTCTCCTTGTCTCTCAGATCTCCCTGAGCCTCCATTGTGAGCTCTGCTTCCTCTACACAGATCTGATGCTGATAACTCCAAGAGCTCCAACCTCTCCCCTCTCAATACAGACTGTTCTTTACTGAATTCCTTTCCCATTCTTTAAGATCCAAAATGTCATCTCTTCTGTAAAGCCTGCTCCTCAAGTTCTTTGCCTACAACATTTACCACAACATTTTGCACATATTCTATATTAGCCCCTCCCAGTAAACAGTAAGACTTTTGAGGGCAAAGCCCATGCATTATCCAGTTTGTATCTATAGTGCCTGACACTTGGTATATCCATAATCTTTCCTTGTTGCATGAAGGAAAGAAGGGTTAGTAAGTGGTGACTTCTGCAGAGAATTTTCATCCAGTCGTAGACTTCTAAAGGGTAGTAACCCCTCATGTTACAAATGGGGAAACAGATTCAGGATGGCAAAGTAGCTGACCTAAAATTGCAGAGCTCCTCAAGGACAGAATTTCAAAATTCTAGTTTCCAGTTCTTTCATTGTTTGCTCCATTTTAAGTAAAACACTCAAATGAACAGTATGAAAATTAGGAGAGTATGGAATCAACAGTTCTGAATTTATGAGTAACTGAATCACAGAGGCAATGAAAACAATTACTTTGTACAAATTCAGGTGCTTTATGTTTCTCAGGAGTGTGAAAGCTGAGCAATATCCCACCCTGCTAAAAGATGAGGTACATTTCTAGAAGTAACATTCCCATGAGTTACAGAAGCTTCTGTGAAATATGTTTAATCCAGTCAGGAGATACTCAGAAATGCAAATTGCCCACTTGGAATAAGAAGGCACCTATTGTTTAGCCTTGATTGCCTCTGCAGGCCTACAGGCAAGGGGGAAAAAATCCTTGAAGGAGGAGGCAGTCTAAGTAAACTGCACACATAGAGGAAAAATAAAAATGAAGCCAAACTCCAACAGGGCTTCCATTTAACATCTGCTAAGCAAGCAAGGACTACAGAGCAAAAACCATTTATGATTCTGAATCCTTTATAACTTCACTATTTGTGTTCCTTTTTGTTTTCCCCTATTCTCCCACAGACATTGATAAATCTGAAATCTTTAATTTGTCCTGTGGGGTCCTACCTCACCATCAATGAGTACATAGAATGAGAACAATTAGAGATGTCCTTTAGTAATATAAAATACTTTATACCAAGAGCATATACTTATAGCAATAGGAGAAATAATAGCTCTCACTTTTGTCCTTCATTTAGACATGTCCTTTGTTTAAATTTTTTGTTCCTAACTTGTTTCTATAAGTTCTGTTCTTTTGCTTTGGAGGGAAATATGCTCGTTTTTAAATTTTATTGCTAACTAGATTTCTTTTTGTAAGAAAAGACTTAGTCACACAAAAAAAAAAAGCATTAAAACTTCCAAAGTCTGATTTTAAAACATAATGAATCTTTCAGGAGAAAATAAACAAGGTGCCATTTTTTTAAAAATAATCTTCATCTAACCTGTTTACCAGCTGAGAAAAAAAAGACCTCGGTATTTAAATTTGAAACTTTCTTCCTCTCTTTATCCCATCTCCTTTTCATCTTTATAAACAGAAGAAAGTCTATAATTACTATACTAACAAAGAATACAGCTGAACTACACACAGGTTAAACCATTCTAAATAAAGTAGAGAATAATAAATAATAGAATAGTCAAAGGAGCTAGCATAATAAACACATGGAGAGTAACACCACATCCTACAATGTAAGATGTCTCCATTTCTAAGTATTTAAAACTTATGGAGGGGAAAGAGACCTTAGAAAGTATAAGCTAACTATCTATTTTCATAGAAATTAGAGAGATCATCCAGTCCAGCCTCTTAGCTAAGCTTAAAATTCCCAGTAATAATAATAATGATAGCAGAAGTGATGGAGGAGATGGTGGCTGTGGTAGTATCGATTACCGTTCCTCAAATATTTGCACTGTGTCAGGTATTAGGGTAACCGCCATACCCATATTATCTCACTTAATCCTTACAACAGTCCAGTCAAATGACTATTATCTTCACTTTACATGGAATATATAGGTACATTTCTGATTAGTGGTGGGCTAGCTTCTGCTGGAATATCTAGTGTTAGGAAGTTTATTACCTGATAAGACAACCCTTTCTATTTTAATAGCTGTAGTTGAATATTTCTGCCTCACATGGAACCCAAATTGCCTTCATGAAGCCTCCATCCATCCATCTTAGTTCTGTCTTACAGAAATAAGTAAGTTCAACATTTCTTCCAATCGATGACTCTTCAGTATGGAGACATCTTTTAAAACTGTCATCATGATGTCATTTGGGCCAACGAACCTGTCTGTTTGGTGTCACTGCAGCTACACCTATCCCCAGAGTTAGTCTAACCAACTTAATTCTCACTTCAAAGCTCAGTTTTAAGCCAAATTCTGGGACAAAACTAGCTAACTAGGAGAACTGTAGAGAATGCCACAGCCCTTACTCTTTATGACAGCCAGTTAGCCCTTTTTCCAGTTTATGGCTCTGGGCCCTATGACAGATCCCCTGGCTTAATTTCATTCTACTCTGAATCCCTGGATAATTTCTAATAAGAAACGTAAGGGATTAGCAAACTCTACGGGGCAAGTAATTTGAGGTATCACTCTTGAACTCTTTAAATAGTTTCTTGCTGGCGATACTCATTGCATGTTAAAAGAACTGGAGTGCCTACTATTATTCTAAGCACTTTACTTCTATTAACTCACTTAATCCTGGCAACAATCCTATGAGATGGGTACTGTTATTATCCCCATCTTAATAATGAAGAAACTGAGGCACAGACAGAAGTTGGCTAACTTGTCCAAAGCCTTATAGTCCTGTGGGAGTCAGAAAGCAAATCCAGAAAATCTGACTTTAAGAACTTTTAATTGCTACATCATGCTGCCTTGCAGTAGATGCTAAACTCTTCCCAGGCTGGGATCTGGGAATTGTTTCCTGTAGTTTCCCATGTTTCTATGTGTTAGTAATTTTCCAGGGAAAAGAGAAAGAGCAGCAAAGCCATTTTCCTGGACCTTGCCACTTCCTCTTTTGTAACTAAGGCATCTTTCTACTTAGAAGGGTGGCATTGAGTGGGCTGGGAGCAAGGAGACTGACTCTAAATTCAGGGATCAGGAATGCAGGCTGACGAACAAAAGACTCTGTAGGAACCAGGCCTTCCTGAGAAATAGAGGGGGAGGGATAGCACAGCTTCTTGTGGTATTGAAGATGCAGCTTCTAATACATAGAAGATGCAACTTCTAATACACTGCCACAGGCAGCTAGGCTGCAAAATGAAAACCCACTGGTCAACTATGTCTGTATTTGGTTCAGTCTGTATCTTTTCAGCTCTGTCTCCTGTCAGTTATAGCCAGGAGATTAGGTCTGCTTTGCAAACTCATTCTCCTGGATCTGAAAATACAAAAAGCCAGTTTGGCTTGGAATGTTGCCCACTTGAGTTCTATAGTCTTGTTCCAAGCCCAAAACTAGATCTAGTATAGTTGTATAAACTAGAGATATTTAACCTTATGGCCTTTCTTATCTCAACTGTGAGGATACAATATAAGAAGATAAACCCAGCCTTTCATATTCAACACAGTTATGGAAATTGAAGAAAAGAAAAACAGCTCTTTATAGAGATCTGTCTGTTCACTGTAGGAAAAACAAAAAAAAAAACAGTAAATGAAAATTAAGACTATTTTTAAGATATCTCACCTTTGTATCACACTCAAATGTCAACACAACTGTAGTAAAACAATGTAATAACTATCTGTATAGTTAGAACTCAAAGGAAGAATTTATCTACTTTGATCATCCTAATTATAACTGAATGAGTGGCTCAGCTATCTTAAGAGAAAGTTTATAGTGAACTATTCCACACACAGGCAATTTTAACATAAACCTTCTCTCAACCTAACTAAGCAGTGGAGATACTTATTTTAGAATGGAATGAATCTTCCAGATCTTGGCTCTGTCTTTCCTTCTTGGCTCCCTTCTAACTATTTGCAGCCTGTTGTTGGTTACTTTTTTTCCCCTTCACATCCTTTCCTCCACTCCCACTCAACTCTAACCCCTGAAATACAAATCTTTCTTATACATCAGTCTCCATTTGGCAAGCTAGATTACTGATTCAGTCTTTTTTCTCTGACTTAAAAAAATCACTTATCAGTTATTTTTCTGTCCCTAGATCCCAATGCTATGATAGGGAATAATGAGGATACTTTATTCTCCCATTATCTTTTTTTAAAGAAACCATGCCTAATTATCCTACATGTGTACACACACACACACACACACACACACACACACAAATAGCACACCCTAAATCCCACAATCTGCTGGAGTTTCAATGGACAATAATTTATTTCTTGAAACAATACAAATATATCTTCACTTTAGGAAGAGATATGGACAGTTTATCCACATGTATCTTTGCTGCTAGTGAAAGAAGACAAAGTATATTGAGAATTGAAGAACTTTCTCCATCTTTGTCATGTGATAATTGTGAGTAGTCCCAAAAGAGCAGCTTTTTCTCTATACACATCTGTGTTGTAGCTCTGGCTACATGTGTTCTTGTAATATTTTTTTCATTCAATATATCATCCTCCCAAATAGTTTCTCACAGCCTATTAGCACCTCTCCACAAATTTTAGCAACCCACAGCCCACAAAATATTCCTAACCATCACAGTAGTTGGTTTTTTACCCAATGTATACAAGGTTTCTTCATCAGCATTTCACCTTCTGGAAAACAGCAAATAAAACAATTTCTCTGACCTATGGGATACAATTAGGTTCATGAAAATCTGTCAATATAAATCCACCAGCTTCAATGGGAAAAGGCACTCAGTAGTGGAAAGCATTGATGTTCACTATTCCCTGGTATATGCAACCTTATTTGGAAATGGAGCCTGCTCTATTCAATAATCCAGAAAATTTTTGGTCCCTTTTTCTAAGTAGAGAGAAGTGCTGGAGGTACTGAGAAAACCATCTGTTATGGCTACAATTATCTTGAGACAAAGCAGGGCTTCTGCCTATGGAGGTGTAGGTTGTGCACAAAAGCACTCAGCTAAAGGAGAAGTAGGGCGAAAATCCATCTTTATTCAGCTGGACAGACCCTGTATCCTCAGACTGTGACCGCTGAAAGGAGGTACTTTTTACTGTTTCTGCAAAGGTACTAATGTGGGCTAGTCCTGACTCTAGCAACAAACACTGTATGTATCTGCCTCATCTACTGCTATATCTTCAGCATTTCAAATAATGTATGCACCATAAAAGCAACTTAATAAGTATCTGAGGAATGAAGGGAAAGAAAAGAAAGAACTGTGTATGTGAAGTACCAGAAAGTGTAAAACTCAAGCAAAGAGTCTGAAATAAGTGCTCCTTTCTTTGGCTCTAGAAGGTGCATTGTTGGACCTGGAAAGTCAGAGAAAAAAGAAAAATGAACATCACACATTGCCATTATGTTTTTATGCACATATCCAAAAATTATAACAAACATAAGTTGTATTGATGTGAATTAAATTACAGCCTAATTTTTATCACCCTGATACCCTGCTACTCTAGCCAAATGTTTTTCTTATGCCAAGAGTATATAAGACTCTTCATTATTAAAAAATGAAGAATGTTTTAATGTAACAAAATATCATATAACCTTACAAGGTAATAATGGATTTCATCAAAGGTACAAATGTAAACTTTCCACCTGTAACCCAATACTGAAAGAAGTATTATGGCTTTTAAGTTGGGGAGGAAAATAAAACTTCCACAAACCTACACCTCCTGTAGTAGTTTCCTGTGACCACTGCAACAAATTACCACACACTTAGAGGCCAAAACAACAGAAATTTATTCTCTCATAGTTCTGAAGGTCAGAAGTCCAAAATCAAGGTGTCAGAAGGCTGCATTGTCTCTAGAGGCTCTAGGGAGAATCCACCCCCTGCCTATTCCAGCTTCGGAATAGGTTTGTGGCCACGTCCCTCTCTCCGCTCTGCCTTCACATTGCCTGTCCTCAGTGTGTGTCTTTTCCCTGTCTGTTTAATCTCCCTCTGCCTCTTATAAGGACATGTGATTGTATTCAGGGTCCACCGGATAATTCAGATAAGCTCATCCTGTCAACAAAATTGATTTAATCATATCTTTTGACAAATAAGATAGTATTCAAGAGTTTGAGGATTATGAAATGACTGTATCTTTGGGGTGCCATTTTTTTCTGTCTACCACACCAAAATATTATCTTTTACTGCCATTATATTATCTGAGTAAATGTTTACATTCTTCTTAGTTTTCAGGATACTGTAAACACATTACAGTAGTTTCAGGGACTCTCTTGAAATAGCAAGGATTCCTTATTTAAGATACTAGAATTTTTCATTCAAAATCTTAGAGTCCCAGGGCTCCTGGGTGGTTCAGTCAGTTAAGCATCCGACTCTTGATTTTGGCTCAGGTCATGATCTCACAGTTGTGAGATCAAGCCCTGAGTTAGGCTCCATGCACGGAGCCTGCTTAAGATTCTCTCTCTCTCCCACTGCCTCTCTCCTCTGCTCAGGCTCTCTCTCTCTCTCTCTCTCTCTCTCTCTCTCTCTCTCTCTCTCAAAAAAAATCTGAGAGTTCTAATTCAGTTATAATGTTTAAAGAATATGTTTTACTTATATACAGTGAATTTCCTCTATATATTCTGAACTAGATAACTGTACAATTTTGAAACATTTTCTTCATAGGCACAATCATAAGTTGCATTGTTATATAGTTATTGTTGAGCTGATGATGCCAAAATACTAGGTAAATACACAATATGACAAGCCAGCCCTTTCTTTGTCAAATTCACCTCACATCTCAGAAAAATTTAATGAACTGAATCAATTAGTACTTGGCCAAAATTGTGTGTTCAAAATAAAATTTTATCAAATAATGGTGATGGTAGAATCTACTCACTATAATGACAACTACAGTATAATGCTTTCAATTGTTTAGAATGAACTTAAATGAGAAATTAGTGATAAAAGGAGAGGTGTTAGCTGTTCATACATATTTTAAAAATGGCTGATCACACCAATATCTTTACCCTTGAACAGATTATTGGTTAGTGTTGTTTTCAGCACACTAAGAGTTGAACAGTCTCTAGAATACTGGTTTAGGCTAGCTAAACTCACCAGAGGCTGATTCAGGAAGCGACCTCTTCATTTACAATGAGAAACACAGTAAAACCTTGTACTGCAAGTAATTTGTTCTGTGAGTGTTCTGTAAGACATGCAAAAATTTCTAATACGTTTTACATTGATAAATGAACAATGTTATGAAATGCAAGTAGTATGTGAGGTTGAACATTACATGATCACAACTGAGACAATGGCTCTTCTCTCTCTCTCTGTCTCTCTCTGAGGGATTGTGGGTGATCTTCTCCCACGCTCGGATGCTCAGTCTCAGGCCACAGTGTTTGGCAGAAATCAGTGATTTTTCAGAATGTTGGAAGGTGCCCACAACTGGCACTAGTGTATTTTTTGTCACTTCAAAGCACCTATGGACAGTCCTTGGCTTTTCCATACAAGAGTAAGCTTAGAAATGCTTTGTTTCATTCTAGGTCAGGCTGCCTGCAGATAAAGACCCTTTCCTTTGCTGCTTTATTGCCAGTTACAGTAAATACAGTATATGACAAGACTTTCTTAATCCTGTACTGTAGTCAACATCTGTGCAAGTGTATGCAATGACCTTCCTGCAGAAGAAGGTTGAAAATAAAGGTGGTAAGAAGAAGGAGGTAATTATGGTGGAAGTTAAGAAGGAAATCATGGAGAAGTATGAACGAGGTATGCAAGTGGCCAAAATTACAAGATTTTATAAGAAGTCTACGTCTGCATCTCGTGTGTAAAGAAGAAGAAAAAGGCAGAGGAATTCCTCACTCCAAATGAGATTAGGGAGATGTGAAAAATGTGGGAAAAAATGCAAAATTTTGTAGAAAAGCACCACAAGGCTGTAGCAGTGAAAGTGATGGATCTGTTTAGTGACAATGCAATGTCACATTTCCACGAAATCCTCAAAAGGAGGCAAAAGCAAGTGTCATTGGATAGGTTCTTTGTTAAAGTTGCATGAAAAGAAAAAGATTCCATTGAGCCAATACACAGCAGTGATTCCATTAGTGATAGTGAGAGTCATCCTACACAATAACCCTCCTCTCTCTTGTCTCCCTCGCACCAGCCATAAAGGTTTTCAAAGGTAAGTGCAAGTTAATTTGCTTATTTTTCTTTATATGTTGTATTTTATTTATTATTTTGTATTATATTACAGTATTGTAATCATTTTATATGAATATTTTTTGGGTTGTGGAACAAATCATCACAGTTTCCATTATTCCTTATGGGGAAATTTGCTTTGATATACAAGTGCTTTCGATTACAAGCATGTTTCTGGAACGAATTATGCTTGCAAACCAAGGTTTTACTGTATGTTTTTTCCAGTGACCATGGACACAGGTCTGTCTCTTATTTAGGGAAACAGATCTTGCACATCAAAATACCTGGAAGACTGACTTATTAATCAGAAACTAGCTTTGTAAACAAGGAATCTGAGCAATTTGAGTTTGGAAGGGTATTTTACCTAAACCATGGACAACTTCAAACACATAGTAATCGTTTCTACAGACAGCTACCCTTTTGATGACTCTTACTTTACTTTCAAGTTTTAGGGGCTCCTCACTTGCTCCAGTCCACTGAATTAGTTGGGTTGCAATCAAATAATGGAGTTGGGGTTTTCTTATGCAAGTATTTGGCAGCATTAACAATACTTCTTGAATGATCAAAATAAGTAAGTAGATTCCACTGAAGGTTAACATGAAAGCTAAAATCACCTCAGCTAATCCCAATAAATAGCTTCAAAGTACTTCTTTTGTCTTTGACATTGAGTTTGTTAGTTACTACAAGCTTAATAAAATGAGGCTAAATCTACACTCACAACAGTTTTAGTAAATTCCAGAAAGTGTGCAGATGATATAGTGAGGAGTCATAATTCTGAACCAGACCTAAATTTAATGATTCCCAGATGGAAGAAAGAGGTGTTGTTTTGTTTTGTTTTGTTTTGTTTTCAAAAGGAATTATAAAATTCTATGGTTGACTTTATAAGAATAAAGAGGCTATCCTTGTCATGCGGTCTTATTTCGGTTCACAGAATTGTTCTTGCTCCTTGTTGTTGTTTCCTTTCCCACTGGACATAACATACTTTTTCTTTCCATTATTAAAAAAAAATGCCTAAGGGCATTAGGGTAGTGCTAGTTCAATGAAAGACAGGCATTGTTGAACCATATAGGGATGGTTGGGATGGTTCACTAATTTGTTCACAAAGTATTTTGAAGTGTTGGGATGAACTTTAAAAAATAAAAAGTGTTGGGATGAACTTTAAAAAAAAAAACTTTAAAAAATAAAAACTTTAAAAAATAAAAAATAATAAAAAATAAAAAATAAAAAAAAACTTTAAAAAAAAAACTTTAAAAAATAAAAGTTCCACTGGTAACGTAAACTTGCACTTTTAAGAAAGGAACAAATCCAGGATCTAGCAAAAATACATGTATGCTGACCTGAGCCATATTCATTCATTCATTCATTCATTCAACAAATATTTATTATGTGCTATGCAATTTGCTAGCTGCTAGGGACATAATGTGAGTAAAAATATATAGCCCCTGTCTTCATGAAGTTTACAGTCTACCAAAGCATTAAATTCAAATTCTATCAGATCACCGTGTATCTGTATTTCTAAGTCACATTTTGAGACTGCTTTCACAATAGCACAGTAAGGCAAAATGAAGTCCTAAAGAAGTAGACTGTGGCAATAAATACCATCTGTGAATAGCCTGGATCTCAGTATATATGTGGACATTTAAGGACTGCCATGTAGAAGCAAAAGTAGATTAACTATTTGCCACTGTAAAGACAGAAATAGATGGATTACAAAATGCTACATTTTGACTCAATACACACACACACACACACACACACACAGAAGAAAATTAAAAAACTAGAATTGCCCAACAACAGAAATATTCAAGTAAAAGATAAACAGCTATCAAAAAACTACAGAAAGAATTACTTTATAGAAGACAGTATCACTGCCAAAATATCTTCCAGTTTTAATATGATAGGGTTCCATGGATCAGTTTTGGTTTTATGGATAAATCAACAAACGTAATAGTTACTTAAAAATAACAACATTTTTTTGTAATACCTGCATATTCCAGACTGACTCCTTATAAACCTATTTCATCCATCAGAAAATATTTTACCTCTACCTCATTTTTGTGTAGATTCAAACTAGGTACATTAATTCACTGTTCAAGCTTTTTAAAAATGGAATCAAGTTCCTTTTCATGCTCAGTTTTCTGCCTGAATTCATCTTCAACAGAGAAATTTTTTTAAATGAAAGATGAAGAATTTTTCTTAACATACCCTTTCACTAAAATACTAAAATCCAACTTAATTTCTTTACATATTATTAAGCTGTTCTTCACCACTCATAATTTTTAGTAAAAAGTAGATAATTTTCTTCCAAAAAGGACATAAACCTTCTTTTCCACAGCTACACAACTGTTAAGTCTCAAGTCCTAAGGTCATATTTCAGTGAAACTATTTTCATTTTATGGCAGTTTGGGTTCAATATTCTGTCAGATTCCATTATTGTCAACATATTTCTAATGGTCATTTCTATGGTGATATTAGAATTTCAGCAAAAGTAATTTATATCACTAACTAGGGTTGACCTGAGTGACTAACATGATATTGCAGAAATAATAGTATGTAACTGCTGATGCTACGTCATAAAAGCATTACAGCTTCCACTTTGGTTCTTGGATCATTTGTTGTGGGGAAAGCTGGTCATCATGCCCTGAGAATACTCCACCAGCCCTATGGGGAGGACCAGGAGGGGAGGCACTGAGGCCTCCCACCAATAACCAGGATTAACTTGTTCAGCCTTTTGAGTAAGTCACCTGGGAAGTGAATACACCCTTGTAAAGGCTTCAGGTGACTTATACAGGCCAACAGACATTTGACTACAATCTCATGACAGGGCCTGGGCCAGAACCACCAAGCTAAGCTGCACTTAAATTCTTGTCTGGGAGAAACCATGAGGGATAATAAATGTTTACTGTTATTTTAAGTCACTGAGTTTTAGGGTGATTTGTTTCATAGCAATAGATAGCTAATACACAGCATAGCCCATATTTATGCAATCATTAATACAGAAAGGAACATATATTGCTCACCTTTTAAAGTTGATTTTACAGTGTTTTTGTTTTAGTTTTTTTAAATTTTTTGATATTTTTTAATGTTTTGGGTTTTTTTTGTTTTGTTTTGTTTTTTGTTTTGTTTTTTTTTTTTTTAGAGAGAGAGAGAATATGTGCAAGGCAGTGGAAGGGAACAGAGAGGGAGACAGAGGACTCAAAATGGGCTCTATGCTGACAGTAAACAGCCATATGCAGGACTCAAACTCACAAACTGCCAGATCATGACCTGAGCTAAAGTCAGAGGCTTAACTGACTGAGCCGCCCAGACACTCCTCTTTTAGTTTTATTTTTAATTCTCTTTTGGTTCTTATAAAATTCAAATATTTTGAAGATTAATTACACAAGGAGATATTCAAAGTACAATGTTAAGTGAAAAAAAGCAAGTTACACTCTATACAATATGAATTATTTCAAAGTATTAATTTATGCCAAAGTGGTTGGATTACACATAATTTTCTCATATATGAGCTAATTTTTGCTGCATAACAAACCATCCCCCAATTTAGGGCTTAAAACAACCATTTATTTGCTAACAATTCTGCACTATAGACTGAGTTCAGTTAGGCAGCTGATATCTGTTCCATGGTATTAACTGCGCTGACTCATACATCTGCAGTCACCTTGCAGTTTGACAGGAGCTGAAGCATCCAACATGGTTTCATCCACTTATCAAGGTCCTATGCTGTTATGGCTGGAAGGGCTAGGGTCTCACTGAATCTCTCTTTGTAGTCTTTCTGCAAAGAAAGACTCTCTTTCCATAAGACCTTTCATCCTCAAATAAACGAATTCAGTCTTCTTTATGTGGTGTCTCAGGACATCAAGAAAACGTTGCAAGACTTCTTAGGACCTAGACCCACAACTTGCACATTCCCACTTTTACCACATTCTATTGGGCCAACAAATCATAAGGCCAGCCCAAACTGAATGCAGGAGAAAACTACACAGGGCTTGAATTCATGTAGGTGGGGTTCCATTTTGTAACAAATTACCACATATAACATCTTTATTTTATAAGTATTCTAAAAAAAAATACATTTTATTTCGATAAAACAATAATTTTGGGGCACCTAGGTGGCTCAGTCAGTTAAGTGTCCAATTCTTGGTTTCAGCTCAGGTCATGATCTCACAGTTTGTGGGTTTGAGCCTGCATCAGGCTCCCCACTGATGATGCAGAGCCTGCCTTGGGTTCTCTCTCTCTCTCTCTCTCTCTCTCTGCCCCTCCCCTGGTCTCTCTCTCTCTCAAAAATAAATATATTTTTTTAAAAAACAATAATTTTTAAAAATTTGGTGGCCATAAAGCTAATGTCTTGGAATAGGGTCACTGCTGAACCTGGTTTTGAGAGAAATAAGTCTTTAAGCTCCAATGCCTCACCCAGGAACAGAGTTCCTTTGGTCGATGAAGACTTGGGGTTTTTGCATGCTGGTTTGATGTGAACATATTTAAATAGTGTTCTTATACCAATTTCATGTTTAATAGGTATATGTAATGCCTAATTTAAGAACTTATAGGGATAAAAGACTTCAATTCAATTACTAGTCTATACGCTTTGTTTTGTCTGTAATATTTGTGGATGGGTATAAGCACAGTGGTTAGGGATAGGAAAGCTTTGGAGTAACCCATATTGTTATAATTCTCAAAAAAAAAAACCCTCATAAAAAGGTCAAGTCTTCAGGGGAAATAGAGATTTTTAAATCAATTAACTTTTATGTTAAAACTCATACATGCAAGACTCTAACTTAGGCACCATGGGGAATTCAAAGCAATAAAAGGCAAATAAATCCTTGCTTAAGTGAACATTTAAAAAATAATAATCAGAGAACTCTGATGAGTCTTAAAAGATTGCCACATAATAACTTTATAAAGCATTTTGTTGATATAAAAATTATAAATATAACAATCAAATTTAACAACTTCTTTTCCTTCTTAAATAATAGAACTAATGGACCCATGACAGATGGTCTTTGCAACAAAAAGCATGCTGGCCCCATAGGTTGTGGTGGCTATAATAATGGTACCAACTCTTGGAACAGCAGAGGGATTACTGAGTTACCCTTTTTTTCTTTTCCTTTCCTCACAGGGGGCCATTAACACTTTTGTCTTTCCTGTAGCTCAGAAGCAGCAATCCTGAGCTATAGATTTGGCTTCAGTAGGATAGTGGCCCAGAAATCCAGCATGGTAAACTTAAGCACACCAACTTCCAGCTTCAAGTCTCCTCATTTACCCCAAACCATGTACCAACTTATCATAAGATGACTAAAGTCAACATAATATGATCAAAAAACAATACTAGAAAAAATTGACATCAGAAATAAAGCATAAGAAGTTTATACTTTTTTTAATTATGAAATGTCAGGAATTAAAAAGCTTAAAGTAATATAACCATTGTGGCCACCATTTATTGAACTCCTGCGTGTATCAGTTATTATTATTACAACCCTTGTCCCCTTTATGTTATGAGGAATCTGTTTAAATGACTTGCCCAAAGTCACCCAGGTTTTAGTGGTACAGTTGGGATTCTAGCCCAGGTCGGCCTGATGCTAAGTCAGGGTTCTTTGCACGTATGCTATATAATACCTTCTTAATTTAAATAAAGAATTCTCTCAAAAAGCAACCCACTGGATGCAAAAACTACCGCTTTAGACATATGAATCAATCTGACATTCTAAATTATTCTACTTGTTTCTTGGGCATATAAATTGGGCATATAAACATCCTGAGAAGCTCTCTACATTTCAGATAGATAACAAGTGTTTTTTATCTATTATTTCTTGGTCATCATCAATATTGTCTGTTTTGTAACTGCTCCCATAAGACAAAAGGGATCAACTGAAATCTATTGATTGTATTCATAAATTCTATCTTTAGCTTTTTAGCAAATAGTATGAACTTAGAGTATCCATTATATATTAGTGATTATTCTAATTACTTCAATTAACGAATATCAGAAACTAATGAGGTTTGGTGAGCTCCAAAGGATTTTTTTCAAGTCTAAAGGTTTTTGAACTTTAAACTCAAGTCCGTTACAAATATTTTTGAGTTGCATATTGCTGAGATTTACCTGTATGTTATCTTTTTATCTTTATTCAGAATCTTTTTACTAAAGCTATAGGACTCGAATATATTTGTCCTCCAAGTACACTTGAAATTCTGAGTCCATCATGTTTTCTTATTAAACTATATATTTTTATTAAACTTCTTTACATGATAGCTTTACATATTTTATTGGCTGAATCTGAGGAATAGTGAGTTCAAGAAATAAACTTGCTAGAAACTACATTTAAAACTAGCACAACTGTGGTGAAGGAGTAACTTCAAGAGCAAATTTCCAGGTCATAGAATTGATTTGACCGAAATGTTAGAGGAAATCTATTCCTAGTTGTCCAGTTAATAAAATCTATTTAAAGACTAGTACTTGGTATGTCAAGGGCAGGCAGAGGGGGCAGGGAGAAGAAAACTAGCCTAAAGGGGCTGAGTCCTCTTCTTTTTCTAGCCTCCTTTAAGTCATTTCTGAGAGTCCACTGCATCCTAGATTTTGAGTTTGTCTCAGTTTGCTTCATTCAGTATACTTCGAAGTCTTTTCTTGATAATAATTTTATTCCCCTGTCTGCTTGCTTTTGGCAACAGCTGACCTGGCTACAAGCCCAAAACATGGTAAATGACAAATCACTACCAGATGAATCTGCAAGTTTTACATAGAGTGTTTCCTCCAGGCTCAGAACCCTTTGAGGCCCAATAAAATTACTGGAATGATTCAGAATCACAGTGAGATCCATTTTTTTGTGGAAATCCTCTAGTTCTGCTAGACAATAAAGCACTAATGAAGAGTCCCATTAATTTTCCAAATCAGAATATAGAAAATAAATTATGACAGGCAAAGAAAAATTGTAATGGTGACTAGAAAGAATGTTACTAAACAAAAGATATCATGATAAATTCTCAGCTTTTAAATTATTTTCCTAGTTTTTTAAATAAAAAAATACTGTCAAAATTATGCATGATAATTCTGTATTGAAACAGTAAAAATCAATTTCTCAAAAATAAAAAAAAAATCACACAATCTGACCATTAAAATGTTTGACTATATATATTACATATATAATATACATTTTAAATATTTGTGATGATACAGTGTTGGTGTATATTACTTTTATTTTGTTATTTTTTTATGATAAGACTTTTTAAAGTTTTACTTTTTAAGGCTGCATTATTGGGTTTATGGATAAGTTTTTAAGGATAATTTTTCTAGGATCTAATGAACTAGAAATAAACTAAAATAGAAAATTCAGGTCTACGACAAATCCACACAAAAAAAATAAACCTACCCATCTGAATTAAAAGTAATTCTTCTGGATATTTATAATATGCAATTTTTCATCTCTTAGGAGTCTTAAGAATCTACCTTTCTCGGTCCCTAACCATAAATATCAGATTTAAAAATCTTACTTTATCAAAACTTGTTCTGAAAAATGGTTGGAAACCACGTCCTAAATATATGTGGTATAGTTTGGGGGAAATGTTTATGACATATTGATGGTCATGTATACAAGTAAAAATGTCCAAGGTCTATCAAAACGGAACATCTGTAAAATGCTTTGTAAAAGAATGTAAAAGAAAAAGTTACAAATCAATTTGTGGGAGTTTAAAACAATGCATATTTGCCCTGTGCTTTGCAGATTTGATTTGTTCTCAGACTGAATGATGCTTACAACATTTAGCCTTTGGCAAATCTCAAGAAACCAAATTTCTCTATAATTCCCTTCTCACTGAGGTATCCTCATTAAATTTTGGTTTCCTGGCAAGCTCTTGCAATCAGAAGGCCCAGGTTTTAATCCTTTGCCCTTCACTAACTACACACATTTAAGAGTGTCATTAAGCAGGGGCACCTGGGTGGCTCAGTCAGTTAAGTGGCCAACTTCAGCTCAGGTCATGATCTCACAGTTTCTGGGTTCGAGCCCCACATAGGGCTCTGTGCTGACAGCTCACTGCCTGGACCCTGCCTCGGGGATTCTGTATCTCCCCCTCTCTCTGCCCCTCCCCCACATGTGCTCTCTTTCAGAAATAAAAAATAAACATTAAAAAAAAATTTTTAAAAAAGAATGTCATCAAGCAGGAGCCTCAGCTTCTACACCTTGAAAAATTGAAACTTGGTAATGGCTACTTATGATAGCCTATTTAAGAAGGATTACTTTTAGGATCACATTTGAAGTGAGATTATACATTGGCAAAATGCTGTTTGAAAGTATGCAGTACTCCATATGATAAGAGATCCTATTCCTAGGGCTGTTTTCTATGGCCTAGCAATATTCATGCTGCACCCTCTCTTCCATTTTCACTCCCCTTTCATAGGAGTTGATTCAAAATATCACCCTTCCAAATCCTAGCACTCAGTTCAATTATGTGATCATAAGAGACCTAGAACACTACCTAAGAAAATATAAGTGCAGTTCTCGGGGCTTTCTAAAAGCCCTGTTCTTGCCATGTTGTCTAACTGATTAGAAAGGTTACCCCTTGGAATTAAGGCCTTGGCAGAAGAACTGTAAAGACCTACTTACAAAAGGCTTTTGCAAACTGCCCACTTCTATTTTTCCCCTGAAACTATAACCCAGACAAGGCAGATGTGAATTTGAAGTGAATAGACCTCATTCCTACAGTAGGAGGAAGACATACACGGGAGTTACCGACATTAAAAAAACAAAATGGGTATATAAAATGAAACACGAAGTTTATCCTATTGTCAGTAAAAGAACAAATCTAGAATTACTATGCCACTCCCATTCTACCCTCTATACCCCCCATCCCTCTCAAAAGGTACAGTTTGGCTATGAGACTAACTTCTGAAAGTTGTCATTTTTTTTCTAGGTGAAAGTCTAAAGGAGTTTCAGGGTTTATTCAAGTTACCATTTTTTTTAACATTGTATTCACAATGAAGAAACCGAAGACTATGCTAAACACAGAAATAGCAACCCCTTATCCACAATCTACTGTAACCATTGGGAGAAGTGGGGTACATTATAGGGGATGAGCATTTTCCCTAAAATTATCATCTTTTTTGAAACTTTGCCCAATGTACTAATAGCAAGAGAATTTAACTGTATTGTCTTATGGGGGTATTGTAAAAAAAATAATAAAACCAAAACAATGCAAGCTTTTTAGATTAGTTAAGAAACTGGCTGGAGCATCATCCTTTTCTGTCATTGATTATTACCAGTTTTAAACTGCAAATTTGCAATGAATGCTCTATTCCTCAGGAAAAAAAAAAATTACTATTGCATGAGCAAGATAAACTCCCTTGGACCTTCCCAGTTTGCAAAGTTCTCTTCCCAGCTTCTCCCTGTCTTCCTCCCTGGCTTGAAGCCATTGCCTGGGGAGGGGCCACCCAAGACTGACACCGAATGAATTTCAGGCAAATTCCACAGGCCAGCCTGACTTCTCTAGTACAGAGTACTAAAGTAAATGGTTATAATAACTAAAGCAGCATTGTCCACAGGCTCTGAGTGTTTAAGGTTGATGCCCCTCCAAAATGAAATTTCAGTGAGCTGAAGATAGAAGTAAAAGAAACTTCAAAGGGTCACGTCTAGATGACACCTTCCTGTCTCAGGGAATTGCCTGCAACCTCCACTCAGATGCAGATGAGAGAGAAGGAAAGCCTGTCAAACCTCATTGACCATAGGTAATGGTACAGGGTAATTTCTTCTGATAATGTCACCCAAAAAGGAAATCCCACAGACTAAACCGATTAAGACCTCAAGGGAAATATCATATGAACAAAATTGTTTTTTGTTTTTTACTTTTGGGAGATTGTGGGGAGGCGAAAGCGTTGTGGATGGGATTTTTTTAAGCTGATTCACACCTTTTTGTGCAGACGAAGAAAATGGAACTAAATTTGAGAAAAAAAATGTGATATGTAACAACAAATATGCCTTTTACAACCCCCCCCATTAGATATTTATGAACTCTCAAATCTTTGGTTCCCCACAATCAGAAACCATGTGCCTTTTCTAAGACAGTTATTACTTTAAAAGGAAATAAAGTTGATTTTGGTAAGTTGGGTAAATTAAATCTTCCCATGTGTTTCTGAGATGAGATAGAAAGATAGGACTTGTGATTGAACTGATTATATGCGAATATATATTTAACATGAACATATTTATAGAACACATGTATTCATCTATAGTGACTAAAGAAATAAGTGGGAACATTTAATTCTAGTATTTTCAAGTTAAGATATCTTATGTGAGTAGATGTTTATTATGATACTACATATTTTTACTTGAAATTGATTTTTTAAAATAAGACATGGGGCACCTGGGTGGCTCAGTCGGTTAAGCGCCTGATTTTGGCTCAGGTCAGGATCTCACCATTTGTGAGTTTGAGTCCTGCATCGGGCTCTGTGCTGACAGCTCGGAGCCTGGAGCCTGCTTCAGATTCTGTGTCTCCCTCTCTCTTTCCCCCTCCTCTGCTCATGCTCTCTCTCTTTCTCTCTCAAAAATGAATAAACATAAAAAAAATTTTTTTAATAAGACAAAATCTTTGTTTTAAATTATTTTATTTTCTCCTTTTGTCCAAATATCCCCTTTAAATCACCTTTTGAAAAGAACAAGTGTTTTAGTTCTTTATTATGACCACTGATGTATTTTGAAATGTATGTGTAAACGGAATGTGCTTGACAGTCCAAGATACTACTTGTGATGATTCTATAGTTATATGAATGTGAACAGACTGTGAAAAGCTGATCTTGCCAGCCATCCCTGGCCTGTTATATGGGTGGAAATAACTTTTTTGTTAAGAAATCTACATCTTTCAGACACTGTAGCTAGTTAAACCTATACTAGCTAGACAAGTGGATCTATCTTCTTATTTACCAGGGTGGGCCCTACAGTATTCTGCATTGTTTGAAAATAGGCTTTGGTGTACCTTTCTTCTCACTCAGTTTGACATCGTACATAGTAGGTCCCATCCATGTGTCATCCTAAGACAGAGAAACAGTCACCTCTACACCTTCCCCTATGAGACTGCATTTTTCTGCAAAATAAGACTTAGACATGATTGTCACACCTCTTTTTAAAAGTTACCCATGATACTCTAGAACTTCGATTTGGTGAGAAGCATGAAACCATACTGTCAGGCACATTTGCTAGCCTTTTCTATTTGGTTTTCTGCTTTTCTTTGAGCATGTTTTTAAACAGTGTGACTCAGGGGTGCCTGGGTGGCTCAGTCGGTTAAGCGTCCAACTTCAGCTCAGGTCATAATCTCACAGCCTGTGGGTTCAAGCCCCACATTGGGCTCTGTGCTGACAGCTTTAGAGCTTGGAGCCTGCTTCAGATTCAGTGTCTCCCTCTCTCTCTGTCCCTCCCCCACTCATGCTCTGTCTCTGTCTCTGTCTCTCTCTCAAAAAAAAAAAAATTTTTTTTTAAATGATAAAAAATAAACAGTGTGACTCAGGTATCAACATTCTAATAGACCATCAGTTATTTGTTACTAATGAAATTATATGCTTAACCTGAAGAGAAAAGAATTCTCTCCACTGGTAAAAGTCAGATTGGAAACTTCAAAGCTTTTATTATTTTTAAGTTACTACTTTTCAAGTTATTAGTTTATAAGTAGTATATGTTATTAGGTAATTAAGGTTGACAATTTTTACCCAGGAGAAATCTTTTAAAAACTTGCTTATTAAAAATTCCTATTGGTGCACCTGGGTGGCTCAGTTGGTTAAGCACTGAACTCTGGATTCTGGCTGAGGTCACGATCTCATGGTTTGTGAGTCAAGCCCCACACTGGGCTCTGTGCTGACAGATCAGAGCCTGGAGCCTGCTTTAGACTCTGTGTCTCCCTCTCTCTCTCTGCTCCTTCCTGCTCATGTGTTTTCTCTCTTTCTCTCAAAATAAATAAGCTTTAAAAAAAATAAAATCTTTAAAAAAAAATTCCTATGTTTTCCTGATTGTAAAAGTAATTAGAGAAACATTTTGAAAATATTTGAAAAGTGGAAAAACATTTAATGAAGAAAATAAAAATCACCAACATTTGATACATTATATTCTATTCTTAATTTCCCCCATATATTATTTCACATATGGTTGAGATCATACATATGATATTTTGTAAATTATTTTAATATTTATTTATTTTTGAGCAACAGAGAGACAGAGTATGAGCAAGGGGGGGGGGGCAGAGAGAGAGGGAGACACAGAATTCAAAGCAGGCTCCAGGCTCTGAGCTGTCAGCACAGAGCCCAATTCTGGGCTCAAACTCATGAACCACGAGATCATGACCTGAGCCGAAGTTGGAGACCCAACCGACGAGCCACCCAGGCACCCCTATGTAAAATTTTGTCATTTGAAAATCTCTTCAGAAAAATAACTTTAATAACAATATAATATTCTATTCTAGAAATATACTATATCTTAAAGATTCACCTATATTGGATATCTTGCTTGCTCCAAATAGCATACTATTAAACACAACAAAAAAAGCTGTACTCCCTTTGTACAAATCTGAGTAAATATTTAGGATTCTTTACTCAGGATACATTTCTAGACAGCTGAGGCAAAGGGTATGGATTTTTTTTTTAAGGTCTCTCCTCCCTAATTTAAAAATAAAATAATACTCTTTGCTCAGTAATTGTAAATAAAAAAGCAGTAGGGAAAAAATACCCATAATGTTCCTCCTCATGTAACTGCATTTTGTCATATTTCCTTCCAATCTTTTATTTCATTTTATCATACCTGTATATATACATTTGTATCTAACCTTTCTCATCTAATGTATCAGAAGCATTTTTCATATGGCATTCAAATAATTTAGTTATTATAAATTATTGCATTATGTTCCATCATTTGAGTGAAGCATAATTTACCTAACCATATCCCTAAGAATGTAGATTATTTGCAATTCTTCCTTGTTACAAGAAAGGTTGTGTCAAACACCTTTGAGTATAAACCTCAGTGAGAATTTATATTATCTCCTTGCATAGATTATTTAAAAAGGAAATGCTGCCTTATAAACATTTTATAAAGTTTTTTGCTACATAATGCTAAAAGCTGAACCAGTTTTTCTCCCAGAAAGGGTACAGATGAGCCTCACCCTCACCAGCATTAGTATCAAGATCTGCTAATCTGATTATTTGTATTTTTTCAGTAACTATAGTGGTTGAAAAATCGTTTCATATATTTCATAACCATTTGTAATTCCCCTTTTATAAAATAGTCATGATTTATGCCCATTTATTTATGAGATTTCATACTTATCATACAGAGTTGTATGAGCTCTTTATCAAAGTTTTCAATTCTTTTCCATATTTATTGCAAATTTATTTCATCTTGTTAGAAGATTTATTGTTTAGGGGAGCCCAGGTGGCTCAGTTGGTTAAGCATCTGACTTTGGCTCAGGTCGTGATCTCACAGTTTGTGAGTTCAAGCCCACATCGGGCTCTGTGCTGACAGCACAGAGCCTGCTTTAGATCCTCTGCCTCCTGCCTCTCTCTGCTCCTCCTGCGCTGGTTTTCTCTCTCTCTCAAAATAAATAAATAAACAAATAAGAAAATTTATTGTTTAAATAATACAAAAGACAAATTGCATTTAACATGTCATAGTTTATATATAAATAGCACATAAAAAATTCCCTGAAGTATTTTAAATATTACTAAAATAATATTGTGTAAATTATTCATGAGTACTCTCTCTTAAGAAAGGCTAACTTCCATTTATATGAATATCAACTCTAAATTAGCAGTGTTTAAATTAATAAGGCTTTTCTGAAAGTAGGTTAAGTGTGCTACCTATCTTTTGTCACTTTAAAGACTAGGGATGACTATAAAATAATGATGATTTTATTTTGTTTTCAAAGTTTATTTATTTTTGAAAGTGAGAGAGTGTAAGCAAGCAGAAGATGGGCAGAGAGACAGGGGGAGAGAGAATCCCAAGCAGGTTCCACACTGTCAGCATGGAGCCTGATGCATGGCTCAAACTCAGGAACCACGAGATCATGACCTGAGCTGAAATCAAGGGTTGGGCGCTTAACTGACTGAACTATCCAGGTGCCCACATGGTATTTGTTTTTGTTTTTGTTTTTAAGTTTATTTTACTAATTTTGAGAGAGAGAGAGAGAGAGAGAGAGAGAGAGAGAGAGAGAATGGGAGGGACAGAGAGAGGGAGAGAGAGAATCCCAAGCAGGCTCTACACCATCAGCAGGGAGCCCGATGTGGGGCTTGAACTCACAAAAGGCAAAGTCCTGACCTGAGCTGAAGTCAAGAGTCAGTTGCTCAACCAACTGAGCCACCCAGGAGCACCCCTCTTTTTTTTTTTAACATAGAAAAGCCTGAGAATGTACAGAGATACCACTAGATCCAAACACTCCTATAGGGATTTCTTTTACAGATATTCCTTTACCTTTTTTTTTTCTTTCTTTCTTTTCTTTTCTCTCTCTCTTTTTTTTTTTTTTTTTTTTAGAAACTTTAGACTTGGATACATCAAATAAAACCAATATCTGAGGGGAAAAAAATAAAAATCCACAATAAAGGAAAAAAAAATTAACTGATATGGGCCATAACAGAACCCAGAGACTATGTTCTTTTAATTGAAAAATTGAGGTGTTTCATAATTGACCTTTTGACATAAAATGACCTATTAAATTTGCAATTTGTGGTTTTTGGTGTTAAGGTCTATAGAACAAGCTAGGAAGGAGTATAAAAGTATTTCCAGAAGGTAAGAAACATATAGCATCAGCTTCAGGTCCTCTACAGCATCTTTAATTATGAAAGAGTAAAATAAGCACATAACGATATTTTTAAGTGCAGAAAAATCTAAACAAATTTGGCAAAATACTTCCTTTCATTACATTAATAGTAGGAAATAGGGGCGCCTGGGTGGCGCAGTCGGTTAAGCGTCCGACTTCAGCCAGGTCACGATCTCGCGGTCCGTGAGTTCGAGCCCCGCGTCGGGCTCTGGGCTGATGGCTCAGAGCCTGGAGCCTGTTTCCGATTCTGTGTCTCCCTCTCTCTCTGCCCCTACCCCGTTCATGCTCTGTCTCTCTCTGTCCCAAAAATAAATAAACGTTGAAAAAAAAATTAAAAAAAAAAAATAGTAGGAAATAAATTTCACAAAAATACTACTTAATCCACTCGAGATTATAAAGAAAGTATTTTAATCACAAGTGTAGATATTAGGTCAATATAGGCATTTATCATGATTCAACAAAACTGTCAAGTGACAGATTATTTTTCTAGCTTCACAAAGTCTTTTCAAATAATTTTATTTAGTTATATTATAGATTTTGAAAATTATTTTATAAATTCTAGAGAGCTAATCAAATTATTACTCATGCTTCTTATTTTGATGTTTTGGGGGGTTAGAAAATTTTGAGTAAAAAATTACATTTTTAATATCTACTTGGGTAAGGAGTTGAGTCATTCATTTTATAAGTAGAATATATTTATTTTAATTTATTAGGAACCAAGCGGCCAATGAATAATAATAGCTTCTACATAAGCATCACATTACCCATAAATGATTCACTCTTGTAGAAGCTTAACCAAGCATATATATTAGAATGTATTAGGTAAAACCTTGCCAAAATAACAGATTATTTTCAGAAATAAAGCAATTCCAACTTGATTTACATCCTTTTCTTGATTGAAAAAAAATATGATGCAAATTAAAGCTAATTCATATATTCTCTATCAGTAATAAATTGGAGGAAGGGGAATAGTAAAAGGTCATCACACACATAATCTACTTTCAATATATGGGTCTCCTTAATTTCTTTATAAAAGATTGGAAAACTTCCATGTTTTTCCCTCACAAATATGCTCATATATTAACATTTCACTGACTGAAAGCACAGCCATTTTTCTCATTAACAATGAAATCAACAATAGGCATTTTGAGAATTGGTACTTTTTCCATAGGATCCAAAAAGGAAACAATCAAAAAAAACAAAAAACAAAAAACAAAAAACAAAAAAAAAGGAAACAATCTTTTATCATTTAAAATGTAACCCAGTCTGCATATGAGATATTATGTGGTTTTTTATTGTAATTTTACAGTAAGTACATATACATAATACTTGTAGTTAGAAAAATAATAATAATATTTAATGAGTCCCAAAACATTTTTTTCTGATTTACTTTCATGGAAAAAAAAAAAAAAAAAGGTTTCTTAACACAGCAATACATGTTTACATGTATTAGGGGAGAAAATGTTAATAGTCCTAAAAAATGAAACCATGAAGTCATCATATCTACTGTTATAATTAATCAAATCAAATCAAATAGTTCACAAATAATCTGGCTCAAAATTATACTTTCTTTAAACAATTGCTATAACTAGGGATCCATGAATGGTTTTCTCTTTGAGAATGTCTGAATCATCTAAATACCTCACGATCATTGCTGTTCTTTCTTCCAAAGTAAGTCAAACATAAAACAAATCTATCCTGATTCACATACATATAAGAGCTTTGTGTCCAATGATTTGGATATCATGAAACTGCTGGAGCCATGCCTTTGACAAAACAGATGGAATGCAGCTAAGAAAATAAAAAGTAGTTTCCAACTCTAAATGCACTGTTACTTTGTCTAAACATAACTCATTATTTCAAATTATAAAATATAAAAATATATCTAGTGCTGGCATACTTTGTGAAATGCAAAAGAAAACAAAATAACCTAACCTCTTCATTGCAGTGTCTTTAGTTTGATTGAACACAACAATTATTTCAAAATGCCTTTGTCAAGGTTTTTGGTTTTTTGGTTTTTTTCCTTTACAGTGGCTTTGAACATTTTGGAGCAGATTAATTTCTTATTTGTGGTCACACAGAGAAATTCATATAAAAGTAATGCCTAAATTGTGACCCAAAATTTTAATACTAAGATGTTTGTAATGACCTATAATCTTCATTAATGAATATGTATTATATTATTGTTAACCATACATAACTATAATTAACAAAAGATTACAGATGTTAACTATCTTTATAATTCCACCTACATTAAATATTATGTAATCTTATACAACTTAATTATAATTATTTAAGTATACTGATTAAAAGAATAAAACTGCATATTCTAATAGCATTTCATATATAAAGTAGTATTTTAATTTAATAGCTTTTTATATATAAAGTAGTATTTTAATTTTTATTGTTACTTAAGAAAAGCTTAAAGTTAGGAGCATTATTTCCTTAGCTGTTTAATATGTTGTTTATCAGGAGGCAAATAAACTATTATAATTTCTACAAAGTCTTTATTTCTTTTTATTGTTTTGAAATTTCATTTTAGTAATGACTTCAACAGTCTATACACAAAATATCCAAAGAAATGTATAACTATTTTTAAATGGTTGTTTTAATATCATTTTTCCCAGAAAATATTTTACTTCACCAGCTCAGTAACAAGTTAATCCTTCAGGCCTTAATATTGTTATTTCCCTTCACAGTAATAACTGCTTAACAGAGAATAAAGATGTCAGGGGCAAAAAAAAATACTGAAGGCCCTTGCTATTTTACCTTGAATAAAGGCTCACTTTCCAAATTCTTTATCAAAAACAAATAATAAAGGGCAGCTGGGTGGCTCAGTTTGTTGAGCAACCAACTCTTGATTTCGGCTCAGGTCATGATCCCAGGGTCATGGGATCCAGCCCCATGTTGGGTTCTGCACTGAGTGTGGAGCCTGCTTGGGATTCTCTCTCTCTCTTTCTTTCTCTATCCCTCTACCTTTCCCCTGTGCGTAGGTGTTTGTGTGCACATGTGCACACTCTCTAAAATGAAAGGAAGGAAGGAAGGAAGGAAGGAAGGAAGGAAGGAAGGAAGGAGAAAGGAAGGAAGGAAAGAAGGAAGGAAGGAAGGAAGGAAGGAAGGAAGGAAGGAAGGAAGGAAGGAAGGATGAACAAATGAACTTGGAGCAAAGAGTCTATTAAAATACACCTTATTTACACTCTAATTTTGATTAATTGCCTTTATACACTCATAGATAATAAATTCAAGGTATTACTAACCAAAATTTTAAAAACATTATAATAACCTATTTTCTATAATGTGGTTATTTTGTAAACTTTTTCCAAATAGAATTACAACTCTTCATTGGGTAATTTAAATGAAATTTTGGTTATTTCTTGTGTCATTTTAGTCATTTCATAAATCTATACTTAGCATTTTTCTATGATAATTTAGGATGTTTTCTGAACAGTATTATTTAAAACATTTTTTGTTTGTTTCCAAGGAAAAGAGTTTTTTAAAATGGCCTAAAATTAGAAATGTTTTACTCATAATTTAAATGTTTCTGAGACTCTCAGCCTAGTGTTCTTTTAAAAACAAAACAAAACAAAAACAAAAACATAAAACAAACCAGCCACATTTACCAATAGATAACAATAGCTAGGCAACCAAAATAAGTTATACTTGAGTATTAAGAGTGTTTTTTTTATTTCCTCTTTCTCCCAGATACATAAAATCCTTTCTAAAGACAAAATGCTGATTAAACTATAATATTCTAGGTAGATCTAACAGTAGTATTGGCTGAAAGACAAGTAATGGCATTTATCCATTATATTTTTATTGAACATAAAATATATAAACTAATTCCTTGTGAACACTATAAACACATCAAATACAATATTTACTTATAAACTGCTAGATTTGTAATGAAGCATTTTCTTATACTTACAGATTAGGAGGAAAAATGAAAAGATACTAGAGCCCTAACCTAAAAAGATCAGCAGTAAACATGTTTAAAACTGCATGTACTATACACTGGTAGCTTACCTTAAAACTACCAATATCCTCGAAAGGATATTGCATAGGCCTTTAGTCAATTAGCTATTGCCACCACGACTGCTGACCATCCAAGAGACTAAGAGGTTGTCAATTGGTAAGCCTTAGATAAGCAAAATGTGAAAAGAACCTAAGCCAAAAAAAAAAGAAAAAAGCGCCATGTAAGTCCTCGGCCCAATTGTGTTCTCTAATACTCAGTCCTCATGCCAGAGAACTATAGACTTTCCCGCTTGACCTCACCATTAAAGTTTCTTCAAAACCAGAGTTCAAGCCAAAGAGAGGCAAACACCTGAAGATAGTGATATTTATTGTAAAGTTTTTAAAATTCATTTTCCCCAACAATTAAAATAGTGAGACAGTGAGAAAGGTCTAGATGAATGGTATATACAATAGGTAGAAACCTTCAACTATCAGAGCTGAAGCATAACTCTCTAAATTTTTGGCTGGCAATATCAATAATATGTATTTACCCCCTGGATTTCATTATTTTCAGAAGTGTTCAAGTAGAGGTTTTAATTTCTTCTTCGTTCTATTTAGGACAGATGTATATGTTGAGACATTTACAAAAATATGAAATTACTATGCTTTACTTTAAAACACATAACTTTTCTCTGTTTATAACCTCAAAATTCATGAACATATAAAAATTTATTTTAATATATCCTTTATTTCTTGAAAATCAGGAAAAAGTAATCAATGAGGAGTATTTGCCCCATGTAATTCCACAAATTGGAAATTATAAGCAAAACAAGTGAACAGTAATTCAATAAAGAGAGAAGAGGCAATACCCCAAAGCAAACTCTCAAAAGCATTCCGGAGACAGTTTAAGGTTTAGCAAAAAAGAAAGTCTAAATTCTTTATCAGATGCTGAATTAATGACTGAGTTATATACCCCACAGCTTAAAACTATTTTGTAAAGTAAAAAATGGTGAAATTGACTTGATGGTTACTTAGACATGTAAAATACTTTCTTAAATATGGAAGCTTCAGCTGCATCATGATAAACAAGCCAGTTGGACTATTATTTTTCTCTGATCTAAACTACTAGATCAGCTAGCAGCTAGAAATAATTGAGAGATGTGGAAAACCTCTTTGCAAAACAGGTTTGTAAATAGCATGTTTGTGCTGAAAGTGAGATAAGTAGTAAATACTTAAGATTATCTCAAGCCAGCAACTTTTGAATAGTGTTTGCCTTTGAGGTTTTTTTGGTTTTTTGTTTTTTAAATTCCTCCTGTCCTGTAGACAATGAGGTTTTGGTACTGTTGGCTGTCTTTTTTAAATTGTTTTTAATGTTTATTAAAAGAACAAGAGTGGGGGAGGGGCAGAGAGAGAGAGAGAGAGAGAGAATCTGAAGCAGTCTCCAGGCTCTGAGCTATCAGCACAGAGCCTAAAGAGGGGCTCAAACCCACAAGCACTGAGGTCATGACCTGAGCCAAAGTCAGACACTTCACCAACTGAGCCACCCAGGCACCCCTGATATTGTTGCCAGTTTTTTAAACTATATTCATCAGCTCCATAGGGTCATGGCCTGTAGGAGGGAAGTAAAATTTCATTTTTTCCCACTGTATTCCACATCCTTCAGTATCTGGCCATGAATTTATTCATTTATACAATAAATATTCATTGAGTACCTACTACCAATGAGATAAATAAGAAATAAGTAATAAGAAATATGTTTTAATGGACTTTTTACCTTTAAAAAAATTCACTAAGATTTATTCAAATTAAAAAGTTTGCAAGAGTGTTTACAGTTAAACTATTTATCATAACTTAGCTTTGCTCTTAATTCTTTTGTTTTTTAATTATTTGTTTTATTTACTTTGAGATTTTAGAAAATTTGCCTATGTCTACTTTCAGGGTTGAATTAAGTTGTAAATCTTTAAACAATCAGACTTAGCAGTAACCTTGAAGAAAAGAAACAAAGAAGGACTTTTAAGTTTATTTTGAAGGATGTAAGAAAATTCGTTTGGAGAGAAAAGATGGAAAGAACTATAATACCCTACATTGGAAAATAGGCTCACAAATATTTTTGTATTATCATCTATTCCCATGTATAGGAAAAATTATTTCAAGAGTAAATTGTTTAATGTCTATGTCAGCCATTAAGCATCAAAGGACCAGGAAGGACTATGTCTGTTTTGTCACCAGTATGACCCCAGCGTCTGTCAGTGCTTGGCAAATAGCAAGTACTCAATAAATATTTCGAGAGAATATCTTCAGGACATTTTTTCCATTCTCTTGCTGAGAGAAGACAAGGTCTACTGATGTTCTCCTCATCACTTAGGTTATCTATATATGTTTTTAAAAAAAAGTTCTAGTGGCTCAGTCAGTTAAGGGTCCGACTTTGGCTCAGGTCATGATCTCATGGCTCATGGGTTCAAGCCCAGCATCAAGAACTGTGCTGACAGCTCAGAGCCTGGAGCCTGTTTCAGATTCTGTGTCTCCCTCTCTCTCTGTCCCTCCACCACTTTCATGCTCTCTCAAAATAAATAAACAAATAAATAAACATTAAACAATTAAAAAAAAAAGTTCTATCTACTCTCCCCCTTGGGGGAAGAAGAATCTTAGTGCCACAGCTTTTTCCTTCTCCATGGAAGGGTTTAGACTTCACCTTCCTAAGGGGCTGGCTGTGAAGGGAAGACCAACAATCATCACAAATTGGAGGAAGAAATGTAGTTAACCCTTAGGTATGTAACTTTGTAATTCAAATAGTGTCTGAATCTATTCGCTATTCCATGAGGACTTCCCAATGAGTTTTCTCTTAACAGGAAGTCTTTTTGGACCTCATCATATAAGCTCTTTAGAAAATTCCAAGCAGTTCCAAATTCCTAGGTTGCACACTATCTACCAAAATCAAGTTATTTGAATTTATATATGAATTACAATAAAAACCATTGTCAAAATTCTTTGTTATGTTCCGTAAGTGCTAATGAGCCTTTATCTCTGTGGCTCTTCTTGTTTGCACTTAGAAAGCCCCCCATAATTTATGCTCCTACAAATTTATAACGTTACCTAAGAATTATTTATTGCTATACATTTAAAAAAAAATCTCTGATACATTATCTCATTTGATCATCACAATGATCCTACAAGATAGTCAAACAAGTTATTATCTTCATTTTATAAATGAAAAACAGGCATAGAAAAGTCACAAGGCTAGTAAGCAGCATAGATAAGTCTTTTAACTCCAGGTTCAGATTTTTTTAAAGAAGACCTAATGCAGGGATCCCAAACGACCAATCTTCATAAGCATCTTGACATTCAAGTTTTTTTAAATCAATATTAATTTTGAATGTACATAAGCAAGGTATGTCACAGGCCTACAACTCCCTATTATATTTTATTGGGCCCCTTCCCACATTCGTGTTACTACCTGGTCACTGAAGTTATCTGCATTGAGATCCCATCAAGAAGAACAGCCATTCATTTATTCAATGATCCATCCAATTGTTCATCACAGTACAGCCACTCTTTGAAACACTAAGAATCTCTAATTTCATAAGATATGGTCACTGCCTTCAAAAAGTTTTCAAGTTAGTAAGGGACTCAGATAAACCCACCTGGACAACTGGGTAGCAGTTGTACATTCCTCAGAATTCCTCAGCTGTCCTCTGAGTTGTACAAAGGAATGTGCAAAGTGCCAGCCAAACAGAAAGATCAGGTATTTAAATCAGAATGTGGGGATCAGATAGAAGACAATCATTGTATGCCTAATTTAAGTCTCCATTATCTCTCTCATTTTGGCTTTCAAATGGCATTCCAGAGTGCAGCTTTCAAAATTTAAATTCTGAGTCTTTATTACCTATTCTGTCATATAGAATGAAAACTACAGAGACACCCTCAGATTAAGCTCAAATCGTTACAGATTTGTGTTAAATTTTGGTAACTGTTTTGGAGGAGAGTCTAAGGCTACAATTCTACAACATATTTAAATAGATCTTCAATGTATAATGGAAAGGCAGAGAAAAGACATGCCTTATTTCTGATCAGTAAAGGAAATTATAGTCATTGTAGCTAGATTAAAGCCACCTCAAATGTTTTATTTTGCACTATGTATATACCACTGTGTTCTAAGTACACATGATCTTATACCAAATTCAGGGAAGGTAAAAAGCCACATAAGCAAAATTTACCTAAAAGGAACTTACTCAGTTTTCTATGTATTACCTAAAACTCACTAAGCTTCTAGATGTAGAAAAAATTATATTTTTAAAACTATTTGTTGATTTGTTAAACAGGCTCTGGCTCAACCACAACATGAAAACTTCTTAGGTTTCACGTCTCGGAATTTTTACCAAAAACCCTAATTCAGTCACAGATTGTCATGTGACAGTTTTGTATTCAAGTCTTTAAACTCTTAGCCTCAAGGATTAGTATGTATAGAAGTGCTATGAATGTACTCTTCTTTGTTTTACACCTTGAACCATTCTCAATAAATCATTTTGGATGCTGCTCTTGGTTGAACCAAAAATATACAATTCAAGATAAACTATAGGAGTAATGTAATCAGAGAAATACAAAATCAAAACCACAATGAGATACTACCTCACACCTGTCAGAATGGCTAACATTAACAACTCAGGCAAAAACAGATGTTAGCAAGGATGTGGAGAAAGAGGATCTCTTTTGCACTACTAGTGGGAATGCAAACTGGTGCGGCCACTCTGGAAAACAGTATAGAGGTTCCTCAAAAAATTAAAAATAGAACCACCCTACCATCCAGCAATTGCACTACTAAGTATTTATCCAAAGGATACAGGAGTGCTGTTTTGAAGAGGCACATGCACCCCAACGTTTATAGTAGTGCTATCAACAGTAGCCAAAGTATGGAAAGAGCCCAATGTCTATCAACTGACGAATGGATAAAGATGTGGTGCGCACACACACGCACACGCGCGCGCGCACACACGCACACGCGCGCGCGCACACACGCACAATGGAATATTACTCAGCAATCAAAAAGAATGAAATCTTGCCATTTGCAACAACATGGATGAAACTAGAGTGTATTATGCTAAGTGAAATTGGAGGAAGACAAATACCATATGACTTCACTCATATGTGGAATTTAAGATACAAAACAGATGAACATAAGGGAAAGGAGGCAAAAATAATATAAAACCAGGGAGGGGAACAAACCATAAGAGACTCTTAAATACAGAGAACAAACAGGGTTGCCGGAAGGGTTTTGGGTGGGGAGATGGACTAACTGGGCAAGGGGCATTAAGGAGGACACTTGTTGGGATGAGCACTGGGTGTTATATGTAGGTGGTGAATCACTGGGTTCTACTCCTGAAATCATTATTGCACTACATGTTAACTAACTTGGATGTAAATTTTTTAAAAATAATTAAATAAATAAACTAAAGGAGTAATGTAGAAGTACATGTTGACACAGAGGCTCTGTTTCTCATCCATTTCTTCTCCCTGTGTTAGTTTCATCTTTAGGCATTTCTTTCATGGCCTCATAATGAATATATTTGCAACATGCTTCCTTGTTTATTTTTATGGAAAATATGGACAATCCAATATTCTGGGGATCAAACAAAATTCCCAAGCATCATTTTGATCAGACAATCTTGTTTCTTTCAACAATATTTATTGATCACTTACAGCACATCAAGTACTATTTTTGCTACTGAGGATATAGCAATGAACAAAACATATTCCTTATTTTTGTGTAGCTTAAGTTCCTATAACCATTCCAGAATCAATCACCGTGAGGACTAGTTTACCCCCCATTAGTTTGGAACTGGTGGACTTAGGGTTAGGATAAATCCTCATCAAACCACATGGCTACTACACGATGCTGTAAGGAATAGATATTAGTAAGACAAATGCAATCTTTATCACTCTGACCTGGTAACATTTTGGCAATGGATATTGATAATTACTTGATCAATTAATATGGAATTCTATATGAGTTGAAAAATATATACAGAATTATTTTATATGGAAATAACCTATACCTTGAGGATAATGGAAGTAATCTCCTACAGATGTGAAATGAGCTGCAAATCCCAGCCAAACAGGATGAGAAGACTTCTGTTCTACTCAGCTACTACTGAGATGTCAGCCACACAAAACAAAAACAAAAACAAAGACAAAAACAAAACTTTGGCCATGCCAGTGTTTTTACCACCATAATTAAAGTCAGGATTATACTGTATAACATTTTTAATGTATATTTTTCGAATATAAAAAATATATAAAATGTGTATTTTTAGAATGTAAAATATTGGGGTGCCTGGGTGGCTCAGTTAGTTAAGTGTCTGACTCTTGATCTCAGGGTCACGAGTTCAAGCCCTGCTTTGGGCTCTGCACTGGGCGTGAAGCCTACTTAAAAAAGAAAGAGAAAGAGAAAGAAAGAAAGAAAGAGAAAGAAAGAAAGAAAGAAAGAGGGAGGGAGGGAGGGAGGAAGGGAGGAAGGGAGGAAGGAAGGAAGGAAGGAAGGAAGGAAGAAAGAAAGAAAGAAAAAAGAAAGAAAGAAAGAAAGAAAGAAAGAAAGAAAGAAAGAAAGAAAGAAAGAAGTAGAACATTATCATGCCCCAGACCAAGCATATAGTGTTCTAGTTTCCCCTTCAGTTTCTTCCATGGCCAGTCTTCATCCTTGACTTTAGTCCACTTCCCTACAAATATCCACTAAGGAGACCTGTATAGAAGATGGCCAAATTCATTATAATTATCAGAAAACAAAAAATTCATGTCATACTCATGATGGGTAGGAAGTCTTCTTGGAAGAAAGGACAGAAAGAATATGTTGAGCTTATTAACAAATGACCTACCAGATCATGTTACCAATTTCTAGCTTGGCCTCATCTGCATCATTAGTAGGGTTTATTTACACCAAACTCTAACGCTGAATTACCAAAAATAAGATGTCAGAGCTACAGCCTTAGGAGAATTACACTCAGCTGTGCCTGCAGCAGACATTAATTAAACAACCTACCAACTGCCCAATTCGATGAATATAGCTGTTCAAAGAAAAATCACCTCCAGCTTGAATGGAAATGCTCAAGAAAGCAGCATTTAAGCTAGGCTTTAAAGATTGAGGGAGAGGCACTGAAAAAAAGAAGGCTGTTTAGGCATTTCTCATTTTGTTAGACTTGGATTCATACTCTGGGCTGGAGTCACTTAACTTTTAAGGTAATTCTGTCTAGCTTTGGAGAAGGAACTGCTGTTGGTTAGATGTGAAAATTCAGTCTCAACTTGGATTCAGTAAATAAACTATGACATGATGGTACTCTTTTTATTTTTTTAATGTTTATGTTTGTTTGTTTGTTTATTTATTTTATTTATTTAGAGGGGGAGAGTGCAAGCAGTGGAGGAGCAGAGAGAGAGAGAAGGGGACAGAGGATCCAAAGCAGGCCCCATGCTGACAGCAGAGAGCCTGATATGGGTCTCGAAACTGCAAACCATGAGATCATGACCTGAGCCAAAGTCAGGGCTTAACTGAGCACCCCCCCTCCCATTTTTTTAAATACTTGTTTATTTTGAGAGACAGAGTGTGAGCAGGGGACAGGCAGAAAGAGAGGGAAAGAGAATCTCTCAGGTGACCTCCACGCTTATAGGCTAAACCAACTGAGCCACCCCGGAACCCCAACATGATGGTACTCTTAAACAGACGTATAACCTAAAGAAAAATTTCTCTCTGAGGGACAGTCATAACTAAGATTTCAAAGGTAGTTTGAGAAAAGCTCTTGAAAATCTGTGAACAGTGATTCACCTTTAAAAACTATCAAGATTTTCAATGATAACTTACTCTGATGACCCTTATCTGACCCCCCCCCCAAAAAAAATTGGAGGAACTGGATCTCAGAAAGTTAAGTGATTTGCCCAAGGTCATCACACATCTAAATATCAAAGGGGCTGAAACCGAACTACACAGGTCAGCAGAGTACAAAGTCAAGAGCTTTCATTTCAGCTGGAGTGGAAGCAAGGAGTTGAGGAAAATGGAGAGGATCAGAAATGAAATGTGTGACAACACCCAGTATGAATTAACTGATCACATAAAGAGATCTGTGATTATGGTGAGACAAAATGAGATGCAATGTCCTCTAAAAGGAAAGCATAATACAGACTTACTCCAAAAACCATGATTAAAACAGAAGACAATTAAAATACAACATCTCCTCAAGGGTAAACGGCATTCAATTAATTCAGTCAAATGTTTGCTCCTTTCTCTCCTGGTATTTTTCATCATTGTATATAAAAGATGGAAATTATACTCTACAACTACATTCTAAAAACTAATCTCTAAAAGTATTAGAAAGAATAAATTTAATTTGGCTTTAATTCTTGTGTTAAAGAAACTTAACATCTATAATTTTTACTCTAAATTCCCAACAAAACTTTATATAAATAAAACTTTTTTAAAAGCCTGCTAAACAATCACCAATTTGTTTGTATGAAAAATAAACTCAGCCTTGTAGCTTTTAGATAATTAATTCTGCAAGTTAGCAAATATATGCTGGAAAAAATAGCAAATTGACTTAAATGATAGTCTTTGTAGAAGCTGCCTCTCCTTTCCTAATCACCTATAAAAATTTACAGTGATGAAAATATAAAATTATTTTGCAGTAGAGAGGGAAGTGGTAAGAGGAAAATAACTATTTTAGATTTTAGAATTAAACCTAAAAATTTTTTTCTAGCTCAATTCAGTGTCCCACCACTATTCTTTCAGCAGATTCTACAACAGACCCAAGAATTAATTGTGATGCAAGGCTCAAAATAAGTGAGATGTGTCAGGAACAGGAAGCTAATACTGTCCCCTTTCTACACATGAAAAAGTACAGAAAATATAAGTTATCTCAGAAGCCATACAGCTTTCTGGAGATAGTTCACTTTTGTTACTTTGTCCCAAACAAATGAATGTCTTTAAAAATTTTAAAACATACAGAAAGTATTGTTGTGAGATCATCTGATACCTTACCAATTCAAAGCCCAAGGAGTAGATAGAAATCATTACAGATTGCAGGGATGAACTAATTGTATTATTGTCAGTCTCCTTAATGGACTGGAAATTTTCTGAGAGCAAGGACCACCCATGTCTTAATCTTCTTTATATTCCCAGCACTGGTATTTGTAGGTGTTTGATAAATGAACTCATAAAAGATGTATATAGTGTTCTTTCAATGATTATTGACATTCATTTTGAGATCATCTCCCTTTTATACTGATGTAACTGCAAAAAAATTTTAAGAAAATACATCTAGTTACTTATTCTTCTAATCCCAGGTTTTAGTTGAGTATAACCATGAACTAAATATGTGTAGGAAAAGGCATTAGACCTTAAAGGGGCACACAGAAAATTGGTGCAAAACTCCAGATTGACTAAATCAGGTTTGTTATTTTATCCATTAAATAGTCTAAGCAGATTAATTGGAACCAGACATGTGAAGATTCGTAAGGTTTGCTTTTTTTTGGTAACATCAGTTATCAAAAACAAAATTTATAGGTTATATTTCAGCACATCTAAATTAACAGTTTAAGGAAAATATGGATCTTGATAAATAATTTTTTAGAAGTGTGTGTAGGCAAAATGTTATGAGACTGGTTCCCTTTTCCATTACCAGATTTATCTCACAAAGTACTAAATTCGAACAGTCTTGCATAAATACTGCCAATTACCTACATCACCACAGATATATTTTATATAGAAATGAAATACACCAAAACAAAGATTTGTCTTCCTAAAGAAACAAATAGAAAGAAACTATACACCTCTGAGCAATTATCTAATGGTCACACCTTTAATCATAGCATCTGCAATAAAAGCAGTCTGTCCAGGTAACAACTTCAAGAATGAGACAACCTATTTTGGGCAGATTTCAATCAGAGGGAACTTCTTTGTCAATTAAAGAATACTGATTTCCCAGAATGAATGTCAGTGGCATATTAACTCAAATGTCAAGGCATATATTTCTGGGCTTATAACTAAACTGTCATGTGAAATCATTTTTAAGGCTTTATACTGGGATATACACATGGGCTACAAACAAAATAGGTAATGTATCAACAGGAGTGTTGCATTTTAGAAAAGATTTTAAAAACATGCACCATGTTTTCACTTTTTCACAATTCACTTTTTCAACCCAATTCCAGTCTTGTCATTGTACCACTATTAGCTATATATGCTTAGCCACTAAATATAAATACTTGGATATTTTTTGAATTGTCACAAAGAGCTCTACTTTTAAAGAGTTCAGAAGTGGGTATCATTGCTTGTTAGCTTTTGATAATAGTATCTAAAACCTTTATGAGTGGCCATAGGATAAAAAGAATAAAAAATACCACTTTAGTTAGGCTCAATGATTAAGTTTATCTGAATGTGTTACACTTAATATATATTTGATACAGTCACCTTACAATGTTATTCCACTTTATTGTTTAAACTACATTATTTTACACCTTTGGGCATAGTGTCAAGAATGCAAATTCCTAAATTTAGTATATGTAATGAAGAAATACATAAATCATCAGACCTATACATTAACTCCCATAGCCACCGCATCCAAATTTGTGTGTATGTGTGTGTGTGTGTGTGTGTGTGTGTGTGTGTGTGTGTGTAGCAGTTGTTTATGTGGGTGATTAGTTGATTTTAATTTAATAGTTTTGTTTCCAAATATTTTTATTTTTAACATCTTTACTATTTTAATATTGTTCTTCCTACCCAACATTTAGCTAAACTTCTGTTGACCTGCACAAATGTGTTTCTGATGTCTGTCAGCAAGTATAAAAGCATAATTTCATTAAAGTGTATTATATATGCTTGGGACTGAGAGAACATTATAAAATGAAGAAGTTTGGCTAAAGTTCAACTGGGCATCAAATAGCACTGGCAACAACTTTCTTAAACAGATGGTGTAAAATCTTGCTAACACAATAGTGTGTGCTTAACACAGGAACAATATCAAAAACAGATGTGCCACAAATGACCAAAGTACCAAACAGAAACAATAAACATGGATATATATTAAAAACGATGCCCTTGCCAACTGAAAAAAACAAAAGAAAAGAAAAGCAAAAGCAAAAGCAAAACACCAAACAAATGCATTTCCTTGTCAAATAAGAAATGCTACTGATATTTTTCCACACCAAGCTTGGCACACACATATTTTTCCCTTTGGCTTCCTCATATGCATTGATATTATACCTCTGTCAGGGTGGCTAAGATTAAGAACATAATTTTGTTAGACATGTTAAAAAAATTAATCATAGTAAAAGAAAATAAGAGACATTTAGCAGATCTGTGGGCTCCTAGCCATCATTTGAAACTGAAAATACTCTCATCAGCCCAGAAAAATCTCTCTCTCTCTCTCCTCTCTCTTCTCTCCCTCTCTCCCTCTCTCTCTCTCTCTCTCTCTCTCTCTCTCTCTCTCTCTCTCTCACACACACACACACACACACACACACACACCTTTTAGAAGAGTGTATACAGGTGCCTGGTCAGTTAAAAGGATTTGCCCAAACATTACACAGCAGTATTAAAGTACCAAGGGACTATGACTGGCACTGAAACTAAAGCCAAGTAGAAGAAACTCGAATCCCTTATACAGGCCCTCTGAGGCTGTAATCTTCTCCCCTCCCTGGATTCAGGTCAGGCCTACGACACCTAGGGCCTGGCCTGCCTATGTAGACACCGGTGCCTGGAGGAAGACTCTTCCACAGGCAACTTGGAATCCGCAGCGGGTCTCGCATCTGTATGTCCCGCGCTCAGGCCTTCTTCATTTCTCCCTCGGGCATCCCGAGCCTGTTCACTTAACTGAACAGCTCAGACATACGTTGTTCTGGCCTGGTCAGGCTTTGCCCCATTAGCTTGCTTGTGGTTGGCTTGGGTTTGGGGTTTTACCTCTTCATTTAACAGCTTTCTCTGGGGTACTAGGATGTGCACTCTGGGGCTTTTGAAGACGTGAGCAAGTTACCTACCTACTTACGGGCAGATACGGCTGAGGGGAAGAAGGGCTTGCTTGGGTCTTGGGCTTCCTCAGCAAAGAAAAGTCTCAACGTCCTCTGGAAGCCAGATTTGATTCCTGGAGACAAACGTTTCGCATTTGAAACTCAACCCTCCTCCCTAGGGTCGCCCACGGAAAAGGGCGCGAGGAGGGCAGTGGTCAAACCCATCAACACGCTGAGCCTGACTCAGCCTGGCGGGGAGTAGGCATGGGAGCTCAGAGCCGCGGCCGTCCTCCTCCCCGGGTTTGGATTAGTGATGTGGGGGTTCACGCAGGGTCCCCGGCCTGCCTTGCGGCCCAGAGCACGTTTCTGGGCTTTCTCCCTTTGCTGCGCGCCGCGCGCCCACACGCTTGCGCCTCCCGGATGCGCCGCGCGCGGCGGGGTGTTCCCGGCTAGTCCGGGGTTGTAGCCTGGCTGGGACCAAGACCCACGGGCTAGAACGCCGCGAGGAGCTGCGTGGGGAGTTGCCGCCAAAGACCGCCGCCGGCGGGGAAGGGCCTCAGCCCCCACAGGAGGCGGCCTCCGAGCCTCCGCCTCGGGCTAGGGGGGTTACCAAGGAAATACAACAATATTTATGACCAGCAGGCGATGAGAAAGTGTTCTCCCAGCACGCGATCTATCCCCATCCTCCGTCAACTTCTCATCCCTCTAGTCCGTTTCCTCCGCGGGTTCCACACGTGCATCTGAGCCTTATATAACTGACCACGGACCAAGGGCGGAGGTCAGGTCCCTGCAGCCTCGTCCCCCGCTCACCCCCGCTCCTGAGAGAATTCCGTCTTCCAGGACTCCAGGAGAAAGGGAGGAGCCACACGACCAACCAGCCAGGAGTGGGGACTTGGCTTTACACTCTGCAAGGCTCACACAATATCCTTTACATAAAGCAAGGTTGAGACCTTGGAATAGGTTTGCATCCATACTCGGCTGCTAATTTGCCATGACAACTTGGCCCTTCTCTCTGAGCTTTAGGTTCCCCATCTGTGAATTGGGTATCCTGATATATACCTCGTAAATTATAACGCATTTGAAATCTGGGCGATGTGAATGATATATAATAAATGATATTTCTTATCATAAAAGGATAGCTACATACATGTACACATTCATCTCTAAAAATTCAAAGGCTTTTTAGGAAAAGAAAACATCTCAGCCAGGAGGGGGGGCAGTGTAAATAATTAGATATTATGGTTTCATTTACTAACTGCTTTTTCCCCCCACCCTGATATTTGAAAGACAGATTTACATGGATTGATGCTCATATTTCTTTGATACCAGAAGTTTTCCCCACAATATCCCTAAAATTAATTATTGCAGGATGGCAGAAGTTTTCTGAAAGGAAGAGGAGGAGGAAACCTTGAAAAGACACCTGTGTACTAAAAGCCTCCAAGAAACTGTTGCCTATTGTTTCCGATGACTTTGAAATTCAATAGTAAATGCAAACTATAAAGCGCTGAGGCAGGTCAAGGCATTATTCCTGAAAGATAATGAACTTGAAGGCACCCTTTTTTAAAATGCCCTTCTGAATCCTCCAGAGGAAGGGGTGACTACTCAAAGGAAATTGGGATTACATTCTTCTAAAACAATTTTTTGCCACGTTGGTATGTTTGCAGCAGCTTTGACTCTGTTGTGCAAACTTTCTTGGTTTGTCTGGCAAGATACTCGGGTCTTCAAGATAAAGCGTGAGTGTTTTCCTCCCTTAGAGTCAGCATAAATTCAACAATAAGGGGGCTGGTGCAACCATCCCAGATATAGAGACCTCTTCCAGCCCTTTTCCAGAACTCAGGGCTAATTTCTGAGTCCTGCAAGCTACTGTTCCTGCTCAGGACCTGTTTCTGTTGGAGACCAGCTGGGTCTGGGGAGACATTAGACCAAGCCACCCAGGCACTCAGGACAGGCAGTTATGACCTGGCACTGAGACGGGATTCATCCTGTTTAAGACTCCATCTATTGCCATGAATCTCCTCCATGTTCTCCTGCTGTTTTGCAGACTGAAAACAGGGGTGCATATTCTTTCCAGGCCAGGGAAGACTGAGAGCACCAGTATTTGGCTCCACATGACCTTGGCTTCCATCCTGACTGTCCACCCCAGGTCCCCTTCTTGCTCTGGGGCAAGCCAAAACTTATGCTGACTTATGTCTGGCCAACACCACACAGCATTTCCAGGTATGCAGTCAGAAAGGGGCCATGGAAGCTTACCTGGCCACTTTCACAATATTCAGAAGTTTGCACAAATTCAGAGGACTCGGGGTGTTATGGAGATTTCTGACGTCAACTCCTAACAGCCTCCTCCTCTGTAACTGAGACTCAGACCCTGATGGTTTCTTAGACACCCAGAGTAGGTTTCCAATTTAACTGCAAATATTGAAGTCCGAAACACCCTCAAGAAGGGTGGAAATGAACCATGATGCCAGAAGACCCAATGGAGTTGCAAGTCTCTCACCCTAAAAGAAAAGGAAGCCCAGGAATTCCCTTAATTTAAATTGTCAGAATCTCCATGCCCTTCCTGCCTCACTCTTCTAAGGATTAAAAGATTTGAGTTCTGGACAAGAAAGTCCCAATGTAAAGAAGTAGCAAGATAGAACTAAAAACACACAGGCTGTACCTGCCAGCACATACTTTCTTTCATTCAAAAAGCCATCCTTTATTGCCTGGTGCCAGGCACTAAACTAGGTTTCAGAGAGTCAGGAAAAACACAAGGTTCCTGCCTTCAGGGTGCTTGCAGCCTACAGGAAGATCTGGTGGGGTCAACATTATTCACCCATTTTGTCCGGAAAAGTGTTTGCCACTGAAGTGGCAAAAGAAGGTGCCACGAGATGACCTGTGCACAGCCAGAGCAGGGCACCATGGGCTCTGCTGCATTCCACGCAGTGACCGGAACTTTGGTCCAAGCCAAAGGAAAGTTCCAGAAGTGAGTGAGGTCTTTGCGACACAGGAGGTAGGGAGAGCTGAGTTCACTTGTTCAATCCAGGCTTTGATCCACTTCCTGACGATTAGCCATTGGGTTCTGTAATTTGCAAAGAAGAGAGAGATTTTTACCACCCAATTAAAGGCTCGATTCTTTTCCCCCCTTTGTGGCTGGTTTGACACTCCAAATCTTTCCATGGAATTTAACCTGGGCACAGTGAAAATGGAGGTAGGAAGAGGGCGCTCTTTGCCACTGGATACCAGGTGCCCTGTATCTGGGGGCAGCCTGAAGCCACAGCTGGTAGCTGGACCAACTGTGCTGGAGCTGCAACCCAGGCCAGTTGGACTATGTAAAGAATCATCTCGGGGATCCATGATGGGCGAATGAATCCATTAATTGAAGGTGTCTGTTTTTGAACTCCCCACAAGGAGGGCAACCCTGGGGAATGGTTAAAAGGCAGGACTTGAACTTGGCCTGTGGGTTCGAATTTCAGCCCAGCCTGGTAAAATGGCCTTAGGGGAAGTTACTGAAGTAGGGTTATACACCTCAGCACCAGTGGGGCATTTGACAAGTAATGAGCAACGACTATGATTACCGCCACTTTCACAATAATCAGAAGTTTGCACAGACTGACAGGAGTCAGGGTTCCAAGCATATCAATGTGCCAGATTAACCCCCAAATAAACAAATGACAGAGGAGGAGGAAAAGTTTTTCATTGTGCCTTCTTGGGCCAAAATGCCATGGTAGAGTGGTTCCCAGCTGCGAGCTCTTCTCCAGCATCTATGTAGCTCTGAGGGCCCTGTTTGGTATTGGCGACCGGATCTGTTGAACTCCTAGAAATAGACAACTGGAAGCCAGGTGGATGCCGAGGAGCACTGGCCTCCCTGTCCTCTTCAACTGGGGAATGAGACCTTTGGCGACGCCTCTGCATCCAGACCTCTCTTAGGGCTGCAAAGGAGGACGCAGGGGGGAGCGTAAGAAGATTAAGAAGAATCTACTGCGCGTTTGGTGAACACATTTCAACGTCATTAGTGCTGTCATCTCCATTTTACGGATGAGAAAGCCGAGGTGTTAAGTTATTAAATTGCTCTGGAATCCATTATAGGTTTGACTAATTTCAAATCCCATACTCTAAGAGCACGTTGCCTAGCTTCTTAAACCTTGAGCTCCCACGAATGGACACAGGCAGTCAGAAGTAGGGAAGAAGGAAGGGAGGAAGAGAGAGGGGGAGGAGAGGAAGGAAAGGAAGAAAACACTGCCGCATTTACAAGAACTAGTCTCCTGAAGCAGAAATCCATGTAAAAAGTTATTTAACTTTTAAAAAAGTTTGTGTTTCAAGATTATTCCGCAGGCCTTTTTTATAAAAAAGCATCATTTTACCGGAAACATCGGAAAAGCAACGACGGGGTGTGGCAGTGTTGTGGGAAGATGTTGTCGCCGAGATTGTGGGCAGGACCGCCCGGGTTTGCGTGGGGCGCACCCACACTGGCTAGCAACAGGAGCTGTGTGTTCTATTATCCAAACCGGATCGAACTCCACGAATAGGAGACTCACACAGCCCCACTCAACCCGAGAAACACTCTCAGGCGCCCATGTTTTTGCCCTTAAACTCTGGCTTCCTTGCTCCCTGGCCGGGGTTCAGTACGACTCTCAGGGATCCCCGGGGAGGAGGAGGGTGAAGGGAAGCCTGCGGGCTAGGCTTTCCGTCCTCCTTTAGATTAGTGGGCTCCTGGCTAGATCCGCCCTGTGAGCCTAGTAGGATGTACATTAAAACACAGGGCGGGGAAAATACGGGGAGGAGGGTTAGAGAGCTGTTGGGTTTTGGGTTATTGCGGGTTTTTCCCCCCCTCTCTCCACCTCCTAGTTCGGTTCTTACAGACTTGTGTGGACAGAGGTCTGTAGAAACAGGTTAGAATCAGGTTTCCCCTGGTCCTGCCGCGTTGCTTATTCTGAACGGTAAAAATGCATGTAAAATTAGCTGCTCCAAACCACAAGTGTGCGTAAGGCGAGACTGTGGACTTGGAAATATCACAATGGGTAAATAGTGAGAAGTGGACTTCCGCGCTTTGCGCAGTAGCATTTAGTCCGGAGCGTCCCAGACTGCGTCTTGACAAATTTCGGGCTCCACAGGTCTCCTAACTCTTATCACTGGTATCACTGGTCCCATCAGGCGAGAAACGCTTCCCCGCTCTCCTTCCGCAGAGGACTGGGCGAGTTTACTCGCGCTCTTCAGGGACGAGCTCACCAGATGAAAAGAAACACCGAATCCACGCGTACTACCCTCTCGGACGCAGAACTTGGCTTTCAGTTGAGTCTCTAGAACCGCAGGAGACCACTGGCCCCGGCAGGCGACTGCAGTTAGCGAAACGGACGCCTGGCTGGGCGGCAAAGCCCAGGAGGTGTCTGCGCTCCAGTGCGTTCCCGGCTGTCCCGCGCATAGCACGCTAGCCTCTCTCGGAAGCCCCGTGAGCCTCGGCCGGGCCCGCAGTGGGGCAGAGACCAGGGGGTCCCAGACCGAGGCCCTCGCCACGTTTGGGCGTCCTCCACTGGCGTGAATAAACACGCTCCTCACTTCCCCTCAGAAACTGGGTGACAAGGTCTGAGAAGAAGCCTGGGACCGGTAAGTCCCAAGGTGAGCGCGTTGCCCGCTGCTCGATCTCCGAGGGATGACGCGGTTCTGAGCTGCGCCAGTCTGGAAGAAAGCCTCTGGAAGCTATCTCCTTCGGTCTCTTTCCAAATTAGTATATTAATAATGGTTAGACGGGGTGGGAAAAATCAAAGGAAACACTCCAATCCCTGGACCAACTGTGACCTTCGCAGTTTCGGAGCTCTCTAGGCTGACTTTTTTACCATCAAGGGTAAAGAGGTATCCACAAGAATCAGCCAGAAGCTGTGCCTTCTCATGGGCGCGGAGGTCTTCCCTACCTCACCCTCTCACAGTGCTCTGGCCAGCCCCAGGCGCTGGACCCCGGGGGCCGCCAGCGAGGGTCGCCGGCGGGGGAAAGCGTAGGGGTGCGACTACTGGCTCTGGTTCTGCGCCCTCGGGCCCAGGGGTCCCGGACGCGTCTGGTTTGACCGCACTTCCGCCCAGGCCCCAGCTGTGCCTCGCCCAGGTCTCCGCAGGTCTGGCCCGAGCGGGTTCTCGAAAGCCGGTGGAAGGCTAGAAGCCAGGGCGCGCGCGGATTCAGGAAGCCAAGATGCCGAAGGTTGCTTGAGGAAACTCCAGGTTAAGTTCCCTCAAACATGTGGTTACTCACCGCGAGGAGCTCAGAGGCAAAGGGTTCAATAGTCAAGTTGGTGGGGACTTTCCCTACTTAAAGTAATAATTTGCTAATTCGGATCTATTGCTTTTAAATATCGAGTTCCAGAGACCTTTGTCAATGCAGGCTTAATTTCATCCTACTGATGAAGGATGTTTATAAACGGCTCCTGTGGAGGAAGCCGAGTGTGAAAATATCAGTTTTATGCCTTTTGATAAGAATAACCGAGGTGGAAGGCTTATTAGGCGATTACAAATTTCGCAGCTGCTCGCCGCCCAATTAGGCAGCTCTTCGCGGTGAGTGGAAACTGTAGGGGTCAGAACGGGCTGGTGTTCCCGCTCTCCATTCCTGGACCTCCAATCAAGGCCTGGCTCCCCGAGACCCAGACCCCTTCCCTGACGCCCTCCGGGTTTAGGGAGACACACCGAGCGCCTCCCAGCTCGCCAGGGCCTCCTCCCAAGCCTCTCTGAGTTTTTTTTGTTTGTTTGTTGTTTTTTTTTTCCCCCCTGAGCCTTGCAAAAAGCCCTGCAGTCCAAGGGTTAGTCCCTTGGGTGGGCTTGCGGTCTCTGATTTTCATTTAAGGATTTTCACTTAAAGCCATCTAGAAATTGCTAGTAGGTCGGAATCGCCCCCAACGCGGGAGATTTCTCTCCCACCTGCAGAAACACAAGTTGATGTTTTTTGGTGCGTCTTCCTTCGACCAAAATTGGCTTCAATTGGAGTTTGGGCTAAAAACCCTTCTTACAAAGACAAACAGAGCACTGGTTTTTAGCGCAAGAACCTAACTTTGCAAAGCAGCGGGCGAACTTTTCCTTTGCCCCCGCGGAGGAGGAGCGTGGGTAAGAAGTATGACGCGAGCTCCAAGAAGCCGCGCCACGTTCAGGAGCAACCCCTCGGTGTCTTCACCCCTGACAAAGGGTCAGGAGGTCCTTGGGCCCAGCACCAATGGGACGCTCAGCACCGATATTCAGGGCAAGTACCTACACACACACACACCCCTCCTCCCACCTCCGCACGCGACCCCAGCCAAGGCTTACATTGCCGAGCACATTGAAATAGACTCACCGCCGGGAGGCCTACAGTGCGAGGCTGTGGGCGCACAATCACATCGCGGGAAAAGGTCTGCGTCCGGCAGTGCGTCAGCAGTTAAGTGAACGCCAGACCACTCTTTTAGGTCTTCTTACGTCTGACGACCATTCCTCTTCTCCATGCCCAGAAGCCTCTAAAAGTGAATCATTTCCAACACTGATGCAGAGATCAGTGCTCTTAGATCAAGATTAGTATTTTGAAAACTTGATTGAGAGCCGAGCCGACTGATTAGGCGAGGGTGGGTGGAAAGACCGCATAAACGCCCGCGCCCCCGCCCTACTTCCCCAAACAGCTCAAAAGCGCTCTCGGGATCTCCGAATGACCCGCGCGATGAATTCTCCCGGATAGTAGCCAAACAGTACCCGAGATTCACTTTGCAGACCCTAATAAATAGAAACTGTAACTAAATCTCTGAACTGGATCTTTATTTCTAATTTTTCAATCCTCTCTATGCACGGCCTGATAGAGCCAATGTTCTGACGACTCTCTTTCCATTCGGAAGAGCCATCTCGAGATTGATGCTATTTCATGGAAAATGCATTATGCGGATTTTCCCCCAAATACTAATTTTTGCACTTGATGAAAAACACAAGACTTTCTGTTCTCCACGCACAGGTTAGCGTTTTGAGAAGAAGTTGGTCCACCCTAAGTCTTCAATTCTGTAAGAGGGCACAGATCACAGCGTCCTCTATCCCCCCTCTTCTTCATAAATTTAAGTGAGATCTCCCAGAAAGGACCGGAAGGGGGATGGCTAATATTAACGTGTGCGCAGCTGCACAAAAAGGAAAACAATGGCAATGGGAAAATGCTCTAGGGACCCTCGTGTTTATGGGAGAAAAATGTACATAAGGGAACACTAAATTTGCAGTGGTTGTTTTGTCCCAGACTGTTATACAGGCTCACTGCAGTACAGGAAAGGCTACCTATCTCTGCTTATGCCCCTCCTGTAGGCTGCTGTTGACCTGTTTAGGCAAGAGTCCTTCCATCTTACTCTTTAGACAAATGAGGCAAGGAGATAAGAATCTGTAAGATTATATATATATATATATCGCCATCTAATTGAAGCAACACCACATGATTTTACTAAAGGCCTTTAGGAAACAGAGACTCCCAGGTGTTCTTATGTTTTGCTTTGTTTTGTTTCTTAAAAGGGAAACTTGGATATAAAAATTGTTGTTAAATAGTCCCTTTACATACTACATAATGAAGTAAAATTTGTACCATAAAGAAGCTATTTAAGGAAACACACCCTCCAATCCTAATCAAAATTACGGTATTCTGAGAACACCGCCCCCTTCGCAAACCCGCAGCCAAAATTTGAGGCAGGAGCTGGTCCCTTCTAGGGCTTAAATTTTGTCTAGGAGGAGATGAAAGAGCAATACTATTAGCAACATACTTTTGTCTTTCTTGTAGCCTTGATTTCAAATCTAGTTGCAAATCATAAGCTTTTGTGCTGCTCAGATGTTCCTTCTTTATCTTAATGAGAAAACTTTTCGCAAAGGGAGCGCCAACCTCTGATAAGTCAGCCCCCAGGCTGCCAGGGAGCGGTCGAGTTCCCGGGCTACACCGGAGAGCTGCATGTTTCAGAAGAATGACTAAAAAGTTTAAGTCACTCAGACCTCCGCTTCCCCTTCTGCTTGCTGCAGAAAGAGATGTAACCTGAATCTTTGTTTAGGTTTTGGTTGGGGAGCGAGAATTAAAAAGCCACGGCAAATGCAGAGAGCAGATTTTTTTTTTTTTTAAGTCAAAAGTTAACAGGCCATTCCCAATGTTTTTTTTTTTCTTTAATAGTAAATCTGGAGTAAGTTGGCTTGCCCTGATAAAGATCTTAACATGTACAGAAGGCGGGTTTTCCTTAAGGAGGTGAGGCTATTCCTCCAGGAAAAGACTCCCCCCCCACCCCCCCCACACACCCCCTTCCCTCCCTTTATGCAAGGTTCCACCCTCTGGAAAACAAAACTTTTTTTTTTCCTTTTCCTGGAGGGACAGAGTTCAGTGAAGTTGGAATAGGAATCTTAGGAACAGCCCGTCAGTGGTAACGGCCACAGCGGCCTCTTTGGACGAAGACTTGTTTGTAGCTTTCTTACTCTTCTCGGGGTCGGCTTTTATTAGTGTGTTGGGGCGGGGGAGGGGGGCAGACCGTCAGGCACGGACAGCCGCTGACCCTTTGGAGTTGGTATGTGATAAGCAGCCCTAGCAGTGCCATGTATTGGAAAAGCGATCAGATGTTTGTGTGTAAACTAGAAGAAAAGGACGTGCCGGAGCTGGCAGTTCCCCCTAAGAAGGTGAGCGAGCCTACGTCTGGCCAGACCAGCTGAATTGCAGTTTCCATACAACGCGAGCTGTTTGGGCTCCTAAACGAGGTTCAGAAATTACCTGTAACGGCCTCAACTTCAGACCTGGCAATTTTTTTTTTTTTTTATTACGTAGTAGCGTTAGTCAGTAATCATTGCCTCCCCTCCCCACAAGCTCACTTAACCTGAGGCATGGAGACTGTAATTTGGGAGACGAAGCCTCGAGCCTAAGGCGTTCTCGGGTACATGTGAGTCTTGCTTTTGTTCTATTTGCCGTGGTGATTGATCTTGGCGGTGGGGAAGAGCGTGTCGGGAGGTCCGGGCGGCTGTCGGGTGGGACTAGAGGCTTGGCTCCGTGCGTGCAGCTGCCCGCGGGCATTGACCCGCGCAAAGGCGCGGAACCCGCCGCAGCGCGACCCGCGCTGACGCGGGCGCACGCACAAACACAAGAAGTCGTGGCTCCTGGAAGGCCCTGGGGCATCCCAGGGAGGGCCAAGAGGGCCATTTTACTTAAAATACCAAACAACAACAACAACAACAACCCCCAGGGCACGCGAATCACACCTTTCGTCTAGTCTAGTAAGTGGGGGAAAACTGACAAGCTCTCACGTCACTCTGGAGGCAGGACCCGTGGGTGTCTCGCGTTTTAAGTTTGAAAATCATCTGCAGCCTGTTCGAGCGCGGCAGAGGGTCCCGCACCGGATACCGCTGACTTGATCTTTGCTGGGACGGTGGCGGGGAACACCCGGCGAACGCGGGGCTTTACTGCTTAAACTCTCCTCGTGTCTGCGAGGATGCGGCCTCCGTGTGGCGGCGCTGGGTCCAGCCCAGGGAGCGCACCGGAGGGTCCCCGCTGAGGGCCGGGGGACTCCCAGGTTCGGACAGTATCTCGTCTGGTGCAGCCAGAAGGAGGACGAGGGAGGCGAAGAGTCAGAAACGCAGGTGTGGGCCGCCGGAGTTCGGCACCCCCTCCGCGCAAACAGGAGTTTTCGTAAACGAAGGCAGAAAAAGCCTAGGAGAGGCTGCGTTTTCGTTTAGGAACAAAACTCCAGTAAAGGCTTGGGAACACTTGAGTAATGCGCGCTGTTGCTTTAAAACAGTTTGACCGAGGTTGGGTGAGTTTTAATGGCACAAATTAAATTCAGCTGGATATTTTCCATTATTCGACCCGCTTTTTGCGCTGGTTAAAAATAATTCTCTAGTAGCTCAAATGTTGACTTACTGAGCAGTAAGTGGCAATTTACACCTTAAAGAAACGAGTGTAAATCACTCGCAGCTCTAATTGCTGTAAGTTTACGAAAGAGCTGCTGGCTCGGTTTAATCTGAAGCATTTTCATTCAAATTGTCATCGGAACAAACACCAGGCTTCTTAAATCCCGCTGTAATTAGCTTTCAAGTATCCTATTAAACCTCTTCACCTTTCGGGCTATCCAATTCAAAACGCTCCTTTTAAAAAATATATATGTGTCTTGCTCTTTTAATTGAGGTTATTAAAGAAATCAAGTTTCTTCCCCCACCCCCTCCTCAATCCTCTTTTCTTCTCTCCCACTCCACCCCCCCTCCCTTCCCGCCCCTTGCACCCGCTTTAGTCTGGTGATCCCCGCTCCGCCGTGATTGACGTCTAGAAAGAAAATGCTTTGTGCTGGGATGATTGTTATTAACTTGTTACCCCCGGTAGGGGGGCGGGGAACCGACTTGCTTCGGCGAGCGCTAGGGACCCGCAGCCGCGAGAGCGCCGCGGCGCGCCGGGCAAGCCTTTAGCGCCCGGGTGGCCGCCTCGCCGCGCGCTGGGGCTGCGCAGCCGCCGCCCGCGGCGGACAACGGAGAGGCTGCGCTCCCGCGCGTTTGCCGGCGGCCCCGGGGCCCAGGAGCCCTGACGGCTGCACGCGCGGCCGGGCGCGCTGGGGGCCTTCATTAGCCCGCTCCGCGTGCCAAGAAGCCGAGGCTCTGGGCTGCGCTTGCCGGCTCTGAAGTTTTCCTCACCGTTTCTCCCCACTTTCCCCTTCCGCTCACCCCGCAGTGCCCGGGGCTCATGTCGGAGGAGTGCGGGCGGATTGCAGCCCTGGCGGCCGGGAGGACTCGGAAAGGCGCCGGGGAAGAGGGACTGGTGAGTGGGGAGGGACACGGCTGTTGGAGGCTGGAGGTGTGGAGACGGCCCAGGACGAAAGGCCGCTGTCCGCGCGCTCCTCCGTGGGCCCAGCTGGCCCTCCGAGGACCGGGTGCAAGGAAGGCCTGGGGCAGGGCGGGGTGGAAAGCTGGGCCGGCTGGACGGTGGTGCAGGGCTGTAAGGCGCCCTTGGGTCCTTGAGGTCAGGGTCAACAGCCCCAGCGGGTGGGTGGCAGGAGCTTGGACTTGGCGGGGGGGAGGAGGAGTAAGAACAGGAAGGGAGACCTCATGAACTGGGGGTGGCCTGAGGAAAAGGAGGGGAAGGGGGAATCCCGGTGGGTCGGTGGGATGAGGAGAAGAGGAGGGGTCTAGAACCGCCTGCGACTGCGCCTCACGGCTTCCTTCAGGTGAGCCCCCAGGGAGCGGGGGACGAGGACTCGTGCTCCTCCTCGGCCCCGCTGTCCCCGTCGTCCTCGCCCCGGTCCATGGCCTCGGGCTCCGTCTGCCCCCCTGGCAAGTGTGTGTGCAACAGCTGCGGCCTGGAGATCGTGGACAAGTACCTTCTCAAGGTAGGGTGGAGCCGCGAGGCCCAAGGGGAGCGGGGTTACTCTAGGAAAAGAGAAAAGTTTTTCCTTCTTTTCCTTTCAAGTTGTCTCTGCAGGTTGTAGGCTTTCTCAGCAGAACAGCCCGGTCCAGGGAGAAGAAATCTTAGAATCTCCCATGTTGTAATACAGCTTGTTGATGACACGTCGTGGTCTACAAGTGCCGATACCCCGGGTGGACGTACTGGAGTCAGCCACCTACTTATAGAAAAGCAAAAGTGGGCTAATCTTTTTACTCATTTGGAAACAGAGTCCAGGTTATGGTCCATCCACCCCCGATAACACCCACACACCTGCCTGCTTCTAAGAGCTCCTGGTCAGTATATGTTGGCTGATTCCCCTTTGCAGTGTCTCCTTTGGTGAGGACCACTGCAAAGCGCTTTAAAGGGCCTTTTCTGGACAGATTTTTTACATAGTCTTATTTTTAGTAAGTTACTTCAACCTTTTTCAAAGAAAAAATTTGTAGGAACATTTAAATAAAAACCGTTTTCAGGCTCTTAAGAGCCTCTTGTTAAGGCTTAATACTTGGAGGCCACCCAATGCTTTTTTTCATGTCACCTCCAGTGCTTGTGGGGAAAAAAATAGAAATTGATATAAAGTTAGACCAAAAGAGAGAGAAGGAGGGAGGGAGGGAGGGAAGGCAGGAATGAAAGAAAACAGAAAGGAAAGCAAAAAGAAAGAAGAGAAGGATCTATGGATGCCTGGGATGAAGTGCTTCATGTGGTAGTTGGAGAGGTGACTGTCTTAATTGGTTTCACTTCTTAAAATATTGTGCGGGAGTTTTGGAGTCAAAATTCTGGTAGGCCACAGTTACCCATGCCATTGAATGAAGGATCATGGTCCCATGTGTCTTACTCCTAATACCATGGGTTTTCAACTTCAATAGCTTTTTAAGACTACTATTTAAAATAATGATCTCTCCTACACTAAATTAGTAGCAAGCCAATTCACTTTCTATTCCCTCCTCACCAATCTGTCCACACCCAACATCCCCATTTTTTCAAAAGGATTAATTATAGAGAGTACGAGTTCAAAAAGCTAGTTATTGGGCTCCTTTAAATTTCTACCTCAGTGTATAAAGCTGCTTAATCTGTAAAGTGGGAATAAAGCCCTATAGATACAACCTAGATAGAGCATCAAAAGAAGTTTTGGTGAAAAAATTAAAAGTAACTAAATCTTAATTGGTGATTGCTTCTTAAAGTTGACAAATTAGCATGGCTTTCTCTTTAAATCTGCATTCCTAGGATACCCTTTTCACTGTTTCTAGACCTGAGCCTTTCACTGTTTCTAGACCTAATATCTCAAAGTCATTTTTTGGATCAAAATTAGTTTATTGTCAATGAAACCTCTTCATAATTAGCATAATCTTTAAGAATGTTTCTGAACATTCTTAAAGGCTATAAAGGCTTTTCTAGCTCCTCCAGAGAGAATCTAGAAAAAAAGGGTATTATAAAGTGACTCTTAACACACCTCTGAAATACATAAGTTATTTCTAGTGTTCACTTTTATATGTTAAAAATTTACTTGTACCTCATATTATTTACTTGTATGATGTAAAATATCTAAGTTACCTAAATGAGTTACATAAAGCTTTTCTTTGTAGGAATGTAATCCAGTGAGGTCTTCTATGCACACCCTTATTCTGTACATATTATATACAAAAATATATATATATTTGTACATATTAGTATATTAGCTCTAACTAAAATTTGACACTGTATGATTATATAAAAATGTTGAGTTTTTTTTAATTTGTATACTTATTCTAAAAGAGAAGTTTAAATTCAATTTGAGTCACTGGTGAAAATTGTTGGATCTAGACCTAGTAGAGTATTTGAGGGTACAACGATCTATAATAAAAACCATTTAATATAGAAAAACATCACCTCATGAGGCAAGTAAAATGGAGTTAAGACAAAAATGTAGGAGAGGAATTAGATGGGTCTTTGGCTTCATCTAATATTTCAGTGCCCTGTCGTTTGGGTAGACTTTCTGGCTTGCTCTTATATACATTTATATACTGGATCAATACCAGCCATCAGGAAAGGTCTATGTTCTTCAGAATTTTCTCTTTACCTTACTTTCCTTTCTGGAAAGTAATGGAAGATGAGGAGGTGTGTGTGTGTGTTTTTTTTTTTTTTTTTTTTTTTAAGTAAACTTTAAGGAAAGGTAGCAAACCAAGCATTAGGTTTGGCTTTAGGAAGTTAGAGGGTGGCCATGACTCTGCCCTGAAGCCTGAATCTACACTTGCTTGAGGAGAAGAAAAAAAAAAGATCCTGGATAAGATCAAAATGTAGAAGTCCCTAAGCATTGAATACTAAAGGAAGCTTATATTTTTAAACTTTAATTGGACTATGTTATGAAAAAATAGAAGGAAAATACACACTTATTTCTAGGACAATATTAACCATTGTTAGTACTTTTTTATTCTGACTTCCTCAAATTCATTTTCTTTCTTTCTTTCTCTCTCTTTCTTTCTTTCTTTCTTTCTTTTCTTTTCTTTCTTTTATTTTCCAAGTTTTCTCGTGTAGTAAACATTGTAGTTCAAGACCCAAACTTAAAATTTAAAAAATTTTACCAAAATGATATTCTCATTAATGCTTTGGAAGGAGGCCCATAACTGTAATTAGAAGTAAGTGAAATTTTTTCCTTCAGCTTTAAAGTACCTTTTATGTTTTGTATCACAGGAAAACATTTTGAAGAGTAGTACTAATCTTGGACAAATCATTGGACAAATAGGGCTTTTGCTACAGTATTTCATGATAAAGACCATTTCACAATTTCCCATTTTCACAATTTCCTAAATATTTGAAACATTAGATCCACTTGTAGGGTGTAACTGTGTTTTTGCATCATTGCAGTTCTTTCATATGAAATGAAATTATGCTTAATTAGTGAAGCATAAACTCAGTTCTTGTGTCCATTTAACAAGAGCAAACTTTGGGAGCGTGTGTTACATACAGGCAGGTTCAATCCTGTACACATCTTCATTCTTGAAAGCCCAAGTTGTAGTGCTTATAGTATGATAGCAACAGTTTAAGGTGAGGGTTATGATTTGTTCTCTGAATTGATAATATTTCATGTGCCTATTTAAAAGATATAAGGTGGCGTGATTTATTAAACCCTATTTTATGCCTTACTACTTGAAATACAAATGGCAAACAGTGCCTGGGTGCCTTCTTAGAACCACTTATAATCAGATTAATTTCTTCTCCAGTAATCAAATCATTAGGTAGGGTTACCAATACTTTACTCCTTGATTCTATTATTTAATGTTAGAAAGTAGCCGGGACTTCTGCCATATCAACATTTAAATCTACCTTAGCCATTTCTGTTTGGTAAGGGAAATGGATTGCCTGCCTTATTTATAAGGGTAAGTATCTTACAAGGCTTCTTTTTCACCATCTTTCTCTCTCACTTTAGTACACCATTTATAATTGGCCAGAAAGTAGATTGAGAAGGTGTGTGGCTTGACTTCTTCAGCCACCAGGTTTCATGGCAGGAAGACCTTAGTAAAAGAAAAAAATAAAATAAGCCTGTATGTAGGATTTCAGAATGACCAAAATTTTCCGTGTTCATAGAAGTTTGATTTCCAAAAGAAAAAAAAAAAAGCACATACTCTGATTTCTTCAGACAAATAAAAAAATAAACACAAAATAGAAAATATACAGTTGTGATCTTTTGTGGTGTCTAAAAGAGAATATATCTAGACTGATATTTGTGTAAATGACACCATTTAGATAGAAACATTCAGAGCATATGTTAAAATATTAAGGACCTGGGTTTTAAAATTTCTCAGTGTGCAAAACCGGTGGAATGATACTCTGATAAATATGGTATTAAAATGGTTTCTTATTTCCCTTTACAGGTGAATGACCTGTGCTGGCATGTTCGGTGTCTCTCCTGCAGTGTCTGCAGGACCTCCTTAGGAAGGCATACCAGCTGTTATATTAAAGACAAAGACATTTTCTGCAAACTTGATTATTTCAGGTACACTATGGAATATTTTTAGTAGACACTCCAAGAAATTATTTTGCAAAGAAAATTTTGTAAATAAGCTTTCTGGTCTGGTTTTACATATTAAAAACCCGTTTTCTTGTATAATGGATTTCAGAATGAGAATGCTTCACATTTTTAAGGTATAGCTTCTACTAAAACAAATAAAATAAGCATGTTTATGTGTTTTAAGAATTCAATATACAAACACTAATTTAAAATAATTATTCCCACTTGGAGGAATGAAAGTTTGAGATATTAAAAAAAAAGGGGGGGGGACTTCTTCTTGCTGTGCATAGGTAAAATGTAAAATATAAGATGATTTATTGTGACAGAGACCCTTGTTTGCAGGGCATGATAAGATAAAATGAAATAATTATGGGGTGGGGGGAATCAAGATTTTGTTAAGTGTTTATCAATTTACTATAGAATAATCCCTAGCTATACCCTACAAAATGTCAGCAGTTTGGAGACTATGATAAGTCATATAATTTAGAGGAACCAACCATTCCAATATCAAATACACCAAGTTTGATTATTCTGTGTGAATATCTGATTTCTTTTTGTCTCTTCTTTGATTTTTGTCTTGTGAGATTGTATTGGTCTAAGATATTAACATTTTCTCTATGAACTCTCTAAACATTTCTTAAATGTACAGTTTCTTCTACAATATAATTCAGTTTTTAATGGATAGCTATCTAGAAATTGAAATTATCCCTAAGCATGATTTTTTAAAATTGCTATATTTTTTCTTTATTTGCATTTCCAAATGAAGAATAATGTTTATTGTGAAATTGATACTGTATAATGAAGTTTGTAATTCCAATTATGTTGTTTATTCTCAGCTTCAGAAACTGGTTTCAGAGAGTTTAGTGATTGATTTGAATAAAAATTGCTAATTTAAAGCAATTCATAAAACGTAGAGTCCTTTATTTTAAAAAGTCACAGAATTTTATAATTACTAGAAACATATTTCTCATCAGGTTTACTCTCCATTTCCTCAAAAATAGTAGCAATTTGTCTCCTCTTTGACTTAAAATATGAAACTCTTTAATTTTTTAAACATAATTTAAAGCTTTTTGAAAGGTTTGGTTTCAGAGACCTATTGAAAATCTAGTTCTTCAGGATTTTTTTATACTTCATATTTTATCATATTTTGAAATTTAGTTTTAGGATTCAGTTCTTCAGATTGACTTAAAAAAACGGGCAGTCCCTCTAACAATATATTAATGAATAGAAACAGACACCCATCTAGTTTGATGTGGATATGTATTTCTCCCCCTCCTGTGGATAATGATATGATAGCTTATTCACCATTGGAAACATACCTGAGTTTTCCTTCCTCACCCTCAGGGTGAAAGTCTTCTGTTCTACCCATTTTTTTGATACTATCAGTTTTAAATGTTTAAATATTTTAATTAAAAAAAAATGATATTGAAAGCATTTTTAAATTATCTCAATTTGGTTTTAAGAAGTCATTTATCTTCAGTGGTATGCTTTTACACTTTTAGGTTTCAGTCTGCAATATATGTATGTTTGTATCTTGAGTTTCTAGGTAATTTATAAAATATAAACTTATTTATATTTGTTACAAAAAGGATATTGAAACTCATACTGCATTTATTTTAAAAGGAAAAATCCAGTCTTCCTTTAACGTAACAATGAGGAGTTTTTGTTTTATAAACAGGTTTGAATTATGACCGTTATGTCAAGTCTTGATTGCTTACCATATTGACTTCTAGAAAAGTAATTGATTCCTGTTTCACTTTCAAAAGATTTAAACACTTAGGTTAATCTAGTGAGTATTATAATGTGTTAGTTTACTCTTAGGCTTATAAGTATCTCATCAAACATTAAAATCTTTACCTCCTGCTCTTCTATTTATGTAGAAGGTATGGAACTCGCTGCTCTCGTTGTGGGAGGCACATCCATTCTACTGACTGGGTCCGGAGGGCCAAGGGGAATGTCTATCACTTGGCATGCTTTGCCTGCTTTTCTTGCAAAAGGCAGCTTTCCACGGGAGAGGAGTTTGCTTTGGTGGAAGAGAAAGTCCTCTGCAGAGTGCATTATGACTGTATGCTGGATAATTTGAAAAGAGAAGTGGAAAATGGTAAATATATACTTAAAATACTTTAGAGTCTTTGGGGACGGTGAATACAGGGAATAAAAAAGATTTTTCCTAAGGTCATTTTAATGCATTATTTTGTGCAGTGTAATTGTGGTAAAAGTCATTAAGCATATACTGTTAGTGATGATCTCCATCTGTTTATTTACAGGGAATGCCATGGCATGCGTATTAGCCTTGTACCATATTTTCAGGCAGCAGCCTTGAATTTAGGGTCTGTTTGGCTTTTCGTAACCAGTTTTCCTGTGTTTGTCTCCTAAGGATGAATCTTAGATATGTGCTCTTCTAATTTTTGCACTTTTGACTAAAATATACAAGCCTATAAGTGGAGTGTTGTTTCCACAGAATATTTGTAGTGTGTTTTAAAACTTAACTCCCAGATTTGGACAATTTCCAATTTTGCACTGAGCCAAGAGATGCAAGAAATATATTACTGCTTGATCAGTAGAGCCATTTGAGTTACCAGTATATATGCTGTTGTTTTTAAATGCAGGTAATGGGATTAGTGTTGAAGGTGCCCTCCTCACAGAGCAAGATGTTAATCATCCAAAACCAGCAAAAAGAGCTCGGACCAGCTTTACAGCAGATCAGCTCCAGGTAGACATGACAATGAATTCATGATTTTTGAATTCACTCCTGATGAAAATAAAAAATACACACAAAGAAAACCCAATCCCTCCTCCCTCCAAAAAAAAAAAACCAAACAAACCCCAAAACAATCTCCGTGCTGCCTAAAAACATTTTCATGTTTTCAAAAAAGTTGGCCTGTGCTTTTAAAGAAAGCTAACTTGATGAATGTATGAAAACATACTTATTTCCCTAAAATGTTTATCAATATTCTCAGAGTCATGATCTGGTATTAGTCATTCAAGCTTTATTTTCCTGGGTTCTATTGGTATTAATGTCAAAGTGCAAACAATATGTTGATCTGTCCTGAAAAAATCAATGTAACTCAGGCATTTATTTACATTACTACCTATAATTGTGATAGAAGACAAAATAGTTTAAGACTATTAACAGAAAGAGACATACAGTGTGTGGGTCTGTGGGACGCTAATGTGCTGCCTTTTTAAGAAATTGCGATGAGCCTTTTAATGGCTAAGATTGTACATTTTCTGAATAGGAAAGAATTGAATATGCCTTACCATAAACAACAGGAATCTAGTTATTGACTCCAATCAAGTAGACATTTTCTTCTTTTTAAGCGGGATAAAGGGAGGTAATTCTATATGATGCTAATGGTTGATTATGTCTCCTGAAAAAGGAAGGATTATTTTCTGTTTGGTTGTCCTAAATATAATTGTTATAAATTCAATCCATGTCACTTGTCAAGAAAATAATTAAATAATTACTTATAATTAAGTCTACACATATAATGATTCTTTCTGGCATTTTTTCAGATAAAGAAATCACATTTTCTAAAAGATTAATGTGGATGAGGTATTTGTTTTATGTTAAGGTAAAGTAACATTTATTGAGCGCCTACCTTGTACTGCTGGGTGCTTTACACATAGTATCGGCCTTAGCTCAAACCTTAAAGGTTAGTTATACAACGTTAACAACTGAGTAAAAGTAGTATTCTGAAAATCACAAATAGTATTCTAAGACTTGCCAGTATTTAAGATGAATATAGTAAAAGGGTTTCAGGAAAAATTTTTTTTATTTGGAGAAAGATTAAGAAAGAAACCTTGACGTGATACAAATATTCCAAGGGAACTTGGATTACATAAAACCCTAAATTAGGAGATATGAGTACCTGTGAGAGACCTGGAAGCAAAATATCCAGTAGCTACAAAATGTCTGAGTTAAAATAGAATTTCTAGTATAAATATATTCTGTTTTTAAAATGGGCTGTTTCCATGAAGGTCTGGCTATAATTTTAATAATTATAAGTCTGACAGTAAAATTTTATATGAAATTAAAGTTATTAAAATTGTGAAAATTTGAAACAACTTTAGGTAGATATACCATTTCATACAGGAAGATAATCATAGGTACTGATTAAAGAGGGAATATTTGTGAAGGTCTTTGTGTGTCGATTCCTACACTAGGCATTTATTTACACTGTCTCCTTTAATTCTTAACAATAATTCTTTGATGTAGGTAGCCTCTTCCAAGAGGTGTAGGAACCCCCCTCAAATCAGACTACCAATGGAATGGCAGAGAAGAGATTTGCAAACTTCCCCAATCCTCTGGTCTTTTGCTTGGCCTCCAGACCATGAGTGGAATAAAAGTTCCACTTAATAGCAGCAGCAGCTAAAACAAGAGTTAGAGTCTGAATCTTGTATGTTAGCCTCATAGTTTTAAATTGCACACATGCATGAGCTATTTGTATCATCACATGCATTTTTATATGAAAATGTGATCTGACTCATGAGTTTTTAAAGATGTATTTGGGAATCATAGGTTTTAAAAAAATGAAAATAGAAATGACATGCTTTCAAAGCATATACTCATTTTTTTTTCAGTATTTATTAGTATCTATTCTATGCCATGAATGGCTGAAACAAATGAGATACAATCTTTGTCCTCAAGTGATTTTTTATATCTTGGGAATCTGGGATACATAGCTGTAAAGTTTTTTTTTAAGTGTTTGTTTATTTTGAGAGAGAGTGCATGCCTGTGGGCAGGGGGAGGGGCAGAGAGAGAGGAGAGAAAGAATCCCAAACAGACAGCACTGTCAGTGAGAGCCCAATGCAGGGCACCATCTCAGGAACCATGAGATCATGACCTGAGCTGAAATCAAGAGTCAGGCGCTTAATAGATTGAGCCACCTAGGCGCCCCGTAGCTGTAAATTTTTAAATACTTAAATCACTATATTTTGCCAGAACCTCTGATACATCAGGCAGTGTACCCTTTATGTCAAATTGTCCTTTCAGAAAGTTGAATATATTCTAGTAGTGCTTTAATTCAGCAAAATAATAAAATACTATAGATGATCAGTAAGTCAAGACTATTAATGAAGCACTGCTTTGGACAGAGGAGAGTTAACATGAGAAGAATAAACAAGATGATTTCCCAAAATTATTTAGAAATTTATGGGAAGAAAAGATCTTAAGATTCACAAAACAGAACAATATTTTGTGTTGGCAAGAATATTTCAAATATTGCCCCATGTGTAGAAATGGTATTTAAGAAGTTCCTGCCAATATTATGGTTTGCTTATTGTAGTTGGAAGCACTTGCTCCGTGATTATTAATATTAAACATTCCAAAGTTAGCAACTACTTTAATCTACTTTCAGATTGAGTTGGTCAGTTGCTACTATGCAGATGCCTGTCATCTCTGAGATTTCCTGGCCTTAAAATGATGAGTGTCTACAAAGGTTCACTCCTTGACCACATTAAAAAGAGCGCAGAAAAGGAGTGGGGTGGGTTTCAACATCATTAGTGACTGGAGAACAATGAAATTAAGTAGAAATGAAAACGTTTATTTTGTGAGATTAAACATTGATAAGCATGTATTACTTTCCCTTTAGTATATACCAATTTTAAACCATCAGTATTCATTTAAGTTTTTGCTTTATTCCTTTGATGAGAAATTGCTTTATTAAATGTAACTTGGTTCCATTATTAAACTTGTGAATTTGAAATGCATTTGTGAAAAGCATGCTGTCTTTTGTTTTATAAATTATCAATAATGGTCTAACAAGCAAATCCTTAAATATCTGTTTAGCTTTTCTTCTTGAAAAATTAAAATATAAAGACTGTTAACTTGCTCATTCTTTTTTCTCTTTGAGATGTTACATGCTCAACTACATGTAAACACAACTATTTGTACATGACAGTGTTGAAACAACACATTTTGAATAAGAAAGGGAGAATGAGGTGAACTGAATGAGATTATAAACTTTTAGGCCATTTCTGCCCATTTTTTAAAGTAAAAATACATGTGCTGTTTACAGAGAGTGTGTGAACAAATATGGTTGGAGAGGAAGTCGGGAATACCTTATTCTAGAAGAGTCACTCTTCGGAACTTAATTAAAAAAAATTGCAAACCTCATAAGGTTTCCTGGAACAACATTGGTCTTTTTCTCTACACTATCTTCAGATTTTTCTCACGTTGTCAGCGTTCATTCTGTTACAAACACTTAAGCATGTACTATGTGATGGGAAGGGGTATTAGCTCCTGAGGAAATGAAGAATAAGACATTTCCTTTGCCCTCAAGATGCTTATTTTCTGCTATTGAGAGCTATACTTGCCACTGAGTTATTTAGCTACCTTGTGACATGTGTAGTGGCAGAAGACTGTATTATATGAGGAGCATAGTGGAGCGTACAATTAATTTTGCCTATTGGAAATGATGCTGAGGCCACTGGTACTTAAGGTCTTTAGGTAGGTTGGTTACCCCCATCCCATACCTATGGACATGCATAATCATGTTGGATGACAGACTCCCCTCTTCCATATTTTATACTAGTTCCCTAAGTTGATTGGCTTTTAAGTTATAAAATTCAAATATCCCTCTTGATTCCCTCTTCAGAAAGAATACAAAGCCCTTGACTTGTGCTTTACTCTGATATTCCCTCTCCATGTTTCTCCTTTTACTTTGTATTCTTGGTAGTTATTGACATGTCCATATCTTTGTCTCAAAAAGTTGAGGCCAGGGACAATTTTTTCATATATCACTGTCTCATGACCCTTGGCACCGTGGTTCTAATCCAAAAGTTCATATTGAATCACCTGGGAGCTTTTTCAATATACAGATGGTTAGATCCCAGGAAGTTCTTATGGGTGTCAGATCCCAGATATTGTTTTGCATAGAACAAGTGTTCAAAACAATTAATGTACTAATTACAATTAAATGGTATCTATCTTTTGCACTGTATGCTATTTGCTGACTGATGAAAGTTATAGTATGGGCCTGTTTAGCTCAGTAGCAGTTGGAGATAAATGTGATAGTATTTTTACAAGTTTTCTAATGCAAGAAATTTTTAACAAAATGGAAAAAAATAGTAAACAGGCTTATACCATTTATTCATTTCATTTGTATGTTGTAAGAATGGAAGAAGAGCAAAAGGGAGCTCATTTTTAACAGCATAGTTGAGAGAGAAGTTTTATGCTGAAATGGATTATTTTTTAAAAGGTCTCAACATAGCAACTTGTTTGTAAATTTACAAGATATGCTTTCTTTTCATTTATGCATATTTCCCCAAACTGATTTTCAAGTAATAAAATACAAGTATCCTATCTTCTTGTTCATGTCTTATCTCTCCTGTCATCAAAATGCAGAAGATTGAGCTTCTTATATATAGCTATTTACTACCTATACTTTTTTTAAAAAAACAGGTAATGCAAGCACAATTTGCTCAGGACAACAACCCAGATGCACAGACTCTCCAGAAACTGGCAGAAAGGACAGGCTTGAGCAGACGTGTGATACAGGTGATTATTTTTAAGGTTAATCAAGAGATACTAAAAGCTCTATTCTAGGCCTTTATTAGTGTGCATTAGTTTTTTGTGTGTGAAGAAATGGCAAAAAACATTTGCTTTCTATTTTAGGTCTCTTTACACTCTACTTCAGCTTTTTAACTCTGATAATTGGCTTGCAAGGGCTAGGCTACCGATTGTTAATGACTTTGTGCATAAGTTACTTCATTCCGTGCTCACAGCAACCCTAAGATCCTCAAGCTGAAAAAGGCAAATATGGTTCCAAGCTAGATCTGGTTCTGAAGCCAGTAATTTTTTTTCCAACTTTTCTGTGATTGTGTGAGTGCGTGTGTCTAGGGGTGAGGTTGATGGCCTTTGTTAAAGATCCAAGTAGAGATAGTGGTATGAATAAAGTCAGGAAAAGGATAAATTAGAGTGAATTCATTGAAACGTAAGATTTATATTTGCAAATTGTGAGAGCTGAAAGTGCTGGAACTGAACTTGGAGGGACCTGCAAGTATAGAGTTCTCTCCTGAGCAGGAGAAAGCCATGGTATGTGAATTCAGGAAGAAAGGGCTAGTGGCAGTACATGGGAAGAATTAGGGTAGAAAGAAGCTAGAGATATATGGTTAGTTGGGATACCCGGCAAAGTAGTCGTTTTTTGAAGATAGGCTTAAATGAGGTAGTGACCTAGAGTTCACTGAGAAACATTTTATTGATTGCACAGATGGGAGAAAGACAAGAAAAGGACCTGGACACTCTAATGGGACACTAGCTGTGCTAGTCATGCAGTGATTGTGGAATTTGGGGATTTAAACAAGTATTTTAAAAGATGAGCAGGACTAAGCAAAAAGATCCAATGCCATGAAATTGGGTAAAATCCTTTAGAACAAGATCATAAACAGTAAAAAGAGAAGAATGGACTTTAGGGAGAGAGCAGGGTAAGAGATACTATTTGAAAGGGATGCAGTGACAGCTGGGATCAAGGAATGAGTCTAGTATGGAGGCATCATGGAAGCCAGAGGAATGTGTTCAAGGCAGAGGTGATCAACTGTGTCAAGATCTTATAGAGAAATCAGGGAAATGGAAAATAATTTTAAGTAACACTCAAGATTCAAAAAGTTTAAGGAATTAATGCAAGTAACCATAACCAGCAAGATGAAATTCAGTTGCAGGGAGCAGGGGGAGGTAAAGTCCAACATTATACATGTGTTTCATTTCCTCAGTTGAGTGGTTGATAAATAGGTGCTTATTTTTCAGTTTATTCTTGTCAAGGCTGAGCTGTTTCATAATTAATAAATCATCTATATAGAGTATCTGATGGGGAAAGACCTGATGGTACTACAGCTTCTCTAAAGACTTAGATTCTCAGTGGATTTGGCTGACAGCACTCTAATGAGGTTCTCTGAGGAAGTGAGCCACACATCCTCAATGCTTTTCAGATATCCAGGGTATTGTGTTTATTTCAGAGTGCCAGATTTTAAAAAGGGGTCTAACAAGGAACCAATCTGAACAGACTGCTTCCTTTAGAGGCAGGCTAACAAGGTCATGACAGAACTAGAAATCATGTGCTAATATTAACAGTAATAAGAATACTTATCTGGAGATGAGATGCTAAGGGAAGGAATAGGATAAAAAGACTAAGTAACTTTAAGTATATGTGGAAGGCTGCCCTGCAGACTAGCAAAATCAGGTCTTTGCAAAGGAATATAGGAAAAAGCTGAGTTTACTTATAATGAAGAACTTTTTCAGCATGAAAGTCTGTGAAAATGAGTGGGCTGCCATTGGAGATAGTGAGTTTCCTGTGCCCGAACATGGAGCTTCCTTTGTTGAGGTAGTACAGACTGAACGGGTTGAAGGTTCTTCTAATCTGAGAGTCTATACGTTCAATGACCATGATTGCTCCAGCTGAGTCAATTCATTATTATTATGTTTTAGATTATTTTGAATTTGGAAGCAAAGGAAAATGAAAGATTTTCTGAGAAGGTTTCTTATTATTTCAATAAATAATGACCCCAGGCAATGTCATGTGATTTCTAAGTATTTAGGTCACCAGTATTATGTGCAAGTTATCTTGGATCCAAGTACTAGAACCTGGAGAATATATTGTTCGATGGTGGCTTCTAATATGCGAGGATTGGATTTAAATATTTTTGATAGGATGGCAAAGGAAGGAGCATGCAAATATATATATTATTTGTATATATACATATCGTCCTTCATGGTAATTTTGAAGAGTCAATTTCTGTTATCTCAGATAGTAGTCATAGTCTCTACGTCCAGTCTACTTCCTGGGATTGGGCACATTTTAGAAAAATTAGAGTTTTGATTACTAGGCCTTGATTTTAATGTGCAAACTAGGTTATCCAACGATTAGGTAAAAACAGTGGTCTGATACACAGAGACAGTCTCACCTTTACCAACTAAAGTCTGCTTAGCGAGATATTAGTAACAGCAGATCTTTGTTGTACTGAAATCACAAAATATAGATGATTTTACTTTTAACACTGCATTCAGATACAATCACCGTTCACATGCCCTTTCCAATAGGTGAATTATGAATTGTTCATCTTATGGAAACAGGATAAAGCAATGCTATTTCTTCCAATTAGTGTCTTGGGAGTACATATCCATATTGAAATTTACATGATTTTTATTGTTGCACATCTTAAGCATTAAACAATTTAGTTTATTTCCAATTTTTCATTATCATAAAAAATGCTGAAATGAACAACACTCTATATACACCTTGCTCACTGGTTCAATAGTTTCCATAGGATAAATTTCTAGAAGGGGGGTTGTTGAGTCAAAAGCTAAAACATTTTAGGGCCTTTAACTAATGAACTAATAGTACAAAAGTCAGCTTCCAGAAAGTTCATACCAGTTTATTCTGCCGGGAGCTACATATGCAAGTTCCCTTTCACTAACTCCTACAAATCCTGAATACCATCATTCTTTTACATTCTTTCTAATTTTGGCAGAAAATCTCATTGTTTTTGTTTATGCTTCTTTTATTATCAATAACTTTAACATGTCTGTTTATTTTGTAATTTTAGAAATTGTATGTTTTTAGTCCACTTTTCTATTACATGGTTACTTTTCCATCTTACTGATTTTTATTGTTTATTGTGTTAGACTTCCCTAGTTTCTTTTTCATTTATTTTCTCCACATAGAACTTTTATATTTTTATATATTAATATCTCTCAGTATTTTTTTCTTATAGCTTTGGCCTTTTTTATACTTCCTCACCTAGAAGTTATCAATATTAACTTTTGTTTTCTCTTAAACATTTATGGTTCCAATTATTTCCATCTAATTTTTAATTTACCTGGAATTGACTTTTGGTTACTAGTGAGGTGTAGGGAGTTTACCATTTTTTTCCTCACAGATGATTAGCCAGGTTTCTCTAAATCAGTATTATCCCATTCATTCTCAATAATTTAAAATTCCATTTTTTTCATACACATAAGTCTTCTGTTTGGCTCTTTGGGCTTTCTCAGAGATTCATCTTATGGATTAGTCTTTTCTTTCACAGAATATCTACATAGCCTACTCTTAGCTTATAGAGTTTACAATTTGGAACTCAAAATATTTTAAAGTTTTTTTTAACTCTTTTAGAGGTTTGCAAAACAGAAGGAAGAAATTTTGAGTCAGAGAGGAAGGTCAAAAGTACTTGTATTTGAATTCTAAAGCTGGTAGCCCTCATGTCAGAAGTTATTTTCTAAAGTCTGGAATTGTCAACTATATTTTTCTGTACAAGTTACATGACATTAAAAAAAAATTTTTAATGTTTATTATTTTTGAGAGAGACAGAGAGAGAGACAGAGAGCAAGCAGGGGAGGGGCAGAGAGAGAGCAAGACACAGAATCCAAAACAGGCTCCAGGTTCTGAGCTGATGTCAGCTCAGAGCCCGATGAGGGGCTCGAACCCACAGACCGTGAGATCATGACCTGAGCTAAAGTCAGCAGCTCAAACGACTGAGCCACCCAGGTGCCCCCATGACATTTTGTGTTTACAAACCTCTCTGCTTGATCACCTATTGATGATCTTTCCAAAGAGCTATTTGAATCCGTATTAAGGTAATTTTTCTGCTGTTTATGTCATACCTTTTTCATATTATTTCCAAAATCTGGAATTTTTTTTTTAAACTACTGAGTAGGTTCCATCCAGTACATAATTTATTGGAAACATAAGATACTTTGAAAGAACTCTGGCAACCATAGTACCATGTGTATTAGGTTGCATGTAGTCCACTGGGGTACATGTCTTCTGGGTGCTGTTGGGGAAAAGACTGGTGACAGCCGTTTTCTCTTACAAGTTTGAGAACGTGTGAGTGTATCTTCTTGACTGGGTGGGTGACAGTAATGACGCTTACTGTTAAGGAACCTGTGGAGGGAACTGTGAAGACTCTGGATCTCTATTTACATATCTAAGAGCCTAATACTCCAGAAAATGGGGGAGAAGGCTGTGACTTCCCACTACTTTTTCTTGATATATGCCTACATCTTTTTCCTGAAACTTCCTCAGGTGGTACCTTTCAGCCACCTGGCCAGGGATGCATACCCCATTGCATTATTTAAAAAAAAAAATTTTTTTTTAACATTTATTCATTTTTGAGAGAGAGCACAAGTGGGGGAGGGGCAGAGAGAGAGGGAGGCACAGAATCCCAAGCAGACTCCAGGCTCTGAGCTGTCAGCACAGAGCCCAACGTGGGGCTTGAACCCATGAACTGTGAGATCATGACCGGAGCTGAAGTTGGATGCTTAACTGACTGAGCCACCCAGGTGCCCCTACCCTGCTGCATTATTAACTATTACTTTAGTTTTAACCCCTTGAGTTTATACTTTGAAAGCCCTCTATTTTTGAGTCCCAAGGACAGGATGTGTGTTTGAAATCAGGTCAGCTTTTTTATATAAATCTTTTTGCAGATTCCTTCTGTTTGACATTATTCAACCCCAATTCCCTTGTGCCATCAAACACCTACCAGCCCAGGGCAGAAGCTTATGTCCTTGATCTCTCCCTGGCCCTCTGTCCTGAAACTAAAATGTTCTTTGTCTTCATTTCCTAAAAGTTTTTATTCCTCCACTTCTCTTTCTCCTCATGACGAAGTGTTTGGAGTGACAGCAAATAAGTGCTATAATATTTTAACATTTTAATAGAGTAACACTCTATAGTCTAGTTTCATCTAGTGATAGGGAGTTCGAACACAGGCAGATTAATTACTGGAAGTATTCTGGGCAGCCTAGCCTCCCTCACCCTGACCTGGAAGCAAAACGATGCCTGCCCTGAATTTGATTCCTTTATTTCTATGATAGAGTGGACCACTCTTTCATGATTAGCTTTTTACATTTTGTGAACTGTTTTACTAATGGATATGTTTGTATTTTATTTTGCTTAAATATTACTCATTTTTTTCTTATTATAAACCTGACCTTAACATACTTCTTAGGGAATAGTCTATGTATTTACTAAGAAAAATTGAACTCAGCAGGTTAAAATGTGATTGGAATAACTGAATCAAGAGGTTTGTAGAAAGCTTTAAGTTCTCAGTAGGGATTTTAGTCATTTGGGAAAAGATTTGAAATAAGTCCAGCAGGTGTCATTTAGTTGTTTTTTGTTTTTTTTTAAGTTCTGATTAAAATGACTTTTTTGTTTGTTTTTCTTTTTGTCCCAAATGCCAGTGGTTAAAGACGAGGAAACTTTTCTGGAATTCTCGAACTTCCTCCCTTCCTTTTTATTTTCGAAGATGCCAGTGTAGTATAGAATTGGCTTTTAAATAAATCACCAGATAGTTATTATTTGAGCAAAGAAAATGACCATTGATATTTGTGCAAATGTTCTCTTCAGTCTATAGAACTGTTTAAAAATCTTACTTAGATTTTTTTTTTTAACTTTTATTTCTTTTGAGAGAGCATATGCTCGTGCACTCAAGTGGGGTAAGGGCAGAGAGAGAGAGAGAGAAACAGAGAATCCTAAGCAGGCTCCGCACTGTCAGTGCAGAGCCAAATTAATGCAGGCTCAGTATCACCATGAGATCATGACCTGAGCTGAAATCAAGAGTCGGCCTCTCAACCAACTGAGTCACCCAGGTGCCTCAAAAGCTTATTTCGATTTGTATTGTGCTTATATGGTAGAGAAATTTAGGATACATTTCTTTTTCTTTTTTAGCCTTAATAGTGAACAGTTTGACAGGGGATGCATTTCTTTTTAAACTGAGTTGATAACGTATTCAGAAGCTGAGATGTGACGTGCCTACATTGCTTTTCTCCTCCCTCAGGTGTGGTTTCAGAATTGTAGAGCACGCCACAAGAAACACGTCAGTCCTAATCACTCCTCCTCGGCCCCAGTCACAGCAGTCCCACCCTCCCGGCTGTCTCCACCCATGTTAGAAGAAATGGCTTATTCTGCCTATGTGCCCCAAGATGGGACGATGCTAACTGCGCTGCATAGTTACATGGATGGTAGGTATCCCAACCTTTAACAGCTGTTTCCCAAGCAACCAATAAGTGATCGTTTCTAATATTAGATTGTTGATAGGACTCATATTTTGAAATATTACCTTAGTAGTAGATGAAAAATATTGTGGGGAAGTGCAGTAGGGGGCAGAACTGTCCAAACATTCTTATTTCTATAACAACATTTTAAGGGAAGTTTAACACCCACTTTACAGCTAAAATACAAATATTAATAATGACTATTAGTGCTTGATTTTTTACTTAGGACGTTAAATTTTTTTTTTTTTTTGGCTTTCCACCTGGTATTTAAATAATTTATTTTCCTATGGTCAGAGAAAGTATTCACACTCAGAGTTTTAGATTGGAATTTACGGAGTTTTGTCAAAGAAACTTTTATATAGAAGCAAAACATACATATAGAAAAGTGTACACGTAAAAAGTATCCAGCTTGGTGAACTATTACAGTGAACACATCCACGTAAATACTGACTAGATGAAGTAGTAGGACATAATTAACACCCCAGAAACCTGTCTTATGTACCCTTTCAATCATTATCCTCTTCTTCCAAAGCAGCATTGCCTTGACTTCCAAAGTCATGTTTTAGTTTTGCCTGTTCTTGAGCTTTACATAAACTGCACCATATGGAACGTATTCTTGTGTATCTCACTTCTTTCCACTACATTGTTCGTGAGATTCATCTGTATTGTTGCAAGGATCAGTGATTTGTTTTATTCTATAGAATTCCACTGTAGGAATATACCACAGTTTAACCATTTTATGGTTGATAAACATTTGTGCTTGAGTGTGCTTAGGCTTTTATGAATATGCTGCTGTGGACTTTATTGTGCATGCCTTTTGGTGCACATTAATTCACACTTCTGTTTGGAATGCACCTGGGAATGAAACTTAGGGTCACAGGCTATACATACACTCAACTTCAGCGGATTCTGCCAGTTTCCCATAGTGGTTGAGCCAGTTTACACTCGGACCAGCAGTGGGTGAGACTTCAAGGTGCTCCACATCCTTGCTAACACTTGATATGGTGTGACTTCTTACTTTTAGCCAATTTGATAGTTGTGTAGTGCTTATCTCCTTATTTTAATTTGCTTTTTCCTCATGACTGGTGAGATTGAACATGTTTTCACTGGACATTTGTATATCCTTTTTTTGTGAAGAGCTTATTCATGTCTTTTGTCTGTTGGTCTGTTGGTTTGTCTGTTGTTTTTTCCTTGATTTATCTTCGTTCTTCCTATATTCTGCATATAAAAAAGTTTTTTGATGATTATATGTATTGCAGACATCGCCTACTTTTCAGTGGCTTGCCTTTTTATACTCCCTTAAGGGTATGTTTTGTTGAGCACAAGTTCCTAATTTTAATATAGTTCATTTCATCAGGTGTGTTTTTTTTTCCCCCATTCACGGGCAGTGCTTTTTTTGTGACCTGTTCAAGTAATTGTTTCTCTCAAAGATAATGAACATGTACCTCTTATGCTATCTTCTAGAAACTGTCTTCCCTTTGATCTTTAGATTTACAGCCCATCTGGAATTGAATTTTGTATGTGGTATGAAATAGGAAGCAAAGCTCTTGTTATATTGATTAAAATACCAATGTCTCAGCTGTTTTATAGTGCTACATTTCTCATAAATCAACTGTTCATATAATGTAGGTGTCAATTTCTGTACACTCTATTTTGTTGGTCTGTTTATTTTCATAATAATACCTTAGTGTTTTAATTATGCAAAGCCTACAATTCTTTATATCCAGTAGAAAAGTCTTTCTACTTTCTTGTTACTCAAGTTTGTGTTGCTCATTCTTGACCCTTTGCATTTCCATAAATTTTACCAGCTTGTCAATTTCCACCACAAAACCCACAAACAATTGAAATTTTGATATAGTCTATTAGACCAATTTGTAAGAAACTGCCATCTTAATAATATCACCTTCCACACTATGAACTTTGTCTATTTATTTAGACCATCTTTAAGTACTTTTTTATATTCCAGAGTTTTTGGTTTAGCACATCTAAGGTTCATTCATAAGTATTTGTTTTGATGCAGTTGTTAATGGTATTTCCTCTGTATGTGAAAATCTAGGTTGCCAGTTTTTTTTCCCCCCAGGACTTTGAAGGTAACATTAGGTTCTGGCTTGCATTGTTTCTATTGTTTAGAATATGGGTAGTTAATCTGATGCTACTTGTTGAAATCAGCTATTGGCCTAATTCTTGCTCTTTTGAAAGTGAATGTCATTTTACTGCAGCTTTTCTCTTTGTATTTGTTTTTCAGTTTTATTATAATGTGCCTAGATATGCTTCTTGAATATGTAGTTTGATGTATTTCATTAAGGAAAAGTCTGTTTTTGTGTCTTTAAATATTGTTTCTACCCCCTATGAAAATATCCCATATTTTCCACCCCTTTGAACTTCCATGCATTGAGGTATTTTCTTCTGACTTCTCTCCAGTTCACTAATTCTCTATCTAATATGCTGTAAAACTCACCCACTGAGTTCTTAATTTCAGTTATCGAAATTAACTTAAATTCAGTTTTAGAATTTCTATTTCATTCTTTTATAGTTTCCACTTCTATGCTGGAATCCTCTATTTTTGCCACTTTATTCCTTAACAAAATTATATTAATTATAGTTATACTAAATTTATGTCTGATAACTCCAATATCTGGATCTCTTTGTTTTCAGTCAAGTCATGTCTTCTTATTTGCCTTTTCATTTTTTATTGCACTTCAGACATTGTGTATGAAAAATTAGAAATAATTTGAGACTCCGGATGATCTCTTCCACCAGAGAGGATTTGGTTTCACCTCTGGCAGAAAGTTAGGCTAGGATAAGATCAACTTAATCCAATGAGGCATCACTGCTTACAAAGGCTGGTATATTTCTGGGTCACTATTTATGTTTAGCCTTCTAGGATCCCAGACAGAGCCTGTGTTTTGTTTCTGTTGTTTTAAATGAAGGCTTCTCTTCATTGGTCCCTGATCTTTCGTGTTTGTTCCCCACCACCCAGCCAAAGTCTAAATCCTGAAAGTGTGCTCCAGTTCTCAGCCTCTCAGACATTTCTTTTAAAATTGTCATTAAACTTGGAGGGGGTGGAGGGTAGTAGCCTCGGTTCATTTCCCTTCTCTTCTGGGACTTGCTTTGCAAGTTCTCACTGTCTTGGTATCTTTCAGATGCCTTCCAACAGATTTGTAAAAATTTTGTCCAGCTTTCCTAGTTGTTCTCAGAGGGAGGTTTGGTTTGAAGCATCATAGCCCTTGCTGAGAATGGAAACCTCATTTTAAGTTTGGGTTAAATGAAAAATCAGAGTCTGTATCATGGTTGCTATTATACTAGCATTAAAATTGTATGTGTTCACATGAATGACTATAGTTTTGCCTGAGTCAAATGTGCTTTGATGTATGTTTAGAGAATAGGTGGTTAAGCATTCATAAATGAGAAATTGGGGGTCATCCTACAGACACCTTTATGTAGAAGCTAGCAGTGTCTCTGCAGACAAAGCTTATGTTTTCTAGCTGCAAAGTAAAGTGCAGTGAATGGGGTATGGATGGAGGACATTAAAGTGTCAAAAGCTTGTGGCCCCAAAAGAGGTTTTGGGGGTAAACTATTCCTGGATTCTCATTTAATACTATATTCATTGTGCTGAATAAGTTAATGCTTCTGCTGAGGTTAGTGGAATGAGTGTAGCTTGGTGCCCTCAGCTATAAAGAGTAATGAAAGTGCATTGCCTTGGATTGTTTTGGTTTGTTTTTAAATCAGTTCTATTCACCCTACAAAACTGATCCACGAATTTCTTTCTATTTTATAGCTCATTCACCAACAACTCTTGGACTCCAGCCCTTGTTACCCCATTCAATGACACAACTGCCAATAAGTCATACCTAATTCCTTTTTTCAGGGATAGAAATGATTAAGGATATAATCTTGTCATTTATTATGTATAAAATACCATTGAAAAGATATTAATGTTAATTTTTTATTTAACACTCAAAGCATTTTCAACATCACTTTGCTGCCCAGGTATGTATCTATTGTTGGCCTGCAAGACACTTTTATTGATTCTTCATTTTTTTGTAAAATTTATGTTTACAAGAAGAAAACAAATCAACTTTTTTTTTTGTATTGTCTGGAAATAGTTCACTCTAGTGTGTATCTGTTAATTTATTTGTCATCAAAAGAGCACTTTGCCTAAAAAACAAAAGGACTGACAAGTGTGCAACATGTTTACAATCCTTTGTGAAATCGTAGTTTACCATTAGTTTGTATCTGTAAGTTATTGTTATAAATATTACCTGTATTTTTTGTTATATACAACTTTATACTTTGAAGCTTGTATCTGTGAATTTTGCAACTGCAATTTATTTTGCCAATGTTTTCTGAATGAATTGAATAAAGCTTCTGTTGTAGCATGCCATGCAAACACATTATTGTGTTTGTGGTTGATGAATTATGGCTGTAAATAACACTATAGTTTAATAAGCCCACCCCTCCAAGTTTATTAAACATTTTCCATTCTTGTGAAAGTTTCAACCAATTTGTCCTTTCTTGTGTGTGCTTTCAACATTAAGTCGACGTTAGTCTCTTTCAAATATAACAACTCTTAATTTTAAAAAGTCATTTTGTTTTGAGCTGCGTTTTGAGTACATTTTAATAAGAAACTTATTTGTAGACGATTGCACTTACTCAACAAAAGAACACGTGAAAACATCTAATTTCGCAAATTATCCTTTTAAACTAGCTAATAAAATTAATGTGAAAGAAAAGGTAGAGCACTTTTCAAAACGATCTTTTTGGGTAACCCAAGTCAGAAATGAAATATGGGCCATGAGGATATATTTCTTCAGGGGTGAAAAAGGAGAACTAAAAGTATTTGGAGTTTATGAGCAATGTTTCTAGAGCAGACTCTTTACTTTTTCTTCCTAGTGAACACTCTTTAGGGATTGTGATTCTGAGAGCTGAAATCTAAACCCCAGGACTTTATCCTATGTAGCAGTGGACGCTTGTCTTGGAATTACAAAAGTAAGTGGCGCCACCCTCACTAATTTTTGGATTTAAAGAACTTAATCAGTACTCACTTCTTGTTTTTCATATACCAGTAAGGGAAAAAGAAGGTAATGGGATAAAAAACAATTCTTAAGAATCTTAAGTTTAAGTCTTTGTTTAACTTAGCAGATTCACATCTGGCTGAGGACTGGAAGTAATAGTGGAGTATTTGTAATTCTATTCTAGTAATCATAAATGCAACCAGAAAGCAATCACGTGGTTGTAAGTAACTCACTATCTGCCTCAAACCAGAAGTAACAAGCCTAAGTTTCACTATGGGAGAAAGGAGGAAAAAAAGCTTTGTTTTGTTTTGTTTTGTTTTGTTTTGTTTTGTTTTGTTTTTAACCTGCTACTCCAGTTAGATTTTTTTTTTTTTTTTTTTTTTTTGGCCAAAAACAGTGTAGCCAATAGTCACTCTAACTGATCGTGTGAGATTGATACTAATCTCCAAGGGTTTTTGTCTACCTGTCCCAGGCACGAAGTGGTGAGGTCAGCTTTACCTCTACCAGATGTTGAGACAAGCTCTTCTAGTCTAGCCAAGCTCTGCACTGTTAGCAGTTTATAGCATTTCCCAGCTGGATATAACTGGCATCATTTAGCTTGGGAGGTGCTTGATTGTGAGTGTTCTTTCTTTCTTTCTTTCTTTCTTTCTTTCTTTCTTTCTTTCTTCCTTCCTTCCTTCCTTCCTTCCTCCCTCCCTCCCTCCCTCCCTCCCTCCCTCCCTCCCTCCCTTTCTTTTTTCTTTTCTTTTCTTTTCTTTCTTTCTTTCTTTCTTTCTTTCTTTCTTTCTTTCTTTCTTTCTTTTTCTTTCTTTCTTTTTCTTTCTTTCTCTCTCGTCATTTTCCTGTGCTTACCACCCTCTGACTGTTCAGAGTTTTTACAAACCATATCACTACACTTTTTAGTTCTGAAGATGAATGCCCAAAGTTGAAGTAAAACTTCCATAACAAAGAGGTTCAAAGATGTCAAGGTGAATGAGATTTATATCCTGCACATAAAGCTGTTAATAATGAAATGAGATAGATAAGAATGCACTAAAAAATTTACACGTAATACAAACATACGACTGTGTTTTCATTTCTACTAGTGGAAATCGGAGATCCTAATTTTATAACATTAGCAAAGAATTGGAGTATTTCCGTGTTAGTAATAGTGTAAGCATGTAGGCACAGTGCTTATTTGCTTGAAATTGGAGGTGATCAAACAACTTTTGTGAGGATTGAAGGAAGATTTTTTTATCATTGGATTAGCAAAGACCTGGGTAACATAATAGTTATCTTTTAGGGATTCAGAGATTCATAACCTATGAGAGAGTAAGTAAGAGATTAAGAGAGCATAACTTTTTGCTATGTAAATCAATTGAATCACCAATTCAGACATTGAAACTAAAGTCACATTAAGTGATTCTTATTAGTTGTACAAGGTGGCATTAACATTTAGCAGTACTTTTATATTATGCAAATGTCATTCTTAAAATCCCACATTATTTTAAATTAGAAGTACATTTGTTTTGAGTATCATAATAAACATTATTAGAATCATATGTGTTTTTAAAAATTGTAGGAACTTGAACACTGATAGCTTGTAGTATTTCTTGGTAAATTATGTATATAATTACTCTAGTAGCATTATGACACTGGATAGTATCTTGGGACTTTGTTATGACATTGAGGACTATACCTGTTAGTAAAAGAATTTTTTTTATATAATTAGAGGTCATTTGGATTGCAATACAGTAAGTACCAAAAGTATATTAGCCCAGGAAACGTTCTTATTGACCTCCCCCCCCCCCCCGCCACAGGAAGTAAGGAACTGAAATTAACACTATTTGATTTTTGCTCTTGTGAAATGCAACTAAATTTTTTAGAGAGATAAATGCATTTGAATTCAAAACAAGTTCAAGTACACAAGACAGTGTCTAATAAACATCCGCTTTGATTCAGTCACATAGTAAATGCTATTTTACAGCTTTCTCTTTCCCTTTAATATTATAATCATCTAAGTCAAATATTCACCTACAGCATCATTTTAATATATAGCACTATATTGCTGGGATGAAACAAACTTACTAGATATATAGATTGTCTCTAATTGTTCATTATAATGAACATATCTAACATCATAAGTACTTTTAGTATGTTCTGAGTGCCTTAGATGTATTTTGTTAAATATTCATAGCCACATCATGAAGCAGGTTCTGTTATTATCAGCCTTATTTTACAAGTGTGGGAATTAAAAAGTAGTGTGTCCAGTATCTCAGTAAGAAGTAACAAAGCCAGAATTTGAATCTAGCAGTTCAGTGATACTAGATACCACATTTTTTTTCCTTAAGTTTATTTTGAGAGAGAGCCCTTGAGTGCTCAGGAGAGAAGCAGAGAGAGAGAAGGAGAAAGAATCCCAAGCAGACTCCACACCATCAGCACAGAGCTGATGCAGGACTAGAATCCACAAACCATAAGATCATGACCTCAGCTAAAATCAGGAGTCAGACCTTTAACCTGCTGAGCCATTCAGGCGTCCTGTAGATACATTCTTAACTTCTGTACTTCAAGCACTATTTTAAATAATACCATGATGCACATGTCATAGCTACCTTTTTATTCACATCTATATTTCCCAAATATAAATTCTTAGAAGTGGAATGGATGTGTATATACAATTTAAAGTCTCTTGAAAGTCATTAATTGTCCCCACAATGCTGCACTAATTTACATCTCCACTAGCAGTGTTTGAGGTATTTTCCAAAGCACATGTCTCTCCAGCCTACCAGTGGAATTAATATCTTAATTATTTTTCCAATTTGGTAGTCAAAAAGATCATTCTTACTGCTTGATATGGGATTTTAATTTACATTTCAGAAAACTAATTTATTGCAAAAGGGGTAAAGTTAAACACAAGCCACGACTTTTGTTACCTTTCTTCCTTTAGTTATTCTACATTCATGGCTAAGTGAACATCCTTTAGGATTTGTTCTGCTGAGGTTTCATTCACTTGCAATCAAATATTTTTCTTTAGTACCTGGCACTTTTTATACCATCATGTTTTATTAGCTTTGTTGATGATTACATTGTCACCTTTATTTACATGGTCCCTCACATCTTTCTAATGTTTTTCTGTATATTATCATGTCCCCATATGGGGGACCTGAAATTTAAGGAACATTGACTAATATAATTAGACTTTTGGTTTTGATATGCAAGAGGTCTCCAGAGCACCATATTATTTCAATAAATCTGTGTAAAGACATCAGGAGAATAAATTCATAAGTTCTTCCCAGTTGCCTGGGCTTCATAAGGCACTCCAAAGAAGATAGACTTCCACAGGCCTAGAGGATGTGAATCCCCCCCTGCAGGAACTGCTCTTCTCCCTTTCTCAGTTGTGTCCGTATTTACAGTACTTACCAAAGATCTGTAGCTGGTGGGAGCTGACAGCAGAGTTTAGGAGTGGAGTGTGTGTGTGTGTGTGTGTGTGTGTGTGTGTGTGTGTGTGTTGGGAATATCACAGCAAGAGAAACAGATGTTAAGAAATAAGGGCTAATGAGTCCTGGGAGGGACTCGCTTTCCATTGCATTCCACTGTGTAATACAGTAAACACTAGGCAAATAGTTAAGTGAATGAGGTTGAAAGGAGAATAATACTTGAGCATCCTAGGAAAACTTCAAATTCTAAAGGAGTTCTCCTTAATTTCTCTGAATATCCTTCCATCTTTCAGCAAATATGTATACCTATGGCATTTTATATATTTACATGCCATCTAGTACATGAGATGTAGGGCACCTGGATTTTAGCACATTCTGTGATGCCAATAAATATATAAAAAGGATCCACTTAACCTCCCTGGAAGCCAGTTTCCTCAACAGTAGAAGGAAGATTTTTTATGAGGCAAAAGTGACATGATGAATGAGAAACACATAGTAAAAACATGATCTATTAATTTAGGAGGGTGGGGGTAGTGGCAGAAGATGAGGCAAGCCCAGGCTGGATTGTTGGAGCATGAGAAGTCTGGCAAGCACGGCTCCTACCCCCGTCAACCCCAGGAGGACAGTGCCCTATCCATTTCTTTAAATAAAGTCAGAGGTGGAGTATCTATGCTGGTAATGAGTTCCATCTTCTCATATGAAGTTCTTCTCTTATCCCAACCTCAGCACAAATGGAAAACATCTATTGGTTTTCCACATAAACTCACTCCTTGATCTTAAAGAGTTTTTCAGACTAGTAGAGGTGTTACCTTCAATAATTTGGGTGTAGAAAATCTATATATGATTTAGCTTACAGAGGTGATGTGACTGTTTGCCAAAATATGGTGTTTTTTTTTCACCCAAAGGAGTTATGATGCTACATTTGAAAATGGAAACCATTGTTACAAATTCAATTTCAAAATATTTACTTCCCGGAACTAGGGTGAAGTCTCTAGAGAACCACTACTGGTTATTAGCTCACTTCTTTCAGATGCACTGGAATGAGTCTTCTACTTTGCCAGCATGGTTCTGAACCACAAAATTTCATCTTTGGTTGAAACTCCTCCAAGCGTGAGACCATGTGTAATTCTCCTAGTTCATCATTTATCTTTTAGAACATGGCCTGCTGCATTTCATGACAATTGTAAAAAAACATGTCTTAGGAGTCTTGGTGGGCAAAACTAGCTTCACAGGCTCTTTAGCAGAGCCTGGCACTTGCAGGAGATCAGTAGTAGAAGGAAGGTGGTAGAGGGATCAAGAAAATTCTAACAAAGACATGACTCCCATCCTCTGACAGGGTTGCACTCCTGTTAGGATGGCAGAAGGGAGATTGTACTGAAACTAAGTGGAGATAGAGTCGGCAGGGAATTCATGGATTCTGATGAGCACACTGGGCTCACATGCGGCTGGGAACAAAGTGCCACGTACCAAAGAGGGCAGAGTCTGGGTAGTGTTGAGCTGATTCAGGAGCAGGCGGGCCATTTGGCTCTAAGAGCAGATTTCTGGCCTCTGTGAAGCATGCGTTTATTCTGATCTGTCATGGACATGTGTGGAAACTGCATGGTGGTACCAGGGATACAGAAGATGCATTACAGACAAAGTCAAAACTGAAAAGACTCTCAAGTCATATAGTCTGAAGTCCTGGTTTTGCCACACTCCATTGGTGTGACTCTGGGAAAATTATTGAACTGTGCCTTGGTTTTTTCATAAAAAGAAAAAAACAGAATAATAATAGTCCCATCCCCAAATGGTTGTTGTGAAGATGCAATACAATGCCTATAAAGTGCTTAGTGAGATGTCAGGGGCATAGCAAAGAGGGAAGATGCCACAAGCCTTCACACTAGCCTTCCTTCTCCTTTCCCCAACTCTCTTTTTCTGGCTAATAACTACTCATCTTCTAGGACTTACCTCAGGCATCATCTCCAGGAAACCTTCCCTGGCTCTTCCCCACCCTCTACCCCATCCCAGCGTGGACCAGTTGTTGCCTTTGTGTTCCCATCATTTCTTCAAAGGATAGCTCTATATTTCACCTTTTTTTTTTTTTTTGATAATTTTCTTTTTTCAAGTTTGTCTTAAGACTAGACTTTGGGAAACATCAGAATGAGGGTCATTCATGTTAGGGTCTCTAGAACCTAGCAAAGGACACTGACCCAGCAGTGACTTTACCAGGGCTGACAGCTTCATGCCAGCCTGAAGGCAAGCTCCTGGGGGCAGCCTTTCCCCTGCCTGCTTCTCAGCTTGGGCTGCCCCATAGCCCATGGAAGGTCTCCAACTTGGATGGACCTGTTTCTTGTTCTCTTCAGCTAAGCAAAACAGACAGTTGGGCCATTATCGAGTAATTCAGGCAAGAGAAGCAGCCAAAGCATATGTTTTTATCTGAGTTACTCAAATTGGCTGATTCCCCAGCCTGCAGTTACTAGGTAATTGCTCAATCTTCCACTTGGCTTTTGCTGTGTAAATGTGGCCACAGAGTCTTTTCATTTATTGAGTGGCTCCTCCCATCCTCTACCGAATACAGCTTAAAACATAAAATTTACCTTTCACCATGCCTATGGTAGCTGTTCAAGGCCACAGCTGACCTCACTCCAGTAATCTTATAGGCTGAAATGTTTGGATATGAGGTTGGTAATTGTCTTTTTTATCTGTGTTTTGGATAATCTGTCAACTCTCCTCTTTTTGGTATAAAGAGAGAAGAGCCATGGACATACGGGATACATACACATGTGCACACACAAACACAAACAACTCAGTCATGTCACACATTGGAAACTTTCTATATTTTGGCCTCGGGTTCAGGAAATCCCTTTCTCAGTAACCTATGGCCATGGCTCACTCTAGTCAGGGAAAGATCACCGGGTTTGGTTTCAGATAGAGCCTTGTTCCAACCCCAGCCTAGTCCAACTTTATTACCTACGTGACCTTGGACATATCATTTACCAATTCATCACAGGCTGTTTGTTTTACCTTAAAGTGTTTGTAGAATCTACCTACTTCCTTACATCTTTACCACTAATGGTGTAAACCATCATTTTTCATCAGGGCTATTAAATTAGCTACACAGTTATTTTCCTGGCTTCCACCTCTTCTCTAAAATATATTCACACAGATCTATTTAAAACCTAGGTTAGCATGTTTCTGCTCAAAACACTCCAGTAGCTTCCCTTCATATTCAGAAGAAAATCCAACATCCTCCATAGCCTTGAAAGGCACTTGTTACCAGGTGGCTGCCCCCAGCTCCAGCCTGTTATTTTTTACCTTGTCTCTTGCCCTTGTCCCCACTCACTCACTCACTCCTCTGCTCTCTTGCTTTCAGCACACTGGCCTCCTGGGCTTCAGGCAAGTGGGCAGGATAAAATAAAATTGTCAAGATTTAGAAGAAGGCATCCAGTCTGCCACTTTCTGACTCTGTAACCCTGGGAAAGTTCCTTAAACTCATGGACCCTGTTTTCTTTTTTATAAATGAGCATACAATTATCCACACTGCAGGACTGCCATGAAGATTAAATAAATGAGAAAGGAAAGATAAAGCAGTTAGCCCAGTATCTGGCGTATTATCAGCCCTAAATCAGGAACTAGTGGCTACTAAGAGTAAGAGGTGACTGAGGCAGGGGAGAGGGGAGAGGGTTCTCCGAAGCAGGAAAGCAGCACTAGAGCTTTCCCTAAAACACTAAGAACAGAATAACACTCTCCCTTACAACCAGGTCTTCAATTTCAAGCCCAATTTCTGCTGAAGTTCAGCCTAAGCTTCTTCTTTTGATGTTGTTAGTAGAAATATTTACACTCCTAACTATCAGTTACCCATCTAAATGCACTGTTAATCTCCTCTGTGCAGCCACCCTCCCAGCCCACAACTCATTGGTCTAAAGGAAGCCAATCCCTCCAAGAATGTATTCCTCTGAAGCCTGATTGATCTTGATTGCCTTTCATGGCTCCTCTCCAAATTCTCTATATCACTCTTCAGCTCTGGGTCCTATTCAATACTGGCTTCACTAATGCTGAGGAGGAACTCCCAGTCTTTGCCAGAGAAATTGGCTCATATTTCAGGCTTCATGGGGCTTCCCTGGTTTCACTGCTACATGAACACTGGTAATCTGACACCTCTGCCAACTTCATTTTTGCTTTTTTCAGCAGATACCCTAGGGCCACACTTCTCCATTGCCAAAGGAGTGGCCAGTGTTTGCCATTCAGACTCTTACCTTTGTGCTAACATGTATCCACCCTAGCCCAGTGTCTCATGCCTGCTGAATAATTTTCTCTATTGAACTGTAAATTCAAGATTTCAGTGCTCCTGGGTCAAGAATTTCTTTTGGACTGTGGAGTCTAAGAATAAGTGGATTTGAGACCAAGTATCTTCTACAGCACTTGGAGTTTTATTAAGCTAAATGAGCAAACAATATAAAGCTGTGTTTAATAGCCCAGGGAATTTGGTAAGTGCTGTCCCTTTGGCCTAAATAATAACAGAGAATTACTCAATTGACCAACGAACCAAGGAAAAATAAAAAACTTTCCTACGAACTACCTTGACTTTTTAAACTTCCCCAAATTGACCATGTTATGTAATCTTTGAAAGGACCTGTGGACATCGGGACTCAGTGCTTTTAAATCACTGAAACATAAGACCCATCTATGTCTTTACAAACCAATGGCTAAAAAAGAGTAATATGTTTTAGATAGTGCTCTAATTCAGTGTTCCTCAAATTTTAAGGTACTCAAGAGTCATCTGGAGACCGGGAAGATGTTAGAAATGGTTATACCCAGAGATTCTGATTTGCCATATCGAGGATGGGGATCAGAAATCTCTGTCTCTCATATAAAAGCACTATGAGGTACCTGCAGCAAATGGTGAGAGATCCCACTTTTGAGAAACCCTGAGGCAGTAGGAGGAGATTTAAACAGTAGTTTTTTGTTAAATGATTGTGTCCTGTGCAGGTGCTAATTCACACTCTTTGCCCTTATCAAGCTGCTGTTAACTTATCAAAGGTTTGCTGTAAGCTGGGGCTTACAGTACCTTATGTTTACTCACAAAAATATCACAGTGTAAATTATTCTTATTCCCACTTTATAGATGATACAACTGGGGTTCAGGGTAGCCAAAATGTTCCTAGTAAGCTGGAATTTGAACCTAGGTCTTAGTTTTGTTTTGTTTTGTTTTGTTTTTTTCCACTACATATGTCACCGTGAAGGTTGAGAAAGAGTGAGACAGGTGGCCTGGGAGGGAACCAACCAAGGCACACTCAGAGCTAAATCATCCCTGGGGGTTCAAAAAATTATAATGAACATTGAGTCTGTTTTGTTTACACCAAATATTCTTTTGCTGATTTTTTTTAATTCCATGAAATCTTTGACCGAGATGCTATTTGGCATTACACAGTTGCCAAAATGTGAGTCAGTCCTCTGGATGAGTGCTTGTTAGTACCCTACATCTACATATTTTCAAATATTCAGATGTTTTGGATAGTCACAGAGACACTGGCTTCAGACTAGTTTGCTAATTTTCAGGTAGGAAATCTGAGTCACTCAGTGACCAAGAGATGGGGTCTTTTTTCTTTCTTTCTTTCTTTCTTTCTTTCTTTCTTTCTTTCTTTCTTTCTTTCTTTCTTTTTCTTCCTGTTTCTTTTCTTTCTTTTCTTTCTTTTCTTTCTTTTCTTTTCTTTTCTTTTCTTTTCTTTTCTTTCTTTCTTTTCCTTCCTTTCTTTCTTTTGGTGCATTTTCTCTCCTTGGTATGCATGAATATAGCCACTTCTTCCAAAAACAGTTGGGACTCAATATGCTTGGTGTTGTCGGAGATCATTCTCATATGAGAATCCTTTTCCCAAAGAGGCTGGCAGCTGGAGGTAAAGGGAATCAGTGTTAACAGGTATGTCCTCTGTGCCTCAAGAAAAGTTTGCCCAAGCTGGAACCACAACATTAATGGTTTGCTTTGCTTTTTAGAATTGTGCTGTTTTTAAGATGGTGAAACTTGGTGTGAGCAGGAAGACAGCACTAGGGAAAGACTGCTGTCTCATCTCAGATTTCAGTTGATGCTGTATAACTATTTCCTTTCCCTTCCCTTCTTTCCTCCAAGGAAATAATGGTAAGCAAAGGCTGTATTAGAGACCGGCTAAGAGAGAAGGAGCCTGGTGAGTCTGAGACTTTGCTGATGAACTGAATAGAGAGAGTGGCTTTAGCTCCTACACTGAATGTTGAGTCAACATCTTGGCAGAATGATTGGTGTTTGTGTAGGTCAAGAGATCGTGGACTGGAAACTTCAGGGATGCTCTGGTAAAATAATAGCATAGAGATTTGCACAGCAGCTGCATGTCTCATCCCTGGACTTGCCAAAGCTTCCCCCATCTTTCATCTCTTGAAGCACAAGAATTCCTCTCTTGCAACAATACTTTAATTCCATTTTAATATCCTTATCCATCAAATGGGGTTTTACAGTCTAATTTCATGACCTTATAGCACACAAACTATACTCCATATCACAACTCTTTGGACTGCTTCGTATAGACATGTGGGACCATTACATTAGTCCTGAGGATCTTCTGACAGTCACACTTGAATATAATTTGCAAATTATTTTACCCTTTGTAAGTCTGGGCCTAATAACCATTGCTTAAACAGGAGATCTTAAAAGAGAATAGGGATAATTTGATTGTAGCTACTGTTGAACTTGTCCATCCAAATCCTTTTAAAGCTTTCTTTGACAAAACATAACTTCTAGCTATCGTGAAATGAGACTGCCTGGAAAAGAGGCTTACCTCTCTGCCAGTGTATGACTTTCCCCCAACCTTTTGTGCTTCATTTTATTTTCCATGACTCGAAATGAAACTCACATCATTTCCCTTACCAGGATATTTTGAGGCTCAGCAGGAATTTGGTTGGGACATATTTTCCTGAGCATCTGCCTGAATTCTCCTGCATTGAATATTTTTTAATCCCCCTTCTTTTAGTCATGCTCAGAGACTCAGTGCCTTGCAGGATGCTGGAACAGTCTTTAGAGATCATTTCATCCAGTACCCTCAACTTACTCTTTCTGAATCCACATGCCCCTCCCTTCTAGCTTGTCTTTAGAGATGGAAACAAAAATAATCCATTTCAGGCCCCCTGCATGAATCTCTGAGGAGCACCTGGGCTCTGCTAAATGATTTGCTTGCCAGTGGCATCTCTGTGGGATCACTGAGCTGCTCCCAAGTCTTCATGACAGTACCTGTTTGTACCTTAAAATAACTCTTAGCTGAAAACCCTAACGTCAAACTCTGAATTTTGTCATTCTGACTCTTTTCAGCTCAGTCTCTTTCTTTTGAAGAAAGGCTCCAGCATTAAGAGTTGATCGTGAGCATGTTCAGCCTATTCTGGGAAGCTTTTGGTAGCCTCCATTTCCACAAGGGAAGGGAAGATCTCTAGGGGGAAAAAAAAAGGCTATATTACTACTTGACATTTAGTAAACATTTATTATGTGCCAGGCACTGTGCCAAATACCCAATTTTTTTTTTAATTTTTATTTTTGAGAGGTGGGGGAGGAACAGAGGAAGAGGGAGAGAGAGAATCTCAAGCAGGCTTCATACCCAGCATGGAGCCCAATGCAGGGTTCCATCCCATGGCTACCATGAGATCACAACCTGAGCCAAAATCAAGAGTTGGAAGCTCTACCGACTGAGCCACCCAGGTGCCCCTGTGTTAACTTTCTTTAATCCTACCTATATCCCATGAGTTAGTTATTAGGGTCCCTATTTCACATTTGAGTAAACTAAAACATAGGTCATAAAGTTTGTAAGTGGCAGAGCCAGGACTTAGATGCAGGCAGTTTAACTCCAGAATATATATTCTTAATCATTATGCTACTCTGTCTCCAAAAAACTAAGACATAAACAAGAAACCATCTTAAGTTACCAACTCAGGGAATTAAAAAAAGGACCTGATCTTTCAAATATTTTAATGAAATAATTCTAAGACCTTCTAGGATCAACAAGTGTGTATTTCTTCCTTTCTATTGTAGTAGCTTCTAGACTCCCAACTATATAGTTCCTCAGTCCTAGAAGGTCTCTATATTAGGATGGTCCTAAAGAGGGAACACTTTTTGTTCTGTGTTGAAGACTCCCTTCTTCATATGGTGTCACTGAAACATCGGTAGCCTAGTAACTTAGTCATGATCCCCCACTCCTCAGCCTGGCAATCCTGGAGCCTGGTATAGCCCCTGTCCACTGAAGTAGGGAAGTGACATCAAGCTTGTCCTGTCTCTGGTGTAGCTGGGTGTTCTCCAGGTACAGAGAAGAGGATGTCTTTCTTCTGAATCCCCGCACTAGGTATACTTACCTATTGAATCTCCCTACCCCCATAAACCCAAGTTCTCAATCATTTTATATGCTTGGTTCTATAGATTCTCTATTTCATACACACACACACACACACACACACACACACACACACATGCACACATGCATGCACCCTACACTCTGCAGCCATTTTTCCCAAGATAGGTCTGTAAGAGCTTAGAGCCTAGGACCAGCTCCTTCCTCTAATTATGTGCTCTGGTCCTGAACTCCAGCCTCAAAATCCATCTTATTTCCTGTTTCAAGATAAGTGACATTTCCTTTAGAGAAATCCCCTCAATCCACCCCAACAACATTGTATTCTAGATAGGACATGATAAAGTGTTACAATTCATGGTAGCAGATGGAATATATCTTCACCACCTGGTCTTCATGAGAAGGCACTTTCTCTAAACACTCTTGGCTGACTGACGCACCCTTTACACCTTCCTTCAGGAACAGGCATACTAGATAAGTGAGGTTAGGAGGAGTGCTAGGAATGCCCTCATTCCTCTCTCCCTTCGGAGCCAGCTGCCCTTGGGGAACAGGCATTCTGCTCTGCTGTTATTACAAAATGTGACTTATGTGCACAGCAGCAACAGGCTTGGCCCCAGAATTAGACGGACTGAGCCATTTAGTCAGCCTTGGAATGTTTTAGCCCCTGCTCCATGTGGGGCTACCCCTGTGCATTCTCTGCATGGGCTAGCAACAGCTATAGTTTTCACTCATTAAAATCATCCCCAAGAGCTGTGCATTATGCCATCCAGTCCTCAAACCATTCCTACTATAGTTTCCATATGTTATGTTGTGGTTTCCATGTTAAACATGAGTAAATTGGAGCTTAGATTGGTCAAGTGATTTACTAAGGCCATACAGCTAGTGTTAGCCCAGGTCTTTTGAAAACAAAAATTGGGGGTGCCTAGGTGGTTCAGTCAGTTGTGTGTCTGACTCTTGATTTCAACTCAGGTCATTATCTGAGGTTTGTGAGATCAAGCCCCATGTTGGGCTCTGCACTGACAGTTTGGAGCCTGCCTGGGATTCTTTCTCTCCTTTTCTCTCTGCTCCTCCCCTGTCTCTCAAAATAAATAGATAAACACTAAAAAAATTAGATAAACCTTATATGTCGACACTTTGGTTTGGGGGGGTCTGTACAATTCTAAGGGATCATAAATGGAGGAAAAGGAAAAGTGAGGCAGAAGAAGGGATAGCAAATTCAAAAGAGTACTTTACTATGAGCTTTTCTCCACAATGGTTTGCTTGGTCACATGGGCTTTTCTAGAAAGTCTGAACAACCATGTGGAGCCATTGTATCGCAGAACAATACATCTTGGAGAGGAAAGCAGACCATTATCTATTGGCTCCTTCCTATCTCCTGTCTTTCTTTTTATCAATATCTATCTGTGTGATGTTAATTTTCCTTGTTGGGGAGACAGAGTCTCCATGGGTTCTGTCAGTTGACTTGGTGCTGAAGTCATTGTTACTGCTGCCATGAATGTGGGCAGAGATCACAAGCAGTATCAGAGGGAATGACCTCGGCTGTGTGTGGCTGAGTTGCCAAGAAGGTGCAGGACTAAGCACAAAAGGTGAGTCTGATACAGGTAGTAAGTGGCAGGGCAGAGTGATACCCAGGGCAGTGCTTTTCCATATATAGTCTTGTGCCCACTTATGTTCTAATTCATGTTCAAGGAATGAAGAACCTCTCCCAAGAAAAGTCAGTTCAGCACTGTGCTTGGTACTTTGAGAAGTACAAGATGAGCTCTTTATCAGTCAGGGTCCTCCAGAGAAATGACCAATCAGATATATACAGATAGAGAAAGAATTTAATTTTAAGGAACTGGCACATATGATTTATTGTTGGGGGTGACAAGTCTGAAATATGTACAGGAGGCCAGAAGGCTAGAAATGTAAAAGTTGATGTTGCAGTCTTGAGTTTGAGATCTACATGGTAGGTCAGACAGGCTGAAAAATAAGGCAGGGTTTCTGTGTTGCAGTGTTGGACCAAATTTCTTCCTCTCCAAGAAACTTCAGTTTTTGTTCTTAAGACCTTCAAATCATTGGATGAGGCCCACCTCCATTTATTCAAGTCTACTTGCATGCAACATCTAAGCCAAACAACTAGGCACTATAGCCTACCCATGTTGACATGTAAAATGAACCATTATAGGATTCATCCTTCATCTGGAAATTATGATATTAGGAATTACTTGCTGGGGACACTAAGAGATATTGGAAATTAGCAGACTTGAAGTGACTGCAGTTTCCAAGTAGAATCTAACAGTTGCTAATTCTTTTATCATCATAAAGTTTCCTTCCAATGCCTTGGGGCAGGTCTGCATTCAGCTTGGTGGGGGACACTTTTGGGCTACCAGCAATGAGGTTTTCTCAGGTTTCTGTTTAGGAACAGCTGCCCAGATGGGTTCTTTGTGCCTGTACCCATGACAAAAGTCTCCAAGGAAACTCTGAGAGGTTTAAATCTCTCATTTGGGGAATAGAAGAAGGAAATGGTTTGAGAGGACATGGTGATCCCTTGGCACAGGTATCACCAGGGCAAAATCCTTCAAACTGATAACATAGTAGAGGATGGTTTCTGGGAACATTGGTCATTTACTTTGAAGGCAGCTCTGAAAGGGCATATAGCTGTGATTTCCTGAGTATCAACGATGATAAAGACATCATGTTAGGCACTCAACACAGAGGATTCAAAACAATAGTACCAGATAGGTATTTAATAGATGAGAAAATTGAGAGAGAAAGAATTTCAATAACTCACCCAAGTTCCGCCAGTAGGTAAATGGCCTACCTAAAAAGAGCTCTTTTTCATTATAATTAGAATTGAAAACAGCTGATTAGCTGTGCTAGCCCAAGGTCAGAGTAAACTTGCCTAAACTACTGTCTTGCTTACAGGAGGCGAATAAGTGAATGAGTCATCACAATGTTTTTAAGTGGGTAAGCAGCCTTTTATTTGTCAGCATAACCCTCTTCCAATGAAGTCTTACATCAAACCTCAACGTATCAGAAACACAATAGTGTACATACTCCAGCTGATGCAAGGATGGAGGAGCCAGAGCATCCTTTGAGACATTCCTCTTTTCTTTACCTACAGCCCCTGAGGCACTGCCATAAAATTACAAAATAAGGCCAAAGTTTGGAAAAGTACCAGCTGATTCAAGCCCCCAACTCAGCATGAGAGTGCACTATATACCTGAAAAAGTCCTCTTTTGGGTACTAAGTTGTTAATATGGAACTTTCCTTATTTCAGTTCCTGTTGACAGTAAACCCAAATTCCAAAATGAATTGTGAGATAGACTGCTATGGCTGAGAAACTGCTGGAGGACTTGTCTACAACATATAGGGTATGAAAAGGTCAAGTTCTTAGAAATTGGAAAGGTCTTCATGGAGGAACGTTTAGAGAGTCTCTTCCTTACCATCATCTCAATTCAAGGGAAAGGGGCTTCCCTTTCAGTGGTCCACTTGCCTCCTCCAGCTGGCAGGTGCAGGGACCAAGGGAGGAGAAATAGAGAAAAGCCTGGCCAGCTAGAACAGAGGAGAAACCCTTCTGCATTGGGAGGGGCCTGCACTTTGTATCTGTATAAGGGAAGCCATTGTGGGGGTTTTGTTTAATGGCCAGCCAAAGAACACTAAAGTCTCAGCAGAAGAGAAGCTGCATAAAATTACTAGGGGCGGAAGGGAAAGAAGCAACTGTCAGACTAGATTGTATTCACCCAGGTCAAGGGCATTGTGGACATGAGACCATGTAGCAAATGTATTGGCCTCTCTTGCCCCCATCATCTCTCCTTCCTTCCTTTGCTTCTGCCTGGAATGGAATGGTCAGAAATCAGTGAGCGGGCTGAGAGAGGAGAAACAAGAGGCAGGGAAACAGAGAAGGGCCATTCCAACATCTCAGTCATTTTGTTGTTGTCAGCAAAACTTAATTCTTTTATTGTCATTTAAAAAATTTTAATTCCAGTATAGTTAATATAGTGTTATGTTAGTTTCAGGTGTATAGTATAGTGATTCAATAATTCTATACATTACTCAATGCTTGTCAAAATAAAGACTTATTTCACTTAGCAGTATGCTTCTTACATCCATCCATGTTGTTGCAAATAGCAAGATTTTATCCTTTTTTATGGCTGAGTAATATTCTGTTGTATATTCTTTATCCATTCATCTATTGATGGACACCTATGCTGCTTCCACAATTTGGCTATTGTAAATAATACTGCAGTAAACATAGGGGTGCATATGTGTTTTCAAATTAGTGTTTTCATATTCTTTGGATAAATACCCAGTAATGGAATTATGGGATCATATGGTAATTCCATTTTTAATTTTTTGAGGGAAATCCATACTGTTTTCCACAGTGGCTACACCAGTTTGCATTCCCACCAGTTCACAAGGGTTCCTGTTTCCCCACATCCTCACCAACACTTGTTTCTTGCGTTTCTGATTTTAGTCTTTCTGACAGGTGAGAGGTGATATCTCATTGTGGTTTTGATTTGCATTTCCCTAATGATGAGTGATATTGAGCATCTTTTTGTGTGTGTGTTGACCATCTGTATGTCTTTGGAGAAATGTCTGTCCATGTTCTGCCCATTTTTTAACTAGATTATTTTTTTATTGGTGTAGAATTGTGTAAAGTGTTTACATATTTTGGAGACTAATCCTTTATCAGATATGACATTTGCAAATATCTTCATCCATTTAGTAGGTTGTCTTTTAGTTTTGTTGATTGTTTCCTTTGCTGTGCAGAAGATTATTATTTTGGTGTAGGCCCAATAGTTTATTTTTGCTTTTGTTTCCCTTGCCTCTGGCAACCTATCTAGAAAATCTTTGCTACAGTCGATGTCAGAGAAATTACTGCCTCTGTTCTCTTCTAGGATTTTTATGGTTTCAGGTCTCACATTTATGTCTTTAACCATTTGGGGTTGATATTTGTGTATGGTATAAGCCAGTGGTCCAGTTTCATTCTTTTGCATGTAGTGTCCAGTTTTCCCAACATCATTTGTTGAAGAGACTGTCTTTTCCCATTGCATATTCTTGCCTCCTTTGTCAAAGATTAATTGACCATGTAATCATGGGTTTATTTCTGGGCTCTCTATTCTGTTCCATTGACTATGAGTCTATTTTTGTGCCAGGCCCATACTGTTTTGATTACTACCACTTTGTAGTATATCATGAAGTCTGGGATCGTTATTTCTTCCGTTTTGTTCTTTTTCAAGATTGCTTTGGTTATTCAGACTCTTTTTGGGGTTCAGTATGAATTTTAGAATTATTCTAGTGAAAAATGCTTTGGTACTTTGATGGGGATTGCATTAAGTCTGTAGATTGCTTTGGTCAGTATGGGCATTTTAACAGTATTTGTTCTTCCAATCCTTAAACATGTAATATCTTTCCATTTGTTTGTGACATCTTCAATTTCTTTCATCAGTATAGTTTTGAGTACAGGTATTTCACCTCCTTGCTTAAGGGTTTTCCTAGGTATGTTATTATTATTGGTGCAATCGTAAATGACATTGTTTTAATTTCTCTTTCTGCTACTTCATTATTAATGTATAGAAATGCAGTGGATTTCTGTATGTTGATTTTTATATCCTGAGACCTTACTGAATTCATTTCTCAGTTCTAGTGGTTTTTTGGTAGAGTTTTTAGGGTTTTCTACATGTAGTATCATCCATCTGCAAATAGTGAAAGTTTGGGGGCACCTGGGTGGCTCAGTCGGTTAAGCGTCCAACTTCGGCTCCGGTGATGATCTCACAGTCTGTGAGTTCGAGCCCTCCTTTGGGCTCTGTGCTGCCAGCTTGGAGCCTGGAGCCTGCTTCAGATTCTGTGTCTCCCTTTCTCTGACCCTCCCCCGTTCATGCTCTTTCTCTGTCTCAAAAATAAATAAATATTTTTTAAAAATTTAAAAAATAGTGAAAGTTATGGGGCGCCTGGGTGGCGCAGTCGGTTAAGCGTCCGACTTCAGCCAGGTCACGATCTCGCGGTCCGTGAGTTCGAGCCCCGCGTCAGGCTCTGGGCTGATGGCTCAGAGCCTGGAGCCTGCTTCCGATTCTGTGTCTCCCTCTCTCTCTGCCCCTCCCCCATTCATGCTGTGTCTCTCTCTGTCCCCAAAATAAATAAACATTAAAAAAAAAATTAAAAAAAAAATAGTGAAAGTTTTATTTCTTCTTTACCAATTTAGATGCCTCTTATTTCTTTTGTTTCCAATTGCTGTGGATAACACTTCCAGTACAATGTTGAATTAAACTGGTAAGAGTGGACATCTTTGTCTTTCCTGAACTTTGGGAAGAGCTCTCAGTTTTTCAACACTGAATATGATGTTAGTGTAGGATTTTCATATATGGCCTTTATTATGTTGAGGTATGTTTCCTCTAAACCTTTGTTGAGGGTTTTTATCATAAATGGATGCTGTAATTTGTCAAACACTTTTTATGCAGCTGTTGAAATAATCATATGGTTTTTACCCTTTCTTGTGTTGATGTTATATATCACATTGATTGATTTGTGAATATTGAACCACCCTCACATCCTAAGAATAAATCCTACTTGATCATGGAGCCTAATTGTATTAATGTACTGTTGGATTTATTTTGCTAATATTTTGTTAAGGAATTTTGCATCTATGTTTATCAGAGATATTGGCTTGTAGTTTTCTTTTTTGTTATGTTTTTAACTGGTTTTGGTATCAGAGTAATGCTGGCCTCATGGACTGAATTTGGAAGCTTTCTCCCTCTTCTATTTTTTGAAATAGTTTGAGAAGAATAGGTATAACTCTTTTTTAAATGTTTGATAAAATTCACCTGTGAAGTTGACTAGTTCTGGAATTTTTATTTTTATTTTTATTTTTTTAAGTTTATTTATTTTTGAGAGAGAGAGAAAGCATGCAAAAGTTGGGGAGGGGCAGAGAGAGAGGGAAACATAGAATCCAAAGCAGGCTTCAGGCTCTGAGCTGTCAACACAGGGCCCAACGTGGGGCTTAAACTCACAAAACTGTGACATCATGACCTGAGCCAAAACCAAGAGTCAGACGCTTAACTGACTGAGCCATCAAGGCACCACTGGTCCCAGAGTTTTTAAATTACTGGTAATTTAAATTAAATTTTAAATTGCTGGTAATTAGTCTGTTCAAATTTTCTATTTCTTCCTGATTTAGCTTTGGTAGGTTATATGTTTCTAGGAATTTATGCATTTCTTTTAGGTTTCCAATTTTTTAGCATTTACTTTTTCATTATATGCTTTTATAATTCTTTGTATTTCTCTGGTGTCAGTTGTTATTTCTCCTCCTTCATTTCTGATTTTATTTTAGCCCTCTCCTTCTCTCTCCTGCTCTCTCTCTCCTGCTATCTCTCTCTCTCTCTCTTCTGCTCATGTTCTCTCTCTCTCTTTCTCTCTCATGAGTCTGTCTAAAGGTTTATCCATTTCATTGATCTTTTCAAAGGCTGAGCTCCTGGTTTCATTACCTGTGCTACTGTGTGTTTTTTTAGTTTGAATTTCTTTTATTTCTGCTCTAATCTTTATTATTTTCTTCTTTTCCCTGGTTTTGGATTTTCTTTGTTTTTCTTTTCTAGGTCCTTTGGGTATAAGATTAGGTTGTTTAGTTGAGTTTTTTCTTGTTTTTTGAGGTAGGCCTGTGTTACTATAAACTTCCCTCTTAGAATAGCCTTTGCTGCATCCCGCAGATTTTGGAATGTTGTGTTTTTCATTTTCATCTGTCTCCACATATTTTTTTTATTCTTCATTGATTGTTTGGTTGACCCATTCATTGTTTACTAGCATTTTATTTAACTTCTATGTGTTTATTATGTTCTTTCCAGATTTTTTCTTGTGTTTGATTTCTAGTTTTATAGCACTGTGGTCAGAAAAGATGCATGGTATGTTTTCCATCTTTTTGAATTTGTTGAGGCTTGTTTTGTGGCCTCATGTGATCTCTACTGGAGATGGTTTGATGTGCACTTGAGAAAAATGTGTATTTTGCTGTTTAGGATCCTATGTTCCAAATATATCTGTTATATCCATCTGGCCTATTGTGTCACTCAAAGCCATTGTTTCCTTGCTGGTTTTCTGTTTGGATAATCTACACATTTGATGTTAGTGGTATTAAAGGTCCCCTACTATTATTGTATTAGTATCAATTACTTCCTTTATGTTATCAGCTGCCTTGTGTATTTGGGTCCTTCCATGTTGGGTGCATACATATTTACAATTTTTATGTTGTCTTGTTAGATTGTTCTCTTTATGATTATATATACATTATATATATATGTTATATATAATATATATATATATATAATAGTGTGTGTGTTTTATCTTTGTTACAGTCTTTGTTAGAATGTCAATTTTTTTCTGACATAATTATTGCTACCTCAGCTTTTTTTTTTTTTTTACTTCCATTTGCATGATAAATGCTTTTCCATCCCTTCCCTTTCAATCTGTGTGTGTTTTTAGGTCTAAAATGAGTCTCTTGTAGGCAGCATATAGATGGGTCTTGCTTTTTTATTTTTTTCCCTTTCCATTACCCATGTATTTTGATTGGAGCTTTTAGTCCATTTACATTCAAAGTAATTTTTGATAGGTATGTCTTTATTGCCATTTTGTTACTTGCTGTATGGTTGTTTTTGTAGTTCTTCTCTGTTCCTTTCTTCTCTTGCTCTCTTCTTTTGTAGTTTGCTGGCTTTCTTTAGTGATATACTTGGATTCCTTTGTCCTTATTTTTTGCATATCTATTATTGGATTTTGATTTGTGATTACTGTTAGGTTTATATATGGCATCTTAGGTATAGGAGTTCATACTAAGTTGATAGTTGCTTAAGTTTGAATCTATTCTTAACATTTCTCCCCCAACATTTTAGGTATATGGTGTCATACTTGACATCCTTTCATTTTGTGAATCCCTTAACTGATTTTTATAGGTATATCTAATTTTACTGCTTTTATGTTTCCTAATTTTCCTACTCCTACTTAGGGTCTTTCCTTTCCACTCAAAGAGTCCCCTTTCACATTTCTTGTAGGGTGGTTCATTGGTCATGAATTTGTTAAACTTCTGTTTGTCTGGAATTCTCCTTATCTCTCCTTCTATTCTGAATATGCCTTGCTGCATGGGATATTCTTGGTCGAAGGCTTTTTTTTTTTTTTCTTTCAGCACTTTGAATATATCTTGGCACTCCCTTCTGGCCTGCTATATTTCTGCTGAAAAATGAGCTGATACATTTAACTGTCGTCTTTTCTCTTGCAACCTTTAAAATTATTTCTTTATTGCTTTTTTATTTTTTGGCCATTTTAATTACTATATGTCTTGGTATCAACCTCCTTGGGTTCATTTTGTTGGGGGCTCTCTGTGCCTGCAAGATCATGATTTCTGTTTCCTTCCTCAGATTTGGGAAGTTTTCAGTTTTTATTTCCTCAAATAAAATTTTAGCCCTCTATTTTCTCTGTTTTACTTTTGGGATCCCCATACTGCAAGTGTCATTATGCTTGGTAGTGTTGTTGAAGTCCCTAAGTCTATTTTCTTTTATTATTTTTATTTTTTCCTCTCTCCTGTTCAGTTTGATTGCTTGCCATTACTCTGTCCTCTTGGTCACTGATTCATTCTTCTGATTCCTTTAGTCTACTATTTAATCCATGTAGTGTATTTTCTAATTTCAGTTACTGAGTTCTTCATCTCTAGTTCTTTTTTATGTTTTTTATCTTTGTCAAAAGTCTTACTGAGGTCCTCCACTCTCAAGTCCAGTGAGTATCTTTATGACCATTACTTTAAATCCTCTATCAAGCATAGTGCTTATCTCCATTTCATTTAGCTCTCTTGCTATGATTTTGTCCTGTTCTTTCATTTGGGATATATTTCACTGTCTCTTTATTTTGTCTAATTCAGCTATATCTCCTGCTCTTGATAATAGTGGCCTTATGGAGAAGAGGTCCTATAGTGCCCTGTAGTGCACTGACCCTCTTTCTCAGAAACTAGCACCTCTGGGGTGTCTCCTATGTGTATTATGTGCACCTTGATTTTATGACTGAGCAGCTTTTGCCTTCAGTTTAGGCATCTGCAGTGAACTGTGGGACAGAGTTTTGTCCCTGTGTCGTTAGTGGGCTAACCCAGGGCAGCCTTGGGATTGAGTTGAGACAGATCAGGTATTTGCCAGAGACACAGTAGTGCTGACCTGCAGCAGACCATAGTGCTATCAGGGTCTGCATTGTCTGGGGGCATCTTCAGCTGTCAGGATGAGATGGGCCTGTTTGGAGGTGGCAGATCTGCAGAAGTGCATAGGTGTGGGATGCATGGTGTTAGCAAGGAGGGGACCTGGTGCTGAGGCCTAGCTGGAGGGAGCTCACTTGCTGGAGAATGCAAGGGCATGGTGCCCTGTTATGTAGTGGGTATTGGTGGTATGCAGCTGTCTATGTGTTTATGCCAGGGGGTAGGGGAGGCCAGTGGTGCCCACTGACTCCTTTGTTCTTAGAGAAGTCTCCCAAAGGTCCCTGCCCCTCCAGCACAGGCTCTGAGATAAATAAATAAAACTCCCTCCTGTATATTCCAGGTGTTTTTCAAACCACTGTTTCTATACTGCATCTCTGTAGGGCTGTTTATTGTGTTGTCTTTTTTAAGAGTAAGGACTTTGGGGGTGCCTGGGTGGCTCAGTCAGTTGAGCATCTGACTCTTGGTTTTGACTTAGATCATGGTCTCATGTTTTGTGAGTTCAGGCCCTGTGTTGGGCTTTGTGCTCACAATGATAAACCTGCTTGGAATTCTGTCGGCCCCTCCCTCACGTGTGTGTGTGTGTGTGTGTGTGTGTGTGTGTGTGTGTGTGTGTGCATGCGCACGTACCTGCGCTCTCAGTCTCTCTGTCTCTCTCAAAATAAATAAATAAACTTAAAAAAAAAGGAGTAGGGACTTTATTTCCTCTCACTCTCCTAGCTCTCCCATAAGCCTACTGATTTTTTTTAATATGTTTTATTTATTTTTGAGAGAGGGCACAAGCAGAGAGAGAGGACAGAGAATCTGAAGCGGACTCCACGCTGACAGCAGCAAGCCCATATGGGGCTGGAATTCATGAACTGTGAGATCATGACCTGAACCAAAGTTGGCCGATCATCTAACTGAGCCACTCTGGTGCCCCTGATTTTTAAAGTTCTTGGTGTTAAGCCCCACTGATTGTAAGAACTCACAAAAGAACTGATTGAAAACTCTGTTTGTCAAAGCCAAATGTTAAGGGCGTTTGTCTTTTCTGAGTGGGTTCCCTGGTGTCAGAGTCTGTTTCTCTCCCTTCTTCATGCCCGCAGTATCTCTCTCTCCTGTGGACAGTCCATGGGTCTCTTAAGCTTGGAAAACCACTCTCTGATGTGGCCTCTTCTCTGTATTTAGCTATGGAGCATTTGTTCTACCAGTCTTCAGGTAGTTTTCTGGGCTCTTTATACTGATGTGGGTGTTATCTAGTTGTATCCATGAAACAAGTGAGCTTAGGGTCCTCCTGTTCCTCCATCTTCCCTGGACCCTGTCATTTCTAATTACTGGTGTGAGGCTGTGTTTTTTTACCTTAAGTAGTTGTAGAACTTTCTTTTACTTAAAAGGGAACAGAAAAGTCATGTAATTGCCTCAGCTTTTAATCCAGGTTAGGGCAACACAATTCTCAAAGAGCAGGTTTAAAGAGATAGTGTGAAGTGAAAGTCAACTTTCATTTGTGTTTATAACCCTCACACTTTGCTTATCCAACATACTGATTTAATTTCATATTACAAATTTTGTGACTTTTTTTCTGTGGACTCTAGTCCAGTCTCCAGGAACTCACAGACCTATATGACAGCTTTTAAAACATTTAATGGAAGTTTGTCCTGTCTCTCCTTAATCCCTTATCCCATGTTCATTTTTCATGGATCATACCTTCACAGTTCCCTCTCCCTGGATCTCCCTTTTCTGGAACTTCTGCCATTTGTCTTGCCTCTCATCCATGTGCATCCCAGGTCTGGGTCCAGCGCTGTATGTGTGGAGACGATTCTTCTTTGGTGACTGTGAGGAGAATTCTTAATGTCCTTTAATGGGCAATCACCTCGGGTGAAGAAAAAAAAACAAAAAAACAAAAAAACAAAAAACCTAGCTCCAAGCATGTGAAGACTTCTGAGCTTTGCTTTCTCTTCCCTCCATTATTAAACTCAGTCCCCTAACCTTCATTATGAAGACATCTGCAATGATCTGGCACCAGTAACAGTGGCCACAGCTTTCAACTTCCAGCCTAACAATCAGACAGTTTTATCAGTCCCCCTTTCAACACACTTTGTGGGCATTGCCTGTTTTTAACCACCTTCTGAACCTTTCCTTTGTCCTTCAAAGAGGACTTTATGTTCCTTGCTACTTATTTTTCACTGACTTTGGCATGTATCAGCACTAACTATTCCTGACATCTTGGCCTGTTTTTTAGAAAACCCTCCTACTATACTTCAAAAGGGACTACTCCCTAGAAATGGTATCACATAGCATCTGCCTTTGTAGATAGTGCCATTGTCATTTCCTAACATATCTTTATGGTAAACAGCTGCCTCCTGCCTGTATCATCAACAGGTAAACAGCATCATCAAAATATAAGCAGGCTGCTTCTTTCTTGGAATGAAGGAAAACAAAACACCGGTGAATAAATAGAAAATTAGGATGCTTTCTTTCTCCTTGGCATTCTTGTATTTAATTAAACCATTTTCTAAAAAGAAAGTTTGCATCAACATTTGGCTGATTTGAATGCAAGTTACTAACTAGGTTAGCCAAGCAAACCATGAATTTATAAAAATATCATAAATATAACTCAAACCTTAAAGTGAAGTGTAAGTCACTTGATTCTCTTCAATGTCAGTACATTGGGCACATGCAGCTGTGGGTACGATGTAATGTATGGAATGGGTCTAAAGGCAAGTTTTCAGCATCAAGTGTGTCATACCTCAACCTTCCAGAGATTTTAAAATTTCACCAGAATTCGTAAAGTAATGGTATTAGGTTGAGGTAGTAGTTTTATTTTTTCAATTGCACTCACGTAAGTTTAATTTAGTGCCAAATTCTAGTATGTAATAAAAATACAAGTTAAAGGCTGTCTGGTGGTTAAAGCTTGTTTTTTTCTTCCACCTGCCTTACTGAGAAAGCCCCTGAGAGGCCTACCTTCTCCACTGAATGGCCTATTTGAAGACCTCCATTTATCCACTGTTGCTGACAACATCAATGCTGAGAACATTTCTATATGATACATTCTTAAGATGAAAGTTTCTTAAAACCTTGAAGAAAAAGTTATAATTTCCTCTGAGTGTATCTGTGGTAGGATTCTTAACTCTAATTGGGCAGTCCCAACTGTGGACACCTTGGATAATGTCAAGAACTATTTCAGAATTCTCCTACAAGAACTCAAAGAGTAAGATAAAATAGAAAACTAAATGTCATTCAGACCCTTCTTCTCCTCTCCTCTTTTGCCCAAATAAATTGCAGTTAATTCTAGAAAAACCTGGAATCAAATCCATTTTCCTCTCTCTACAGAGTAGCTTTTTCTAGATTCCTCATTTATGTTAACTGGGCCAGTGTGCCTAACAGAGAAGACACTCAATAATTACTTCCTTGCTTGAATTGGATAACTTACCTAAAATTTGCAATATCATTGTATTTTTAAATTTATTTGATTTTACAGTTTTTATATAGGCCACACAACATTGTTTTTTAGAGGTCTGAATGCTGAGAAGAGAGAGATCTGTTAACATTAAGGACACAGAGTTGCTTAGTGGCAAACCTAGAGTTAGAATGGTCATCTTCTAACTTGAATTTTTTGATGTCTTTACCAGATTCAACTAATCTTTAGTATATAAAACTAAATCTTTATATATTGTAACTTACTAAGACAAAGAAAACCCAAGAAATGAAAACACCCATATATTTTCTGATTATGTTGCCATCATATTTAGTAGCCCTTTGCTGAAACTAATATCTCAGAGTAATATCAAATGTTAGTAGTGCCATAAAAATGATATAGGAAATTATATTAACCCACTGGATTTAAAATGCATTCTACTAATCAATAAAAACATCCTCTCTAAAATTGATATTTTTATTGTTCTTTTCCCTCACCAGATTGTAAGCTCTACAAGGGCAAAGACCAAGGCAATTTTGTTCAACATTGTGTTTCCAACATCTTGTTGTGCCTAACTAATAATAATAATTTGAATGAATATGAATATTGGCCATTTAATCAACTGCTCAATGATAGTTACTCATTCATTAACAAGTGGGTTATTTGCTAGGACTCTGCCAAAATAAGGGTGAATAGGCCATGGCCCCTTACTCAAGGAGTTCACAGCTCAAGGAGGAAGAGAGACTTATAAATAGATGTTTGTCACACATAATGGTTATCTCTAGGAGATGTTTGAACTGAACACAAATGAGAGAATGGCTAATTCCACCCTGAGGAATCAGAAATGATTTTCAGAGAAGTATTTTTCTCAGCTGTGTCTTAGAAAGTGAGAGGCCAGAGAGAGAAATGGACAAAGTGTGCAAAGACTCTTCAATAAAGAAATCTAAGGGAAAAATATTTTTTCTCAAGAACTTACAAGTTAAGACTATTTAAATTGACTTTCTGGGCTTTTGTTTTGCCATTCAGAATCAAACAGATTATTCTCCATTAATCAAATTCTTTTTCCCCCTGTATTTTTTAGTTTCAAATGCAAAGTTGAAAACAGATTGTTACCCTTAGCCACATTCTCACATGATGACTACTTTTCCCCAAATCCGGAAATTGTGATTTGAAGTGAGAGTCAAATTTGACTACATTTGTGTCCCTTATTTTGTTTTCACAACACTGTTTTTTTTACATTATGAGATGTAAATATCATTTCTCAACCACATAAGATTTATATATCTTGCCATAAATGAATAACTGCTCAAAGTAATAAAATCAAGATTCTTTAAAACAAATCTTCAAAACACCATTTATACTAGTCCAAGAAATTTAAAGGTATACTTGGTAGAATCAATTGTATTTAACCATGAAAATGTTAATTTTGTTCACTTATATCTGCATATTCAGATTTCTGCATTTCTCTTAAAGAGAAACAAAACATTGCAATGTTTAAAATGTCTGGAATAACAACCTTTAGGGAAATAAAAGCCACCAAGTCTTGTGCCAATAATAGTTTTATTATGTTATATGAAGTATTAACATGTTTACTTAATATTTTGTCCCAAGAGTTGGAGTTAAAAAAGAGAATTGATTATGCTGAAGGTTACATGACTCTACATTTGTTCAGTGCATAGAATCATAGATTTAAAAGGTCAGTTTTATTGTACATACATTTAAATTTTTTTAATTAAAAAAAAGGGAGGAAGGAAAGAAAATAGACTTTGTTTTATAATTTGGAGAAAACTAAACTTTGGGTCTTTCTCCTGAGACTGCTCTGGACTGTTTTCCAGAAGGCAAACACTTGGTACATTTCAAGCAGAATAATTAAAATCAATCACCCACACAGCCAGGCCAAGAATGAAGAGCAGCAAACTTAGGATTTGACAAGAAGGAAAGAGATCCAAGACAGGAAATTGACTTGGTCAGACGTGTGGAAAATCAAGGCAACCCACAAAGCCATTAATGAAGGTCCCCATAAGACAGCCTAGCCTCTGCTTCTGCACCCCGCCCTCAGCTCAGGCTCTCTCTCCAGCTGGGAGGATTTATTTCAGGGAAGCTGTGCCAGCATCTTCCAAGGGAAACACAGTCGGAGCACGTTTACCAAAGGATGCTGCAAAGGAGGCGCAGGTGGCACGCTGGAAGAATCTTCCTTGGGATCAAAAGAAGGAGCCAACCACAGCCAGTAGCCCTGATCTCCATCTAAGGAAAACTCAGCTCCACTGAACAGATATCTCAGCTCCAAACAAGGGAAAACCCAGATAAGAAGGCTTTGTCCTTGGAAAACAATAGAAGCAGTGTCTTTTCTTGTTTCCTGTTACTGGACCAAATTGAGAGGCAGATACATTAAGGTGGTCACTAGAAATGACCTAAAGATAATGGGACTGAAAAGCGTTAAAAGGGATATGGAAGTGGATTAACATCACTGGATAGAAGCCAGTGTTACATCAACACTGTGCAAGGATTAACCAAAGAGGATATAAACTAATGCATGACCCCAAGCCAAGCACTTCTGTTAGCCCAACAATCTGTAGGGTTAGAACTAATGCTTGCTGAAAGTTCTACAGATTTACATGAAAAAGAGGCAAAGCATGTATGATCACCTTCTAAGCAGTTGAATGTTTGAATCCTAGTGGTACCAGTTACTGGTAGTGTGACCATGAATAGGTTATTTAGTGTGTTTGTGCCTCAGATTCTCTATCTGTAAAATGGGGAGAATGTTAGTGCCTATTTCATACAGTTGTTGTGTTAAGTGAGTTAATATATACAAGGCACTTGTTAAAGTCCCCAACATATAGTAAGTGCTATATAAATGCTAGTTAGTATGATTGTCATAAAATAAACATTCCAGGTTAGAGTTGGTCTTGGTATGCCAATACTAAGTATGTTCTGAAATAACCCTAAAACCTGGCCAAGGTCTGGGAACCATGGAAAGAGGCTAGTTTACAAAATTCCTTAAGTTTTCTTGCGGAGGCGTTTGCTAAGACTTATATGGGTTCTTTTGGGATTTCTAGCCATATCTTCCTTGAAGCCAATTTTGGCATTCCTAGTTCCCAAGGCCAATACATTTAGAGTAACAGTGAAGTGGCATAAGCCCTGGGTTGGCAGTCAGGTGACAAGTACCTGGCTGAGGTATTTTTCTGAGTTACTTGTCAAAATCACTTCTTCCTGGGCCTACAATTTCTATTACAAGAGAGGGGTAGACTAGATAACATCTGTGTTTCCTTGGAGTTGTGGGGTTTTCTTTTTTTAATTTTTTATTTGCTGTAAAGTGACTTTGTGATCTAAATACCTTCTGGGTATCTATACCTAGATACTCCCTGCAGACTTCTCCACCTCTATAAGCAAAGAGTATTTCACCTTTCCTGTTATCCCATGAGCCCTATATCCTTTCCTTCCTGAGACTCCTGAGAATGATCCCACCATTTCTTGGTCCCAGTGCAAAGCTTCAGATGCCCTGGATGCCCTGGGTTGTCTCTTCACATCTCTTCTCTGTCTCCTCCTTTGTCTTTGAGCAGCTGCTTGTGTTCAGGCTCTCTTTAGCCCTCCTTTGACCTGAGCTTCTTATATTTTAATGACCACGCTGATCACCTGGGAATCTTGTTCTAATGCAGATTCTGATTCTGTTGGTCTGGGACAACCAGTTTCCACATTTGTAACAAGCTCCAGGTGGTGCCAAAGCTGCTGGTTACCTACCACACTCTTGGGAGCAAGGCAGTTAGTCTAGTGAGAGCTCCAGAATCCAGATGTTTTCTTTTTTAATCTAATTTTCAGGTTAGTATTCCTAAACTTTGATCCTGTTCTTCCTGCTAAAATATTATGGCTTGCATAATTGAATAGTAAATAAAATCTCTTCACAATAAAACCTCAGCCAGTGCTTCTGCCTTAACTCCTACAATCCCTAGCCTACATCTAATCTAATTTATCTAAGTAGCCTACATTTAATCTGCCTAGTTGCTTTCAGGATGTGTTTTTCACTTTCTGCCTTCATGCCTTGCACAGGCTCTATAATGTGCTTGAAATGTCATCGTACTTCTTTTATTTCTGTTACTCAAAGTCTTTTTTACTTTATTATTTTTTTAGAGAGAGAGCACACACACACACACACACACACACACACACACACACACATGTGAGTGGGGGAGGGGCAGAGGAAGAGAGAAAGAGAGAGATTAAGTAGGCTCCACCATCAACTCAGAGGCTGACAGGGTGCTCAATCCCACCACCCTGGGATCATGACCTGAGCCAAAATCAAGAGAGGGACACTCAACCAACTGAAGCACCCAGGCACCCCTGTTACTCAAATTCTTGACTCAGATATGATTCAGTCCACAAAACATTTCTGTTTCCTTGAAAGTCATCCTGTCCTTTAAATACCTGTGGTACTTTGTTTACTGTCTTTATGGTGATTCACATTCTGCTTTGTAATTTCTATTTATGCATCTGCTATCTCTCCTATCAAACCAAGGGTTTCTTGAGGAGGTGCTTCAAAGCAGGAAATAACGGTTTAAAACAAATGAATGGAAGCACTCTGTCACTAATTATTTAAACTTATACAGGCTGAAAATATGAAACAAATTTTAAAAAGGCTTAGATAGCTTCTTACTGTATTGCACGTTAGCCATTACTGAGGGTGACTAGGATTTGGGGGGGCATACCTTCTACCTTTCACTCATTTACCCTGCATTTCTGAGTGCTGTCTCTATGTAGGACTCCATGCTGAGGGCTGTGGCAGTACCCAAAGAATAAGGCCAGCATCCTGAAGGTTGTTATCATCTGGTGGATGGGATGGTAAGGAGCAGGCACGAGGCATTTCACCATGGGTTGCTTGGGACCTGGCCTGAGGCAGAGTCCTGGACTAGAGGCTCAGTAAGTCTGGTTCCTGACATAATTGTTATGTTCTAAGAATCTATGACTCTGGAGATAGTATACTTACTAAACAACACCATGAGGATTTGTACAGAAATGTGCTTTCAATGTAATGCCGCCTCTGCATTTGATAGCCTTCCTTTCCAGCATTTATAGCCACCACCTGTGCTTTCATTATTCATTTCAGTGTCTCTGTCTGAGGCTGAGACACTTAATTTTACAGTGCCTCAAGGGAAAGCAGGGAGTTTCTCTCTTGGACTTAAACCCTTCTATTAACTCATGAGTGATTCTCCTAAGAATTAAGTCTCATGGACACACCCATTGCCTATGATAGGAAGATCAGAAAGCATTGTCATGGCATCCTTAAAACTTATTGGTGAGGCTAAGTGAAGACTAGTTATTTTGTGATTTCTGCCTCTCCTGAGAAATTACATTGTTAAAAGGCTTAAATATGTGGTTCCCAATCATTCCTCCTTATATTCTGAGAATTAGAGAATCTAGAGCTTGAAGTTTAGGGATAGACCTCATTCCCTCATGTTTTCCTCAGTGAAGAAACTGAGACACATGATCACACATTAGCTTAGTGGTCAAGTGAGACCTCAAAATTAAGTCTTCTGAGACTAGGACTAAACGGTTAAGTGGGAGGAAGAAAACATTATTTGTATCTATATCTATCTATATTTTATATCTATATCTATAGCTATTTCTGTATCTATCTACCAATCATCAAGCTTTGTGAGGTGTCAGGTACTGTGTATTTAGTGCTTTAGATGCCTTATCACATTTAATTTTAATAATTTTATCCCAATACCAAGAGGTAGGTGTCATCCCAACTTCACTGAGAAATCTGAATTTCAGAGAGGTAAAGTAACTTGTCCAAGAATGAATGTGTGAATGGTGCACCATGCCTCTAAACCCCTTCTCAAGGGAAGACTTTACCTGGTAGCCAATAATAGCAAGGGGCCCTGCCAGCTGGTGATATGAGAGGAAGAAAAAGGAAACAGGCTATTCTTATTCCACCTTTTGGGTTACTCTCTCTTTCTTTCTTTTTTCTGGTCTCTGAGACTTATTGCTCAATCTTTCTGGACTTCATTCCAATAGGCTTCCCCAGCTCTTGTGCTCACACCCACGAGCACGATGGATACATCTATCAGATGGTATCCATTCCTGGGGCTTCCATGGTCCCCCTGCATCAAACATTTGTTATGTTATACTTCAAGCCCCTGTAGTCAGTCATTCATCAACATTGTCTGCTATGCCTGCCCCAACAATGCACAAACCAGTGTTCAAAACATGGAATTCATTTCTCTCTCTTTTCATCTCCCTTTTGGAATTCCCATTTTCTTTTTATCTCTAACATCTTTCTTCAATATCTTATATCTACCCTCAGTATCCTTCCAAAGACAGTGCAAGTCCTGCCTTCTCCATTAAGTCTTCTTCCATCTCATTCACTTATTAAAGAAGCATTCAATGAGTAGCTATATATAACAGGCCCAGGAGAGAGTAGAGAACAAGAGAGAGACAGTTCGTGCCCTCACTGAGCTTATAGTCAAGTGGGGGGCTATAGCTTGTAATGACAGCTATGGAGGCAAAGCACAGGGCAAGGACAATTTAATATACTTTTATCTCATCCACATTACCCCCATGCAGAAAGAGTTTGCTAACTATGAAGTTGAGTTTTTTTCAAATCTGAGAAAAGACCTTGTGGCAGGATCTATACCCATGCATTTGCCTCTGGGGCATGTGAGTATCATTGCTGTACTCCAGGGTCTTTGAGGACTAGGATACCTCATAGATGGTTGATATTCAAGTGGTCAGTGCCAGGTGGGAAAAATTCTTGGAGCAGTTCTGCATGGATGTAAGCACATCCTGGATCAAGCAGCTGCTTCTTCAGGGGCTTACTGGGTGGTACTGGCAGGAATTCCAATTCTCTGGAGCTTGAATGAAATACACATGGCACACTTTAATGTGAATTCAGTTAAAAGCTGGCTGGAGAACAAATGACAGCCAAATAGCTTGCACTGCCATACTTGTGAATTTTCCCTTTGAAGACTGTGTCAGTACTATTCTTCCCTCCAAAATCACCATGTTAGAAACTTAATGAGGGTTTTCAGTGGTTTGGTGAAAGATAGCAGCACACAATAGGAAATATTTTAGATCAGCTTTTATTTCTGTCCTTAAGGTCATTATGGTATCTGGCTAAAAGCTTCTTACAGAGATAGAGATTGTTTTTAGTATTTCTGAAATAGTAGCAATGGATGAGATGGACTCACACTCATGCTCATACTGTATGCTAGGCACATACACCATACCACCCTCTGAATACACACACAGTTGCACTTCTTCCACACGTGCAGGCACACACACTGTGGGCACAGTGCTCTGAGGCAATCAAGGCCCATCAAAAGGCCTCCCTATTTGTGGTTTATTTTCTGCTTTTAAGTTCCATTAAGTACCATTTGAGAGTGACTATTTCTTAAGAGCCCACCCCTGGTAAAACCAGCTAAAGAGGAGGTTTTATGCTCAAGACTAACATGCAAAACAACAACAAGGAGAACAATGTGTCAGGAACAGACCAAAATTATTTTAAAAAGAAGTTCCAAACAGCAAAAATAAAACAACTTTGTTTTCCAAAAAAAAGAGTTAAATTAAACATCTCAAGAAGTAGTTTAATTTTAAAATTATAAATTAGGAAAACGTAGGAACATTTTTAACATTTGGTATGTTTTATACCATATTTTTTGTTCCTTTAACATCTACTTTTTATGAGCTTGGAAACATATTTTGTGCTCATATATTCTCTACCTCTTTCTATCATATAAATGCTACATTAGCAGTCTGAAAAATACCCTACTACTTCAAGTAAATCATGTGAAAAAGAACATGATTGTACAATTCCTAACATCTTTTAGTAGTTTGATTTCTCTTGATGTCATGTTCCAACAACACAGTGGTATTTCAAGTTTCCTGTTAAAGATGGCAAAATAATTTGCCTATTCATCAGTTTACATGGCAAGTTGAAATAAACACCGTTATTTACATGACACGGCATAAAATGATTTCTAGCTTTCCTTTTTTTTTTTAATGGCCACCAAAAGATAATTAGGACCCCCCCCTCCCCCCCCAAAAAAAAGGAATACTTGACTTTAAGCTTGGATTTTTTCTTGGCTGATTTTGTTTATGATTTGTGGGACCATATTGTTCTGCCTCAGGAAAATAGGAGCCCTCATAGAAGCCTGAAACAGTTCCCAAGAAAGGCCTGAAACCTGCATTTTATTGAGGACCTTCTGCCTGGGAAGCCACTGTAAGAAGCAGAATGAAAAAGATATTCCATAGATCTACAGAAACTTAAGTAGCAGGGCCTGTGGAGAAAAGCCACCAACCAGACATATAAAGTGCAGATCTGTGGCCCCAATTTTGAAGGCTACGATTGTTCAGTTGTACAACTTTAAATTGAAATGTTATTTGGTTTTCAGCATTACTTAGAGAACAAGTAAAGGTTAAGAGACTGTAGAAATGCCATCCAATTTACCAACTTCACCAGCCTGGCTTAATGCTGGAATTTAGAAAAAAGAAGGTGACAGTGAGGAAGTATGAGTCAGAAGAGCTGAAATCTCGGTGAAATTTCCCTTGGCTACTCAAAAAGGGTCTGTCATTAGTGAGCCAAGAACTCGGGCTTTGTTAAGTACATCTCATTTGGGATTTGAAATGAAGCACCAGGGAAGGATTGAGAGTGACCCATGTTCTGAGGACATTTACTCTGGCCTGGCTGTGGGGGTGGTGATGGGAGGAGGCCCCTACTGCTACCATGCCCTTCACTAGCTTCTCAGAGAGGCCCAGATAAGCTGTCTGCTGGATAGAAGGCAGTGGTAAAGTCAAGTTATCAGGGGGCCTGGGAAGTTCTCAGTCAAGAGAACATCATTAATGGCTACCAGGCACAGAGTGTTTCTGTTTAACTCGCCCTGTCAATCACAGGCACGATGCACATGATGCCATTTCATGCTAAGAAAGCTTCTGAGCAGTTAACACCTTGTCTGTCCATGGTCACATAGTACCAGGGTTAACTTGGAACCAAAGCTTACCTGATGCCTGCTTCTAAACTCCATCCTAACATCCACTGTGCTCTATTCCTGGTGTCTGTCATTTGGCATTCTTAGTGTTGTGGTGTTCAGAACTCATTCCATGAACCTGATACTTTATACCAGAACCCAAGCTTCTAGTGGAAGTCTTCATTTTTATTCCTCCTTTTCCTCTCCCAACCCCATTTCTTTGCAAGGACCTTATTAAAACCTCAATTTCTTATAGGCAAGGGGAAGTGAAATAGAGAGTGAATTAGAGTGAAGAGAAATACACCAGCTTATCATAACAGCAAAACTTTGGCTAACATACCGGAGCACCGAGAAAAGGAGGCAGATGTTTTTTAATCCCTTAATCATAAATCATGTTGGGACATCATTCTTTTTTCTTTGTTTACTTGGGCTAAATACATCTATGTGATTGATTTTGTTATAATGTTTCAATGTTTATCAGAAGAGGAAAACTATTTTATTACTGGCTTCTAATTTGTTGAGTTTCTTTTTCAATAAATTTATGAATTACATTCAGAGGGCATCCCACTTTCTGTAACATTGCTCTCTTGTATCCTGCTAGAGACTTTTTAAATCTATCCATAGCTTTTTCTATTCTTTCCCTGGATACCAATGCATTTCCCAACATCTTCCTTTCTTTTCTTTTCTTTTCTTTTCTTTTCTTTTCTTTTCTTTTCTTTTCTTTTCTTTTTTCTTTTTTTTTTTTTTTTTTTTTCCTGTGCACTGCAGACACTGTTGCAGCAGAAGAAATTCATCTGGCTGGAAAAATGTAGAGATTTCGAGGTTAATCTAACAATGCATCAAGTCAGGGCTCCCTTGAATTTGCATGCAAAGTGGAAACATCTTTTCTTGATAAGCTTCTCCCACCCCTTTTAAAACACAGTGCTTTTTAGTAGCAAAGGGCCAGAATATTAACATGCCCGTATTTGCAAGCCTTCAGTAGAAGGGCATTTTACTTCATTCACAAGATTGTTTTCTCCACTTCTTTAAATTATTCCAAATCATACAATAAATTCAAAGGACTGGAAGAAAAATAAGGCATTAAAAAAAAGTTAGTGACTTCAAATAGTTAAATTTATTGCTTTTTAAAAATTTTAATTACATATAGTTAGCATACAGTGTTATATTAGTTTCAGGTATACAATATAGTGATTCAACAATTCTATACATGACTCAGTGCTCATCATCTTAATCCCCATCACCCATTTTACCCATCTCCCCACCCACCTCCCCTTTGGTAACCATCAGTTTGTCCTCTATTGTTTTTAAGTGTGTCTCTTTTTTTCTTTGCTCTTTTTTTTTCTTAAATTCCACATATGATTGAAATCATATGGTATTTGTCTTTCTCTGACTGACTTATTTCATTAGCAGTATATTGTGTATAGAATATTATTAGGCCATTGAAAAGAACCACATCTCGCCATTTACAATGACATGGATGGATTTAGGGAGCATACAATTAAGTGAAATAAGTATATGTATATGACACTTCTTCTTTATCCATTCATCAATTGATGGACACTTGGGCTGTTTCTGTAATTCCATAATTTGACTATTGTAAATAATGCTGCAATAAACATAGGGGTGCATATATCCTTTCAAATTAATGTTTTCATATTCTTTGGGTAAATACCCAGTAGTGGAATTACTGAGTCATATGGTAATTTTATTTTTAATTTTTTGAAGAATCTCTATACTGTTTTCTACAGTGGCTGTACCCTTTTGCATTCCCACCATAGTACATGAAGGTTCCTGTTTCTCCACATCCTCACCAAAACTTGTTTCTTGTGTTTTTTATTTTAGCCATTCTGACAGGTGAGAGGTGATATCTCTGTAGTTTTGATGTGCATTTCCCTGATGATGAATGATGCTGAGCATCTTTTCATGTGTCTGTTGGCCATCTGTATGTTTTCTTTGGAGAAATAACTGTCCATGTCTTCTGCCAATTTTTAATTGGATTATTTGATTTTTTGGTGTTGAGTTATGTGAGTTGTGTAAGTTTAGAGACTAAACCATTATTGAATACATCTTTTGCAAATATCTTCTCCCATTCAATAGGTTATCTTAGTTTTGTTTGTTTTCTTTGCTGTGCAGAAGTTTTTTATTTTGATGTAGTCCCAGTAATTTATTTTTGCTTTTGTTTCCCCTGCCTCAGAAGATGTGTCTAGAAAAATGTTGCTACAGCTAATGTCAGAAAAATTATTGCCTCTGCTCCCTTCTGTAGGTCTACACTTAGGTCCTTAATCCATTTTGAGTTTATATTTGTGTTTGGTATAAGCCAGTGGTCCAATTTCATTCTTCTGCATGTAGCTATCTAATTCTCCCAACACAATTTGTTGAAGAGGCTTATTCACATTGCATATTCTTTTCTCCTTTGTCAAAGATTAATTGACCATATAATTGTGGGTTATTTCTGGCCTTTCTATTCTATTCCATTGATCTGTGTGCTTATTTTTGTGGCAGTGCCATATTGTTTTGATTACTACTGCTTTGTAATATATCTTGAAATCTAGAATTGTGATACTTCCAGCTTTGTTTTTCTTTTTCAACATTGTTTCAGCTATTTCGGGACTTTTGTGGTTCCATACAAATTTTAGGATTGTTTGTTCTAGTTCTGTGAAAAATGTTGTCAGTATTTTGATAGAGATTGCATTAAATCTGTAGATTGCTGTTGGTAATAGAGACATTTTAACAATATTTGTTCTTCCAATCCATGAGTAAGGAATATCTTTTCACTTGTTTGTGTCATCTTCAATAGCTTTCATCAGTGTTTTATTGTTTTCAGAGTACAGATCTTTCACTCCTTGGCTAAGTTTATTCCGAGATATTTTATTATTGTTGGTCCAGTTATAAATGGGATTGCTTTCTTAATTTCTCTTTCTGTTGCTTCATTATTAGTATATAAAAATGCCACAGATTTGTTCACATTGATTTTTATCCTGAAACTTTACTGAATTTGTTTCTCAATTCCAGAGTTTCTTGGTGGAAACTTTAGGGCTTTCTATACATACTATCATGTCATATACAAATAGTATGAATTTTACTTCTTTCTTATCATTTTCGATACCTTTCATTTCATTTTCCTTTTTTTAATTTTTATTTAATTTATTTTTAAAAATTTACATCCAAGTTAGCATATAGTGCAACAATGATTTCAGGAGTAGATTCCTTAATGCACCTTACCCATTTAGCCCATCCCCCCTCCCAAACCCCTCCAGCAAACCTCTGTTCTGCATATTTGAGTCTCTTATGTTTTTATCCTCCTCCCTGTTTTTATATTATTTTTGCTTCCCTTCCCTTATGTTCATCTGTTTTGTATTGTAAAGTCCTCATATGAGTGAAGTCATATGATATTTGTCTTTCTCTGACTAATTTTACTTAGCATAATATCCTCTAGTTCCATCCACGTAGTTGAGAATGGCAAGATTTCATTCTTTTTGATTGCCGAGTAATACTCCATTTGTGTGTGTGTGTGTGTGTGTGTGTGTGTGTGTGTGTGTGTGTGTATACATACATACACACACCACATTTTCTTTATCCGTTCATCCACTGATGGACATTTGGTCTCTTTCCATACTTTGGCTATTGTTGATCTTGCTGCTATAAACATTGGGGTGCATGTGCCCCTTCGAAACAGCACACCTGTATCCTGTGAATAAATGCCTAGTAGTGCAATTGCTGGGTCATAGGGTAGTTCTATTTTTAGTTTTTTGAGGAATCTCCATACTGTTTTCCAGAGTGGCTGCACCAGCTTGCATTCCCACCAACAATGCAAAAGAGATCCTCTTTCTCCACATCCTCGCCAACATCTGTTATTGCCTGAATTGTTCATGGTAGCCATTCTGACAGGTGTAAGGTTGTATCTGGTAGCTTTGAGTTGCATTTCCCTGATGATGAATGATGTTGAGCATTTTTTGATGTGTCAGTTGGCCATCTGGATGTCTTTTTTGGAGAAGTGTCTACTCATGTCTTTTGCCCATTTCTTCACTGGATTATTTGTTTTTTGGTTGTGGAGTTTGGTGAGTTCTTTTTTAGATTTTGGATACTAGCCCTTTGTCTGATATGGCATTTGCAAATATCTTTTCCCATTCCGTTGATTGCCTGTTAGTTTTGCTGGTTGTTTCCTTCACTGTGCAGAAGTTTTTATTTTGATGAGGTCCCAATAGTTCATTTTTGGTTTTGTTTCCCTTGCTTCCAGAGAGGTGTTGAGTAAGAAGTTGCTGTGGCCAAGATAAAAGAGGTTTTTTTTCCTGCTTTCTCCTTGAGGATTTTGAAGCTTCCTGTCTTATATTTGGGTCTTTCATCCATTTTGAGTTTATTTTTGTGTATGGTGTAAGAAAGTGGTCCAGGTTCATTTTTCTGTATGTTGCTGTCCAGTTTTCCCAGCATCACTTGCTAAAGAGACTGTCTTTATTCCATTGGATATTCTTTCCTGCTTTGTCAAAGATTAGTTGGTCATATGGTTGTGGGTCCATTTCTAGGTTCTCTATTCTGTTCCACTGATCTGAGTGTCTTTTTTTTTTTAATGTTTTTATTTACTTTTGAGACAGAGACAGAGCATGAGCAGGGGAGGGGCAGAGAAAGAGGGAGACACAGAATCCAAAGCAGGCTCCAGGCTCTGACTGTCAGCACAGAGCCCAATGTGGGGCTCAAACTCACAGACTGTGAGATCATGACCTGAGCTGAAGTCGGACGCTTAACCAACTGAGCCACCCAGACGCCCCTCTGATTACAGCTTTGTAATACAGCTTGAAGTCCGGGATTGTGATGCCTCCTGCTTTGGTTTTCTTTTTCAAGATTGCTTTGGCTATTTGGAGTCTTTTCTGGTTGCATACAAATTTTAGGATTGTTTGTTCTAGCTCTGTGAAGAATGCTGGTGTTATTTTGATAGGGATTGCATTGAATATGTGAATTGCTTTGGGTAGTATTGACATTTTATTTTATTTTTTTATAAATTTTTTTTAATGTTTATTTATTTTTGAGAGAGACAGAGAAGAATGCAAGTGGGTTGGGGCAGAGAGAGAGATAGTCACAGAATCCGAAGCAGGCTCCAGGCTCTGAGATGTCAGCACAGAGCCTGACGCAGGGCTCAAACTCATGAGCTGTGAGATCATGACCTGAGCCGATGTTAGACGCTCAACTGACTGAGCCACCCAGGTGCCCCAGTATTGACATTTTAACAATATTTGTTCTTCCTACCCAAGAGCATGGAATATTTTTCCATTGCTTTTGTGTCTTCTTCAATTTCTTCCATAAGCTTTCTAGTTTTCAGTGTATAGATTTTTCACCTCTTTGGTTAGATTTATTCCTAGGTATTTTTGGATTTGGTGCAATTGTAAATGGGATTGATTCCTTGCTTTCTCTTTCTGTTGCTTCATTGTTGGTATATAGGAATGCAACCGATTTCTGTGCATCAATTTTATATCCTGGCACTGTTGAATTCATGGATCAGTTCTAGCAGTTTTTTGGTGGAATCTTTTGGGTTTTCCATATAGTGTATCATGTCATCTGCAAAGAGTGAACGTTTGACCTCCTCCTGGCCAACTTGAATGCCTTTTATTTCTTGGTGTTGTCTGATTGCTGAGACCAAGACTTCCAATACTATGTTGAATAACAGTGGTGAGAGTGGACATCCCTGTCGTGTTCCTAATCTCATGGGGAAAGCTCTCATTTTTTCCCCATTGAGGATGATATTAGCATTGGGTCTTTCATGTATGGCTTTTATGATCTCGAGGTATGCTCCTTCTTTCCCTACTTTCTTGAGGGTTTTTTATCAAGAAAGGATGCTGTATTTTGTCAAATGCTTTCTCTTCATCTATTGAGATGATCATATGGTTCTTGTCCTTTCTTTTATTGATGTGATGAATCACATTGATTGTTTTGCGGATATTGAACCAGACCTGCATCCCAGGTATAAATCCATGGTCGTGGTGAATACTTTTTTTACTGTATTATTGGATCCAGTTGGCTAATATCTTGTTTAGGATTTTTGCATCCATGTTCATCAGGGAAATTGGTCTATAGTTCTACTTTTTAGTGGGGTCTTTGTCTGGTTTTGGAATCAAAGTAATGCTGGCTTCATAGAAACAGTTTGGAAGTTTTCCTTCCATTTCTATTTTTTGGAAGCACCTATTCAACACAATAGGTTTTAACTCTTCCTTAAATGTTTAGTAGAATTCTCCTGGAAAGCCATTTGGCCCTGGACTCTTGTTTTTTGGGAGATTTTGGATTACTAATTTGATTTCTTTATTGCTTATGGGTCTGTTCAAATTTTCTATTTTTTCCTGTTTCAGTTTTGGTAGTTTATATGTTTGTAGGAATTTGTCAGTTTCTTCCAGATTTCCCATTTTATTGGTGTATAATTACTCATAATATTCTCTTATTGTTTTTATTTCTGCTGTGTTGGTTGTGAACTCTCCTCGTTCATTCTTTTTTTTTAAATATGAAATTTATTGTCAAATTGGTTTCCATACAACACCCAGCGCTCATCCCAACAGGTGCCCTCCTCAATGCCCATCACCCACTTTCCCCTCCCTCCCACCACCCATCAACCCTCAGTTTATTCTCAGTTTTTAAGAGTCTCTTATGGTTTGCCTCCCTCCCTCTCTAACTTTTGTTTCCCCTTCCTATCCCCCATGGTCTTCTGTTAAGTTTCTCAGGATCCACATAAGAGTGAAAACATGTGGTATCTGTCTTTCTCTGTATGACTTATTTCACTTAGCATAACACTCTCCAGGTCCATCTACGTTGCTGCAAAATGCCATATTTTATTCTTTCTCATTGCCAAATAGTATTCCATTGTATATATAAAACATAATTTCTTTATCCATTCACCAGTTGATGGACATTTAGGCTCTTTCCATAATTTGGCTATTGTTGAGAGTGCTGCTATAAACATTGGGGTACAAGTGCCCCTATGCATCAGCACTCCTGTATCCCTTGAGTAAATTCCTAGCAGTGCTATTGCTGGGTCATAGGGTAGATCTATTTTGAATTTTTTGAGGAACCTCCACACTATTTTCCAGAGTGGCTGCACCAGTTTGCACTCCCACCAACAGTGCGAGAGGGTTCCCGTTTCTCCACATCCTCTCCAGCATCTATAGTCTCCTGACTTGTTCATTTTAGCCACTGTGACTGACATGAGGTAATATGTTAGTGGGCTTTTGATTTGTATTTCCCCAATGAGGAGTGACGTTGAGCATCTTTTCATGTGCCTGTTGGCCATCTGGATGTCTTCTTTAAGAAGTGTCTATTCATGTCTTCTGCCCATTTCTTCACTGGATTATTTGTTTTTTGGTTGTGGAGTTTGGTGACTTCTTTTTAGATTTTGGATACTAGCCCTTTGTCTGATATGTCATTTGCAAATATCTTTTCCCATTCTGTCAGTTGCCTTTCAGTTTTGTTGATTGTTTCCTTTGCAGTACAGAACTTTTTATCTTCATGAGGTCGCAATAATTCATTTTTGCTTTTAATTCCCTTGCCTTTGGGGATGTGTCAAGTAAGAAATTGCTACGGCTGAGGTCAGAGAGGTCTTTTCCTGCTTTCTCCTCTAGGGTTTTGATGTTTTCCTCTTTTCAGGTCCTTCATCCATTTTGAGCTTATTTTTGTGTATGGTGTAAGAAAGTGGTCTAGTTTCATTCTTCTGCATGTTGCTGTCCAGCTCTCCCAGCACCATTTGTTAAAGAGACTGTCTTTTTTCCATTGGATATTCTTTCCTGCTTTGTCAAAGATTAATTGGCCATACTTTTGTGGGTCCAATTCTGGAGTCTCTATTCTATTCCATTGGTCTATGTGTCTGTTTTTGTGCCAATACCATGCTGTCTTGATGATGACAGCTTTGTAGTAGAGGCTAAAATCTGGGATTGTGAGGCCTCCTGCTTTGGTCTTCTTCTTCAAAATTCCTTTGGCTATTCGGGGTCTTTTGTGGTTCCACACAAATTTTAGGATTGCTTGTTCTAGCTTCAAGAAGAATGCTGGTGCAATTTTGATTGGGATTGCAGTGAATGTGTAGATGGCTTTGGGTAGTATTGACATTTTAAGAATATTTATTCTTCTAATCCATGAGCACAGAATGTTTTTTCCATTTCTTTGTCTCTTCTCAATTTCCTTCATAAGCTTTCTATAGTTTTCAGGATACAGATCTTTTCCATCTTTAGTTAGGTTTATTCCTAGGTATTTTATGATTCTTGGTGCAATTGTGAGTGGGATCCATTTCTTTATTTGTCTTTGTGATGCTTCATTATTAGTGTATAAGAATGCAACTGATTTCTGTAGATTAATTTTGTATCCTGCAACTTTGCTGAATTCATGTATCAGTTCTAGCAGACTTTTGGTGGAGTCTGTCGGGTTTTCCATGTATAATATCATGTAATCTGCAAAAAGTGAAAGCTTGACTTCATCTTTGCCAATTTGGATGCCTTTGATTTCCTTTTGTTGTCTGGTTGCTGATGCTAGAACTTCCAACACTATGTTAAACAACAGCTGTGAGAGTGGACATCCCTGTCATGTTCCTGATCTCAGGGAGAAAACTCTCAGTTTTTCCCCATTGAGAATGATATTAGCTGTGAGCTTTTCATAAATGCTTTTCGATGTTTAAGTATGTTCCTTCTATACAGACTTTCTTGAGGGTTTTTACTAAGAAAGTATGTTGAATTTTTTCAAATCTTTTTCTGTACCGATTGACAGGATCATATGGTTCTTATCTTTTCTTTTATTAATGTGATGTATCACATTGATTGATTTGCAAATATTAAACCAGCCCTGCAGCCCAGGAATGAATCCCACTTGATCATGGTGAATAATTCTTTTTATATGCTGTTGAATTCGATTTGCTAGTATCTTGTTGAGAATTTTTGCATCCATATTCATCAGGGATATTGGTCTGTAGTTCAGGCCAGTTTTTTGCTGGGTCTCTGTCTGGTTTGGGAATCAAAGTAATTCTGGCTTCATACAATGTGTCTAGAAGTTTTCCTTCCCTTTCTGTTTTTTGGAACAGCTAGAGAAGGATAGGTATTATCTCTGCTTTAAATGTCTGGTAGAATTCCCCAGGGAAGACATCTGGTCCTGGACTCTTATTTGTTGGGAGATTTTTGATAACTGATTCAATTTCTTCATTGGTTATGGGTCTGTTCAAACTTTCTATTTCTTCCTGTTTGAAATTTGGAAGTGTGTGGGTGCTTAGGAATTTGTCCATTTCTTCCAGGTTGTCCAGTTTGTTGGCATATAATTTTTCATAGTATTCCCTGATAATTGTTTGTATTTCTGAGGGATTGGTTGTAATAATTCCATTTTCATTCATGATTTTATCTATTTTTGTCTCCCCCCCCCTCCTTTTTTTGAGAAGCCTGGCTAGAGGTTTATCAATTTTGTTTATTTTTTTCAAAAAAACAACTCTTGGTTTCATTGATCTGCTCTACTGTTTTTTTTTTGTTTTTTTTTTAGATTCTATATTGTTGTTTTCTGCTGTGATCTTTATTATTTCTCTTCTTCTGCTGGGTTGAGGGTGTCTTTGCTGTTCTGCTTCTATTTCCTTTAGGTATGCTATTAGGTTTCATATTTGGGATTTTTCTTGTTTCTTGAGATAGGCCTGGATTGCAATGTATTTTCCTCTCAGGACTGCCTTTGCTGCATCCCAAAGCATTTGGATTGTTCTATTTTCATTTTCATTTGTTTGCATATATTTTTTAATTTTTCTATAATTGCCTGGTTGACCTATTCATTCTTTAGTAGGGTGTTCTTTAACCTCCATGCTTTTGGAGGTTTCCAGGCTTTTTCCTGTGGTTGATTTCAAGTTTCAAGAAAGTATATTCTGTTGCTTTGGGATGCAGAGTTTGAAATATATCTGTCAAATCCATCTGATCCAGTGTATTATTCAGGGCCCTTATTTCTTTATTGATCCTGTGTCTAGATGATCTACCCATCGTTGTAAGTAGAGTATTAAAGTCCCTTGCAATTATCACATTCCTATCAATAAGGTTGCTTATGTTTGTGATTAATTGTTTTATATATTTGGGGGCTCCCATATTTGGCGCATAGACATTTATAATTGTTAGCTCTTCCTGATGGATAGACCCTGTAATTATTATATCATGCCCTTCTTCATCTCTTGTTACAACCTTTCATGTAAAGTCTAGTTTGTCTGATATAAGTATGGCTACTCCAGCTTTCTTTTGACTTCCAGTAGAATGATAGATAGTTCTCCATCCCCTCACTTTCAATCTGAAGGTGTCCTCAGGTCCAAAATGAGTCTCTTGTAGACAACAAATAGATGGGTCTTGTTTTTTTTATCCATTCTGATACCCTATGTCTTTTAGTTGGAGCATTTAGTCCATTTACATTCAGTGTTGTTATGGAAAGATATGGGTTTAGAGTCATTGTGATGTCTCTAGGTTTCATGCTTGTAGTGATGTCTCTGCTACTTTGTGGTCCTTGCAACATTTGACTCACAGAGTTCCCCTTAGAATCTCTTGTAGGGCTAGTTTAGTGGTGATGAATTCCTTCAGTTTTTGTTTGTTTGGGAAAACCTTTATCTCGCTTTCTATTCTGAATGACAGACTTGCTGGATAAAGGACTCTTGGCTGCATATTTTTTTTGTCCATCACATTGAAGATTTCCTGCCATTCCTTTCTGGCCTGCCAAGTTTCAGTATATAGGTCTGCCACTACTCTTATGGGTCCACCTTTGTAATTTAGAGCCTGTTTATCTCTAGCTGCTTCACAATTTTCCCTTTATCCTTGTAATCTGCCAGTTTCACTATGATACGTTGTGCAGATGGATTCAAGTTACATCTGAAGGGAGTTCTCTGTGCCTCTTGCATTTCAATACGTTTTTCCTTCCCCAGATAAGGGAAGTTCTCAGCTATGATTTGTTCAAGTACACCTTCAGCCCCTTTCTCTCTTTTTTCTTCTTCTAGAATTCCTATGTTATGGATATTGTTCTGTTTGATTGCATCACTTAGTTCTCTAATTCTTCCCTCATACACCTGGATTTTTTTAATCTTTTTTTTTCAGCTTCCTCTTTTTCCATAATTTTATCTTTTAATTCACCTATTCTCTCCTCTGCCTCTTCCATCCATGCTATAGCCACCTCCATTTTATTTTGCACCTCACTTATATCATTTTTTAATTCCTCATGACTATTTTTTAGTCCCTTGATCTCTGTAGCAATAGATTCTCTGCTGTCCTCTATGCATTTTTCAAGCCCAGCGATTAATTTTATGGCTATTATTCTAAATTCTTTTTCCATTATATTGCTTAAATCAGTTTTGATCAATTCGTTAGCTGTCGCTACTTTCTGGAGTTTCTTTTGAGGCGAATTCTTCCATTTAGTCATTTTGGCTAGTTTTCTGTCCCTTATGCATATTAAAAGCTTTGTGCTCTGCACCTGCAAGCACTGCTATATTAATGGAGGGTCATACACTGTCCAGGTTCTGGCCCTTCAGGAGGTATTTTTTCAGGGATTGTTACTTGCTTTCTGTTGTTGTGACTTTGGTTATTTTATTACCCTACTCATAGTAATATTTTGTACCCTTCACCAGGTGTGCTTTGCTTTGTTCCTTGGTGTAGCCCTGTAAAGGAAAACAGATAAACAGGAGACAAAGAGACTCAAACACACAAACAAATAACACAAACAAACAAACAAAAACCTAAAGACTAAAAACAAAAAACCCAAAAACACTGACTACAAGTAAAGAAGAGGGTGGAGACAGTGCTGATGGAAGAGCATATACAAAAAGAGAAATGACTTGGTGGGGATGAGTAAACGTTGATTAGGCAGAGAGACTAAATGGCTTAATCCAGAGAGAGAAAGGTAAAGAAGGAGGCATGGAAAAGGAGACAAAGATAAAATTACTCAAAGTAACTTTATGGCTTAATTATTCCGGAGAGAAAGAAAGGAGTGTAAAGAAGGTTCTAGAACATGTATCAAGACAATGAATTAAATATGCCTGTTTAGACAGACCAATAACCAGAGTAACTAGCCTAGGGGAGGGAAGAAATGAAGAGAAATGGGGGGGTGGGTGGGCGGAGAATATATCTATATATCCAGAATTGACCTAGAGTTAATCCACGCAATGCTACATTGCTTGCAGGTAGTAGCTGTCTGCAGGGTCTTCGCGATCAGATCCGGTGAATATGCATTTACTCAGTACAAGGGGGTGTGGTTTGGTGTTTTCTGGACCCACCTCCACTATGGGCCCCAGGAGTGATCCCTGAGGCCCCACCTTGGTGGGGGGGGGCAAGTGGGAATGGTGCTCTCCCAGTGTCTTCTCCATGGAGCAGGACCTGGTGGACTCCGTTTGAGTTGTCCTCACTGTGCAGCGGGTGCAGACAGGGGCAGTCCTTCTCACTCCACCAACTCCCCTGACCCTGCACTTGGCTAGGATTCAAAGTCTTGCTCCATGCACTCTGGCACTGGGGGAGCATCTCTCAATGCCATGATGTGTGGTCCTGGCTGGCTTTGTCTGTGCCACCAGACTACAGGGAGAACTGACTTCTCCTATTGCAGACTGAGAGCCGCTGCCCTTGCTGCGAGACCAAGCCCCCGGAGTGGCAGTTGCAAGCAGGCTTTGTGTTTTCCCACAGCACTCCAGGGAAACAGCCGCCTTATCCTCCTGCAGACTGTGCCCTCAGCCTAGCCACTGCACCTGGGGTGGCGGACGCAGACAGATTCTGTGCTATAATGCAGCTCTCCAGGGAGGGAACCACTTTCTCCCTCCTCTTTCATTCTTGATTTTATTTACTTGGGGCCTTTCCTTTTTCTGTTTGATCAAACTGGCTAGGGGTTTATCATTTTTTTAAAATTCTTTCAAAGAACCAGCTCCTGGTTTCATTGATTTCTTCCACTGTTTTTTTTCTTGTTGTTGTTGTGGTTGTTTTGGTTTCGATAGCATTGATTTCTGCTCTAATCTTCATTATTTCATGTCTTCTGTCTTCTGCTGGTTTGGGGTTTTATTTGCTGTTCTTTTTCCAGATCTTTAAGGTGTAAGGTTAGGTTGTGTATCTGAAACCTTTCTTCCTTCTTTTGGAAGGCCTGGATTACTATATACTTCCCTCTTATGACTGCCTTGCTGCATCCCAGAGGTTTTGGGCTGTGGTGTTATCATTTTCATTGGCTTCCATTTGCTTCTTAATTACCAATTAACTTCTTGGTTAGCCCATTAATTCTTTAGTAGGATGTTCTTTAGTCTACAAGTATTATCTTTCCAAACTTTTTCTTGTGTTTGATTTCTAGCTTCATAGCATTGTGGTGTGAAAAATATGCACCATACGATCTTGATCTTTTTGTACTTGTTGAAGGCTGATTTGTGTCCCACTGTGTGATCTATTCTGGAGAACGTTCCATGTGCACTAGAGAAGAGTGCATATTCTGCTGCTTTAGGATGAAATGTTCTGAATATATCTTTTAAGTCAGGTCCAGTGTGTCATTCAAAGCCATTGTTTCCTTGCTGATTTTATGTTTAGATGATCTGTCCATTGTTGTTAAGTGGGGTGTTAAAGTCTCCTACTATTATGGTATTATTATCAATGAGTTTCTTTATGTTTGTGATTAACTGATTTATGTATTTGTGTCCTTCCACATTTGGAGCATAAATGTTTACTATTGTTAGGTTTTCTTGGTGGATAGACCCCTTAATTATGATATAATGCCCTTCTTTATCTCTTGTAACAGTCTTTATTTTCAAGTCTAGATTGTCTGATATAAGTATGGCTACTCTGGCTTTCTTTTGTCGATCATTAGCATGATAGATGATTCTCCATCCCCTCACTTTCAATCTGAAGGTGTCTTTAGGTCTAAAGTGGGTCTCTTGTAAACAGCATATAGATGGATCTTGTTTTCTTATCCATTCTGTTACCCTATGTCTTTTGATTGGAGCATTTAGTCCATTGACGTTTAGAGTGAGTACTGAAAGATATGAGTTTATTGCCATTATGTTGCGTAGAGTTGGAGTTTCTGGTGGTGTTCTCTGGTCTTTTCTAGTCTTTGTTGCTTTTGATATTTTTTTTCATCTTTTTTTTTCCCCTTCAGAGAGTTCCCCTTAACATTTCTTGCAGGGCTGGTTTAGTGGTCACAAACTCCTTTAATTTTTGTTTGTCTGGGAAACTTTTTATCTCTCCTTCTATTTTGAATGATAGCCTTGCTGGAAAAGAATTCTTGGCTGCATATTTTTCTGATTCAGCACATTGAATATATCCTGCCACTTCTTTCTGGCCTGCCAAGTTTCTGTGGATAGGTCTGCTGCAAACCTGATCTATCTTCCCTTGTAGGTTAAGGACTTTTTTTTCCTTTGCTCCTTTCATGATTCTTTCCTTGCCTGAGTATTTTGTGAATTTGACTATGATATGCCTTGCTGATGGTCAGTTTTTGTTGAATCTTATGGGAGTCCTCTGTGCTTCCTGAATTTTAATGTCTATGTCTTTCCCCAGTTTAGGGAAAGCTTTCCACTATGATTGGCTCACAAAACCCTTCTACCCCTTTTTGTTTCTCTTCATCTTCTGGGACCCCTATGATTCTGATGTTGTTCCTTTTTAATGAGTCACTGATTTCTCTAATTCTTAAATCGTGCTCTTTTGCCTTAGTCTCCCTCTTTTTTTCTGCTTCATTATTCTCCATAACTTTGTCCTCTATATCACCTATTTGCTGCTCTACCTCATCCATCCTTGCTGCTGTGGCATCCAATCAAGATTGAAGCTCAGTTTAGCATTTTTTTTATTTCATCCTGGCTAGCTTTTACTTCTTTTATCTCCACAGAGAGGGATTCTAAACTATTTTTGACACCAGCCTTTTATTTCATTTTCTTATCTGATTGCTGTGGCTAGGACTGCTAGTACTAGTTAAGTAATAGTGGTGAGAGTGGATATCCTTGTCTTGTTCTTGACCTTAGGAGAAATGCCTTCAGTTTTTTAACATTGAGTATGATGTTAGCTGTGGGTTTTTCATATATGGCCTTTATTATGTTGAGGTGTTCCCTCCAATCCTACATTGTTGAGGGATTTTATCATGAGTGGATTTTGTATTTTGTCAAATGCCTTTTCTGCATCTATTGAAATGATCATATGGTTTTTGTCCTTCTTTTATTGATGTGATGTATAACATTGATTGATTTGTGAATATTGAATCACATTGCATCCCAAGGGATAAAATCCCGCTTGATTGTGGTGAATGATTGTTTTTATGTTTTGTTGGATTGTGTGCTAATATTTTGTTGAGGAATTTTGCACCTGTGTTCATCAGATATTGGCCTATAGTTCTGTGTTTTTGTAGTGTCTTTATCTGGTTTTGGTGTCAGGGTAATGCTGGCTTCATAGAATGAATTAGGAGTTTTCCTTCCTCTTCTGTTTTTTTGAATAGTTTGAGAAGAATAGGTTTTTAACTCTTCTTTAGATGTTTGGTATAATTCATCTCTGAAGCCATCTGGCTCTGGAATTTTGTTAGCTGGTAGTTCTGTGATTATTGATTCAATTTCATTACTGGTATTTGGTCTGTTCACATTTTCTTTTTCTTCCTGATTCAATTTTGGGAGGTTATATGTTTCTAGAACTTTATCCATTTCTTCTAGGTTGTGTTTGTTGGTACATATCTTTTCATAATATTCTCTTACAATCTTTTATATTTCTGTGGTGTCAGTTGTTATTTCTCCCCTTTCATTCAGGATTTATTTATTTGAGTCCTCTCTCTGTTTGTTTCTTAATTAGTCTGGCTAAAACCTTATTGATTTTGTTGATCTTTTCAAAGAGGCAGCTCTTTGTTTCATTGGTCTGTTTTATTATTTATTTAGTTTCTATTTTGTTAATTTCAGTTCTAATTTTTATTATTTCCTTCTAGTGATTTTTCAACTTTGTTCTTCTTGTTCTAGTTCCTCTAGGTGTAAGGTTAGTTTATTTATTTGCAGTTTTTCTTGCTTCTTTAGACAGACATGTAATGCTATAAACTTCCTTCTTAGAACAGGTTTACTGCATCCCAAAGATTTGGGACTGTTGTGTTTTCATTTTCATCTGTGTCCATATATTTTTTTATTTCCTCTTTGATTTTTTGGTTGACCCATTCATTATTTAGTAGTATATTATTTAATCTCCCTCTATTTCTGTGCTTTCTAGGTTTTTTCTTGTGGTTGATTTCTAGTTTCATAGTGTTTTGGTCAGAAAAGATGTATGGTAGGACTTCCATTTTTTTTTTTTTAATTTGTTGAGATTTGTTTTGTGGTCTAATATGTGATCTCTTCTAGAGAATGTTCCATGTGCACTTGAAAAGAATGTGTTTTGGGGTGCCTGGGTGGCTCAGTGGGTTAAGCGTCTGACTTCAACTCAGGTCATGATCTCATAGTTAGTGGGTTTGAGCCCCATGTCAGGCTCTGTGCTGACAGCTCAGAGCCTGGAGCCTGCTTCAGATTCTGTGTCTCCCTCTCTGCCCCTCCCCCCACTCACACTCTGTCTCTCAAAAATAAATAAATCTTAAAAAAATTTAAAAAAAGAAAAGAATGTGTATTCTGTTGTTTTAGGATACAGTGTTCTGAATATATCTGTTAGATCCATCTAGGATCCAATGAATTAGATCCAATGAGTCACTCAAAGCCACTGTTTCCTTGCTGATTTTTTTTGCTTGGATGATCTATCCATTGATGTAGGTGGGCTGTTAGAGTCCCCTACTACTATTATATTAGTAGTGATTACTTCCTTTATGTTTGTTATTAACTACTTTATTTATTTTGATTCCACCATGTTGGGTGCATAAACACTTGCAATTTTTATATCTTTTTGTTGGATTGTACCATTTATGATTATGTATTGTCCTTATCTCGTTACCATCTTTGTTTTAAAGCATATTTGTCCAATACAAGTATTGATAGCCCAACTGTCTTTTCACTTACATTTTCATGATAAGTGTTTCTTCATCCTTTCACTTTCACTTTCTGCATGTGTCTTTAGGTCTGAATTGAGTCCCTTGTAGCAGCATATAGATAAGTACAACTTTTTTATCCATTCTGTCACCCTATGTTTTTGATTGGAGCATTTAGCCCATTTACATTCAAAGTAATTATTGATATGTGTATAGTTATTGCCTTTTTGTTACTTGCTTTATGGTTGTTTTGGTAGTTCTTCTCTTGTTTTGCTAGTTGCATATCTATTAGTTTTTTGATTTGTGGTTACCATTCATTTTATATATAGCATCTTCTGTTTATAGCAATCTATATTAAGCTGATGGTCACTTAATTTTGATCTCATTCTTTACTCTTTTCCCCTCCACTTTTCAAGTATTTGGTATCATATTTTACATCCTTTGTGTTTCACTTGACCAATTTTTACAGACGCACTTAATTTTTTTTTTTTTTTTGCTTTTGTGCTTCCTATTTTTCTTACTCTTTCTTATGACTTTTGTTTTCCACTTACAGAGTTTACCTTAACACTTCTTGTAGGGCCCATTTAGTGGTTATGAATTCCTTTAACTCTCATTTGTCTGGAAAGCTATCTATCCTCTATTCTGAATAATAGCTTTGCTGGGTAGTGTATTCTTGGCTGCAGATCCTTTCCTTTCACCACTTTGAATATATCATGACACTCCCTTCTGGCCTACAACGTTTCTGCTGAAAAATCAACTGATTGCCTTATGAGGTTTCCCTTGCATGTAACTGTTTTTCTCACTGCTTTTACAATTCTTTCTTTATCACTTCTTTTTGCCATTTTAATTAAAATGTGTCTTGGTGTGGACTTCCTTGGGTTGATTTTGTTGGGGGCTCTCTGTGCCTCTTGGATCTGGATTTCTCTTTTCTTCCCCAGATTTGGGAAATTTTCAGCTATTATTTCTTCAAATACATTTTCTGCCTCCCCCCCTTTGTCTCTTTTTTTCCTTCTGGGATTTGTATAATGGGAATGTTGTTACACTTAATAGTGTTGCTGAGGTTCTCAAGACATTTTTATTTTTTATTTTTTCTCTCTGTTCAGCTTGATTGATTTCTATTACTCAGTCCTCTAGTTTGTTGATCCATTCTTCTGCTTCCTGTATTCTAGAATTTATTCTATTTATTATAATGTTAATTTCAATTATTGAGTCTTCATCTCTGATTGGTTCATTTTTGTGTTTTTTCTTTGTTAAGGGTCTCACTGAGGTCCTTCACTCTTTTCTCAAGTCTAGTCAGTATCTTTATGATCATTACTTTAAATTCTCTAGCATGCATATTACCTTCCTCCATTTTGTTTAGGTCTCTTGCTGTGGTTTTGTCTTCTTTTAGGAGACATATTCTTCTGTGTCCTCATTTTAGCTGTCTCTGTTTCCTTGTACTATGTCTCCTGCTCTTGAAAGCAGTGGCCTACAGTGCAGTGTTGCCTGTTCCCCAGAACTTGGTGCTTCAGAGGTGTCTCCCATGTTGTGTGTGTCCTACTGTTGTGGTTGAGCTGCATTTGCCTTTTGTCCATTCATCTGTAATAGCTCCCTTTTCCTGTTGTGGGCAGGGTTTGGAACATGCATCATTAGTGGTCCAATCTGGGGTGGCCTTGGGCTTGACTTTCATCAGACTAGGCATTTGCCAGAAATGCAGTAACACCAAACCACATGGTACTTTTTCTTGTTTCCCTCTGAGAAGCTCTTGTTGGTAGGTGGGGCCTACAGTCAGATAAGAAGTCTGCCCCAGTCCCTTGCTAGGGCTGCAGTTGGATTGGTAATTATCTTCCCCTCTCACTGGAGCAGGAGTCACTTTGGAGTAGTTCTGGCCCCTGTTGGGTGCTTGTGTACTGCCGGGCTTTGGCACTGCTTTAGATGGGCATCAGCAAAGGATGTATCAGAGGGGACAAGTCTGCAGTAGAATAAGGGGCAGGGTGCATGTTGTTAGCAAGATTTGTGTGGGACTGCTGTGGGAGAGGACCTGGAGCTGCTTTATAAACTGTTGCTGCAGGGCTAAAGGGAACGACTCTGCAACAGGGCTTGTGGTGCTAGCAAGGTCCCTCGGTTTGCTATGGGAGGGGACCTATAGCTGCCAGGCAAAACTCCTGCTGAGCTGGAGGGGGCAAATCTACAGAAGCATACAGTGGTGGTGCACATTGTTAGCAAGCTAGATAGAGAGTGTTGACACTATGCTCATTTCTGCAGGTGTCTGTTTATCTAGTCTGAGAGGTAGGGAAGGGAAATGGTACCCTCTGGCAATTTTGTTCCTGAAGCCTCCCAAAGATCCTTGCCCCTTCAGCACAGGCTCTGAGATTAGTAAATAAGTCTCCCTCTGGTATACCCCAGGCACTTTTCAAAGTTCAGCATCTGTGCTGTACTCTGGGGCTATTTGTTGTGCTGTCTCTTTAAGGGTGAGGACTCAGATTCCTATTGCCCTCCGAATTCTTCCAGAGGCAAGCCTGCTGTTATTTAAAGTTGCAGGTTTTAAACCCCACTGACTGTAAGAACTTGTGAAATCTGCCCCTTTGGTTTTCAAAGCCAGATGTTAGAGATTCCTCATCCTTGTGTGGGTTCCCCATGCCTGGTGTGCCTGGTGTGAAGTTCTCCTCTCCCCTCTCCATACTTATAGCATCCCTCTTTCCCAAATACAGTTCTGTGGGTCCCTTTAGCTCCAAACTGCATTTCTATCCTTCCTACCTTCTTTGATATAGCCTCTTCTCTGCATTTAGCTAGGGATAGTCTGTTGGGCCAGTCTTTGGGTTGTTTCCTGAGTTATTTACACTGATGTGGGGATTATCTACTTGTATCCCTGGAAGGAGGTGAGTTTACGATCCTGCTACTTTGCCATCTTCCCTGGAACTTTCAAACTGATTGCTTTTAAGTGTGTCACATAACAGACTCCATTCTTCCCAGCATAGAAACCATTAGAGAAGATATTGCCAGAATCTGTGCCATTTTGGCTACCTTTTCTTGTAGGAATTTGGAAAGTGGTGGAGAAGTTGGTTAATTTGACCTGATAAATTTAAGAGGGTCCATGACCTTGACATTACTCTGATGTCCAAGCCTTGTATAATGTGGTATTCAATTGTCATGAATGAATCAGTCACATTTCTTTTAATGTGGGTTAGCTTTGTTTTCCTGGGTGTGATAGATTAGTAAGGGTCATAAGTAACTCAGCTAGATCCTGAGAGAAGTCTTCAATATCCATGTTAGTTCCAGGACAAAAAACATGGTTTATGGAAAGTTACTTTGGAAAAGTAAATTATTCCTGTTATATCAGTAAGCCATTTCTTTTCATCTATGATTTATTGAATTGTATTCTTATAATCCTATAGCTATAATTTAAAAACAAACATTTGCAAACACTTAAGGATAATATTTGCAAGAAACTGGAAAGAATGTCAAGACACCATTTCATATATCGTGGTCTGCAATAATAATTTTAGTTCAATTTTGTCCCATCTTATGCCAACAAAGACTGATTTATAAAGCATGTTCCCTACTCCAGAACCAGATAATACTGGAGATAATTATTGTGCCTGGTTAGAGTTTAAGAGCAATTTCCTGAGGCACCACTTGTAAAAGTGAAAGAACATACATTGGAATGAGTGCTGTTCAGCTATATAGTAAAAGAAAAATACAAAATTGTTGCACAGAGCCTGTTTTCCAATATTAGTTTAAATAATAACTACATTATGCCTGGCAATCTCCCAGAACCTTCAATATTGTGATTTTAGTGTATGGATTCACAAATTCTTTTTAAACTTTGTAGGTGACACAAAAACATCTAATCATAATCCAATTTCAAACACTTTATTTAGAAATATGATTAGTCCCTTATCATCTAAAGTGGGAGTTAATAAGATTTAAAGCAGAATTTAGATTTCTTCTGGAAACCAAACTATACCTTTATTTTAAATAAGAATCATTAATTAATATCTAATTCAATTTGTAACATTTTAAAAGGACATTGAAAACTGTAAGAATATTGTTTTATGTTTTCATTTAAAGAAATCCTTTAAATATTAAAGAAAAAATTAATTTTGAAGATTTAACATAATTCAACTAAAAAATAGATTCTTACATATTTGTCAAGGAATAAATAGCTAGACCTAAGAAATCTTTTAGCTTAAGTTAAACAGTGATAGGTCTACTTAATCTTGCTTTGGGAAACTATTGTTAGTCAGTGTTGACATTTTGTAGGTTCTCTAAATTCATCCCTGCCTTTAAAATGATGAAATTTGCTTCATACAATGTAGGTAAAACCAAAGGAGGGACAGAGCAAACTTTTGGCAAATTAAAACAAAGACCAACTAATTCAGGTCACTGTTTGGGTTTTAAAAAATCCATCTCTTATCCATTCATTTTGATATAATTACTTTAGATAAATTATCAGTTTCCATTATTTGATCTCACAATCAGTGCACAGCTAGAGAAAAATGGAAATTTTTAAAAAGATAAATTTAGATGTTAAAAAAAATCACCTTTGTTGATAAAAAGAAGATTCTGTTATACTATGGTAGGTTTTAAACACTAAAGCTTTTCACATTTTCTAGCTTAAAGAAATAAAAACGTTTTTTTTATCTAAATCTTTATTAGAAGAAAAAAAACATTTAAAACGATGAGTAACAGCAAATTTCATTAAATATTAAACATTTTAGTTATCAAAGATATTTAGACAATATGTTCCTAATATTTCTGCACAGCAGAAGCACAATGATTATAGAGCTCAGACTGTCATGTGCTCATGTGAGTTTTTTTGGCATAAAAGAATATCTAAAGTCACATTCAAACAAATGTGATCATAGATAAGCTGACAGTAACTTACTGTTGATTCTCAAAGCTTTCACAAATTATCATATTTGATGGACATTCCCTTGGGGTAAATACTTTAACACTGAGTAACAAACTGAATTCATTTTCTTTCAAGTTAGTAGTACTAGTAAAATTATTTAAAATTTAATTACAAATTATGTTCTGTTTATATTAGCACAATAAAAGTTAACATTATAAATAAACTGATTATTTCATATCAAAAGTTAGAAAATGAAATAAAATACATAGAACACTCCTTGATGATAATAATCATTCAAAACAGAGCTAATTCAGTACATGACAGCTATGAGCACCCTTTGCAGGGGTAGAGTTTCCCTTTGTAATTTTTCAAAGTGTCCCTTTCCAAACTGTATAAAACACTGAGAAATGTAGTCTTACACCTATTGTATTTTCAAAGATCTACTATAGAAAAGATTAGATTTTTAAACTTCTCACTTTTAGTGTAAAAAAAAAAAAAAGATCAACAAGCATCCTTTCAGTTTTTTTTTCTTGCGTGTAGTACACATTTGTGAATGTCCACTAGGCGCAAGGGAAATTGTTTATGCTGCAAAACGTACTCTACATAGTCACTAGGATCTCAAACATACTGAAATGACAAGTGGTTTCCAGTCAGTGAGCTAAGAGGGAAACAAATGCAAGAAGACTTGTTTCAATCACTAAACATTGCAGGTTTTGTGTGTGTGTGTGTGTGTGTGTGTGTGTGTGTTTAAACGATGTTTGTAAACTTGCCCACAAAAGCTGGGTAATATTAAACAGCCAGTAAGGCACTTTGTCAGAGAGGACGAAGTAGTAAAGGCTGGATGGTTGGCAATTTGTTTAATAGGAAACATTCTATACTTAGAGCAAAATCTGGAGCAGGCAGTCCTTTTACCAATTTACTGTCAAACGGGAGTTGGGAAAACTTTAAAATTTTCTCTTTCAGTTTGTTTACCAATTTTCCCTGCAGAAGTCTTTTAGTTGCAATTTAAAAAATATATTAGGAGCTATCAATTCAAATAATGTATCATTTTTCAATCCAGTATTTAAAAGAATATGAACATATTCACTGGTGTTTTCAAAACATCCAAGCCACTCTATTTAAAAATGAATTACAAAACAGAAGATCTTAGTATAAAAATGTACCATGTTATTAACAATTCCCTTGCGACTTCAGATGGCTTCACATATTACAGTATAAGCTTTGGTATTAAGCATGCAAATAAAAGCCAACAAGGTCATGAATACAGTGTTCCCAACACAAAGCACTTATGAAGCTAGCATTGTGCAGACACAGCAGATGAAGATTTGGTAACACACCGCTGCACGATGACCACAGTTTGCACTTCTAAGGCTTCTTAGTTTGCATACTTGGCTCGTTCAGAATCTTCAGGAGAGACTGACTCATGTAATAGGGCCTTTCAGTAGAACCATCGTTTCTTTCCATATCTTCCACTAGGAGGAAGAATGGCACAGAGTAAATATCAAAGCAAAACTGTAAGAGAAGTAACGTCGCCATCTACTGCATACTTGCTTTACAGCAGTTTAAGATTTTTTTTTTTTAATAGCACAGTTTTGGCATCAACATTATTGTAAACATACCTATGAGAAAACAAGCAGCCCTTGTTATTATGTTAGTAAAATATTATCTCATTGTGTGTACCAGCTCATATTCTGTCAATATGCATGCTTCTCAGCTGCATGATTGAGGAAATAACTTTTACCTTCTTTTGGATAGTAAACTTAAAAAAGAAAAAAAAATCCCCCAGGAATTTCTAAATTCACCTTCAAATTCCTGAAAAGTAGTATGTACTCAATTCACTTCCCAAATTACCATATGTGTCAAAATTTCTTTTGTTTTGCAATCAACAATTTATGTAGCGTAGTTTTAAAAAATAAGATTTGTGAAATTTCAGTATATTTTAAACTGCATGTTTTGAAAAAAATGTTTTTTGCAGTTATGACTTTAATTGCTTTGTAAGATAACAGCTTCTATTTCCCCCCCCCCAAAACCAATACTCATTTTTACTATCAATTATACAAAAAGTAACTAGTGGGGAATATTTTTTCTGACTAGAAATAAGCCCATATATAGTTAAAACTTCTACACTTAAAGAATCTCTAAGTAGTAAAGAAGTTATTTAAAAATATTGAACCAAACAGCATTCCTTTTCCTATGATTTGCACCAAGGGGTTATATCCTTAAAATATAGCCAGTTTTAGAATGTGCCTCCATTTAGGCAGTGAACACTTTTACTCTAGTGAATTTTTTGGTCTAATCAGCATATATAATGTTAAACATTTAATATACGGGCCCCATCTAGTCTAAGATTCTAAATGCAGAAGTTGTGACTATTAGAAGTCTCCAAATTAATCTTTGTCTTAATTTTCTAACTCCTGGAACAGCCAAGAATGTAAGGAGAAAATAAGCCAATCAGTTTCTCGCATGTTGATTTGTATTTTATTCAAGTGATTTTCCAAGTTTTATGTGTATCAGAATCAGCTAGAGAATTTTATAATAATTCACAAGCTGCCCTGCACCCAAATACAATGTCTCAGAATTTCTTAAGGAAGGGGCACAGGCATCTATATTTATAACAAGTTCTCAGAGCAATTCTGATGCATACAAAACAATTAAAATTGTTTTGTTTCATGATTATGTATCAACATTAGACTACTCCTAAAGGGGATTTATTTCCCATCACTTTTCAACACTTGAGAGGTAACTATTTACTAGATCTCAGTTGTAACTTCTGTACTATTGACTAATAATTATAACCATCCAGAAAGATAGATTATCACTCTTCTCTGAATTATGATTCAAGGAGAATGAGAGTGAAGAAGGCCCTTGGCCAAGATGTGAAGACAAGTGACACTTTTGACTATAATGCTCTCAAGAAAATAAGAACAAGATGGTGGCCATTATAAAGACCACTGTTTTGAAAATCTTCCTTATTTAAGCTGTCACAGAGTTAGTCTACATCTAGGTTCCCATACTTCAGAATCATTAAAGAAATTAGTTTTTATATTAACTTGTGGCACAATGATACATTTCTGACTCTTTTTAATAAAAATTCATGGATCACATTTAGATCAAAATGTTAGATCAACACGTCCCTTTCTGTCAACACTTAAATAATTCTTATACACAAGTTTAGTGTAAAAGCCAAAACAATACTACTTGATTAAGTGTTCCTTTTGGGGTAACTTTTATACCGTTAGCCAAATCATACAAATGTGCACACAGAGATTGGGCAGGAAAAGTGCTTGAGTGTCTGATTTATGCTTTGCTCCACCATACAAAAGACTAAGGGGATGGTTGCCAGAAACCAACTTGTTGCTCTGGCCAGCAGGGGTGGAGTATAAAAATAACTTTCCTGCTAAGCTCTGAGGGAGATTTCCTAACCCACCGTATATACCCCTGTAAAGGTACCAGACAAGGTACCTATGGAGTGCTTAGGTATATTTCCTTAGAGTAAAATCTGAAGGTCTTACTCATCTATTCTCTTTCCCCAAAGTTGAACTCAAACTAAACCTTTTGTAGAATGAAGCCAAACAATGTCTTTAATCTAGAAAAACAGGTTTGCTTATAAAAACAGGTATGCTTATAAAATATATAATCACTCCTCTGAAACAAATCCATTCCAGTTTTCTATATGGCAGGAATAGGGAAATAGGAATTTGTCTCTGTTTGGGTAAGAGACAAGAGGAATGCATTACATGGCCATTTCAGTTTTGTTCAGAATATTTTCACAGTGGCCAGAGGTTCATATTATTGGAAATGGTATTCCAGAACTCAGATTCAGCTTCACTATGAATATAATTACACTAAAACGAAGTGGGCTATGAAGGTTTCACAGTAATTTTTACCTAATAATGCTCTCTATGGATCTTGCATAACATTAACATCTCTATGTATATTATGGTCTTGATTCATGTACTGAAATATACTTCCTAGAGAAACATGAATACAAATTTAATCACAGTTTAGATAGCTGTCCACTAGCTTGAGCAGCTATATAGGCATAGTACCATATTTATGAATTTAGTACCATAAGCTGGTTAACTCTATCAATCTTTTTTATGGCTAATTGACGATACATTTATAGTGCTTTCAAAAATTGCCTGAATATCTTTTACAAACACATTTATAAAAAGAAAGGCTATCAAAGTGCTGCAATGGGAAACAGCACTCTGAGTTATAAAAGTATTGTTTAAAACACTTTCAGCTATAGGCTTTAAAAATATGTTTGACATTTACACCTTGCTCTTCGGCTGGGACCACAGTCTATAAAGTATCCTAGTTCACAGAGGCTACTGTCATCAAATGTCTGTCACCTCAAGTGGTACCAGGTTCTGGCTTTTCAGCAATAAGCATAGAAATTTCACATTACTCAAAAGCCTCATTTTTGAGTTACACATGATCTAATTTACAAAACTTCTATTTAAAAATGAATGTCACTGTTTGGAGCTTTTCTACTCTTTCTGCTTCTGGGAAACTAGTTGCATCTTGTTCAGAGTTCCGTGCAGGGTAGGGGCTAGGAAGTAGGGTTTTTCTGTGGATCCATCATTTCTTTCCAGATCTTCACCTGTATATGCAGCAGCCAAAGCAGGCAAAAGCAGCAAGCGGCAGCACAATTAAATATTTTTAGAAATTGGAGAGTCAAACAGGGAAAAATCAGAGAAATTAGTGTTAGAAAGTCAAATATAAGACAAATTAGTACCATTAAGTTGCTGATGCTCGACAAAGTAAGAAATTTCAACTTATGACAGGAAGCACTAAAACTTCCTAAATCCCCCCCCAATGCTCAAAGAGGTTTATTTTGGTAGTGTAAAGGCTAATAAGATCTTTCATGTCCTTTCAAAAGTATTATCTCTCAATGGTGACTGTTCATTTCAGAACGGTAAAATGTCACATCCTCGGAGATGAATCTGAACAAAAAGTGTATGATCCTGTGATAAATGTAGAACAATAATTCATTTTCAGAGTTCAAAGTCACTTTTAATGGTAGTCCACACCCTAACGTTACAGATGAAGAAATGGGAGGCCCGGCTATATGAAATGATTCTCCTGAAGTCAAAAGCTCTGAGGCAATCGGAATGAGGTGAGGATCCAGCCTCTTGTCACTTAGTTCAGTTCTTGTCCTACTTAACTATATAAGGCATCCTGTTTTAAATCCCTTCAGATTGCATTAGAAAACTAATGTTCTCTGACTTCACGTAATACAGGAATTTAACTTCCTATTGTGCCTAGGCTAGTAATTAAATGATGGTGTGTTCACTAACACATATTGGGTGTTTCAGGGAAAGCATCAGAAGGATGCTGAGAAGCAAAGACAAGTCAGTGTGTAATTAGCTTTCCTAAAAGCTACATGCAATTTGCAGCAGATAATATCTATCAATAAACATACAAGTGCAACTTAATTCTATGTTTTCACTGGTATATTAAAAAAGATTTTGTTATTCATAGTCCTTATTATGACAAAGGATAAGAAATATATAAAATCATATAGGATAATTATGGATTTATGGAATAAATCTAAATTATTTTTCATCCTTATCTTTTGGGAATGGTTGGATGATTTAGATTTTTGCATTAGACTTCATAGTGACCTTCCTTACATACAAAATGAAAAGCTAAGGGGGGAATATGATGGACACTGAACATTTTTGTTCTTTCACCTTCATATTTCTGTATGATAGATCATATATCTATATTGTTATTACCATTTGAGGCATTGTTAGGATGCCTAGTATGGATCACACTAATAATCATCTACAACTACTACTGTTTTCTCATACTGGGACCAGACTTCTCATTGCCTTGTAATGTAAAAAAGATGCCATGTTTCAGGGCACCTGGGTGGCTCAGTCAGATAAGCATCCGACTTTGGCTCGGGTCATGATCTCAGGGCTTGTGAGTTTGAGTCCCGTGTCGGGTTCTGTGCTGACAGCTCAGAGCCTGGAGCCTGCTTTAGGTTCTGTGTCTCCTTGTGAGCTATGCCCCCAAATAAATAAATAAATAAATAGTCAGTTTTATACAAGTGGATCACTCAATAATGCCTTCACAGAATGTTTTCTCTGCTTTTTTTAAGAGCAATGTGACAGAGAAATGATCTCTCAGAAGGTACAGCTGTATGGCTAACAATTTGTTCTTTCATCCTCAGAGCCTACTTTCTCTAGCCTGAAAGTGAAGGCCAGATCAAGCTCCTAAGGTGCTAGGTTCTCCAGGGATTTTAAGAGGAGCTACTGATAGAAAACCTATCCATTCTGAGTTACACATGCCACCCAGAAGCACAGCAAAGTCAGTGATCAAAGCTCATAGGAAGTATTTTAACTCGAAGCATCAGAACTGATCTGTTTCCTGGACATTCTCCTCTATGAATCCTATCTGTCTAGTATGAATTGGCTGTATGTGTCTTTGAAACCATTGCCAGCTTGGCTCTATCAGAATCTATAAAGGCTCTCTTCAAAGAATTCCTAAAGTCCAGTCTCAAAGCCCAGTCATATTCTCAGTTCTGTTAATAAAACACAACAGAATCCACTCATTATCATAAATTTGAAAACACTAAGAAATACTAAAGTTGAAAGTACTAACACCATGCCATGAAGCCTGAGGTTCATTTCAGTGGCTGACCCTGCTGTGCTTTGCAAACTCCATTCTCTCAGATGTTAAGGTTTAAAGAGCATCTACTAAACAATGTCTCTTTTCAAATAAGCACTATTTGGTAGTTGCAGCCAGGTCATAGCAAATCCACAAGCCAGCTAAGGACATGGGTCTTAACCTTCTTATCTTTCAGTTACTCTCCAAAGGGGGGAAACACATATACTGAAAACTTACAGAAGCAGATGAAAATTGTATCAACACACATTGCATAGACGCTGAAGAACCCATGTGCAACTAGGTAAGATCCAATAATGACTGTCTGTAAATGAGTAAAGAAAATGAAGATGTTATTAACTCATCCAGAAGAACAATAATGCAGCTTTAAATGAAAGTCATGAAGAGAAACTTTGAAGTACCCTATGTTAGAAAATCTTTCAATATAGAGACCAAGGAAATCCAATGGTAACGTTTTTGGGTGCCTTGTACTGGGATTTAAATGTATTAGATTACCTGCCAGTTGTTTTACCCCTATCCCAAATGCCCACCAAAAATATCCCAATTTTTTTTTAAGGCAGTAAAGCATGGGAGTTAATGTAACACACTGCCTAGGTTTGAATCACATGTCAGGCTCTCAGTTAACAAGTTACTTAACCTCACTGTGCTTGCTGCCTCCCATAAAAAGTTATTGGTGGGCAAGGGAAGAATGTGAATAGCAATAATATTTATGACATATGGAGTTAATTATTATAGATACTGCAGGGCTCTGACATATGGAGTGAGTTAATTGTTATACATACTGCAGGGCTCCTCCCAGGTCCTCTCCAGCTGCTGCATCTATCCCCCAGTTAGGAATGTAGGCTGCTGATGACGGAGCAGGTTCCCTCATTAGGAATTGCCCTCACTGCAGGGACTGCCTCACCCAAGCTTATAGCCCCATCTAGGGGACGACCCCTGGCCAACAGCTGCCTGATGCAGCATGCAAATTCTTTTGTCAGAACTTCCTGTAATTATGTCTGAGGGCTCAGCTATAAATGCAGCATCGGTCAGCTTCTTCCTTTGCCCATGTCTGCCTCCTTACTTCCTTTTTCAAGGGTATCTCAGGAGAGCACTTCCTAATAAACCTTCCACATGCAATCCTCTCTCTCAGAGGTTGTTTCTAAGGAATACAATCTAAAGCAGAATAAGTCTTGGCACGAAGTAAGACCAATAATGTTAGCTGTCTTTATTTTTCTAATTCCTTTTTGTTTTTTCTTCTGTCATCTCTGATCAATCAGTCAGTGTTACCTAGTTGCTATGAATGAATTGTGACCTCTCAAAATGCATATGTTGAAGTCTAATCCCCAATGTGATGTTATCTCGAGGTGAGGTTTGAGGGAGGTAATTAGGTCATGAGGCTGGGCCTTAATCAGTGGGATTAGTGCCATTGTAAGAGGAGACAGGAGAGATGATGACCTCTCTCTCCACCATATTAGGATACAACGAGAAGGTGTCCCTTTGCAAACCAGGAAGAGAGCTCTCACCAGGAACTGAATCTGTGGGCACTTTAATCTTGGGCTTCTTAGCCTTCAGAACTGTGAGGAATAAATTCTTGTTTAAGCCACCCAATCTATGATATTTTTGTTATAGAAGCCTGAAGTAAGACACCAGCTCTTACCAGCAAAGGTACCCAGTAGTAATTTAAAGATGTTGGTCCTTCTATAATCGTTGGCAATCTTTGTGTGAAGAGTAAGAAGGCCAGCACACCTACATTGGAAAGGCAGAACATGTCTATTATGTACTTGCAAAGGAATAGTTTTTTGTACTAAAGGAGTTTCTCCTAATACCTTCTAAAGTTATGTTTATTATTATTACTTACCTATACATCCAGTAACTAGAATTTTCCCCAGGATTAGTACAAAGTCTGTAACGTTATCCATAACTGCAACTCTAAGAATTAGAAAAAAGAAAGTATAATTTTGTGTTTAAATTACATTTGTTACTTGAAATTTATTAAAGAAAATAATTCATGGGGTGCCTAGGTGGTTCAGTTGGTCGAGCGTCCGACTTCAGCTCAGGTCATGATCTTCCTGTTTCTGAGTTCGAGCCCTGCATCAGGCTCTATGCTGATAGCTCAAAGCCTGGAGCCTGTATTCGGATTCTCTCTCTCTCTGCCCCTCCCCTGCTCAGGTTCTGTCTCTCTCTCTAACTCTCTCTCTCAAAAATAAATAAACACTAAAAAAAATTTTAAGTATTTAATTTTTTTGAGCTCATTTTGATATGTCTTTGATGGAAATTCTATTTGGCATTTGTTCAGTGCAAGGAATGAAGACAGCCTCTGGGGATTAAGTTCTGACTTAATTTTGATGAAGTAAACAGAAGATGGCATTGTCAGGCACTATTGGTGTCAGCCTATTTTGAAGCCTAAGACACCCTGACTCCTGAGGATGTTTCATATCTTCCCTGGTTTTGCTATTCAGACTCTGTCAATTTTGGGAGAGGGAAAATGCCAGAAACATGATGTTCGTGTAGAGAATTTCTTGAGTAGTGGGGATAATAAAAATGTATAAAATGCCAGTGGGTGTGAAGATATAGATGAATGAGGGAAGCAACAATTCTAAGATATAAAAAGAAATAGTATGAGAGAGTAGATTTAAATCTATCAAATTGAAAGATAATATTCATGTCTAAAAGACCACCATCACTTTAAATAACATGTGAAGTATATGATGCTCAAGGTTCACCAAATTGTCTTTTGCAAACTCAACCTGATTACTTACTTACTTTAAAACATTTCTCATCAGCAGATTGAAAGCCTCTCTTGCTGACTTGCAGAAGTTTTTGCCATATATTGCAATCTGAAGAAAACAGTTGATATTATTCTAGAGTCAGTAACATACCCTAACAAGACCAATAGACAACCCAGTGAGAGGAGAATGAATTCATTCTCTTGTCACCCAAACAGCTACTCTCATTCCTCTTTCCAGCATTTGGGTACGTGAGAGACATGGGAACTATGTGTTCTCAACTCTGCACAGCTGTCAGGGGCATTGACAATAAGGTGCACTTCAGATGCTATATGTTTGTAAACTCCATGGGAATTAGACCACACCAAACAGAGGCATGTCTTTTTCTCAAATATCAGGACATGGCTTCTGTCTTTGAAGTGTTTTGGCTAAGGTTTATTGTAAATGGGTTAAGTGTTGCAGCGTTCAAATTAATAATTACTCTCAGGAAACCAGTGCCTTTTGATACATTTGATTTACTCATTAGAAGATTCAATACAGTATTCTCACTGGAGGTAAATTAATGACAGTTTGAATCTTCATGACTATTTGGATCACTCCTGCAGACTCTGTGTCATGGTGATAACAAACCAGTATCATAAGGTTGTAGTTGCTAAATTTTAGAAGAATTATACTTTTGGAGCTCCTATTTTAAAAAATCTCTTCAGTAGCTTCCCTATTCCCATAGGAAATAAGTAACATATTCAGTTAGGCCTGGTCAATGCCCACACATTTCAACATAAGATTTCTTAAAAAGACCATTCTGTATGTGAATCCCAGGAAGGTATTTTTTCTTTTTCCTCAGAGTGATGCATAGACTAAGCTTTCTTCCCACTAAGCTATGTCAAAGACACACAAAATCTTTTCAATCTAGCACATTTTAAAATTTCTAAGGTAAATATTTTCCCTCTTTAAAAAGATATTAACAGTAATAATGAAGTACAGTTAACATACTACTCAACTAGGAAAGCATGGCCCTGAATCATGCATTGGATTCACAAATCCTTATATCATCATGGTGGTAAATTCAACTGCATGATGTAAAAAGTGTTAGAGATGGGAAATGTAGACATGGGGTTGGGGTTTGCAAAGAAGAAACTTAGTAAATAAAAAGTAATCTACTTACCATAATATAGGCATTTCTGTTCAAAAACTTTACCACTGTTTCCAAACACCAGAAACAGCATTTCAGGCAGCATTGTAGAAATTTAGAAATGTTGTTCTGGGCCTCTATGAAAATGAGATATTCAAATTGATGAATTATTTGTGACTAAACTCTAGGAATCAAAAACACAAAAGCTTTAAAAACAGGCTTTTAATTTTTTTCAACTGTGGTAAAATATACATAAAAGTTACCATTTTAACCATTTTAAGTGTATTAATTCAATTGTGTAAAATACTATACAGTTCAGTTCAATCCAGTAAGTGCATTCACAGTGTTGTACCACCATTATCACTATCCATTTCCAGAACTTTTCATCTCAAATAGAGACTCTGTGCCTATTAAACAATCACTTCATTCTCCCCTTTTCCCAGCTCCTGGTAACCTCTATTGTATTTTGTATGAATTTGCCTCTTCTAGATACCTCATGGAAGTGAAATGATACAATATTTATCTTTTTGTGTCTCGCTTATTTCACTTAACAAAGTTTTTAATGTTTATCATTTCATTCCTTTAACAACATTCCATTGCAGGTATATATCACATTTTGTTTATCCTTTTATCTGCTAATGGAAATTTGGGTTTTTCTACCTTTTGGCTACTGTGAAACTTGTGTGCAAGTCTCTGTTTCAATTCCTGTTTTCAATTCTTTTGAGTATATACCTGTAGAAGTGAAATTGCTGGATCATATGGCAATTCTATCTTTAGCTTCCTGAAGAATCACCATAATGTTCTCCACAATGGCTATACTATTTTACATTTCCATCAGCAATATACTAAGGTTCCTAGTTTATCTTCATCCTACAAATATTAGTTATTTTCATTTTTTAAAATAGTAGCCATTCTAATGGATGTGAAGTGGTACCTCATTACAGTTTTGATTTGCATTTCCCTAATGAATAATACTGAGCATCTTTCCATGTGCTTATTCGTGATTTGTGTATCTTCTTTGGAGCAATGTATATGCAAATCCTTTGTAGAAGGGACCAAGATGGTGACATAGGAGGTTCCTGAACTTCCCTCCTTCAGATGCACTTAAAGTACAGCTACATGTGGAACAATGTCTTCTGAGAAAAAAAACAGAGACTAACTGAATGACTCCTACCCCATCAGGAAACTAAGAAAATGACCATAGTGAACCGGGTAGGAAAGGTTTAGACAAACTTCCTGTAAAGCCAATTTCTGGCACAGAACCATACTATAAGGAAGATACCCCCCAATATCAGGCTCTTCCTGAGGAGTGGAAGGTTTGGACAGCACATATAGGATTCCAACTTTTAAGGCAACTACACAAAGCACAGGCCGCCAAAACTCTTATCTCTGAAAGCCAGTGGGGTTTATAACCACAAGTCCCACAGCACTATGCAACACAAATAGGCAGTTCTGTACAAGCACATATGGTAGCGCTCATTGTGGTTGGACAGTTGAATTCATCCAATTAGAGAAGCAAAAAGAGAAAAGAATGGATAGAGTGATGGATGTATTGGACACCACCAAACAGACCAATATGGAGATGCCAGAAGGAGGAGAGAAAGAAAGGGGCAGAAAGTTTATTTAAAGAAATAATGGTGGAAAACTTCTCTAATCTGGAAAAACAAACAGACATCCAGATCCAGAAAGCCTAAAGAATACCAAAAAAGATGAATCTAAAGAGACCTACACTGAAACACACAAAATTAAATTTTCAAAAGTTGAAAGGTAGTTAAAAGCAGTGGTAGAAAAGTGACTTTTACCTCCTTCCGTAAGACTATCAGATTTTTCAGCAGAATACTTATAGGCCAGAAAAAAGAAGTGGAATGATATATGCAAAGTGATGAAAGAAAAAACAACTGCCAAGGAAGAAACTCAATGTGGCAAAATTGTCCTTCAGAATGAAGGACAGATAAAGTTTTCCTCACAAAAGCTGAAAGAGTACATCACCACTAGAACAGCCTTACAAGGAATGTAAAAGGGAGTTCTTTAGGCTGAAACAAAAGGATGCTAATTGATAGCTGAAAATATGTGAAAGTATAAAACTCACTGATAAAAGGTAAATAGTTAAATTCAGAACACTCTAAAATTGTAATGGTGGCAGGTAAATCACAACTCTAGTATAAAGATTAAAATACAAAATATTAAAGATAACTACAACTACAATACAAAATATAAAAATATGTAAATTGTGTCACCAAAAACACCGTAGCATAAAATGTGGGGAAAGTGTAAAAATGTAGAGTGTTTGTACATATTCAAAATTAAGTCATCAGCTTAAAATAGATTGATAGAACTATAAGACATTTGACATAAAATATACAGCCAGAAAATAACAAAATAGCAATACAAAGTCCATAACTATCAATAATGTAAATGAACTAAATTCTCCAATCAAAAGAGTGAGTGGATTAAAAAAAAAAAAAACTCAACTAAAAGCTACCTACAAGAGTCTCAGGTCACCTTTAAAACACAGGTTTTGAAATGAAAGTGAGGGATTGGGAAAATATTTTTCATGCAAAAAGAAACCAAACTAAAGTGGGAATAGGTTTACTTATATCACACAAAATAGACATTAAGCCAAAAACTGTAACATGAAGGCCATTATACAGTGATGAAGGAGTGTGTTCATCAAAATAATATAAAAATTATATTTATGTACCCATCATTGGAGTACCCATCATTTATAAATGCAAAAATCCTCAACAAAATATTAGCAAACTGTATTCAGTAGTATATTAAAAGGATAATACACCAAGATCAAGTGGATTTATCCAAGGGATATAAGGATGGTTCAATACATGCAAATCAATAAATGTGATGTACCACATTAACAAAATGAAGGATAAAAATCATCATCATCTCAGTAGATGCAGAAAATTAATTTGACAAAATTCAACCTCCTTTCATCATAAAAACTCACAATAAATTGGTTATATAAGTCCTCAACATAATAAAAGCCATATATGACAAGCCTACAGCTAACATCATAATCAATGGTAAAAAGCTGAAAGCCTTTGCTCTAAAATCAGGAACAAAACAAGGATGTCCATTATTGTCATTTTTATTCAACATAGTAATGGAAATCCTAGTCAGAGCAATTAGGCAATAAAACAAGTAAAAGACATTAAAATTGGAAAAGTTGAAATAAAACTGTCTTTGCAGATAATACAATAGTATTTATACAAAACCCTATAGTCCAGCAAACAAATACTATTAGAACTAATAAATGAATTCAGTGAAATATAGGAAACAAAGCCAATATTCAAAATTCAGCTGCATTTCTATATACTAACAACCAACTATTGGAAAGAGAAATTAAGAAAACAATCCCATTTAAAACTGCATCAAGGGGCGCCTGGGTGGCGCAGTCGGTTAAGCGTCCGACTTCAGCCAGGTCACGATCTCGCGGTCCGTGAGTTCGAGCCCCGCGTCAGGCTCTGGGCTGATGGCTCAGAGCCTGGAGCCTGTTTCCGATTCTGTGTCTCCCTCTCTCTCTGCCCCTCCCCCATTCATGCTCTCTCTCTGTCCCCAAAATAAAATAAAACGTTGAAAAAAAATTAAAAAAAAAAAAACTGCATCAAAACCAAGAAAATACCTAGAAACAAAATTAACTAAGGTGGGGAATTACTTGTGTATTGAAAACCATAAGCTATTGAGATTTCGAGGAAGATGGCGGCGTAGGAGGACGCTGGGCTCACCGCGCGTCCTGCTGATCACTTAGATTCCACCTACACCTGCCTAAATAACCCAGAAAACCGCCAGAGGATTAGCAGAACAGAGTCACCGGACCCAAGTGCAGACGAGAGGCCCACGGAAGAGGGTAGGAAGGGCGGCGAAGCGGTGCGCGCTCCACGGACTGGCGGGAGGGAGCCAGGGCGGAGGGGCGGCTCGCCGGCCAAGCAGAGCCCCCGAGTCCGGCTTGCAAAAGCGGAGGGGCCTGACGGACTGTGTTCCGACAGCAAGCGCGACTTAGCGTCTGGGAGGTCATAAGTTAACAGCTCTGCTCGGAAAGCGGGAAGGCTGGAGGACAAAGGGAGGGTGAGCTGCGGAGCCCCTGGACGACAGAGCTCAGTTTGGCGGGGAACAAAGGCGCTCGCCAGCGCCATCTCCCCCGCCCATCCCCCAGCCAAAATCCCAAAGGGAACCGGCTCCGGCCAGGGAAATTGCTCGCTCCGCGCGAACACCCAACTCTGTGCTTCTGCGGAGCCAAACCTCCGGCAGCGATCTGACTCCCTCCGGCTGCCACAGGGCCCCTCCTGAAGTGGATCACCTAAGGAGAAGCGAGCTAAGCCTGCCCCCCCTGCCGCCGTGCACCTTGCCTTCCCACCCCAGCTAATACGCCAGATCCCCAGCATCACAAGCCTGGCAGTGTGCAAGTAGCCCAGACGGGCCACACCACCCCACAGTGAATCCCGCCCCTAGGAGAGGGGAAGAGAAGGCACACACCAGTCTGACTGTGGCCCCAGCGGTGGGCTGGGGGCAGACATCAGGTCGGACTGCGGCCCCGCCCACCAACTCCAGTTATACACCACAGCACAGGGGAAGTGCCCTGCAGGCCCTCAACACACCAGAGACTATCCAAAATGACCAAGCGGAAGAATTCCCCTCAGAAGAATCTCCAGGAAATAACAACAGCTAATGAGCTGATCAAAAAGGACTTAAATAATATAACAGAAAGTGAATTTAGAATAATAGTCATAAAATTAATCGCTGGGCTGGAAAACAGCATACAGGACAGCAGAGAATCTCTTGCTACAGACATCAGGGGACTAATGAACAGTCACGAGGAGCTGAAAAACGCTTTAAAGGAAATGGAAAACAAAATGCAAACCACCACAGCTCGGATGGAAGAGGCAGAGGAGAGAATAGGTGAACTAGAAGATAAAGTTATGGAAAAAGAGGAAGCTGAGAAAAAGAGAGATAAAAAAATCCAGGAGTATGAGGGGAAAATTAGAGAACTAAGTGATACACTAAAAAGAAATAATATACGCATAATTGGTATCCCAGAGGAGGAAGAGAGAGGGAAAGGTGCTGAAGGGGTACTTGAAGAAATAATAGCTGAGAACTTCCCTGAACTGGGGAAGGAAAAAGGCATTGAAATCCAAGAGGCACAGAGAACTCCCTTCAGACGTAACTTGAATCGATCTTCTGCACGACATATCATAGTGAAACTGGCAAAATACAAGGATAAAGAGAAAATTCTGAAAGCAGCAAGGGGTAAACGTGCCCTCACATATAAAGGGAGACCTATAAGACTCGTGACTGATCTCTCTTTTGAAACTTGGCAGGCCAGAAAGAATTGGCACGAGATTTTCAGGGTGCTAGACAGCAAAAATATGCAGCCAAGAATCCTTTATCCAGCAAGTCTGTCATTTAGAATAGAAGGAGAGATAAAGGTCTTCCCAAACAAACAAAAACTGAAGGAATTTGTCACCACTAAACCAGCCCTACAAGAGATCCTAAGGGGGACCCTGTGAGACAAAGTACCAGAGACATCACTACAAGCATAAAACATACAGACATCACAATGACTCTAAACCCGTATCTTTCTATAATAACACTGAATGTAAATGGATTAAATGCGCCAACCAAAAGACATAGGGTATCAGAATGGATAAAAAAACAAGACCCATCTATTTGCTGTCTACAAGAGACTCATTTTAGACCTGAGGACACCTTTAGATTGAGAGTGAGGGGATGGAGAACTATTTATCATGCTACTGGAAGCCAAAAGAAAGCTGGAGTAGCCATACTTATATCAGACAAACTAGACTTTAAATTAAAGGCTGTAACAAGAGATGAAGAAGGACATTATATAATAGTTACAGGGTCTATCCATCAGGAAGAGCTAACAATTATAAATGTCTATGCGCCGAATACCGGAGCCCCCAAATATATAAAACAATTACTCATAAACAGAAGCAAACTTATTGATAAGAATGTGGTAATTGCTGGGGACTTTAACACCCCACTTACAGAAATGGATAGATCATCTAGACACACGGTCAATAAAGAAACAAGGGCCCTGAATGAGACACTGGATCAGATGGACTTGACAGATATATTTAGAACTCTGCATCCCAAAGCAACAGAATATACTTTCTTCTCGAGTGCACATGGAACATTCTCCAAGATAGATCATATACTGGGTCACAAAACAGCCCTTCATAAGTTTACAAGAATTGAAATTATACCATGCATACTTTCAGACCACAATGCTATGAAGCTTGAAGTCAACCACAGGAAAAAATCTGGAAAACCTCCAAAAGCATGGAGGTTAAAGAACACCCTACTAACGAATGAGTGGGTCAACCAGGCAATTAGAGAAGAAATCAAAAAATATATGGAAACAAACGAAAATGAAAATACAACAATCCAAACGCTTTGGGACGCAGCGAAGGCAGTCCTGAGAGGAAAATACATTGCAATCCAGGCCTATCTCAAGAAACAAGAAAAATCCCAAATACAAAATCTAACAGCACACCTAAAGGAAATAGAAGCAGAACAGCAAAGGCAGCCTAAACCCAGCAGAAGAAGAGAAATAATAAAGATCAGAGCAGAAATAAACAATATAGAATCTAAAAAAACTGTAGAGCACATCAACGAAACCAAGAGTTGGTTTTTTGAAAAAATAAACAAAATTGACAAACCTCTAGCCAGGCTTCTCAAAAAGAAAAGGGAGATGACCCAAATAGATAAACTCATGAATGAAAATGGAATTATTACAACCAATCCCTCAGAGATACAAACAATTATCAGGGAATACTATGAAAAATTATATGCCAACAAATTGGACAACCTGGAAGAAATGGACAAATTCCTGAACACCCACACTCTTCCAAAACTCAATCAGGAGGAAATAGAAAGCTTGAACAGACCCATAACCAGCGAAGAAATTGAATCGGTTATCAAAAATCTCCCAACAAATAAGAGTCCAGGACCAGATGGCTTCCCAGGGGAGTTCTACCAGACGTTTAAAGCAGAGATAATACCTATCCTTCTCAAGCTATTCCAAGAAATAGAAAGGGAAGGAAAACTTCCAGACTCATTCTATGAAGCCAGTATTACTTTGATTCCTAAACCAGACAGAGACCCAGTAAAAAAAGAGAACTACAGGCCAATATCCCTGATGAATATGGATGCCAAAATTCTCAATAAGATACTAGCAAATCGAATTCAACAGCATATAAAAAGCATTGTTCACCATGATCAAGTGGGATTCATTCCTGGGATGCAGGGCTGGTTCAACATTCGCAAATCAATCAACGTGATACATCACATTAACAAAAAAAAAGAGAAGAACCATATGATCCTGTCAATCGATGCAGAAAAGGCCTTTGACAAAATCCAGCACCCTTTCTTAATAAAAACCCTGGAGAAAGTCGGGATAGAAGGAACATACTTAAAGATCATAAAAGCCATTTATGAAAAGCCCACAGCTAACATCATCCTCAACGGGGAAAAACTGAGAGCTTTTTCCCTGAGATCAGGAACACGACAGGGATGCCCACTCTCACCGTTGTTGTTTAACATAGTGCTGGAAGTGCTAGCATCAGCAATCAGACAACAAAAGGAAATCAAAGGCATCAAAATTGGCAAAGATGAAGTCAAGCTTTCGCTTTTTGCAGATGACATGATATTATACATGGAAAATCCGATAGACTCCACCAAAAGTCTGCTAGAACTGATACATGAATTCAGCAAAGTTGCAGGATACAAAATCAATGTACAGAAATCAGTTGCATTCTTATACACTAACAACGAAGCAACAGAAAGACAAATAAAGAAACTGATCCCATTCACAATTGCACCAAGAAGCATAAAATACCTAGGAATAAATCTAACCAAAGATGTAAAGGATCTGTATGCTGAAAACTATAGAAAGCTTATGAAGGTAATTGAAGAAGATTTAAAGAAATGGAAAGACATTCCCTGCTCATGGATTGGAAAAATAAATATTGTCAAAATGTCAATACTACCCAAAGCTATCTACACATTCAATGCAATCCCAATCAAAATTGCACCAGCATTCTTCTCGAAACTAGAACAAGCAATCCTAAAATTCATATGGAACCACAAAAGGCCCCGAATAGCCAAAGGAATTTTGAAGAAGAAGACCAAAGCAGGAGGCATCACAATCCCAGACTTCAGCCTCTACTACAAAGCTGTCATCATCAAGACAGCATGGTATTGGCACAAAAACAGACACATGGACCAATGGAATAGAATAGAAACCCCAGAACTAGACCCACAAACATATGGCCAACTCATCTTTGACAAAGCAGGAAAGAACATCCAATGGAAAAAAGACAGCCTCTTTAACAAATGGTGTTGGGAGAACTGGACAGCAACATGCAGAAGGTTGAAACTAGACCACTTTCTCACACCATTTACAAAAATAAACTCAAAATGGATAAAGGACCTAAATGTGAGACAGGAAACCATCAGAACCTTAGAGGAGAAAGCAGGAAAAGACCTCTCTGACCTCAGCCATAGCAATCTCTTACTCGACACATCCCCAAAGGCAAGGGAATTAAAAGCAAAAGTGAATTACTGGGACCTTATGCAGATAAAAAGCTTCTGCACAGCAAAGGAAACAACCAACAAAACTAAAAGGCAACCAACGGAATGGGAAAAGATATTTGCAAATGACATATCGGACAAAGGGCTAGTATCTAAAATCTATAAAGAGCTCACCAAACTCCACACCCGAAAAACAAATAACCCAGTGAAGAAATGGGCAGAAAACATGAATAGACACTTCTCTAAAGAAGACATCCAGATGGCCAACAGGCACATGAAAAGATGTTCAGCGTCGCTCCTTATCAGGGAAATACAAATCAAAACCACACTCAGGTATCACCTCACGCCAGTCAGAGTGGCCAAAATGAACAAATCAGGAGACTATAGATGCTGGAGAGGATGTGGAGAAACGGGAACCCTCTTGCACTGTTGGTGGGAATGCAAATTGGTGCAGCCGCTCTGGAAAGCAGGGTGGAGGTTCCTCAGAAAATTAAAAATAGACCTACCCTATGACCCAGCAATAGCACTGCTAGGAATCTACCCAAGGGATACAGGAGTACTGATGCATAGGGGCACTTGTACCCCAATGTTCATAGCAGCACTCTCAACAATAGCCAAATTATGGAAAGAGCCTAAATGTCCATCAACTGATGAATGGATAAAGAAATTGTGGTTTATATACACAATGGAATACTACGTGGCAATGAGAAAAAATGAAATATGGCCTTTTGTAGCAACGTGGATGGAACTGGAGAGTGTGATGCTAAGTGAAATAAGCCATACAGAGAAAGACAGATACCATATGGTTTCACTCTTATGTGGATCCTGAGAAACTTAACAGGAACCCATGGGGGAGGGGAAGGAAAAAAAAAAAAAAAGGACGTTAGAGTGGGAGAGAGCCAAAGCATAAGAGACTGTTAAAAACTGAGAACAAACTGAGGGTTGATGGGGGGTGGGAGGGAGGGGCGGGTGGGTGATGGGTATTGAGGAGGGCACCTTTTGGGATGAGCACTGGGTGTTGTATGGAAACCAATTTGTCAATAAACTTCATATAAAAAAAAAAAAAAAAAAAAAAAAAGAAAACCATAAGCTATTGATGAAATAAAGATACAAATAAATGAAAATATTCCATATTCATGAGTTGGAAAAATTAATATTATTAAATGTACATAATATCCAATACAATCTACAAAAATCAACGTAATTCCTATCAAAATTCCAATGGAATTTCTCACACAAATGGGAAAAACAATCCTAAAATTTGTTTGGAACCACAAAAGACTGAATAGCCAAAACAATTAAGAAAGAAAAACAAAGCTGAAGGCATTACATGTCCTGATTTCAAACTATATTACAACGCAATGGTAATCAAAATAGTATATAGCACTGGGAAAGAAATAGACACACAAATGAATGGAACAGAATAAATGGAAAGCCCAGAAATACACCCATGTATATATGCTCAATTAATTTTCAAAGAAGGAGTCAAGAATATACAGTGGAGAAAGGTTAGTCTCTTCAATTCAGTTGTTTTGGGAAAACTGAATGTCCACATGCAAAAGAATAAAATTGGACCCTTAGACCACACAAAACAACTCAAAATGGATGAAAGATTTGAATGGAGACCTGAAACCATAAAACTCCTAGAAGAAATCATAGGGTAAGCTCTTTGACATTGGTCTTAGAAATGACTGGATTTAATACCAAAAGCAAAGGCAACAAAAGAAAAAATAAACAAGTGGGACTGCATCAAACTAAAAAGCTTCTGCACAGCATAGGAAACTATCAACAAAATTAAAAGGCAATCTATGGAATAGGGAAAAATATTTGCAAACCATATATGTGATAATGAGTTAATTTCCAAAATATACAAGGAACTCCTAGAACTTAATAACAAAAAACAAAAAACAACCCAATTTTAAAAAATGGGGGGCGGGGCACCAGGGTGGTTCAGTCAGTTGAGCATCCAAGTTTGCCTCGGGTCATGATCTCATTTGTGAGTTCAAGCCCCACATTGGGCTCACTGCTGCCTGTCAGTGCAGAGCCTGCTTTGGATCCTCTGCCCCTCTCTTTCTGCCCCATCCCCACTGCACTCTCCCCAAAATAAATACGTATTTTTAAAAAATGGGCAAAGGACCCAGACAGACATTTTCCCAAAAAAGACATAAAGATAGCTAATAGGTACATGAAACAGTGCTTGACATCACTACTTATCAGAGAAAGTAAATCAAAAATCACAATGAGATAGAAGATAGGATGCCTGTTATCCAAAAGACAAAAGATAAGGATGTGGAGGTGTGGATGTGGAGAAAAGGGAATTCTTGTATACTGTTGTTGGTAGGAATGTAAATTGGTACATCTACTATGGAAAACAGTATGGAAGTTCCTCAAGAAGTTAAAAATAGAACTATCATACTATCCAGCAATTCTACTTTTGTGTATATATTCAAAGAAAATGAAATCACTGTCTCAAAGAGATATTTGTATTCCTATGTTCACTGCAGCATCATTTACGATATAAATGTATGGAAACGTCATTTAACGGATCAGTGGATGAAGAAAATGTGATATAAACACACAAGGAACATTATTCACCTTTTAAAAAGGAAATCCTGCTTTTTGCAGCAACACAGATGAACTTGATGGGCATGATACTAAGGGAAATAAGCCAAATAGAAGAAGACAAATACACATGATATCACTTATATGTAGAATTTTTTAAAATGTTGAACTCATCTTAGAATGGGGGTCACCACAGGCTGGGGAATGGGGAAAATAGGGAGAACTGGTAAAAAGTACAAATTTGAAGTTGTAAGTTGAAAGGGTGAAAAAGGTGATGAAAAAGGTCTTAGCATCCAATGCACAACATGGTGAATATAGTTGATAATACTACATTGTACAATTTAAATTTGCTGAAAGGTAGAATTTAAGCATTCTCATCAAAAATAATGAGAGAGAGAAAGAAAAGAAAAGAAAAAGAAAAGAAAAAGAAAAGAAAAGAAATGGAAGGAAGGAAGGAGAAAAAGAAAAGATAAATATATGAGGTAATGGACATGTTTGTTACCTTGAATGTGGGATTCCTTTCACAACGTATGTATATATCAAATCACATGTTGTATACTATAAATATATTACAATTTTGCAAATTATACCTCAATAAAGCTGAAAAAATTTACATAATTTTAAGAATCCTTTGCTCATGGTGAATTGGATTGTTATTGTTGAGTTGTAGAAGCTCTTTATATATTCTGAATATTGCTTATCTGGTAGATGATTTGCAAATATTTTCTCCTATGGTTGTCTTTTCATTAGTAATGTCTCTTAGTAATGTCTTTTGATGCACAAGCTGTTTGTATGTGTGTGTGAAATCTAATTAATCTTTTTTTTTCTTTTGTTGCCTGTGCTTTTGGTGTTACATCTAAGGAATCTTCATCAAATCCAGCGTCCACAAAGATTTCCTCCTCTGCTTTCTTCTAGAGTTTTACTTTTGTTTTAGTTTTTATGTTTAAGCCTTTGATCCATTTTGAATTGATTTTTGTATATGGTGTAGAATATGGGCCCAACTTAGTCCTTTTGTATGTGGATATCCAGTTTTTCTAGAAATGTCAATTGAAAAAATGGTCCTTTCCCCATTGAATGGCCTCATATGTGAGGGTTCATTTTAGGGTTCTGTATTCCAGGTCTATGTGTCTGTCCTTATGCCAGCACCACACTTTTTTTTTATGTTTATTTATTTTTGAGACAGAGAGATAGCATGAGCTCTGGAGGGTAGAGAGAGAGAGAGGGAAACACAGAATCCGAAGCAGGCTCCAGGCTCTGAGCTGTCAGCACAGAGCCCGATGCAGAGCTTGAACTCATGAGCTGTGAGATCATGACCTGAACTGAAGTTGGACACCCAACCGACTGAGCCACCCAGGTGCCCCCCACACTGTTTTGATTACTGTAGCTTTTTTTTTTAAATTAATGTTTGTTTATTTTTGTGAGAGACAGAAAGCAGGGAAGGGGCAGAGAGACAAAGAGACACAGAATCTGAAGCAGGCTCCAGGCTCTAAGCTGTCAGCACAGAGCCCAATGCGGGGCTGGAACTTGTGAACCACAAGATCAAGACCTGAGCCGAAGTCGGACGCTTAACCAACTGAGCCACCCAGGCACCCTGATTACTGTAGCTTTATATTAAATTTTGAAATGAGGTATCTGGGAGTGTTCAACTTTGTTCTGTTTGAAGATTGTTTTGCCAATAAAATATTTTAAAGTGCATTCAAAGTAGAGTTTGTTTGTAAACTATATGTGTTATGTGTAAAGGTTTATGCTGATGACACCTACATTTATATTTTAATCCTTACTCATCCTGAGCCCCAGGTTTGAAACTGCTTGACATCTCCACCATGCCAAAACACAGTTTTTCATCTTTTCTTTGAAATTTGCTTCTCCTGGTTTCTACATCTTAGAAAATAACATCACACACACATTTTCTCTCTTTTCTTCACCACTGCTCCTCTTCCTATCCCCTCCTGCCCCATATCCTCTCAGCAAGTCCCACTGGCTTTTCCTTCCAAACATATCCCTGGCCTGACCACCTCCATCCTTATTATCCTAGTCCAACTTGTAGTCATCATGTTCCCCCCAACTCTCTGCCCCAATCTATTCTCTTCACAAAAGTCAGGAAATCTGAGAAAACATAATTCTGAAGTCTTACCTTTAAGATGGCGGTCTAAGTATTCTAAGACTATTCTAAATATTTGAATTGATGCAAGAATTAAAGATCCAAATGCTAGGGATCCTGTGTGATATCTGGGTAAAGATAAAATGGTAATTAAAGTTAAAATATCTTTACTATTAACTAAAAGTATGCTAAAAAATTGTAATAGGTAAAAAGGATCTGCAGGCAGATTGCTAGGGAAGAGCTGCTTACACTTTCTTATTCAGACTGATAAAAGTCTTCACAGAGGATTTTAAGTGATAAACATCTATTTTGCCCTTCATCTACAAAAATGATACCAATAGCACATTACAGTCAAATAGAATGTTTGGGTGAAGCAATGGAGAGACACAGCTAAGTTAATGCTTAATTTTTAATTTGGTGCCCTCCCCTACCACTTCTCTCCAGAAACCTATGGCTTTTTTTTTTTTAAAGATTTTAGGTAATCTCTACACCCAACATGGGGCTTGAACTCACAACCCCAAGATCAAGAGTCACATGCTCCACCAACTGAACCAGCCAGGTGCTCCACCAGAAACTTGTGGCTTTTACAAGGATTTCGGCCTGGTTTGGGATTATAAAACTGTAGCTGTAAAATCAGACATAGCTAGTGGACATCCATGAATTTTAAATCTTGTCTTTGACCTCATTTTTACCTTTCCACTTGAATTACATAAGCATAAGACTGAATTACAAGCACACTAAACACAACTGAGAAGATAGATGTAGGGCTCAATGTGAAACTTACCGTATGGCTCGTCCAAATGCAGTAAAAAGTGGATATGGTGGGATATCATCAGGTTTTTTCAAGGCCCAGTAATAAGAAGCAAAGGCACCAGCAAGGGCACACTGACCCAGTGCAATGACGAAGTTTATAAGCCAGAGAAAGACAAATAGATTGAATATCTGGAAGGTAGGGATGTACTGATGGTACAGGCTCTTTCCACCATAGAAAGCAAAGTTACACTGAGCCCCAGGGCAAGCTTTGGCAATTTCAGTTGTATTAAAAATCTGCACTCAGAAAAAAAAAATACAGATATCATATTAAATGCCATTCTAAGATAACACCTTTCCTTTCTCCACTTATGTAGCCCCCAATTGCATGTCCTACTATTCCCCCATTAGCTTCTGCTATTATTCCTATTTTCTCTCCCATCACTTTACATTATTCTTTAATGAGCTCTGGAAGTGTTTGATTTTCCTTGATATGTTCACCACTCTGCCCCCGCTAAAATTTCACATTTATTAGTGTTGTTGTTGACCATACCTGCTTGTTGGGTATGTAACAGAACAGATGAGCTCAGGAAAGAATAGTGCTTTCTCTCTATTCTGCCTGCCATTTTCAGTGCTCTCCTAACATCTGATCCACCCTTCCCTTCTTAACAGTGATTCCCATTAATGCCACTATTTCAGAATGGTTTTTACAATTGCTAGGTGAAATGTAGTAGACTTCTGTATTGAAGTAAGTTAAAGAGTTAGTTTCTTTTACTTACCTCTGGGTCACAGGTTGTATTTTCATGTTTACATTGCCCTTCTGGGGTTATGACTTTGTATACAGGTACCCCTGATGTAGCCAAGTAACTGGGTTAGTCTATTAAGGATAAACTATTTGCTGGTAGATTGAAAGTAGATAGACAAGAAAATAATGCAAATCACTCAAAAGTCCACTGAGAGATTAACTTCAAAAAAACTTCTAATCTTTTAATAATTCATACATTTTTCAGACCCAGAATAATAGAAGATGGGTTAGCTGTACTGAGTGATCCCTTAACATTAAAATACAAAGGAATTTTCTTCAGTTATTGCCAAGAAGAAGCACCATATGTGAAGACAAAACAAAATCTACCATATGACCTATCTGAGGGGAAATTCAATCAGTAGAAAAACTTTTTTTTAGAGCTTAGCAAAAAAAAAAAAAAAAAAGGAAAAACAAAAATAAAAAACCTTTAGTGTGTTTCTAGTCTTCCCAGGATGGAAAACACTGGACACAAACTCTTGGTTCTTGAATAATAGAGTGGACCTGAGGTTTAAAGATGTCAATTACCAAAGGATACACTGCTATCACCGCCCAGTAGGAAATACAGATGGAGAGGAAAATGAAAGTTAAAAGTGGATAAACTAATGTAGTAGGGATATATCCAATGGCTCTGAAATAAAACAATAGTTGAAATTCAAAATGATCCACAAGATATAAATTCTCAAAGTTTTCTCTGTTTACACTAGAAATAAGCTTTATACTGAATTGATTCAAGAACTGTGGTAATAACTATTGACACTTTTTTGCTAATCATTCTGGCATATTCTTGGTTGGCTTTACATTTTACTTAAGTTTTATTTGTTTTTAGTAAATTAGAGGCCTTGTTTTAATGCTCATATTTTATTCCTGCCAAAAGTTCCCCAAAGTTCCCCAAGTTTCTGTGTGACTCAAAGATTTGATACCCCAAACTTTTTTGTCTTTGGCTATTTCCTTATGACTCAAAGATTTGATATATCATAATCATAGTTCTTCCTTTTGTTTACATTCTTAGACTTTCAAAATTGGAGAGAACCTTGAACATCATCTGATCAAATGTGAGAATCCCTCCCTAATTCAGGAATCCCTTCTATACTATTTTCTAAATATGTTTGTTTCTAGTAACCACATTAAGTGGTAAAGACTTACTTTTGTATGACAGAGCTTATTCTCTGTCATATGAAATTTAGAAAGTTCTTCCTCATATCCTGGACTGTTACTCATCCACTACCTTTTGGAAAAGAAATGTTCACCTTTTTCATATAGCAGCCCTTCAAGTTACTATTATGTTCCAGTATAATCATTCCCTTGATATTTTCTCATAAGTCATAGTGTCTGCAATGTTCACCATCCTAGTAGCCCTATTCCTACTTTTGAATGATCTTTTCAGCATATGACACTGAAAACCCAATACTGTTTGATTTAGCCACTGAGATTTATGATGGAACTATTTCCACTCCTAATGCATTGGCATATCTTAGATTCCTTTTGCATTTGTTACCTCGTTCACCTATTTGAGCTATGTTTTGTCACCTTTCTGCAGATACTGCTGTTAGGTGAATCATTGAGAATCTCATGTTTACCCTGTATTCCCACACCAATTTATTCCAGCTCTAACTTCCCTTGAAAAAAAAAAATCAACCTGTCATAGTTGTATTGCCCTCTACCCCCCCCCCCACACAGAGGTGTAATAGTGGGGCAAGTTACAGTGAATTACAGTATCATATTACTTAATAAATAAACCCAGAATATCAGTAGTTTTCAGTGGCTAATGATTGGGCTTCAGTTATTATAGGAAGGAGGGTTTAACAAACTTCTTGTTAACTATTTAAACCATTGGATTCAGGTGGCACTATTATAGTTATAGATGACAATTTTGTTAAAATAATCCTTACAGATGATTTAAAATATTTGCTCTCTGGTCATTAGAACTTAGTTTCCATTGTTCTAAATAGAAAGATGGTCTGTTGGCTTTATAGTAATGCTTTTCTTGTTTCTTCCATGCAGTATTCAAAAGTTTAAAGTATTATCCTCAAGTGACCTTTTGGAATAGTTTAGAAACTGTAGGTGTCATTACCTCCCTGCATGAATTTTAGTGTTTATTTTATAGCATTTTTTTTAAGTTTATTTATTTTGAGAGAGAGAGAGGCAGACAGAAGGAGAGAGAGAAAATCCCAAGCAGTCTCTGCACTGTTAGTATGGAGTCTGATGGGCTTGAACTCACCAACTTCTGGGCTCAATCTCACAAACTGTGAGATCATGACCTGAGCCTAAAGCAAAAGTTAGATGCTTAATTGACTGAGCCCCAGGAACCCCTATTTTATAGCATTAAAAAAATTTTTTTTCAATGTTTGTTTATTTTTCAGAGACAGAGCATGAATAAGGGAGGGGTGGAGAGATCAGGAGACACAGAATCCGAAGCAGGCTCCAGGCTCCGAGCTATCAGCACAGAGCCCGCTGCAGAGTTGAACTTACAAACCGAACCATGAAATCATGACCTGAGCCAAAGTTGGAAGTTGGATGCTTAACTGACTGAGCCACCCAGGCACCCCTAGAGCATTTTTTAATAAAAAAATTCCTGAATTAAGAGCTGTATATATAAAATGTATAGTCTGGTGCTCCTAGAATCAATTATTCTATTAGCAAATTTTGTCACTCATATAGAAATGGTAATAGCATATAATTGACTATAGAATTATGGTGATTTAAAGTTTTGCAAATGATCTCAACCATCAATATTAACATATGATTCAATATGGGAGTAATACAATATACAATACGAGTTACTTTTATATAGCACCTTATCACTCTCACACGTTATTATCCTAATATACATTTGGTGTTTAAAAAGTGCTAATACATAGACTAATAGGTTTGAGCCCTATTTCACCCTATGATAATTGAGGTTTGGAGATATTGAAGGATTTGTTAGCATGACCTTTCTAATAATTGGCAACGTCTGAACTTAAGTCTTCCTGATGGAAAGCAGATTTCTTTAACAAGTCTTCTTAAAGGGAAGATCATCTGGGGCATCTACACAATAGGCAGTGACTGATTTGACTGACTGATACACATATGAGTTTCTCCATCAGGGCCTTACTTGCTCCCTTCCTTCAGCAGGGCAATGGAGATGCGGATTCGTTCCCTGAGGAAGATCAGCATGAGGATGATAAACACTTCAAGAAGGCAGAGTATTACCACTTTAAACAGGAAAAAAAAAAAAATTAGTGTGTGATACAAATCAATCCAAAAAACAAACTTTCTCCGCAAAAGTTAGGACTGAGTTTCGTGATTATTTCTGCCAATTCTGACTCTCCATAATTTAAGCAGTGCTACCTCTCCCCAAATGCCAATCTTAGAAATTCACTTGCAAAACCTCCAAGAAATGCTGAGAAGTCTAGATTAAAACCTTTAGCTAGAGTTTGAACAACTCAGTTGATCAGGCTTCCATTTTATCTATAGAAACATTTCACACCATTTGTAAAAATGAGACAGAAGGAAGGGCTGCTCTAGGCAGTGTTATTTTAGATGTGTTCACTTACACTTCATTGATTAAGAGAATTACAGAAAAAACTTTTTGAGCTGTCGACCCTGCTCACAATGCCTCTTCATTAATTGACCTTGCTGACTGACAGGGCAGGCTCTTGCCTGCCACATTTTTATTTTGTGACTCCACTCATCATGGCTACCATTGATGGAATCAGGGTGTAAACCCAACTCCAGTTGTCTGATCAAAGTCTCAGAATTAGAACTAAGGGAATCTACTTCAGTTTTGAATTAAAGGTTATAAAGCTCTTGACCTCTGAGTTATACAAACTCAATGAACTGTGTCAAAACCACCTTTACGTGAAGTGAGTGAATTTGCAAAGAAAGAATGAAGTATATGTATATTAAGGAAACAGAGCAGAGAGGAAATCTTGGGTTCTTTTGGCTTTCTGTTTCCTGGATCCAAATACACTTGAAAGTCCAGCTGCTTTTCTGTTGTTTTGAGTTTGATGAGACACTTCCATATTCTTATAATAAGTCCCAATGCCTTGCCCCTAGCTTGTTCCAATTTCCTTTTTGGCTACCTTAAATTAATTTCTTTTTACTTGAATCCAAATGGTCCTAATTATTATATTTCCTCAATTCTAAGACGCATATTTAACTTAGTAATAACTTTTTTAGGAAAAATAAGAAAATCCTTCATTAAACATCTTTTCATTGATCATAAGATGCATCCTGACTTCAGAGATGTTAAAAAGTGAAACATTATGGATCTTAAAATTAAGGAAATACAGCACTGCTAATAACAATCTGAAACTATAGAAGAAACTTAAGGGAAAGCTATAATTCCCATCTGTGAAAGAATCTGTTCCATTATATCCTTGCTAGACAGTAATTCTGCTCATGCTTGAACACTTCAAGTGACAGGGCACTCATTTCATTCTATTGTTATACCACCAAGAGTCTGATGTTACAGCACATATCACTTAACATCTCCAAGTAGAAATCAGCTAACCCAGAGATGTGAGAGGATCTTAGTAACGTATCATCTCGCCACTATGTCTTCTTTTAGTGAAATTATGTATTTATGTTTTCATGCATATTTGATTCTCTTAAATTGAGTCCACAATTATGGGGTATAGCCATATTAAGCTAAAATCATTATCTTAGAACAAACCTAATATAAGATATGCCAGAATCACTCTATATTCTGAAATTGCGTTGATAAACAACGTTTCATATTAAACTTCTCCCTTTACAAAACTACATATCTAAAAATGATTACAAGGATTTTATTGTCTTTTGAATTTAAATATTATATTCTTTTCCTGTGTTTGAATAAGAGCAAAGAATGGAAATCTGGTTTTTGAGACCCTGTAGAGAAGTTGGTGTTACTCTAACTTCTCAGAGGAGGAGACTGGGATAACTAATAGCAGAAATGACAATAGAACCATCTCCTAACACTACCCAAAACTCATAAAAATGATAATTTTTGTATGTATAACTCTGCTTATTTTTAGTGTTTCCATCAATGAGTGTAATTTCACATTACGCCTTTCTCTTTGGTACCTAGAATTTTGTCCAAACAGAGCAAGTAATCAATTATTGTCTGATAAATGGGTTGTGAAGGTAGAGGCTCATTTGAGGAAAGACTGGTATTGCTAGACTTGAAAATAAAAGCAAGCTCTGTATTTTCCTCAAAGGAGATCCTTTAACTTCTTCAGTGGCAGATTCTGATCATGTCAATGATTTTTGTGTGGAAGGCACTGAAGAGACAGCTGTGGGAAGACCACAGAACCTGTAGCTAAGATCCATCTGATAATAAAATTAGAGGTTTCAAAACATAATGGATGAAATTCATCATCTTTAGACATGGTAGGTAATCACAGTAGATTTCTGACAACATATGGAATCATTCAAATTCAGGAAAACTGTTGAGGATACAAATCCTAAGATGCCTCTGATTTTTAGTTAGAAAGAAATGACTACAAATGAAATAATTCTTCTGCAACATATTTGGGGGAAAAAAGTGTTCTATGAAGGGAACTAATCTGCATAAGAGCCGCACATGGGAACCAAAGAACAAGGATGTGACATTTTGACCTAGCATTGCCCGAGAAAAAGAAAAGTCAAATGTGGCAGAAAAAAGGGCTAGGTCATCAAGCTTGGCATGAGCCTATAGAAAAAGTCTCTCAAGATTATACAAAGCCCCCTGCTAAAAAAAAAAAAAAAAAAAAGCTTCTCATTATTAATTTTGTTGCTCACATGCCTTGATCCCAGGAAAGCAGTGTCCTAGATGGAATATGTCTGCATTCTGGTCAGGAAGAGTATCCTATTAGTGTAAACAACTAAAATGGAAGGCTGGTGACATGATATGGGCCTGTCCTTGAAAACCTGATGACTTCTGGGTGAAGTGACAAAAGCAAGTTTTCACATTATGGGGATGGGGCCCATACCTGGACCTATGATGCCCCCATCAAGATATTACTCCCCTCTGAGGCTCTCTCTGGGTTTCTTACCAGGCCTCTTGGAATATGCTTTGCCTGGTGCTCTAACTTAAATAATATGAAGAGTTTCTTTTAAAGCAACATGTAAATAGAGATTATTTTTAAATCTTGATTAAAGAATATTAATCTCCGTGAAGTGGAAAGAATATGATAAAAACCACTCTAGGAATATAAAAGTGATCTCTGAAATCATCTTGCTTTAAAAATTTTTTTTAATTTACCCTTAACTAATTCAATAATCTGAACACTTCAAAAATGTAAATTCATTTTGTTACTTATTATTACAATTCCTATAATAGTTTAAAAGTCTTGCTATGAAAAAAATGTTTTTTTTTCTGTTTTTAAAACAAATTTGAAAAATCCAACTTTTTTTCCTTTCAAAACACCTTTCTTGGATATCAAGTTAATGGCTATAAACATCCACATCCAAAACATTTTAAGTTGAAGGCAAATAGCATGAGATCGTTGTAAGGTAATATTTCCTTAGATTATATAATAAATTTCCCTCAATGACTTTTCTATTTACTGTAGCTAGTAAAATCATAGACACATTTACTTTTATGACATTAGTGATAAGTATATTTAACAGGTTACACCAACCCAAGATTTCCTTTAGGCAAAAAAAAAAAAAAAAAAAAAATTTCCTTTCATTATTAAAACTTTAACAAAACCAGTTTTTAAAATCCACTCACTAAATGTGAACCATGTTTGTTTCAGTTGAAAGTACATGCTTATATCAGTCTGAATCCCGATGTCATATACAGTTAGATGAGAATTTGGCTGTCCCTGAAGATTGCAGTATTCCTGGTAACAGTGGCCTATTCCTTGAAAAGAAAAGAAAAACAGACTAATATAAAATGTTATTTTCTGAAATATAAGCTATACACATCACATATATCTACAAAGGCAAGATTCATATTTACAGAGTAAACATTTTATGTGAATCTAATATTCTAAATGTGCTGTTGTATTCAAATAAATGTTACCAGTATTTGCCTGGCTCACTGTGGCAACATCTGGCTTTATATGTCCTTTTGACTAGAAACAACCTCAGTGTCCATCGACAGGGACTGGCTAAGTAAATTATGGTATATTTGTATAGTAGAATACTATCTTTTTATATAAAGAAGAGAAAGTGTACTGATATTCAATGATCACTGAGATATTTTGTTAAGTGAAAACAACAAGGCACAAAATGACATAAAAAGTGTGCTGTAATTCATATAAGAAGTAGAACAATCTTTATATATACTTTCTTGTGTACACATAAAGTATCTCTGGAAGGATACACAGAAATACATTTTTTTACCTCCAGAGAAGGAAACTTACTGACCAAGGAGTAAAATGAGAAGGCAAATTTCACTGTATAAACTTTATACCTTTTGAAATTTGAAGCACATAAATAATACAATCTATTTAAAAAGCAAATTTTTAAAAATGATTTAAGTTGAAAAAGGAGTGCTTTTGAATTAAAAATTTTAGGTGAAGTCATGTCTTGATAGAATTATCTAACGTATAGTCTTATCAAAGATTGTATCCAGGCAAAGCAAATATGGACTGACTAGATTTCCCCAAGACACTGTATTTCAGACTGTATAATGACTTTTTACATAGTCTAGATAAATTGGGAATAAAAAAATAGAGTTAATGAGTTTATTTTTATGACCAATGAGTATGGATTAGGCCCATTGGAAATGTCCAGGCAATAATAGGAAAAACTGCTTTAAAAAAAATAAAGTTTATTTATTTATTTATTTAGAGAGAGAGTACACGCAAGCAGGGGAGTAAGGGAGTAAGGGAGAGAGACAATGCCAAGTAGGCTTTGCACTGTCAGTGCAGAGCTCGATGTGGGGCTCAATCCCACAAACCATGAGATCATGACCCGAGGCGAAATCAAGAGTCAGTTGCTTCCCTGACTGAGCCACCCAGGCACCCATGAGGAAAACTTCCTTTTAAACCCCAACTGTAAACTAACAGGTTGTTTTCTAGATATCAGGTAAGAAAGAGGGTGAGGTCCATGGAGAGAGGCAAGACTAGACTAGAATGGACATTTGTTTCTCAAAGAGATATAAGACAAATCTCTTTCTGGTCCTGCTTTCCCAGTGTATTTTTAAAAATTCCTTTAAAAATGAGGGACGCCTGGGTGGCTCAGTTGGTTGAGTGTCCGACTTCAGCTCAGGTCATGATCTCACCACTGGTGAGTTTGAGCCCCGTATCAGGCTCTGTGCTGACAGCTCAGAGCCTGGAGCCTGCTTCATATTCTGGGTCTCCCTCTCTCTCTCTGCCCTCTCCCGCTCATGCTGTCTCTCTCTGTCTCTCAAAAATAAATAAACATTAAAAAAAATTCCTTTAAAAATGCTTTTGGAATATCTGATACATACAAAATTATGTAGTCAAATGAACACATATAGATGCATCACCTAGTTTAAGATTTTATAATCTTAATTTTGCTCTAATTAAGCAAAATAAATTTTTCTCTTCTGAGATCTCATCCTCTCCCTGCCTCTCCCTGCCAAAGAACAATTATTCTGAATTTTGTGATTATTCTTTTGTTTTAAGAAAAAGATGTGTTGAAATCGCTCAAGAGTTAGGGCACCTGAATGGCTCAGTCAGTTAAGCGTCCAGCTTTCAGTTTCAGCTCAGGTCATGATCTCACAGTTTCGTGAGTTCAAGCCCCACATCGGGTTCTGTGCTGGCAGTGCAGAGCCTTCTTGGGATTCTCTCTCTCCATCTCTCTCTGCCTCTACCCTACTTTCACTGTTCTGTTTCTCTCAAAATAAATAAACTTAATAAAAAAATAAGAAGAGATCTCCCAAGGGAGATTCATAACTCATACAAGTTTTTTATGATTTATTTATCCTTATGGTTTATGAATCTTGAATCTATTTCATTAGATGCATATATGTTTAGAATTGGTATATCTTTTAAGCAAATTCAATCCTTTCTAGCTATAATAATGCTTTTTATTCTAAAATCTATTATGGCAACTGCAGGTCTCTTTTGGTTAAGGATTTAAAATAAATTTATATTCCTTTCACCAATTTTTTCCACCCTCCACCATCCCCACCTTCCACCTCTGGCAAATATCATCTGTTCTCTGTATGTACAAGCTTGTTTTTTTAATTTTATATTTTTAAGTTTTAATTAAAATGTAGTTGACCTACAACATAACATTAGTTTCAGGTGTAGGGATTCAATAATTCTATACATTACAAAATGTTTACTATGGCAAGTATAGTTACCATCTGTCATCGTATAGTTATTACAATTTTATTGACTGTATTCCCAGGGCTGTACTTTGCATCCCCATGGCTTATTTTATAACTTGAAGTTTGTACCTCTTAATTTCTTTCCCTGATTTCATCCATCTTCCCACTTCCCTCACCTCTGGCAACTACCAATTTGTTCTATTTATGGGTATGTTTCTGTGCTTATTTGGTTTTTTAGATTCCATATATACATAAAATCATGTGGTATTGGTCTTTCTCAGACTTACTTAATAGTCTCCAGATTCATCTATGTTGTTGCAATGGCAATATTTCATTCTTTTTTATCCATTTTTTTTTAACAATTTCTTTATGCATTCATCCATTGATGGACACTTAGGTTGTTTCCTATCTTAGCTATTGTAAATAATGCAGCAATGAGCATGGAGATGCATATGTCTTTTTGAGTTAGTGCTTTCATCTTCTTCAGGTAAATACCCACATGTGGAATTGCTGAATCATATGGTAGTTCTATTTTTAATTTTTTTTAAAGAATCTCCATACTGTTTTCCATGGTGGCTGAACCAATTTACATTTCCTCCCAACTTGTGCAGAAGGGTTCCTTTAGCTCTACATCTTTCCAACATTTATTTCTTCTCTTTTTGCTAATATGTGTGAAGTATTATCTTATTGTGGTTTTGATGTGCATTTCCCTGATGATTAGCGATGTTGAGTACCTTCCCATGTAGCTGTTGGCCATCTGTATACCTTCTTTGGGAAAATGTCTAGTCAGCTCTTCCAGCCATTTTTAAACAATTTTGTTGTTGTTGTTGATTTTGTTTTGTTTGTTTTTGGTTTTTTGGCTACTGAGTTTTGTGAGTCCTTTATATTAGCCCCCTTATCAGATATCTGATTTGCAAATATTTTCTCCCATTCAATAGGTTGCTTTTTCATTTTGTTGAGGGATTACTTTGCTGTGTAGAATCTTTTTAGATTATGTAGGTTCACTTATTTATTTTTGCTTTTATTGCTTTTGATTTTTACATCCTGTTAACAAAAATCATTGCTAAGACCTGTGTCAAGGAGCTTACTGCCTTTGTTTTCTTCTGGAATTTTATGGTTTCAGGTCTTATATTCAGGTCTTTAGATTCATTTTGAGTAAATTTTTGTATATAGGTGTAAGAAAGCAGTCCAGTTTTTCCAACACAATTTGTTGAAGAAATTGTCCTTTCCCATCGTATATCTTGGCTCCTTTGTCATAAATTAACTGACCATATACGAGTGGGCTTATTTTGGGGCTCTCTATTCTGTTCCACTGATCTATGTGTCTGTTTTTATGCCAATACCATACTTTTAAAATTACTATAGCTTGTAATATAGCTTGAAACCAGGGTACATTATGCCTCCAGTTTTGTTCTCTTTTCTCAAGACTGCTTTGACTTTTTAGGTTTTGTGGGGATTTTTTTGTGTTTCCATACAAATTTTAGGATTATTTGTTCTACTTCTTTTAAAAGTGTAATTGGAATTTTGATAGGGATTGCAACAAATCTGTAGATTACTTTGGGTATTATGCAGATCTCAACAATATTTATTCTCCTAATCCATGAGCACAGAATATCTTTCCATTTATTTGTATCTTCTCTAATCTATTTATTAATGTCTTGTAGTTTTCAATACATAGGTCTTTAACCTCCTTGGTTAAATTTATTCCTAGGTATTTTATTTTTCTGATGCAATTTTAAATGCGATTGTAAATGGATAGATTTCCCAGACAGAAAATCAGTAAGGAAACATCAGCTTTAAACAACATGTTAGATCAGGCGGACTTAACAGATATAAACAGACTATTCCATCCAAAACAACACAATACACATTCTTCTCAAGTGCACATGGAACATTTTCAAGGATAGATCATATGTTAGACCACAAAACAAATCTTAATAAATTTAAAAGAACTGAAATTATATTGATCATCTTCTCTGGCCACAGTGGTATGAAACTAGAAATTAATTACATGAGGAAAACTGGAAAATTCACAAATATGTGGAGATTAAACAACATGCTACTGAACAACCAATAGGTCCAAGAAGAAATCAAAAGGTGAATAAAAAGTACTTGAGACAAATGAAAATGGAGAAATAACATACCAAAATTTGTGGGATACAGCAAAAGCAGTTCTAAGAGGGAAGTTCATAAGGACACAGCTTATCTCAAGAAGCAAGAAAAGTCTCAAACAAACAACCTAACTTTAGAACTCAAGGAACTAGAAAAAGAATAAAGGAAGCCCAAAGTTAGAAGGGAAAAAAAAAGATTAGAGCAGAAATAAATGTGATAGAAACTAAAAAGATAGAAGATCAATGAAACTGAGAGCTGGATCTTTGAAAAGATAAGCAAAATGGACAAGTATTAGCTAGACTCACCAACAAAAAAAGAGAGGACTCAAATAAATAAAATCAGAAATGAAAGAGGAGAGGTTATCACTGATATCAAAGAAATACAAAGGATCATAGAAGACTACAGTAGATCCTTAAGCAACATGAAGGTTAGGGGTGCCTACCCCTGATGCAGTCAAAAAGCCATGGCTCCCCCAAAACTCAACTACTAAAATCCCAGAGTTGACCAGAAGCCTTACTAATACCATTAGCAGTTAATACTAAATATTAACATTTAGTATTTAGTATGCTATATATACTATGTACTATATTCTTATAATAAAGTAAGCTAGGGAAAATAATATTATGAAGAAAATTGTAAGGAGGGGCACCTGGGTGGCTCAGTGAAGCATCTGACTCTTGATTTTGGCTCCAGTCATGATCTCACGGTCTGTGGTTTCAAGCCATGCATCAGGCTCTGCACTGACAGCCTACTTGGGATTTTCTCTCTCGTTCTCTCTCTGCCCCTCCCCTGCTTGTGTACACATACTTTGTCTCTCTCCCTCAAAATAAATAAGTTAAAAAAAAAGAAAATCATAAGGAAAAGAAAATATGTTTATAGTACTGTATATATATATATGTGTGTGTGTGCGTGTGTGTGTGTATATATATATACAGTATATATATATATACACACACACACACGCACACATATATATATATATATATATATATATACACACACACACACACATATAAAACCTGAGGGCACCTGGGTGGCTCAGTTGGTTGAGCATCTAGCTATTGATTTTGGATCAGGTCATGATCTCACTGTTAGTGACTTCGAGCCCTGCCTCAGGCTCCATGCTGACATTGTGGAGCCTGCTTGGGATTCTCTCCCCCTAACCCTCTGCCCCTCCCCCACTCGTTCTATCTCTCCCTCTCTCTCCCTCTCCCTCTCTCCCTCCCTCTCTCTCTCTCTCTCTCAAAAATAAAGATTTTTTAAAAATTTTCATGTAAGTGTACCCATGCAGTACAAACCCATGGTGCTCAAGTGTCAACTATATTAAGAACAATTATATGCCAACAAATTCAACAACTTAGAAGAAATGCATAAATTCCTAGAAATATACAACCCACCTAGATGGATACATGATGAAACAGAATATCTGAACAGACCAAACTAGTAAGAAAAATGAATCGGTATCAAAAATCTCCCAACAAACAAAAGGCCGGGACCAGATGGTTTCATGGGTAGATTCTACCAAAATTCAAAGAAGAATTAATACCATCTTTCTCAAGCTCCTCTAAAAAATGGAAGTGTAGGAAACATTTCTAAACTCATTTTACAAGGCCAGTATTATTCTGATGCCAAAATCAGACAAGGACACCACAAAAAAATTATAGGCCAATATCCCTGATGAACTTAGGTGCACAAATCCTCAACAAAATATTAGCAAACTGAATTAAACAATACTTTAAAAATATCATATACCATGATCAAGTGGGATTTATTCCAGCGATGCAAAGATAGTTCAGCACCCACAAATCAATAAATGTGATGTGCCACATTAATGAAATTAATGAAAGAAAAGATAAAAATTGTTTGGATCATCTTAATAGATGCAGAAAAAGCACATGACAAAATTCAACATCCATTCCTGTGTAAACCAAGATTGTTTATTGAGGAATTATTATGTGCTAAGCAGCTAAACACTATATGTACATTATTTTAAAAAAAATACTCAGGGTCTGGGGTGCCTGGATGGCTCAGTGGGTTAAGTGTCTGACTTTGGCTCAGGTCATAATCTCATGGCTCATGAGTTCCAGCCCCATGTCAGGCTCTGTGCTGAGAGCCTGGAGACCGCTTCAGATTTGGTGTCTCTCTCTCTCTCTCTCTTCCTGCCCCTCCCCTGCCATGCTCTGTCTCTCTCTCTCAAAAATAAACACTAAAAAAATCTTAAAAAAATTCTCAGAGAGCAAAGGAACAAACCATAAGAGACTATTAAAGACAGAGAACAAACTGAGGTTTGATGGAGGGAGGTGGGTGGGGGATGGGCTAGAAGGGTGATGGATATTAAGGAGGGCATTTGTTATGATGAGCACTGGGTGTTGTATGTAATCGATGAATCACTGAATTCTACTCCTGAAACCAATATTGCACTGTATGTTAGTTAATTCATTAGAATTAAGTAAAAATTTGAAGAAAGAAATACTCAGAGTCCTATTGTGTAGTTGAAGACACAACAAATTAGAGAGACTATGTACTTGTAGAGGGTCACACAGTTAATATGCAATGAACCTGGGATTGTGCCTTTTCAATCTCCAAATTCATGCTTATAACCCCAGTTATATAGTCTCTCCTATGTAACTCTTAACTTGTTCTGGTCAGTAAGAATTGTTCCACTGATGTTCAAGGGCACTTGCCCACAAATAGCCTGGCTTTTTCTCTGCTTAGTATGACACATCCACATTGTTGTTTGCCTTAGTAAATAGGCTATTAGTAGCAAATGGTTGGTTTCCCACGATGTGGAGAAATTCAGTTGTCCAAGATAGTAGCAGAGGTCAGTTATATGTAATATTATACTTCTCAGTCTCGCTAGACATTTCCCCACTCAATGAATGGTTTCAAGCTGATTTGCCACACCATTAATTGCTTAGTTAGCACTACACCTAGGGAGTCAACAGGGAGCTGAAATTGGTTATTTCACCTGCACTTGTGATATATTGACAATCTTTTTCCCTCTTGCCACTGTCAAACTGTCACTACTGCCAAACTCGGATTTTTCTTGCTCCCTAAAACAAGTCAGTGAAATCAATACCAGACTTTATTGTCCTTCCCTTCTTGATGACAATAAAAGTGATTGAATCACATGCCCAGACTCTAGTGGTAGAGGGCAGAGTTTATTTTGAGCGCTAAGTGAAACACACAAAAAAGACTTTTAAACAAAAAGCTTTCTTGGGAGTTTTTGGATTAAGGGGTATCACTTCTTACATTCCTCCACCTGTTTGACCCACCTCTTCACATGCAGCTGCACAGTAGGAGCAGATAAAGAATACCTACAGAGACGTAACAACTGTCTAGAAACCTACTGAGGATAACGAGGAGGACAGTAACAATAAACCAACACATATTGAGTGTTTCCTGTTTTCCAGGTATTGGTCTAAGAGCGTTATATTCATTGTCTCATTTAATCTTCACAATCTTGTAAGATGGAGATACTATTATTGTGCTAAGGTTACGAATAAGGAACTTTATTGGGTCTTACAATCATTAGGAAACTTTTCCAAAGTTCTTTAGTTATAGGTTATGGAGTTGGGATTAGAACTCAGGCTAACCACAGAACTGGGAGATTCAACTGCATTCTTATATGGATATGTGTGAAGTTCTTCTTCGAGTGACAAAAATAAGAATTTTGCTATTTTTTGTGTCTACTACCATAAAACTACATTGTCAATCCAAATGGTATTGTAGGGGAAATCACTTGAATAGAAACATCTCAAATATTCATATATTGACCCAAATATGTATTAGCAGACTAAAAGGAAACTGCCATAAGTGTTATATTGTTCCTTGGGAGAGACTTTAGTGCCTTTTTTGGTGTTCACACTGTACCTGTACTGCTTTTGAGGTGACTGAGTTTTTCATTAGATTTCAACCTTTATATACAGTAACCCTCCACCCAAAGAGTGTAATTCAGAATACTTGACTCTAGAGGGTGATGCCTCATTATGGAGTACGGGCCAATTATTAGAATGTGTGACAGTACCTGTGTTAAAAGTATTGTGTTCGAAGAGAAAAATAGATCACACTTCTGTAACTATGCAGACCTAGCCTATGACCAGACAGAAAATTTAAAGGAATAAAATAAGTTGTCTGAAATATTTTTTATCAGCCTGAAAGGTATTCTTTTTATCTCCTTCTTAATAACTATGAGGCATGAAACCAAAGGTCACTAAGGAAAAAGAGTAGAACATTTTGACAGCACTTTTTTTCAAGATAAAGAAGATAAAAGTTAGAGAAATAATATATGCAAAATATAATTTTTCTCAGTTTAACACTTTAGGGGTAGGGGAGTAAAGAATAATTAAATTCACTGCAAGTAAAATGCTTTCTGGTAACTGATACTGGCCATAAATTGATAATGACAAGAAAAGGACTACTTTGACATTTGGTGATTTTAAAAGGAGTGATACTTACCATAACCTATAATTCCAATCACACCCACCATGAAGACCCAGAAGAGTAATCCAGCTATGTATCTCAGGAGTATCACAAACATCCAACTAAGGAACATGGCGATAATCAGGCCACTAGAGGAAAGAGAAGACAATACATAAAGGAGGCCAAGTGTGCTAAACATAACATAATGTTAACAGCAAGATAACACTTTTTTTTCTATTCAAAATCATTCTCTTTATTTTACCTAGCTATAGAAACATTTATAATATTAAAATGCATAAACAATAGTTCCTATTAAGACTTTTATATGAAACAGTAGGACCATCAGGAACTTCATACCTGAGTCAATCTTTGTGTACCTGGATAAGCTGAAGTCTGGCAGTAACCATTATTCAAGGAAAAAAACAATTCCTCCAATCCACAGTTTTGGCCTATCTGCCACAGCTGCCCATGCCATATTTTTCCCTTCCACACATCTCACTAAGTCATAAAACATATCCGTGATAATTTGTGCTGTTCTGTCTACCTCTTGACTGATGGGAGGAAACCTTATGTAACAGAACTATCTAGAAGCAAGAGAGCAGTCTTAGGGCAGAAAAGAAAAATAATTGCCCTCACATAGTTCCTGAACCCATGATTTTGTAGTCATTATTATGGTGTAATTATCTAATAGTTTGTGATGTCTATCACCAGACATATATTTCAGGTCCCCAGTGATCTATGGGTCATTATATGGAGCCATGATAAGGCCTCTGTCTCTCCTGGGCCATGTGACTTTATCAAGCCATCAGCAGCATGACTATTTTTTTTCTGTTTTAATTTCTTCCTGGAGTTTGAGCTAGTAGAGATGCTTCTCCCCCATCCCACCCATATATCCAGGTTATAGTCATATTGAGTTCCTCTTGTTACTTTACTTTCATTAAACAGAACTCATAAGAGTAGAAATTTGGATGATGCTTCCATTAAGAAGATAACTCTGATGCTCTTTTTAAGTTTCCAAACATAGAAACACAGCTTGGTACATTTATTGAGTTCATTGTCTCTAAGTATTATCTTTTTTTGTTTAAGAATTTTTTTAAATATGATACTGATTGTTAAATTGGTTTCCATACAACACCCAATGCTCATCCCAACAGGTGCCCTCCTCACTCCTCACTGCCCATCACCCACTTTCCCCTCCCTCCCACCATCCATCAACCCTCAGTTTATTCTCAGTTTTTAAGAGTCTCTTATGCTTTGGCTCTCTCCCTCTCTAACTTTTTTTTTCCTTCTCCTCCCCCATGGTCTTCTGTTAAGTTTCTCAGGATCCACATAAGAGTGAAAACATCTGGTATCTGTCTTTCTCTGTATGACTTATTACACTTAGCATCACACTCTCCAGTTCCATCCATGTTGCTACAAAAGGCCATATTTCATTTTTTCTCATTGCCACGTAGTATTCCATTGTGTATATAAACCAAAATTTCTTTATCCATTCATCAGTTGATGGACATTTAGGCTTTTCCATAATGTGGCTATTGTTGAAAGTGCTGCTATAAACATTGGGATACAAGTGCCCCTATGCATCAGTACTCCTGTATCCCTTGGGTAAATTCCTAGCAGTGCTATTGCTGGGTCATAGGGTAGATCTATTTTGAATTTTTTGAGGAACCTCCACACTGTTTTCCAGAGTGGCTGCACCAGTTTGCATTCCCACCAACAGTGCAAGAGGGTTCCTGTTTCTCCACATCCTCTCCAGCATCTATAGTCCCCTGATTAGTTCGTTTTAGCCACTCTCACTGGCATGAGGTGTTATCTCAGTGTGCTTTTGATTTGTATTTCCTTGATGAGGAGTGACATTGAGCATCTTTTCATGTGCCTGTTGGCCATCTGGATGTCTTCTTTAAGAAGTGTCAATTCATGTCTTCTGCCCATTTCTTCACTGGATTATTTGTTTTTCAGGTGTGGAGTTTGGTGACTTCTTTATAGATTTTGGATACTAGCCCTTTGTCTGATATGTCATTTGCAAATAACTTCCCATTCCGTTGGTTGCCTTTTAGTTTTGTTGATTGTTTCCTTTGCAGCGCAGAAGCTTTTTATCTTCATGAGGTCTCAATAGTTCATTTTTGCTTTTAATTCCCTTGCTTTTGGAGATGTGTCAAGTAGGAAACTGCTGTGGCTTAGGTCAGAGAGGATTTTTCCTGCTTTCTCCTCTAGGGTTTTGATGGTTTCCTGTCTCACATTCAGGTCCTTTATCCATTTTGAGTTTATTTTTGTGAATGGTGTAAGAAAGTGGTCTAGTTTCATTCTTCTGTATTTTGCTGCCCAGTTTTCCCAGCACCATTTGTTAAAGAGACTGTCTTTTTTCCATTGGATATTATTTCCTGCTTTGTCAAAGATTAATTGGTCATAATTTTGTGGGTCCAGTTCTGGAGTCTCTTTTCTATTCCATTGGTCTATGTGTCTGTTTTTGTGCCAATACCATGCTGTCTTGATGATGACAGCTTTGTAGTAGAGGCTAAAGTCTGGGATTGTGATGCCTCCTGCTTTGGTCCTCTTCTTCAAAATTACTTTGGCTATTCGGGGTCTTTTGTGGTTCCACACAAATTTTAGGATTGCTTGCTCTAGCTTCGAGAAGAATGCTGGTGCAATTTTGATTGGGATTGCATTGAATGTGCAGATGGCTTTGGGTAGTATTGACATTTTAACAATATTTATTCTTCCAATCCATGAGCACAGAATGCTTTTCCATTTCTTTGTCTCTTCTTCAATTTCCTTCATAAGCTTTCTACAGTTTTCAGCATACAGGTCTTTTACATCTTTGGTTTGGTTTATTCCTAGGTATTTTATGATTCTTGGTGCATTTGTGAATGGGATCCATTTCTTTGTCTTTTTGTTGCTTCATTATTAGCGTATAAGAATGCAACTGATTTCTGTAGATTAATTTTGTGTCCTGCAACTTTGCTGAATTCATGTATCAGTTCTAGCAGACTTTTGGTGGAGTCTATTGGGTTTTCATGTATAGTATCATGTAATCTGCAAAAAGTGAAAGCTTGACTTCATCTTTGCCAATGTTGATGCCTCTGATTTCCTTTCGTTGTCTGATTGCTGATGCTAGCACTTCCAACACTATGTTAAACAACTGCAGTGAGAGTGGACATCCCTGTCGTGGTCCTGATCTCAGGGGAAAAGCTCTATTTTTCCCCATTGAGGATGATATTAGCTGTGGGCTTTTCATAAATGGCTTTTATGATGTTTAAGTATGTTCCTTCCATCCAGACTTTCTCGAGGGTTTTTATTAAGAAAGGATGCTGAATTTTGTCAAATGCTTTTTCTGCACCGATTGACAGGATCATATGGTTCTTATCTTTTCCTTCATTAATGTGATGTATCATATTGATTGATTTGTGAATATTAAACCAGCCCTGCAGCCCAGGAATGAATCCCACTTGATCATGGTGAACAATTCATTTTATATGCTGTTGAATTCGATTTACTAATATCTTGTTGAGAATTTCTGCATCCCTATTCATCAGGGATATTGGCTTGTAGTTCTCTTTTTTTTGCTGGGTCTCTGTCTGGTTTGGGAATCAAAGTAATGCTGGCTTCATAGAATGATTCTGGAAGTTTTCCTTCCCTTTCTATTTTGTGGAACAGCTTGAGAAGGATAAGTATTATCTCTGCTTTAAATGTTTGGTAGAATTCCCCAGGGAAGCCATCTGGTCTTGGACTCTTATTTGTTGGGAGTTTTTTTTTTTAATGTTTTTATTTATTTTTGAGACACAGAGCATGAGACAGAGCATGAGTAGGGGAGGGGAAGAGAGAGAGAGGAAGACACAGAATCCGAAACAGGCTCCAGGCTCCGAGCTGTCAGCACAGAGCCTGACGCAGGGCTCGAACTCATGGACTGTGAGATCATGACCTGAGCTGAAGTCGGACGCTTAACCGACTGAGCCACCCAGGCGCCCCTGTTGGGAGGTTTCTGATAAATGATTCAGTTTCTTCGCTGTTATGGGTCTGTTCAAATTTTCTATTTCTTCCTGTTTGAGATTTGGAAGTGTGTGGGTGCTTAGGAATTTGTCCATTTCTTCCAGGTTGTCCAGTTTGTTGGCATATAATTTTTCATAGTATTCCCTGATAATTGTTTGTATTTCTGAGGGATTGGTTGTAATAATTCCATTTTCATTCATGATTTTATCTATTTTGGTCCTCTCCCTTTTCTTTTTAAGAAGCCTGGCTAGAGATTTATCAATTTTGTTTATTTTTTCAAAAAAACAACTCTTGGTTTCATTGATCTGCTCTACTGTTTTTTTTAGATTCTATATTGTTGTTTTCTGCTGTGATCTTTATTATTTCTCTTCTGCTGGGTTGAGGGTGTCTTTGCTGTTCTGCTTCTATTTCCTTTAGGTATGCTATTAGGTTTCATATTTGGGATTTTTCTTGTTTCTTGAGATAGGCCTGGATTGCAATGTATTTTCCTCTCAGGACTGCCTTTGCTGCATCCCAAAGCATTTGGATTGTTCTATTTTCATTTTCATTTGTTTGCATATTTTTTTCTAATTTTTCTATAATTGCCTGGTTGACCCATTCATTCTTTAGTAGGGTGTTCTTTAACTTCCATGCTTTTGGAGGTTTTCCAGACTTTTTCCTGTGGTTGATTTCAAGTTTCAAGAAAGTATATTCTGTTGCTTTGGGATGCAGAGTTCAAAATATATCTGTCAAGTCCATCTGATCCAGTGTATCATTCAGGGCCCTTATTTCTTTATTGATCCTGTGTCTAGATGATCTACCCATTTTAAGTGGAGTATTAAAGTCCCTTGCAATTATCACATTCTTATCAATAAGGTTGCTTATGTTTGTGATTAATTGTTTTATATATTTGGGGGCTCCCATATTTGGCGTATAGACATTTATAATTATTAGCTCTTCCTGATGGATAGACCCTGTAATTATTATATCATGCCCTTCTTCATCTCTTGTTACAACCTTTAATTTAAAGTCTAGTTTGTCTGATATAAGTATGGCTACTCCAGCTTTCTTTTGACTTCCAGTAGCATGATAGATTGTTCTCCATCCCCTCACTTTCAATCTGAAGGTGTCCTCAGGTCCAAAATGAGTCTCTTGTAGACAACAAATAGATGGGTCTTGTTTTTTTTTATCCATTCTGATACCCTATGTCTTTTGGTTGGAGCATTTAGTCCATTTACATTCAGTGTTATTATGGAAAGATATGGGTTTAGAGTCATTGTGATGTCTCTAGGTTTCATGCTTGTAGTGATGTCTCTGCTACTTTGTGGTCCTTGCAACATTTGACTCACAGAGTTCCCCTTAGGATCTCTTGTAGGGCTAGTTTAGTGGTGATGAATTCCTTCAGTTTTTGTTTGTCTGGGAAAACCTTTATCTCGCTTTCTATTCTGAATGACAGACTTGCTGGATAAAGGACTCTTGGCTGCATATTTTTTTTGTCCATCACATTGAAGATTTCCTGCCATTCCTTTCTGGCCTGCCAAGTTTCAGTATATAGGTCTGCCACTACTCTTATGGGTCTACCTTTGTAATTTAGAGCCTGTTTATCTCTAGCTGCTTCACAATTTTCCCTTTATCCTTGTAATTTGCCAGTTTCATTATGATATGTCGTGCAGAAGATGGATTCAAGTTACATCTGAAGGGAGTTCTCTGTGCCTCTTGCATTTCAATACGTTTTTCCTTCCCCAGATAAGGGAAGTTCTCAGCTATGATTTGTTCAAGTACACCTTCAGCCCCTTTCTCTCTTTCTTCTTCTTCTGGAATTCCTATGATACGGATATTGTTCTGTTTGATTGCATCACTTAGTTCTCTAATTCTCCCCTCATACACCTGGATTTTTTTAATCTTTTTTCAGCTTCCTCTTTTTCCATAATTTTATCTTCTAATTCACCTATTCTCTCCTCTGCCTCTTCCATCTGTGCTATGGCCGCCTCCGTTTTATTTTGCACCTCACTTATATCATTTTTTAATTCCTCATGACTATTTTTTAGTCCCTTGATCTCTGTAGCAATAGATTCTCTGCTGTCCTCTATGCTTCTTTCAAGCCCAGTGATTAGTTTTATGACTATTATTCTAAATTCTTGTTCCATCATATTGCTTAAATCAGTTTTGATCAATTTGTTAGCTGTCGCTACTTTCTGGAGTTTCTTTTGAGGAGAATTCTTCCGTTTCATCATTTTGGGTAGTGCCTGGGGTGGCTCCAAACTGCAGGGCACTTCCCCTGTGCTCTCCGGAGAAACTTGTGTTGGTGGGTGGGGCCACAGTCAGACCCGATGTCTGCCCCCAGCCCACTGCTGGGGCCACAGACTGGTGTGTACCTTATCTTCCCCTCTCCCAGGGGCAGGACTCACTGTGGAGTGGTGTGGCCCCTGTCCGGGCTAATTGCATACTGCCAGGCTTATGGTGCTGCTTCGATGGGATCTGATGCATTAGCTAGGGTGGATCTGCAAGGTGCACAGGGGCAGGAGGGGCAGGCTTAGCTCGCTTTGCCATTGATGGTCCCCTCTGGGAGGGATCCTGCAGCACTGGGAGGGAAGCAGACCCGTGGGAGGCATGGATCCACAGACGCACAGCACTGGGCATTTGCATGGTACAAGCAAGTTCGGTGATGGGAACTGGTTCCCTCTGGAATTTTGGCTGGGGTGTGGGAGAGGCAGATGGTGCCTGCCAGCACCTTTGTTCCCCCGCTGAGCTGAGCTCTGTCTTCCAGGGCTCAACAAGTCTCCCTCCCAGTGTCCTCTCACCCTCCCTGCTCTCTGAGAGCAGAGCTGTTGACTTTTAACATTCCAGATGTTAAGTCCCACTGGCTGTCAGAACTCACACAGTCCAACCCCTCCCCTTTTGCAAGCCAGACTTGGGAGCTCTGCCTTGCAGGGAGAGTTGCTCCTCCACTGTCCCGGCTCCCTCCTGCCAGTCCGTGTGGTGCACACCGCCTCTCCATCCTTCCTACCCTCTTCCGTGGGCCTCTTGTCTATGCTTGGGTCCAGAGAGTCCATTCTTCTAGTCTTCTGGCGGTTTTCTGGGTTATTTAGGCCAATGTGGGTGGAATCTAAGTGATCAGCAGGATGAGGTGAGGCCAGCATCCTCATATGCCACCATCTTCCAAGTATTATCTTTTAAAAAATCTTAATTGTTGTCACTGGATAGATGACAGCATTGTATCAAAGTAACTTCTCAGGTCATATTCTTGCATATTCTTTCTATATACAAGCCATGCCCTTTTAAAATCACAGATACTCGGGGCACCTTGGTGGTTCAGTCGGTTAAGCGTCCAACTTTGGCTCAGGTCATGATCTCACGGTCCATGAATTCAAGCCCCACATTGGGCTCTGTGCCTTGAGCCTGCTTCAGATTCTGTGTCTCTGTCTCTCTGACCCTCCCCTACTCGTGCTCTGTCTCTCAAAAATAAATATCAAAAAAAATTTTAAATAATAGATACTTTAATGCTTAAATATTCAATATGTTTGAAGGATTATTCTATGACCTAGTCCAAGGCAAATATTCAAAAAGGTCAGGGAGAAAAATGAAATATAACTGTCTATTGTGTTTTTAATTCCTTCATAAAATTCTAACTGCATAAACTAAGGGCCAGCACATTAGTCTTTGGCTTTATATTTATGAGATAGATGGAGAGCAAAAGAGTTGGAAATAAAGGGAGTATTTAGGTTCTAGTGGTGTGAGTGGTGTCTACATAGGGTTTCACTGTGTGTTGGGAATGAGGTGAACAGGAAGGTCTGCCATAATGCATACTTTTTTTCAGATAGTAATTGAAAAGCCCAAAATAAAGAAGAAATGTGTAACTTATCTAGTAATATTTGAGTCTGACAATAGAGGAACCAGTTTAACTCCTGTCAAGTATAGACTATACTCTCTGCTATGGAGAGATATTCTGAAATACTGATAAACACTGATGCCAATTATTGTGTTTAAGACAAAGCATTGAAGTGAGTAAACTCTCAAAAAACTATCTAGTTTTACAGCTCTACAAACTAGTCACTAGTATTTTACACACATTACAATTTTGACTTCAGTAAGCACCATATTGTTAAATATCTCTCTCTTATTTTCCTAGTGGTTATATAACTGTTCCTTGAACCCACATTTTTTATGCATCTTCTATGTTCCAAGAACTGCCTGAGGAGTTAGAAAAATGGAGGTGAGTTAGAGTTACCACTGTAAAGAGTTCAGAGTTTATCAGAGAAAAAGAACCAGGTAAATAACATACAAAATTCTAGGTGCTATATAGATGATAGCTATGTGTGTGTGTGTGTGTGTGTGTGTGTGTGTGTGTGTGTGTGTATAGGTACGCACATGTGTACAACACACACACAGTGGATAGGTGGGTAGGAGGAACACAGAAGGAAAAGAAATTAACTATATCTGAAGAGGTCAAGAAAGACTTCATAAATTACACAAAAGCTCATTTTAAAGGAGATGGAGTTGCCCAGGACACAAAAGTTGAGAAATGCACATGCTATTTGACGTGTTGAGAATATAGGGTTAACCAAGCAACATGGGTGGAGATGAATCTGGAAAACTAGTTGGACCAGGTTGTAAAGGGCCTTACAATTATCTAAAGAAGTTTTCTGGTTTTTTTCCTTTAATTTTGTTAATGTCTATTTATTTTTGAGAGAGAGAGACGGAGGGCGAGCAGAGGACGGCAGAGAGAGAGGGAAACACAGAATCTGAAGCAGGCTCTAGGTTATGAGCTGTCAACACAGAAGCCAATGTGGGGCTTGAAACTACAAACTGTGAGATCATGACCTGAGCTCAAGTCAGACGCTTAACCGACTGAACCAACCAGGCGCCCTTCTCTTTGTTTTTTGATCACTAGGGAACTATATATGCTTTTAAGTCATAAGAGCCAGATAGTAACAACAGCCTTAGATATACCTAAGATGTACCTGCTTCAGTAGAGTAACTGCATTTCCCCTTACCTTTCAGGAATGCAAATCATATGTCTGCAAATTTTTAATTTCCTCCTCCCTTCATACATTTTTTTCAGTTCTGCATAACTACAGTGACCTTTGATAATGGTAATAACAAACATTTCGTGGAAAGGATGTGTTTAAAAATAAAAATGATCCTTTGGAGGGCAATGGAAAGATAAATGAGAAAATAGAACCAGACAAATAAGACTACATCCACTGTAGCATATGATAGGAAGCAAATGTACTACAGATGTTGTTCCTGCACGACTTGAAGTATATTATATGTATGTTTATACTTTTATTGGTAATTTAATGAACAGAGTTCAAATTTATATTCTTATAACCTTTGTAACACTGGGTATATTTCCAGATATCTTTGCCCCATCTTCATCCTATGTGAAAAAGAAAATGGCAGGAACTAAGATTTGAGTCAACCTTTTATTCACAAATATGGATGGGGAATTTGAAGAAAGAGTTCTACAAGGACAAAACCAGACTGGGGCTGGAGAAGAAACCAATGTTTTCACTTACAGGAGAATCCAATACCAAGTTGTTGCATAGTCTTCAAATATTTTCATTCCAATTGTCCTTGCATCAAGTATTTTATTGACACGGCTGAATTCAAAGAAGGAAAAGATCAATTATTTTTTGATCACCACTAAACAGAAATGTTCATGTTATGATAAAAAGGGTTTTGCAAGCTGCTGTTCAAAACATTTTTATAAATCATTTATCAAAAGTCACTCTTTCCCCAGCCACAACAATATGTGAGATGTCATTTTGGTAGACTACAAAGGTGGCTATAGCTACACACACAGAGAATGTGACATTCAAGAATGGTGAACAGATCCTTTTCAATGTACATGACATGTCCTCAATATTGCAGAAACCTCACTATAAGAAATGAATTTAAATAAGATTAGCCTTTAACTTACAAAATCCATAGAGTCAAGAATAAACATCATCCTTAATTCCCTTTTCTAATCCTCTGAGAGCTGTGCAGCAGGAAGGCACCATGGGGCACATCCAGAAAAGTCCACAAATCATTAGTGTCTGGTTTCATCAGTTATCAAAGAGGACGCACTTAACTACAACCTGTTGCCCCTTTGCCCATGTGCCCCAGTTACAACACCCCTCCTTCCCCTAAGGTAACCACAATCCTGACTTTTATGATAATAATTCCCTAGTTTTCATTTTAGTCTTAACACTTATATAGGCATCACAGTATAATTTAATTTAGTTGTGCTTATTTTTAAATTTTTCTATCAATGGAACTGTACTTGTACTATTATTTTGTGGTTTCTTTCACAAAGCTTTATATTTGTGAAATCCATCCATGTTGCTATGACATTTTAAATATGTAGGACCTGCACTATTCTACTTGGACTACTAAAGTCTTTCAAGGAACAGAAATATATTTTTGGAATATCTTTATTTTTCACTTTTATTTTTTTTTTCAACGTTTATTTATTTTTGGGACAGAGAGAGACAGAGCATGAACGGGGAAGGGGCAGAGAGAGAGGGAGACACAGAATCGGAAACAGGCTCCAGGCTCTGAGCCATCAGCCCAGAGCCTGACGCGGGGCTCGAACTCACGGACCGCGAGATCGTGACCTGGCTGAAGTCGGACGTTTAACCGACTGCGCCACCCAGGCGCCCTATTTTTCACTTTTAATTCAACAACTGAGCTATGCAGTGATACTGTGTCTTTGTGCACACACGTGAATGGATGCACACGGGGAATTATATTCCCCAATAACCTGAAACATCATGATACGTACAGCAAGGGAAACAGTAAATTGACTTCACTGTAGTTAGTACGTAGAAATTGATATGGTTCTGAAACAGCCTTTCCTAAGACCCTCTTCCCTTTACAACATCTGGCAGTTTTATTATTTCAGTCATTTTTTTAAATAGTGATTTAAAAAGCATGTTTTTTTAATTGTGTTGATTCAACAAATAATGTTAAGGACTTCCAATATGCTTACTGAGGTTTCATTTCTATACCTGTTAATAATGAGAGATTTAACCATTTTGAAAAACATCATTCCTCTTTCTAATTCTCTTTGGTTTCTCCTTTACCTGCTTTTCTTAATGAATATACACCAATTTCTCCAATCCACAGTGACATGTATATTTCATAATAATACATAATTCTTCCTTTATAACATTTAACCTAATGGAAGCTTTAGTCTTGTGCACGATAACAGAATACATCCAAACTAAAAATAAGAATGTAAACAAACATACTTTGCAGCTGCCCTGAGTTCTATAGCATTTCTTGTCTTTCCACTTCCATCTTCAAATGTCGTCTTATTTCCTACTGTGAGAGTGCCATTTTTAGTAGAGAAGTCAGGGAAACATCTCTGGAGAACTGTAAAAAAGTAAAATTATGGTAATCACTTTTCTACGTCTTCCTATGTGATGTTCTCCTTTTCTTAAGCTTTCTTTTACAATCAAATTTTTGCTGGATAATGTATACATTGCTCAACATAGGTAATCGCCCATTACTTGATGATCAGGAAGGCCTTTTGATGGTTCTAAGACTGATATAGATAGAAAATTTGATCACAATCAGAAGCTACACTCTAAACTTGTTGATTATTTTGCACATGGTACATTCATCAAGCAGACAATAAGTAAGATGCACAGCACAGGTTTTAAAAGAGTAATATTGATAACGTATCTAACATTGTAAAAGCATTTTAATAAAAAGGCTTCATTTACTTGTATGACTAAATTTACTTTTTCTTATTAAAAAAATTCTAGATATTCCTTGAGTGAAACTTTGAAAACTGGAGATTCGTGAACAGTTCCTTAAGAAAGAAGAACAAGTTCAAACTTTAGGCTATTAAGACAACTGAATTTTTATTTGTGAGGTCTTAATAATTTGTCTCCCTTCCAGCTTTCTCATTCACAGGGTTTTTGGAGGAGCTGGAAATAGAAATTCTAAAGCTATCAAAATGGTCCCCACACAAAGCATGGACTGTCACCACAATTTCTGAGAAGTTACCTCACTGTTAAATCTTCTATACACTTATTTTGATTAAATAGAATCCTTGTTTCTTTACATATCTGTATTCCTAAAAATATTTCAAAACCCCAATTTTAAATGAGGGGGGAAGAGAAATCAGAAATGGATCATTATTATATTTTTTGGTACAAGAAGCATCACAGATTTGCATGGGTTTGCAGGCAGTTTAAACTTGAAAATATTAAAGCCGTTGATGTAGGGAAAGAAGAAATAGGTGTTTCCCAAGCCTTTCCTGACATTTCTGGCTTAAAATGATCTCTTGTCTACCCACACCCACCTTCTGTAGCATTTAAAACATGGCCCATTGCTTCAGTATCCTCCACATCTCTCTCTGGTTCTTCCCTGGCAAATTTGACATAGTAGCCCCCACCAGCTGCCTCTATTCCCTCTCAATCCAATCACATTCTTCCCCCATCATTACAAGGAAACTGGCCTCCCAGTGATCTCAATGGTCTCCTAATTGCCAAAACCTCCACATATCTTTTAGTCTTCATCTTGCTTGAACCCGTTATCTAGTACAGTGCTCGGTACATAACGGAACTCAGCACTATTTGCTACTGAATTAACTTTTCTGTCTTTGACATGGTAGGCAACTCCTGCCTTTTGAAATGCTCTTCCTTTGGTTTACATTCCCAGATTCTCTCCTGTCCTCCCTTCAGCCTTTCTGTATTTTCTTCCCCTCTCCACTCCTTAAAGATGACTGTTTCTACCTACAAAGCCCCCTAACCTTTTTCTGGGCAATTTCATCCAGTCGGTTAGTTTCAATCACTAAATGTGCTCATTTTATATTTGGAAAGTAGAGAAAATATGAAGGGAGATACAAAACAAGACATAGTCCTACAACCCACAATGAACTCTATTAATTTTTTAGATGTATTTCCTTCCTGTTTTTCTTCTACTTGAAATTTTTTCGAGAGTCATAACCATAAAATAAATTCAGCGCTTTCCCTGGTTTCTTCCTTTTAATATTACTTATTTTCTTTTATAACCTCTTAAATGAGTAAATTTCATTAGGTGCATACTATTCCATTAAGTACTATACTTAGTCCCCTATTGAGGGAATACAAGTTGATTGAAATGTTTACCATAATGTCTCCTTTACTATACTGTGAGGGACTATGCTTTATTCATTTTTGAATCCCCAGTATATAGTTTATATTGTGTGATTTAACCAATCTGTACTTGTAAGGGCAGGGATGTTTTATACTTTCATATCCATTTTATCTTCAATGACTAATGATTCATTTTTACCTTTTTGTAACATTGTTCTTGGCTACCGACACTTGTTGCTCGGGGGCTTCCTGGCAAAATGTAGTTGCTTGCAAGACCTTGTTTCAGAGTCCTCAATGACCCAAAGAAAAGGGATGGGGGGCATGTAAGACATTGTGTTTGATGGTAGCTACTTCGATGGCACCTGACTTTCTACTCCAATAGAAAAGGATACCTTTGTACTTCAATAGAAAAAAAGAAGAAAGAAGAGAGGAATGCCCATAGTTTTGCCACCTCCAAAACACTATTTTGGCATATTTCTTTGTGATCTTTTTCTTTGAATAGTTTTTTGTTGTTGTTGTTTATTTTAACTATATATGTTTGTCATTATAATGCATATAAAATTTTATTTAACATTATAGTATACATACAACACTTATATTTAATAATTCTGAAATATTCCATTTAATGAATACATCATAATTTATTTAAGTACATTCTTGTTCTTGGATATCAGAGTGTTTTATTCTTCTTTTTTTTTTTATTTTTGTTTCTTCCAGATAACATTGTGCCGGACATCTTTACGTAAAAATATTCTTCTTTGTAGTTAGGATTATATTTGTTAGAAATGAAAATTAGTGATTATTTCATTTTTTAAAAAAGTTAGATAAATTTTATATAAACTTTAAATAAAATGTATAAATCTTAAAAATATAAAATATTGATTCATTTAGGAGATACATAAACATTTTAAATTTCAAATTATATGACAAATGTATGTCCCACTTTCACTCCTGAGGCAACTTCTGAACAAATTCTTAGGCTGATTTCAGGCACGAGTGTGCAAGATTACATCCTTGTGTGCTTACATGTGCTCACGGAGCACCAAATAATCAATCTTATTAGGCTTTTAAAATCAATCTTCAATCTTTTTTTGTGTATGTTGACATAGCAAAACCCCAAAACTAACAGAGCTCCAATGGAAATATCCCTGGCTGGAGTGACAATGGGCTTTAGCTTTGGCTTCTTCCTAATTAGCTCTGGGACACTAAGCCAGTCATACAACTATTCTCGGTTTCAATAGTGAAATAAGGGAACTGAATTAAATAACTGTTTGGTAGATTATGAGTTCGAAGGTAAGGAAAAACCACTTACATGGTTTACTTGGAAAAATCGCTATTGGACAATCATCATCCAGTAAAACTTGTGTGAGAGTCTAAAATGGAAGGGAGAGTATGTTAGCATTTCAAAGGCTATGTAACGACAACTTTTATTTTCAATATAAAAACTGTGTCCTTTAAAAATTTAACTCCAGTTAAGATCCTGAGAAACTTAACAGGAACCCATGGGGGAGGGGAAGGAAAAAAAAAAAAAAAGGAGGTTAGAGTGGGAGAGAGCCAAAGCATAAGAAACTGTTGGAAACTGAGAACAAACTGAGGGTTGATGGGGGGTGGGAGGGAGGGGAGGGTGGGTGATGGGTATTGAGGAGGGCACCTTTTGGGATGAGCACTGGGTGTTGTATGGAAACCAATTGGACAATAAATTTCATATATATATATAAAAAAAATTTAACTCCATAATTATCTCATTATTCCAAACTACTCTCCTAATAAGAGGGATTTTAGGATTGTCACACACCCATACTTTTTTTTGACAAACACTCTTAAATTTCCTAACTGTAATTCAAATCGATAATAAAACCAGACCCACTGAAACCAAGGCACATCTTTGAAAGCATGTATCTATGTCTTAGTCACATTCTGAATCTCTAAGTCTTGGATTTTGTTTCTGGAAAAACAGTATCTTTTCTAATTAAGAAGCCATTAATACCATTTAACATAATAAGGCTTTAGAATTCCTTTATAAGTCTCAAATCTAGATAAGGTTTGAGGGTTCTTTTTAATGAATAATTATCAAATTGGGTTTGAAAGTAAAATGCTACTTGTTACTAAGTAGCCATGGATCTTCATCACCACATTAATGAAATGGTGACGTTAATAAAATGAATGACATTAACTCCTAGATCTTCACAGCATACACTTCATTCAAGTAGAGAATTTGTTGGTTTCGGGGACTAAAGCTAACTTACCAGACTTAACGAGTCTTTGCTAACACCCCAAATCTACAAAATGATATACTATAAATGGTGTATGTATGTTTGTATGTACATGTGCATTTGTGTTTTAATGGAACAGTACCTAAGCATTTCTTAGAAGATTTGGGAGCTTGTCCATTACAAATGCTCATGTTACACTTGAGATAGAAACAAAAGTTAGGGGCGCCTGGGTGGCGCAGTCGGTTAAGCTTCCGACTTCAGCCAGGTCACAATCTTGCGGTCCGTGAGTTCGAGCCCCGCGTCAGGCTCTGGGCTGATGGCTCAGGGCCTGGAGCCTGTTTCCGATTCTGAGTCTCCCTCTCTCTCTGCCCCTCCCCCGTTCATGCTCTGTCTCTCTCTGTCCCAAAAATAAATAAACGTTGAAAAAAAAATTTAATTAAAAAAAAAAAAAAAGGAAACAAAAGTTAAATTCTTCTCTAGCTTTAAGCTTAAACACACATACCTTTGCAGGCTTAACAAAAGTGGACTTGCAGAACTGGCTGTAGTACGTCCAATAGTTTTTGTTTGTTCTGTATGTAAATTGTATTTCCATGTAGGTTAAAAATTTTTCTGGGCACTTGGAGACACAGATCTATGAAGAAAAGGAACACAGTGGTGGGAACTGAATTGAGTTAAGCAAATCAAGGAAATATCCATAAGGTTAGATTTCTAAGTTATTCACCACTATAAAGAAACTTAGAAACTTAAATCAATTTTCTAATTTATGTAAACAATAAAATGTCATGCACTAGTTATCACTCTCTACTCCTTGCCCTTTAGTAATGATCTGTGTTAAACAAATCAGATGTTGTACAATGATGGAACTGTTTTTAACTTCTGATTTTGAGATAATTATAGATCTACTTGCAGCTGTGAAAAATAATATATTCCACATACCTTTCACCCAGTTTCACCCAATGGTAGTAACTTGCACAATTACAGAGCAATATCACAACCAGGAAATTGATACTGTTACATCCACTAACCTTTAGATTTCACCAGTTTTACGCACGCTCGTGTGTGTGTGTGTGTGTGTGTGTGTGAGCATACAGTTCTATGCAATTTTATCATGTGTAGATTAATGTCACCACTACCACAAGACAGTAATGGACTTTTAATAAATATTTTCTTATTAGTCTCTCAGTTAGTAGATAAGAGTATAATGCAAGATTAATTTTGCCTATGTAGTTTATGCATTTTCAGGGTTAGAATCTTGCTTCCTTTCCTACATATAGATAAAATAATGATTAAAAATGCTCCAGATATTGATAACTTATTCCACTAATTACTATCAGTGACAGTGAATTATCAACAACAGTTCTCAAAACAGGAGTATTTATTACCATAAGAAACCAACAAAATTAGGGCTGTGTGGCAGGCAATCATTATCATAGTCATTTAACCAACACTCTGTCAACTGTGGACAGAGAGGTTACCAATGCAATCATTTTACATTAATGAACTTAGTTAGGGGGCCTATTAATGCCAAACCAGATCACTGTGCTAGTAGTCCACAGAGCTGATGTGGAATGACTGAAATCCAATTAGAAACTCCAGAGAGAAAGCAGAATCCAAGAAGATGCAGTCTGTTGACTTTGTTTTTGCTTGTAGTTAAAACAAACAAAAACAAAAACAAAAAACAACGATCCTATTAACCATGAAAGTTGCGGTCCTCGTTCTCTCCTCCATCTCCAGTTGCTCCTCATGAAAGCCTTCTCAGCTCTGACTTGCTCCATCTCCCTGCTGTGCTTTGGTAACCCGACTGGCCAGATTCTAGCTCAATCCACTGCCACTGAGCTGACACCTCTTTGCTATCTGCTGGGTCATGTTTCTAGTGTCTACAAAAATTTTTGGTGTCAGGCCCACAGCTAAGGTAGGAGGTGAATAACTAAATGGATACCTCAAATCCCACAGTTAATAATGTTTTGTAGTAGCAGCAGTCTAAATCTCTTCTAGACGTTCTGACAAGGCAAAACAACCTGTCTCTACATTCATGTCTCTGTATGCATTTTGTCAGTTCCTCATACATACATAGGCTCTCTGTCTCTCTCACACACACTCACACAGTTCTAGATGAAATACTGAAGTTTCACAGGTATCTTTCTACAAAAGGCAAAGAACTGTTTAGGGACGTTCAAAGCATCCAGCATGCTCATATCTTTTAGAAGAAGGCTAAGCTTATTATCAATGCAAATGTCAAAATTTCATTCTGATTGGAGCTGAGCTGAACAAACTGTTAACAAATTGGGAGCTACTTTACAGACATTTAGACTTTGACAGTTATAGGACTTTGAAAGGTAACTTCACTAGTTCCCCCATTGGGTACATTTAAATGGATTTTTAAAATGAACACTGAAAGTACTAATGCTTTCACAGGCCTAAATGACAGTAGGAACTACTGAGTTGGGACCATGATGAGTTCTGTATTATGTAGTATACATACATACAATGTATACTACATATTAAAAATGCTGTGTATGCAACATATACAAGAAAATAATTAAAATGGCAAAATGTAGTTTGTTAAAGAGAATCACAACAAATTTCATCCCAGACACAAATGAGCTGTTAAAAAACAATACAGTTACTGCTTTTTACTCTCCCAATCTATCAGACCAATTTTTTCACTTCAAATAGGGTGCTGATTAGTAGCAATCAACATATAATTAGCTAAAAATGAAGGTCACATTGAGGTCGGGTATCCTAATTGATCATAGTCTGTCCTTTAAATGCTTGCAAAACATGTCTGGACCATGCTGGCAGTTAACAAAAAACATAATGCATAAAAATATGGCTTGGGTCAGTAGATACACTAATGTCTGGCAGACTAAAAGCAAGTCTCCATTATTGGCAGCTAAAATATATCCTGACTCAATTCTGACTCTTTGGGTAATCACAAAGAGGCACTTTAAATGTAGTTCTTCACCATTATTTTTATATCTTCAATTCATATAGGTTTAATATTCTAATGCAAATAAGAATTTGGTGAGTAGAAGAGAGTTATACTGATGGTTAAAGCACTGCATTTACTATGAAAAAAGCATGATCTAGTAAATAATTTATAGTGTACCTAAATATAAATAACATACATACATGAGTACATAAAAAAGCATAATGTATAGGATATTTTTGTATGTATGTTTCCTCATGGAAATGATGGATGTGTATAATAGAAAATTTCCTAGACTGGGAGTAGAAAGATATTAACTAATTCATTCATTTATTGCTTCAACAAATACTTATTGATCACCTACTCTGAGCCTGTTCTAGGCACTGGGGACACAGCAGTGAACAAAATATAAAAATACTTGCCCTTAAGCTGTTTACCTTCTAGTAGAGGGAAGATGATAACAACAAATAAGTAAAATTGTTTGTTATAAGATGATAATAAGTGCTATGGAGACAAATAAAGCCAGAAAGGAAGTTAGGGGATAAAAAGCAGTTGAGTGGGATTCCAGTTTTAAATGGGAACTCAAGGGGGCACCTGGGTGGCTCAGCTGGTTTAAGTGTCTGACTCTTGGACTTTTGATTTCGGCTTAGGTCATAATCTCATGGTTCATAAGATCAAGTCCCATGTCAGGCTCTGCACTGACAGCACAGAACCTTATTGGGATTCTCTCTCTCCCTCTATGCCCCTCCCCTGCTCATGCTTTGTCTTTCTCAAAATAAATAAATAAACCAAAAATAAATAAATGGGTAGTCAAGGAAAGCCTTGCTAAAAAAGTAACATGTGAGTCTTGAAGAATAGTGATCAAGCCATAGTCATTTGGAGAAAGAGTACTCTAGGCAGGGAGAACAGCAAAGTCTAAGGCTCTGAGGCAGGAGCATTCCTGGATCCTTCAGAGACAACATACTAGCTGTATGGCCCGAGTGTAGTGAGCAGAGGGATAGTAACAGCATATGTAGTCAGAGAGTTGGACAGAGAGTGAAGGGTCCTGTAAGGCCATTGTTAAGACTTTACTGTTAATCTCAGTAACTTGAGAAGCTATGGGGACGAGGACTGAAAAAGGAGAGATATAAATGTGACATATTTAATAGGATCACATTGGCTTCTGGGTAGAAAAGACACTGTAAGGGGTTGAAAGTGGGGTAAGGATAGAGGCAGAGAGACCAGTCAGGAGGTCATAGCACTAATCTAAAGAGATCATGGTTCTTTGAAAAAAGGAAGAGATAGTAAAAAGTAGTTTGGTCCAGGGTATATTTTGAATGGAGACCAGAAGAATTAGCTGACTGTTCACACATGAGTGTAAGAGGAAAAGAGAAAATCAAGGATGATACCATGGTATTTGGAGGTGGCCTTAACTGAAACAGCGACGATTGTTGGGATTGGAGAAAAAATTTAAGGATGAAGTCAGAGATTAGGAATTGAGTTTGGACATATTAAATTTGAGATGTCAACTAAATATCCATGTAGAGACACTGCACAGGTGATTGCATATCAGGATCAGGAGTTCAGAGAGCAGACTTTTCTGGACATGTAAACTAGCAAGGTCAGCACGCAGATGATGTTAAAAACAAAGAATTGGTGAATGAGATCACCAAGGGAGTAAATGTAGATTTTCAAAATGGCCAAGTTTTGTGATAGGAGAGAACTCCAATGTTTATACGATGTTGGAAAGATGAAGAAAAACCAACAAAGGAGACTAACAAGGAATAGCCAGAAAGTTGGGAGGAAACAAAGAAGAATAATGTGCCCTGGAAGCCAAGTCAGGAAAATGTTTGAAGGAGGAGGGCTTGAATAAACAATGCTGTTTGATCAAATGCATGTGGAATGAGAATTAGCCATTAGTTTAATAATATGGAGGTCAATGGTATCATTTGGAGGCAATTAGAGTAGGAGTAAAAGCCTGAATGAGAATGAGAAGAAAGGATTTAGACACACTGAATATAGACTACTCTTTTGAAGACTTGCAAAAAAGAGGTACAGAGATATGGAGCAGTATCTGGAAGGGGGTGTGGGATCAAGGAGAAAATTTTTTGAGACAGAAGGAATAACAGCATGTTTGTATATTGATGGAGATGATTTAGTAGAGAAGGAACAATGGTAATAAAAAAAAACCACAAAATTTCTGCAATGATGTGCTTGAGTATATGAAAGCAGGTGAGATATAATGCATAAATGGATAGGCTGACTTTAGGAGGGCAGGCAGTTCATACACAGTGAGACAAAGAAAAGCAGAACAAATATATGAACATAAATGACACTTGATAGGCAAGAGGATGTTACTGCAGGAGCTTTTAAAAGTCGTCTTCTGAATGCCTGTACTTTTTCAGTGAAGTAGGAAGCAAAGTCAGAGGCTGACAAGGAGATTGGGCAGGAGTTCTTAGGCGTCTGAGGTAAGAAGAGAAGGTATGGAAATGTTTTCTATAAGAGAAGACTAGAAAACAGATAAGGGGTCTGTAGTGTAGTTGTGAGACAGCACTGAGGGACACTGAGGTTAGTAGTTCTGAGTCTAAAGGACAGTTATGTGTATTTTCTCCAAGAACTCACAGCTGCCTGAGTTCAGGCATAGAATAATAGGCAGAGAGCCACATTTAGGTAGGGATGAAGTTCTGCCAGGAAAGAACAGCTAAGTGGGAGGGGGGCACAGAAATTGAGGGTTTTTATATGGGAGTGAATTTAAAGAGGGACCTTGAAATCTAAGTCAGACAAAGAAAGAAATGAAAACATGAGGGAACTGAGGGATGCTGTGAAGAGGTTAGCATTAGGGGTTTGTAGGTCCTGGTGAGTTACAATTATTGGAGTTGGAATGTGAGAGGAATTGAGGTGGTCAGACAGTAGGATGTCTGAAATTGATATTACAACGGTGGCAAGTACTGGTACTGACATGGTCAAGGATTTGGCCTTGGGAGTGGGTGGCTATGGTAGAAAACAAAGTCTTGTGGTAGAGGTAGTCACAGAACTAAGATGTCAATATCTCAAGTTGGCTTTAGTCTCAGTGGTAAATAAGAGATTAAAAGTCTGAGAGAGACATGAGGAAGAAAAAAAGCAAACAGATTTACTAACTAGATCAGGGAAGATCTTTGGCAATGGTTTACTGGCACATGGAGCAAAGCAGCAGCAAATAGGTTAAAAGCCTATTACGTTTTTGAGGCAGATGTGTTGCTACAGAATTCATGAGCTAACCTGAAAAGGCCTTTGACTGTTAAAATAATCTTTGAGTTGCTGAATTTACACAACATGAAGGGAGCTTTAGAACTCTATGCATCCCCCCCCACACACAGATATCTCCAATGCTCAGTAGTGATGTGGTCTGAAGCTAGCAGATAGGAAATAACCCCACAGTTGGTTGAGTAAAGGACTTATAGGATGAAATGGAAAATATAATCCAGGTCAAATAAAGCACCATTCTCCAGTGCCATGCACTACAGACCACTATGTGTTTATCACCCTTCCCTTTCTGAATGGGAGTTTGTATTCTAATTTTCCTAGTTCCATTCCCCACTGTTCATTTAGTGGAAAGACCTGATAGACAATGTATCACCCATAGATCCTGAACTCTGGGTTAAAGACAGTACTACACGGGACACTGGGTTGTCTCCCTTGGAAAGAAGAAAGGTTCTCTGGAGGAAAGATGGACAGACTATGGAAGACACAACTAAATGCCCACTGAAGTCTGTGCCTCACCCCCTAACTGCATTACTTTAGTCCTTCTTTCTTGCATGCAGGTGTGAACATATAAAACTAATATATATGTTGTATGAGTAGAATTTCAATGTGTGACACTTCTAATCCAAGGCTTTTAAGAGCAGAGATGCTTTATTCATCTTCTATTTCCTTCTGGCAGGTGGATACAGATGATGAGAAGGACTTAAGACAGAGCCACCAGATGAAAGAAGCCTAGAGAAGAGTTGCCTACTGACCATAAACACTAGCCTTAAACTGTTATATGATCAACAATAAACTTTATTGTGTTAAGTCACTGAAAAACTTGAGTTTATTAGTTATAGTAGCTAGCTTTTCTCTTCCTAATACTGGTCTGGAAAAAAATACCACTTCTGGGGGTAGGTGGTTGGACAAAATCAAAGAGATTCCTTAGCGATGCTACATTTTGATTTTATATGAGTAAACACAAGCTCATGCTTAGGTCTTCCCACCTTCCATAAATTCATCATTAACCACACACACACAGAATTCAAATGGAATTCAGGTGGAATTTCTAACATTCAAGGTATTTTTTGTCTTACCTGTGTGGTAGGGCACTGTAGGTTTATCACCACGGAGGGACTGGTACAGCTGAATAAGTTAAAGTAAAACAATATGGTCTTGTTTCTGTTAAGAAAACAACATAAAATAATCGTTTTAGTGACTATGGAATGTGCCATATCATTTCAGATCCTAAATACTTTTAATATAATGACCTTTAAAAATTGGCTTCATTTTCTCTAGGCAGCTACAATATAGTTCCCAACTCCCCTTTAAACTGCCTAACATTTAAAGCTCCTTTTTGTAATAGTAAAAAGTTAAAATAATCAAACTGTGCATTAATAGCAGATTGATTAAATAAAGAATTCTACATCCACAAAGGAGATTACATTGTCATTGAACATAAAGTTGAGGGGTGCCTGGGTGGCTCAGTCAGTCAAGCCAAATTTTGATTTTGGCTCAAGTCATGATCTTACAGTTCATGGTTTCAAGCCCTGTGTCAGGCTCTGAGCCTGCTTGGGATCCTCTCCCTTCCTCTCCTCCCTCTCCCCCCCTCTCCCCCCTCTCCCCCCTCTTCCCCCCTTTCCCTCCCTCTCCCCTCCTCCCTGGCTTGCATGTCTCCCCCCTTCAAAATAAATAAATAAACAAAAAAAAAGAAAAAAAGAAAATAATGTTGAAGAAAATGTTTAATGGATAAATTCACAATACATTAATTTTAGGAAGCAGGTTACTCTGCCATTTGGCAACTCATGGTTCTCTTTTGAATCTCAATTTCATCTGTATAATTAGGATAATACCAGCCCTACCTACTTCACAGAAGTGTTGAAAGGAGATAAAATAATATATTGTGGACTCATGACAAGTGGTTGTCCAACTTTAGTATGTATCTCTAAATCTTGGGAGTGTCTGTTGAAAATTGTGATTCCTGACCCCTTCTCTACCTTTGAGAGCCCAAATATTAGCATAAGAGGCCTAGGAATTCACATTTTTTTCCTTTTTCTCACTAGCAGATTCAGACACAGGTGGTCTATAAGCCATACCTTGAGAGAACACAGCCCTAAACATTCAATGTCCCCAACACCTTGTCAAGTCCCCAATTAATTAATGTGACTACATTCATAGCAGGAAATGTATAACAGAGTGTTGAGTAATACTTTTCCTACTGACTCAGAATCACCAAATAGGACCCAAAGGTAAGAATAAAGAAAGCTCTCCACAAAAATTTCTGGCTAGACTCCTGCATCACTTCTACAGTCTTCCTGCCCTGGTCTATGTAAGCAAAAAGGTGGGGGTAGGGAAGCAGACTAGAGATAGTTGTATTGGTAAGACAATGATCACAATTTAGAGGATCTTCCATCTCCTCCTCATTGAAGTTGTGAATTGTTTTTTTCTCAATTCCAAATTACAGAGGGCTCTGAGAATCACTCATAAAGACTGAGGGTACCTGTAGGAAGAGCAGATCAGCATGTCATTTTCCAACTGTATACCTCTTCTGTGGCAGACTTATTCATCAGTCTTCTGTGCCCATTGTGGGAATGAGAAATGAGACCCAACGAGACCACAAGAGGGTTAAAAAAAAAAAGCCAATGGGGGCAGCATTGAAGCAGCCTATTATAGGAGGATATGGAATCAAGTAAATGGGCTTGCACCTCCCTGGTGATACCTCATCTGCCATCAAGAGACAGGAGGTGAGTCACCAGGGATAGAGCTGAAAGGGTTTGGATACAGGCATGCCAAAGCTGATCTCTCAAATGAAAGGACTATTTAGTAAGGATTTTCCCAGAGAATTTCCCCTTGTATACCATGAGAGAGCCAATTTTTGGATGCTTCCCCTAAAGAGGGTGTTGATGGCTAGTTAATTATGTTTTAGCTGTAGTAGCAACAAACACATAGGACTAGGGCAGTGGCCAGACACTCCTTCTCCTTCCAGCCCTCACAACACAAAGAAAGAACTAGAACCAGAAGAGAGGGAAAAGAAGGAAGACAGCAAACCAGGCCCTCTCTTCCTTTCTCAGTTCCCTTGCAGGGTTCAAACTTGAACTAGGGGATTGGAAAAAATGAGATTCAAATATTAAACTGGACTACACTGAACTCTACAACAATAGTAAGGGCCTGGGAAGATATGGAATCTACTCGAGATGTCAAAGAAGAAAGACTTGAAAGAACTTTGTTAAGGGCAATGATGGGGGAAAAATAAACCAATTTCATGTTTGTAATCCTATCAAGTTCAGATGACTCAAGAATATGGCCATAAATTTATACACAGTATTCACAAGACTACTTCATGATTCCCTAAGAGCCAGCTTTGCTCTTTCAGCACTCAAACAACCCTACCACCCACAGTCTTGTGGTACATGTGATTCAAATTTGTACCTAAGCAAATGAATCAATTATTGCAGGTCATGGATCACTGGAGTTCCATGGGAATAGTTAAAATTATGAATTGTAAATCACTAGGTGTCAAGTGTCTCCCATAGGTAGAATTGATTTATAAACTGCAAAATGCTACATAAACTCAAGTTACTCACCAGATTATGCTATTGTCAAGGGTAAGGTTTATACCTTATTTACCTTTATATCCCTATCTTGGCAACACTTAACCTAGTACTTGGCCCATTCCAGATATTTACTAAATGTTGTAGAATGAGAACAATTCGAGAATAAGTAATTGTCATTTAATCTTAGAGTCCTCCTTAGTTTTCCAGCACAAATCTATAGTCACTCTATCAGTGTATCTGATATCCTTAAACTTCAGTGAACCTCAGATTCCTCAGGTACAGAGTAGATGATGGTGGTTGCAGCTGAACAATTCTGTGGGAGTGACTGAGGAAGTAACTATTTAACTTAAATTATATTTCCACCAAAAAACAACAAAATATCATCAACTGAAAACTACTAATTCAAGAGGATATACCATGCACTTAAGCCTATCTCTCCTATTTCCTGAGACTCATAGAAATAAAAGAATGAAATTTTTAAAAAGTAATAAACCTCAGGGCACCTGGGTGGCTCAGGTATTGGTTAAGTGTCCGACTTCAGCTCAGGTCATGATATTAGAACTTGGCAGTTCGAGCCCCACATTGGGCTGTGTGCTAACAGTTCAGAGCCTGGAGCCTCCTTTGGTTCTGTGTCTTCCTCTCTCTCTCTGCCCCTCCTCTGCTCATTCTCTCTCTCTCTCTCTCTCTCTCTCTCTCTCTCTCTCTCAAAAATAGATAAACATTAAAAAAATTTTAATAAAATTAAATTTAAAAAGTTATAAACCTCACCATGCAAGCTAAGGGTAGGAAAAACAGGATCTATTCACAATTGCATAAAGGAGTTCAACAATTTTTGGAAGAAGGAAAACATATGAGAGTGTGTTGAGTAATGAATGCACCACACCAGGGCATAGAAGAATGGGATACAATTTGCATGTTAGAAATCATGAGATGCTGATGGTACTTGGGTGGCTCAGTAGGTTAAGTATCTGACTCTTGATTTCAGCTTGGATCATGATCTCCTGGTTCATGAGATTGAGTCCCACATTGGGCTCTGTGCTGACAGCACAGAGTCTGCTTGGGATTCCCTCTCCCTCTCTCTTCTCTGCCCCTCCCTGCTCACATGCATGTTTTCTCTCAAAATAAATAAACTTAAAATAAAAAAGAAATCATAAGATATTGGATTCAGAATTGACAGTGAAAAATGTGGCTGAAAACAAGATTAATTGAAGGTTTATATACAGATTTACAATGCAAATCATCACCTTTCTGCTTCTCCCATACCCCTGCACTTGGAATTCCAATGTCCAGGAAAAATAGGCAAAAACCGAGGCCTCTTTTGTGGAACCTTCTGGGGTTAGCAAGGACTTGTATGGGATTTGGTGCCCCAGCCTACAAGCCTTCATATTCTGGCATTTTGAAAGCCTATGCCTGACAGCCAGCTTCCCATCATTTTATGCTGTAGTGAAATCAGAAAGCAAACATGGCCCCCTCACCCTAAATAGGACAGAGGTCTCCCAGGAAAACTGACCTACTAATGTAGCCATGGAATGAATTCACACAAGCAACTTAGGTCTTTCTTTAGTAATATTGGATGATCAAGTAGAATCAGAAAAGTAAGGAGAAATCAGAATATGAAAGAAAAAGACTGAAGTAAACAAAAACTGATGCTGGATGAAATCAAATAATTTAGGGTATAGGATGGACATTAAAAAAAATCCAGTATTTTCAAAATAATTCAAGCAGATTGTCTATAAAATAAAAACACTATTTCATTACAAAGGAATAATTAGAGAATAAGATGGTTTTTAAAGATTAAAAATATGAGGAAGATGGAAGAGGAGGAGGACCCCAAGCTCACCTTATCCCATGGATACCTTATCCCATGGATATCTTTAGCAAATACTTGGTCTGACTCAACTCAAGTGCAAGTAGGCCACAAACTGGCCCATTAATATAGGGACCAAACACTGCCCCAAAAAAGGAAAGAGCCACTGTGGATGACTCAATTAAAGGCAAATGCAGCACAGCCACAAGAGTAGGGTACACGCAACATACATAAGAGACATTCCTAAGGTGCCAGATTCTGGTGAACAGGCGACATTGTAGTACAGGCCACTATAGGACCTCTTCTTCATACAGCCATTACTTTCAAGAGAAGAAGACATAGCAGAGACTCCTAACACACAGAAACAGACATAGAGTGTTACACAAAATGAGGAGACAGAGGAGTTTGTCCTAAATAAAAGAACAGGACAAAATCACAGCAAGAGAGCTAAGTGTAAAGGAGGTAAGTAATAGATATGCCTGATAGAGAATTTAAATTTATAGTCACAAAAATACTCAATGGACTTGAGAAAGGAATGGAGGACTTCAGTGAGACCCTCAACAAAGGGATAGAAAACATTAAAAAGAAACAATCAGAGATGAAGAAACAATAACGAAAATTAAAAATACACTAGATGTAATGAATAGTAGACTAGAGGAAGCAGAGAAACAGATCAGTGATCCCAAGGACAGAGTAATGGAAAGCAATCAAGCTGAAGAGGAGAAACAAAAAAATAATAAAATTAAAAAAAAAAATAATAATACAAAATGAAAATAGACTGAAGGACCTCAATGACACCATCAAGTGTACTAACATTTGAATTATGCAGATGCCAGAAAGAGAAGAGAGAACAAAGGGGGGAGAAAATTTGAGGAAATAGTAGCTGAAAACTTCCCAAATCTGGGAAGGAACTAGAAATCCAGATCTTAGAGGCACAGAAAGCTCTCAACAAAATCAATCCAGGAAGGTCCACATCAAGGCACACAGCAATTAAATTGGTAATAAAACTAGTGAGAAAGAGAGAATTTTAAAAGTAGCAAAAGAAAATAAAACAGTTGCATACAAGGGACACAAGAAGGCTATCAGCTGATTTTTTTCAGCAGAAACTTTGCAAGGCAGAAGGGTGTGGCATGATATATTCAAAGTACTAAAAGAAAAAATCTCCATCCAACAAGGCTATCATTCAGAATACAAGGAGAGATAAAGAGTTTCCCAGATAAACAAAAGTTAATGGAACTCAGTCTTTCATTTAAACCAGCCCTACAAGAAATGTTAAAGGGGACTCTTTGAGTGGAAAGAAAAGACCATAAGCAGGAATAAAAAATGTAGGAAGCACAAAAGCAGTAAAATTAAGTACATCTATAAAAATCAGTCAAAGGATTCACAAAATGAAAGGATTTAAAGTATCACATCATACACCTAAAACATGGGGAGGAGAGGAGGAAAGAATGGGTATACATTTAAGTGACCATCAACTTAGTACAGACTGTTAGAAGGATAAGATATTATATGCAGAGGCACCTGGGTGGCTCAGTTGGTTAGATGTTGGACTCTTGATTTTGGCTCAGGTCATGATCTCATGGTTCAGGATTTCAAGCCTGCATCAGGCTCTGCACTATCAATGGAGCCTGTTTGGCATTTTCTCTCTGTACCCCACCCCACCACTCTCCTGTTGGCACACACTCTCTCTTTCCCTTAAAATGAATAAACTTTAAAAAAAGATGTTATACACAAACCTAATGGTAACCAGAAATCAAAAACTAGCAACAAATATGCAAAAATAAGGAGAAAGGAATCCAAGCCAATCATCTAAAGAAAGCTAACAAACTGTGAGAGAGGAGAGCAAGATAAGGAACAAAGAAGAGCTACACACCCTCCTCTCCCATAAAATAATAGGAAAATGGCAATACATACCTATCAATAATTACTTTGAATATAAATGGACTAAACACTCCAATCAAAAGACACTGTGTGATAGAATGGATAAAAAAACAAGACCCATCCATATGCTGCCTATAGGACACTCATTTCAGACCTAATGACAGATGCAGATTGAAAATGAAGGATAAAAAAGCAATTATCAGGAAAATGGAAGTGAAAAGAAAACCAGGGTAGCAATACTTATATCTGACAAAATAAACTTTCTAACAAAGACTGTAAAAAGAGTCAAAGAAGGTCAGTAGATAATGATAAAGGGAACCATCTAAGAAGATATTACAATTGTAAATATTTATGCACCCAACACAAAAGAACCCAAATACATAAAACAGCTAATAACAAATATAAAGGAAATGATCAATAGTAACACAATAATGGTAGGAGACTTTAACACCTCACTTACATCAATGGATAGATTATCCAAACAAAATCAATAAGGAGACAGTGGCTTTGAATGACAAATGGGACCAGGTGAATCTAAAAGATGTATCAGAACATTCTATCTTAAAATAGCAGAAACACATTCTTTTGAAGTGCACATGGAACATTCTCCGGAATAGATCACATATTAGTCCACAAAACAAGCCTCAACAAATTCAAAAAGAAGTAAGTCATGCCATGCATCTTTTCTGACCACAATGCTATGAACTAGAAATCAACCACAAGAAAAAATCTGAAAAGAACACAAATTCATGGAGGCTAAATAACATACTACTAAACAATGAATGGGTCAACCAAGAAATCAAAGAGGAGACAAATGAAAGTGAAAACACAATGGTTCAAAATCTTTGGGATCCAGCAAAAGCTGTTCTAGGAGGGAAGTTTATAGCAATACAGGACGACATCAAAAAGCAAGAAAAATCTTAAATAAGCAACCAAACCTTATACCTAAAGGAGCTAGAAAAAAAAAACAGTAGAAGGAAAATAAAAAGAATAAAGATTAGAGCATAAATAAATGAAATAGAAAGTTAAAAAAAATTTGAACAGATCAATGAAATCAGAAGCTGGCTCTTTGAAAAGATCAACAAAATTTATAAATTTTAGCCAGACTCAGAGAGAGCAAGAGTGAGAGCACATGTGTGAGCGAGGAATCAAAGAAAATCAGAAATGAAAGAGGTGAAATAACTGATATCACAGAAGTATAAAGCATTACAAGAGAATATTATGAAAAAATATATATCAACAAATTGGACAACCTCAAAGAATTGGATAAATTCCTAGAAACCTATAATTTCCTAAAACTGAATCCAGAACAAATAGAAAATATCAATAGACTAATTATCAGCAATGAACTTGAATAAGTATTCAAAAAACTCCAAAAAAGCAAAAGTCCAGGACCAGATAGCTTCACAGGTGAATTCTACCAAACATGTAAAGAATGGTTAACACTTGTTCTTCTCAAACTATTAAAAAAAAATAGAAAAGGAAGAAAATCTTCCAAATTTAGTCTATGAGGCTAGCATTACCCTGAAACCAAAACAGCAAGGACACTATAAAAAAAAGAGAACTATGGGGAAGCTTGGGTGGCTCAGAAAATTAAGCATCCAACTTTTGACTTTGGCTCAGGTCATGATCTCACAGTTCATGAGTTTGAGTCCCATGTTGGACTTTCTACTTACAATGCACAGCCTGCTTGGGATTCTCTCTCTCTCTCTCTCTCTCTCTCTCTCTCTCTCTCCCTCACTTTCTCTCTCTCTCTCTCTCTCTCTCAAAAATAAACATTAAAAAAAGAGAGAACTATGGGTCAATACCTCTGATGAAGACAGATACAAAAATCCTCAACAAAATACTAGCAAAAGGAATCCAACAATACATTAAAAAAATCATTCACCACAACAAAGTGGGTTTTTTTTTTCCTGGGATACAAAGGCGGTCCAATATTTGCAAATTAATCAACATTACACATTACACAAACAAGATAAAGGTTAAAAACCATATGATCATTTCAATAGATGCAGAAAAAGCATTAGACAAAGTACAACAACCATTCGTGATAAAAACCCTCAAAAAGGTTTAGAGTGAACATACCTCAACATAATAAAGACCCTAAATGAAAAGCCCACAGCTAATATTATGTTTAATGCTGAAAAACTGAGCTTTTCCCCTAAGAATCAGGAGCAAAACAAGAATGTCCACTCTCACCACTTTTATTCAAAATACTACACAGTCTTAACACAGCAATCAGATAAGAAAAAAGAAATGTAAGCCATCCAAATTGATAAGGAAGAAGTAAAAGTTTCACTATTTGCAGATAATATGATACAATCTATAGAAAACCCTAAGGACTCCACCAAAAAAATACCAGAAATGAATAAATGAATTCATTCACTGAACTAATGAATTCAGTAAAGTTGCAGGATACAAAATCAATATACAGATTTTGTTGCATTTCTGTACATGAATGATGAAATGGCAGAAATAGAAATTAAGGAAACAATCTCATTTACCATTGTGCCAAAAATAATACCTAGCAATAAACATAATGAAGTAGGTGAAAGACCTGTACTCTGAAAATTATAAAACACTGATGAAAGAAATTGAAGATGACACAAATAAATGGAAAGATATTCCATGCTCATGGATTGGGAGAATGAATATTGTTAAAATGTCCAAACTACCCAAAGCGATCTACACACTTAATGCATTCCTGATCAAATGATCAACAGCATTTTTCACAGAACTGGAACAAACATTCCTAAAATCATATGGAACCACAAAACACCCCAAATAGCCAAAGTGATCTTTAAAAAGGACAAAACTGGAGGTATCCCAGATTTCAAGATATACTACAAAGCTATAGTAATCAGGGGCACCTGGGAGGCTCAGTCGGTTTAGTATCCAACTCTCAATTTTGGCTTACGTCATGATCTCAGTTTGTGAGATCAAGTCCTGTGTCAGCCTCTGTGCTGACAGTGCAAAGCCTGCTTGGGATTCCCTCTTTCCCTCTCTATCTGCCCCTCCCCTGCACATGCTCTTTGTCTCTCTCAAAATACATAAACATTTTTTTAAAACTATAGTAATCAAAACATTATGGGACTGGCACAAAAATAGACACATAGATCAATAGAACAGAATAGAGACCCCAGAAATAAACCTGTGATTATACGGTCAAATAATCTTTGGAAATGGAGGCAAGAATGTACAATGGAAAAAGTCTCTTTAGCAAATGGTGTTGGGAGAACAGGACAGCTAAATGCACTAGAACAAAACCAGACCACTGGTTTACTCCATACACAAAAATAAACTCAAAATGGATTAAGAATCTAAATGTAAGACCCAAAATCATAAAAATCCTAGAAGTGAACAAATGCAGTAATTTCTCTGACGTTGGCTGTAGCAACATTTTTCTAGATATGTCTTCTGAGGCAAGGGAAACAAAAGCAAAAATAAACTACGAGGACTACATCCAAATAAAAACCTTATGCACACCAAAGGAAACAATCAACAAAACTAAGACATCCTACTGAATGGGAGAAGATATTTACAAATGACATTATCTAATAAAAGATTAGCATACAAAATATATAATGATCTTATACAACTCAACACTCAGAAGACAAATAATCCAATTAAAAAATAGTCAGAAGAGGGGCACCTGAGTGGTTCAGTTGGTTGAGAGTCCAACTTCAGCTCAGATTATGATCTCATGGTTTGTGAGTTCGAGCCCCATATTGGGCTCTGTGCTGACAGCTCAGAGCCTGGAACCTGCTTGGGATTCTGTGCCTCCCTCTTTCTGCCCCTCCGCTACTGCCCCCCTCAATTCACACTCTCTCTCGGTCTCTCAAAAATGAATAAATGTTAAAAAAATTTTTTAAAGGGCAGAAGGCATGAACAGACATATCTCTGAAGACATACAGATGGTCAACAGACACATAAAAGGATGCCCAACACTGCTTATCATCAGGAAAATGCAAATCAAAACTACAATGAGATATCACCTCACACCTGTCAGAATGACTAAAATCAAAAACATAAGAAAAAAAAAACAGTGTTGAGCAAGATGTGCAGAAAAGGGAACCCTTATGTACTGTTGGTGAGAATGTGTACTAGTGCGGCCACTGAGGAAAACAGTATGGAGTTTCCTCAAAAAATTCAAAATACCATATGATTACCATATGATCCAGTAATTCCACTAATGGGTGTTTACGCAAATAATAGAAAAACACTAATTCAAAAAGATATATATACCCCTGTGTTAACTGAAGCATTATTTATAATAGTCAAGATCTGGAAACAGCCCAGTGGGATCATACATACCATGTACACACACACACACACACACACACACACACACACGCAAACACAGACATAAATACATACACAATGGCATACACACACACACACACACACACACACACACACACACAATGGAATATTACTCAGCCATAAAAAAGAATGAAAGAATAAAAAAGAATGAAATCTTGCCAGTTGCAATGACATTAATGGGTCTAGATGGTATAATGCTAAGTGATACGAGTCAAAGAAAGGCAGATATTATATAATATTTCACTCATATGTGCAATTTAAAAAACAAAACAATTGAACAAAGGAAAAAGGGAAAATGCAAAAACAGACTCTTAATTATACAGAATAAACTGATGGTAACCAGAGGGTAGGTAAGGGGGTGGGGTGGGGAAGGGTAAAATAGGTAAAGGGGATTAAAAATCACACTTATCATCGTGAACACAATAATGAATACAATTGTTGAATCACTACACTGTATACTAAAACATTGTATACTAACTATACTGACATTAAAATAAAATTTAAAAATAAAATGTAATGAGAAATGGACTGACAGACTTCTAGCATGACAGAATGCAGAGCTCCATAGATCCATTCACTAGCAAAACTGTATATATTAAAAAACTGTTTTTATCATAAACATGCATTTTTTTGTTTTTAGAAATTTTAAAATAACTTTCCTATTATCAATGCTACTTTAATGTTTAAATTGACAAATCACAAGGTATATATTTGCTTCAAGACAACAAATGCTAAATATTATCAGAACAAACCAATGATGTTTTCTGACAAGCAAATATTTCAAAAGTCATTACAATAAAGTCATAGTAAACTAAATTACTTGAAGAGAAAAAAATTTTTAAAATATGATTACCAAATTTAAAAAAATAACAAAATAACTAAAAAACATTTGAGGAACTCTCCTAGAATACAGAATAAAATGAGATGAAAAATGTAAGGAGAAAATAAAAGGCATTAAGAGAAATCCAGGAGGGAGAGGAGCTAAGATGGCAGGGTAGTAGGAGGATGCTGGGCTTGCCCCATCCCTTGATCACAGCTAGATAAATATCAAATCATTATGAATAACCAAGAAATAGATCTGCGGACTGACAGAGTAAACCACACAACTAGGGGGAGAGAAGAGGTCACATTGTGGAAAGTAGGAGGTGTGGAGACGTGATTTGGGGAAGAAATGGACTGTGGGTGCTGTGGAGGGGAGAGAGTCCTGGTCACAGAGAAAGGCCAAAAAGAGAAAAAGAGAAAGGGAGAGAAATGCATAGGGGACCACATAAGGAAAACACTTCTCCAGAGCAATTACTGGCCAAATCAGAAGGGGTGATTTTTGTGAGTTTTGCAAGTAGCAAGGCTCAAAGACTGGAGTTTTAGAGGTTAGCACTGTGGCTGGTGTGGAGTCCAGTGGGTGGGGCTGTGCTCCTGTGAAGGAGGGGGGAAGATAGCCTGGGAGCAGATGGTGAGACCTAAGGATCCCCTGGGATGCACTGGGATAGACAGTTCCTCCTTCTTGGAGTGCAACTGGGAGAGGTGGTATTGCCTCTCCAGGCATCATTTCTCAGCATAAACTAACCTCAGTAAGTAGTACAGGGCCAACACTGACTGCCTAACCTGCTTACACCAAGCCCTGGCCCCCACGGTGCAGCAGGTGCTGCTTTTCTTGGACAAGTATGCTGCTTTTCTTGGACAAGTGTGCCTGAGAAGCAGCAAAATATCCCAGAATATCAGCACAAACACCCACATATACCATGTCTACTGACCACAGAGTTCTGCAAAGCTTCAGCCCTGGTAGAAACAGATCAGGTCTTAACAAGCAGACCACAGCACGCCTAGTTAAAACTCATCACACTTTGGCCAAGGTTCAAACACTCCCCACTGCAGGGAAAGAAAAACTGCAGAAGATCGACCTGAGGTAAAGAGCAGTCAACACAGTACATAGTGCACACAACATACACCAGAGACACTTCTGGAAGCATCAGGCCTTAGGCATTATATGACTTCTTCTTCATAAACCCATTGCTCTCAGGAGCAGGAAACCTAACAGGGTTTCCTAACATACAGAAGAAGACAGAGATATAGACAAAATGCCAAGATAGAGGAATTCATCCCAAAAGAATGAACAAGAAAAGGTCACTGTCAGGAATCCAATTGAAACAAAATAAATAATATGCCCAGTCCAGAATTTAAAGCAACAATCATAAGTATACTAGCTGGGCGTGGAAAAAGCATAGAATATACCTAGGAACCCCTTATCACAGAGATAAAGACCTAAAAACTAGTCAGGCTAAAATGAAAAATGCAATAACTGAGATTTGAAACCAACTGGATATAATGATCACAAAGATGAAAGAAGCAGAGAAGTGAATAAGTGACATAGAAAACAATTATGGAAATAATGAAACTGAAAAGAAGAAAGAACAATACTGGATTACAAATGTAGACTCAGGGAATTCACTAACTCCATAAAGCCTAACAACATTCATATCATAGGAGTCTCAGAAGAAGAGAGGGAAAGGGGGCAGAAGGCTTACTTGAGGAAATTATAGCTTCTCTAATCTAGAGAAGGAAACAGACATCCAAATCCAGGAGGAACAGAGAACTCCCATAAAAATCAACAAAATCAGGCCAACACCTAGACATATTGCAGTTAAATTTGCAAAATATAGTGATAAAGAAAAAAAATCTTAAAGGCAGCAAGACAAAAGATGCCCCTAAGTTACAAGGGAAGACAAATAAGGTTAGCAGATCATTCCATAGGAAGTTGGCAGGCCAATAGGGAGTGGCGTGATATATTGAACTTACTGACTGAGAAAAATATGCAGCCAAGAATACTCTAGCCAGCAAGGCTGTCATTCAGGATAGAAGGAGAGATAAAGAGTTTCCCAGACAAACAAAAACTAAAGGAGTTTAGTTAACTAAACCAGCAGTTTGGTGGTCACAAAAGCAACAAAGACTAGAAAAGAACAGAGAATATCACCAGAAACAATGACTTCACAGGTAATACAATGGCACTAAATTCATGTCTATCAGGGGCACTTGGGTGGCTCAGTCAGTTGAGCATCTGAGTCTTAATTTCAGCTCAGGTCATGATATGACAGAGATCAACCCCTGCATCGGGCTCTGCACTGACAGTATGGAGCCTGCTCAGGATTCTCATTCTCCCTCTCTTTCTGCCCCTCCCCTGATTGCTCTCTCTCTCAATCTCTCTCTCTCTCTCTCTCAAAAAAATTTTTTTTAATTTATATCTATCAATAATCACTCTGAATGTAAATAGACTAAATGCTCTAATCAAAAGACATAGGGTGTCAGAATGAATAAAAGAAATAAGACCCATCTATATGCTACCTACTAGAGACTCATTTTAGATCTAAAAACATTTACATATTGAAAGTGAGGAGATGGAGAACCAACCACCATGCTAATGGACGCCAAAAGAAAACCAGAGTAGCCATACTTCTATCCGACAACTAGATTTTAAGCCAAAGACTGTAACGAGATGAAGAAGGGCACCACACCACAATAAAGGGGTCTATCCAACAGGAAGATCTAACAGTTGTAAATATTTATGCCCCCAACTTGAGAGCACCCAAATATATAAAATAGTAACAAACATCAAGGAACTCATTGATAATAATACAATAATAGTAGGGGACTTTAACACCACACTACCTCAATGGACAGATCTAAGCAGAAAATCAACAAGGAAACAATGGCCTTGAATGACACACTAGAGCAGATGGACTTAACAGATATATTCAGAACATTTTATCCTAAGCAGCAGAATACATATTCTTTTAAATTCACATGAGATATTCTCTGGAATACATCACATACTAGGTCACAAATCCATCCTTGACAAGTACAAAGCAGCACAACATACATTCTTTTCGAGTGCACACAGAACATTCTCCAGATTATATCACACATTGGTCACAAATTAGTCCTCAACAAGCACGAATAGATTGAGATCATACCATGCATATTTTCAGACCACAATACTATGAAACCTGAAGTCAATCACAAGAAAAAATTTGGAAAGATCACACTCACATGAAGGTTAAAGAACATCCTCCTAAAGAATGATCAACTATGAAGTTAAAGAAGAAATTTTAAAAAATACATGGAAGAAAATAATAAAAAACACAACAGTCCAAAATCTTTGTGAAACAGCAAAAGCAGTCATAAGAGGGAAGTATGTAGCAATATAGGCCTGCCTCAAGAAGCAAGAAATAACTCAAATACACAACCTAATTTTATGCATAAAGCAGTTGAAAAAGAAGAGCAAGTGAAGCCTAAAGCCATCAGAAGAGAGGAAATAATAGAGACTAGAGCAGAAATAAATGATATAGAAAGAAAAAAGAAACACTAGATCAATGAAACCAAGAGCTCATTCTTTGAAAGAATTAACAAAACTGATAAGCCCCTAGCCAGACTTATCAAAAAAGAAAAGAGAAAGGACCCAAATGTGAGAGAGGAGAGATCATAACCAACACCACAGAAATACAAACTATAATAGAATATTATTAAAAATTGTAAGCCAACAAATTGGGCAATCTGGAAGAAATGGGCAAATTCCTAGAAACATATAAACTACCAAAACTGAAAACATGAAGAAAGAGAAAACTTGAACAGACCAATACCATCAAAGAAATTGAATCAGTAATCAAAAATCTTCCAGTAAGCAAAAGTGTAAGCCAGATGGCTTCCCAGGGGAATTCTACCAAATATTTAAAGACAAGTTAATACCTACCCTTCTCGGGGCGCCTGGGTGGCGCAGTCGGTTAAGCGTCCGACTTCAGCCAGGTCACGATCTCGCGGTCTGTGGGTTCGAGCCCTGTGTCAGGCTCTAGGCTGATGGCTCAGAGCCTGGAGCCTGTTTCCGATTCTGTGTCTCCCTCTCTCTCTGCCCCTCCCCCGTTCATGCTCTGTCTCTCTCTGTCCCAAAAATAAACGTTGAAAAAAAAAATTTTAAAAAAAATACCTACTCTTCTCAAAACTATTTAAAAAAATAGAAATGGAATGAAAGCTTCCAAACTCATTCCATGAGGCCAGAATTACCTTGATTCCAAAACTAGACAAAGACTCCACTAAAAAGGAGAATGACAAGCCAATATCCTTGATGAACACGGATGCAAAAATTGTCAACAAAACACTAGCAAATTGAATCCAACAGTACATTAAAAGAATTCACCGATCAAGTTGCTATTTATTCCCAGGTTGCAGGAGTGATTTAATATTCACAAATCAATCAACATGATACTACATTATAAAAGAGCCATATGATTCTCATAATAGATGCAGAAAAAGCATCTGACAAAGTACAGCATCCATTCATTCATTCATGATAAACATTCAACAAAGTAGGGATAGAAGGGACATACCTCATAAAGGCCGTATATGAAAGACCCACAGCTATTATCATCCTCAATGGGGAAAAACTGAGAGCTTTTCCTCTCTAATCAGAAACAAGAGAGGGATGTCCACTCTCACCACTGTTATCTAACATAGTACTGGAAGTACTAGCCTCAGCAATCAATCAACAAGGAGAAATAAAAGGCATCCAAATTTGCAAGGAAGATGTCCAATTATCACTATTTGCATGACATTACACTTTATGTAGAAAACCCAAAAGACTCCATCAAAAAATTGCTAGAACTGACACACAAATTCAGTAATGTCTCAGGACACAAAGTTAGTGTACAGATATCTGTTGCATTTCTATACACCAATATTGAAGAAGCAAAAAGAAAAATCAAGGAATCAATTCCATTTACAATTGCACCAAAAACCCTAAGATACCTAGGAATAAACCTAACCACAAAGGTAAAAGATCTGTACTCTAAAAACTTATAAAACACTTATGAAAGAAATTGAAGAGGACACAAAGAAATGGAAAAACATTCCATGCTCATGGATTGCAAGAACAAACACTGTTAAAATGTCTATTCTACTCAAAACTATCCACACACTTAATGCAATCCCTATCAAAATACCACCAGCATTTTTCACAGTTATAATGAAAAATCCAAAATTTGCATGAAACTACAAAATACTCCAAATAGCCAAAACAATCCTGAAAAAGCAAAGCAAAGCTGGAGGCATCACTATTCCAGACTTTGTACATTATAAAGCTGTAGTGATTAAGACAGTATGATACTGACACAAAAACAGACATATAGATCAATGGAACAGAATAGAAAACCCAGAAATGGACCCATAACTATATGGTCAACTCTTTGTCAAGGCAGGAAAGAATATCCATTGGAAAAAAGACAGTCTCGTCTAAAAAAGGTGTTGGGAAAACTAGACAGTAACACACAGAAAAATGAAACTGGACCACTTACTTACACCATACACAAAACTAAATTCAAAATGGATGAAAGACCTAAATGTGAGACAGGAAATCATCAAAATCCTAGAGGAGAACACAGGCAGTAACCTCTTTGATAGTGGCCGTAACAACTTCTTACTAGATATGTCTCCAGAAACAAGGGAAACAAGATCAAACATAAACTATTGGGACTTCATCCATATAAAAAGCTTCTGCACACAAAGGAAACAATATTCAAAACTAAAAGGCAACCTTTGAAATGGGAGAAGATATTTGCAAAGGACATACCTGATAAAGGATTGGTATCCAAAATCTATAAGGAGCTTATCAAACTCAACACCCTCCCCAAACGATTAATCCACTTAAAAATGGGAAGACATAAATAGACATTTTTCCAAAGAAGACATCCAGATGGGTAACAGACACATGAAAAGATGTGCATCACTCATCATCAGAGAAAAACAAATCAAAACTACAGTGAGCTATCTCCTCACACCTGTCAGAATGGCTAAAATTAACAACTTAGGAAACAGTAGGTGTTGGTGAGGATGTGGAGAAAGGGGAACCCTTTTACACTGTTAGTGGGAATGCAAACTGATACAGCCCTTCTGGAAAATAGTAGGCAGGTTCCTCGAAAAGTTCAAAATAGATCTACCCTATGTACAGCAATTGCACCACTAGGTATTTACCCTAAGGATACAAAAATACTGATTTGAAGGGATACATACACCCTGACGTTTATAGCAGCATTATCAACAGCCAAATTATGGAAAGAGCCCACATGTCCACTGACTGATGAATGGATAAGGAAGATGTGGTATATACATATACATAACATTACTCAGCCATCAAAAAGAATGAAATCTTGCCATTTGCAACAACGTGACTGGAGCTTTATGCTCCAGTATTATGAGTATTATGCTAGAGTGAAGTAAATTAGTCAGCGAAAGAAAAATACCTTATGATTTCATTCATATATGTTATTTAAGAAACAAAACAAAGGAACATAAGGGGGAAAAAGAGAAAGATAAACTAAGAAACAGACTTTAAAAAACATTTTTTAATGTTTATTCATTTTTAATGTTTTATTTATTTTTGAGAGAGAAAGAGAGACAGAGTGTGGGTGTGGAGGGGCAGAGAGAGGGAGACAGAATCTGAAGCAGGCTCCAGGCTCTGAGCTGTCAGCACAGAGCCTGACAGAGGACTCGAACTCAGAAGCCCGAAGATCATGACCTGAGCCAAAGTCAGAGGCTTAACCAATTGAGCCACCCAGGCGCCCAATGTTTATTCATTTTGAGAGAGAGAGCGACAGAGACAGAGAGAAAGCGCGCGTGCACGAGAGAGAGTGGGGGAGGGGCAGAGAGAAAGGGAGACACAGAATTGGAAGCAGGCCCCAGACTCTGAGCTGTCAGCACATATCCCCATGTGGGGTTCAGAGTCACGAACCATGAGATCATGACCTGAGCGGAGGTAGGACGCTTAACCAGCTGAGCCACTCAGGCACCCCAGGACTCTTAAATACAGAGAACAAACTGAGGGTTGCTGGAAGGGAGGTGTGTTGGGGGATGGGTTAAATGGGTATTAAGTAGGGCACTGGTTATAATTAGCACTGGCGAATTAATTCACAGAAGTGCTGAATCATTAAATTCTACATCTGAAAGTAATACTACACTGTATGTTTACTAACTGGAATTTAAATAAAAATGTGAAACTTAAAAAAATTAAAAGATGAAGCCAGGAGGTCCAAGATTTGAGTAACAAGAGTTCCAAAAACACAGCCAATAAAATGTAAAGAATGAAAACACAAAGAGATAATTGAAAAAATTTTCCAGGCTGATGAGTCCTAGTTCTTCAGAATTAAAGGACCCAGGACTGAACAAAAAGAATTTAAAAAGAGAAAAAGACCTACACCACACTGTGAGATTTCAAAACTCTAAGAATAAAGAAATTATTTTAAATTTTTCCCAGGGAAGACAGTTACCACAAGGTATGTGAACCACACTGGCACTGGACACACTGAACACCAAAAGCATTGAAGCAATGTCTTCAAATTTCTGACACAATTGTCTTTAAAGGTACAAATATATCAGTAGACCATCAATCAACTATAGAGAGAGAAAAGAAAAATATTTCCAGAGACTCAGCAAATATACCTCCTGTGCTTCCTTTTCTTAGTAAAATCATTAAGAATTTCTCCATCACAACTAGGGTGTCCAAAAGGAAAGAAAGAAATTGGCATATAGGAAACAGAATATGGGACGCATATTAAAAAAGGTGTTTGTTGTTCATCTAAAATTAAAATGTAAGCAGTCATTCTATGTTTTTGTTTGCTAGAGCTGGCAACTCTAAAATCAGGGTCTGATCTTATGAGGTAGACAAGTCCCAGAATTAAAGCTATTTAGTAGACCTACAATTTGCCAGGTCCTGAGTGAGAGAAAACAGAAGCTCTGCAAGGTAGGCCTTCAAAGAAAAGGGGGCCTCTGAAAAATGGTGTGATTGTGATGGTAAAAAACCTTGTGGCCCTGATTAAACCTATTCAAATAAAAAAGTACAACACCTTCTAGGTCCATCCATGTTGTCACAAACAGCAAGGTTTCATTCTTTTTTTTTTTTTTAATGGCTAATATTCCATTGTGTATATATACCACAAAACAATTGGACAAATAACGACAACAAAAGAGAAACAGACTTGTAAATATAGAAAATAGGCTGGTGGTTGCCAATGGGGAAGGGATAAGGGGATAGGCAAAATAGGTGAATGGGGATTAAGAGGTACACATTTCTAATTATAAAATAAATAGGTCATGGGGATGAGAAGTACAGCATAGGGAATAAAGCCAATAATATTGTAATAACTTTCTGTGATGACAGGTGGTAACTACCCTTAACATGCTGAGCATACAGAAATGTATAGTTGTCCAATCACTATGTTGCACACCTGAAACTAATGTAACATTAGAAGTCAACTACAGGTCCATTAAAATTTTTTTAAAAGGAAAAGAACTTGCTGGCAAATAAAATATTATAAAGAATGTCAATGCCCTATGTTAAAGCAAACAAAAATGTGGGATGATACCAAGCCACTAAAAGAGCAAAGGATTTGACTTTAATACCAGTGACCTAGTAGACGTGAAAATGTAATGGCCTGGTATTGAATAACATTTACACAGTTATAACAAAATAAAAGTCTCTTGTTTCCAACTTCTAGAATCAACCTACCAGTAGTTCTACCAGTAGAACATGAAAGGTCTGTTAAAGTTGCAGAACTGAACTTAATGACAAATTTGATTCTATAAAGGGTAAATATAGAAAGTGGAAGGTGAGGGGCGCCTGGGTGGCGCAGTCGGTTAAGCGTCCGACTTCAGCCAGGTCACGATCTCGCGGTCCGTGAGTTCGAGCCCCGCATCAGGCTCTGGGCTGATGGCTCAGAGCCTGGAGCCTGTTTCCGATTCTGTGTCTGCCTCTCTCTCTGCCCCTCCCCCGTTCATGCTCTGTCTCTCTCTGTCCCAAAAATAAATAAACGTTGAAAAAAAAAATTTAAAAAAAAAAAAAAAAAAAGAAAGTGGAAGGTGAAATGGAAAAGAAGGAGGGAGAGAAGGGTAGCAGGATAATAAACTCCTTTTTTATAAAGAGAAGTCAAAACACTGACAAAAGTTAATGGAACAAGAAATAGAGGCATTAGTATACTATTTAAAGTCACAGAAGTAACTATGTGAAAATCTAAAAGTTAATAATCTAACTGCAAACAAGGGAGGAAGACGGGATCAGGAAAAGAGATAATATAAAGGAATTAAATATTTTTCATAGCAGGCTGTCAATGGCTACTTCTAACGTTAATAAAGCACAAAACAAAAGAATACGTATATTATTTAAAGTTATGCAAAAAAGAAAAACACCAGAAGAACTAAGACCAGTGTAATAGACTGAATGTGTTCCCCTGCAAATTCATTTATTGAAATACTAACCCCCAATGTGATAGTACTAGGAGATGGAACTTTTGGGATGTGACTGGAGCCCTTGTGAGCAGGATTAGTGCTCTTATGAGAGACCCCAGAGAGCCCCGTCCTCCATTTGAGGATGCAGAGTGAGGACTGCTGTCCTCAGGGTGGGGAATGGGTCCTCACCAAGAACCTGACCACGCTGGCACCCAAATCTTGGACTTCCAGTCCCTAGAACTGTGAGAAATTAATTTCTGTTGTTTATAAGTCCCTCGGTTGATGGCATTCTGTTACAGCAGCCTTAACTTACTAAGAGAACCAGAGAGAGAAGAGATGGTCTCTGTGGAATGAAATTGTGGGTAAGGAGTGCGGACAGAAGGTCATTGCTTTTATTGTTTTTATAAGCTCTTCATTAATGTTTGGTTTACTTTCACATGTATTTATTGTATTGATATAGATTTTAAAAATTAAATCAGGTAGTAAGTACACCTGGACTTGTAGTGTATTCAAACAAATTTGTGAGAACTCTTTGCCATTTTATGAGAGGTTCTACAGCAAATTGAAGACAAGTTTTATTGCTTGACTTAGATGCCAAATTGATGCAAAATTTAAATGGAAGAGTTTTGTCCTCTTAATATTACTGTTTCTTTAACTAAACCTTATAATAAGGGATGGGTATTTTAATCTAATTTGGTAACTGTGCTGCATCAGACAATATTCGAAATTGTTTTAAGCACTTGTTATAAGCTGAAGTTTTTGTAGTAGCCAGAAGATGGCATCAAAATCAATTGAGTGGAAATCCCCAAGAAAAGGAGCATACTCAAATATCAAGAATAACTTCCCTAAAACTCAACAGGCAGAGAAAGTTACATCAACAAAGCACTCCATTTCCTTTGAGGTCTCTCTTTTTCATCTGTTTCGACATTTTAGAAAACCCCCAGTGCTTCCCCTAGCATCCTTTTGGTTAGGCATGGATAAAAAAAAGCACACAGTAGCCAAATTCTACCACATCCTGAATACTACCACACCATCTCTTAACATGGAATTTACACTTAGTTATAAGGAATGTCTTTGAGAATGGGGAATCTAGGTGGTGTTGTGTGTACATAATGACACTAACAAGTATAAACACCCTGTTACAGTCTAACAAATATTTGTTTGGGATGCCTAAATTAATGCATTTTACAATAGTAATTTATTTGTGTGTGTTTTAATTAAATGATAGTTTACCCATTTATATTCAAGATTTTTAGGACTGGTAAATATATGTTATAGGACTATATCATAATTTATTTAATCAATCTCCTATTGATAGTAATAAAATGGAAATAGCCTAAATGTCTACTATTTCATGGTACCTATATCACTATAACATTAGAAAATTTTATGCAAATTTCCACTAGATAAGTTTCTAGGATGAAAACTGCTGAATCAAAAAGAATATACAAATTTTATAAATATTGTATAGAGGCCACTCTTAATATTTATTTATTTTTGAGAGAGAGAGAGAGAGAGAGAGAGAGAGAGAGAGAAAGAGAGAGAGAGAGAGAGAGCATGAGCAGGGGAGGGGCAGAGAGTGAGGGAGACACAGAATCTGAAGCAGGCTCCAGAATCATGACCTGAGCCACCCAGGCACCCCAAAGCCACTTTTAGACAACAGGCTTGAGCACTGGAACTTCATTGAGGCAGAAGGGCCCAAAGTGACCAAAACACCCTGGCTGGATACAGACAGGCCCATCAGGCAGCCTACCTCAGAATATCCATAGGCCCTAACCAATAAATGGGCTACTTATAACCAGTCATAGTTACCAAAACAGGATATTCCATAGGTCACCGTACCTCCTCACCTTCTTCCTTTAAAAACTGTCCCTACCCACTGCCCTCCTTGCAGACAGCCTCTCCTCTGCTGTCCTGCCCACAGCTCCCTTGCTCCGTATTCAATAAATGTCTCTCCTTTGTTGCCTCTGGTGAATTCTTTTCACTGTCTGTGCCACCAGCTTCCATGTGATTGTCATCCCACATTTGGAGGCCCCATCCACTCAGGTGAGATATTACATTTACACACCATATGTTTGATAAAATGTGATAAATATTATATTTCACTACTACAGTAGAAAAGGATATGCTTTTTTCTCCTCACTTTGATCAACACTGTCAGATTTTAAGGTTTTTAATTTGGTAACCTAATAAGCAAAAAAAAAATGTATTAATTTGCATTTCTTTAACTGTGGGTGAACAGTGCTTTCTATTATTGACCATTATTTGTTTTCTGTTTACGACTTTTACCAACTTTTATATTGAATTACTGTGTTTTCCTCTTTGGTTCTGTAGCAGTAGTTCATATAATAAAGCTATTGACCTATTGTCAGATATATATACATTGAAAATATTTTTTTCTGGATTGCCGTTTATCTTTTAACTTTGTATACAGTGAGAAAAGTGGTAATATAGTGGTAATATATTTTCAAATAAAGACTTCTTTACCCCATAATTCTATAAATATACCCCTGAATTTTCTTCTCTTACTTTATTGTATATTTTATATACAGAATCTTCAAATTTTCAGGGCTCATTTTGGTGTAAGGTAGGAGATAAATATCTATTTTATATTCATAAATAGCATTTCAATTAATTCAGTATGATTTAATAATTCATCTCTTTGCTACTGACTTGAAATCTCATCTTTATCACATTCCAAATTTATACTTATATTTATTTCTTCCTGCCTATTTCTAGGATACTTCCACAGTGCTTTAAGTGATTAAAATATAATATTTTCATAAATGTTTTCGCTTACTATTAAAAATGCTATCATTTGAACTTTCTTGTTAAGTTTTCAAATTAATATACACTTATTATAAGAATTATAACAATTGAGAAGCTTAAAAATATACATTGGAATAGCACAGATGCAGAAAAAATATAAATTATATATTATATAATTATTGTGTGATAAATATGGTATCAGAAATCAGAGGGGAAAAGAGCATATTATTCACAACTATTTGGAGATAACTGCATATGCAATTGGAAACACATTTGATTACTACTTCAGTCCCTCTACAAAAAAGAAATTCCATGTAGATTAGAAATTTAAATATAAAAAAGGAAGCCATAAAAATATTACAGAAATACAGGTGAATGTTATTTTCCAGAGTAGGAAAGCAGTTATAATCATGACACAAGATCCAGAAACTATAAAGGAAAATCAATAGAATCACTCCTTGAAAATATAAACATAAATTTTAATGACTCCGTTACATGAGAGAAGTCCTAATTTACTATCATCTACATATTGTTGGATCTCTGTATGGCTTCCAACACATTGTTATTATAAATAAGACATTAACGAACGTATCTTTATTTTGCTTTGTTTTGTCTTTGAATAATCTTTATGTGCTGAAATTTGTGATATCCCATTTTTGTTGGAAATAAGTAGGTCATTGGCTTAGGTGTAGAACACTTATTGTTACAGAGGCCTTTTTAAAAATATCCTATTTTAAGAGCTAGAGACACATGTGTAGGATTTTTTTTTTTTTTTTTTTTTTTTTTTTTTTTTTTTTTTTTTTTTACTACCTGGTGTTTTCTTTGTCCTTCATAGTATGAAAGTTTTGTTGGCAATGTCTAGGATTTTTTGAGTTACTGAGGTTAAAATAAGAATTCCCACCCTACTTGAGGATTTAATCCACTCTCTGATAGGCAAGGAGGACCTTTTTGTACAGGTCAGCTTGTCTGCCATAAACTCAATCTGACATGATTAAGGATTTGACCCTCCCCCCTGCCCCACTACCCAATGTCTAGGTTTTTTTTTATTATATGTAATGATTCTACTCTGTGAATTTTATTAACCCTTTCCTGAATCTATTATTTAATTTGTATATCTCTTGGAATAATAAGCTCCCAAGTTATGGGTGGGCAACATAAGTAACACAACAAATGTTCACACACACACACACACACACACACACACACACACACACACACACAATGTTTTGAGCCTTGTTTTTTCTTGTTTTTAGTGGTAGCAAGGGCTGTTGTTTTTGTATTTCATCCATTCAATACCAACTTTTATAGAAACTGAATTGGTTATGAAAAACTAGGAGATCTAGTAAAAACCCAGGTATTTCAAGAAATGGACCACTGAGAAAGAGAAAAATTGTTTAAAAAGTGAGATTCATGTTTTGTCTTGTTTTTAAGGTAAAAAAATAGAAAACTTGCCTTCAGAAATTGGAAACTTTTGTTATGACTAACATTAGAAAGGAATTTGATAAAACATTCTCCTTTGTTTGCTTCAGCTAGTCAGTCACTGTCTCTACTAGCCAAGTAGCCTTGAAAAACCTACCACTCGCTGAAGACTTTCTGTGTGCACCCCTTTGGGAAGTAAAGTGATTTGCCAGTAGGTACTGTGGCAAAAACAATTCTAACTGCACTGTTTGGCTACTTAGAACTCAGCCTTCCAAAAGCCCATTTCCTAAGGAATTTTAAAACACGGCTTCTGATAAAATCATTCGTCCAACTCATCCATCAAAATTATACTTTTACTAAGCAGAATCTTCATGCATCCCAATAAAATGCTGTATAACAATGACAACTTGTCCTAAATCATATAGTATGAAATTTCCCAATTCCTTACAAATTGTCTCTAGGAAAAAAGGGAGGGAAAACTTCCTTTATGAATTTTAATCTTCTTACTAAGCCTACTAGGATTAATGTAAAAGTGATTTTGTCACTAGCTAGACCCCAAAACCTGGCCTTTACTGCTCACATGCTTGTATCCACCAACACTTGTCCCACATTTCCCTTAAGCTCTACTTATCTCTTAACTCAGACAAAGGACCTTATGGGCATAGCATCCTGTGATGGCAAACAAAACTACCCCTCAAGCAATAATGACTTTCTGAGGAAGAGCTCTGCTGGCCCAGACCACCCAGACCAGTTTGAGCTAATCCCACAACTCACTCCTACACAAATGGACCATGGGGTGACTTCTGGAATGACCAACAATAACCTTTACCTAATTATAGTACTAAAATCTCTGCCCAGCATGGAGCACAAGCCTCATTTACATAACATATAATATACATTTAGGCATGTTTCTTTAAGGTACATGTGTGACCATATGCCCACTTCTACATACAATGACAAGGCTTCCCTATTAAATATTCATCCTGACCCTAAATAAAAGGAACACTTTCACTCTTGCCCAGGGAGTCACAACTTTGGAAGTTATTCCTGCGATTTCCTTATTTGGTACAAATCAAGTTTCCTTTGTGTGACAACTCACTTGGTGTAGTTTCTATCTGTGACTCACCAAGGAGCAAACTCACGTTGGTTTGGTTACAATTCCTAAGTTCCAGCTTAGACAATAAAACCAGACAAAGGAAAGGGGGCCATACTCACTCATTGGGGGTGCCCTTCTGGCCACAAAAGTGGCCCTTGCTGTCTGTAGGGTAGGCCACTCTCCTGGGGTCGCCATGTACCCAGGCTGCAGGAACAAGAAAAGACAAAAACTCCATCAGCAATAGCCGACTAAAGGCAGTCTGATTTGAGAAATTAGAATGCATCACTGCAACACATTAACCTCTCCCCTCAGTCACAGGAGATTATTGATTTTCTTCAAAGAGTAATTTCTTAATGAAAAGTAAAATAAAATATGGATGAATCAGTCAGAAAACACATTTCTCTTAATCTCTCAGGATTCATCTGGGTTGTAGCCAAAACCTGAGGTAATGCATTTAGAAAATGACATTTATTAGAATGTGAGTTAGAGGGCACACTACAAATGCTTGGTTGGCTGAAAGACACTTTTTCTAAGGCTTAAAACTGGATGACTTCATAGGAGAGCTAATAAATTTACAGCCAATATTATGATGTCATCCTTTTGGGTTATACATAAGTGAAAACCATTAAAAAATTCAAAGGAATGAAACTGTAATGCCTAATTCACATTAACTGGTTCTTTCTGACTTCATGTGACATTCTAAAGGCAAATATTAGCAACTTTAGTGCAATATATAATAAAGATTCGCTGTACATTTTGTCTGTTAATCTCAAAGCTTACTACAAATACCAAGTATTCTCAAACTTCACAAAAACAAAAACTTGATTCTGTTTTCTCGGAAGATGCTGGGCTCTACCTCATACAGACTCATCATGCTTATTTTCCAAGAATTAGAAACTTGACTGACAGCTAGCCTACAGAATATCTAACTGAAGGCTTCTAAACTTTTTTAGTTTGAAAAATCCCTAAAAACTCTAGAAAATGCATTGGTCATGTAGTACTACTTGCCTCTGCATATAGAAAACATATCTCTTTGTCCGTTGCTTCCTTTAACATGTGCCCAGCTATATCCTCACCCACATTTATCGGATTTGACAGTTCATGTAATAATTCAGTCACCCTTATGTACATGGCCTGTGTGACTTGAGAAGATACAAAAAAATCAATTCTGAATGAGAATCATATAATATGGAAGAGAAATTTTTCACAATTTTTCTCATCCACGTCTTTCCTTTTAGTAGCTAAGTACCCAGAAAAGTCTCCTGTGTCTCATTCTTTCTTCAATGTCATGAAGGCCAAATAGGTTTCATCTTCTAATAGTCTTACAAAATCTGACTACATTCAGGCAGTCTTCTGCTGCCTTATCTTCTTATCTTTATTTCCCAGAAGAAAGTAGGCTATAAATAAAGAATTTAAATGTCATCTAAGCATTCAGTGGATAATGTCTCTGGATACTATTTAATTATATTGTTTTTATATATTATTTTTGTCACATTTTGGCTAAAACTAAGAGGTTCAATTTTACCTATCTTCTGTAATGTATTTTTAAATTTTGCCCTGAAATATTTTATCCCTTTTCCATACAAATATTAATTCAGAAATGGCACCTGAAGGAGTATTTAGATTAGCTAGGTTGGCTACTTAATATATTTATGGCCCTGAGTAAGTTGCTTGTTTCAGTCTTGGCTTTCTAATTTGTTACTGTAAAATGGGTATAATAATGCCAAACCCCGTAAGAATGTTGGGAATATGAAAGAAGATAATATAATAGAAAGCCCAACTGCTTGGCATGAAGTATGGACTTGGTAATGTTAGTTCCTGTCTTATTTAGGTTTCCCCAAAACCAAACCCTGAGACAAGGACTTTGCTACAGTTAGGTTAATTTGGGAGATAATTCTAGGAAGTTTAAGTGGGAGTGAGGGAAGGAAGAAAGCCAAAAAAGGGCATATTAACAAGTGGGATACTGTTGGGAGCCATGGTGACTCCATCCTGCTGGGGACCTTCTGAGGAACCATATAGAACATGCTTGTTGGTGGGCGTGATGACATAGTCTACCATAGCCGCAAGCAAACTCTGAAGAACCGAGGGGATGTGGGGTAGGACATCAGCAGAATCTGCTATGATTTCCTTTCCCTTTTTCATAAATCAATTAACCAAAGAATTTGCTAAATGGCCATTGTGTATGCTGTATGAGAAGTCAATTTATGTCAGATTTCTTAAGAAACACATGAAAAGGAGACGATAAAATTTGCAAGAGCCATAGAGAAGAGATGGGATCTGGGAAAGACTGAAAAATGACTAGGATTCGGACAGGTGGCCAAGAGCAGGGAAGAAATTACAGACTGAGGAAACAATAGAATAAGAGCTTTGGTATATTAATTGCTCACAATGTATCAGGTACTATGCTAAAAGTATTACATCCATTGTCTCATTTGAGTCTCACAATAGTTCTATGAGGTTGATATCATTTTCACCTTAACTCTATAGATAACTGTAGCTCAGAATTTTATTTACTTCTCAAGGTTTACTTCTCAGTTTTTCAGTGGCATAAACAAGGGTTTGAATTCAGGTATGTTGCTGTCTAAGGCTCAAGCTTAAACCACTGAGCTATCAAAGCTATAATGCTACCCACTAAAGGATAAATTAGGAATGAGCCTGTTAACAGTGGGAAACAATATGGATGTCAGCAACATGAGGATCAGCAGTATGTTGGACACATATGGTAGGAAAGGAGATGACACCGGTAATTTTGGAGGCTTTGTCATTTGGAAAGAAAAAGCTTTGTACTTGGCAGAAGAGGGAGAGTATCTGGTTGAGCGGCATCGGATGCCTGGGAACAAAGGAGAAGGCGGGGGGGGGGGGGGGGAGATCTAATTATCAAGGGAAGAATTCTTTCTTGTTTCTGTAGTTTTGAATTGCAGCAGGTGGCTGTGTTTACTGAGTTGCTGCTACACCTCTCCAGGCAGACTCTGGCACAGAAGTTGTGCTGCAGATCATCTGTGTTTGAGCTGTAACATCAAATCTGTGACCTAGAAGCTTCAAGAGCCAGTTCAACCAAGTCCCCACAGTCAAGGATATCTAGTTTTCTCTTTAATTTTTTAAAATTTATTTTGAGGGGCGCCTGGGTGGCGCAGTCGGTTAAGCGTCCGACTTCAGCCAGGTCACGATCTCGCGGTCCGGGAGTTCGAGCCCCGCGTCAGGCTCTGGGCTGATGGCTCAGAGCCTGGAGCCTGTTTCCGATTCTGTGTCTCCCTCTCTCTCTGCCCCTCCCCCGTTCATGCTCTGTCTCTCTCTGTCCCAAAAATAAATAAACGTTGAAAAAAAATTTAAAAAAAAAATTTATTTTGAGAGAGAGAGCATGCACATGCACAGGGGAAGGGCAGAGAGAGGGGGAGAGAGAGAATCTAAAGCAGGCTCCTCACTGTCAGCACAGAGCCTGATGCAGGGCTCAGTCTCACAAACCTGGAGATCATGACCTGAGCCAAACAACTGAGCTACCCAGGCACCCCTAGTTTTCTTTATCTTCTCCATCAGTTCCTGTCTTCCCACACCTGCACTGGAAGAACTTGACTGGGGGAAAAAAAAGAGGAGAACAAGGAGATGTGCAACAGCAGCATTTTGTCTGTTAATAAATTAAGGGATTTCTCACATTTTACTCCTTTTTTTGGAATTTCTCTATTCATGGCAATTTTAGGAATGTGCTGTACAATATGGTAGCCATTAGGCACTCATGTCCACTGAGCATGTAAATGTGGCTTACCTGAATTCAGACACATAATAAGTGTAAAATCCATGCCAGATTTTAAAGACAGTATGTAGAAAAAAAAGTATAAAAATTTCAATAATTTTTATATTGAGAATATCTGAAATGATAATAGTCATTCTTAAATATATTATTAAAATTAATTTCACTTGTCTCTTTTTAGTCTCTTAAATATGGCTACTGGAAAATTTATAGATGACTCACACTTTGTTTCTCCCCTACAGATCTGTTCTAGATTATTTCTCCACAATTGTCAAGGGCTTTTCATATAAGGTGATTAATAGTGCCATAACATCACATATTTTTGTGTCAGTCCTTTTCTAACCCCATTATGCCCAATGCATCCTTTTTATAACTAATATGTTGCCACATTCCTTTTACAATCTTGAAATAATACAGGTAACAATACTTACCCATATACAGACTTTCTTTTAAAATATCAATAACATGGGGCACCTGGGTGGGTCAGTTGGTTGAGCACTCAACTTCAGTTCAGGTCATGGTCTCATGATTTGTAAGTTCGAGCCCTGCATCGGTCTCTCTGCTGTCAGCGCAGAGCTCATTTTGGATCCTTCCCTCTCTCTCTGTCCCTGCCCTGCTCATGCTCTCTCTCAAAAATAAATAAAATAAAATATCCATAACATGTCCTAATGTAATGTAAATGAGAAATAAAGAGATAATTTATAATTAAATAGTGTGCATATCAACGTGCAAATGCTCACAAGTGACTAAATCAAAAGACAGTGAATTAAGTCAGTGTATGCACCTATAAATAGGCTCATTGAATGTAACAGCTATAACTACGAGAAGATGCAGGTGTATTGTGTAGGAGACTTAAATAATACAGGTGTGCTGTCAGTGATAGACTTCTCCTAAATGAACAAATTATAGTCTATTTTAACAAAAAAGTACACTATTTCTTCAAATTCCCTTGGTATTTACTGAAACTATGCAAAAAATAACATTTGTTACTTAAAAATGAGTTGTCATCTCCATGAGAGGAACATGGGAAAGTCTGGCAAGAAATGGGACATTTCCTGGTTGTGTAGGACTATCCTAGATATTACAAGACATCTACCTTTCCCAGATCCCATCCACTAAATGCCAGGAGTACTCCCCTTAAACACTGTGACAATCAAAAAAAGACTCCCTAGGCAGTCCTACTGCTTTGATTGAGATCCATTGATTTGCATGTTCATTCACACTCTTATAATTTGAGATATATACACACATATATACGTGTATATATACACATACATATACGCGTATACACACACACACACATATATATACATATATATGTATGTATGTACACACACACACACACACACACACACACACACACACATATCCCAGATTATCTTTCTTTGCTTCCAGATTTTATGGGGGGGATATGCTATCATGGAGTTCTTTCTTATAATTTACTCCCATTTACTTTTATTCAGCTGATCACTATCTATGGTGACTTTCAAATATGTCCATAAATTACTTCACGTTTTTCCGTGGAGTCTGGACTGGACTTGCTTCTAATGAATACAATGTGGCAGAAATTACATTTGGGTGACTTCCAAGAGTAGGTCATAAAAGGCATTGCAGCTTACTCTTTGCTCTCCTTTAGATCACTAGCTTTAAGGCTTGAGGTACTCAGAAAGTCCTATAGAAAAGCCCACATAGTTGTCAACAGTCACTAAGAACTGAAGCTTCCTGACAACATTAATGTAAGTGAGCCATCTTGAAGGCAGATTCTCCACTTTAGTCAAATCTTCAGCTGAATGCAGCCTTGGTTTAAAATTGACTACAGCCTCATGAAGCCATGAACTCAGAGCCAGAGCCACCTGGTTAAACTGTTCCCAACTTCTGACCACAGAAATTGACATGTGAAACATTCCTTGCTTTATGTTGTCAATTTTCAGGGTAATTTGGTATGTAGCAATAGAGAACTAATTACCACATAGCTTTTAGAAATATTTTATATACTTGAAGGATTCAGTTAAATTATCTTTCTCTTCTCCATATAAATATTTATAATAATAATTAAATCCTCTTTTCTATTTGATTTATTTTGCTATGTTATTTAACTTATAGCTACAATTGCTAGGATTTTAGGAATTTTTGTTTCTTCACTACATGATTTAATACATGGAGTCCTCAACTTGATTTAGATATTCCCTAGGACCTAATTAATTATACACTATCTAATATCTATTAACTTTAATTCTTGGTGCACCTGGCTCAGTTGGTTAAGCATCTGACTTAGGCTCAGGTCATAATCTCATGGTCCAGGAGTCCAAGCCCCATGTCAGGCTCTGTGCCAACAGCTCAGAGCCTGGAGCCTGCTTTGGATTCTGTGTGTGTGTCTCTCTCTCTCTGCCCTTCTACCTCTTGTGCTCTATTTCTCTCAAAAATAAACATTAAAAAAATAATTTTAATCCCTAAAGTCAATATGAAAAGCTTTAAAATGCCAATCTAGAATATGGTGAAACTCCCACTCATTCATTCATTCATACTGAATTGTCAATCATATTTCCATCCATTTAGTCATTCATTCATTGGGCCTTACTTGTGATAGGCACACAAAGACTCTGAAGATATAGAAGTGAACACATTCATATTTAGTAGAATACTATTGTATAATTAACACAATCTCCCTAAGGAAACTATGTTTCACCCTGATTGGCCAGTGCAGAGAGAGGATGGCTTCTGGAGAATGGTAATGAATTATCTCTAGCTTAACCAAGTTATGACCTCAATTTTAACTGCTCTTCAAAAGTTGTAGTCTTTCTACTAGAACAAATCAAAGTGGCCTCTGCCACCTTGGTTGCAACAGTTGATCTGACAAAAGTTCTCTCCCTTTCCCAATAAGTAGAAAACACCAAGGGAATTTGCTTTCACCTGGCAGAAATAGTACTGCATCCTCACTATCTTTCTTCAAGGTCATAGGACTTCCTAGCTCTTTGCCACAATTTAGTTTGCAGGGTTTTGATAATATCTTTACTCCACAGGATACCACGCAGATTCCTTACATTGATGGCATCCTGAAGAAAAGATCTGGAGAATACTGGAAAGCATGTAATCTCAATGCCTTAGAAAGTCTTATGTAGGGGCGCCTGGGTGGCGCAGTCGGTTAAGCGTCCGACTTCAGCCAGGTCACGATCTTGCGGTCCGTGAGTTCGAGCTCCGCGTCAGGCTCTGGGCTGATGGCTCAGAGCCTGGAGCCTGTTTCCGATTCTGTGTCTCCCTCTCTCTCTGCCCCTCCCCCGTTCATGCTCTGTCTCTCTCTGTCCCAAAAATAAATAAACGTTAAAATACCAAAAAAAAAAAAAAAAAAAAAAAAAAAAGAAAGTCTTATGTATGCTGGGGCACCTGGGTGGCTCGGTCGGTTAAGCATCCAACTTCAGCTCAGGTCATGATCTCACGGTCCGTGAGTTCGAGCCCCGTGTCAGGCTCTGTGCTGACAACTCAGAGCCTGGAGTCTGCTTCAGATTCTGTGTCTCCCTCTCTCTCTGCCCCTCCCCTGCTCATGCTCTGTCTCTCTCTCTGTCAAAAATAAATAAACATTAAAAAATATTAAAAAAAAAATAAAGTCTTATGTATGCTAATGTATGGGAAATAAATCGCATGGAAATGCAAGAGTCTTCTAATAGAGACCTTAGGAGTCCAGTAGACCTATCTCTTTCAAAGTGAAAGATAAGTTGCTGCACCTTGCATTCTCTATTAAGAAAAGGCACAACTGTAATCACCTGCCAGATATGAGTACAGCCCAGAGAATAAATTTTTTTCAGATAATCCAGGCTATTGTGCAAATCTATATGCATAATGGACTCAATGATGCTTAAACTATCTGTCAGAACAGGATGCTGTATGGGGCCTGTGACAAATGCCTTTTTAAGAATCACAAGTGGGGGGCGCCTGGGTGGCGCAGTCGGTTAAGCGTCCGACTTCAGCCAGGTCACGATCTCGCGGTCCGTGAGTTCGAGCCCCGCGTCAGGCTCTGGGCTGATGGCTCGGAGCCTGGAGCCTGTTTCCGATTCTGTGTCTCCCTCTCTCTCTGCCCCTCCCCCGTTCATGCTCTGTCTCTCTCTGTCCCAAAAATAAATAAACGTTGAAAAAAAAAATTAAAAAAAAAAAAAAGAAAAAAAGAATCACAAGTGGAGTTTCCCAGGGTTTTGGAGAAAACCCATGTTGTTTCAGCAAATAACAGTTCTTTTGAGAAGTTGCTCCTGGACTCTGAATGATCATTTTTTTTTAATATGAAATTTATTGACAAATTGGTTTCCATACAACACCCAGTGCTCATCCCAAAAGGTGCCCTCCTCAATACCCATCACCCACCCGCCCCTCCCTCCCACCCCCCATCAACCCTCAGTTTGTTCTCAGTTTTTAACAGTCTCTTACGCTTTGGCTCTCTCCCACTCTAACGTCCTTTTTTTTTTTTTTTTTTTTCCTTCCCCTCCCCCATGGGTTCCTGTTAAGTTTCTCAGGATCCACATAAGAGTGAAACCATATGGTATCTGTCTTTCTCTGTATGGCTTATTTCACTTAGCATCACACTCTCCAGTTCCATCCACGTTGCTACAAAAGGCCATATTTCATTTTTTCTCATTGCCACGTAGTATTCCATTGTGTATATAAACCACAATTTCTTTATCCATTCATCAGTTGATGGACATTTAGGCTCTTTCCATACTTTGGCTATTGTTGACAGTGCTGCTATGAACATTGGGGTACAAGTGCCCCTATGCATCAGTACTCCTGTATCCCTTGGGTAAATTCCTAGCAGTGCTATTGCTGGGTCATAGGGTAGGTCTATTTTTAATTTTCTGAGGAACCTCCACACTGCTTTCCAGAGCGGCTGCACCAATTTGCATTCCCACCAACAGTGCAAGAGGGTTCCCGTTTCTCCACATCCTCTCCAGCATCTATAGTCTCCTGATTTGTTCACTTTGGCCACTCTGACTGGTGTGAGGTGATACCTGAGTGTGGTTTTGATTTGTATTTCCCTGATAAGGAGCGACACTGAACATCTTTTCATGTGCCTATTGGCCATCTGGATGTCTTCTTTAGAGAAGTGTCTATTCATGTTTTCTGCCCATTTCTTCACTGGGTTATTTGTTTTTCGGGTGTGGAGTTTGGTGAGCTCTTTATAGATTTTAGATACTAGCCCTTTGTCCGATATGTCATTTGCAAATATCTTTTCCCATTCCGTTGGTTGCCTTTTAGTTTTGTTGGTTGTTTCCTTTGCTGTGCAGAAGCTTTTTATCTTCATAAGGTCCCAGTAATTCACTTTTGCTTTTAATTCCCTTGCCTTTGGGGATGTGTCGAGTAAGAGATTGCTACGGCTGAGGTCAGAGAGGTCTTTTCCTGCTTTCTCCTCTAAGGTTTTGATGGTTTCCTGTCTCACATTTAGGTCCTTTATCCATTTTGAGTTTATTTTTGTAAATGGTGTGAGAAAGTGGTCTAGTTTCAACCTTCTGCATGTTGCTGTCCAGTTCTCCCAGCACCATTTGTTAAAGAGGCTGTCTTTTTTCCATTGGATGTTCTTTCCTGCTTTGTCAAAGATGAGTTGGCCATACGTTTGTGGGTCTAGTTCTGGGGTTTCTATTCTATTCCATTGGTCTGTGTGTCTGTTTTTGTGCCAATACCATGCTGTCTTGATGATGACAGCTTTGTAGTAGAGGCTAAAGTCTGGGATTGTGATGCCTCCTGCTTTGGTCTTCTTCTTCAAAATTCCTTTGGCTATTCGGGGCCTTTTGTGGTTCCATATGAATTTTAGGATTGCTTGTTCTAGTTTCGAGAAGAATGCTGGTGCAATTTTGATTGGGATTGCATTGAATGTGTAGATAGCTTTGGGTAGTATTGACATTTTGACAATATTTATTTTTCCAATCCATGAGCAGGGAATGTCTTTCCATTTCTTTAAATCTTCTTCAATTACCTTCATAAGCTTTCTATAGTTTTCAGCATACAGATCCTTTACATCTTTGGTTAGATTCATTCCTAGGTATTTTATGCTTCTTGGTGCAATTGTGAATGGGATCAGTTTCTTTATTTGTCTTTCTGTTGCTTCATTGTTAGTGTATAAGAATGCAACTGATTTCTGTACATTGATTTTGTATCCTGCAACTTTGCTGAATTCATGTATCAGTTCTAGCAGACTTTTGGTGTAGTCTATCGGATTTTCCATGTATAATATCATGTCATCTGCAAAAAGCGAAAGCTTGACTTCATCTTTGCCAATTTTGATGCCTTTGATTTCCTTTTGTTGTCTGATTGCTGATGCTAGAACTTCCAGCACTATGTTAAACAACAACGGTGAGAGTGGGCATCCCTGCCGTGTTCCTGATCTCAGGGAAAAAGCTCTCAGTTTTTCCCCGTTGAGGATGATGTTAGCTGTGGGCTTTTCATAAATGGCTTTTATGATCTTTAAGTATGTTCCTTCTATCCCGACTTTCTCAAGGGTTTTTATTAAGAAAGGGTGCTGGATTTTGTCAAAGGCCTTTTCTGCATCGATTGACAGGATCATATGGTTCTTCTCTTTTTTTTTGTTAATGTGACGTATCACGTTGATTGATTTGCGAATGTTGAACCAGCCCTGCATCCCAGGAATGAATCCCACTTGATCATGGTGAATAATTCTTTTTATATGCTGTTGAATTCGATTTGCTAGTATCTTATTGAGAATTTTTGCATCCATATTCATCAGGGATATTGGCCTGTAGTTCTCTTTTTTTACTGGGTCTCTGTCTGGTTTAGGAATCAAAGTAATACTGGCTTCATAGAATGAGTCTGGAAGTTTTCCTTCCCTTTCTATTTCTTGGAATAGCTTGAGAAGGATAGGTATTATCTCTGCTTTAAACGTCTGGTAGAACTCCCCTGGGAAGCCATCTGGTCCTGGACTCTTATTTGTTGGGAGATTTTTGATAACCGATTCAATTTCTTCGCTGGTTATGGGTCTGTTCAAGCTTTCTATTTCCTCCTGATTGAGTTTTGGAAGAGTGTGGGTGTTCAGGAATTTGTCCATTTCTTCCAGGTTGTCCAATTTGTTGGCATATAATTTTTCATAGTATTCCCTGATAATTGTTTGTATCTCTGAGGGATTGGTTGTAATAATTCCATTTTCATTCATGATTTTATCTATTTGGGTCATCTCCCTTTTCTTTTTGAGAAGCCTGGCTAGCGGTTTGTCAATTTTGTTTATTTTTTCAAAAAACCAACTCTTGGTTTCGTTGATCTGCTCTACAGTTTTTTTAGATTCTATATTGTTTATTTCTGCTCTGATCTTTATTATTTCTCTTCTTCTGCTGGGTTTAGGCTGCCTTTGCTGTTCTGCTTCTATTTCCTTTAGGTGTGCTGTTAGATTTTGTATTTGGGATTTTTCTTGTTTCTTGAGATAGGCCTGGATTGCAATGTATTTTCCTCTCAGGACTGCCTTCGCTGCGTCCCAAAGCGTTTGGATTGTTGTATTTTCATTTTCGTTTGTTTCCATATATTTTTTGAGTTCTTCTCTAATTGCCTGGTTGACCCACTCATTCGTTAGTAGGGTGTTCTTTAACCTCCACGCTTTTGGAGGTTTTCCAGACTTTTTCCTGTGGTTGATTTCAAGCTTCATAGCATTGTGGTCTGAAAGTATGCATGGTATAATTTCAATTCTTGTAAACTTATGAAGGGCTGTTTTGTGACCCAGTATATGATCTATCTTGGAGAATGTTCCATGTGCACTCGAGAAGAAAGTATATGCTGTTGCTTTGGGATGCAGAGTTCTAAATATATCTGTCAAGTCCATCTGATCCAGTGTCTCATTCAGGGCCCTTGTTTCTTTATTGACCGTGTGTCTAGATGATCTATCCATTTCTGTAAGTGGGGTGTTAAAGTCCCCAGCAATTACCACATTCTTATCAATAAGGTTGCTTCTGTTTATGAGTAATTGTTTTATATATTTGGGGGCTCCGGTATTCGGCGCATAGACATTTATAATTGTTAGCTCTTCCTGATGGATAGACCCTGTAACTATTATATAATGTCCTTCTTCATCTCTTGTTACAGCCTTTAATTTAAAGTCTAGTTTGTCTGATATAAGTATGGCTACTCCAGCTTTCTTCTGGCTTCCAGTAGCATGATAAATAGTTCTCCATCCCCTCACTCTGAATCTAAAGGTGTCCTCAGGTCTAAAATGAGTCTCTTGTAGACAGCAAATAGATGGGTCTTGTTTTTTTATCCATTCTGATACCCTATGTCTTTTGGTTGGCGCATTTAATCCATTTACATTCAGTGTTATTATAGAAAGATACGGGTTTAGAGTCATTGTGATGTCTGTATGTTTTATGCTTGTAGTGATGTCTCTGGTACTTTGTCTCACAGGGTCCCCCTTAGGATCTCTTGTAGGGCTGGTTTAGTGGTGACAAATTCCTTCAGTTTTTGTTTGTTTGGGAAGACCTTTATCTCTCCTTCTATTCTAAATGACAGACTTGCTGGATAAAGGATTCTCGGCTGCATATTTTTTCTGTCTAGCACCCTGAAAATCTCGTGCCAATTCTTTCTGGCCTGCCAAGTTTCAAAAGAGAGATCAGTCACGAGTCTTATAGGTCTCCCTTTATATGTGAGGGCACGTTTACCCCTTGCTGCTTTCAGAATTTTCTCTTTATCCTTGTATTTTGCCAGTTTCACTATGATATGTCGTGCAGAAGATCGATTCAAGTTACGTCTGAAGGGAGTTCTCTGTGCCTCTTGGATTTCAATGCCTTTTTCCTTCCCCAGTTCAGGGAAGTTCTCAGCTATTATTTCTTCAAGTACCCCTTCAGCACCTTTCCCTCTCTCTTCCTCCTCTGGGATACCAATTATGCGTATATTATTTCTTTTTAGTGTATCACTTAGTTCTCTAATTTTCCCCTCATACTCCTGGATTTTTTTATCTCTCTTTTTCTCAGCTTCCTCTTTTTCCATAGCTTTATCTTCTAGTTCACCTATTCTCTCCTCTGCCTCTTCCATCCGAGCCGTGGTGGTTTGCATTTTGTTTTCCATTTCCTTTAAAGCGTTTTTCAGCTCCTCGTGACTGTTCCTTAGTCCCCTGATGTCTGTAGCAAGAGATTCTCTGCTGTCCTGTATGCTGTTTTCCAGCCCAGCGATTAATTTTATGACTATTATTCTAAATTCACTTTCTGTTATATTGTTTAAATCCTTTTTGATCAGCTCATTAGCTGTTGTTATTTCCTGGAGATTCTTCTGAGGGGAATTCTTCCGCTTGGTCATTTTGGATAGTCCCTGGTGTGGTGAGGGCCTGCAGGGCACTTCCCCTGTGCTGTGGTGTATAACTGGAGTTGGTGGGCGGGGCCGCAGTCCGACCTGATGTCTGCCCCCAGCCCACCGCTGGGGCCACAGTCAGACTGGTGTGTGCCTTCTCTTCCCCTCTCCTAGGGGCGGGATTCACTGTGGGGTGGCGTGGCCCGTCTGGGCTACTTGCACACTGCCAGGCTTGTGATGCTGGGGATCTGTCGTATTAGCTGGGGTGGGAAGGCAAGGTGCACGGCGGCAGGGGGGGCAGGCTTAGCTCGCTTCTCCTTAGGTGATCCACTTCAGGAGGGGCCCTGTGGCAGCGGGAGGGAGTCAGATCCGCTGCCAGAGGTTTGGCTCATCAGAAGCACAGAGTTGGGTGTTTGCACGGAGCGAGCAATTTCCCTGGCCGGAACCGGTTCCCTTTGGGATTTTGGCTGGGGGATGGGCGGGGGAGATGGCGCTGGCGAGCGCCTTTGTTCCCCGCCAAACTGAGCTCTGTCGTCCGGGGGCTCCGCAGCTCACCCTCCCTTTGTCCTCCAGCCTTCCCGCTTTCTGAGCAGAGCTGTTAACTTATGACCTCCCAGACGCTAAGTCGCGCTTGCTGTCGGAACACAGTCCGTCAGGCCCCTCCGCTTTTGCAAGCCGGACTCGGGGGCTCTGCTTGGCCGGCGAGCCGCCCCTCCGCCCCGGCTCCCTCCCGCCAGTCCGTGGAGCGCGCACCGCCTCGCCGCCCTTCCTACCCTCTTCCGTGGGCCTCTCGTCTGCACTTGGGTCTGGTGACTCTGTTCTGCTAATCCTCTGGCGGTTTTCTGGGTTATTTAGGCAGGTGTAGGTGGAATCTAAGTGATCAGCAGGACGCGCGGTGAGCTCAGCGTCCTCCTACGCCGCCATCTTCCCAGAATCTGAATGATCATTTGATGACATAAGAAGCCCATCATAAACTGGATGTTATCTGATCCATCAAGCCTAAAATTAGCTGTGCCTAGCAGCACTCCATTATTGAGTAGAAGAGGTATAGTCATATAGTGCTTGAGAAGGTCATGAAGGCACAAGAAAGTTACATACGAAGATTGCTCACAATAATAGTGTGTTGACTCCTCAGGCACTGTCTTAACAAGTCCCCATGACTCATGAAAAGGGCCCTATGATAGTTGACTGGGAAAGATAAAATTAAACCAGATTTATAGTTGAATATGGAGGATCTGTTGGCACTGATCAAGGGAAATTTTCCTCGTTATCTACTTTGGCTGAAAGAAGAGATGAGCTGAATCATCAATCTATTTATGAACAGAAGCCAACAACTTCGTCACGTTATCATGAACTGTAAATTAAGAACATTAGACAATCAGTGTCAAGGAAGTTTGAGAAATAACTAGAAGGACTGACCTCAAAATGGACCTAGAATATGAAGATATTGATGTTCCATGCGGTTGCTTAGTCAAGACCCTTGTGTAGAGGTATCTTTCAATAATCAAAGGTTAAAGCACTCATTCCATGATTTTGTGAAAAAGTGATCATGACAACAGGGATGAAGATTATGTGAGGATTAGGATAACATGGAGTTTTATTCAGAAAGGCTGACTTGGATCCTAACAGTGCTTATGTGACAAATTTGCTAGCAGTGAATGACCAACCCTGAACCAGCCAGCCTTATGGAACAGGTGAATACCCTATGGAAAATCCAGTTAAGGCACTACTTAGGAAGCAATACCTGTCAAGGTTAGGTTGTTATTTTTTTTAGAATACAGCAGGATTCTAGTAGGAAATACAGGTTACACTCACACAGGATAATTGTAAAGAGTTGAGCAAATATTTACAAAGTTATAGGTAGAGTTATGGGAAACCAGACTTGGTACAGAACCCAGAGGATGGCAACAATTGGGAGTCACTTCCACCTCTATGCCTGAAGGGACAAAGAAGGAAAAGGTTACCCAAACTCAGAAAGAGAAGCCAAATGAAAAAAAGCAAAACTGGTAAGAATTAAAGTCTTAGGGAGAGAGGTATAGCTACCCTGAAGTGACCCACCAGCAAGAGAGCCAAAAGAATACATTTCACAAACCCCTTTTCCTACCCTGCAATCTACTGTTGATACCTCTCACTAGCAAAACCATATAGGAAGCCACAGGACAAGAGAGCCTGTTGATGTAATCCGCATGATTTATATACGAGTCTCTTACGGAACAGAGGAGGGTGAAGAGCAGGTAGAGAAGGAAACCAGAGGGGAAAAGGAAAAATACTCAGCCTATATTCTCAGTAACTGACAAGACTACCCAAGATTAGAACTCTAGATATATTCAACAAGACGTTTAGGACTTTATTAAGAACAAAAGAGTAAACAGAATAACCAGAGAGAAAAGATTTCAGATTCTCTTTTGTCAGAAGTTACTGCCACAAGGGACGGCAAAAGAAAAGAGCAGAAAGACACACATTCTATATTTCAGAGTCTGAAATGGGAGGGGTGAAAGTAAAAGGTAAAAGAGGGAAAACATATTTTAAAGAAAGATTAAATAGGCACACACACACACATGCACACACACACACACACACTCACACAACAACAACAACAGCAACAGCAACAACAAACCCAAGGAAGTGAAAGAAAATGGAAAAACAGCCAAATAGCCAAGAAACTAAATTAGTTTTTCACAGCATCTTTGTTGTATTCTTTATTAGCAAAACCGACTCTAAGCTGCTTACCTTAACATACTTTTTCTAGTTATTCTAGATGTTTGCCTATCACTATTCATGATCTGTTTAAGGTTTTGATTCACACTAGAAGATGTGTCTTTCTGCTTTTTTAAGGTAAAGAAGTAGTTAGAAATAATGAGGACAGAAATTTATTTGTTCTTTTCTTCATTCATTCCACAAACATTTTTCAGTACCTATTATGTGTCAGCACTATGCTAAACCCTGGTTGTATAAAGGTTCTTGCTAGAGGAGCCTAGAGTCTATCGGGGGAAAGAGATAATAAATTGTACAAACATGAAATTTCAATTCTGACAAGTACTGCAAAGAAGCAATAAATGGCACAAAGCCAGGGATTCATAGAAGCAAACGACCAAATGAGAGAGGTCGGGGATGATGTCCCTGAAGAGGTAATGCAGGAGCTGAGATCTGAAAAACGAATGGAGGCACAAAGAGGCTTCCGTTAGATGGATACATGGAAAAAGGCCCTGTGTGGGGTAGGCCATGGTGGGTACTAGAAAGGAAAAGGAAAACACTGTGGTGCATACACAGGCTGTCTCATGGTTTCACATGTGGATGGACAGGCAGTATCTTGGGTTATTTTCTATAATGAACTACAGAGAGATGGTTTTAGCATAATAAGGTTGTCACAGTCAGCATACAACCCACAGCAGAGGCGCTGTTCTCTTCCTATTCAAATTTTCCTTGAAAAAGTCAAGGTCATATATTCAGTTTAACTCATCTTGGTGTTTGCTTAATTGTAGTTCCATAATTGGCAACATACCCTTACTTCGTATGAAGGAAGATCTCTCATCATTCCTGAAAATTGACATAATTTATTACATCTGAAAATGCTACATGGAATATTCATTAATATCTACTAGCAAATACACCTTTTTTTCATGGGAAATCGTTTGAGGTCTTCCTGGCCAAAGCAAAACAAAACAAAGAATAAGATACTGCCTGACATTTTATTTACTCTATAGGACAAGCACTAACTAAAGGAAAAAACCCAAATCTATGTATCGATTAGCATAAAGAACATGCTCCTCTTTTTAGTGTGTACTTAATAGGCTAATTTTGCAAACAACCACTGAATGTAAACAATGACACTGCCGCAGAGTAAACACATACTCAGGCTCTCGTGGTTAAGATGAAACTGTTAGAGTATTCATTGTTTTTGCTTGCAAAAGAATACCCACTTCCCACTGACTCTTCTGACACTTGCTGTTTTAAGCCCAGTGTGTGAAATTAACAGGGGAAGAGAAGGAGAGAAAAGCATTAGGAGGATATCATGGGGTTCTGCTCTGACCTCCTCTTAGTAATCTCTATTACTTACAAAGAATCCTCATCACCCTCTTCATTAAATAAAAGTCAATATTGTACGGTGGTTAAGAGCACAGGCTCTAAAATTAAATTGTCTGGGTTATTTTGGTGAATAAAACCAAATGACAAAGTGATATAGCAATCGATATAAATCTAGATCAATCATCCCCTAATTTTCTCACTGTCTTAGAAATAACTTCAAAAGACCACTTTTAGCTAAGCAGATACATTTGTGTGGGGGTGGGGGAGGGGTGGGGGTGGGGTTGGTGTATATAAGAGAAACAGAGGAGAAATTATTTGTAAAATACTACTTGAGTAATTCATAGCAGATAAGCAAAGGTTGGTAAAAGATGGGTGAAAATTTTACTCAAGAAAATTATCTTTCACTCCTATCAAGGAAATGTATGTTACTGAAGTACCAGGAGCAAGCATTATTATCTAGTATTAGCTCTCAATTTCAACATTTGCAAAGCATGTTCCTGTTGTGCTCTAGGGCTGAGTCAGAAGTTGCAGCCATTAAAAAGCCCTCTGTCAAGGAGAAAATGTGATTAGACCAACTGCTTGCACTGACACTTAAAAATTAACTGCAAATCTGTTTGGGGCAGCTAAGACATTCCCTAAACACTTGCTGGTTGGGAATGTTGGCTTTCAAATCATTATTTTGTATCCCTTAAAGGTACATTTTAACTGTTTTAATATGTGAGAAACAGGCCTGCCAAATTGTGCTTATGGCTTTTTAACACAAGCAATTTACAAATGCAATGAAGCAGATAATAGGACACATGATACCGAATTTGAAAATCTGTGTTGATGACACTTCTGCTGTAGAAACATTTTTGGAAGCAGCCCTGTATCCAGTTGCCTGGATAAGAAAAATGTTGTTTATCATTTCACAGGTGGCCTCTTCCACCCAATGGTGAGTTTAGGGTCATGTCCTTGAACACAAATCAGTCTCTCTCATGCTAACCATATTCCACTTGCAAAGATCTGGAATGCATGCATTCAGCAAAATAAAACAAACAGAAATAAATCTCACTCAATGCTAAAAAAATCTATTCAAGTAACAGTCAAAACTAAGTCTTTCCTTTTGTAAGATAAAGAATTCAAAAAAAAAAAAAGGAAGTGTAGGTATATAGTTTATTTAATAAATGTTTATATATTTGTAAAGAATGAAAAAGGACATTTAATACTGGTTCTGGTTGACACAACAGATTTTTCATTGATAAAAGCTTACTTGACTTCTGGGGAAAAGGATGGGAAGGACCCTAAGCTCACTTCTTTCCATGGATACAACCAGATAACATCCACATCAGTGTAAAAACCCAGAAAACTACCGAAAGACTGGGAGAGCAGACTCTCCATTGCTAAATGTAGTGAAGAGGCCACATGGAAAATATAGGAAGGGCAGAAACACAGTGGAGAGCTAAATGGACCCACACGACTGCCCATGGGAGGGATGCATGCCATGCGCACAGGGAAGAAAGAGAAACAGAACCTTACACTCCAGGCAGGGGGCCTGCACTTTGAATATGAATACCCATAATATTTAGCTTTGAAAACCATAGGGGCCTAACTTCATAAGGTCTTATTATCATGGGGCTTAACATCTGGAACTTCAAAATCAGCTGCTTGGCTCTAGGAGGGCCAAAGGATGATAAACCAGAGTCACCACCCTTAAAGAAACAGTATAACAAATAGCAACTCTGAGATACAATATAGAAGTAGTTTTTTTTTTTTAAGATTTTTATTTTTAAGTAATCTCTACACCCAACGTGGGATTCAAACTCACAACTGCAAGGTCAAAAGTTGCATGCTCTATTGACTGAGCCAGCCAAGCGTCCCTAGAGGCAGCACTTTTTAAAAATGCCTGGGGTAGAGGGGATGGAGATGTATTTACTAATATCAGAGCCTGTGCTGGAGGGGCAGGGATCTTTGGGAGACTTCTCTAAGAACAAAAGAGCTGGCAGGTGACATGTCCCTCCTCCACTCCCAGCCTAAATACACAGGCACCTGCAGGAACTAGTGCAGCCTGAACACTTTCCACCTAGTGTGCTAACAGTGTGCCTGCCCCTGTGGGCTTTTGCAGATCTGTCCCATCCATTAACAGCTTCAGCAGAAATTCCCCCAGGCAGCTGAAGGTCCACTCCTGAAGCGGACCAGTGAGGACACTGCTGGTACCCACACACTCTGCCCCCACGTTCACCTGTAGACCTGTGCTCTCCAGTATTCCCTTCAGCAGAGAACACCCAAAGCAATGTCACAAGCCTGGCAGAGTGCAAGCAGCCCAGAGGGGCTAGTACAACTCCAAAGTGACTCCTAACCCAAGGAGAGGGGAAGATAACCACATGCACTGATTGGGGCCCCAGTAAGAGGCTGGGGGCAGACATCTGGTCCAAGTACAGCCCCATTCACCAACAAAAGCTTCTCAGGGGACAACACAAGGAAAGCACCTGCAGTTTGGTGCTACCTCAGCTCTAGCAAATACCTGGTCTAAATCAACTCAAGCACATGGCAGCCCCAGAATGGCCCACTACCACCATAGGAACCAAATGTTGCCCACAACAAACAAAGAACCATTGTAGACAAGTGGACTAAAGGCAAACACAGCTTACACACAACAGCAAGACACATGGAACACACATAGGAGATACCCCTGAAGCGCCAGGTTCTGGTGAACAGGGGACATCATATTGCAAGGCACTATAGGACATCTTCTTCATAAGGCCACTACTTTCAAGAGCAAAAGACATAGCAGACTTTCCTAACACATAGAAACAGACATGGAGTGTTACACAAAATGAGGAGACAGAGGAATTTGTCCCAAATAAAAGAACAGGACAAAATCATAGTGAGGGAGCTAAATATAATGGACATAAACAATAGATATGTCTGATAGAGAATTTAAAGTAATGGTCACAAAAATACTCAATGGACTTGAGAAAAGAGTGGAGGACCTAAGTGAGACCTTCAACAAAGAGATAGAAAACATAAAAAAAGAACAAATCAGAGATGAAGAAACAATAACTAAAACTAAAAATATACTAGATGTAATAAATAGTAGACTAGAGGAAGCAGAGAAACAAAGCAGTGACCTAGAGGACAGAGTAATGGAAAGCAATTGAGCCAAATAGGAAAGAGAAAAAATAATACAAAATGAAAATAGACTTAGGGAATTCAGGAATACCATCAAGCATAATAACATTCACACTATATGGGTCCCAGAAAGAAGAGAGAGAGAGAGAAGGGGGCAGAAAACTTATCTGAGGAAATAACAGCTGAAAACTTCCCAAATCTGGAGAAGGAAACAGAAATCTAGATCCAGAAGGCACAGAAAAGCTCCAATAAAAATCAACCAAGGGAGGTCCACACCAGGACATATAGTAATTAAAATGACAAAAAGTAATGATAAAGAGAGAATTTTAGAAGTAGCAAGAGAAAAGAAAACAATTATATACAAGGGAAACTTTATAAGGCAATGAGCCAATTATTTTTCACAGAAACTTTGCAGCCCAGAAAGGGATGGTAGGATATATTCAAAGTGCTGAAAGAAGAAAGGGGAACCCTCTTGCACTGTTGGTGGGAATGCAAACTGGTGCAGCTGCTCTGGAAAACAGTGTGGAGGTTCCTCAAAAAATTAAAAATAGATCTACCCTATGACCCAGCAATAGCACTGCTAGGAATTTACCCAAGGGATACAGGAGTGCTGAGGTATAGGGGCACTTGTACCCCAATGTTTATAGCAGCACTCTCAACAATAGCCAAATTATGGAAAGAGCCTAAATGTCCATCAACTGACGAATGGATAAAGAAGATGTGGTTTATATATACAATGGGATACTACTTGGCAATGAGAAAGAATGAAATCTGGCCGTTTGTAGCAATGTGGATGGAACTGGAGAGTGTTATGCTAAGTGAAATATGTCAGGCAGAGAAAGACAGATACCATATGTTTTCACTCATATGTGGATCCTGAGAAACTTAACAGAAGACCGGGGGGAGGGGAAAGGGGGAAGAAAAAAAAAGTTACAGAGAGGGAGATAGGCAAACCATAAGAGACTCTTAAACACAGAGAACAAACTGAGGGTTGATGGGGCTGGGGGAAAGGGGAAAGTGGGTGATGGGCATTGAGGAGGACACCTGTTGGGATGAGCACTGGGTGTTGTATGGAAACCAATTTGACAATAAATTATTAAAAAACAAAACAAAACCAATGTACTGAAAGAAAAAGACCTGTAGCCAACAATGCTCTATCTAGCAAGGCTATCATTCAGAATAGAAGGAGAGATAAAAGATTTCCCAAACAAAAGTTAAAGGAATTTATCACTAAACACATTGGGCTCCATGCTGAACGTGGAGTCTGCTTAAGATTCTCTCTCTTTGTCTCTTTCTGCCCCTCTGCCCTGCTCATGCTCTCTCAAAAAATTTTTTTAAAAAGCAAAAATAAACTATTGGGACAACATCAAAATAAAAAGTTTCTGCACAGCAAAGAAAACAATCAACAAAACTACCTGCTGAAGGGCAACCTACTGAATGAGAAAAGGTATTTGCAAATGACATATCCAATAAAGTGTGAGTATCCAAAATATATAAAGATCTTATACAACTCAATATCCAAAACAACAAACAATCCAATTTAAAAATGTGCAGAAGACATAAACAGATATCTCTCCAAAAAAGATACACAGTAGACCACCAGACATAGGAGAGAATGTTCAACATCGTTAATCATCAGGAAAATGAAAATCAAAACCACAATGAAATGTCACTTCACACCTGTAAGAATGGCAAAAATCAAAAACACAAGAAACACCAAGTTTCTTAGCTAGGATGTAGAGAGACAGGAACTCTCATGCGCTGTTGATGGAAATGCAAACTGGTGCGGCCACTGCGGAAAACAATATGCAGGTTATGGAGGTTACTCAAAATATTAAAAATAGAACTACCATATGACCCAGTAATTCCACTACTGGGTATTTACCCAAAGAATATAAAAACACTAATTTGAAAAGATATATGTTTCTCTATGTTTATTGTAACATTATTTACAATAACTTAAGATATGGAAGCAGCCCAAGTGTCCATCGATAGATGAATGGATAAAGAAGTGATATATATACACACAACAGAATATTACTCAGCCTTAAAAAAGAATGAAATCTTGCAATTTGTAATAACATAGGTATAGATAGTATACTGCTAACTGAAATAAGTGAAAGACAAAATATCTTATGATTTCACCCACATGTGGGAAAAAAAAGCCCACACCAACAAAAAGCAGACAAACCAAGAAACAGACTCAACTATAGAGAACAAACTGATGGTTATGGGTGGAGGGTGGGGATTGGTGAAATAGGGGAAGGGCATTAAGCATAAACTGATCAGGATGAGTGCTGAGTAATGTATCAAATTGTCAAATAACTATATTGTACACCTGAAACTAATATAACACTGTATGTTAACTATGCTGGAATTAAAAATTTTTAAAGAAAAACTTTTAATTTTTATTTATTTATTTTTAAAGTTTATTTTTGAGAGAGAGAAAGTGTGAATGGGGGGAGGGTGTAGAGAGAGAGGGAGAGAAAGAGAATCCCAAGCAAGCTCCACACTGTCAGCAGGGAGCCCGATGCAGGGCTCGAATCCATGAACCTTAAGATCATGACCTGAGGGGGATGAGGGAAGATGGCGGCATAGGAGGACGCTGGGCTCACCGCGCGTCCTGCTGATCACTTAGATTCCACCTACACCTGCCTAAATAACCCAGAAAACCGCCAGAGGATTAGCAGAATGGAGTCGCCGGAGCCAAGCGCAGACGAGAGGCCCACGGAAGAGGGTAGGAAGGGCGGCGAGGTGGTGCGCGCTCCCCGGACTGGCGGGAGGGAGCCGGGGTGGAGGGGTGGCTCGCCGACCAAGCAGAGCCCCCGAGTCTGGCTTGCAAAAGCAGAGGGGCCTGATGGACTGTGTTCCGACAGCAAGCGCGACTTAGCGTCTGGGAGGTCATAAGTTAACAGCTCTGCTCAGAAAGCGGGAAGGCTGGAGGACAAAGGGAGGGAGAGCTGCGGAGCCCCCAGACGACAGAGCTCAGTTTGGTGGGGAACAAAGGCGCTCGCCAGCGCCATCTCCCCCGCCCATCCCCCAGCCAAAATCCCAAAGAGAACCAGTTCCTGCCAGGGAACTTGCTCGCTCCGAGCAAACACCCAACTCTGTGCTTCTGCTGAGCCAAACCTCCAGCAGCGGATCTGACTCCCTCCCGCTGCCACAGGGCCCCTCCTGAAGTGGATCACCTAAGGAGAAGAGAGCTAAGCTTGCCCCTCCTGCCCCTGTGCACTTTGCCTACCCACCCCAGCTAATACGCCAGATCCCCAGCATCACAAGCCTGGCAGTGTGCAAGTAGACCAGACGGGTCACGCCACCCCACAGTGAATCCCGCCCCTAGGAGAGGGGAAGAGAAGGCACACACCAGTCTGACTGTGGTCCCAGCGGTGGGCTGGGGGCAGACATCAGGTCAGACTGCGGCCCCGCCCACCAACTCCAGTTATACACCACAGCACAGGGGAAGTGCCCTGCAGGTCCTCACCACACCAGGGACTATCCAAAATGACCAAGCGGAAGAATTCCCCTCAGAAGAATCTCCAGGAAATAACAACAGCTAATGAGCTGATCAAAAAGGATTTAAATAATATAACAGAAAGTGAATTTAGAATAATAGTCATAAAATTAATCGCTGGGCTGGAAAACAGCATACAGGACAGCAGAGAATCTCTTGCTACAGAGATCAGGGACTAAGGAACAGTCACGAGGAGCTGAAAAACGCTTTAAAGGAAATGCAAAACAAAATGGAAACCACCACGGCTCGGATGGAAGAGGCAGAGGAGAGAATAGGTGAACTAGAAGATAAAGCTATGGAAAAAGAGGAAGCTGAGAAAAAGAGAGATAAAAAAATCCAGGAGTATGAGGGGAAAATTAGAGAACTAAGTGATACACTAAAAAGAAATAATATACGCATAATTGGTATCCCAGAGGAGGAAGAGAGAGGGAAAGGTGCTGAAGGGGTACTTGAAGAAATAATAGCTGAGAACTTCCCTGAACTGGGGAAGGAAAAAGGCATTGAAATCCAAGAGGCACAGAGAACTCCCTTCAGACGTAACTTGAATCAATCTTCTGCACGACATATCATAGTGAAACTGGCAAAATACAAGGATAAAGAGAAAATTCTGAAAGCAGCAAGGGGTAAACGTGCCCTCACATATAAAGGGAGACCTATAAGACTCGTGACTGATCTCACTTTTGAAACTTGGCAGGCCAGAAAGAATTGGCACGAGATTTTCAGTGTGCTAGACAGAAAAAATATGCAGCCGAGAATCCTTTATCCAGCAAGTCTGTCATTTAGAATAGAAGGAGAGATAAAGGTCTTCCCAAACAAACAAAAACTGAAGGAATTTGTCACCACTAAACCAGCCCTACAAGAGATCCTAAGGGGGACCCTGTGAGACAAAGTACCAGAGACATCACTACAAGCATAAAACATACAGACATCACAATGACTCTAAACCCGTATCTTTCTATAATAACACTGAATGTAAATGGATTAAATGCGCCAACCAAAAGACATAGGGTATCAGAATGGATAAAAAAACAAGACCCATCTATTTGCTGTCTACAAGAGACTCATTTTATACCTGAGGATGCATTCAGATTGAGAGTGAGGGGATGGAGAACTATTTATCATGCTACTGGAAGCCAAAAGAAAGCTGGAGTAGCCATACTTATATCAGACAAACTAGACTTTAAATTAAACACTGTAACAAGAGATGAAGAAGGATATTATATAATAGTTACAGGGTCTATCCATCAGGAAGAGCTAACAATTATAAATGTCTATGCGCCGAATACCGGAGCCCCCAAATATATAAAACAACTACTCATAAACATAAGCAACCTTATTGATAAGAATGTGGTAATTGCAGGGGACTTTAACACCCCACTTACAGAAATGGATAGATCATCTAGACACATGGTCAAAAAAGAAACAAGGGCCCTGAATGAGACATTGGATCAGATGGACTTGACAGATATATTTAGAACTCTGCATCCCAAAGCAACAGAATATACCTTCTTCTCGAGTGCACATGGAACATTCTCCAAGATAGATCATATACTGGGTCACAAAACAGCCCTTCATAAGTTTACAAGAATTGAAATTATACCATGCATACTTTCAGACCACAATGCTATGAAGCTTGAAATCAACCACAGGAAAAAGTCTGGAAAACCTCCAAAAGCATGGAGGTTAAAGAACACCCTACTAAATAATGAGTGGGTCAACCAGGCAATTAGAGAAGAAATCAAAAAACATATGGAAACAAACGAAAATGAAAATACAACAATCCAAACGCTTTGGGACGCAGCGAAGGCAGTCCTGAGAGGAAAATACATTGCAATCCAGGCCTATCTCAAGAAACAAGAAAAATCCCAAATACAAAATCTAACAGCACACCTAAAGGAAATAGAAGCAGAACAGCAAAGGCAGCCTAAACCCAGCAGAAGAAGAGAAATAATAAAGATCAGAGCAGAAATAAACAATATAGAATCTAAAAAAACTGTAGAGCAGATCAACGAAACCAAGAGTTGGTTTTTTGAAAAAATAAACAAAATTGACAAACCGCTAGCCAGGCTTCTCAAAAAGAAAAGGGAGATGACCCAAATAGATAAAATCATGAATGAAAATGGAATTATTACAACCAATCCCTCAGAGATACAAACAATTATCAGGGAATACTATGAAAAATTATATGCCAACAAATTGGACAACCTGGAAGAAATGGACAAATTCCTGAACACCCACACTCTTCCAAAACTCAATCAGGAGGAAATAGAAAGCTTGAACAGACCCATAACCAGCGAAGAAATTGAATCGGTTATCAAAAATCTCCCAACAAATAAGAGTCCAGGACCAGATGGCTTCCCAGGGGAGTTCTACCAGACGTTTAAAGCAGAGATAATACCTATCCTTCTCAAGCTATTCCAAGAAATAGAAAGGGAAGGAAAACTTCCAGACTCATTCTATGAAGCCAGTATTCCTTTGATTCCTAAACCAGACAGAGACCCAGTAAAAAAAGAGAACTACCGGCCAATATCCCTGATGAATATGGATGCAAAAATTCTCAATAAGATACTAGCAAATCGAATTCAACAGCATATAAAAAGAATTATTCACCATGATCAAGTGGGATTCATTCCTGGGATGCAGGGCTGGTTCAACATTCGCAAATCAATCAACGTGATACATCACATTAACAAAAAAAAAGATAAGAACCATATGATCCTGTCAATCGATGCAGAAAAGGCCTTTGACAAAATTTAGCACCCTTTCTTAATAAAAACCCTTGAGAAAGTCGGGATAGAAGGAACATACTTAAAGATCATAAAAGCCATTTATGAAAAGCCCACAGCTAACATCATCCTCAATGGGGAAAAACTGAGAGCTTTTTCCCTGAGATCAGGAACACGACAGGGATGCCCACTCTCACCGCTGTTGTTTAACATAGTGTTGGAAGTTCTAGCATCAGCAGACAACAAAAGGAAATCAAAGGCATCCAAATTGGCAAAGATGAAGTCAAGCTTTCGCTTTTTGCAGATGACATGATATTATACATGGAAAATCCGATAGACTCCACCAAAAGTCTGCTAGAACTGATACATGAATTCAGCAAAGTTGCAGGATACAAAATCAATGTACAGAAATCAGTTGCATTCTTATACACTAACAATGAAGCAACAGAAAGACAAATAAAGAAACTGATCCCATTCACAATTGCACCAAGAAGCATAAAATACCTAGGAATAAATCTAACCAAAGATGTAAAGGATCTGTATGCTGAAAACTATAGAAAGCTTATGAAGGTAATTGAAGAAGATTTAAAGAAATGGAAAGACATTCCCTGCTCATGGATTGGAAAAATAAATATTGTCAAAATGTCAATACTACCCAAAGCTATCTACACATTCAATGCAATCCCAATCAAAATTGCACCAGCATTCTTCTCGAAACTAGAACAAGCAATCCTAAAATTCATATGGAACCACAAAAGGCCCCGAATAGCCAAAGGAATTTTGAAGAAGACCAAAGCAGGAGGCATCACAATCCCAGACTTTAGCCTCTACTACAAAGCTGTCATCATCAAGATAGCATGGTATTGGCACAAAAGCAGACACATAGACCAATGGAATAGAATAGAAACCCCAGAACTAGATCCACAAACGTATGGCCAACTCATCTTTGACAAAGCAGGAAAGAACATCCAATGGAAAAAAGACAGCCTCTTTAACAAATGGTGCTGGGAGAACTGGACAGCAACATGCAGAAGGTTGAAACTAGACCACTTTCTCACACCATTCACAAAAATAAACTCAAAATGGATAAAGGACCTGAATGTGAGACAGGAAACCATCAAAACCTTAGAGGAGAAAGCAGGAAAAGACCTCTCTGACCTCAGCCATAGCAATCTCTTACTCGACACATCCCCAAAGGCAAGGGAATTAAAAGCAAAAGTGAATTACTGGGACCTTATGAAGATAAAAAGCTTCTGCACAGCAAAGGAAACAACCAACAAAACTAAAAGGCAACCAACGGAATGGGAAAAGATATTTGTAAATGACATATTGGACAAAGGGCTAGTATCCAAAATCTATAAAGAGCTCACCAAACTCCACACCCGAAAAACAAATAACCCAGTGAAGAAATGGGCAGAAAACATGAATAGACACTTCTCTAAAGAAGACATCCGGATGGCCAACAGGCACATGAAAAGATGTTCAGCGTCTCTCCTTATCAGGGAAATACAAATCAAAACCACACTCAGGTATCACCTCACGCCAGTCAGAGTGGCCAAAATGAACAAACCAGGAGACTATAGATGCTGGAGAGGATGTGGAGAAACGGGAACCCTCTTGCACTGTTGGTGGGAATGCAGATTGGTGCAGCCGCTCTGGAAAGCAGTGTGGAGGTTCCTCAGACAATTAAAAATAGACCTACCCTATGACCCAGCAATAGCACTGCTAGGAATTTATCCAAGGGATACAGGAGTACAGATGCATAGGGGCACTTCTACCCCAATGTTCATAGCAGCACTCTCAACAATAGCCAAATTATGGAAAGAGCCTAAATGTCCATCAACTGATGAATGGATAAAGAAATTGTGGTATATATACACAATGGAATACTACGTGGCAATGAGAAAAAATGAAATATGGCCTTTTGTAGCAACGTGGATGGAACTGGAGAGTGTGATGCTAAGTGAAATAAGCCATACAGAGAAAGACAGATGCCATATGGTTTCACTCTTATGTGGATCCTGAGAAACTTAACAGGAACCCATGGGGGAGGGGGAGGAAAAAAGAAAAAAGAAAAAAAAAAAAAGAAAGAGGTTAGAGTGGGAGAGAGCCAAAGCATAAGAGACTGTTAAAAACTGAGAACAAACTGAGGGTTGATGGGGGGTGGGAGGGAGGAGAGGGTGGGTGATGGGTATTGAGGAGGGCACCTTTTGGGATGAGCACTGGGTGTTGTATGGAAACCAATTTGACAATAAATTTCATATATTAAAAAAAAAAAATAAGATCATGACCCGAGCCGAAGTCAGATGCTTAACCGACTGATCCACCCAGGCACCCCAAAAGAAAACTTTTTTAAAAAAGAAAAGCTTACTAGAACAACTTTAAAAATAAAGGAGGTGAGTCTGGGTGGCTCAACTGGTTAAGCACCTGACTCTTGGGTTTGGCTCAAGTCATGATCTCACAGGTTTTTGTTCAAGCCCTGTGTCAGGCTGGCAGTGCAGAGCCTGCCTGAGATTCTCTCTCTCTGCCCCTCCTTTATGTTCTCTCTCAAAATAAACAAACTTAAAAAAAATAAAATATGGGAACTAGAATGCTTTATATTTCTTACTTTTTTATTGGAAGAAATGGTTTTCCTGTGTTAAAACAATGTTTCCAAGCCGTGATCAGATAGGCATGCTCATTTTCATTCCAAGTAGACTAAAAACATAGTGGGACATCCTATCAGAGCCACTGCCCATCACCAGTTTCCCCTTACCATGATCATTAGGATCCTACCACCAAGCTCACAAACTATAACAGGACACCTGGGGAGGCATAACTTATTTAATTATACTTATTTATTAGTAAGATGAACTGTTCATTGCTTCCGTGTATAGACAGAACCAAAGTCACCTTGGAATTATTTTTGTTCCTCAAAAGGTCAGTTGAGTGACCTCTCAGTTAAGAAAACATGGTTTCTCCCTTTTTTTTATACTCCTTGGTTTGGGGAGGATCAATTTTCTTTATAAGAAAGAAGAACTCAAACTTTTCTCCCTGAGATTTTAATTTAGGATGGAAACGACTGACCTTGAATTAGGTCTTAGGGCCAAAAGGAATTCAAATACTACAAAAGGGAACCTGCCTTGAAGGCAGAGACTGAGCTGGTATTTAGGCATCATAAGGGCCTAAAAGAGTAGGGGCTGCATTCAGACACTAGTCATGCTTTGAGGAGAAATGACTGATCACTACCTAAAGACTTAAAAGCTATATTTTGGGGAGTATTTGGCTGGCTCACTCAGAGGAACATGTGACTCTTGATTTTGGGGTCATGAGTTCAAGCCCCATGTTGGGTGTAGAGATTACTTAAATTTTTGTTTTTAGAGAGAGCACAAGTGGGGGGAGGGGCAGAGAGAGGGGAACAGAGGATCCGAAGAAGGCTCTCCACTGACAGCAGCAAACCCAATGTGGGGCTCAAAGTCACACACCATGAGATCACGACCTGAGCTAAAGCAGACACTCAACCGACTGAGCCACCAAGGTACCCCATTAAATAACATTAAAAAAAAGCTCTATTTTTGGATCCTAGTGTAGAAAACCCTACAGTAGTAGAAGGATCCAGATGAGTAACTGACTAAGAAATGATACCAAATAGCACCAACCAAAATGTCAGAGCTCCAGTAGACTATAAGGTTTCTCTCTCCACCTAGAAACTGGAAGTAAGGCTTCACCTTCCTGGGCATTTTGGGGCAGTTCAAGTCAGGGAAGGGAATGATATGCTGGACTTCCTGAAGCAATGAATAGAAAAGTACACATGTGACTGTATTATTACCCCCATATACTTTAATACCAGAAATGATGGAGTCAAGTTTGACCACATTTAGATATTAACTTAGCTATTTTATTTTCTACCTCATCCTATGAGGGATTTAAGACTGAATGATGAAGAATTTAAGCCTCCTCCTCTCTGTACTTGGTACTTTCAGTCCTACTGAGAGGTCCAGTGGACCCATGATGACCTTCCTTTAATCTTTTGCAATGATCTATACATCACCTGCATGTCAAGGCCCTTAACTAGTCTTATTTGGCTTAGTTCATTTCTCTATTAAAGAAGCAATCCTAAGCTTTACCAGATTCAAGGGAAAGAGACACAGGCACATACCTCTTGGCAGAAAGAGGGGCAAAGAAGTCACAGCCATGTATTAAAACTACTATAGTCCAGCCTCTGGCCACACACTGTTTACATTCCCTCCACAATCAAATCGGTTTATACTCTCCCAAGGTCCTCAGAAGCCTCATCCAATTAAAGAATCAGGCTCAGGCTCAGGGTCTGGATCTCATCACCTAAGTAAGGCCCAGGTGTGGATGATGTTCTTCAGAGCTGGTGGTTCTCCTAAGCACAATCTTTAGCTAGATCACTGAATTCATTAGGTACATTTCTTGCCTCCCACATTACCATCTGCAGCAGCAGGAGCAGCAATGCTGCCAAACTTTCAACACTATGTCACAAGGTGCCCTTCTGTCCTGTTTCTAATTGCATTTTTCTCACTTTCCTTCGAACTCTGACAGTTTCCTCAAAATCCATTGGGTTTCTGAACATGCCCTGGTTTGAAAACCAATGCCCATGTTTTAGGTTTTGTTAAGTAGCATTCCTCTTCCAGGTACAAAATTTTGTTCTGCTTATCTGTTTTTACACCCCTAAACCCACTAGCTTAATACAACCATTTTATTTTGCTCATGATTTCAGCAGTTAGAAATCTGGGGAAGGCTCAGCTGGGGCTCTTGAGATCTTTCATGAAGTCACATGTTGCCGGGGGCTTCAATCATCTGAAAACCTTATGAAGCTGATGGCAAACACTATTTCTGGGAGTTCAGCTGAGCCTGCTGATCAAGTTCCCTACACAGGGCTTCTCCACGTGGTTTAGGCCTCTCACAGCATGGCGAGAGTTCTCGGCTTGTTTACATTATTTTACTTTCTTGTTAATTTCCTAGCATCTCAACTAACAGGGATAATTATCCCTAAGACAGAAAAACAAAAACAAACACAAACTTTGGACCCTAACTTCAGGTGCATCCCACGTAAACACAACGAACTAACACACTTAACTGGAAATACATTTGAAAAGAAAAGAAATATGACAAATTCCATGATTTGGATCATATGTGGAATTTAAGAAAACAAACAGGAAAAATAAAAAGACAAACCAAAAAAAACAAAAACAAAAAAAAACCAAAAAACCAACAACCAGACTTTTAACTATACACAACTGATGATTATCAGAGGGGAGGTGGGTGGAATAGGGGAAGGGGATTAAAAGTACACTTCCCTTGATAAGCACTAAGTAATGTATAGAATTGAATCACTGTATTGTACACCTGAAACTAGTATTTTAACTATACTAGAATTAATTTTTTTAAAGAGGAAGTAAAAGAAAAAGAAAAATTTATTAAATGTTAAAATTCTGCTATTATTGCATAATGTTAGCACAAGGATAACAAAGGACAATTTGCATAATAAATATTCCAATTCTTTTTTCTAGCTAGTACAATAATTGAATAGCAACCATCAGTGAAGTGGGACAAAAGAGAGCTATTATCATAAACGTTAGTTTGATCTTTCAAGGAGATGTGATTACCTTCTATCCAGACTCCACTTCTGCTTTTCATTAGCAGAATGTCAAGTGCCTTTGTTGCATCCAAGTGTTACCTAGCTGGCCATATTCCACATAAAGGGCAAAGAACAGGTTGTTTTTTTGTTTTTTTCCTCAGCTGAATTTGTGAGAAACATGGCTCTTTCATGGTAAAACTTCTTATGAAAAGAAATGGATGGAAGATATGCCTTAGAAGGTCCTGATCTAACAAAATGGCAAAAGATGTCAAACCACTATTAACCTTTAAAATAAAACTGCCAGTTGGTTTACCGGCAAAAACAGGTTTACCTGGGAATAGCAGAGCAAGCTACAACAAAACTGAAGAGGAACACTCCTTTAATAGGGCAAAAAAGGAAGTTGAGAGGGCTATTATAATCAAAAACTCAACTGGAGTAACCTGGGAATTGAAGTATAGTGGCTTTTCATGTGCTGAGTTGTGACTGTCTCTCATTGGCTGGGCTGTTGCTGGGGTGAGACTTTTCTTCCTTCTGCAGGGATAGTAAAGTAGCAGCTAAAGCAGGACTGACCTTGTTGAATCACTGTATTGTAAATCTGAAACTGCTATAACACTGTATGTTAACTATACTGGAATTAAAGTTTACAAATAAAATAAAAACACTTGTATCTTTTAAAATAAATAAGTAAAGTCCTACTGACTTGGGGGGTACCTCTCTTCCCATTGGATGTGCAATCAATGACGAGTGGCAGGCATGAGAGCTCCTCTGTTGGCTTCCCAACTCCATCTTAAACAAGATTTCCTTGGGGCATTCAGTGGCTCAGTCGGTTAAGTGGCCAACTTGGGCTCAGATCATGATCTCAATGGTTCATGAGTTCAAGCCCCACATTTGTGCTGCTAGCTCAGAGCCTAGAGCGTGCTTCAGATTCTGCATCTCCCTCTCTCTGCCCCTCTCCCGCTCACACTCTGTCTCTCTCAAAAATAAATCAACGTTAAAAATTTTTAAAAAATATTTCCTTTTATTGACTTTCACACTACTTATAACATATTGGTGTGATTGAGATAACATCATCTTTCCTCAGGTGAAGGTATATATTCTTTCATGCCAAAAAATTTTTCACACTCCTGGTAACCTCTGCTAATCGTTTTCTGCCGTTCTTCCTTTAAATCCAATATAAGACATAACTGAAGAGGTAAGTTTATTTTAGACTAGTTAGACTATTTGTGGTTCAGGAATGAGAAAAATATATAAATACACACACACATATGTATACGTATATATTCAGTAAATTTTGTGAGTCATTCGTTTTAATCAGTGGCATCAGGATTAATGTGGAAGAATCACTAAATCCAGTATTGGACACAGTTTTTCATTGAGGAACATTTATTCTCCAACTTATTTATATTAATTAAGGTATTTATAAACCAAATCTGGAGATCTTAAAGAAGCAAAGTTCTTATTTTGCTCCAGAGGGAATGACGGTGTGCACTCCCATCCTTTTTCTCTACTGTGTCAACAGGAGAGTGGCAGTGGCTTTCCCAGTTCTATATAAGGACAGAACACATTTCTCTGTGAATTACAACACACTGGCTCTGAGATATGGAGGAGACCTATTTGTTATGCCAGAAGATCCCCTGATGGAAAGAGTCCAGGCAAACTAAGAGATCCTTGTGAAGTTTCTGTGTGCATTCAAACTTTAATAACCAAAATTATGGGTTGCCATAGAGGGATGATATAATAAATTAATTTAAAAACAATTTCTTAAAATTCAGAACAACTAGAATACACAATGGCAGCAAATGAAATACTGCCTAGCAGTATTATGTACTATTATTTGTATACCTGGATATCATTTCACTTACTTCTCACAACAGCCCTGCAAAGTAGGTAGTGTTCCTATATTTCACAGATGAGAAAATTGAGGTTAAGAAACCAGTCCAAGTCCACCAAATAATGCAAGCAAACCCTAGATCAACTTGGCTCCAACTCCTTTCTCTTATGCAACCAATTTCAATTCTATGACAAAAAAGTAAAAACAACCAAAAAAATCAGATCAGAAAAATGTGTCCCAAAGTTAGAGAAGCTAAAATTCTGTTAATTCTGTAAGGAAATTTATGCTGTAATATTCAATTTATAGACTGTGTATTGTGCTATAATGGCTTTAATGTTTTCAAGTTAAAATACTCTGAAGAAATAACCAAGGAATCTTCTGAAGGTCTTAGAAAACATTATTTAATTTTGTGGTTTATTCTCCTTTATTCTTCTCTCCCTACTTTTCTTCCTGCCTTACTTTTTTGAATTCTCCAATTCTGTATAGCTTTTGCATAATATTACTGAGATGATCTTTTGGAAATTAGTTTTAATTGCTATTCTCAAAGTATTTCTCTTATTGGGAGATAAAACTGAAGAACAGGGAAGAGCATTTTCCATTGTTTCCAATGTAGGCACAGCTACTTATGCATTCTATCCACACTAACTCTAGGCCATTCATTATTGGTACTAGAATTAATGAAGTTTTCTGGCCCCTGCTCTAATAATAATATATTAAAGTTTCCTAAGTCAGCATCTAAGGGGCAGGACTTAAGTCTCAGAGGGAAATAGTGATATATTTACATGCAATTGTGAAACTTTTTACAGAAAATATTCACTATCCTCTGCTAGTATTTTAAAAATGTAAATAATTTGTATATTTATCCTCTTTATTTTCACTTTCATAGAAAAATCTTTAACCTAACAGTAAACAACAGAATATCTCTTTCTGGTAGGCAAAGACAATGAGACTTCTTAAACATCAATGAATTATGTGGTAAAATTCTTAATGATTGTTCCTTCTTTTAAATTTGCTTATTGGGGCGCCTGGGTGGCGCAGTCGGTTAAGCGTCCGACTTCAGCCAGGTCACGATCTCGCAGTCCGTGAGTTCGAGCCCCGCGTCGGGCTCTGGGCTGATGGCTCAGAGCCTGGAGCCTCTTTCCGATTCTGTGTCTCCCTCTCTCTCTGCCCCTCCCCCGTTTATGCTCTGTCTCTCTCTGTCCCAAAAATAAATAAACGTTGAAAAAAAATTAAAAAAAAAATAAATTTGCTTATAGAAAGAAAAGTTTATGTATTATCTCAACTAATCTAGGTCTTGGTACATATTAGTAAACAGCAACATGAACATAATTAGCAGCTTAACAGAATTTCAAAAGTAAAAATGATTAAAAAGAAACCATAAACTTTTTTTTCCTTCTTTATAATTGTACTTACTTAAGTAATTAAGGTTTGTCTTTGAATAAATTACTTTGTGTTTATTATTCATTGAATCTGCTACCCAATGAGTACTGGTGAGGCACATTCCCTCCAGAAAAGACAAGAATCAATAATAACAAGGCTCTGCGAAGAAAATGATTAATGTTAAAAATGGGACATTGACTTAGTTACTTCATCAGCAAATTTTACATATCTTCTATACCCGTATTTACTCACCCAAAAGTCCTAAAATAATGTAGCCAATAATGCACAGTATGAAGATTATGCAGCACAGAACATCTGTACAACTCCTAAAAACAAAAAGGAATAAAGAATTAAAAGCGATCCAACATGACATCTTATTTAGTGAACAAATATGGGAAAGGGGAAAAATAATTGTGATATGCCATTTTATACCCAGTAATTCTTAAAGGTATATCAGATGTATTTCTGTAATCAAAGACTTCATTAGCAATGGACTGGTCATAGCTCCATGATTAAAGAAGTTTCCCCAGGATTCTTCACGTTTATTCTCTCTTGCTTCTTTATTTGTAAGATATTTTTAGAGACTGGAATATAACAACATCAACATATAAAACATCTATATCTCCCTTTCTCCATTATCTTTCTATACACATATTTAAAGCATACTATTTATTAAATAAATGACCGACTACACAAACTTTCTATGGGGTGTAGAGGTGCAACTATACTAACAATAGTGTATCTAATGCATTAAAAAACAAAATGGCTCAAAACTGTACTTTTACCAACTATTCTATAAATTAGATATTGTCAAATTAGGTTTAGAGAAAATCTGGCTTGATAGAGATTCAGTGATTTGCTAAGAATCACAAATCAGGCTAAAATCCAGTAGAGATGCTCAATTCTTTCAACTAAAGTACTTCCTACTTCTAATATTATATCTTGTTCAGCTTATAAGTGGTCTGGAAGGCCAAATGCTTGAAAGTGAAAAACAATACACCTATTCTCTACTTGAAAACTTAATGAAAAATGTATTCGTAAAGAAAAAAGATTAAATTATTTGAGAGGATTAAAAGTTGCACATGAGAATTTTCAGAGCAAAAACTTCTGGCTCTTGAGGGCATATGGATATATGCTCTAATATTTTAGCACAGGGAGGTTGAAGTTACACACTATTTTTTGTGATGGTGGTAGTAATAATAACGAATAGGAGTTGTACAGTAACAGACACAATAATGCCTTACATTGATAAAGCCCTACTATACCTTTACTGCATTCACATACATTGTGAGTTTCTTAAGGATACCTTTAGGTTTTTAGGGGAGTTGACTTATTTAAGGTCCATGAGAGAGAGGTAGAGAGAGGGTAAGGTAAACCAAATATCTAGGTTTCCAATGCCTAACCCTTTTAATTTAGTACTTATTCTAATATTATTTCAATTTTCTGTAAAGCCTCAAGTTAGCCATATCTAAAATTTTTTCACGTGTTCCTATTACCTCAATAGGAAACGAATCTTTCATAGAGAAAGTTAATCATGCTCAATCCAGAAACAAACTATCATTTGCTTAAATCCAAATACAACCCAGGAATTTTAAATTTCATTTTGTCTAAGAATTATGAGAATAGTAGTAAAAAGGGAAGAAACAGGTGCTCTAGCTTTCTTTCTTTGACAGTCACTGAAAAGCAAAAACCTGCTTGGGGGTGAGGTGAGTATCTGGTTCACATGAATTCTTACATATCCTGTTCAGGATCAGGTTTTCATCCTGTCAGAGGGGTTGTTAAATTGAGAGCAGTTGTTAAATTAGTGTGATGCCTGCAGGTAGGGAACTAAAGGAGGGAAAATTAGAACACTGGTGTGCCTTAATTAGAAACCTTGGAGTTGTCAAAGCCCTTGTGTTTAATAATAACTACCAAGAAGAGGGAGAGTGGGTGTGACCAGAAGCATCAGCCAAATTGGCTACCATCTTGTAATTATTTATCTATAATATGTTTATATCTATATACTCACATTATATATAATATGTACTATAATGCTTTTTTATAAAAAACTAATATTACATAGCATTATAATGTTACATGTTTATGATGCTATGTCGCAAGCACAAGGAAGGGTAAACATACTAGAAAGATGAATGTAGGAAACTTACCAATCTGAAAGGACAAGGCACAAAGAAGCAGACCCCAAAAGGAAATTTAAGACTAAAACCCATACTCATCAGCTACTGGCACTGATGAACAGGCATTAGTTGGAGTTTTGGCCCAATTTAGGTTTTACACTATGGTTTCTCTCTTTTTTTGGTGCCAAGGATAGACTGCAGCACCACGGACTACTCCAGGCCCACACAACCATCCCCCAGCAGTTCCTATCATAGTGGAATAGCATTTCTCAATAATTCACACTTTCAGGTGTTGGGGATTATATTCTGAGACCAGGGAGGATAATGTATTCAAGTCTGCTTTGTTTTTCTGGTACACAGATTTAGAGAAAAAGTGGACCATACCCCCTGGCCAGACTGCTTAATTTTATATTATTTAAACACAAAAGAATGTTGAACAAACTGAAAATTATGAATAGAAAATTCATCTCAAAAAGCAGGAGAGTTTTTCTAGATAAAACATTCCTGTTTCTGAATTTGTTCCTGTAGTGATTTGTTTCCTTTTTTCTGTTTTTGTTTGTTTTTTCATGGTCCAGTCTATTTATTAAAGTTATCTCCTCCTAAAGCAAAGGGATGGAATATCAGTATACTGGTCAGCATTCAACACAAGTAAGGAAGTTGAGCTTAAGGTCCCATATGCTTTTCTCCTCCCTGTGCAGAGTCATGGTCCAGACCAGTGCTGTGGTCCCCATTGGGTAGTGGTCCAAGTTCTCTTTATTCATCTTCACAGCCAGTCAGAAGTAGATTCACATGAGTGTTATGAAATAGAGTATAATTACCATCTCCCCATGTAAAGGGCTTGGACCTGATGCGGAGATGGGAGTAGGCAACAAAGAACTCTGCTCTCTTGTGCTCTCATGGTGTGACTTCAGGAAGATGTTCAGCACTATCAATCCCATGCCGGAAAGCACTACAAAGTAGGTGAGGGCATTCCACAGGCGAGCTGAACCCTCATCACTGTGGTTGCCACTCCACCTGGACCCGTTCAACTATGCCCAGGACCCACCTAGCAGCCCCAAAATCTGGCACCCAGCTGCCTCCGCCATTTTCAACATGAACCTCTCTGTTATTTTAGAAATTTCCTCTTAAAATAGGGGTGTGGGTGTGTGCCCACATGTGTGTAAAATCAGGAAATTACAATTACCTGCCATTTTTCCCCATTAATGCTTTTCTCCCTTTCTTCAGATATACTCTGTCGGGGGTGGGGGGTGGAAATACTGTTTAGGAAGCTATTGGGAGCACCTGGGTAGCTCAGGTCACTATCTCACTGTTGATAAGATACAGCCCCTCTTGGAGCTCTGTGCTCACAGTGAAGAGCCTGCTTGGGATTGTCTCTCTCTCTCTCTCTCTCTCTCTCTCTCTCTCTCTCTCAAAATAAATAATAAAGAAACTTAAAAAATAGAAAACTATTGGAAAATTGAACTTGGACAAAATATCAAATATAACTTGGGCACCATTTTGTGAGGAACATAGCAGAAGCTTAATTCAAATTTTTAGAAGTCGTAGCATCTTATTGTTCATCTCTTTTTATTTCAGGGCATCTGTCATAATCCTAAGTATTCTATAGGAAATGAGTTGTTTTTATTTTTATTTTTTCAAGTTTTAATTTAAATTCCAGTTACTTAATGTACAGTGTAATATTAGTTTCACATGTAGAATTTAGCTGTTCATCACTTACATATAACACCCAATGCTCATCACAAGTGCCCTTATTAATGCCCATCACCCATTTAACTCATCCCTCACAACCACCTCCCCTCCAGTAACTCTGTTTGTTCTCCACAGTTGAGAGTCTGTTTTCTGGTTTGCCTCTCTCTTTTCCCCACTATGTTCATCTGTTTTGTTTCTTAAATTCCACTTATGAGTGAAATCCTAAGTATTTGTCTTTCTCTGCCTTATTTCGCTTAGCATAATACTCTCTAACTCAATCCACATCCAAAGAAATGGTAATATTTCATTCTTCTTACGGCTGAGTATCCATTGTGTGTGTGCATATACACATATATATACACACACACCATATCTTCTTTATCCATTCCCCAGTCATTCGGCATTTGGGCTCTCTCCATAGTTTGACTATTGTTGATGAAGTTACTATAAACATCAGGGTGCATGTATTTCTTCAAATCAGTATTTTTGTATCCTTTGGGTAAACACCCAGTAGTGCAATTGCTGGATCATAAGGGTAGTTCTATTTTTATCTTTTTGACAAACCTCTATACTGTTTTCCAGAGTGCCTGCACCAGTTTGCGTTCCCACCGACAGTGAGAGGGTTTCCCTTACTCCTCATCCTGGCCAACACCTGCTGGTTTCCTATGTTGTTAATTTTAGCCATTCTGACAGGTGTGAGGAGATATTTCTCTGTAGTTTTGATTTGTATTTCTCTGATGATGAGTGATGTCACACATCTTTTCATGTGTCTATTAGCCATCTGTATGTCTTTTTTGGGAAAATGTCTATTTATGTTCTCCACTTTTTTAGCTGGGTTATTTCTTTGGGGAGGGTGTTAAGTTTGGTAAGTTCTTTATAGATTTTGGATATTAATCCTTTATCAGACATGTCCTTTACAAATATCTTCTCCCATTCCAAAGGTTGCCTTTTAGTTTTCTTGATTGTTTCCTTCACTATGCAGAAGCTTTTTATCTTAAGTCCAAATAGTTCATTTTTTATTACCCTTGCATCCAGTGACATGTATAGTAAGAAGTTGCTGTGGCCAAGGTCAAAGAGGTTGCTGCCTGTGTTCTCCTCTAGGATTTTGATGGTTTCCTGTCTCACATTTAGGTCTTTCATCCATTTTGAGTTTATCTTTGTGTATGGTGTAAGAAAGTGGTCCAGTTTCATTCTTCTGCATGTTGTTGTTTAATTCTCCCAGCACCATTTGCTAAAGAGACTGTCTTTTTTCCGTTGGATATTCTTTCCTGCTTCATCAAAGATCAGTTGACCATATGGTTGTGGGTCCATTTCTAGTTTTTCTATTCTGTTTCATTGATCTGTATGTCTGTATTTGTGCCAGTATCATACTGTCTTGATCAATACAACTTTGTAATATAGCTTGAAGTCCAGAATCATGATATCTCCAGCTTTGTTTTTCTTTTTAGGATTGCTTTGGCTATTTGGGGGTTCTTTTGTGGTTTCATACAAATTTTAGGATTGTTTGTTCTAGCTCTGAGAAAGATGTTCTTAGTATTTTGATAGGGATTGCATTAAATATGTGGATTGCTTTGGGAAGTGTAGACATTTTAATAACATTTGTTCTTCCAATCCATGAGCATGGAATGTTTTCCCATCTCTTTGTGTCCTCCTCACTTTCTTTCATAAATGTTTTCTAGTTTTCAGAGTACAAATATTTTACCTCTATGGTTAGGTTTATTCCTAGGTATCTTGGGTGCAATTTGTAAATGGATTCCTTCCTTGATTTCTCTTTCTGCTGCTTCATTATTGGTCTATAGAAATGCAAAAGATTTCAGTGTGTTGATTTTATATCCTGTGACTTCACTAAATTAGTGTATCAGTTCTAGCAATTTTTTTTGGAGTCTTTTGGGTTTTCTATATAGAATATCATGTCATCTGCAAATAGTGAAAGTTTGACTTCTTCCTTGCTAATTTGGGTGCCTTTTGTTTCTTTTTGTTGTCTGATTGCTGAGGCTGGGACTTCCAGTACTATGTTAAATAACAGTGGTGAGAGTGGACATCCTGAGGAAAAGCTCTCAGGTTTTCCTCATTAGGGATGATATTAGCTATTGGGTTTTTTACATGTGGCCTTTATGATGAGGTATGTTCCCTCTATCCCTACTTTGTTGAGGGTTTTTATCATGAATAGATGTTGTACTTTGTCAAATACTTTTTCTGCATCTATTGAGAGGATCAAATGGTTCTTATTCTGTCATTAATATTGTGTATCACGTTGATTGATTTGAGAATATTGAACCACACTTGCAACCCGGGAGTAAATCCCACTTGATCGTGGTGAGTGATTCTCTTAATGTACTGTTGGATTCAATTTGCTAGTATCTTGTTGAGAATTTTTCCATCCATGTTCATCAGGGATTTTGGCCTGTAGTTCTTCCTTTTAGTGGGGTCTTTGTCCAGTTTTGGAATAAGGGTATTGCTGGTCTTACAGAATGAGTTTGGAAGTTTTCTTTCCATTTCTGTTTTTTTTTTTTTTTAAGAACAGTTAGAGAAGAATAGGTATGAATTTTTCTTTAAATGTTTGGTAGAATTCCTCTGGGAAGCCATCTGAGCCTGGAATTTTGTTTGTGGGGAGATTTTTGATTCTGATTCAATTTCTTTGCTCATTATCGGTCTGTTGAAGTTTTCTATTTCTTCTTGTTTCAGTTTTCATAGTTTATATGTCTCTAGGAATTTTTCCATTTTTTTTCCAGATTGTCCAATTTGGTGGCATATAATTTTTCATAATATTCTCTGATAATTGTTTGTATTTCTGTGGTGTTTGTTATTTCTCCTCTCTCATTTGTGATTTTATTTATATGGGTCCTTTCTCTTTTCTTTTTTGATTAAGTCTGGCTAGGGGTTTATCAATTTTATTAATTTTTTCAGAGAACCAGCTCCTGGTCTCATTGATCTGTTCTACTGTTGTTATAGTTTCTGTATCATTTCTGGTCTTGAAACTCGAAGTCAACCATGGGAAATGAGTTATTTTTAAAAACTAAAGATTTAATTTGGATAATTTTAAGACTCTCAAGACAGCTATAGAAATAACTAGGTGATACCAGCTCATGGTTGAAAATCATTCTGAATCATATTTTAGCTAGAGACCTCTCATAGCTGTACCTATACCTCAGGTGGATTCATTTTTACTTTCATAGAAAGCACTAAGAACCATTGTGCTAAACTAAAATGTGCTGCATCCCACCGGGTCCCAGAAAGAAGAAAGAAAGAACAGTGAAAGAGAAATATGCCCCAAGTCTCTCCCTCACCCTACCTCCAAATCAAAGAACAACTTTTTCAAAACAAGATGCTCACTTTCACATTTATCAGAAAGCTATTCAAAACCCTATTCAGATTGAGCTGCCCTGGTGTAAAAGTATTTTCAAAAGTTAAACTACAGAAATACCGTTTCTAACATATCTATTTTTCCAAATTGCAATATGAAGAATATGATCCCAATTGTATTATGTGTTTGCAGATATCCCCATCCTTCCTATCTGGAACCCACAAATATACTATGTCTATATTAACCTCAATTTAAATCCTGGGAGTTTCCTTTGACTTTCCCTTTCTTAGCTTATCTTTTATATTCAATTGACAAATTCTCTTGACTCCTTTTCTCTGGTGTGTCTTTCATCTACCCCTTCCTTTCTATTCCTGCTACCTGGATTCCGTCCAAATTCTCTGATCTTCTCTTCAAGCTATTGCCGTAGTCTCTTAATTGGACTCCTGCATATAGTCTCTGCTTGATCCAATTCAGTCTGCACATCACTGATTATCACTATTATGTGATGATGTCATTTTATTGTTTAAAAAATGGCAGTGCCTCTCCACCATCTATTTAGTAATTTCCAAATGTCTTGGCTTTATGTTTAAGAACCTACAAGTTCAATCCTAATTCAAGCCCCACACTATCTTTCTAGCTTTATCTCCCACCATTCCTCTCAATGTGCTTCAACCAACTTGGGCTTTTTCATTCATTGAGTACACCCCTGCACTCTCCCTTGACTATACTCAGGGTTCTCTGCTAATGCCCCTTTAGATTTCTTCTCTTGGAATAACCCATATGTCCAAATTTGCATGGAACAGCCAGGGTTTAGTCCTGGAGTAACCATTATTAGTGCTCCCTTTTACCCACAAAAGTGTCCCTGTGTGGATCTCCAACCCATCTACAAAATCCCTCATGATAGGATTCTTTTCCTTTTTTAGTGTTGAATAATACTCCATTGTGTGTGTGTGTGTGTGTGTGTGTGTGTGTGTGTGTGTGTGTACCACATTTAAAAAATTCATTCATTTGGTAATGGACATTACATTTTGTACATATTAGCTATGGTGGATAATACTGCAATGAACATGGGAGTGCAGATACCTGTTTGTGACCCTGATTTCAATTCTTTTGGATAAACATGGATGAACTTGGAGGACACTGTGCTAGGGAAAATATACCAATCACAAAAGGACAAATACTGATGATTCCACTTATATGAGATACCTAAAGTAGTCAAATTCATAGAAGCAGAAAGTAGAACAGTAGTTACCAGGCACTGGAGGGAGGGGAAAATGAGGACCTGCTGTTCAATGGGTATAAATTTCAATTACACAAGATGATAAAAGAGATCTGTGGTACTACATTGTGCCTACATTTAACAATTTTGTACTGAGCACTTAAAAATTTGTTAAGAGGGTAGATTTCATATTAAGTGTTCTTACCGTAAAAAATTATAGCATGTAAAACATAATCACTGCTGGGTCACAATATACAGGAATATATTTGTTCCGTGTCACATATTCTTTGAATTTAAGATTTTTCTAGGAATAAGCTTAATATGGTATCAAATGAGTGAATAGAAATGTAAAAAATAATTACATGTAAAATTTTTTAAAATTAAAATTCCGTCCTTCAACTCATTTCAAATATCACCACCTCCTTCATGAAATTTTGACGTAAGAGTTCCCTCTAATCTTTGTAGACTTACAGGAATTTTGTTTGTACATCCTCAGAGCAACTATCTTCCATTTATTATAACCTAGACCAAGGGGTTAGACTAAGCTAAATTTGGTCTACTGTCTGTTTTGTATAACTTGTGAATTAAAAGTGGTTTTTATATTTTTAATGGTTAAAAAAATTTTATGACATACAAATTATACAAAATTCAAATTTCAGTGTCCATAAATAAAGATTTCTGGGAAAGAGCCACACTTATTTGTATATATTTATATTTTATTTACTTATATTTATATTATCTAAGGCTACTTTTGTGCTATAGTGACTGAGTTAAATAGTTGCAGTAGAAACCATCTGGCCTTAAAAACCTAAAATATTTGCTACCTGGACCTTTATGGAAACCTTGCAGACCTTTGACCTACACCATAAAGTCCTCTATGGCAACATTTGGTACAGAGCCTTACATGTTACAGAAATACAATCACATGAATGATCACTAAAACACACCTCTTACTGCTGACAGGCTAATGTATCATAAGCAGGCTCTTGTGAAATTAAAAGTGCTAGGTCTCAAATTTCAGGCTTTTGTGGGAGGAGGAGCTCTCTATATAGTGATATGTTGTCTGGGGATTCAATTTTTTTTTTTTTTTTTTGTCAAGCTTAAGCTTATGACCTGGACATTACTGTCTCCAGTAAAATAAATCAGCACCACTCTGTCTCTCTGTCTCTGTCTCTGTTTCTTTCCCTCTCCCTCTCTCTCTCCCCTCGCCACCCCCCACCCCCGCTCCCTTCCTCCTCTGCCCTACACAACCCCATGAGATTAAATTAGGAGGTAATGAAAGAGTTTTGTTTGTTAAATGCATATTTCAGTTCTACACCAGTTCTTACTCTCCAACAACTGTCATTCTGCTTTCTTTTCAGGGACAGTTTTCTACCTTCATTCAGAAACTGATTCATTTACTGGTTTTCTTTCTTTGTAGCAGATGAAATTCCAACGATATCAGCCATTCTGAAAGGTCATTATTATCAAGCATTAGAGCGAGAATGAAAGTCCTAAAAGTCATTATTCTCTGACAGATCATCCATTTGTGTTTAATGATTCAGTTTAGGGATTGTCCACTGCCTGTAATTCCAGTCGGATGATCACCTCTTATTCTTAAGTTCTTGGTGTCACCTGCATACATCTGTCTACAACATGGCTGCGTTTATAACTCACAATTTAGAAGCATTGCTCCTCTGTGGTTCTGCTGGCACCTGCACAATGCCATTAAAGTCATCTGTTACCTCTCAGATTCTTACTGCAGAAGTCTGTTCCAGGAAATAGGACTGCTTCGCCTCCATGAGGCTTTATTGAAGGACAATGCACTTTGGGGCCACCCTCCAAGCTTCCCTGACATACAGTTGGCAAACTTCAGAGTGTGGCATGAAGTGGACAGATCATCCGAACTCATGGTAATAAGTCAGCAAACTCAAAATCTGGGCTATTCAGGGTAAAATTTTGCGTGAGTTAAAAAATGTTTTACCTCTATTCCTCCACTCTTCACTATTAGTGGAGATTTGGGTAATTTTGTGAGAGAAACGTTGTTTAAGAGCTTGTGTTTGAAGGGGTTAATTATATCTTTTCCACATGTTCCCAGCTTCTCTTCTCCCTCCCAGACAGCTTGTCTAAAATTTTTCTATTGTTCTGTTCCCACAGCTTCAGGTTATGTCATGTACTCTGTGTGTGTGTGTGTGTGTGTGTGTGTCTGTGTGTGTATGTGTCTGTGTGTGTGTGTGAGAAAGTTGAGATCTCAGAAATAAGTTATACTTATAACTTCTACAAGGATACTAAGAGGTTAAAAGAATATCTTGAAGAATTACACTATTACTGGAATCAGGAAGCTATAAATGAGTTTTTAATTATAAGAATAGGTTTTTTCAGGTGTTCAATTTTAATGCAAGGTTTTCAAATCTCAAAAAAATTTTAAGGAAATTTTACATCTACTTTAGAAGATAATTCTGGCATCCAATCATTAAGAAAGGAGTGTTAATTTTGTGAGATTATTATTTTTTAACATTTTTTAAACTTGCTGTAATAAAATACACCAAATAACTTGATATCCTAAGAAATTATAGGATGATGTTGATAATGTAGTTCAAATTTATTAGATCATATAAGATGATATTTAGATCTCAAAAATTTCTCTATCCTCTATGGATAATCTTTTCTTCTATCCAGTTTGCATTTGGGTTTCCATTGCATTGAGAGAGTAGCTTTAACCAGCTGTGGTTTATATTTTCTAACTGTAATGAGGGAAATAGAACCTCATTTTTTTCATACAGAGAAGTTTAAGTGATGTCTATATAAATGTCTTTTTTGTTTCAAATGGGACAAGGTCAGACATAATTGGTTTTACTATGTGATTCATCATCTTTGTAAAACTTGCATAATATTTAAGGATCTGTCAGTAGGTAGAAACCACTCAACAAATTGCTAGTAAAGTGAGAGCCAGATCATAGTTATTGCCCGTATTACATGTGGCATCATGAATAAAAGATACCACACAGAATAGGTGGTAGGAAACCCAGCTTAGAACAGCCTTGGAACATTAATCCAAAGTTATTAACTAATTTTAAAGGTAACCCATAACAGTTTAGAATGCTCTTTAATCTTCTTGAAATAGGTTAGACTCCCTACTACATAGAAATTTTGAGTAGGTGCTCAAAATATTTGTTGAAACAATGAACTTCTGAAAAATTTCATGACTGAGATGGCTATTGAAATTCAGCGATTAAATTTTTCTTAAAACTTCATGCCTTCTAATAATTATATTATAAATAGCTAATTTTTTAGTAATCAGGCATGTACATTAAATAGAGATTACTATCTGTCACCGAAACTTTTAATAATAAGAAATAATGGCTTATTAATGATGGGAGCCTCGGAAAATTGCATGCCCTTTGAGCTAGTAAGTTCTTTTCTAGTAATTTATACCATGGAAATATGTATAGAAGAAGCAAGAATTTATTTATAGGGATTTAAAACATTGTGCTCTTTATAATGAAGAAAAGATGGAAATTATGTGTAGAACAATTATATGAAAACACATTCATAATGTATTCAGTAAAAAGTAGATCATGGAACATGTTCGTACGGTTATAAGTTTTTATAAAATGTGCATAAATGCTTAACAAGACAAAAGAATATATAAAAAAATGTTAGTGGTCATTATCTCTGGGTGATTCTATTTTTCCTTTTTACTTTATCTGTTTTTTTCAAAGCTTCCACAATAAACACAAATTGCATTTATAATAGAGACACATAGGCTAGATTTTACAACTACAAATAGATTGTTGACTTATTCTTTCTGATCCCCTCAAACTATGATCTTCTGGTTTCACTTTTTTCTTGATCATTATTGATTAAAATTCAAAACACACATCTCTTTTGTGTTCTTTAAACAAAAAGTGCTACTAAAAGTGTGTGTGTTGGGTGGGGGGAGGCATTGTTTTCTGATTAATCTTTCTTAATGCTCAAACATTCCTAAGTGGGAATGGAATTGAAAATATGCATCCAAAAATGCCTCATTAAAACATCTTTCAAATCACAACTACATCAACCAGTGACCATAATAATCTCATGAACTATATAAGATACAGACCCCGAGTTTTTATTTGAAGCATGTCATAAAATGAAAAGAGTTGGCCTTTAAACTTTCACTAATCAAGTCTTTATGATTTGATGTTATGCCTATTTTTGTCATTTCCTCTATGTATATTCAGCAAAGCTGAATAATAAAAACCCCTCTGTTAATTATCTGAAGATAATATTTATTCAGTGGAGATCTTAGAACTTTGTGTCTGCTTAGAATATTTATTACCTCCACACTTACCCTTAACAGAGTGTCCTAAAATCATCCTAGTGCTTTCAGAACACAAAATAAAAATTTATTTTGGAAATTAATTTAGCAATGCAATCACCTCAGTTGTAAAACATTTTTATACCTATAATTGTTTGAGTGCCCATTAGATAAAGGAGTAAATTTAAAATAATTTTAGGTAAGACTACATAAGGAATTGGGGAGTAGTTGCCTCAAGAAGGGGAACTGTGTGTCTGGGAAGAAATAAGGAAGACCTACTTTTCACATATATCCTTTTGTAACTTTTAAATCATGTATCAAACATAAGAAATAAGTAAATTTTAAAATAAAGTCATTTGAGTATAAATTTGGCATTATTTTAGAATAGAAATGACCTCAAATAATGTCAACTATTAACCATGAAAATGAATGGGGGGAAAGAAATAAACTTAATTTAACAGAAATTAAACTATAAACTATATGGCTATAAAGTCATTAGGAATATACTCTAACTAAAATTCTTTATTGGGATTACAGATCTACCCACTCATCTTGATTGAAAGATTGAATTGATTGAAAACAAGGTTTCTCCACCATAAAAATTTTTCACTTGTTTATTTTAGCAATTATTTCAATATTCAAAGGAAAACAATAAATGCAACATGACAAATTTAATGGCTTAACGATATTGGAAAGGATACTAGCATGCTTATTGGTAAATCTTTACTGTAAGGTGGAAGGTCTCTATCAGTTTGAGGAAGAAAAATTAACAGATTTGTGAGATGGTATAAGAAGAAATAGAGAGTTTTCATTACTCGTCCATAGAAAATAAGCATGGGCATTCAACACATGTCTATTGAATGAGTAAGTGAAAGGGTTACCTGAACATTAGACATTAATACACGGTAGACATTTTCAAAAATGTATAAAAACGCTGTGTCCCTCTGTTCTCAAACTGTTCAGCAAACTGCTCAGCAAAGAAATTTCAACCATCTGTTAGAGACTGAAGTAGTATATAAATTTCTTTCTTTTCTGTAAATATTTGCTGATATATTTTATCCTACAAGTTGTATATACTGTAACAAAGCATTCCTACTACTAAAGGATAGGGTCATGCTTATTAATTTTAAATAGGACTTAAACTTTTTAGGGTTTTTAAGATAAAACTAAATGTTTTCTAAATATTTATTGATTTGAAGTTATTAAATACAGTCTCTGTGTAATTCAGTTTAAATATGAACCTGTGTATTAGTTAAGAATGTGTTCAATTGCAAATACCAGAAAATTTATGCTAGAAACAATGGCTTAACTCCAAGGAATTTATTTGCTCCATACAACAAGAAATCCTACAGTTGGCAGTCCTGAGCTGGTATGGTATGTCATTCACTGATGCCATTAAGGACCTGACTCATTTCATCTTTCTACCTCCTTCATCCTTAGCTTATAGACATTCATCTTCATGCTGTACCTCATGTCACACGTTAACTGCTGCACTCAAGATATCTAAATTTATTCTATCAAACTTTGTCTTTTTATGTAAAAAAGAAGGTCCTTCCTGTTTCCTTTTAGTTCATTGGCCAGAACTGTGTCTCATGGCCATCGCTTGCCTAGAAGGTGGTAGGGAAAATTGAGTGTTTAGCTTTTTAGCTTCTTTAATAAAGGAGGAAAGAGAAGATGGTTTGGAATGGATGTTCAGAGGGACAAATTACAGAATGTACCACAGCTACTAGTGAGATTATTTAAACAACCATAAATATAAAAAGATTTCCCCATTGTAATTATGTATAGTGAACCCAAATGGATTATGCCAAAGAATATGTGTTTTTCTCTGCAAATATTATTAAATAATAAACGCATTTTATAAGATTAACATAGGAAAACTCGATATTGTATATTCTCTCAGAATTTAAGTCAAACTAAGATTAATTTTATAGCCAACTGTATTCTAAAGCTGATATCAAAAACAGCAAAATAACAAATTGTTAGATCTTATTTTTGAATAATTTTATATTTCATATTCAATTAATTAAATAATTCTTGACGTTCATGTTCACTGGAACGGGCCTTGAAATTTAAATCCAGCCATAGTAAATATATACAAATGCAATTGTCCTAAGCTGATTATTAAAATACAAAGCTTCTTTAAGTTAATATACATCTTTTATTAATCATTGGACATAAAATGTATCACATACTATGCCAATAAGTCTCTTTTATTTCAACATAAGATATTCAGAGTAGCATCTTAACAGTAAGTATGGGAGTCACTAGGCAATCTTATATTTAATTTTGTCTAAGAATGGTCCCAGTTTTCTTATAACAAAATACTATGATGCATCATACATAATGGGTCTCAGTTCCTGTTTTTATCATCTTTCCTGGCATTCTGAGTAAGTTCATGGAGGACCCATATTTTCCAAGGCTTCCCTAAACATAAGTCCTTCCTCCTTAGGGTTTAAAAAAACGACCCTAGCAAATTTTTTTCAATGGCCATTTGTTAAGTGTCTATTATTTGTTACTATTATGAGACGTGTATATGCATGTGCGCCCATGAGTATAAGAGAAGGAGAGGGGCAGGATCGAGATGAAGGGAAACCAAGACTGTTAGGAGAGAGGAGATATAAAGCCGAAAAATAATATGACCTTATACTTCAAATGCTCTATTTTTCATAATTTAAAAATAAAAGATTAATGCACCTAGAAGATTAACATTAGAAAATAAATACTGTTTAAAATATAGAGGTAAAAATAAGTACTATTGGTAGAAAGGATCTAGATGGTTAGAGTGGAAAAATCTCAGTGAGACTTATTGTATGTAAGACATGTTAATTACAAAAGATGAGTTAAGATTTTGAATTAGGGAGACTCTGACTTGTGGAGAAAAGAGGTTTCTTCTAGGCAAAAAAGAAGTACAGGAACAAAGATGTGAAATTAAGGATGGCTGATAGGATTAAGGAAACCAGGTTGGCTGACATTCTTATTGGAAGAAATTATAAAAACAGACTACAATATATCCTACAATCAAAAAAGACTCATTCTTTTATTTATGTAATATTTACTTGATACCTATTCTGCGCCAGGTACTGTAGTACATTCCAGACAGACAAGATGTCTTTTCTTATGGAGTTTACAAGTTAGTGTGGGAAATAGGCAATACATAAGTAAAGATCAAACAATCAAATGATGATTGATTATATGATAAGTACTAGAAAGAAAACAAATATGATAGTGTGGAAGAGAATAATAAGGGTTGGGTGCATGGGAAAGTGCTCTCTAAAGAGGAAGTGAGTGATGAAAATTCATACAGAGTCACAAAGACCTCAAATATCCAAAGCAACCTGGAGTAAAAAAGAACAAAGTTGGAAGCATTACACTTCCTCATTTCAAAATATATTACAGAGCTATAGTAATCAAAACAGTATGGTATTGACATAAAAACAGACTCATAGTGGGGCGCCTGGGTGGCGCAGTCGGTTAAGCGTCCGACTTCAGCCAGGTCACGATCTCGCGGTCCGTGAGTTCGAGCCCCGCGTCAGGCTCTGGGCTGATGGCTTGGAGCCTGGAGCCTGTTTCCGATTCTGTGTCTCCCTCTCTCTCTGCCCCTCCCCCGTTCATGCTCTGTCTCTCTCTGTCCCAAAAATAAATAAACGTTGAAAAAAAAAAAATTTAAAAAAAAAAAAAAAAAAAAAAAAACAGACTCATAGATCAGTGGGCCAGAACTGAGAGCCCAGAAATCACCCCCTACATATGTGGTCAACTAATATTTGACAAAGGAATCAAGACTACTCAGTAGGGAAAGGACAGTCTCTTCAACAAATGGTGTTGGGAAAACTGGATAACCACATACAGAAAAATGAAATTATACACCTATTTTATACCACTCACAAATACTTAATTCAAAATGGATTAAAGGCTTAAATGGAAGATCTGAAACTATAGAACTTCCAGGAGAAAAATTAAGGAAAAACCTCCTTAGCATTGGTCTTAGCAATGTTGTTTGTTTGTTTATTTGTTTGTTTTAAGATATGACACCGAAAGTATAAGCAACAAAGGCAAAAATAAATAAGTGAGACTACATCAAACTAAAAAGCTTCTGTATAGCAATAGAAACCACCAACAAAGTGAAAAGACAACCTATAGAATGGGAGAAAACATTTGCAAACTGTATATCTGATAAGGGGTTAATATTCAAAATATATTTAAAAAACTCAACACAACGCAATAGCAACAAACAACCCAATTAAAAAATGAGCAGAGGATCTAAGTAGACATTTTTCCAAAGAAGACATACAGATGGCCAACATGAAAAGGTGCTTTCCATCACTAATTATCAGGAAAATGCAAATCAAAGCCACAATGAGGCATCATTTCACACCTGTTAGAATGGCTACCATAAAAAAACAAAAGATATGAGCACCTGGGTGGCTCGGTCGGTTGAGCGTCCGACTTCGGCTCAGGTCATGATCTCACAGCTGGTGAGTTTGAGCCCCGCATTGGTCTCTGTGCTGACAGCTCAGAGCCCGGAGCCTGCTTCAGATTCTGTGTCTCCCTCTCTCTCTGCCCCTAACCCACTCGCATTCTGTCTCTGTCTCTCTCAGAAATAAATGAACATTAAAAAATTTCAAAAAACAAAAAACAAAAGATAAGTGTTGGCAAGGATGTGAAGAAAAGGGAATCCTTGTGTACTATTGGTGGGAATGCAAATTTGTACAGTCCCAATGGAAAGCAGGATAGAGATTCCTCAAAAAATTAAAAATAGAACTACCATATGATCCACAAGCTCACTCCCGGATATATATCCAAAGGCAATGAAACAGGATCCTGAAGAGAAATCTGTACTCCCACATTCACTGCAGCATTATTCACAATAGCCAAGATATAGACACAACCTAAGTAAAAACTGATGGATGAATGGATGAAGATGTGAGATAATTATATATAAATCTCACATACATACATCAATGGAACATTATTCAGCCATCATAAAGAAGGAAATCCTGCCATTTTTGACAACATAAAGGGAATCTGAAGGCATTATGCTAAGTGTAATAAGTCAGAGAAAGACAAATTCTGTATGTTATCATTTATGTGTGCAATTTTAAAAAGCTGACCTTGGGAAACCAAGTAGAATGGCGGTTACCAGAGGGTGGTGTAAATAGGGAGATGTTGGTCAAGAGTATAAACTTGCAGTCAGAATCACAGTGTAGTGATTATAGTCAACGATACTATATGATATACTTCCAAGTAGCTAAGAAACTAGTCTTAAGTGTTCTCACCACAAAAAAGAAATGGTAATTATGTGATGGGATGGAGGTGTTAGCTAACACGACAGTGGTAATCAATTTGCAATACCTGTGTACCAAATTAACACACTGCTCATCTTAAATTTATATAATGTTTATGTCAATTACATCTCAGTAAAGCTGGGGATGGGTGAAATAAAGAGGTGGTGGGGATTGTGTTTCAGGCAGAGTAAACAAGAAATGCAAAGTCCTGAGAACAGGTGAGGCCAGGGTTGTCCTGGGAGCTGACAGATGGGCAGTGCGAACACAACACAGAGGAGAAAGGGTGATGGTAGTGCATGAGGAAGTTGGTAAAACAGAATGACTTAATAGTCCTCAATTTGAACTTGTCTACCAGTCTAGTTACCATATTTTATACATTAAAGGACTTGAGAGTTCAAGGCTCATTCTGACATGCATTATTTTATTTGGATCATTACAAAAACTTTATATAAAGTTGATAGGAGAGGTGTTGTTAACACATCATTTTACAAATTAGGTAACTCGTGACCACAATTTCAGCTCATTTTTTTACTGAAAGTGCTTGAAAGGGGAAGTAATATATCAAAACAGTATTTTAGTTAGATTTATTTGGCACCAGGATGGAGAATATATGGGGATGAAGGCGTGAGTGCAAAAGGATGAGAATTAGGAAAATGAGGGTTGAGCTAGCGGATGGCAAGACAGAAGCAACTGAAACCAGGACCAGTTCTGCCTCATCAGCATCACCAGCCTCCCATGCATGTCTGTTTTCCTGGGTCACCAGGATATTGGGACGATAAATGTCACAGCATGGAGACAGTTTACAATTCCACAAAGATGCCTCATGGACTGGAACGGATGTGAATAGATTTCTCCCTAATGGTTTCTAACACAGAGGGAGAATGGGAAGCTCACAAATCTTTCAGCACAATCTTATATTTATCTCTCCTACAGTCTTCAAAGCACTCTGTTCCACTTTTCTATTATATCAACTTGATAAGAATATATTTTCTCTGAGCTTTTGGAGATCAAAGATCTCATTTTTCAGTTTTCTGCTGTGAATGTAGTTAGCTGACATCTGTCTTTTCTGTAATGGACATGAAGGGTTGCTCTTTTGTTGGTTTTAATTCCCAAGGGCTACATAGAAAGTGAGCTGGCCCTGAATGCTCCTGGATGTAGACTGTCCATTACTAACAATACATATGACAAGTTGTTGAATTGTGTTGTTTCTAGCTCTTGTCAACGGCATATAAGTGGGCAAAGACAGAGTAAACAACAGGAAGAGAAAGAGAAAAGTGACATCTGAAGGCAAGACAAAACCAAGAGAGAAATTAGCTGAAAAGAGAATTAAAGAAGAAAAATAAAGAGAAAAAAGTAGGGCTCCCGTTGAAAATCAGAATTAAGGTAAAGACTGAGAAGGAAAAAGGCAAAAGAGAAGAAATCAGAGAAACAAGACCAAGAAAAATGCAGGGAAAATATTAATATGGTATAAACAAAAAAAAAGAGAGAGGCTATACATAAGGACACTTACTGAAATCTGTTATGGCTTGGAAAAAATCTAAAAGCAGGTCCATGCATCCAGTTATAAAAGTAGTAATGTATGTATATGCAAAAGAAATGTGGATGATAGTTATTAAATTACCTGAGATTTAATTTCTTTACTTTTAGTTATAGTTTAAGTGATTTGAACAAATAATAAAGGTTGTATACTAGAGCAAAGTTCAAGGACATCTGTTTTTTGTACCCATTGTTCCCCTTCTTAAAACATTTATAGCTAATTCCTTTCTGATACAACCACTATGTGTCAACTACCAAAAAGCCAATCAACAGACCTGTGTTTCTCTTTCTGTCTATCCTATTAATTCTCTTGGAGAATCTACCTAAACTTCATGTCTTTGCAGCCTGGTCCCAGAAGGGCTGCTAATTAATGCTGAGTAACAGGAAACATGCAAGCATCATCTTTCATACTTTGATGTAAAAACTGTGTGCGTTCAGTAGCAGTTTATTATGGAAAGCTGGGATATTTTCAGACGTTCACCCTTACTTCATCTTTTAGTTACTGGATAAATGTGCCCGGGGCACCTGGGTGGCTCAGTCGGTTAAGCGTCCGACTTCGGCTCAGGTCACGATCTCACGGTTTGTGAGTTCGAGCCCTGCATTGGGCTCTGTGCTGAGAGCTCAGAGCCTGGAGCCTGCTTCGGATTCTGTGTCTCATTCTCTCTCTGCCTGTCCCCCACTAGTGCTCTGTCTCTCTCTGCCTCTCAAAAATAAATAAAAGTAAAAAAAAATTAAATGTGCCAAAGTGGGTAGAGGATCAGCCTGTCTTTAGATTTTAATTGACTCTAGGGCTGCAGTATCAGCAATAACCACAGCTGAGATACTGCCTAAAGACTTAATAAGGCCAAATGAAATATGCTGGGTACAAAAAGAACTGGAGTTTACTTTAATTAATGCAAGTGTTTGGAAAGGTAATTGGGACTCCTAAAACTCTCTTCTCATGGAATCCTCAAATAACTGAACCATCCCCAACTCTTGATGAACACTTCTGTTGAGCTCACTGGTAGCTTTTCAGAATTTTAATCCATCAAATTTGATCTTAAATTTAGGAAAGTAAGTTAATATGATTGCTTCATCTTGGTTTATGTTCACCAAGAGTTTTCCCAGAAGAATAAAGTCTTAATTTTAAGTAGCTGAACTGTAGTACTTAGTCATTCTTCTCTGCTTCATCTTGCTGTAAAACAGAGGGGAAGATATTCAAAATACAGTCACTTCTCAATCTGGGCTTTCTCCTTGAGGTCAACATTGCCTTGAGGATGATAGTCTGGGAATTTATGTTCTATCTAAAGTTAATACCTTGCAAGTCTCTTAGCACTGCTTTACTTTAGCTTTGAGTCCCAAGTTACTGTTTCTATCAACAACGCAGAGTAGAGGGGTGGAAGATGAATTATGCAACATCTGTAAAGCGTGTAGAACTTCCCACAGAAAAAGGTGAGTTATGGGGCACCTGGGTGGCTCAGTCAGTTAAGCATCCGACTTCGGCTCAGGTCATGATCTCATGGTTCGTGAGTTTGAGCCCCGTTGTGCTCTGTCCTGACAGCTCAGAGCCTGGAGCCCGCTTCCAATCCTGTGTCTTCCTCTCTTTTGCCCCCATCCCGACTTGTGCTCTGTCTTTCTCTGTCTCTCAAAAATGAATAAACATTAAAAAAATTTTTTTTTAAGATTTAGGACTGGAAAGAATTTGTACCAATCTAAAAAAATCATTTCTTTTTAACATCTAAGCTCTGAAATCTGCCAATAATATTTAATATTGGTTCTCATTTTACTAGGCAGAATATCACAACACAATATATTGTGATATATATTGATTGTGATATGTACATATATATTATGCTATATATATATATAATTGTGAAAATATATTTAAAATATATTTTTAATGTATTGCCAAACATGAATTTCCCAGGAAACCACAATTATTCACTACTCCATCCATGAAATCCTCTTACCTGGTCTTCCAGAAAAACTCTCTCACATGCCTACCTCTTTCATCTCTGTGCACCTTCTCAATCTTCTTCACAGACTGTTCTTTCTCTACCTGCATCTCAATGTTGCAGGTGATCCACCTTACCTTCCAGCTCTAATCCAAGGTTGATCTCATCTGTATCTATATGGTTTCCGAAGCTTCAGCCATGAACAGCCCTAACTTTTCTCTTGAATTCCAGCCCCTTATTTTTAAATTGAAATGTCCAAGATTGAATTCACTATCTATTGCTCTCAGAGGTCCAAAATTTTTCTTTCTTTTCATTGTCTATTTCTATCACTCACTCTTTCACTTAACCCAAAAACTGTGCTCTTCTTGACTCCCCTCTCATCGTCCACATCTACTTGACTGACAAGTCCTACTGATTCTCCACGCTACAGTGTCCTGCTTCCTTTTCTTCAATCTCACTGCCACTGTTTAGTTGAGGCTTCATCATCTCCTATCAGGACTGATACCACACCTTCCAAATAGCATCTTGCTCTCTCTGAACCATCATACACACATCATAAAATACAGAACCTGACATAAATCCATTGGTCAAATCCTTTTAAGATTCTCAACTGCTTACAAAATGAAATCCAACTTCTTAGTCTGGCCTTTACTAAGCTGCTTAAAATTACTTTCTATCTTCTATCCACTCTCACAAATAACCTATACTCTCCCAAATCTTAGTGGCTTTGTATTTGGTTAAACTATATGAAATGGCTGATATTTAACTGGTTTTACCTTAAAAATGGTCATTTCATATGGCTCAACTAATAATGTTTTTTTCTCTGCCTGAATGCCCTTTCACCCTTACTTGTCAAAACATCAAGAACCAGCTCAAATGTAATCTCCTCTGGGAGACAATTATTGGCCACGCTAGGTTAAAGAGCAGATACCTTCTCTGTGTCCCCTTAACACTTTGTCATACCTCTGCCACAGAACTGTGTTTTAATTATTTGTACATAATTGACTCTGCCACTAGAATGTGGGAAACTTAAGGGCAGAACGTGGGACTTAATTATATCTATAACATTACTTCTAGAACAATGTCTAATTAGGAATTAATAAATATTTGTTGAATGAATGAATGAATGAATTTATTATACAAAAAAGCTGGAAAGTTTTTTGGTTACAATGAGAGGAGGGGCACCTGGGTGGCTCAGTCGGTTAAGTGTCTGACTTTGACTCAGGTCATGATCTCACAGTTCGTAGGTTCGAGCCCCACATAAGGCTCTGTGCTGACAGCTCAGAGCCTGGAGCCTGCTTTAGATTCTGTGTCTCCCATTCTCTCTGTCCCTCCACCACTTGCACTCTGACTCTCACTCTCAAAAATAAACATTTTTTTTAAAAAATGAGAGGACATTGTGATTTAATATATTGTAGAATGCTTCTTTCCTCTTTTTGTATCATATCCCCCTTTTTCATTTTTACTGGATAATGCATTTGTTCTTACCAGATGGATTTAATGTTGTCCTGAAAGAAATGACAACATAAAACCAGTCCACATGGTCAGAATGAACCCTGTCATATATATGCAACCCACATGAAAGCAGACGTGTATGGTTCAACTAGCAAAACTGCGAGAGGCAGCAAGCAGACATAGGCAGCAGCTATAAGTTGAATGATTCTTAAGCAATTCTGAGATTGTTTCCAGTAACATTCGGACAAAAGTTGTTTTTTACTCACCAAAAGCTATGGAGATCAATGAAAGCCCTCCTGAAAATGCATGGAGGACATTCATAGGCATTGCAAAATGTGCAGGAGGCATTTTACAGCAGACATTTTTGCAGAGTCTATTTATGTTGAAAGAAGGCACACCTCCAGCATTTTACACATCTGTGGAATTACTAATTAAGAGAAGAAAATCTCAACAGCAATAGAAATAGAAAAAAATGAGTGTACACTTTATAAAAACTGGACTGCACATATGACTAGAATATTAGATCTTCTCAGACCATATAATATTCTATATTCAAGAAGTATGATTTTAGGGGTGCCTGGGTGGCTCAGTTGGTTAAGCGTTCAACTTCAGCTCAGGTCAGGATCTTGCAGTTCGTGAGTTCGAGCTCCACATTGGGCTCTGTGCTGACAGTTCAGAGCCTGAAGCCTGCTTTGGATTCTTTGTCTCCTTCTCTCTCTGTCCCTCCCTGCTCATGCTCTGTCTCTCAAAAAATAAATAAATGTCAAGTAAATAAATTAAAAAAAGAAGTATGATTTTAGACACACAGCCTATGAATGCTCCAGTTTTTCAATCATCTCCAATAACAAGAAGGTGATCACTTAGCTTGGACTTATCTAGGGATAGACAGGATATACAGAGCAAAAGCGGGTCAGTGCAAACCCAGAAAAGGCCAAGACCACAGCAGGACTGAGACTAAGGAAGAACTTAACTGGTACTAGGACAGAGACCCTTCCCCCACCAGTTTTCCCACCTATTAATTGAACAGAACTGGGAATGAATAGTAGAATCATCGTGTTTTGATGCCTACATAATAGATTGGTGCTGAAATTGCTAAGATTAGTTGAACAATTATACACTGCAAATTCCTTGGGTTCAGACACTTATTCTCAATTAATGTTTCTATGTTTTGTGTTTTTTAAAGTTTATTTATTTCTTTTTGGGGGGGAGGAGCAGAGAAAGAGGGTGAGAGAGAATCCCAAGCAGGCTCCACACTCCGTGCAGAGCCCAACGTGGGTCTCAAATTCATGACTGTGAGACCATGACTTGAGCCAAAACCAAGAGTTGGATACTCAACTGACTGAGCCACCCAGGCACCCCAATGTTTCTATAATATTATCACAAAATTCCTTTCACACACAACTGAAGATAAATTCTTAAACTAAGGGGATGCATACATCATTTAAAAACACTATCCTGGTTGGGCACTTACTCTGATAATGTTTATGTATATTGTATTCAATAATAACAGAGTTGACAATCAAATTAAAATAAAATAAAAACATTATCCTAGTGGGCAGACTGAACATCCCATGTGTCTTAGCTCAGGCTGCTATAACAAAATACCATCGATGGGGTGGCTTAAAGAACAAACATTTATTTCTCACAGTTCTGGAAGTTGGGAAGTTTGGGTTCACACTGCCAGCATGGTCAGGTTCTGGAGAGATCTTTTTTGACTTACAGATAGCTGCTAATTTGCTGTATCCTCATCCCTCTTTATGGTGGAGAGAGAGAGTTAGCTTTCTGATCTTTTCTTATAAGGGCACTAATTCCAACATGAGGACCCCACCCTCATAACCTCATCTGCAGCTAATTACTTCCAAAATCCCTACCTCCAAATATCACTAGGGGAGTAGGGCTTCAAAATATGCATTTTGGGGGATATAAACTTTCAGTCCATAGCATCAGGTAAGTAGCATCTCCCATACTATATGGTGCCAGTGTAGAACCTATTCCAGGTTGCATATACTATCTATTTTTTTCTATATTAAAACCTCTTACTAAAATAGAGTTAAAGGAGATTATTTAAATTTACCATATAGACCAAAAGTAAGAGGCACGTTTAAACATTTGACTTTTGTAAGTATATATTTAATTTTTAGCAAGATGATCTGGACTGTTTTAGCCAAAACACAGATAAAGTGGAGTTTCATGACATGTGCATATGGGTTTCATATACTGGGTTGAGGCTCCATGTCCTTGAATCTCAGGACACAGAAAATCCTGAAAGAGACAAAAGAATGCCAGATACAAATGCCAGGTTAACCTACATTGTCTTCTGGCTTTCAATGCAGAAGCCTCATCCTTGGCTAGCTCTTTAATATTCTACTCTAAGCTTCATTTTTTGGTCCAGAGCTTCTGGCCAGCATCAGTCTTTGTGGATCCCTTGTTACATAGTCTCCTTGGCATTCTTGGCAGCTGTCCTATATGGAGAGGTGAGCACCAGAATTAAGTGAAGGGCAAAGCCTGCTTCCTATTCTTCAGAGCCAATATGCAAAGTTAATCTAGTATTCTTCATTCCAAATATCCAGCCCAAATCTCACATCCAACACATATCTCCCTATACCATATTTTCAAGGCCTTTCTGGATCTGCAAATTTTCAGAGATGTGTGCTTAGTTAACAAAAGCACATCGAGACTATCAAATAAGAAGGCCCACAAAACTCTAGCTAAGCTGACATTTTGATGCTAGGCTGGTAAACAGTGGGTTATGTTGATTTTTATTTAGCTCCATACGAGTCTGTAGAGATTTCTGTGTGCTTTGGGATACATTAATATTTGTACAAAAGAGAAATAAAATCTTTCCTTCTCTCTCCACCCTGAAACCCCAGGCAAATATATCCTCTCTGAATATATGAGCAGCAGACAAGAAGTAGCATTTGTTCCACATGCCATATCAACTCAGATGACAGAAAAATGTATAAACATAATTGCTGGTTCATAGTTTTTTTTTGAAATTTGTTACAAAGCCTTTTTTACTTTGATTTTCATGCAGTATGGACCTCGATAATACCTCTCAATCTACTCTTTTTAGAGGTAATACTAAAAGATGAAGAAAACTCTTAGCTCTGTTAAAGTAGTTTTATTATTGATTTATTTAAGTCATTACTAACTCTTCTAAAAGCAGTAAAGGAAAAGGATCTTGGGTCCCAGACTCAAGATCTGCCCTTTAGTTTCCAGAATTTTATTCTGCAGACCCCCAAAAGAGGTAAGCCTACTAGTGCATTCTTGCCTCCCTGCTAGGAGAGACAAAGTTGTATCTGTTTAACTCTAATGTCAGGTTTAGTTTGGACTGTCTTGGGCCATTCATGTCTTAGCTTTCTTACATTAGTATGGATTATAGAGACAGAAAATAAAATGATTATATGTGAGAAGCCCAACAGAAGGCTTCCAAAATATAGTAGGTAATATAATAATAAATCCCAGACAAGGAAAGAAGATAGACTTCAATAAAAGTAACAGATGATGAAATAAATGACTTAAATTTAGAATACAGAGTGAACTTTTCTCATTTCATTGTCCTAGTACGTTTGTTAAATGCTTGGCTTTTGCACTTGAGTTGGAAAACCTGTTATCCGTCACTTTCCAAATCTCCTCTCCTGCATCATTTTTACTCTGATTCTTTTAAAAGAATTTAGACCCTTTTAGCATGTGTAAATAGAAGCATAAAGAGAAGATGATTACTTATAAACAGAAAAAGAAAGTTAACTATTTGTAATTCAAATATGCTGGAAAGTCAAGAATGTATGGCATATAAGTCTCAAGTGGAATAGAATTTACATTAAGGCTTATACTTATATTTAGTTACCTACCAGCAGCCTCCAAAAGAAATACAGCTTTGAAAAAATAATAGAGAATGCTATCAAGCTATATCTGACTAGCAGCAGAAAAAAACATAAGAGCAATCAAAGAAATTCATAGAAAGAGAAACGAACAAGAAAACACAAGGGAATTCTTTACACAAAACCTATAAATGAAAGATATTTTAAAAGCATGATTTTATCATTCATTTGCCCTGTAGCAAATATCAAAATTATGTGATAAGTCTTTAGAGACTGAATACAACATGACATTAATTTGTATGGAAAGAAATACCTATGCTCTGTGCTCCGAGCAGGTTTAACATAACCAAAGAAAAAGCCAAAAAAAATGTACACAGTTTTTCTTGTAAGGTGAGGAAGGTTAAATCCATTCTCTAAGCCTAAGGATATAAATTCATCTTTAAGTTATAGCCTAAAGGGCTGAATATTAATAGTTGCCACCTTTCCCTAATGGGAGCAATATTTTGAATGACAAAGAGATGTTCATTAAATAGTATGGATCATTTAATTATATGTGTGTCTTCCTAACTGTTTAATATTAGAGAGGTATGTGACCTAAATAATAGTTTTGGTTAGATGACCTTATTCTTAAGGGTCTCTTTCTGTCCAATTACCAAGCAAGCTTTTCAAATGCACTCAGAGATTTAATTCACAAATCCCTTAAGAGCCTTCTGGTAAAAGGTTGGGGCAGCACAAATAAGCTAATGATACATGACCTTGTTTCAGAAAATCAGGCTGGGATTCTAAGTGAGTATGCTTATTTACCATTGTTGTATTGCTACAGTAAGGCAAAAAGCAAAGAAATATGAATTTTTACCATAAATATATAGGAGAAAATGCAAATTTTATATCATTTTATAATACGTTGATTATTTATATCTTTATGATATCAGAAAAAGCATTTATTTCTCAGAAATTTCTATCTATATATAATTACAGATATCTCAACTTTAATGAAAAAAAGTCATATGCCTTTATTTATTGGCATTTTGTCTCTAGTGAATTCATGCTCCATTCTCAACAAGTTTACTTTTTTCCAATTTATCATTTTAACAACTAACAAATCCTTTCTTGCTACAAATACTACTTTGATAATTGGATTATTTGAAGGGAAAAAAACAGACAGAAACAATATTATATAACTCATATTACAGCCCCAAATGTATGACAAGTTCCTATCTTCCCAGTGAGAAAATTAAAAATGGAGGGGAGGGATCAATCAAAATACAGTGAAGTTGATAAAATAATTAAAGATCAACTTGTATATTTGATTTAAAAGTTTTACACATGCACTTGTAAAATTGCGCATTAAATAAATATAAATTATATATTGATTTGATATTAATGAGTTTTTCTTTTTAAATTTCACCAAAAAATCATTTGATTCATCTTTAACCTCCATGTCTTTGTCATCACTGGATTTCTTAGTCACATAGTCTAGTCATTTAGACCTCTAAATTGTCTGAGATACAAAGTTTTTTAATCTATTGGTGATACTTCCACAGGAAATTCAATTCCAAATTTCCCATTTGCAGTCTCCACATTGTAACTACTTACGGTACTACTTTAAAATTGATCTTTAATAGAGCATTTTTACAATAACATCCAATATTTCATATGGCCAAAAGTAACAAATCTATATTCTTGCCCACTCTCTTTTTAAAATCTCATTTCACCAGGCGATCTCGATAGCAATCCCAAAGTAGCTTTCTGTTACTTGCTCGTGTGTCTTCTCCAAATGTCACTTAATCCTTCTAAATAAAATAATTGAGAAATCACTCAGTCATTGGGAAATATTCTTAAGACTCCAGAAGTATTCAACAATCAGAAAAAATTAGAAATTTGGGGTATTTTTGAGGAAAACATGGGTCTTTTTAATTTTTTTAACATTTATTCATTTTTTGATAGAGATAAACAGAGCACAAGCAGGGAAGAGGCAGAAGGAGAGGGAGACACAGAATCTGAAGCAGGCTCCAGGCTCTGAGCTCTCTTAACCCAGAGCTCAACATGGGGTTCGAATTCACAAACTGGGAGATCATGATCTGAGCTGAAGTCAGCTGCTTAACTGAGCCACCCAGGCACCCCAAGAAAAATATGGTTTTAGAACCATCTTCTTAGTCTGATGAAAGACTAACTTTTGATGCCAGATAGCCTAGCTGCTCCTTCAATATACCTGCTTTGCCACTAATGAGTTCCATGCCATTGGAAAGTGACTTGCTCTCCTCCAAGTCTCAGCTCCTTATCTATAAATGGCAGTTAGAAATAAAAACCTTGTAGAGACGTCCCGAGATTAAACTGTTCTGGGGATCAAATGTCTGATGCATACCCTTTTCAAAGAAGGAATCACCTTATATTTGAGTTCTAATAGACACCAGCACATTTATTTTGCATGTACTATATGCCAGGCAATGTACTTGGTACTGAAGACTTAAAAGTGAACGGGTAGACTCATGGCTCACTCTTGTAGTTTTCATAGTTTTAGAAAAGAGACTTAGTCAAATAATCCCACAAATAACTATGTGTGGCAGTCCTCCAAGTGACAGGCTGGGCTCTTGACCCCACCCACCCAGAGGGTATCCTCAGCATTTTAATCATATCCATCAAAATGGATCCAGCTCTCCAAAGGAGTCAGGGAATAGAAGTTTGCTGAAGTAATCATGGTGGGGGGGGGGGCGATAGGAGGACACATGGTATATGACAAATGTCAGAAACATGAAAACATTCCCCAGTTGGCATTTTTGTTCTCCAAAAGTTCTTCCCTTCTGCTACCCTGTTTATTTCCTCTTCCTCCATCCATCACACAGATATGGTTTCCCTTGCACTCTAAGCTTGAATTTCCACTCATCAAAAAAGAAAAACAAATAAAATGATGCCATGAAATGAAATGTGACAGATTTACTGAAAAATGGTCTCAGAGAAATACAGAAGGAAGAACTGTAGACTCATAACCTGGAGACCTGGATTCAAACCCCACCTTTGCCATCAAGTCATCAGGCAATCTTGGGAAAGCCTTTTCATTTCTCTAGTCTTTTGTTTCCCACCCCAAAACAGAATGCTGAACCAAATAAACCCTCAAGTTCTTTTTAAAGTAAATAGATAATTATGATTCTGTGTCAACAAAAGTATCAAATGATACTAAATCTTTTAAATTCTACAGTTGAGTTCAATGGCTAAATATGTTTAGCTAATTCTTCCTGCTCCTTTAGATTTGGCTTCATAGTTAGTTGCTTAACATATTAACATCTATGTTTGTAAGATATAGTCTTTCTACAAAAGCTAAGTTTACTTGGGGTAAAAAAAGGCGATTGAATTCATTCAGCACTCTAGTATTTCAAAGCAACCAGCCAACAACTGCATTGTCTGTTTTTCATGTCAGGCTAAGAAGAGTGAAATTTACTGATGTTTTCCTAACCCAAGCTTCCCTACTGTGCAAAATGAATAGTTAAGCAGAACATTAGTAGAACAGCTTCATTTCTAACTCTAGCAGCGAAGACTTCCCACCACTGTGACACAGAAGGATGCACACTTAAAGACAATACATTTATTTCGTGGATATGAACGTCTTTTGACTAGAAAAAGAAATAACAATCATCTGCAGTACTTTAAATAGAAAACATCTGTTTTTCTTAACATACTTCAAATACTTTGAATTTCCTGATTAGTTGTTATATGAGAACTGTATTTCTGAAAGACATAACGAGGCAGTTTAAAGATGAGTCTTAAATGATCTTTAAAGCAAAGTGAAGAAAAATGCTCATGCTCTGAGTAAGGATAGTTACAGCAGACCCATAAGCTCTGTAGTATGAACAAATACAAAATAATTCTCTCAACGATTTGCATTTACACCAAAAGTTCCATTAAGTATTGCAAGCAAAGGAGGATGATATAAATGAGTGGAGCATAGTGCTATATGAATGAAAATACAGTTCTGTAGTCTTATAGCATGGTAACAAAATCTAAGATGCTATTAAAGCAGTTTTTGCTTGACTAAGCCAAACATGAAGATTTTCAAAGTAATGACATGAAGCATCTTTGTGAGCATTACACAAATGTGTGCATACGTCAAAGAGTAGGCTCAAGAAGTGTATATTATGCAAACACATCTCTGGGTAATTACTCCAGACTGGAGGGTGTATATTTATTTTGGCCACATCAGCCTTTCCTCAGCAATTTGTAATACAAAATGGAAAGGATCATCTATTTTTCTCATTAAACTTTATAAAAGATGCATTGTATAAATATTTCCAGGTGACTTCTTTGTTTTATTTTTTACCCATAATTCTTTTTCTGCTTCATGGCCAAAAAAAAAAAAAAGGTAGTTATCATGAGGATATAAGTATTTCAAGACAAATGCCAAAGATAACAACCAGGAAACAAAAATATCGAATCTATGAATGGTAAAGTTTAAGGGCTTCCTGCTTTTTTTAAAATCAGCCAAACGTGTATTGAGCACCTATTATATACCAGACTCTACACTAGGAAATAAGAATCCAGAAAGAAAGAAAAGCTTCAAGGGACTCACAAACTATTCATGGATAAAAACAGATAAAGAAGCAAGCAAAAAACCCTCAGTGTGATCAAGGTCATAAATGGAGTATGTATAATGTATAAAATATTTAGAGAACACAGACAAAAGAGCAATGGATTCTGCCAGAGAGTAACTAGGACTAAGAGTTAGACAAGAAATATGTGAATTTGACCTTTACATATAAGTAGAAGACCAAGAAGAGTATTGAGAACATTATTTCTTCAAATTATGTGGATAATAATAAAATTTTAAGAATCTAATGCATTTTCCTTCAAGACCTCTCTTCAAACACTTATGACTTTGCTATCTATGTGTCCTGATGAATTGATTTCCCAGATGTAGTGTAAGGTTAAAAACAGTATAGAAAGCTATTAGAGCATGCTGTTATTTATATAAGGAGGGGAATACACAAGATATATATCTATGTGTATATGTATATGCATGCAAATGTATAGTTTTAAATGCATACATTTATTTGAAATGCTACACAATTCACTTATAATATTTGCTATCTCTGAGGCAGGATTCTGAGGCGCTAGGGACTCTATGCCTTTTCTGTACTGTTTGAATTGTTCACCCACATGTACTACCTAACTAAATAAATGAATAAATTCCTTAGAACACTTTCTATGGCTCTTGCAACTAGTAAATAACATAGTCTTATCTTACTCTGAATATTCCCAGGAGTGTAAAACAATTCAGCGTGTGTAATACCAGCTTCCGATTTTTAAGGGAATTAAAATATAACTCTCAAATCACGATTGTTGCCAAAGGGCTTCTCACATTTTAGCACACTCAGGCAATAAAAGTTAGAGACATTAAGAGAAAATATTGTGTTCCTCATTAAGGATGCTGAGACTATATCTACCCAATATCAAGATAATTAGTCAATATGACCAATCCAGTGAAAAAGCTGGCCTAGTTCAAAGAGGGTACAGCTCAATTTAAATAAATTTCACCAGGTGGGCTCAGCTCCTAATGCAAACTGGACTCTTCATCTACCAGAGATGAAGCCCTATGTTCAGAATAGTATTCCACATACTGAATGAAGACTTTTTGCCTTTACGGATTTTTTGAAACTTGGAATACTTTGTCTTTTCTTGCAAAATACTCATCCATCTTTTAGACTCAATTCAAAAGCTCTCATGTACATTAAATCTCATCTTTATCACTTAACTGAGCTTTTTCTTCTATAACTAGAAATTCTATTGCTCTTACAATTACCATCATGGTTTAGCACTTAACAACTCTCGAAAGTTTATGTGTGTTAGTTTTAAATCCCCAATGGAATTGTAAATGATACGGATGGCATATCAGGTTAGGGAAGTAGACATGGTCTACTAATCCAAAATAGATCACAGAGTCAATAAATAGCACACCAAAACTATAATAACATAGATTAGGGAACCAAGAATATAAAATAAATTTATAAATTCAGCACAGATATTATGCACAAATATCAAAGCCAGAGTTTTAAGCAGGAAGGTGTTAGCAATGGGATAGCAAATCAAACTTCTTCCAGAAAGGAAAAGATGGAGTTTCATTCCCTCTTATTGAATAAAATTAAATTAAATTATGGATAATGTATATGGAGAAGATGGCTTATGTGGTTGTACCTTTGGTTTCCTAAATCTGAAAAAAACAAATTGTGATACCAAATGCACAAATGTAAAATAACAGTACCTTCTCCACTTCTTCTGTACTTACTGTGGGGGACAAGGGGGATCTATAAAATGTTATGCACATTACAATGGAGTATTTTTAAGAAAGAAACATTAAGAATAAAGCACATGGAGACCATCAACTCTGATTTTTTTACCTGAAATTTTGAGCAAACAATACTTATTTTAATTTTCAGCATTGAGCTTCTTTTTTTTACTATGTCTGACAAGAGAGCATCCTATGAGGAATAGGTGACATTTACCAAAAAAACAGAAGATAAACTATAATTCACAGGGCCACAATGTTACTAACATGAAGGAATTAATTCTTGCAGATATTTCACCAAATAAATAGGAGACTTCCAGTTGAAATAAACTCATAATGACCTGAATTCAAAAGTCTAGAGCATGTAAAGTGATATCTATGTGTGTAAATCATGAAAAACAATGACATCTTAGACAAATTTTCAACAAGTAACTTAAATCAAAATGACAATATTACATGTGTTGGGAAGTTTTAGTCTAATTTTATCATATCCTGACTTTGTCCATTTGGGTTTATAAGGTTCACAATAAGAAGCTGTTTTTTGTTTTGTTCTGTTTTGTTTTTTGTTTTTTATTTTTGGGTTTTTTTTTGTTTTGTTTTCTTTTGTTTTTTTCTCTGAGAGGCTATATATAGAATTTGGACAAGCTCATATCAAGTGAAGGGTCATATCTGAGTGATAGTTTCATTACCAAAATAGAAAGGCATTTCAAGTAATGCTTCATTGACATTTGCATACACTTTCTTTTTTTTTTTTTGTAAATATTTTTTATGTTTTATTTTTTATATTTGAGAGAGAGACAGAGACAGAGAGTGAGCAGGGGAGGGGCAGAGAGGGATGGAGACAGAATCTGAAGCAGGCTCCAGGCTCTGAGCTGTCAGCACGGAGCCCAACACGGGGCCCGAACTCAGGAGTGGTGAGGTCATGACTTGAGCTGAAGTTTGACACTTAATGACTGAACCACCCAGGTGCTCTGCATACACTCTTTCTACAACAATTCCTTATTTAACCAACCAATCAAAGTAATCATCAAAAAAGCCAATGCACAGTTTGGAAAAGATTTAAATTAAATGCCAATACCTAGATAAAATTTGATAATATTTCTTCACTAATTTTTCGTCACAGATCTAACTAGAAAATCACCTTCGCATCAAAAACTTGCATAGTCATTGCATTAAGAAAAGTAATTAAAGTCACATACTAGTGAGTGGAGAAAATTCTACTAGGCCTTGACTTTCTGCCTCCTGATAATGCTCTTTCTACTCCTTGGTTTTCTGTGGTTCTATTAAGACTTGGTAACCTGGCTCCACACTGCTGGTGTCTGAATGACTTAGAAATTCCCTAATGGGATGCTGCTACTAAGATTGCCTCCACAGTCTTCATCTCACATTATCCAGCCCAGTCACAGAGTGAGTGCCACACCCCAGGGCCCAGGCCCTTGGAAGCTGCCTGTTGCCTTCACCCCTATTGGCTTCCCAACTCTGCCCACTCGCTGGCCTCCTGCTACAACTGCATGCCAAGTACATTCAATTTTTTAAACAGAAAAATATTTTCTTTCCCCAATGTCCTGCCAAAAGAATTCACACTTAAAGTATACAATGATGGATTGAGAGCAAATGAAAAACAAATTCATTCAGTTGCAAAACAGCCTGACTGCAACAATGTTTGAAGAGTATGTGGTAATAAATTCTTCTGATACAGGTATATGGTAAAAGGGCATATGGTATATAGACATATAGTAATAAAGGTAAACATTAGCTTTTCCAGAAAAAAAAAAGAAGCTGTGGGTCTGTTAGAAACATTTTAATTATCATCATAGTAAAGGTGAAGGGTCAAATGTCTGTGTTGAATGAAACATCAAGGATACTATTATAAAGTAACAACAGACCCAAATGAAAATGGACACAGTGTGCAGTGTATCTTCCTCCCTGCCACACACAAATTCATTAAGCTGTGTTCTATGGCAACCCTTACTACTAAGAGGTTCTGCTGCCCTAACTTCACTGCTTGGGGTTCTCTCCTGAAATCAGAGCATTACATGATCAATCACATAGTCCTACATAACTCCCTTAACAAATCCCCAAAGGAAAAAGAGTCCCAAATCCTCATCCTGCCTTTTAAACTTCTCAGTAATCCCAAATGACCTGCTCAGCTTCCTTCCCAAGGTGTGTTTCACCCTAGTCTCTGTTCCAGCCCCTCTGGAGCGCCACGGAATACACCATGCACTCACATGCTGTGGTCCACATGGAGATGTACCACCCAGATTCCCCTTCAAGAAGGACTTGCTGCCTGGCTGTGGCACGTGTGGTCATAAACAGCCTCTAGCCCACCAGGACCTTCAGAGTCCACCTCAGCTGTTTCACACCACGTCATGCCCTCCCAGGACAGCTGGCAAACCAGGAACTGAGCCAAGTGGGCTCATAAAGGTGTGATTGTTTCAGAGATACTCCAGACCTCTGGGAGGGACAGTGCTCACTCCAGAGCTCCCTGCTGGGTGGACTGAGGCTTTGTGGTAGCAGTTGGACATCTCCCTCTGTGCAATCCCACTTCCTTCCCCCTTCTTTTCACTGGTGTTGATCCCTAATAAAGAGCTTGCACCCCAGACTCCAGTTCAGCATCTGCTTCCAGAGAACTGAATCTGCAACACCTGCTTCCATGAGTCTGATTCTCTTCTTCATTCTCTATCAAAATCATTCTCTTCTTCTAAGGTCCAGCTCAAATGATACCTTCAAGAAATATTTCCTCATCCTTCCAATAGGGAATAATTATTCATTTCACTCATTTTGCTCTATTGCCCTGATTTATGCCTGTATCTCTGTGTAGCAAGTTGATAATTTTTATATTAAAGTTAGTAGTTTAAATTTTAAGTTTTTTGAGAGCGTAGTCTGTCCTATTCACTTCTGTATGCCCACAGGGCATAACAGATAAGAGTTATGAATGAAAGAAAAAACTAATGCATGATCTAGAATCTACCTAAACCTCTTCTTTTTTCCTCCTCCATTTTAGCAAAAAAAAAAATGCTGCCAATATTTCCTCTCCAATATTTCATACATATGCCCAGCCTCTCTATTTTTTTTTACCTATATGTTATATATAGTCCCTGCTTTCCACACTAGCTAAGCACATCTGCTTGGTATGGAACATGCTTAACCTGTCTTTAAGCCATCACATAAAAGTTGTCTCTTTGACAGCATGATCCTTTCTTCAAAATATCGTTCAAGATCCTCTTTGTATGTGAATTACCCTAAGGTACTGCCATCCAATTCCAGCTACCTCAGGATCTTCTTGTTCACATAATTTAGGTATCTAATTATGTGTCTAAAAATCATTATGCTCCATCAGAACAGTGACCAAAGTTTGTCCACCCTTAAATCTTTGTAAGACTAGAAAAATAAACTATATGGGAAATGCAAAACATATATATTCTGGATTAATAATTTATAATGTTCACCTTCTCACTTTCCAAAATGATCATTTCATACTTTCTCCTCTCAATCCTCAGGCACATAGGCCTGCTACCACCTCTACTGCCACCATTAGCCCATCCCTGTCTAATGACCTTACCTCATAATTCACTGAGAAACTAGAAGCCAGCAGTAAGAATCTCCCTCTTCTCATCGTCAGAAATATTGACGTCTTATTCCCTGCTTACCATCTTACAGTATGGACTAGGAATCTCTGTTCCTACCTAAGGCCAATGTCTGATCATGTTCTAGATTCCATCTTCAGGATTTTCTTTCTATAATGTCCCCTTTCTCTTGCATCATCAGTGTCCTGGATCATCTCCAGCACCACACACTACCATGTTGTAGTATCTTCTATCTTTAGAAAACTCTACTTTGATCCCAGATTCCCCTCATCTTCCAACAAAACTTATTGAAAGAGTTATCTCTAATGGCTACCTCCAAGCTTTCACCTGACATTCTCTGAGTTTCCCCAGTCAGACTTAAGTGCCCACTACATCATTGAGATTGAGATAATGAAGTCACTAATGACTTTTGTGTTGCCAAATCCAATGGTTACCTCTTAGTTTTTATCTTACTTGACCTCCCAAAGCAATCAACACAGTTGACTCCATCCATCCATCCATCCATCCATCCATCCATCCATCCATCCATCTCTTCTTGTAATACTACATTTAGCTTCTAAAATGTTTCATTCTCCTTGCTTTTCTGCTAACCCATTGGGTGCTTTTTCTATCTCCTGTGCTGGTTCCCTTAAATGTTGTCAAGTCCAGAGTTTGTCCTTAGGTATATTCTTCACCCTCTTAAGTGATCCTATCCAGACACTTGGTTTTAAATATTATCTCTATGCTAATGACCCTCCAACTCTCAATATCCAGCCCTCACTTTATTCTTCACTGAGCTTCAGAGTCATATATAACATCATCATAGGAATATCTATTCTGCAACTCAAATTTAACACAGTCAAAACAGAAGTCCTGCAATAGCAAACTTGCTCCTCCCCTAATCTTTCCATTCTTTGTATACAGGATCATCATCCACTCAGTTGTTCCAGTTACCTATCTAGCAGTTATCCTAGACTCCTCTGTTTCTCTCACTTCTCACCTCTACTATCAAAACATATATTGAATCTATTCACATCTATCCTTCTCCACTATCATCACCATGGTCCAAGTCACTGACTCCTCCACTTAGATGACTGCAAAAGCATCCTATTGATCTCCCTGCTGATGCTTTTGGATTCTTAAAAGCCATTCTCCACACAGCAGTAAAAATGAGTTTTAAGAACATGTATTAGATTAACTCACTCTTCTAAAACTCTCCAATGACTTTCTGTCACACTTGTACATACAAACTGTAATGTGCTTGCTGGAATCACCTACCAACCCACTCCCCAACCTCTCCCCCTTCTATCATACCGCACTCACACCAGCCTTCACTCTGCTCTTTGAACATACTAAGCTTATTCCTGCCTTAGACACTTTATGTTTTGCTATTTCTCTGTCTGAAGTGCTATGTTCTCAATCTTTGCACAGCTAGGTCCTCCTTATTATTCAAGTCTCATTTCATTGTCAGCTCTAAGAGGTCTATTGTGGCCACAAAATCTAAATTAAAGCCCACCCCCATTCTCAGCTAGGCATTATCATCACACCATCCTGTTTTGTTTTCTTCCTCACAGTTTTCACTTTCTGAAACTGTCACATTCATTTTTCAGATGTTGTCTGCCTGTCTCTTTTCCCTTCCAAAAACCAGAGGCCTTGTTTATCTTGCTCATCACTATATCTCGAATGCCTAGGGGATATTGGGAGAATAATATATGAACAATAAATATTTGTTGAATGAAAATAAATTAATATTAATCTTTGGAATAGTAGCCACGTATGACATCCACAGCTGAAAGCCAGGTCTTTTGTTCTCTTCCACAGCTTGTACTTCCCACATTGAACCTTAAAGTCTTTTCAGTTGTCTGTTTCTTCTATTATCTAATTCCTTGAGGAAAGGACATCCTATCTTTATATTATCACCAACTAGCATAATTCTTATTATAAAGTTAGATGTACTATAAATATTGGTTTAAGGAATAAAGGAAAACAGGGATGGGGAAGAAGCAAAGTGACATAGAACCTATAAATAAATATAAGGGTGAACCTCAGAAGAGGCTGAATAATGGCTATAGTGCTATCACATTTGAGGCAAAACAGTTACCATATACAGGCATAAGTAAAGCTTTACTAATAGATTTGAACTCTAAGACTTTAAAGTCATATTTAAAGCTCTTGCTGAGAAGCTATCCAAATTCTATACCATCTTCAGATGACATTAGTGTAATATGGGTGTTCAAATTCCTAAATGCAACTCTCAGCTAAGAGGAGCATGGTATGAGAGTTCTCTGAGTTATTGGCATTATCAGGGCTTATGAAATCTACCTCAGACCAATTTTCAACTCAATTAGTTTTCATGAAGTGTCCACAGAAGGCATGACACTGTATGCAGTGCAGATCCCAGAATGCTATGTCAAGGCAGGTCAGAGATTTATAGGTCCCAGTGTAAAAAGTTCAGTTTAATCTGTTTATCTCATTCATTTTGTGTTAGAGCAAAACCATTAAAATGGTATGACCATTTTCTTGACCTATGATCCAAATCTGAAAAAATAAGGTCCAAATTGCTACACTTGGCACCCTGTGATAAAGATCATATATTATCTTCTCAGGACATGGAGATGGAATTTGTTTATTTTACTTATTTTTTTTCATAGAAAAGCAGACCTGAAAGATGAAGATTAAAAGAATGTTAACATTTGTAAGCATAGCTATGAAAGAAATAACCCTATTCTTTATAAGCAGAATTCCATCCAAGGAGTAGGTGCTCTAACCAGTGGTATATTGAGGTGGGGGACGGGGCAGGGAAGAGCCAGCCCTCATCATTAATTACACTTATACTGAATGTAGATCTCTGTCGTCCAAGAGACTGACAAGCCAGATGACAAAACAATACATGAGTACAAAAGTTAAAAAGCAAGTGTATGTATCATTCATAGCACAAGCTGCAGGATGACAGTGGAGGGAAGGCACTCTGAGACTAGGGTCAGAAGAGGTGGATCCTGAGTCAGACCATTAAGCAAGGAAGACTACCACTTTATGTAACAGTAAGGTGCTTCCCCAAAACTTGAGAGAATAGAAAATAATACTACTTTCTAAGAGTTAAACTATGAAATCAACACATAATTAAAGCAGAGACGTATGTAGTCACTTCAATGATACTGTAAGCTTCCCAGTCCAGCAAGCCTAACTTTAAATTTACTGAATTTATTAACAAATCTAAGGAGAATTGCAAATAACGATCAAACAGCATCGCCCTTCCAAACACTCTCCAGGTTAGGGCACCAAGTCAAACTGATGTGAAGATCCCACTCTGTTGATAGACACCATAGGCAGCCAGCACCTGATGTCACTAGACATCCCACTCATGCAATTCCCTTGTTCTAACTATATACTCATCAAGTAACCTATTGATAATTAAGTTTCTCATGCAGTTTGTCTCAAGGGAGCAATGTGCTGGTCAGGTCAACATGAAGACCAGGTCTGCTCAGCAATTAAATTTCTTAATGTAAATTACTGTATTGGCATTCTGGTTTTATACATCAGTCTCTTGTGAGCTTTGTTAGTGCCAGCCATCATCCCTGAGTTGTTGTTGTTGTTGTACTTCCAGGACAGTGACATAATAAGTTTTCAGACCCTGTAGAAGTATACAGGACTGGTTTGGTTCAACAGAAAGCTCATTCAAGGGTTTCAAAACCCTAGAGAGACAGAGTGGCAGGGGAGACAGACAGAGAGAGAGAAGAGAAGAGAAGAGAAGAGAAGAGAAGAGAAGAGAAGAGAAGAGAAGAGAAGAGGAGAGGAGAGGAGAGGAGAGGAGAGGAGAGGAGAGGAGAGGACAAGAGGGGAGGGAAGGGGAGGGGAGAGTAGTTTAGGCAGATACATTGAGACAAATCTGTGTAGAGATGTGAATATAATATTAATGTTCAGGCAGTGGGAACTCACTAGTGAAACTTGAGTAGGAGGTGCAACATGATCAAAACTGTTACTCACAGGTCTACTATGTGCAGTTCTGCTTAGCAGAACTCATGGTTCAGTTGAGTTAGCCAAGCAAACAACTACAACACAATATTATAAGCACATAGAGTACTCTGCAAGCACCAGAGAAAGTACCTGCAGTTTACTCTAGGGATGATCAGGGAAAACTTACATTTTTTATTCTACTTTAATATTCTTTCAAACTTCCCTCTTTACTTAGATACCTTTTTAGTTAAAATAAACATATCAATATTTCAAAGAGCCTCAGAAGTGTATTTCTTACTTTCTACTAAATATTCCTACCTGGATATGCCATAGGCATCCTCAACTCAACATTTCAAAATCTAAGCACATGATTTCTCTGCTTTTCTTCATGTGTTCCCTACTTTGGTGATTGTAACCACAATCCATCTGGTTATTGGGCATAGTCATGCTAGATTCTCTCTTCAATACCCAACATACAATCAGTCCTAAAGCCTTAAAGGTTTTGCCTTTTCATTACCTCTTAAATTTCTTTTCTCCCAGGGCCATTGCCTTAGTCCAGGTTTTAATCATTTGTCAGGCAGATTACTGAAGGAGTCTTCTAAATGGTTCCCTACCTTCATTCCAACTAGCTTCTATCCTTTCCAGCATGTTTTCAGTTTTAAAGCTAGGATGATAGTTCATTTAGTCATCCAACAAATGCATACGTGTCAGGGAATTTGTAAGTCCAGGGGATAGAGCGATGAACAAAATATACGAGGTTCTTGATTTTCACTGACATGATACTATAGACAGGACATTAATTATATAAGCGAAGAAATAAATAAAGCAGTTTTTCAATAGTGATAAAACGTATAAATACAATTAATTAATGTAGCAGAGAGTGACTATGTTAACTAGCTGCAATTTAAAACCTGAAACTACTAAAAAAAGAGAGAGAGAGAGAGAGAGAGAGAGAGAGTGTGTATGGCTGCAGGACTGGATTGTCATTAAGGCGTCTGGGGCAATGACAGGAACAGGATGATAAGAGGAAGCCAGTCATGCAAAAGTCTGGGAGCAAAATATCTCAGTCAGAGGAATAACAAACACAAAGTCCTCAAGGAGGATGCAAATTTAGACTTGTTCAAAAAATGGGAAGAAAGCAAGTGTAGCTACAATGAGAGGTTAAAGAGAGAAAGAGTGATAGGGGATAAGGTCAGTGAGTTACACAGAGGGCTCTCGCAAAAGGCCCCATAAATTTGAGTTTTAATCAAAGTGCTATGGGAAGCTATTGAAAATATATAAGTAGAAGAGCTGCATAATTTCATCTGTGATTTGAAAGTTCACTCAGGGTCTTGTGTGGATAATGATTTAAGAGAAGCAGGAGTGAAAGAAGGAGGACCATTCTAGATTCCAGTGCAAAAGTATAGGTGGTAGAAGGAAAGATGGATAAACAGTTGATTTGGTGACATATTATGGAGTTATATCAATAAGACTTCCTATTGGAGTGAATATGGGAGATGAGAAAAACAAAAAGAAACCAAGGATCTGTAACCTGATGGATACTGGTGTCATTTTCTGAGATGAAAAGACTGAGGCAGGAGGTTTTAGAACTTTGGAGCAGGAGTAGGAATCAAGATTTCAGCTGAGCCAAATTAAGTTTGAATAAGTATTGAGAATCTAAAGACAAATGTTGAGTAGGCAGCTAAATACAGAAACATGGAGGCCAATGGAAGGGTCATTGGTAGCAATAGAAGCTTGAGGGTCATTGACATACAGATAATATTTAAAATTATTGGCCTAGTGTAAAAACAGACTAAAGAAAGAGAAGAAAAGGCCAAGTCCTGTGGCATTCCAACATTTGGAGATCAAACAAAGATTGAAGAAACTGAAAAGTAGAAGCCAATGAGGTGAAAGAAGCTTCAGGTGAGTATCATGGCAAGGAAGCCAAAAGAAAAGAACATTTCAAAAAGTAGAGAGTGGTCACCTTTGTCAAATGCTGCTGTGAGGTTAAAACAAAAGTCACCACCACTGCACTTGGAAAGATTGAGATCACTGGTAACCTTCTCAAAATCAGTTTGAGGAGAGTGCTACACAATAAACCTCTACTGGAGAGAATATGAGGGAAGAGAGGAGGCTACAAACCATTTTGATTTGTAAAATAGTTTGAAATAAAAAGCCTATATCCATAGCACTCCCTTTGAAAACTCTCAGCCTCAAAATCTGAAAGGAAATTAAGAGAAATAAAAATAAATGGTGTCATAATTGGTATAACAAAGAGCACACCAATTATTTCAACAGGTAGCCAATATGGGAAGTGCATAAATTTAGGAAACAACATTGTGTCCTCACAATAACTTGAGATGTCTACTTGATAATGGCACTTCAGAATTCACAAGAGGGCATCAGTACAGTGCTTTCTATGTGTGTCACTTAAGCCAGAAGCTGGACTCTTCTGTACTTTGGCATTAAGAGTCGAATCACAGTCTTGAAATTTTAAGATTGCAAAGGACTTAGAGGTCATTTAGTCCCACTTCTTTATGTGAATGAATCCCCTCTACCACATCTGTAATGAATGTTTCTCCTCTCTCATCTTGAGAGTTAGAGAATTTGCCACCTCCGCCGAATGCTTCAGGTAGAAATAAATGCATCTTATTACATTTCAGATAGATTTTCTACCTTTTATAATAATAGTTATTTTAAGCATTGTGAAACCTACCAATTTGATTAGTATGAGTCATATGTCCTTCATCTATTTTTTGTATAGAGGAAAAAGGTAATTATGGAACATGTAGGCCTTTTATTTCTATTTACCTGTCTACCTATATGCTGCCTCTTTCCAGGAAAAAAACTTAAATGAAATGATTTAAAACACCTGGGTGCAAGAGAGTTATTAAAGTAGAAATAGAAATTCAAATTCCCAAAAAGAAATTCTTGACTCAAAGGCTAATGTAGTTGCTGGCATTGAAATTGAATTTATCAGTGGGCCTTCTACAATTCAGTACAAAAGAAAAATATGCTGGATTACATAGTTCTCTTTATATAATGGAAGAAAGTATAATAATTTGCCATTAAATTAAAAATTTATTTGTTCTAAATTACAAGAGGAATTTCTTATGCAGCATCTTATAAAAGAGCCTTATGTCTTTGTTTTCTATGTGCATTCATTTTCATTGCCTAATGTACTGCTAAGGGTGCTAGACACTCATTTTTACCAAGCTCACAATCTCAACCCAATGCAAAACAACCTTTAAAAAAATTCTGTTGAATAAAGGGGACAAAATGATGTTCTTGTGAACTGAGAGAGGTGTATAGAAGATGGCTGACTGACAAGCAGAGAATGGTGTAAGAATTGTCCTGGATCTCTGATAATACTTTGGATCTTTCAGAAGAGAAGTGATATCTGTAAGCAAAAGAGGTTATTAAAGCTCATTCTGTTGCCAGAGGTAATGTGAAGAATTTGGGATTTCTCATTTGCTCTTTAAACACTCTAATTGTTTTTCCAGGAAGGGCATTATAAAATCCTGCAGCCCGAAAAGTTACAAATGGGTCAGCTGTGTCTTTCTGTCACTAAGCTCCTGTGGTTTTACAACACTTTCCCCTGTTCTTGGATTGAAGAGTGGGGGAAGTATGCCCACATAATGACCATTTCACCTTTGAAGGCCTTGTGGTGCTGGGGCATCACAAAAGGCCCTCAGTAAAAATAAATTACTTTCCTCACAGTGGTTATCACAGTTTTTTAGACTTTACCTGGACTACCTGATTCCATCATTATATTCTAAATAAATGAAGACAGATCTCAACTCCTTCCCCACACCTAAAGCCAGCCAGGCTTAACTCTGCTTTCTTCTCTATGGCTAGAAAAGGCACACCTACGTGGATGGAACTGGAGGGTATTATGCTAAGCAAAATTAGTCACTCAGAGAAAGACAAATATCATATGACGTCACTCACATGAGGACTTTAAGATGCAAAACAGATGAACATAAGGGAAGGGGAGCAAAAAGAATATAAAAACAGGGAGGGGGACAAAACAGAAGAGACTCATAAATATAGAGAACAAACAGAGGGTTGCTGGAGGGGTGGTGGAAGGGGGGATGGGCTCTAAGTGGGTAAGGGGCATTAAGAAATCTACTCCTGAAATCATTGTTGCACCATATGCTAACTAACTTGGATGTAAATTAATAAATGCATTTTTTAAAAGATTTAAAAAAATAAATAAATGTTATGGAAAACAAAGGAAGAAAAGGCATACCTATAATCTGTATTTTGTCTGTCCAAATGTGACAGCAATTTATATTATAATCCTCATTATTACTACCATATACTACTACTACTTCTACTTCTACTACTACTACTATTGAATCTGGATTATATCTAGTGGTCCCTTAAGGCCAATAGGCTAGGTTCAATTAGCACAAATTAGTTTTTGGAAAATGAATGTAAGTGCAGTAAAAGTAACCTACATACTGAATGAGGCTGTTTGTATACTGGACAACAGAATGTATTCATGGTGTTACCATGGAAAGAACAAGAGATTTCAGACTTACTCTAAAGAAGGCATTGGTGCACCCTCAAATAAGTAACCCCAAACAAATGGCCTGGCTTTTTACAGAATTAGAATAAACTGAATACACATTTGTTTAAAGCTGGAATATTATAGGCACGTAACAGTAAACGCTAATGTACATGCTGATGGTTGGCAGCTCAAACAACAAGCATGCTGATCGTGCTATTCATGCTATTTCACCTAACAGTCTGTTATGACATACAACTGCCAGAAATCAAGGTGAAAGCTAAGCAAAACCCAGCTGCCAACAGCATAATTTTCTCCTCATTCTTACCTATTCCACCCTGTAAACCCCTGTTTTGATTAGCAGGAAGCCTGGGAATAGAGGGTAAAAATAATAATAAAAGAGGCCTATGAATTACTGGATAGTTTTTAAATGCCATACAACTTTGAGAAAGAAGCACCAGTTGAGACAAGTACATATTTCCCTAGAGCAGTCTAAAATATCCTACAGCTTACATGATGCCTTGGTGAATGGTTATCTCCAAGAAAGCTGTCTGCTTTGGGAAGCTGCGTAGCACAAATACCTGGTGTGGAAGAAGTTGGCATAGCAACTTTGCATTTACAATGGTGAATCACACAGTAAACAGGTGCATCAAACAACTATCAAATGTGTTTGCTTCTCTACAAAGTGGTTAAATCTTATAAAGCATTTTTAGGCTTTTCTTTTTGAAAAACACACTCTCTGGTCCAATAATTTAAGGCAGTTCATTTGCTGAATAGGACAGGATATCCATGACTCATGGAAAGATTTGTTCTCTGTATTTTCTCTACATAAAGAACGTGACATTTAGGCAAAAAATAAGTCATTTCCCCTTCATAACAGACATAATTCTCCATTGACCAGAAAATGGTACCAAAGATAAGCTTTCTGTGTTTGTCAAGAAATATATTTCCAAGAAAAGAATTGCTTACCTTTTGGCAACAGGCCCTTTGAAATTCAGATCAAATGTCTTTGGATCACCTGCATCTAAAACAAAGAAGTTTTTAAGCATATATGCCAATGAAATGGCAAATAAATACATACACAATATTAATAAAGAAAAATCTACAACTTGGCTACTGCCCAGTGTAATGCTGTATTCAATCTTTGGTCCAAGGAAACATCAGTTTTGCCTTGGTTACATCTGCCAATCCTTTTCCCTCTCTCCAGCTAGAAGCAAGACCAGGAAGAGTTGTTAAGGACCATATTCTGTGCATACTGTACACATACCTCCCTTTGTTCTGGATAATAACATTATAGATTGCATCCAGGGTAGCAAAACTTGGAGCTCTTCTGGTCTGCAAAGCCATTCTACCATCTGCCATCATCAAGTATTGCATCTTGTGAGGTGCAAAATATCATAGAGATGCTTACTTATCTAGTTCTCCCCTTTCTCTCAGTAGATTAGGCTTTCCTTCAAGAGGTTGAAATATTGTTGGTCTCTGCCACATTGGCTATATGGTATATACAAGTCACTATCATACTATATAAACATTATTTTTAATTGATATTTTAAGATCCTACCAACTGAGTCACCAGGTGCCCTAGGATGGAAGTTATTTTATACATCTTAGGCCACATCATGATGCATTGTTGCATCATGATTGTGATATATTACCCTCATTTTTAAACCGTACAAGGTACACACAGAATGTTTTTTTTCCCCTGGCATGTACTGTGTAAGCAGACCCAGGAGCAAGTTCTGTAAAATCATTCTGGCCAGGGATCTGTATTTTGCAATCCCACCCTCCACCCCCTGCTTCCTCTAGGGATTTGTCCTTTGAGAAGGCTTAATCCTGGAATTAAAGACAACATTCCTAAACAGAATGGCAAAACAACAACAACAACCACCACCACCACCAAACGCGTGTGTCAGCAACCTGACTCTGCCTGTAAATGGGGAGATGAGGTCTGAGGACTCAGAGACCTCTTTAGTGTAATCATCTGCTGAGGACAAAACAACAGGAATGTAAAGACAAACATGCAACAGAAATCCAAGAGCCACTCAGTCAGTGAATATTCATAAAGCACCTATTATATGCTGAGAGATCCAAGGGCACAGAAGATATTTAAGGCATGGTCCCTATCTCAGAGACCTTACAATTGGTGGGACAAGATCAATGCATTGATTTATTCAACAAAAGTCCTTAAGAATCTTTATTTACCAGGCCCTGTGTTGTAACACATGAACAATGAACATACCATATAAAACAACTAATAAAGAACCATATTATGTGGTATCAGCCTTAAGTGTTATAAGACTTCTAAGAAAGTAGGTTTCATCAAAGATTAGAAGAGTCACAAGGGTTTCATTCAAGAAAATGAGACTTTTGTGAAAGATTAGAATAAAACAAAAGGCAAAGAAAAACATTTTGTGTGAATGAAACTAGAATTCTGTTAAATTCAGTAGCTATTTATTGATCACATGTTACGTGTTCTGCATTGAAAGAGACACTGCAGGGGATACAAGATTTAGTGAAACGGTCTCTGTCTTCAGCAACCTAACTGATGAGCAGGGAGAGAAATAAGAAAAGTACCAAAATTGTTATAATACAAGGCAGAACATTATATCATAAAAGGGGTACAAAGAAAGTGTTATGAGATCCAGGGAAGGAAATGTCACTTTCAGTTGAGATTAGAGCCACAATATTTTAAGTTAGACAGGTGAAGTTTAGACCTGTGGCGATGAATGAAGTCACCTAGGGTAGATATGATTAGCATGTTTGTGGGGATGGTGAAAAGATCAGCCTGATTGGAATAATAAATAATGGGATAGGAGGAGGGGGGAAAAACTGAATAGATACCATAGGATCAGACTATAGAAAGCCTAAAAATCTGGGATAGAAGATTTTGTCTTTGGGTTTTTTTTTTTGTTTCTTTTTTTTAAGAGAGAGAGAGAGGGAGAGGGAGAGAGAGAATGTGTGCACAAACAGGGAAACCAAAGAGGTGAAAAACCTATATGCTGAAAACTATAGAAAGCTTATGAAAGAAATTGAAGAAGACACAAAAACAAAGGGAAAATATTCCATGCTCCTGGATAGGAAGAACAAATAGTGTTCAAATGTCAATACTACCCAAAACAATACACATATTCAATGCAATACCTATCAAAATAACACTGGCATTCTTCACAGAGCTAGAACAAACAATCCTAAAATTTGTATGAAACCAGAAAAGACCCCGAATAGCCAAAGCAATCTTGAAAAAGAGAACCAAAGCAGGAGGCATCACAATCCTGGACTTCAAGCTGTATTACAAAGCTGTAATCATCAAGACAGTATGGTAATGGCACAAGAACAGACACTCAGATCAATGGAACAGAATGGAGAACCCATAAATGGACCCACAAACATATGACTAATCTTTGACAAAGCAGGAAAAAATATCCAATGGAATAAAGACAGTCTCTTCAGCAAGTGGTGCTGGGAAAACTGGACAGCGACAGGCAGACAAGTGAACCTGGACCACTTTCTTACACCATACACAAAAATAAACTCAAAATGGATGAAAGACCTAGATGTAAGACAGGAAATCGTCAAAATCCTTGAGGAGAAAGCAGGCAAAAACCTCTTTGACATTGGCCACAGCAACTTCTTACTCAAACGTCTCTACCGGCAAGGGAAACAAAAGCGAAAATGAACTATTGGGACCTCATCAAAATAAAAAGTTTCTGCACAGTGAAGGAAACAATCAGCAAAATTAAAAGGCAACTGACGGAATGGGAGAAGGTATTTGCAAACGACATATCAGATAAAGGGTCCGTATCCAAAATCCACAAAGACCTTATCAAACTCAACACCCAAAAAACAAATAATCCAGTGAAGAAATGGGCAAAAGACATGAATAGACATTCTCCAAAGTAGACATCCAGATGGCCAACCGACATATGAAAAAATGCTCAACATCATTCATCATCAGGGACATACAAATCAAAACCACAATGAGATACCACCTTACACCTGTCAGAATGGCTAACATGAACAACTCAGGTAACAACAGATGTTGGTGAGGTTGTGGAGAAAGAGGATCTCTTTTGCACTGCTGGTGGGAATGCAAACTGGTGCATCGACTCTGGAAAACAGTATGGAGTTTCCTCAAAAAATTAAAAATAGAACTACCCTACAACTCAGCAATTGCACTAGTAAGTATTTATCCAAGGGATACAGATATGCTGTTTCGAAGGAGCACATGCACCCCAATGTTTATAGCAGCACTATCAACAATAGCCAAAGTATGGAAAGATCCCAAATGTCCATCAATAGATGAGTGGATAAAGAAGATGTGGTATATATATACAATGGAGTATTACTCAGCAACTAAAAAGAATGAAATCTTGTCATTTGTAACTACGTGGATGGAACTGGAGGGTATTATGCTAAGCAAAATTAGAGAAAGACAAATATATGACTTCACCCACAATAGGACTTTAAGATACAAAACAGATGAACATAAGGGAAGGGAAGCGAAAAGAATATAAAAACAGGGAGGGGGACAAAATATAAGAGACTCTTAAATATAAAGAACAAACAGAAGATTGCTGGAGGGGTTGTGGGAGGAGAGATGGGCTAAATGGGTAAGGGGCATTAAGGAATCTACTCCTGAAATCATTGTTGCACCATATGTTAAGTAACTTGGATGTAAATTAAAAAAAAAAGTGCTTAAAGCAGGATCTGGCACATAGTAAACCCCCAGTGAATGTTCATTATTAGTCAATGTAATTACATGAAAAAAATAAATAAAACTTGATGAATGACATGGGGTGTAAAAGAGAGAAGTCAAAGATGGCTTGAGATCAAGTGACCAATTCTTAATCACTTTTAGTCTTTTGCCCAGGCTTAAGGAGAGATTGATGCCACTGAAACAGTTTGAGAACATTAGTAGGTGGAAGAAACTGTAAAATTGTTATAAGAAAAAGAGCATGAGATTGATTTTGAAGTGATATCTGATTGTAAGTCTAGCATTCAACCAGAGTTAAACTGGAGTCTTGGGTCAAGTCTTAAGATAAATATGTGGAAGTCACAGAATTTATATCATGACAAGTGATGAACTCCACAAAGAAGAACTGCAGGACCTGGCAGTTATAATGTTACTATAGCAACAATAACAATAATATTTAACATGTTTTTAGCATTAAATGCTAAGTGTACAGCATTCATATGCATTATTTTGCTTACTTTGATACAAAAACCTTATTATGTAGATAGATTGGAAACCATTACTAGCCTCACTTTACATATGAAAATAAAACAAGGCATGGAGAGGCTAAGAAGATGCCCTACCTGGGATCCACACTCTGTGTAGTCTTATTGCAACAGAACAGATCCCACTGGCCTTCCCCTGCAATGCCAATGTTGGCTTCTACTCCAAGGGGAAGCATGTAAAATGTTTCCTGTTTGAGATAGTCCATATATACTTCAATGTCGAATTCTCTGACACATTGTCAATTTCTCTTTTCCTGACTGCTTGTCTAATTCTGCCCAACTGGTAACTGACCTCCTCTCTAATCCATAGGAGTGGGTAGATTTCTCCCATATGCCTGTTCCTTGGCAAGCAGGGACTGAATCTCGTTTGGACACTAGGCCCAAGCTGAGCCAGTCATTCCTGGTCACTGTATCCCAGAAATTTTGAATTAGAATGGACAGTAAGTTAGTCAGTGGGAGATTAGAAGTACAAAACATAAAGCCTGAAGACCAGGGAAGCAGAGAACACTAGCTTTCAGAAAGAAATTACTGAAGCAAATACGTTAAGTGAGACAGAGGTGGAAGTCCTGGTGGGCTATATAGCTTCTTGGTCCAGTTCCTACCTAAGGCCCAGGGTTGTTTCATGAGATACGTTGTATACTTACACCAAATTCCCTTTTCTTGCTTTTTGCTAGTTCATGTCCCTTATAGCAACCAAAGAGTCCCACTTATAAACTAACTCTCTTGTCTTGATTTAGGTTTCAATAATTCATTTTAACAACACATTGTATTCTTGCTATGAACAGAGTGGAGATTCAAGAATGAATTCTTGACACTAAGTCTGCCTTCATAAATCTCACAGTTGAATAAGACACATAAGCTCAAAAGTATAATTTCAACACTGGGTAGTAGAGCCATGATAGAGACATGAAGAGGGTACCATGGGGCACAGAGTGGGGTCATGAGTGGATAGGTTTCTCCAATTCCTGACTGACTCAACTTGGGCTCCATGTTCTACCTGCCCTCTGACTCCTGTGCTCTTAGACTCGGATCTTCCACTCTGATGTGGAACACTAATGTTGGTATTCTTGCTGGTTCCAGGTTTTAGTTCACAAATCTGGCTTTACAGCTTAAAAACTGTTTGGGGATACAAGTTACCAGCCCCTCGCACCAAATACTACAATTCTCTTCGTATGGGGTGGGCATGAGAATCTGTATCTTTAATTGTCCCATCAGATAATCCTAATATATAATCAGATTTGGAGACCACCAAGACTACTTGATTTTATTCTGAATCTCATTCTTAACCTCAGTCTCAGTTTGTACATAATTCTTAATTCTAGCTGTTCATAACGGACCAAAGTTGATGGAGTAAGAAAGAGAAAAGCAGGTCATCATGATGTGTATGAGCTTTGGGAAACACCACAGTTAAGGGTAAAAGGTAAAATTAAACAGTTACCGAAAAAAACCAGAAAGTGACATTCAAGAAAGCTAAAGAATTCCATGAATGAGAGATTATGAATTCTACTGGAAAATGATTACTAACTGAATGCTTATTTATATGTGGGACTGCTGTAAGTACTTTGCACATATATCTGCCATTGTGCACAATTACACATAGAACACATGTGAGTTGTACTCCCTTGCACTACACAAATCCCTGGTATATTTATTATGTTATTTAATGCCCCATAATTCTGTGATATATGTCATTGTCAAAATTCCATTTTATAAATGAGGAAGTTGAGGTACAGAGGGGAAGCTAATTTGCCCTATTACCCTTAGCATAATTAGAAGGCACATGGTCTGATTCCAAAGCCTATGTTGAGCCACTTGACAGAAAGTTGCTCATTGGTGATCTCAAAGAACTTCCACAGATAAGCGGAGAGAGGAAGCAGACGAAAAGGGCTTAGCAACTTATATTCATCTTTTTGTTTATTTATTTAAATTCAAGTTAGGGGTGTCTGGGTGGCTCAGTCAGTTAAGCGTCCAACTTTGGCCCAGGTTATGATCTCGCAGTTTACAGGTTCGAGCCCTGTGTTGGGCTCTGTGTTAACAGCATAGAGCCTAGAGCCTACTTCAGATTCTGTGTCTCCCTTTCTCTCTGCCCCTCCCCCACTTATGCACTTTCTCTTTCAAAACTAAAAAAAAAAATGAAATTTAAAAAAAGCATTTAAATTCAGTTAACATACAGTGTAGTCTTGGTTTTAGGAGTAGAACCCAGTGATTCATCTCTTACATATGACACCCAGTGCTCATCCTGGAAAGTGCCCTCCTTAATGCCATTTGCAACAATGTGGATGGAACTAGAGTATATTATGCTAACTGAAATAAGTCAGAGAAATCAACTTATATTGATCTTGTAATTATTCACTTTTTACATTAAAGATAGTCAAAACTGGTTTAAAAGTACCTGGGCTGGAGGGACACCTGGCTGGCTACCAGTTGGTAGAACATGCAACTCAATCTCAGAGGCTGTGAGTTTGAGCCCCACATTTGATGAAAAGATTACTTTTTAAAAAAGGTACCTAGGCTGGCTTCCAATTTTGGTGTGATTTGCACTTTACAAAGTTAAAAAGTGGATCACAGTGTAAATGAAATGCCATTGTCAAATCTGTCTGAAAAGCTGACACTTTCTGATTGTAAATCCTGGCTGCCTTTTATTTCAGTTGAAAATATACTAAACTAAAGCCACAGTCAAACGATAAGATTTAGCTGATTCCATATAGTGATGACAGCTGGAAAGTGATGACTTCAGCCTGCCCCATGTGTTGGCAGAACTTGTATTGTCATGCAAATTTTTTTATTTCCTGAAATCCATACAGGCCCTTGCTTTTTCAGAGGCCCTCACAGTCTCTAATTGCATCTCTGGAATAAATAGACTGAGAGGCCAGCTAAGTGAAAAGAGCCACAATGCTTAACTATCCTATGGCTTAGCTAGTTGAATACAATCATATTTCTAACTTACAGAAAAAAATAATTATAATTAGGCAATCATTTTAATACCTCCTTAAGTTCATGTGATTCTCCGATCACCAAAATTATTTGACAACAGAATCCCTAAAAACATTTATAATATAAGTTACTTATTATAGATAAAGTTGTTATTTTACTTATACAATACAATTTTTCTTCTTAGAAATAATTGAGGAAGATTAAGAAGAATAGTTCGGGTAATTAATTCAACTCGTGGGTGTGGATTTCACATAATTTTGTTGAATGCAAATTGTAAGATAAAGCAGCAAGTTATGCTTGGAAAGACTCTTTTCTTTAAAAGCAATCTGTTTCTCAAAGAAAAATAACAATATAACTACCATTGATCAGTTACAAAAAGCAAAATTTGGGGAGAGGAGTTAATTTGGCAGAGCAGCATGGAGACTCTGAGCTTGTTTCATCCCTGAAATGCAGCTAGATCAGCACCAAACCATTTTGAACACTTAGGAAATTGATCTGAGGATTAACTCAACAATCTGCATAACTTGAGCCACAGAACTCAGCAGGCACATGGTGTGGAGAGGTGAACTGGGGGAAAGAAAAGCCACAGAGGGTAGGGAGCGGTTCTTGCAGAGAGAGAAAGAGAAAGAGGGATAATGCAGCACATTGGTATCATTCAAGAAAACATTCCCCAAAAGTAGCTGGAGAGAAAGAGAAAGAGTGAAAACACTCACAGGGGACTGAACAAGAAATCTGTTCCCCAAAACCATTGATGGGAAGAAAGGAGAGGGTTTCAATACCACCAGGATTCTATAAACAGTGGAGTACAGAGTCTGAAGTTCCAGAGCTCAGTGCCTGGCAGTTCTGGTGAGGAAGTAGGATAAATCCCCAGCAGCAGGCAGCAGGGTCTAAAGGGTCTGTGTGCCACATGGGGAGAGGTGGTTCCCCCGCTTGGAGTGCATTTGATAGAGGCCATATGGCCTCCTCACAACAAAGGTCCCAGTGGACCTCAGAGAGCAGCTGGTATTAGGTATTTGCTGGTATTAGGATAAAGGAACCAGAATGGGGTGAAACCTGGTTCTGACTATGTACTGTGACTTGCCATAATCTCTGAACCTCTGCCACTGAGCGATATTTTCTGGGGCAAGCTGGCACCCAGTCATTGCTCAGCAAGACCCCTCCCCCAGAAAGTCAATGGAGGTCCAAGACGCAGGGATCTCTGAAGTGTGGAGTTGTGTTTTATCTGAGATAAAACTCTGAAGGAAGGTGCCACTTGGCAGGTGGACAGCTTGGACATGAACAGTGTACAGGCAGGAAGTGAACAGAGGCCGAGACAAAGGAGGGATGCTTGATCATGGGTTGGTCAGAGAGTGAAGTTCCTGTGCCAGAGACTTGGGAGCTGGGTGAAGCCATTTCTACTTCTCCCAGGCAGGAACATACTTGCAGGAGCATGGGGGCCACACTGATCCACTCCAGTAAGTTAAGCAGCACCACCTATTGCAGAATGGAACTATTATACCTAGCCCCACCTAACTGTGCCCTCCAAGCATGTCCCCTGGAAGACCAACACAAGTCACACCACCTACTTAGTGTACAGACTATAGAGGGCTTCATAGTTTCAGTTCTAGGGGAAACTGGACAAAACCTCATTAGGGTTTCATTTTGTTTGTTGGTTCATTTATTTGTTCATTTTCTTTGCTTTTGTTTTTATTTAAATTGTTTTCTTTTTTTCTTTGTTTTCATTCTTTTCTTCTTCTTTCTTGGATACAGAAAAAGAAAATTTTATTTTTTTACTTTATTTTTTATTTGTAAAAATTTGTTATGCTATTTCATTTCCTTTATTTCATTTTATTCTATTTTATTATGTAATTTTTTAATTTTTTAAAATTTTTCTTACTTTTTTTCTTTTCTTTCCCTATTTTCTCTATTTCATATTTTGTAAAAATTTTTTAATGTTTATTCTTGAGAGAGAGACAGAGAGACAGAGACAGAGAGAGACAGAGTACGAGCAGGGGAGAGGCAGAGAGCGGGAGACACAGAATCCAAAGCAGGCTCCAGGCTCTGAGCTGTCAGCATAGAGCCTGAATTGGGCTCAAACCCACAAACCATGAGATCATGACCTGAGTTGAAACTAGATGTTTAATGGACTGAGCCACCGAGGCACTAATTTTTTTTTTTGTAATTTTTTTAATGTCTATTTATTCTTAAGAGAGAGAGAGAGAGACAAAGAGAGACATAGCAAAACCAGGCGAGGGGTAGATAGATTCTCTATTTTATGAAGCTCCGTTCAACAAGCAGACCAAAATACACTACGATCTAGCTTCCTTTATTTGATTTTTTGTTTTGTTTCTAATTTTTTGATTTCCATTTTTCATTTTATTATTTTCTTCCTCCAAAAAGACAAATCAAAGAAATTCACCTCAACAGAAAGAACAGAAAGAAATGACAGCAAGGTGCTTCATCAACATAGATATAAGCAAGGTGTCTGAACTAGAGTTTAGGACCACAATAATAAGAATACTAGCTAGGGATGAAAAAGAGCATAGAATCCCTTTCTGTGGAGATAAAAGAGATAAAATCTAGTCAGGACAAAATTAAAAATGCTATAACTGAGATGCAATCCCAAATGGAAGCCACAACAGCAAGGATGGACAAAGCACAGCAGTGACTAAGTGATATAGAAGACAAAATATGGAGAATAATGAAGCAGAAAAAATGAGGTACACAAAGGCAAAAGATCATGATACAAGACTTAGAGAACTCTGACTTCTTAAAAAGAAATAACATCAAAATCATAGGAATCCCAAAAGATGAAGAGAGAGAAAGAAGGGCAGAATGTTTATGTAAGCAAATTAGAGCAGAAAACTTTCCTAATCTGGGGAAGGACACAGACATCAAAATCCAAGAAGCACAGAGAACTTCCATTAGATTCAACAAGAACTGACCATCAGCATGGCATATCATAGTCAAATTCACAAAATACACAGACAAGGAAAAAATTGTGAAAGCAGCAAGAGAAAAAGAATCCTTAACCTAAAAGGGAAGACAGATCAGGTTCACAGCAGACCTATCCACAGAAACTTGGCAGGCCAGAAAGGAGTGGCAGGATATATTCAATGTGCTGAATTAGAAAAATATGCAGCCAAGAATTCTTTACCCACCAAGGTTGTCATTCAAAATAAAAGGAGAGATAAAGAGTTTCCCAGACAAAAACTAAAGGAGTTCATGACCACTAAACTTGCAAGAAATTTTAAGGGGGACTTTTCGAGTGGAGAAAAGACAAACCAAAAGAAAAAAGTCCAAAAGCAACAAAGACTATAAAGGACCAGAAAACATCACCAGAAACACCAACTCTACAAGCAACACAATGGCAGTAAATTCATATCTTTCAGTACTCATTCTAAATATCAATGGACTAAATGCTCCAATCAAAAGGCATAGTGTATCAGAATGGACAAGAAAACAAGACCCATCTATATGCAGCTTACAAGAGACCCATTTTAGACCTAAAGACACCTGTGGATTGAAAGTAAGGTCACGGAGAACCATCCATCATGCTCACAGTCACCAAAAGAAAGCTGGAATAGCCATACTCATATCAGACAAACTAGATTTTAAAATAAAGACAGTAACAAGAGATGAAGAAGGGCATTATATCTTAAGGGGTCCATTCAACAAGAGATCTACCACCATAAATCTTTATGCCCCCAATGTGTAAGAACCCAAATATGTAAATAAATTATTCACAAACATAAAGAAACTCATTGTTAATATTACCATAATAGTAGGGGACTTCAACACCCCACTTACAACAATGGACAGCTCATGTAAGCAGAAAATCAACAAGGAAACAATGGCTTTGAATGACACACTGGACCAGATGGACTTAACAGATATATTCAGAACATTGCATCCTAAAGCAGCAGAATACCCATTCTTCTCAAGTGTACATGGAACATTCTCCAGAAGAGATCACATACTGGGTCACAAATCAGCCTCAATAAGCACAAAAAGACTGAAATCATAGCTTGCATATTTTCAGACCACAACACTATGAAATACAAAAACAACTACAAGAAAAAAATTGGAAAGACAATGAATACTTGGAAATTAAAGCACATCCTACTAAAGAATTAGTGGATTAACCAAGAAAATAAGAAGAAATTCAAAAGTACATGGAAGCCAATGAAAATGAAAACACAAGATCCCAAAACCTCTGGGATGCACCAAAAGCTATCATAAAGGGAAGTATATAGAAATCCAGTCCTTCCCAAAGAAGGAAGAAACGTCTCAAGTACACAACCTAACCTTACACCTAAAAGAACTGGAAAAAGAACAGCAAATAAAGCCCCCAAACAGCAGAAGACAGGAAATAATAAAGATTAGAGCAGAAATAAATGATATCAAAATAAAAAAAAAAACAGTAGAACAGATCAATGAAACCAGGAGCGGTTTCTTTGAAAGAATTAACACAATTGATAAACCCTTAGCCCGACTGATCAAAAAGAAAAAGGAAAGGACCCAAATTTTAAAATCACGAATGAAAAAGGAAAAATCAAAACCAACACTGCAGAAATACAAACAATAATAAGAGAATATTATGAGCAATTATATACCAACAAACTTGGCAATTTGGAAGAAATGGACAAAATCTAGAAATATATAAATTATCAAAACTGAAACAGGAAGAAATAGAAAATTTGAACAGACCAAAACCAGTAAACATATTGAATCTGTAATCAAAAATCTCCCAACAAACAAGGGTCCAGGGCTGGATGGCTTTCCAGGGGAAATCTACCAAATATTTAAAGAAATGATAACACCTATTCTTTTGAAGCTGTTCCAAAAATAGAAATGGAAGGAAAACATCCAAACTCATTCTACAAGGCCAGCATTACCTGATTCCAAAATCAAAGAACCCACAAGAAAGGAGAACTACAGACCATTTCCCTGGTAACCATGGATGCAAAAATCCTCAAAAAGACACTAGCAAACTGGATCCAACAATACATTAAATACATTATTCACCATGATCAACTGGGACCTATTCCTGTGAATCAGGGCTGGTTCAATATCCACAAATTATCAATGTGACACATCACATTAATAAAAGAAAAGATAAGAACCACATAATTTTCTCAATAGATGCAGGAAAAGCATTTGACAAAATACAATATCCTTTCTTCATAAAAAAACCCTCAAGAAAGTAGGGATAGAAGGATCATATCTCAAGATCATGAAGTCCATATATTAAATTCCCACCACTAATATCATCCTCTATGGAGAAAAACTGAGATCTTTCTCCCTAAGATCAAGAAAACAAGGATATCCACTCTCACCACTGTTATTCAACATAATGTTGGAAGTCCTAGGCTCAGCAATCAGATAACACAAAGAAATAAAAGGCATCCAAGTCAGCAAGGAGGAGGCCAAATTTTACTCTTTGCAGATGACATGATATTCTATGTGTAAAATCCAAAAGACTCCACCAAAAAACTGCTAGAACTGACACATGAATTCAGCAGTCACAGGATATAAAATCAATGTACAGAAATGGTTTGCACTTCTACACACCAATAATGAAGCAGAGAAATCAAGAAATCAATCCCATTTACAATTGCATAAAAAAATCATAAAATACCTTGGGATAAACCTAACCAAAGAGGTGAAAAATCTATACACTGCAAACTATACAAAGCTTATGAAAGAAATTGAAGCAGACACACAAAAAATGGAAAACATTCCATGCTCATGGATTGGAAGAACAAATATTGTTAAAATGTTGATACTACCCAAAGCAATCTACATTTTCAAAACAATCCCTATCAAAATGACACCAGCATTCTTCACAGAGCTAGAACAAACAATCCTAAAATTTATATGGAACCAGAAAAGACCCCAAATAGCCAAAGCAATCCCCGAAAAAGAAAACCAAAGCTGAAGGCATCACAATTCCAGACTTGAAACAGTATGACAAAGCTGTAATCATCAAGACAGTATGGTACTAGCACAAAAACAGACACATAGATCAACAGAATAGACAAGCCGGAAATGGACCCACAAATGAATGGCCAACTAATCTTTGGAAAAAAAAAAAAAGAAACAAAAAGAGTATCCAATGGAAAAAAGATAGTCTCTTCAGCAAATGGTGCTGGGGAAACTGAACAGCGATGTGCAGAAGAATGAAACTGGATCAGTTTCTTACACCATACACAAAAATAAATTCAAAATGGATGAAAGACCTAAATGTGAGAGAGGAAACCATCAAAATCCTAGAGGAGAAAACAGGCAACAACCTCTTTGACTTCAACTGCAGCAACATCTTACTTGACATTTCTCCAGGGGCAAGGGAAACAAAAGCCAAAATGGACTATTGGGACCTCATCAAGATAAAAAGCTTCTGCACAGCGAAGGAAACAACAAAACTAAAAGGCAACCAACAGAATGGGAAAAGATATTTGCAAACGACATATAATAGGAGTTAGTATCCAAAATCTATAGAGAACATTGCAAACTCAACACCCAAAAAACAAATAATCCAGTGAAGAAATGGGCAAGAGACATGAATAGATACTTCTCTAAAGAAGACATACAGATGGCTAACAGACACATGAGAAGATGCTCAACATCACTCATCATCAGGGAAATACAAACCAAAATCACAATGAGATACCACCTCACACTTGTCAGAATGGCTAACATTAGCAACTTAGGCAACAACAGATGTTGGCGAGGATGCAGAGAAAAAGGAACCCTTTTGCATTGTTGGTGGGAGCACAAACTGGTGCAGCCACTCTGGAAAAGAGTATGGAGGTTTCCCAAAAATTAAAACTAGAACTACCCTATAGCCCAGCAATTGCCCTATTAGGTATTTATCCAAAGGATACAGGAGTGCTGATTCCAAGGGGCACATGCACCCCAATGGTTATAGCAGCACTATCAACAATAGCTGAAGTATGGAAAGAGCCCAAATGTCCATCAACTGATAAATGATAAAGAAGATGTGGTATATATACAACAGAATAATACTTGGCAATCAAAAAGAATGAAATATTGCCATTTGCAACAACATGGATGGAACTGGAGGGTTTTATGCTAAGCGAAATAAGTCAGTCAGAGAAAGACAAATATATGATTTCACTCATATGTGGAATTTAAGATTCAAAACAGACGAACATAAGGGAATGGAAGCAATTACTATATAAAAACAGAGAGAGAGAGACAAACCATAAGAGGCTCTTAAATACAGAGAACAACCTGAGGGTTGCTGGTGGGGTGTTGGGTGGGGGGATGGGATAAATGGGCAAGGGGCATTAAAGAGGACACTTGTTGGAATGAGCACTGGGTATTATATGTAAGTAATGAATCACTAAATTCTATTCCTGAAATCATTATTACACTATATGTTAACTAACTTGAATTTAAATTTTAAAAAATAATAAAATAATTAATTACTTTTTAAAAATAACTCATGGGGATCTAAGCATGGTGACCATAGTTAATAATACTGTATTGTATATTTGAAAGTTGTTAACAAATTAAATCTTAAAAATTCTCATTATAAGAAAAAAAATTCTGTAACTATGTATGGTGCTGGATATTAACCCTACTTATTATGTGATCATTTTGCAATATATACAAATATCCAGTCATTATGTTATACACTTGAAACTAATATAATGTGTTTGTCAGTTATACCTTAATCATAATAATAAAAAATAATTTAAAAAAAAGCAAAAATCATAAACCTTTAATATTATTTTTTCAAGTATATTCTTCAGAGAATGTAATGTGGTTTAGAGAGCAAAAAGAGAACTGTAAGTTGGGGCAAAGTGGGAATTAGAGCTATTATTAGCGACCAAGTCAGATAGCTTTCCAAAACCAAGGAAAAATGATGTAGTAGAAAATTAAGTCTTGCTTTAATATTCTACAACAGCTAGTGGAAAATTGTGAATAATTAAATACTTGTTTTACACTTTGTTTTTCAAACATGTTTATGATTCTATGTATAAATGAGGTCCTGCCACTTCGTCTGAGGAAAAGATTCCCTCTCCTCCAAGTATCAACAAAAGATAAGGGACCGTGTCTTTGCCATTTCTTACAGGGAGAATATTCCTATTTCTTAGCCCAATACACATGGCCTCCCACAAACTGACCCATCTCACCAGCCTCATCTTCTACCATCCCTCACTTCAAACTTGATCTTCTAGCCATTCTGTACTGCTATGATTCCAGCCTAAATCAGGTGTTTTGCATAGTGCCCTTTGAACAATATGCCTTTCCCCTCTTTGTTCTTGGATAATGGCTAAAGAAATCATATAGTTTCCTTACAAATTACCCACACATCCTCTAGGAGAAGAACAAGAACCAAGACATTCTACTGGCTACTGTGCCAGTGGGTGGAGCCCACTTTGACTAGAGATCAGTGCTGAGAACTTTCATATAACCCCATATAACTTTCATATGTTCCCAAAGTAGCTCATTGCATTCATCTCTGAGACATATATACTTATTATTTGCATTGTTGCACTTGGTACACTATACCACAAGGCATTTGCTGTGGTAGAGAGATGCCTGTGTCCTAATTCCCCAAATTTGTGAATATTTTACTTTACAGGGCAAAAGGCACTTTGTGGGTGTGATTAAGTTGAGAACTGTAAAATGGGGAGATTATCCTGGATTATGTAGGTGAGCACAATATAATTACAAGGGTCCATAAATGGGGAAGAAAGAGACAGAAGTGTCAAAGAAGGAGATGTGACTATGAAAACAAGGTCAGAGTGATGTGATATGAGAAAAACTCAATTGGCCATTGCTGGCTTTGAAGATGAAAGGGAGTTGTGTGCCAAGGAATGTGGCAGTCTCTAGAAGCTGGAAGAGTAAGAAAATGGATTCTTCCCTAGAAGATTCATTTCTCTAGAAAGAAATGCATTTGGGCCTATGCCTTCATTTTAGCCCATTAAGACTTATTTTGGACTTCTGACCTCCAGAATTGTGAGATAAAAAATTTGTGTGATTATAAGCCACCACATTTGTGGTAATCATTATAGCAACAAGAGGAAGCTAATATACATGACTATTTCTCCTACTGGATTCATAGCTCCTTTAGGGCAGACACCAGAGTTTGGTTATTGTTCTATTGCTATTACCTACTTTGGTGCCTCATATATACATACATAACAGGCACTCAATAAATGTTTTTGAGGTAAATTTTTTTTAATGTCAATGTAATTTTGAATTCATATCTTTTATTTAGGTAATGAAAACACAAATAGGAGATCAACCTTGACAATTACTAGCTAATCACTGCAGATAGATTTCACTTGGAATAAAGGCAAGTTAATAGACTCCTAGAATTGCATTGATGCGAAAAATTACTCTCTCTATTAATTCAGCATTCAATTTGTAATGTCAGTACCAGTAGGAGGGATGCCTGGGTGTTCAGTTGGTTAAGTGTCCGACTCTTGATTTCAGCTCAGATCGTGATCTCACAGTTCATGGGATTGAGCCCCTTATAAGGCTCTGAGCTGATAGCACAGAGCCTGTTTGGGGTTTTCTCCCTTTCCTTGTGCCCCCCACCACTAGCATGCTCTCTCTCTCTCTCTCTCCCTCAATAAATAAACTAAACAACAACAACAACAACAAAAAGACCAGTAGGAGCTTACAAAGGAAGTAATGAAGACATTATCCCATACTAGTGAATAAAAATTGGGTATCAAATTATGTGGTATCAAATGTTATCTCTGCCACCTATGACTGTATGATCTTGGGAGAATTACAATTTTTTCTCTCTGAACGTCCATTATGCCATATATAAAATGATAAATAGCAAAAAATTTTTTTTCTTTCATAATGAAAAAAGAATCAATTTCTGCCTTTGGGGTGACCATGGGAAGGAGTAAAATACATGTATATTACCCTCATAACCAAAGTATATCAGTGTAGAATCCATGCAACCCAACTTAAGTTGAATTTTCACATTGACCTTAGGGACACCAATAATTCTAGAAAGGTTTCCATGACTAAGCTGGATGTGACATTTATGGAATAACTTAATAGCTTTTTGGAAGAGAGGAATTTTAGGATACTTATGTGTCAACTGGGAAAGCCACACAAAAGCACATGCTCTGCCAGAGCAAAGAGCTATGCCTCGGTGAGGAGACAAGAAAGCAGTTAGAAGAACGACACACCAGGAGTTGGGGCAAGATTTACAAAGCCCCTCAAGTCTTCCGAGAAAGTAATACAATTGACATGCTTTTGTGCATCTGAATGATGCAGAAGAAATAGGAAAGTTAAGGCAGAGGGACCAACAAGAAGATTGCTGTTGTATTTCAAACATAAGATGGTAAGAACCTGACTGACGCTGCAGCAGTGAGAGGATGAGGCAATCCCAAAAGCATTACAAAGGAACACAATTGGTGGGGGTGAAATAAAGGGCACGGTGACATGTTTCATCACCTAATGAAGGCAATGCCTCATACAGAAAATGATGTGCATTCCAGAAGTTCATCTAGGGCAGAAACACGACCCCACATTGGACATGGCAAGATTAATGGAAATGCAAATGAGACTCCTTCAGCACCGATTCAAATCAAACAATACTGTGGTACCATGACCTTAAGATGGTTGTTTTTCTCCCAGTCTGAGTAATTTCCTAAACATATGGAATGATAAATCACCCTATGTTACATCAAGAATGTCAAATCTCCTGCTTTAAGAAAGGTTTTTCTAATCACAGTGGTGGTTTCTAAGTAGTTTGCATCACCATTTGAAATAATTTGCCCTATACGAACATGTGTCATTTACATTCAGTTGAACAACCTCCACTTCCACTGAACGGGCAAAAGAAAACATATATAAAATACTCGGGCTGCTTCTTCATAGACTGATTTTATAGGCAGTGCTGAAAGATGCACATTTAGGGGCATTGGAAATGCACTTCTGAAAAAATGATTTTTCTTGACTACTGTCACAAAGCAGTGAATTTGTGCTATAGAACAGCCATGAATTATTGGATAATCACATATCTTCTCAGAATGAATAAAATTCTGAATCGATATTGATTTAAAAAGAGAGTCTAGAAGCAAACAAGAACATGAATTGAGTTGGAATGTTATCAGCTTGGGGTTGCTAATATTTCTTTCTAACCATATTTGTATTTTATTGCTCAACATCAGGTGCTCAAAAAAAAAAAAAAAGGAGCCATGACATACTTTAATTGCACTGGAACAATTCCTTATTTTCTTTCAGTACCATAGGTTGTGCATTTCATTATAATGCAAGACCCTATTCCCTTACCTCCTAGAAAATATAACAATTTCACTACCAGAGATAGAAAATGAAGAGTATATTTACTTGCCCTAAATAAAAAAATAAGTGACTTCATCTTGCCTTTCTATCTGCAGAATTCAGCCAATAGAACAGTAAAGGAATAAAGTTTAGGAGAAATGATAGTTTTCATCATTATATAGTTACAAAAATAAAAAAAAAGAGAAAATTCTTTAAAATTATAATTGAGTAAAAAACTTTTTGTTGAATTTAGGAATAAACACTACTAAAGAAAAATAGCAAGGATTTGTCAATTTATCACAAATGCATAAAACAGTTTGGTAGCTAGTGATAACATCTCTCCTACCTCCTCATATTGTCCACAGGTTATTGATGAGAACAAAATTAAACTGCACATTAACTCTGACTTTTGCCACAACTCAAGAAGATGGAAGATAATAATCACTGGAAAAACATCCCTATTCCTGGGCCTGAATGTAGGGGAGAAAACACAATTTAGTGCATACTTTCTATTCAAATAAAAACTACAGGTGAAATATACATTAGAATCTATATTAGATGAATGCCTCTACTTATAGGATAATTGAGGAAAAATTGTGGTAAACTATGGTCTTTCATCAATGGGTCAGACTAGCTATTTAGAATGACAAAAGGGGGAATAGCAGACAACAGGAATTACACAGAACCCACTGCATGACCCACCCAAAAGTGTATCTCCATTCAGAGAAAAGAGAAAGAGAGAGATTCTTCTTGCTCAGGGCTGGGATGGGGGGGTGGGGGAGTGGGTATGTGTTACAAAACAAGATAATCACTTGGAATGGATGCCTGGGGACTTATCTCAATTTCTCCTATAGTCCTGTCTCCTTGGATCAAGTCGAAGATAAAATAGCCTGGATTTTATACTTGTAAATTCTATAGAGCATCTGTGAGGCAGAAATGCTCATGAATATTTTTTCCTCACAAAATGGATTTTTCACAAAGAGATGGAACATATTGGAGCTCATTGTCAAAAGAAAACTTTGATCTTACTTCTTTTACATTCTAGATAGATTTGGAGGTGAGAATGAAAGACTAGGGAAGGGGAATCTAACACTGAAGATGAGTTTGTCTCATAATCTGGCATGATGGTAGTAATATAAAACTGTGAAAATAAACCCATAAGTAAAAGTCTACCTGTTAGCTCTAATTCCAAAAGTATGAGAGGTTCAACTCCCTCCCACCCCCACAAAAACTACAAATTCTGGATATAAAACTTAAAGAATATCTTCGTAATAGCACTGGAAAGCTGACAAAACAGTGAAGTAATACCAGTCCAAAATCTAAGTGAAAGTGGGAACCCAGAGATAAAGGTACTACTAAAGCTACTATAGCCTCAAAGATATTTACCAACTTAAAAAAATTCAAGGAGCAAGGGAAACAGAAGACACAGACCAGAGGCTACTCAAGATAAGGAGTCAAGTAGGAAAACATCACTTCACTAAGTTGGAACTCCAAAGGGCTACATACAGCCTCAGAGTGAAACCTACCTCACCCTTAACAAAATCACCTTGACACTGAAGAGAAAGATGGGAGAACACCTTCATTTGAATTTGCAGTGTATGTGAAGTATTCTCAGAAGGACGGGGGCAATCTGTAGGTATTCCTAGGCAGTTGACAAACAACACACCTCCATTGGAATGCATATTATTCTAAAAATGCTCACAAATAATTTTCCAAAGAAAATATGCAGCAAACAATAATAAAAATAATAAATTACATAAGGAAACAAGATACCACGAAAGAACTAGATAATACATAGAAAACAGAAATAGACCCATAAAGTCTTAAGATATTTACATGCTTAGTCCCAGATTATAAAACAACTATGCTTACTGTTTTGTTTTGATTTGCTTTGGTTTTTTTCGGAGATACAAGACAAACTTGAAAATAAATGGGAAGAACTATTTTGAAAAACTACCTAGCAAATTCAAAAATAAAGCAAATGGAGTCTGGAAGTGAAAAACACAGTAGGGGCGCCTGGATGGCTCAGTCAGTTAATTGGCCGACTTCGGCTCAGATCATGATCTCACAGCCCGTGAGTTCGAGCCCCGCATTGGGCTCTGTGCTGACAGCTCAGAGCCTGGAGCCTGTTTCGGATTGTGTGTCTCCCTCTCTCTGACCCTCCCCCGTTCATGCTCTGTCTCTCTCTGTCTCAAAAATAAAAAACAGGGGCGCCTGGGTGGCTCAGTCGGTTAAGCGTCTGACTTCAGCTCAGGTCACGATCTCACGGTCAGTGAGTTCGAGCCAGGCTTCCGGCTCTGGGCTGATGGCTCAGAGCCTAGAGCCTGCTTCCGGTTCTGTGTCTCCCTCTCTCTCTGCCCCTCCCCCGTTCATGCTCTGTCTCTCTGTTTCAAAAATAAATAAACGTTAAAAAAAATTTAAAAAAATAAATAAATAAACGTTAAAAAATAAAAATTAAAAAAAAAAGAAAAACACAATAGATAAAATGTAAAACTCCATGGAGAAGCTTGATATCAGATTAGACAAAGCCAAGGAGACAATCGGCAAACAAGAAAGTAACTCAAAATAAATTATTTAGAATGCAGACGAGAGAAACTAAAAATGGAAAATATCAAAGATTAGTTGATACACTGAGCATAGAGTGAAAAGTTTTAATATATGTCAAATCAGATTTCTGGAAAGAGAATAAAGATGTTGGAGAGAGGCAATGAAAGAAAATTACTGCCAACATAGAATACTATATCTAGTGACAATTTGTTCAAGAAAAAGAATGAAATAAAGAAACTTTCAAGCAAAAAAATAAAAATAAAAAAGTGTTTGCCATCAGAACTTCATTAACATATATTTCTGAGAGAAGAAAAAGTGACCCAGATGGAAGGTCTTTGATGAAAGAAGAAATGAAGAGTGAAGAACTACAGGGGAGGGAAGGAATGATCACTGGCTATATAAATAATAACAATAAAGTCTTGTGGAGTTAAATAAAATGAGAAAATTATGGCAATAATAGAATGTAATCCAAGAATTGAAGCATTATAGTCTTCTTTTATAGAAAAGGGTGAAATATTAATAAATTTTTAATTTGAATAAGTATGCATGTTGCACTTTTTAAAAGAGTAGAACTAGCATATATTACTTTGAAAACAGTAGAGGAAGAGGGGCGCCTGGGTGGCTCAGTCGATTAAGTGTGGACTTTGGCTCAGGTCATGATCTCATGGTTCGTGAGTTCAAGCCCCACAACTCACAGCCTGGAGCCTGCTTTGGATTCTGTGTCTCCCTCTCTCTCTCTCTGCCCTTTCCCTGCTCTCTCTCTCTATCTCTCAAACATTAAAATAAATAAATAAAAAATAAATGTATAGAACTACAGGGAGAAATTACAAAATCCACAATCATAGACTTTAAGATATTTTCTCAGTATTTCTCACTATTATAAAACAGATCAAACAATCAGTAAATGTACATTTTCCTCAACACATGGTGATAGGACAATGGATATCTATAAAGAAAAAAATAATAAACTTGGAGCTCTACTCACATTAGACACAAAAATCAATTCCAGATAGAAAGACCTTAAGTGAAAAGTTAAGTTATAAAGTCTTTATGACCTCAGAGACAGGATTTTTTAAGCAATAGTACAAAAAGTACTAGTCATAAAAGAAATAAGTGATAAATTTAACTACAACAAAAATAAGAAACTCTGTTCATCAAAAGACTCAATAAAGACAGAGACACGACATCCATAGAGGATAGTAGTAACACTATAACATTTCATTATTAATGCCAAGGATATATAAAGAACTATGGGTCAAAGAGAAAAAAAATGACAATAGAAAAGGGAGCAAAAGACTTAGGTAGGAACTTCAGAAGAGGAAATCCAAATGGTCAATAAATAGTAAAGTAGTATTCGTATTCAATCTCATTAATAATTAGGCACATGAAAATGAAACCACAAAAAAGAAGTAACTATATACCTTCCAAACTCTTGCAAAAAGTGAAAAGTTTGATAATAAGGGGTGTTGACAAATATGTGGAGTAGTGGAAACTCATGCACTTCCTGTGAAAATAAAATCCGTAGAACCGCTTTGGAAGTTTGGCATGGCCTGATCCTATGACAGAGCAATTTCTGTCCTAAACTTTATCCTGAACTACTGCATAGGTGTACAAACATATACAGACGATAATGTTCATGGAAGCATTGTTTGTAATAGCCAAAATTCAAAACAACTCAATGGCCACTAAAAGTGGAGAAGGTAAATAAATGATGGTATAGTCAGACAATGGAATACTAAGCAGTTACCTCCTTGCTAGAGGTAACCACTATCCTGGGATTTGTGATCATTTTTTTTCCTATTTTCCTTGTAGCTTATCATCTCCTATGCACTCTTCAATAATATAATTTAATTTGGGTTATTTGGAACTTTCCACAAATGAAATATGAGGTGGGATTTTTTTTTAGTCTTCTGTTATCATCATGTTTGTGAGATTCAAATAGCTATATGTAAGCTTTCTCTCTCTTTCTCAGACACACACAGAAACACACACACACTCAACATGGAAGAAAATAAAATTCTACTTTTTCCGAACAGAAAGTCCCACAAAGATACTCATATTACTTCAGACATTCAGGTAGTCCAAGTTCAGAGATTCAAACAGTCCATTTAATTAACGGACATGAACAACAAGCTATCTGGCATCTTGATTTCAGCTGCAAAGCCTGTGTCACCTTAGCAAGTCACTTCTCTGGTTCAAAATACAGTCATATTTCAACTATGTATTAGTCATCTTATTTATGGTCTGTCTTCTCCACTAGAATACAAGTTCTAAGAGGACAGGGGCTTTGTTTTGTTTCCTACTGTATGTTCCACTACCCAGAACAGTAGTTCAGGTTCATAGTAGCCACTGGTTCAATATTTGTTATGAACAAGTAATGAAGTGTCTCCTAAAGCTGTCCTTTTAAAGTTATTTGTGCTACTATTTTATATTTATTCTCCCACATAGGCTGATGCCAGTTAGGCTTTTCATAATGGTGTGCATGCAAGTATTGGCCAGAATGCATCATAAAAATGACTTAAGAAGTGCTGTGCTCTCATATTTTAAAAGCCTGACAGCCTTTCAGATTTCCAACTTGCTTTCTGAGAGAGATAATGATGAGTTTGCAAGACAGGAGTAAGATAGTGTCACTTTTTAGTCACTTGGGTTATTTCAGTGATGTTTCTGTCAACGGTTGACCTCTACTGCTTAAGACAGCCAAGGATAGGTGGTACCTCTAGCCTAAGGTTCATAAAGAAGAAATAATATGGGGTAAGATTCCCAACATTTTTCTAAGGGTAATTCTTTCAGATTTTATTTGCCACAAAGGCCTGCAAACTAACATGTTATTTTCCCTCTCACTACTACTTTTTTAAATGAGTAAAATATTTTAGAGGGGTTTTAGTACAGTTTCTACTTCTAAAAGACATTGATTCTATCCGCAAAATCACTGTAGCTCTCGGTTTCTTTAGCCATAGATTCCTGTGTTGATTTCAGTGACATAAGAGAAAGTTCTCAGAGGACTGAGGTGGCATCTTTTAGAGCAGCTTAATGGAAAGGTCTGCACAGTTGTGCACAGGTGGGTACTTCAGGTTGAAGATAACTCAGGTTACAGGCCAATTCCAATCATTCCTGCGGCTTCCTAATGGTGGGATAGCTGAATTAAGGCAGCTACAAGAGTTTACAAAATCAAATGCCCCAACCAATGCGTCCAGCCAATCAAGTGATCCAACCAACACTTGAACTCTTAACTAACGCCCCCTAGGTCTTCTCAATCTTCCAGGGACTTGACAGAATTTCTGAGACATTTGTTTTTGACTCAGGATTAGGCAGCCCTATGTTCTCAAGTAAAAAGTAGCTCTGGGCATTTTTCTATGCCAAAATGATACCAATCCAAGGAGAGATCAGTACTGCCTTCCACTTAGGCCAAGACTAGTATCAGTGCAAGAGTGAGAAACATTTCTACATTGTCTCTGAAATTTGTATCTATTTCTTAATGTTCACTTTTCCCCCACTCTTACTAAGATGTGTTTATCTATTTAGTAATATATATTTAGTCAAAACTCTTAAATTATGGTATTACCTGCTTAATAAACAAAAATTTCCCATGCATGTTCTAAATCATGGAAGTTTTACAACAAAATATAACCAGTGTTACTGTACATGAAGAAATAAAAAGCTCTTAATGGATTTAAAAGACAACTCAGGGTGCTGGGGTGAGTTAGTCTGTTAAGCAGCCTGCTCCTTTTTTTTTTTTTTAACTCAAGTTAGTTACCATACAGTGTAGTCTTAGCCTCGGAAGTAGAACCTAGTGATTCATCTCTTTCTTATGACACCCAGTGCTCATCCTGAAAAGTGCGCCCCTCAGTGCCCATCACCCATTTATCCCATCCCCTTACCTACCTCCCCTCCAGCAACCCTCAGTTTGTTCTCTGTATTTAAGATTCTCTTATGGTTTGCCTCCTTCTCTGTTTTTATCTTACTTTTCCTTTCCTTCTCCTATTTTCATCTGTTGAGTTTCTCAAATTCCATGTATGAGTAAAATCAGATGACTTCTGTTTTTCTCTGACTGACTTATTTTGCTTAGCATAATACCTCTGCTTCCATCCACATTGTTGCAAATAAGTGGCAGACTCTTGATTTCAGCTCAGGTCATGATCTCACAGTTTGTGGGTTTGAGCCCCATGTCAGGCTCTGTGCTGACAGCCCAGAACGGGTGAGGAGAACACATGCTGGGATGAGCACTGGGTGTTGTTTATAAGCAATGAATCACGGGAATCTACCCCCAAAACCAAGAGCACATGGTATACACTGTATGTTAGCCAACTTGTCAATAAATTATATTAAAAATACAAATAAATAGATAGATAAATAAAACAAAAAAAGTATCACATTTTCGTGAATTTTAAAAAGTATGATGATTATTATTACTGTTTTACAATAAATAAATAAATGTGTAAAATGTTTGTCACATCCTAGGTTTTCAATGAAAAATTTCCCTTCTCCTTCCTATTTTCCTAAGAAGCCAACTAAATTTTAATCCCCACGCCAATGCCACCCACTCTATATTCTTTTATCTTACTAGTGAGAATTTAGAAAAAGAGAAGGGATAACCTTTACTCTTCCTTTCTTGGCTTTGGCTTCTGGTGCTTTTCTGGCCTCCAAAATGACCACTTTTGGGCTTTTCTGACCCACCCAAATGGGCCTTCACACACCCCATCTCCAACAGTTCTTGAACTTAGAGACTTAGGCAATCTGTGATGCTGTTCAGTGACAGAGAGACCTTAAAATACAAACATGTCCTGACCAGAGTTGATTTTAACCTCCGAACAGTTTTCTCTGCATATCAAATAGAACTGATTTTATTTCACTGATCACTTAACCCTGTGAAGCATGACCAGAGACACAAAGATGAGAAAGAAACAAATCCTTTAGGAAGAGAATTGCAGTGTAGAAGTGGGAATGCACACACACACACACACACACACACACACACACACACACACTGTAACACAGGAAGAACTGAGTGCTTTGAAGAGGAGTATAACAAATAAGGGGAAAGGACAGTTCACATTTGGCTGAGGAAACCAGGAAAGCCTTTAATTAAGAAGGTGGCATTTGAGCTGGACTTTGAAAGGTGAGTGAGAGACTGGGTGAAGGAAGGAAAATTTGGTATGGGGAAATTCAGTGTGTCAAGGAAATAGTGAATCACACGAGAGGAAAATGTATAAATATGGTTATAACTAGCTAAAGTTAATGACACATTCACATCAGCTAGTTTTACCGTATTGATTTGAATTTAACCTTTCTCTCAAATCTCATTAGAGAAACCAACAAGCATGATGGCTTCCAGAAAACCTGTTCCAAAACTAGAAATGCTGAACAATAATTTGCCTTTAAAATTTAATGTGGCTTTTGCACTACTCTTTTTCCAGTCCTGTGCTTCTTCAGTGTCATTTTAAAAAAAATTCTATGCTTTTTCTTAGGAAAGCTTTTTACTCTATAAGCTACTTTGTATCATAATAGAAACTGTACCTGATTCATAGTTTAAGTACTTAGCAAACATATGAAGAATAGAACAGAAAAAAGACAAGGTTGAGCAGTCAAGTTTCTTTAGCACATATTTTAGGGGAAAAAATGTCTGAAACAATGTAAATCAAGATGCAGTGAATATGTGAAGCACAAGGGGGATGTTATGATTACAGAAGCTTGATTAGCATGCATGCCATATTTGATATATTAAATTGTTAGTGCTAATACTAAACTTTATATATTTTAGACCCAGTTTAATATGTTCATTAAATGAGGGGTGCCTGGGTGACTCAGTAGGTTAAGCATCTGACTCTTGATTTCCAAAGCTCAGGTCATGAACTCACCATTCTTGAGTTCGAGACCTGGATCAGGCTCCATGCTATCAGTGCAGAGCCTGCTTGGGATTCTCTCTCTCAATCTCTCTCTCTCTCTCTCTCAACAGATAAACTTAAACAAATGTGTTCATTATATGAAAAGCCAACTTTTTGCATTGCATTTTTACATCATGTTCCCTATGCTTAGGAAATATATTAGTTTGTATTTTCTCAAAAGAGCATTTAGCTATGTTTATAAAAGTTTAACAAACAACTAACAATTTTTTGTCAATATTTATTCAGGCTGGTATTGCATCACTAAGCCAGGCATTGGAATAAAATGTCAGTATTATCAAGAAATTTTGCTTTAGGGGCACTTGGGTGGCTCAGTCGGTTAAGCGTCTGACTTCGGCTCAGGTCATGATCTCACGGTTCGTGGGTTTGAGCCCCGTGTTGGGCTCTGTGCTGACAGCTCAGAGCCTGGAGCCTGCTTCTGATTCTGTGTCTCCCTCTCTCTATCCCCCTCCCTCCCCTTCTCACGCTATCTCTCTCTGTCTCTCAAAAATAAATAAATGTAAAAAACATTTAAAAAAAGAAATTTTGCTTTAACCAGAATTATTTGACAGAGTAACCAATCAAGAAAAATAAAAAGTCCCCTGCTAAGTATCACATTTAACAAGACCATCTGACCAATCAAGGACAAGGTCCTTGTCACAATCACTGACTTGAGTAATTACTTGTTCTGAAGATCCCAATGGGTTCTGGCATAGGTGGCATAAACTCAGGGGGTTTTTCTGTTGTTTTTTTTTTTTGGAAGATATGTTTGTAAAGTCTGCTTTAAGTGGGTACCTTGATATAACAATAAAATCAATCTTGGCTCTCCCTCTCTCTTTCACATTGTACACATACACAACACTCCACAAATTCAGAGCAAATGCTCAAAATCAAGCATTGGTGTCCTGAAAATGTATTCCCAAAGATGTCTGTTATTGTCAAAGGGAATTCTGCTCCCTTTGGCATATGCAACTATGAGAATGTTCTGTATGTTTACTGCTTAGACACTATGCTGCAATCTATTTCAGAACACAAAGGTTTCTGTATGGAACATTAAGTACTAACCAGTTAAATGCACATTAAAATTTGTCAGCAATACTAACCTACAGTCCAATGGAGATTTGCCTCGCTGGCACACATCTTTCATATTCTTATGGTTTTATGCAAGACATCCAAAGAAAGCAAAAGTAATTCCTTCCCTTCTTACTACTTACATACTTCAGTATAAAACAAATAATCTGTTAAGCATCATATCAGAAATATTTTTAAACAATGTTACTTTTTGTATTTTTGGTTTTAAGGATGATTAAAACTTTTAGGAATTCCTAAAACAAAGAGAAGAAAGAACTGGGGTGGAATAATTACTTGTTCTTTTCAATGCAATGATTACAATTGAGATGATAACAGTGATTCACAGAAAGAATCTGCCATGATAGAACTTTCTATTTTGAGAATGTATCATTATTTCATTTTCTAAGACAATTTAAATCAATCTCCAAACAGAGGTTGATTTTCAATTTTGTAATAATAATTTCAGCACACAAATTATTACTTAAAATCAAAATCAAAATTTATTCATTCTTTATTCACATTTCCAATTAAATGCCATTCTGTTGTTTCATCAATACAAAAAACAAATAGCTTTCTTTGTCAATAACTGAAGAAGTTAGCTAAGCTTATGAAGAAAGGAAAGATAAAACTTCACCAGAGGATTGAAAAATAAAAGTGGACCAGGTTAACCAAATACCAGGTTTTAAAGTTTCCTGTTTCTTTGTCATGTTACTACTTTCAGCTCATAGCTGCAAGCCCCAATCATACTTGCTCATGTAAACTATCCAGTTTTCTCAGCAAGCACTGAGCAAAGAAACTATTAATGTTTAAAAGTGAAATTGAGGGGGGCCTGGGTGGCTCATTCTGTTAAGCATCCGACTTTGGCTCAGATCATGATCTTGCAGTCCATGAGTTCGTGTCCTACATCTGGCTCTCTGGTGAGCACTCTGAGCCTGGAGCCTAGGAGCCCACTTGGAATTCTGTGTCTCCCTGTCTCTCTGCCCTTCCCCCGCTCATACTCTGTCTCTGTCTCTCTGTCTCTCTCTCTCTCAAAAATAAATAAACAGTAAAAAAAATTTTTTTAAGTGGAAATCTTTTCCACTAAGGATGGTCCTGAAATTATATTTGTAAACACTCCACCCTCTGGCTTTAAAAGTCAGACCTAGTAACCTTGCAAAGAATGTCCAGTTCCTAAAACTAACAGTATAGACTTTCCTTTAGCTCTAGGAGGAAAGAATTTCTGGGCTCCTCATATTCATAGCTCCTAACTTCTACCCATACCTATCCACAACTGAAATAACTATTTTAGGAGGGAGACTATCACTTTAGTGACTTGTTTATTGGAATTATTTTATGTAAAACAATTCCACCCTTTATAATTCTTTTCATCCCTCCAACTCTTGGAATTGACTCAGGCAGGATGTTGATCAGAATGTTCCCAAGCATTGTTTCGTATTGCAAAGATGGCCAAGGGTGTGTTTATATAAATACCTAAAGGTGACCTCTTCCATGCAATTTATGTAGAATAAGTATTCCTGACCTCTTGCCCTTGTACTAAAGTGTTCTCTTCCCACTCTAGCCTATAAAAGCACACCAAACTGTGTGATAAATATGTAGCTATAAAAGTAGACAGAAATAAATGAATGGGCACTCTTGTTAATATGTATCATGGATCTCTGATTGTAAACATAAGGTAGGGATCTGGACCCATTTTGCATAATAAGGCATCCTTGTTATCTGGTTACAAAAGCAAGGGGATATTTGTTAACATTTTTAAGCTTTTAGGGGAAATTTAAGAATATTTGAAAGTCTAGGTACAACCAAAAACCACAAATTAAAAGTATAAACACAAAAAAGCATCATGTTGAAAGAGCCCAGGTTCTAAGATCGGAGCCTAATCCTGGCCCAGCACAAACAATCTGAGGGATCTGGGGCATGTTCTGTAACCCTTCTAAACTCGGTCTCTTAACCAGAAAACAGAGGGATTGAAGATGATCCCTAAATTTCTTCAGGCTCTAAAACTATTGGCATATGTTAGGTCCTGCATAAATGCTTGTTGAATAAAAATGCCTATAACTGCCAAAGATCAAGAAATAGTGAATTCAGGATACAGCCTACCCAGACTTTCCTGTTCTAAAGTGGAGAGAGTGGAGTACCAGGAAGCTTCAGAGTTGGTCTCATAGGCTTCAGAGAAGGGACAGAAGCAATAAAGTTTGAAGCAGAAACCCGAGCAGCCTTAGTAGAGACTATTACATATAGGTTGTATTCAGAACATTCAATGGACATTCACAGGTGTATCTTGGTTTCCTGCAGACATCAAACAGGAACTGAGTAGCACCCAAAAGCTGTGATACAATTGTGAATGGGATCAGTTTCTTTATTTGTCTTTGTGTTGCTTCATTATCAGTGTATAAGAATGCAACAGATTTCTATACATTAATTTTGTATCCTGCAACTTTGCTGAATTCATGTATCAGTTCTAGCAGACTTTTGGTGGAGTCTATCTGCAAAAAGTGAAAGCTTGACTTCATCTTTGTCAATTTTGATGCCTTTGATTTCCTTTTGTTGTCTGATTGCTGATGCCAGAACTTCCAACACTATGTTAAACAACAGCAGTGAAAGTGGACATCCCTGTTGTGTTCCTGATCTCAGGGAGAAAGCTCTCAGTTGCTAATTGATTAGCTAATAGATAGCTAATGCTATCATCATTGAGGATGATATTAGCAGTGGGCTTTTCATAAATGGCTTTTATGATGTTTAAGTATGTTCCTTCTATCCCGACTTTCTCAAGGGTTTTTATTAAGGAAGGGTGCTGGATTTTGTCAAATGCTTTTTCTGCATCGTTTGACAGGATCAGATGCTTATGAAGGAAATTGAAGAAGAGACAAAGAAATGGAAAAACATCCTATGCTCATGGATTGGAAGAATAAATATTGTTAAAATGTCAATACTACCCAAAGCTATCTACACATTCAATGCAATCCCAATCAAAATTGCACCAGCATTCTTCTCGAAGCTAGAACAAGCAATCCTCAAATTTGTATGGAACCACAAAAGATCCCGAATAGCCAAAGTAATTTTGAAGAAGACCAAAGTGGGAGGCATCACAATCCCAGACTTTAGCCTCTACTACAAAGCTATAATCATCAAGACAGGATAGTATTGGCACAAAAACAGACACATAGACCAATGGAATAGAATAGAGACCGCAGAATTGGACCCACAAAAGTATGGCCAACTAATCTTTGATGAAGTAGGAAAGAATATCCAAAGAAAAAAAGACAGTCTCTTTAACAAATGGTGCTGGGAGAACTGGACAGCAACATGCAGAAGATTGAAACTAGACCACTTTCTTACACCATTCACAAAAATAAACTCAAAATGGATAAAGCACCTGAATGTGAGACAGGAAACCATCAAAACCCTAGAGGAGAAAGCAGGAAAAGACCTCTCTGACCTCAGCCGCAGCAATTTCTTACTTGACACATCCCCAAAGGCAAGGGAATTAAAAGCAAAAATGAACTATTGGGACCTCATGAAGATAACTTCTGCACTGCAAAGGAAACAATCAACAAAACAGAAAGGCAACCGATGGAATGGGAAAAGATATTTGCAAATGACATATTGGACAAAGGGCTAGTATCCAAAATCTATAAAGAAGTCACCAAACTCCACACCTGAAAAACAAATAATCCAGTGAAGAAATGGGCAGAAAACATGAATAGACACTTCTCTACAGAAGACATCCAGATGGCCAACAGGCACATGAAAAGATGCTCAACGTCACTCCTCATCAGGGAAATACAAATCAAAACCACACTGAGATATCACCTCATGCCAGTCACAGTGGCTAAAATGAACAAGTCAGAAGACTATAGATGCTGGAGAGGATGTGGAGAAACGGGAACCCTCTTGCACTGTTGGTGGGAATGCAAACTGATGCAGCCGCTCTGGAAAACAGTGTGGAGGTTCCTCAAAAAATTAAAAATAGATCTACCGTATGACCCAGCAGTAGCACTGCTAGGAATTTACCCAAAGGATACAGGAGTGCTGATGCATAGGGGCACTTGTACCCCAATGTTTATAGCAGCACTTTCAACAATAGCCAAATTATGGCTATTCTTATGGAAAAGCCTAAATGTCCATCACCTGATGAATGGATAAAGAAGTTGTGCTTTATATATACAATGGAATACTACTTGGCAAGGAGAAAGAATGAAATATGGCCTTTTGTAGCAACGTGGATGGAACTGGAGAGTGTTATGCTAAGTGAAATAAGTCATACAGAGAAAGACAGATACCAGATGTTTTCACTCTTATGTGGATCCTGAGAAATTTAACAGAAGACCATGGGGGAGGGAACGGGAAAAAAAGTTAGAGAGGGAGGGAGGCAAACCATAAGAGACTCTTAGAAACTGAGAGTAAACTGAGGGTTGATGGGGGGGTAGGAGGGAGGGGAAAGTGGGAGATGGGCATCGAAAAAGGCACCTGTTGGGATGAGCACTGGGTGTTGTATGAAAACCAATTTGACAATAAATTTCATATTAAAAAAGAAAGCTGTGATACAGAATCAGAGTGGGAATGAGGTAGGCTAGTGAGAGGAATCAGTGCTTTCAGAGACAGGGAAAAGCAGGAATGGAAGGGAAAATGTAATTTCCCTGTTTAAGGAACAAGAAACTGAGAATTTAATAAATTTCATCTGAATATAGTTTGTGGCCACCAACTCCTTAGTAATATGACCATTTTTGTTGGCTCTATGAAATACCATGCATGTGCTACAGGGAAGAATTACACTAAGAGGCACGTTAGGAAAAATAAGTGAGTGGGATTGGATCTGTGGTCTCAGTCTGATATGGAGAAATCACTTCATTTTTCTGTTGCAAACAAGTGGAAAAGCCAAACCCAGTTTATCAAATCCCTTAAACTTCATCTCCATCTATCTATGGGCTATAAGGATATGTAAATGAGAAATTACAGGCTCACCCCATTTCCTAAGGCAAGGAACCAAAAGTTTGTTTTTCATTAAGAAAAGTCTTTTTAAAAATAGACAACTTCATGCAGTTTGTCAGATCTTTATTGCACTTGCTTGAGCAAGTTACATAATCTCTCCTATGCCTGTTTCATCATCTGTAAAATGGGAAAATAGAACCAACATCAAAGAGTCATTGGGTAGATTGAGTAAATTAGCATATGTAAGGCAATTTAGAATAGTTTCCAACAAATACTAAGTGCTATATACACAACTATTTTAGTATTGTTGTTGTTAATAAAAGACCAGGAGAGCAGCTTTCCTAATTCTCAAGAAAATTCAAAAATAAAAAACATTTGGGAAATAAAATGAATCCCACTCCAGAATAGCCAACTTTATCTGTTTTTAATAATTTTGAAGAGTAGGCAGGCAAAATCCAAACCATTTCAAGTATTAATAATGAGAGATAATACACATTGCAGCTACTTAACGCAAACTATCAAAAACTAAAATGAAGGGTGTCCTATTTAACAGCCTAAGGAGACCCTATATTTTAATCAGTTTCTTCTTCTTAAGACCCTTGTTCACACAGATGTGGAATAATTGATTGCAATATTTTGTGCCAAGAGGCAGTCAATAGTACAGAGAAAGAGAAAGACAGCTTGGATTGCCAGGGGAAATAAAAGCTCCAAGGTAAGGAAAGAGCTCTTTCCCGGGGAATCAGAAGTCAGCCTTACATAACATGTTTTGCCTAAAAAAGAAATGTGCCCTTTTCCCTTAAATTTACATATGCTCCTCTCAAGATGTCTCTAGGCTCTCTGGAATTTCTATGTGGAGTCAAACCTGTTTTAGCAATAATTAGCAATTGTAACAGCTCTAGCTAACACTGATATTCTAAGAGAAAAAATAAGGAGCAATTAAGATTATCGTAGAATATTTTAATCCTGGCATTTTGACCCTAAGGACACTTAAGACAAAATGCAACTTGACCCAAGTAAAATTAGATCAAGTAGAAATAATTATGTCAAAATAAAACTAGCAATGCTAAGCATATATATAGTGAAGCATTTTTTCTTTTTTAATAAAAAAAAGTTGAAGAATCACATATTATTAACAATAATAAACACTGCAAAAATTGACCTTAGAAGAAATTAAACTTTTAGAGAAATAGTTAACAAAAAATAGAATTGACACTAACTAAAACTTCTCATGGTAAAAATTTATTGACCAAAAATTGATAGAGGAATCATATCATCCTGTAAAATCCACAAAAATAAGTCATGAAGTTGATGAATCTTAATGTAAAATAAAACAATCAATGAATCAAATATTTATTTTAAAATTGACACAAAACATGGTAGTCTAATTAAAATAAGCTTAGTAGAATAAAAAAGGATAAAACCATAAATAGTTTAACACTGCTATTCAAAAATTAAGAAACAAAATTAACTAATAGAAGGTATTTTCCCCCACCAAATAAAATAGTTTACTGACCCAAATTCATTAATGTTGGCATAAATCTGATTTAAATGTTAGTGTACAGAAATAGTCAAAATATCCTTGGGTTTAAATTGGGTCAAATTGTCAGATGCAAATTGTGGGGGTCAAAAAAGTAAGGTCAAAATAGCCAATAACCAAAATTGTGCACTGTCCATTGGACTAATATAATATTTGCTCTTATGACTCCTACATTTATATACTAAGTAATCTAAAACTGACCAAAATGGTACATTAAATAAAGTGTGATTAGAGGAAAAAAGTAATATTAACTCATCATAATTGTGATGATATATAATTGTGCTCTGATAATTTAAAAAAATTTTTTTAATGTTTTTATTTTTGAGAGAGAGAGAGAGTGAGAGGCGAGGGCAGAGAGAGAGAGAAGGAGACACAGAATCTGAAGCAAGCTCCAGGCTCTGAGCTGTTGGCACAGATCCCAACACGGGGCTTGAACTCATGAGCTGTGAGACTATGACCTAAGCTGAAGTTGGACACTCACCCAAATGAATCACCGGCCGTCCCAATGTGCTCTGAAAATTTAAAAAGCAGTGGGTTATTTGCTCAGTTCACTACTTGATTTTGAGAATATAAGAGTAGTTATAAACAGATTCTTCTGTGGAGAATGGACTTGTTAAAGAAAGCATAACTATGTTTAGGGCAATAGCTAAAGTATGAAAACCAGTGAGGAGGCTATTGTAAATATCAAAATAACAAAGGACAGTTGTTTAAATGAAGTAATGCAGTGGAAATGGTCAGACTAGAGGATTAGGGATGAAAAGATAGGTAGACTGGGTTTAGTGGGACCTGAAGCTGAATAAACCAGTCTGGAGCAAGATAGAGCAAAAAAGGCCAGCGATATAAATTTAGGAGGTGGCAGCATGTGTATGGTCTTTAAAAACCATAAGAGACTCTTAAATACAGAGAACAAACTGAGGGTTGCTGGAGGGGAAATGTCTTGGGGATGGGCATTAAGGAGGGCACTTGTCAGGATGAGCACTGGGTATTATACGTAAGTGATGAATCACTGTGTTCTACTCCTGAAGCCAATATTCTAGTATATGTTAACTAACTTGGACATAAATAAAAATAAAAACAAGTAAAACAAACAAACAAAACTGAGATGAGATGAAATCACCTAGGAAAACGTAAAAAGAGAAAATGCATACTGGGGATTCCCCAACATTTGGACTCTAAATCTTAGAGATTGGGCAGAGGAAGAGGAGACGTCAGAGAGAAAGGAGGAAAACCAGAAGACCAGAAAGTGTGGTATCATGGAAGCAAAAGAAGAAAATATTGCAAAAAAGAAAATGGCTAGATGTGTCAAATGTTCCTGATGGAGAATAAGGTGAGAAAGAAAATAATTCTCCATTGGAGGAGCAAGATAGACATTTTCGGAAATGTGGATAAAGTGTTTCCTGAAGTAGTTCAGATACAATTCCAGTTGGTGTGGGGTAATGAAAGGGTGAGAGGGAAGAAAGTGGAGTCAGTGCCTAAAGACAACTCTAATGAGGAGTTTCCTATGGGAAAAAGTAAAGAAATGGAGTGGTAGGTGGAGAATGATAGGAAAGTCAATGGAGGCTTTGCCGATTTTTTCAAGGGGTTGATATTTAGGCATGTTTATACAATGGTGGGAATAGTGCAGGAGAGAGAGGGGACCATTTCATAGCAAGGTCCTCGTGGAGGTACCAGCCTAGAGGAGACAAGGATTCCCCTTCCTTGTAAGAGCAGAGGAGGTAGAATACATGGGATAAAGTCACCAGCTCTGCTGGGCCTCAGCTTCTTTGGAATAGGAGGCTGTTGAAGCATGTTTTCCATGGTCTACCCTCAATTGTACTCCAATTCTCCCAAGCTCACCTACATTATTAAACACAGTTAAGCTTTCATTAACATAAGGTTCTTGAAAAGACATCTAAATGTTGAGTAAATGGTTCAAAGAAATAAGACAAAAATGGCACCAAATTCACCTGCCATGCCTATTCACCCATTCACCCCTAACTCCTGGGTATAACACTCTTAGGATCTGCAGGTGTTTCTTCTTTTTTTTTTTTTTTTTATATTTTTAATGTTTATTTATTTTTGAGACAGAGAGAGACACAGCATGAGCAGGGAAGGGGCAGAGAGAGAGGGAGACACAGAATCGGAAGCAGGCTCCAGGCTCTGAGCTGTCAGCACAGAGCCCAACGCGGGGCTTGAACTCAGGAACTGTGAGATCATGACCTGAGCCGAAGTCGGATGCTTAACCGACTGAGCCACCCAGGCGCCCCTGCAGGTGTTTCTTCTAATATAAATGCTTTTTCAGGGGATGCAAAACCAACAGTTCCTCCAACTTAGCAGTGAGTTCTCTTATATATATCTTCTCTAGGAGAATGGAAATAGCCTAAGATCTCAAGGCAATATTCTACATTGGAGTTTCTCCCTTTCCTTGAAAACTCCTTTTCATTCAAGCAGAAGCAGTGCTCTGTGGTCTATTATACCAGCTTATTATATCAGATTATATCAGAAGTGAAGCGCTTATTCTTCATTGGCTCATTTATCTCAAAAATCTTGTCAGAAAGATGACAATTTTATTATAGTCCTAATTATCCTCATTAAGACAAGGTTTATGAATGAAAATATAATATCATATTGAACAGTAAAACACAATTTTAAATCATGATATATCTTGAGTAAGAATAACTCACTGACTTCTGATAACCCAAAAAAGACTTGGCTTCTATGTTTTTCAAAAATAGGGGGGAAAATCTGCTGGTATATCTTTCACCCCTAAGGTTAGAAAACCACAAATGGAAATTTATAAAATAGCTTCTACAAATGATTATATTACCTATCTTTCCACCTTATAGGATCCTATGTGATCAAATAAAATCTGTGTAAGGGAACTTTAAAGACTATAAAATGCTATATAAGTTTAAGCACAAACCCTAGAATCTACCCAGGTACAATTAAAGTACACAAGCATCAATAAAGAGGCTTTGAGAACAGAGATAGGAAAGTGCAAATGTGATAACCTTTTCAGTTGAGGATTTGGGATCCAAGGAATGTTGGAAGTCACAGCACAGAAGTACTTGGATATCTCAGGGGCAATGAGAACACATAAAGGAAGAACAATTCTTTAAGTCTGTGCAGCTCAAACTTTTATTTGCAAATGAATCACTTGAGGATCTTGTTGACAATGCAGATTCTGATTCAGTAAGACTGGGGCGGGGCCTGATTCTGCATTTCTAACAAGCTCCCTGCTGTTGGTCCCGTCCACAGACCAACTTTTAAATTTCTCTTTTTTTTAATGTTTATTTATTTTTGAGAAAGAGACAGAGTGCAAGCCTGGGAGGGGCAGAGAGAGAGAGGGAAACACAGAATCTGAAGCAGGCTCCAGGCTCTGAGCTGTCAGCACAGAGCATGAGGCGGGGCTCAAACTACAGACTGGGAGATCATGACCTGACCTGAAGTCCAACGTTCAACGGACTGAGCCACCCACGCACCCCTCCACAGACCACACTTTGAGTAGTAAGACTCAACTAAACGGGGCTAAGGTGTGAGCCAGGTGTCACAAAAAGAGGACTGGGTAAGATAGTGTCATGAAACAGCCAAGAGGTCTGACAATAGAGATCTTTATCATAAAGAGAGATTTAAATAAGACATATGTGTTAAGGTTAAAAACTGAGATTCAAGGGTGGAAAGAAAGCAAGATGTATGGAATGACCTGGGGTAATGAAGCATCAGCAGATATAAGATGTTCTTCCTGAGGGATTTTTTTTTATAGCTCTAAGAGAGGAAATCCCTCCAGGAGGAAGAAATCAGCCACTTGAAAGAAGGACCAAAAAAGTCTTCAGTAATTAGTCTATACCAATCAAATATTTTGGTGTTCCTAAATTTTGAAAGAATCATGTATTCCTTAATAGACTGACTGTCATGAAGAATTCTTAGACTAACTTATCACTTAACACTCAGACTATGACTTACCATAGGTATCATCTTCTAAGTAAGTAGTGTCTGATGTTTCTTCTAGGAAAAAAAACAAAGGGCAAGCAAATCTTTATTTGTAGGGATCAGTGATTCCGAAGCTCTATACCCACCTCTCCCTACCATAAGAAATCCTAGTTCTTCAACCTTAACACAGAGAATAACATAAGGTGTATTGTACTAGCTAAACAGATACTTAATGCCCATAGTAACTAATCATGTGGAAGTTAATCTTAGGAAGTTAAAAACAAAATTGCACAAAGATACTGGGTTTAGAGGTTGGAGGGTGGGGGAATAAAGTTTTTAATTCTTTCATTTTCATCCATGCCTTGTACAAGGTGATACGTACAGTCTTGAAAAATTCAGCACCAAGAACTAAGGCACTTTGTTTACTTTCATTTTATGCTTCTGCTTAAACCTCAGAAGATGCATTAGTCATGAAAAACTTAATATGCATTGAATACTTTCAACTACATGCAGAATAGCCAGTATAGACTACAGAGAAGAGATGTAACTCAAATTCTGCAGCCACAATTGAACCACATTACATGTGGGGGAGGTGGATGTGGCAAGTTCCATAATGAACAGTGATAGCACACTGAAGTTTTATTGCTCAAATAATCCCATCCATATGGGAAACAAAAATATTAATGCTTTCTATGAACGCTCCATTCTCTGTTACTTTATCAGCCTTGTCAAGCCATTAACAAAAAGCATTCTCACTATAGAACTGATGGGCAGAAATTACAACCCTTGATCTAAGCATCCATGTTTCACATCAATCTAACAATAGAAAACCATTGAGAGTCAGAGTTGGGATAAAGATTCTAGAGAAAGTGAGCATTTGTAAACCGTGTTCACTGGGAAAGATAATGATAATTAAAATAGCAACCAATTCTTGAATACTTACTATACACTAGGTGCCATGATTCATTTACATTATTTCTTTTAATATTCACAACAACCATTGCCGTAGTCAGAGTAATCAATTCTCCTCTAAAAATAAAAAGCTGAAGTTCCCAGAGGCAATGTGCTTCGGGTCTAATCTTTGCTTAGTCACCACCCTGCTAGTAAGTGGTGGATCTGAAAATCAAACTTAGGTTTATGTGCCTCCAATGTCCACTCATAACCAGTACAACTTCCAGCCTCTAGCACTCAAATGGATCACAAAAATAAAGATAATTTATAAAAATTTTAGGACTCCCCTCATCCTGCACCACACCTCCTTTAAAAGAGCAATGCTGGACCACATTCATTAGAATGATAAGCATTAACTGATTTCCCAGCTTTTACATGGGGGGTATATAGCCAAAGAAAGCCCCTCAAATAAGAATGGCCATCTCTCACTGTTTTATTATACCTAAAAGCATGTATATTGAAGGCTGAGTACTTGAGAGATAGAATAAAATATTAAAATCCAATATCAACGGCTTCATTCCTGTTCCTGGGCCCTAAGTAACTAGACTTGCCTTTCAAATCCCCGAAAATAATAAAAAACAACAAAATTTCATATTTTAAAAAAGATGTCGCAATGTTTTTTGGTAAGAGGCCTTAGAACGTACTATTCCAATCAAATGTTAGTTCGTACAGTAACAGAGGTTAGCCCCTGCCTCAAGCTCCCTACTCTGATCTTTCCCAACCCCTCCAGGTATATATACTCATGAACTCCACCCACAGGCTCAGGCCCACTGGAATCCTTGCTGGGTATGGCAGGAAGCAGAGCAGTAACCTCAGCCCCAGCAGATGGAGAAGGGAATAAGCTACTCCTGCAATGTAGGTGCTTTACAGACACAGTTAAATCCTCAGCAACTATGGACTAAAAGTGTAAGCATTCCCATTTTACAGATAGGGTATATGGAAACTCAGAGTGTTGAAAGTACCAAGGTTGCATAGTCTCATTGTTTAAAAACAACAAAGCGGACCTAGGTGCTGGTCTCCCTTACCCAGATAGAGTATCATACAATATAATTTTGACTCCTTCTTCCTAGAATTTGCACCGTGAGTTAAAAAATCAAAGATCTTTGTCTCTTTTTTTTGGTGTGATCAATTCATAAAATGGTAGAACCAGCTTTCTGTATAACCTTATATCTTTTTTAAAAAGTACGAGAACATCCATACATCATGCAGACTGTCTTGTGGATGTGTACAAACACCAATGCCAAATTATTTTGACCCTGGTAATAGCTGAGAAGACTGGAATCTCAAATGAGATCAGCTCCTGGATATGCATCCTGCCTGCTTATGGCTAGTGCAGTAGCCTCAGTATGTAGTTGGAGATGGGAACTATTGGACTACCCTTCCTAATCTGATTGCTGTGCCTTTTACCACCTTCATTCCCTTTTGTCTTTCTTGCTCGAAGGGTCTTCTTTATTTTTTTTAATGTTTATTTTTCTTCTGAGAGAGAGAGAGAGAGAGAGACAGAGCCTAGGGGCAGAGAGAGAGGGAGACACTGAATCTGAAGCAGTCTCCAACTCTGATCTGTCAGCACAGAGCCCAACGCAGGGCTTGAACCCACAAACCCTGAGATCATGACCTGAGCCAAAGTTGGACGCTTAACCAACTGAGTTATGCAGGCACCTGCTTGAAGGGTACTAAGGGGATGAAGACAGGTTGGAGATAGGGATGGAGGAGGGATTAGCAATGAGCAGAGCCAGGCTGGAAATTGGTGAGAGTCACACTCTTGCTGTGTCAGTCTGGAATCTTATTAAAAAGAACCCGGCCCCTAGTCCTACATTCAGGTTCAGCATTGCTAATAGTGATTCAACTGTATACTATGTTTCTCCTGATGTGATGCATTGGAGATCATACAGCATATGTAGAATGTATTCTGGTCCAAAAATGTTTAACAGGAATACATCAAAACCTAACCTACATTTTATACGAAATACAGGAGATAAAGAAACAATGTGAATGATACCCCTGGGAAGGAACCAAACAAATCCAGAAAATGAGATATTCTGCAGGACAACTGACAGGACCACATGTCAGTATTAGGAGAAAAAGGGACCTTGCTAATTAGAATATTAGAGACCTAAGGGACATAACCACCAGATCCAAGGTCTGGACTAGATTAGATCCTGAGATGGACAAAATGCTATAAAGACATTTGTGGGGGACAACTGGGGAAATCTGAATATAGGATGAATATAAGATAAAATTAACATTTGTTGAACTGGAAAAGCGGAAACTGTTTACCAAAAAAAAAAAAAAAAAAACAGGTAGCAAACAGCATAAAAAGCAAAATCTCTCATAAACAAATACTACAAATCTGGAAGGAAATATGAGAAAGGTTGTATGTGTGGGTGATTGTAGCTGTGGTACTTTATTTAATTTTATTTTATTTTGATATATTTTCTAACTTTCTACAATGTGCATAAAATGGCTTTTATAGTGATAAAAAATATTTTATACTGCAGTATTCCAACGCATTGGCTTGGATATGTCTGAATATAAAAAATACTCAGAGTCATGATGCTGCCATTTATCTGAATTTCTAACACTTTGTGGTGGCTGGAACCTCCACTGCTGTGTCCTGCATGCCAACCTCTGGTGCCATTGCCCACCCAAACTGTACTTGGCTTACTCAGTATACTGCAAGAAAGCAGGTGGCTGGCCATATAGAGTCAGCCACTATAGCTGACATCATTTCGCACTGTGTCCCGGCTTCATTAACCCCTGCTACAGAGACCTGGCAGTCTGCAAGCCCAGGACAGATATGATACTAAGCCTGTATCATCTGAAAAAGAGGCCGTTAAAACCAGTCTTGCTGAAAGGGAGAACTGGAACCAGGGTGTGGTCATTATTTCCTTCCTTCCATAATTTAATCATTCATTTAGCAAGGATTTACTGGCCTCTTACTCGGTATCAAATACTATGCTAGGCACTGAGACTACATAGGTAACCAAAGGAATCCCTCCTTGTCCTCATGGAGTTCTTTGTAATGCATCAGGATGAGAGACTTTAAGCAAATAAGCACAACAATAATTCTTTACTTGCAAATGTGATATGATAGTTGCTATGAAGAAGTATATTGTATGAGGGCAATAAACCAGAAATTTAAAGGATGAGTAATGGTGTGCAGTCTTGGAAAAGGGCATAGCATGGGCAAAGACCCTATGATAGGAAGGAGCTGGCAACTACGGGGAACACGAACAAAGCCAGTGTGGTTGGAAGACACTTGGGTGAGAGGCTGAGTGATGTGAGCTGCAGCTGGAGGAGCAAGAAGGGGGGCAAATGGACACACCTGACCACCTTATAAAAGGCCCACGTTGCGCCCCACCTAGATGCCCTTGTGGAAATAACACTTGAGCACCTGAGGTCTGAGATGGACCTGACCCTGCTGATTATCATCTGTAACCTTTTACGTTCTCTAAAAGAAGAACTGCTGTTGAATCTTAAAAGGTAACAAGAGGGGCACCTGGGTGGCTCAGTCGGTTGGGCGTCCAACTTCCGCTCAGGTCATGATCTCACGGTTTGTGAGTTCGAGCCCCGCGTCGGGCTCCGTGCTGACAGCTCAGAGCCTGGAGCCTGCTTCGGATTCTGTGTCTCCCTCTCTCTCTGCCCCTTCCCCACTTGCTCGCTCTCTCTCTCTCTCTCTCTCTCAAAAATAAATAAACATGGGGAAAAAATTTAAAAAAGGTAACGTTCTGAGTATCATGGTCAAGTACTGGAAACAAAATAAAGATATTATCCTATGCATGAGGAACCTTTTTGGCAGTAGCCACGATTTAAAGAAATCTGTAATGGAGTTAGGGACAGTCCAGAGAAAGTCAATAGGGAAAGGGCCAGAAAATGTGGTCCACACATAACGCACTTCCCTTAAAGAGACAAAAAAATGATGGTGCTGATGAGGGCACAGGTCTGGGGGTCCCAGGCACTCCTCACAGGGGCAGCCTTGGCAGGACCGTAGTGCCGAAGCGGGCAGGCTGGTAGGTAAAGATGACTGAGGTGTATGAAATCAAAAGCAAGAGAATGGTTACAGGTAAGAAGTTGAACACTACCTTTCCGTAATTAGAAATGGTGTATGTTTTTATGGAATGTAGAAGGTTTGAAAACTCATAAGCCTGAAAAAAAAATACATTTGATACAGATAAGATGAAGTTCTGCTTTCTGCTTGGCCACAGTGCGGTCAGAGAGACCTGGCCTGGCCCTGCCCCTCACTCCCTCTGTTTGCTGTGCCTGTCTCATTTGTAAAATGGGACAGAGTGCTATCACAGGGCTGTTGTGAGAAATGAATGACACGATACTGAAATTTTCACCAGTGTCTGCCACGTAAAAGACACTCGGTGAATGTTAATACCCTTCCTTATAGAACATGGGAGCTCTGAAGGATGCTGGCATGTGAAAAATAAAAGAGGTGGTAAGCTGTGATTAAGAAAGAAGAGCTTATTTTCTAAATCACTGATATTTCTTGAGATAGTCTGAACTATGCAGAAAATATATGCACCTCAAAATACACTCAGTGGTATCCCTTCCAAAACCACAATATTGCAATAGATGGTCATTGATATTTATATATGGCAGGAGTCTCCCAACACTCTTTTTAGAATCAGAACCTAGACAATTTTGGCCCAAGGCTATTTCAATGTTTACCCACTTGATTGTCTAGGAACTTTTGCCACTATGTAGAGGAGGATGTCTATATACAATGATATATATATATATATATATATATATATATATATATATATATATATAAAATATATATGTGTATATAAATATGAATACACATAAATGTGTGTGTGTGTATATATATATATACACACACATATTTTCCAGGATCCTTGAACTCACTTTTTTTCACCTGTTCCTCCCTTTCAATCTTCTCCTCAATTAACTCATCATTGTTCCAGATATTCAGATATAATCTGTCCTACTATTTTTCTTTGAAAGAGAGAGAGCTCGCTTGTGCACAAAAACAAGGGAAGAGGCAGAAGGAGAGGAAAAGAGAGAATCTCAAGCAGGCTCCCCACCCAGCATAGAGCCCTAAGCAAGGCTCGACCCTCATGAACCATGAGATCATGACCTGAGCTGAAATCAAGAGTTGGATGCTCAATCGACTGAATCACACAGGCATCCTTAATCAGTCCCACTTTTAAATCCTCCCGTAACAGATGTCTTGAATGCTATAATGTAAATTAGTGTAATATGCTACATGTTTTAGAATAAAACTGAATAATTTATCCATATTTGTATTAACTACAAATAAAAGACCCAAAGAAAAGAAACATAAAACACAAATTCCTTATAAAAGTTGAGGCATCCAACTGATGCATGGCAGACGAGAGGAAGTAGAGAATAGGTATGACAATAATTATGCTATTTCTGACTTCATCATGCAATTATCTGCTATACCTATTTATAAGTCATGTCACATTTCCCAACACATACTATTGTCTCTTTTCGTTTGTGATTTAAAAAAAAAGCCAATTCCTCTGTGCCCAAAAAATGACCAAGAGTTCATTGAATAAAGCAGATCCATGTGATATCATCTTAAGCAATGTCATCTTAAGTATATCCATGCCTCTAGGTTTCATCACCTTTGTCCGGATCAACACTATCCTTTGAATGAGGAAAGGTGCAATCTCTTTCCATATCAGCCTCTGTAATATGTCATGGTGATGTGTGGTGGGGCAGGTGAGAAAAGGAAAGGTAAAAATTCAGTAGAAGACAGAATCTAACCACTGCATATAGAAACACAAACTTGAAAAGAATTCTCAAATTTGTGAAAAACTGACATCATTGATTTTACAAATTCCTGCACTGTGTTTTGGGGGAGGGAGGTTGTAGAAATGGTGGTTGCCATATTTGTGTGCTATTTTAAAATAAAATAGTTTTGTATTGTTTTTATTCATTCAACCAAAATTTCTTGAGTACCTGCTCTGTGCTAATAATGTAGCACTAAAAAATAGCAAGACCCTGCCTCTGCTTTTGAATAGTTTATAATCCAGTGAGGATGTGAATTTTACCATAGCTCTTGGGGCAGTGACAGTATATAAGGGCATCACCATTATAAGATATGCAGAAGCTAGATGTTTGAAGTATAGAGTCTGGAAGTTAGCAATTTTGGGGATTCAAATTAGACTACTGGCATAATAGTACAGCCCATTTTTGAATGCCGGTATGTCAATGTCAGAGTTTTATCCAGGTCCATAAGACTTAGAATCTTACAATCTCAACCCATTCCATTCTATTACCTTAAGCATCTTTAGAGAGGAAGGGGTGGTCTCAAGAGCAATGAGGCATTCAGAGTTAAATTTGTCCCATGAAGCAGTTTAGGCAAATTTGTATAGTACCAAGATACTGGTCAATTCCCTGACCTTCAAGAGACATCTGAAGGTTGGTGTAAAGATCACTTCACATAGACTCATCTGCCTTTGGAAAATATCCAATGATATTTCCCCATGTAAAGGTCAGAGGTAAAAACAAGAGCAATACTTCAGTCCAGATAGTGGACAAAGAAGAAAAAGAGCACAGGATGAACAAGCATAAGCTACCAAGGATATGATGTATTCAATACAGAAAAATATTAAGCAGTCACAAACAGAGAATGTGAGGGGTTCTTTCTTTCACAGTCATTGACCCATAACAGAATCCAATCACCACATACAAAGGGAACAGAACCATGATCCTCAATGGAAAATGAAAACTCTGGCATGATCGGGGTGGGGGGGAGTGGTGCAGGGAAGGACAGGAAAGAGAAAAATAAAGACAAAGAAGTACAGAGAGATCATTATATATGCACAGCTATACTCTTAATAAGACTTTTTTGGGGAATATTTTTCCATCTTTATTCTAAACAGCTGTCACACCATGGTGTTGTTGCCTTGGGGTTTAGTTAGAATACATATCAAAATATAATTGTTAGTTCAGTGTAGCCCATATCCTTAGATGGAAATATTCTCTGTTGGATAACAATTTACTATGATTTGTGAATTTTGCAAGATTTTTATCTTGAGCTCCAAATGAGTTGAGAATGACACTTTTCAGCCTACCTTCATTCAGTATTTAATAATTTTAGAGCAGATTTTATTCACTAGGATTTGATGGGGGAAAAGGTAGAAAGAAAATGTAGCATTTCACAATACTGTTCAAACATAAAGATAAGGCATTTTTATGCAATGACACTGTAATTTTATTTTACTTGACTACAAGATCTTTAAGTGCAAAGATTATGTCCTTTTATCTCTGTATCTCCCATGCAGAGCACAGTGCCAGGCACATCTCATTTGCAACAAATATTGAATGAATAAATAAAAGAATCAGTTTCAATGGGGAGAGGGTGCAGGTGAGTTCTGTTACCACACAGAATAAGGAGAACCAATTTGTAACATGATTGCTTCCCTAATTACATCGTGGGCCCATTTCAAATATTTCAATCCAGTGCTCTATACCTTAAGCCTAGACATGCTTCAGAATCCTTCTCAACACGGTACTCCAGGCAGCTACACTCCATTAAATCAAAGTTGGCATTGAGAATAAAATCTATTCCTATCACTGCAATAAAGGTTTCTATCATGCAATCCATAAGAAGGAAAAATTTTTCCAAAATTTCTCCTCTGGTATCAACATACATATTCACAATTCCAATAATTGTAATATGCATGAACATATACACTTTAGAATCTGTTGTTCTGTCTTCTTCTTTCTCTCTTACAAGTTAGTATGCACATCCAGAAGTCTTGAGCAGAACACAGACCCAGCACAAGGCAGCTCTTGTTGATATCCTTGTTATAAGTAAAATAAAAATGTGCACTTAGACTATTATGACATTTATAAAATTTGACACTAATGTTTCTGTTACCTGAGAGCTTACATATTTATTTAATATCTGTCTAGATCACCATGGATTCACTAGTACCTGGGACATATGAGGTGCTTCATAGATATTTATTGATCAACTGGATTATAAAATTCTCATGTCTTGTGACTTCCTTTCTCCCTACTGTAGACAGTTACCATGCCGAGCATTGGCACCTGGGGCAGTTTCTGCCTCCTGACCACCCACAGAATAAGCCACAATAAAATATGCTACCCACAAATTACAAATTTCACTCTAGCCAGGTCTCTGGGTTAATGTGACCCAGGTCCAGTGGTACATTTTTTAAGAATCCTCTTTCCACTTGCAAGGTGGCAGGCGGATTGTGAGAATACTCCGTTGCCCCATGCCAAAAACAAAACAAAACCAAAACCAAAAACATGTATCTAGAGATAAAGAGTTCCAGGTACCATACATGAACTGAAAGCTACACTTTCCTTAGCTTTCTACCATACGTGGCCAGTCTTAACTTTTCTTTCCTTGTTGTCTTAGTGTCTTCTTTATGCTCAGTTTCTGACGCCATGCATTTTGAGCATGGATAGTCAAGCTCAGTAATCAGAGAAGAACTCTTATTCTTTCAGCTTTTTTCTATCAGGTTCTTTTCTACTGAGACTAGATCTTGATTCATTATTTCCTCACCCCCCCATCTTTTAGCTGCAACTTGAGTTGTCAAAAGCATCCTGTGCCAAAAATGTCCACGCTTTGCCTAATTGTCCTTGATCCCTGCTACTCTCTTTTCTAAGTTAGTTCCACACTGGCCACTGACTTGGTCAATGTCAGGTTTGAAAAAAAAAACTTGGCTTTTTGTTTTGGGTTGACTTTTCCTTTCTGTGAAGGCAGGACTGTACCAGCAATCCTTTCAAAGGATTTCTCAATCCAAAATATTTACTGAGTACCTACTTTATTCAAAACTGTGCTAGGCACCAGAGCTAACAAGGAATTAGATAGACACAGCCTTGCTCTCATGAAGCTTACAGTCTAATAAGTGAAGAACATAACCAACTAATTTACAGTTAATTATCAAGGTATGAGGTGCAATAAAGAAGAGGTATGGAGGCAGGTACCTGGGCGGCTCAGTTAGTTAACTGTCAGACTCTGGATTTTGGCTCAGGTCATGATCTTATGGTTCATGAGTTCAAACCCCACATCGGGCCCTGTGCTGGCACTGCAGAGCCTGCTTAGGATTCTCTCTCTCTCTCTCTCTCTCTCTCTCTCCCTCTCTCTCTGCTCCTTCCCCATTTGCACGCATGCTCTCTCTCAAAATAAATAAACACTAAAAAATTTAAAAAAGAATAGCCATGAGGTACTGTAAAAGCATTAAATAAGAAAACCTGACTTTGCATTGAGAGTCAAAAAAAAAAAGCTTGTATTAAGTACTAACAGGCAGGAATGAAATAGGCTATAGTTTAAGAGGATGAGTGTTCAAAGCACAGGGAACAACACCTGTATAGCCTATAAGGAAGAAAAGAGCGTGCACATTAGAGGACCTGCTGAAAGTCTAGCATAATTGGAAAGAAGAAAAAAAAGGAAAAGGAAGAAGAAAAGAGAAGGCAGAAATAATAGGTGGAAGGCTTTTTGTGGGGACTTGTAGTCTAGAAGATTTATCTTTACTCTGACACCAGTGGGAAGCCATTGAAGAGTCCTAGGCAGCGGAATACTGTGTATTTTTCAAAGATCAGTTTGGCTGCATTGTGGATAAAGAAAGGAGGGAAATAGGATGATGCAAGGAGACCAGTCAGGGGAGTGGAGCAGTATTCTAGGTGAAACATGATTGCAGCCCAGTCAAGAAAATGCCAATGCTAATCACACTGACACAAAAGGTATTTGATTGAAAAAGTGACAGAATATGGCCAGAGTTATGAAGGAGGGGGAAAGAGGAGCTCATGATAATACCTATGTTTCTGGATTAGACAACTAGGCAGATGGTTGTGCCAGACACTGGGATAGGACATGAGAGGCATGAGATGAGTTTGGAAGATTGATGATGAATTTGTTTCTGAACTTACATTAGATCTCTAAGTGGAGGCATCATGTTGGCATTGGACATATGGGGCTCCAGCCCAGAGGAAACATCAGAATTAAAAATGTACATTTGACAGAGAAGCTGTGGGCAAAGGGGAAGAAGCACTAAGGAATGAGTCCCAAGAGGACAGAAGAAAGCCAAGGCTAATTGCAAGCCCATATGGAAAACATGGACTGAGGATGCTGAACCGACAAAGGAGACTAAGAGATACCAGGAAAGCTTTTATTTATTTTTCAAATTTTCTATACTTAGATTGCCTCATAATAACTAAAGCAATAGCCATTATTTTGAAGTGAGAAAATGAATCAGAACATTCATGGCAGATCATCTGTGCTACATTTTTAAAACCATAGGATTGTAGCAACTAATAGTCCTAAGCACAAAAAGCACAAAAAATACCACAAAGTGGCATTTCCCTTTGCTTTTACCCCTCAAACCCATCATCCCGCGGCACTAAAAATATAGTAAAGTAGAGGAGCTGTGATATTTAGGTATCTTCTTGGAATTACACATTTTCCTAATAATGATGCCTAGTCCCTATCCCATGTTCCTCAAGATGTAGAATTCACTATTTCTCAGGTAGTACAAACATCCATCAACAAATACTTGTTGAGTGTCTACTATGTGCCAGACCCTAAAATAGAAGGATATACAAAATAGCCACAGATCCTGACTTCTTGGAGTTTATAGTCCACAAGGCAAATGACAATTAAATATAAGCACACAGGGGCACCTGGGTGGCTCAGACGGTTGAGTGTTGGACTCTTGATTTCAGCTCAGGTCATGATTCCAGAGTTGTAGGATTGAGCTCCCCCCATGTTGGCTCTGCGCTGAGTGTTGAACCTGCTTAAGATTCTCTCTCTCTCTCTCTCTCTCTCTCTCTCTCTCTCTCTCTCCTCTCCCTCTCTCTCTCTTTCTCCCCCATTTGTACATACTCTCTCAGAAAAAAGATATGCACACAAATAAAAATATAACTACAAATTATGTTCAGTGCTATGAAGGAAAAAACAAGTGTCCTATGACAAAATATAACAAGGAACCTTAATTTTTTTGCACACATGGGTGATGAAGGATCAGGGAAAGAATCACTTTGAATAAGTAGCATTCAAGCCTATGTATAAAAGATGAGTAAGAGGTACCCAAGAAATGATTAAGGGAAGCATGCCAGGCAGAGACAAGAGCATGCATGGTAGATCTGAGGAATAAAACGATTTAACCAGTGTCACTGGAGGGTTTGAGTGGAGGAAAGAGCAGTTGGTAAAGGATATACCTACAAAGGAAAGAAGGGGCCAGATCACACAGGGTCTCTAAGCCAGGGAAAGGATTCAGGATTTTATCCAAAATGCAATAAAGTTGTGGAGGAAATTCATATTTACATTTTAAAAGATCAATTATATTTTTTCACTTATGAATTAATTAAATATAAAGCTGGTGAAAGAAAAGTTAGGCAGGGGAACTTTGCTTCTGACCATGAAGGATTAAATGTTATGGATACTGCCTTCCCATCATAAATACCTCGCACAATAGAAAGATAAAAAAATAAAACAATAGTTGTCAGAGCATGGGCCTATGGTCTCTGAGAGAAGGGAAACAAACCAGGTAAACCTTCCAGTTGCCCCAGATCATTACCTGGAAGTAGGTCCAAGCCACAGCTCAGAGAAGGAAACCTAAACAGAATTCAGCAATTTCGTAAGAGGTCAGAGTTTGAAAGGGCAGAGATGTCTAAAATTTGTAGGCAGAACATCAAGAATATCACAATATCAAGTGGTCTGATACTGATGTAATTAGAATTCTGGAAAGGAGGAGAGGGGCCAAAAGACACTTGAAGAAATAATGGATGAGATTTTTCCAAATATAATGAAGACTATAAACTAACAGAGCCAAGAATCTCAATAAACAACAAGCACAATAAAGATGAAGAAAACCATACCAGAGAACATTACATTCAAACTAAAGAAAGAAAGCAAAATTAAAAAAAATCTTAAAAGCAGTTAGAGAAAGACAACACACATACAGAAGAAGAAAGAATGAATGACAGTAGACTTTTTATCAGACATCTAAGAAAATGAATGACATCTTTAAAGCACCAAAGGAAAAAAAGTACTGTTAACATGAAAAAAAAAAAAAGCCTTTAACATGAAGATGAAATAATGGCTTTTTTCAGACTAGCAAAAGGTGAGAGAATTCATAGCCAAAAGATACATATGTTATGTTAAAGGGAGTCTTTGGTAAAAAGTTGAATCTACTCAAACGAATGAAGAACAACAGAAATGGTAAATATATAAACATTTAAATATAAAAACATTTTTCTCATTTTTTATCTTTTTAATTGGTAATAGACGATAGCAAGATAATAGCAGTGTATTGTAGGATTTATATAACACATGAGGAATTTAAATGAGCCATATTAATCAGACCAAGGACAGGGGCAGGGTAATGGAAGCATACAGTTGTAAGATTCTTATATTATACCAAGAATGTCATTATATTATTTGAATGTATACTGTTGTAAGTTAAAGATGTATACTGTAAACCCTAGCACAACCACTAAAAAATAAAACAGATAAGGATAGCTATTAAATCATTGGTGGAGATAAAATGAAATAACATAAAATAATCAAAAGAACAAAAGAGGGAAAAAGGAACACAGAATAGAAGGGACAAATAAAAATGAATAGCAAGATGCTGGGCTAAAACGCAACTCTATTGATAATTAGACTAAAAGTAAATTGTCTAAACACTTCAATTAAAAGAGAGGGATTGTCAATTTAGATAAATAAAAAAGCACAAGACTCAGCTATCTGCTGTTGAAAGAAACACAAATCCCAGGTAGGACTATTTTTTTCAATACAAGTTCCTGAATTTCTTAGGCTTTGAGTGCTTCGAGTAGGCCCTATAGGTCTTCAGACTATTGTGTGTATAGCTTTCTTTGCTCAAAAAAAAATTTTTTTTGTTGATAAATTAGCATTGTTTTCCCAATAATAAGTATGTTTTGATAGTTGTACAGACTGGTTTCTAAAGGAATCTACAAAATGCAAGCATACCTGAGGCTAAAATTTCTTTTCTCATGCTTAGCTTGCATCTATTACCTTTTTCTAAGTGAAAAAGAGTTTATAGCCTATAGTTGGAGTAGTGCTTTCACAATACATGCCCTTAAAAATTTCTTCCCTGACACTTGCATATTATGAGCTATACTTGTTAATGGCTATAGAGTAAATTCATGCATTTCACAGAAATGAAAATAGCAAGCATTTAGATATATAAGAAATTATCTTTTGGGAATTTAACATATTTTTATTGTTTCAGAGGGGGAATTGTTTTATTTTACTCACAGGACTATTTTCAAACATAGTATGGCCCACTTCAAACATCGCCCTTTCAAAAACAACAATTATTTACCATGAAATCATTTTTTAAATGGTAACCATATGCTATTAGTATAAAAATATACATATATATTATAAAATCATTCTATACCATTTTAATTAGCATAGGTAGAATGTGATACGTACAACCTATCTAGGACTTGTGACTCTACAAGTGCTTGATGCAGCCACCATTTTAAGATAGTCTATCTGGCCCAAGGACTGCAAACTTGAGGAAGAAGTAACAGAGATTCTTGTTTCTTATTCTATGTGAAGAAGGATAGAGACTGGTTAGACATTTTAATGTGGGCCATTAACCATATGTGCAAAAAATGAATGGATGGCAGTTATTCTTCTCATTTTAATTTTTCTTTCAACAGGATAGGATTGCCAATGACTGCACGGTGGTGTGCTATCCTTCATTTTGCTGACTGCATGGAGACATTGTTTCAGAATCGTACTTAGTGGTGCCCTAGTGAGCTGAGAAATTTAGGAAGGCTTTCTCTTCTTTCATTAAGACCACCATTTTGCATATAGCTCTTGAAGGGCCAATTACCAGTTATTCATTTCATACGTGCCATTAGCTCATTGCTGCATTGCTAAGGGAGATCAAAACATAATAGGAGAAAGGGAAACGCATAGCTGAAAAAAAAAGCTTTTGTTATGCAAACTTTGTACCTCATAAAATCTTGTGGGATAAGAAGTTGAAAAATTTACTTGCCAGAAACCCTCTTTAGAAGAACACTGCTAGGGGTGCCTGGGTGGCTCAGTCGGTAAATCGTCCAACTTCGGCTCAGGTCATGATCTCACGGTTTGTGAGTTCAAGCCTCACATCCAGCTCTGTGCTGACAGCTCAGAGCCTGGAGCCTGCTTCGGATTCTGGGTCTCCCCTCTCTCTGCCTCTCCCATGCTCACGCTCTGTCTCTGCCTCTCAATAATAAATAAATGTTAAAAAAAAATTTTTTTAAATCTTTTTTAAAAAAGAACACTGCTAATCTTTGGGAAAAAGTACTCTGGTGAGCCATTTGAATATATATCAAGGACTATCATGGAACTATGTGTCTTGTCCATGTGACAAGGAGAGGGATTTGAGAAGAAAGATGTGATCATACAATGTGGTCACACCGTAGGACCTCCTCAAGTATTCAGTACAATTACTAAACTCAAGAAATACTTGGTAAAAGAGAATTTGGGGTGGGGAGAAATAAGAAACTGAGCTTTTTACCAGAGTGATGTGATATAAAATTTGGACAGCATGTGTGGAAAAGTGCCCCTCCTGGAGTAAATACTACTAGGAGCCAATGCTTCCAAGTTAGAGGGACTCAATAGTTCTCAGAGCTATGCTTTGTGTATCAGGATTAGTTAAGGACACAGCTGAATTCTTCACTAGGCTGCCAGCTCACTGAGGGCCAGGAGAGTCTTATTCTTGAGGTTAACCACCTGCCCACAGGGCACAGCACTGTCTTGCAGGCCTTTAGTGATTAGCTGTGCAACATACAAACTAAAACAGTTGTCTTATAACAAAAGAACTTTGTTTCACCTGACAATATTTGCAAAGATAAAATCTGAGAAAATAAACTTTAGGCAAATAATCAGTATCCCAACTGATACCACACACAACAGTAGTGATTAGAGATGCTTGGCTGGGAGAAATGTCGATGTTGCTAACAGAAATAGTGAAGTCAGAAATAGAAATTTCAAGTGTGGAACAAGTTTTATATGTTAAGATGCTATTAGAATACTTGGCAGTTGTCTAATACCTTGAGCATGAGGGAGGCCTTATTTGTTCCATTTGCTAGCAAGGGCTACATGAATTTCTCCATGAAGCAAGATGAATACGTGGCCAAACTGAAACGTGGGCCTACATTTGGACTCTAGGTCTAGTGCTCTTTCTACTGCCCATAGCTGCTTTCTGCTATAGACCCAAACTAAACAGAAACCAACCCTCTTCCTCTTCTATTCCTGCTGTCTTTATGTGCTAATTTAAAAAAAAAAAAAGGGAAAACCTTCCTTACATTTTCTCTGCTCCAAAAATTCTCAAAGCTCAAGCTACTTCCATTCACGGACACTAAAACCTGATTCTCAAATGCATCTTTTGCAAGGATTGGAAAAAAGCATTCTCTGGGGTGGACTGTATTATTATGACTGCCTGAAAGAGAGCAGAAAGCTACAGTACTCTCTGTGGGATGAACACCTACAGCCATTGCTCATGTACATGGCAATTTCATATATACACCATAAAACAATGCTTAGCAATCTGCTTAGTAAGGTCAAGCTTCCTCAGCAAACAATGAAATACAAACATTGCCTAGTGTAGTTTCCTATGACTAGTAGAATTAAATTAGATAGTTGTCTGCTTGTTATATGAATCTTCTACCAACTCAGCTGGAGCCAACAGAAATATTGATCTAACACAGAGTAAGGAAGCCAATATTTTTGAATGATGGCTTGACCCTTGGTTATTTCCCTTAAAATGTGTATTTTTAATAATTTATTTCCAATCTTAAACTACTAATTAGAGTCTGTGAATTAGGAATTCTAAGAAACAAAGCTTTTGCATCACATTTTGCTATGTTACTAATATTCAATTAAAGAATGAAGAAGCAAACTGAGAACAAACTGAGGGTTGATGGGGGGGTGGGTGATAGGTATTGAAGAGGGCATCTTTTGGGATGAGCACTGGGTGTTGTATGGAAACGAATTTGATAATAAATTTCATATATTAAAAAAAAAAGAATGAAGAAGCATAAAAGCTCAATGTTTGCCGAGTTAATACTTGCCTGGCTCTACGTGTCCTGCCCCCTTTAGGAAATTGCCATTGGCTCCATATTCCCTGCTCCCAGGACAGACTTATCTGTTTACTAGCTGTCAAAGTAAATTTATAGTACTGAATAACACCATCAGAAAGCTTGGATAGGCCTTGCTGAGCACACAGAGATACACTTGCATACCCATTAAGTTGAAATTTTGCCAAGAACCTATTAACCAATCCTAATGAACTGCTGTTTTCCATTTAAAACACCATTAGTTTCCTATGGTTTGTTGCTCAGGGTATAAACAGCAAAAGACACCATCAAGTGGTTAGAAAAGGTGTTGCTTTGCTGGAAGCATATATGTCTCTGGAAAATATGAACTTGGCTTTGGTATGTGTCACTTTCTTTCCACTTCTGGAAATAATCAAGCATTCCAAATATTTAGGGTCACTTTCCAGAATATAGAAGGATTCTTTAAACACATCCCATTGTTTAAAGGATCTGGATATTTGTTTTGTTGCCTGCTGTGCAGAGGCTTGCTTTGTTTCTAACAATTATTATATAATACTGAATGTATTATATAATACTGAATGAACCAACAACTGTCAGTCCATACCTCTGCATTAATAGATTAACAAAGACCCCATCCCCCAGTGTCTGAAGGTTTTCTCTAAAATAGTTTTAAATAATTTGAGACATTATCATACATTTTAATGCAAAGTCCTTTATAATAACAAGGGTCTGAGTTTTTGGGTTCTGTTGTGTGTGTGTGTGTGTGTGTGTGTGTGTGTGTGTGTGTGTGTGTGTTTTGAGTCTGAGTTTTATTGATAGTGAAAATAACAAGTTAGTAGAAAAAAAGCTTCTGATTTTGTGATTTTGCTTTGGTTTTGAACATCTAAGAAGATGAAAGATATAATATCAAGACGTCAAGAAAATTGTTTTTTTGTTTTACTTCAAATAATACATTCTCTGCATCAATTTCAGGGAACACGATTTTAAGTTACAGTGCCTCAATATAGTTTTTTTCTTATAAAGAAGATGGAAAGTGAAAGATTCAGTGAGCCAATTATATCCTCAACTCAGCAGATAACAAAAACCTTTACAAACAATTCATTTAAAAAGTACAAGCAACACAAAAATTATTAAGTACATTTCTAGAACAACAGGAACCATTTGGTGGTAGGAAGCGTTAAAAACAATAGCATCGTTCCATTGGGTTCATTTTTTCATACCACTTTCAGCCCCTTTCCAGGTTGTTAAAACTTTTATCATCTTGTAGCTCTTTAAACACAACCTGTCCAAAAATTGAGACAAGACAGTAAATTAACCAAGCGTGTTCTCCATGTGGAAGGTGAAAGCAAAAAGGAAGCCAAGCATCGGTGCAAGTGCAGCCCACCCTGGGCTTACATCCCCCCTGGGGGTGCCCACATTGCATCAGGCACATTTCCAAACTTCATTAAGCATTTGGTGGTTGATTGATTGAATAATAAAAGACCCGTGGATAGTAAAGAACTTTGTAAACTGGAACAATTAACAATCAGAAAGAAGGGACAAAACTAATTGTGTGAAAATGGCAGATGGTCGATAAAGCTGTAGCAACCTGAAGTCTGTAAACTTGCAGAAGCATTACATTTTGAAGGAACGCTGTCAGCAATCAAGGGGCTGAGACCTAGTGGAAGAGACAGAGGCTGCACAGATGATTATCTTCTCAGGAACCCAAGGGCTGTCAAATAGATAGGCCAACTTAATTAAGAAACTTGTTTTAGATCTGCAGTTTGTCCTAATCTTTCTCCTGGAGAGTGAAGACCATGGGTAGTAGCAGCCCCTGCCCAGATTCCACCGGTAATAAAAGCACCATATTCTGAATTATTTGAACATACCATGCTATTGGCCCTTGTCAGCCTTGGACTTCATGGTTCTACCAACACTGCAGAACACTGGCAATACATTGGATAGAAAATACCAGAACAAGGCTACACTAGGACAGGTCTCACTGCCAGCACTCTCAGACCCAGTCAACCTTCCTTCGGTTTTCTGTTTCCTTAAGGTAAGTTTCCCCATGCTTTCACCTCTTTTTGATTTCATTAGTCTCTAAGAAACAGCCCTTGGCTATTCTCATAAGAAAGGAAGGAATCTGAGAGATTTTACTTGTTTTATTGGCCAGGGAGGCCAATACACTTAACTTCTACTAAGTACACTTCAGCAGAAAGGAGAAAGTCTCAAAGTTGAACAATAAAGGATTGTGAAATTCAGATGCTCAAAACAGGGCTATGCTGAGGAGGACAGAAACTAGGTATGTTCTTTCCAATAGGCTTCAGCAGCCAAGCTAACCTGTAGCAGGATGTAGTTAATTTAAGTTGGAAAAAGTTGACTCTGGAAGTCACCCATGTATAGATTTGTTATTTTGCTTTCTTGTCTCTTAAATTTTTTCTCTTATATATTTATTTAATTTTTTCTTTTACTTTTTGTTGCTGTTAAAGCTCATTGAAAGGCAACATAAAGAGCAGAAAAAAGCATAGGCTATTGGTGAAAAGATGAGTTTGAATGTTAGTTTTTCCCATTATTTTTTTAATTCCCAGTTTCTTCATATTGAAAGTGATCCAGTGCTTGCCTGGCAAGGTTGTGGTAAAGACTGGAAAGGAGACATGAAAAACTCGGTATATGATAAACAGTCAAAAGTGGTAACATCTGTCACCATCTATTTTGGGAAGGAAAAAAAAAAGAATCCCAATCTTACTTCAGAAGAGCTAATGAAAAAGATTATATTTTTACAGCTAGGCCAGGATAGTGAGGTCCAAAAATGTGGTGCTCAGGAAAGGACTGGTCCAGCCTACCAATCTCTCAATATTTCTCTCTCTCTCTCTCTCTCTGTCTCTCTGTCTCTCTCTCTCAGACTTGCTATGGTTGGTTGGTCCTTGTTAGGAAACTCTTTCTCATTATGGTGACCACATACCAATGAATCCATTCCTTAACTACAATATGTGGAATATTTCTCTCATATAGTCCCTCTCTATTCTCAATCTTACCAACTTCTTTTGGGGCCTTAAGGACTTTCTCCTGGATTACATGTTTTCTTAAATAATTTTTCTTACTCTGGTTTCTTTTTCTGTCTATCCATTCCATATACTATTGCTAGATTGATTTTCCTAAACCACAGTCAGATTTCTGTCACTCACTCTGCTCAAAAACCCTTAATAGTTCCCTAGTACCTATGAATGAAAACACAAATTCCCAGCGAATAATTCAAAAACATGTACAATCTAGACCTGAGTTATCTTTCCTGCTTTATCTCTGTGGCCATCAGTCAAACAACTTATTCCCTCAATACAAGCATGCTATCTCTTTTCTTGTCTTTCCCTCATGTGAAATGTCTGTTCTCTCATCTCTGTATGTTTAATTTTCAGCTCAGATGCCCTTTTTCGTTGAAGCCTTTCCTTGTTTGTTTCCATGAACTGTCTTTCCATCCTCTGAATTTACACATCACCTCCTTACCCCTCCCTGACTCAACATAAGCAATGGAGGTGTAGGGTTTATGTCTTTTATGTTTTGTAACTCTCAGTGCCTGGGATAAGGTTTCACATGTTATAGGAAATCAATAATTATTTTTAACTACATAAATGAAGAAATTGAAAGTCTTTTGGAGGCAAATCTCTATGAAAGAAATGACAAAATAGACAAGAGAACGAAGATACATTTTCTGATTAATCGTATAAAATGATACTTCAGAAAGTCAGACCCAACTAGTCATAGTAAGCATTTGTCTTTTTTTTTTCCCTACTGGTTGCTCAGTGTTTGAACTCCTGTCCTTTGTTTAGAGAATGTCCCACGTACGAGAGAGTTTACTGCCTACGACAAAACTGAAAAGGAGACTCATTTTCCCAGCAGGACTGGGGGAGAATCCATCCTAGTGGTGCTGATGGCAGCAGCAATGCAGTTTCCAGGTGTCACAGTGGCATCTCTGCCAACAAGACAAGCCATAGCATCCAAGAGCTCAAGCCCTTACAGGACTTGTGCTCGTGAAACTGACTGTGTTTGTGGGAACCCAGCTCCACTTCATTCTGCCTCTTTTCTGGGGTTGGGTCTCCAACATTCCCAGCAGCTCTGTCAGCTACACTGATTCTTTTCAATAAATCTACTTCTTGCTTAAGTCAAACAGAGTTAGGCCCTGCTGCTTGTCACCACTCACCCTGGACGGATGCACCAGGCTTGCAAAGTTGTTGGGGGACCCTCTACACCACAGCAAGATCCTCTCAGCTATATTTGCATCCTCATTATTTCTCATCATTAAAAGTTAACAGCCCTACATGCCACCTACATTAATTTTTAGGCAAACATGTTTTAAAGTCAGATTGCATGTTGATCTCTATAAATAAACTATCATTTATTTCTCCTAAACAAATCAGTCTAAATTAGAGCTTGCCATCAGAATAGCAGTCATGCATTGAAATTTCAAAGCATACCAGAAGAGCAAAATGCCTCCATAATAAATGCTCTCAGGATTGGGCTACTTCTATTTCGTAGACTTACAAAATACTAGTAATAGTTTGATTTTACACTTCTGATATGCCTATAAACTCAGAATTTTCCTAACAAATGTGTCATTAATTAATCATGTCTCAAGGAAACCCCATAATTTATAAATAATCCAGATATAAGACATGGTTTTGTGGTTAAGAGCATGAAATCTCTCATCTGGGATAAAATCCCAGGCTGTAGTGAGATCTTGGACAAGTTACTATCAAATCTCTCATGCTTCAGTGTTCTTTTCTTCAAAATGGGAATAACAAAGGGTTGTTTTGTGAGGATTAAATGAGATATGATACACTCAAAATGATTAAAAGAGTAACTGACTCTTAGTAAATATCTTTGAAATATGTGCTTTTATTATATTCTTGAATTGTGTATAAGCAGAAAAACTATTGGAATGTATGACAGTCATTTGTACTATTAATCAAATAAAATTCTCTTCCCTTCTAGCACAGGGCATTCCCTACCTCTCTATGCTTGGGTGGAGCCATGTTTCTATCTCTGGCCAAAGAACAAGTAGAATAAATTAGAGTGTTTAAATGGCAGTATGAGATTCTCCAGAGCACTTTTCTTCCCCTCTGGCATGCCAGCTAGGAATGTTTGATATGGTGGAGACTAGAAGACTAGAGTAATTAAAATGAGCACAGGTGCTCTGTTGCCCTAAGATAGATACGTTACATGAGCAAAATATAAACCGTTGCTATTTCAAGACAGTGGCATTTAGGGGAGTGTTTCTTATGTAGCATAACTTTGAACACCCTGAGTAAAGCAGAAAGAAAGGCAGTTATCTGGATATTTCAATTAAATGTTATTCTCTATTCAAGTGAATGACATCCTTAGGAATGCCTACAGTGAGGCAATACCAGTAAAGAATAATTTAAAAATGCTGCCCAGGTTGATGATATCCCCAAATATCTGCCTTGTCTCAGCCTTTCCTATGGGGTCTGATATTTCATCCTGAAGATATTTGAAATCACTCTCAAGTTGGTCCTTTAAATAAACATAAAATTCTGGGATAAGAAACTTATAAATCTTAACACATTCAAATAAATGTGGTTATCCAATCCATTTCCAGGAAGAATCAGGACAGCATTAGAGTTACTCTGGAGATAAACATGAAAGATTTTTCTCATATATAATTCAGAAAAGAATTATATATATATAGGAGAAAATCATGGAAGCTGTTTAGTTATAGAAATAATTATCCCGGAGGGGAGGAGTTAAGATGGCAGAGGAGTAGGGAAACCCTAAGCTTGGCCCATCCCTCAAACACAGCTAGATAAGTATGAAACCATTCTGAACCCACAAGAAATTGAGCTAAGGGCTGAGAGGACAAACTTCACATCTACAGGTAGAAAAATGGCCACATCATGAAAGGTAGGAGCTGTGGAGAGTTGACTTGTGGAGAAAAGAATTGCAGGTGCTACGAAGGGAAGGGAGCCCTGATCACTAAGAAAGGAGTGAGACAGAAAAAGAGAGAGAGAAAGAGTGAAATACTCCATGCACATTGCACAGGGTATTACACCAAAAAAAGCTCTTCCATAAAACCATTATCTGGGAAAAGGAGAGGGGCTGACTACAACAAAGTTTTATGAGCAGCGAAGCACAAAGTCTGAAGTTTAGAAATTTGGACCATCGCCGTGGTTGTGCCTGGCAGATTTAGTGGTGCTCCAGTGGGGAAGGAGGGCAGAGACCCAGGAGCAAGCAGTGTGATCTGAGGATCCCCCTGGTCACATGGGGAGAAACAGTTACCCTTCTTGGAGTACATTTGGGAGTGTTAGCACAGCCTCCCCAGGGACAAATGAACTTGCAGCACCAACATGCTGCTCTGTTCACTAGCATAGGAACAAAGGCACTGGATGAAGGCAACAAACCTTGGTGCTGGCTTTTTGCTGTGCCTTACTATCAACTCTGAACAGCTACATGGTCACTCAACCATTTTCTGAGACAAATCGGCACTGACCACAGCCTGGCAAGACTCTCCCACAGAGGACCAGTGCAGGTCTGAGACAGGTGGGTCCTTAAAATTGAAGTTTTGAAACCCAGCTGTGTGCCTGAGATAAAACACAGGGATACTGTGCCACCTGGCATTCAGACAGTTTGGGCACAGACAGAGTGAAGGCAGACATCTGACAGAAGCCAGGACACAGAAGGGGTGATTGTTTGCTCTTCTGTGAGGACTTCCTGAAGAGTGGCAGGCATGAACTCCCCACTCCAGGACAAGAGAGCCAGATGATACCATCCTGCCCCCAACCCTCATCAGCACTGACTGATTTCAGTGAGCAACACAACTCCACCCAGTGGAGGCTGCTTACACCAAGCCCCGCCCCCTGTGCCCTGCAAGTGCATCTCCACTTGGGCAATTCTGCCTAAGAATCAGCACAGCAGGACCCTCTCCCAGAAGACCAGCACAAAACCCACACCTGCACCAAGTCTATTGATCACAGGGTGCTGCAAAGCTTCAGCTGTAGGGGAAATAGGATCTGGCTTCTTTTTTTTTCTTTCCCTTTTTTTGGACCTCTTCTTAATATAGCCATTACTCTCAGGAGCAGGAATATAACAGGCTTTCCTAACAACCACACAAAAAAACAGTGACCTAGACAAAATGACAAGACAGAGGAATTCACCCCAAAAGAAAGAACAGGAAGAAGTAATAACCAGGGATTTTAATTAATACAGATAGAAGTAATATGCCTGAACCAGAATTTAAAAGAAACAATTATAAGGATAATAACTGGGTTTGAGAAAAGCATAGATGATAGTAGAGAATCCCTTACTGCAAAGATAAAAGAACTAAAAACTAATCAGTCCAAAATAAAAAATGCTGTAACTGAGATGCAAAGCTGACTGGTTGCAATGACAATGAGGATGGAAGAATCAAAGAAATGAATCAGTGATGAGGAAGATACAATTATGAAAAATAATGAAGCTGAAAAGAAGAGGGAAAGAAAGATATTGGATCATGAATGTAGACTTAGGGAACTCAGCAACTCCTTAAAGCATAATAAAATTCATATCATAGGAGTCCCAGAATAAGAGAGAAAAAAAGGGGCAGAAAGTTTATTTAAGCAAATTAGAGCTGAAAATTTCCCTTATCTGCAGAAGGAAACAGACATCGAAATTCAAGAAGCACAGAAAACTCTCATTAAAATCAACAAAAGTTGGCTATCACCAAACATATCATAGTCAAACTCACAAAATAAACAGAAAAGGAAAGAATCCTGAGTGTAGCAAGGGAAGAAAATTTCTTAACCTACAAGAAAAGACAGATCAGGATCTCATCAGATTTGTCCCCACAAACTTGGCAGGCCAGAAAGGAGTGGCATGATATATTCAATAGGCTGAATGGAAAAAATGTGCAGCCAAGAATACTTTATCCAGAAAGGCTGTCATTCAAAATAGAAGGACAGATAAAGAGTTTTTCAGACAAACAAAAACTAAAGGGGTTCATGACCACTAAACCAGCCCTGCAAGAAATATTAAAGGGAACATGTTAAGTGGAAAAAAAAAAACAAAGTGACAAAGACTAGAAAGAAACAGTACCACAGGAAACATCAACATCACAAGTAACACAATGGCACTAAGTTCAGACCTAACAATAATCACTCTGAATGTAAATGGACTAAATTCCCCAGTCAAAAGACACAGGGTATCAGAATAGATAAAAATAACAACAACAACAACAACAACAAGATCCAGCTATATGCTGCCTACAGGAGACTCATTTTAGACCTAAAGCCACCTGCAGATTAAAAGTGAGGGGATGGAGAACCATCTATTATGGTTAATGGATGTCAAAACAAAATAAAAAAATAGAGGAGCCATACTTATATCAAACGAGATTTTAAAACAAAGATTATACGAACAAATGAAGAAGCTAAATCATAATAAAGAGGTCTATACCTCAAGAAGATCTCATAATTGTAAATTTTTTTGCCCAACTTGGGAACACCCAATTATGAATAACAAACATAAGCAAACTTATTGATAATAATACTGTAATACTCCTACACTATGTACTGTAGGAGACTATAATACTCCACTTACAACAATGGACAGATCATCTAGGCAGAAAATCAACAAGAAAACAATAGACAGATCACCTAGGCAGAAGTCAATAGCTTTCAATGACACAGTGGACTAGATGGACTTAAATATATACAGAACATTTCATCCTAAAGCAGCAAAATTCACATTCTTTTCAAGTGCACACAGAACACTCTCCAGATTCAATCACATATTGGTCACAAATCAGCCCTCAACAAGCACAAATAGATTGAGATTATACCATACATATTTTCAGATCAAAACACTATGAAACTTGAAGTTAACCATAAGGAAAAACTTGGAAAGACTGCAAATACATAGAGGTTAAAGAACATCCTACTAAAGAATGAGTGAGTTAATGAGTCATTTCAAGAAAAAATAATAAATATACATGGAAGCAAATAAAAATGAAAACACAACAGTCCAAAACCTTTGGGATACAGCAAAGGCAGTCCTAACAGGGAAGTATATTGCAACATAGGCTTACCTCATGAAACAAGGAAAGTTTCCAATACACAACCCAACTTTACATGTAAAGTAGCTAGAAAGAGAACAGCAAATAAAGCCTAAGTCAGTCAAAGAAGGGAAATAATAAAGATTAGAGCAGAAATAAATAATGTGGAAACAAACAAACAACAACAACAACAAAAAGGTAGAACAGATCAACAAAACTAAGAGCTGGTTCTTTGAAAGAATTAATAAAATTGATAAACCCCTAGCCAAACTTGTCAAAAAAAAAAAGAAAGAAAGAAAAGGGACCCAAGTAAATAAAATCGCAAATGAAAGAGGAGAGATCAAAACCAACAGCACAGAAATACAATTATAAAAGATTATGAAAAATTATGTGCCAACAAACTTGGCAATCTTGAAGAACTGAACAAATTCCTAAAAACTCACACACTACCGAATCTGAAATAGGAAGAAATAGAAAATTTGAACAAAACAATAATCAGCAAAGAAATTGAATCAATAATCAAAAATCCCCGGGGGTGGGGGGGGCACCTGGGTGGTGAAGTAGGGTAAGCATCCGGCTCTTGACCTCAGTTCAGGTCATGATCTCACAATTTGTGAGTTCAAGACCTGCGTCGGACTCTGCACTGATGGTGAGGAGCCTGCTTGGGATTCTGTCTCTCCATCTCTCTGCTCTTCCCCATTCTCTCTCTCTCTCTCTCTCTCTCTCTCTCTCTCTCTCTCTCTTCTTCCTCTCTCTCTCTTCCTCTCTCTCTCTCTCTCAAAATAAATAAATAAACATTTAGAAAATCTTCCAACAAACAAAAAGTTCAAGGTCAGATAGTTTCCCAGGGGAATTCTATCAGACATTTAAAGAAGAGTTAATACCAATTCTTCTCAAACTGCTCCAAAAAATAGAAATCGAAGGTAAACTTCCAAACTCATTCTATGAGGCCAGCATTACCTTGATTCCAAAACCAGACAAAGACCCCACTAAAAAGGAGAATTACAGGCCAATATCCCTTATAAACATGGATGTGAAATTCCTCAATAAGATACTAGCAAATTGAATCCAATAGTACATTAAAAGAATTATTCAACACAATCAGGTAGGATTTATTCCTGGGCTTCAGGGGTGGTTCAATATTCACACATCAATCAGTGCAATAAACCACATTAATAAAAGAAAATATAAGAACCATATGAATCTCTCAACAGATGCAGAAAAAACATTTGACAAAATATAGCATCCATTCTTGATAAAAACCATCAAAAAATAGGTACAGATAAAACATACCTCAACATCATAAAAGCCATTCATGAAAAACTTACAACTAATATCCTCCTTAATAGGGAAAAAGTGAGAGCTATTCCTCAATGGTCAGGGACAAGACAGAGATGTCCACTCTCAGCATTACTATTAAGCATAGTACTAGAAGTCTTAGCCACAGGAATCAGACAACAAAAAGAATAAAAAGCATCCAAATCAGCAAAGAAGAAATCAAATTTTCACTATTTGCAGATAACATGATACACTATGTAGAAAACCTGAGTCCACCAAAAAGTTGCTAGAACTAAGACATGAATTCAGCAAAGTCGCAGGATATAAAGTCAAAATACAGAAATCCGTTGCATTTGCATACACCAATAATGAAGCAGTAGAAAGAGAAATCAAGGAATTGATATCATTTACAATTGCACCAAAAACAAGAAGATGCCTAGGAATAAACCTATCCAAAAATGTAAAAGATCTGTACTCTGGAAACTATAAAACATTTATGAAAGAAATTTAAGAGGACACAAAAAAAAATGTGAAACCTTCCATGCTTATGGATTGGAAAAACAAATATTGTTAAAATGTCTATACTACCCAAAGCAATCTACATATTCAATGCAATCCCTATCAAAACACCACCAACATTTTTCACAGAGTTAGAACATACAATCCTAAAATTTGGAACCACAAAAGAACCAGAATCACCAAAGCAACCCTGAAAAAAAAAAAAAAGCAAAACAGGAGGCATCATGATTCTGGATTTCAAGCTTCATCACAAAGCTACAGTCATAAAGACATTATGGTACTGGCACAAATACAGACACATAGGTCAGTGTAACAAATAGAAAACCCAAGGGGCGCCTGGGTGGCGCAGTCGGTTAAGCGTCCGACTTCAGCCAGGTCACGATCTCGCGGTCCGTGAGTTCGAGCCCCGCGTCGGGCTCTGGGCTGATGGCTCGGAGCCTGGAGCCTGTTTCTGATTCTGTGTCTCCCTCTCTCTCTGCCCCTCCCCCGTTCATGCTCTGTCTCTCTCTGTCCCAAAAATAAATAAACGTTGAAAAAAAAAAAAAAAAAAAAGAAAACCCAGAAATGAGCCCATTACTATATGGTCAATTCATCTTCAACAAAGCAGGAAAGAGTATACAATGGAAAAAATACAGTCTCTTCAACAAATAGTGTTGGGAAAACTGGACAGCAACGTGCAGAGAATGAAACTGGACTACTTTCTCCTCACACAATACACAAAAATAAATTCAAAATGGATAAAAGACCTAAATGTGACACAAGAAACCATCAAAATCCTAGCGGAGAACACAGGCAACAATTCTTTGTCCTTGATCGAGCAACTTCTTACTAGATATGTTGCTGGATGCAAGGGAAACAAAAGCCAAAATGAACTGTTAGGACTTCATCAAGATAAAAACTTTTGCACAGTGAAGGAAACAATCAACAAAACTAAAAGGCAGCCCACAGAATGGGAGAAGATATTTGCAAATGATATATTGGATACAGGGTTAGTATCCAAAAATCTATAAAGAACTTATCAAACTTAAGATCCAAAAAGCAAATAATTCAGTTAAGAAATGTGCAGAAGACATGAATAGACATTTTTCCAAAGAAGACTAACATACACATAAAAAGATGCTCTACATCACTCAATATCAGAGAAATACAAATTAAAACTACAGTGAGATATCACCTCACACCCTATCAGAATGGCTAAAATGAACAACACAGAAAACAACAGATGTTGGCAAGGATGCAGAGAAAAAGGAACCCTCTTACACTGTTGGTGAGAATACAAAGTGGTCCAGCCACTCTGGAAAATAGTATGGAGGATCCTCAAAAAGTTAAAAATAGAACTAACCTATGATCCAGCAATTGCACTACTAGGTATTTGTCCAAAGGACACAAAATACAGATTCAAAGAGGTATATGCACCCCAATGGTTATAGCAGCATTATCAATAGCCAAACTATGGAAAGAGCCCAAATGTTCATCAATTGATGAATGGATAAAGAAGATGTGGAATGCACATATATGGAATGGAATATAGTATAATGGAATATTACCCAGCCATCAAAAAGAATAAAATTTTGCCATTTGCAATGACGTGGATAGAGCTAGAGTGTATTATGCTAAACGAAATGTCAGTCAGAGAAAAACAAATACCATATGATTTCACTCACGTGTGGAATTTAAGGGACAAAACAAATGAACATATGGGAAGGGGGTAAAAAAGAGAGGAAGAAGCAAGCCATAAGAGACTCTTAATGATAGACAACAAACTGAAGGGTGATGGAGGGAGGTAGGTGGGGGATAGGTTAAATGGATGATGAGTATTAAGGGGGGCTCTTGTTATGTGTGCATTGGGTGTTATATGTAAGTGATGAACCACTAAATTCTACTCTTGTAAACAATATTACACTATATGTTAACTAACTTAAATTTAAATAAAATTTTGAAAAAGAAAAGAAATAAGTATCTGAGATTCATGCTCACTTTATATTAAAAGAGACGCAGCCAACTACAAGGATGACCAAGTACAGCCTTAGTGACTTGTGTAAGGCCACTTGCTAAGTTATTGCAAGCTTCATGTCTGACACCCTATATCAGGACTTTAGCCACTATATCCTGATGTTATTTTGCCAGTTCTAAGGCAAGGAGCCAAGATGGTTGAAGAGAAAGAGGTAATAAAGCAGACATGTAGGAAGGAGAAGAAGTACAGATGAGAAAGGTCTCTTCCTGACATGGAGTCTCATTCCTCAGTGGTTTACATCAGAGAACCCTGTGTCCTTTCTTTTGTATAAGCAGGCTTAGGTTTATTTCTTTTACCTACCATCCAGAAGATCGTAACTCACTTATGTGCTTGATTCCTAGATCTACCACTTACTAGCTATTAGAATCTAGGCAATTTTACTTAACATCTTTGTTCCTTAGGTTTCTTCTCTGTAAAATGATAATAGGGGTTACTGTTAGAATTAAATAAGACAATGAATGCCAAGTGCTTAGACTGGTGCCTAGCATACAGCATGCATGCACTAAATGTTAGCTGCTATTATTATTTTCATCATTCGTTTTCAGTGGAGTCTTTTCACCAGAGAACCCCAAAAGCACTGACTGCATTGCCTGTAAAAGTAGATGAAAATTATTCATAGATTTTCCAAGTCAAGGAGAACAAGTCTCTGTGATTTTTATAATGCTGTCGCTATGCCAAGGTAACGTATCAGTTGCTCGTCTAAGCAATTGCTACATTTTTAGATCTTTCATCTAATTAACTTCACACTCTTCCCTGAAAATTGAAGATTGGACTTAAGTTGGGCCTAATGCAGAGAAGTACCTTAGCACATTTTCATTGAGTCTAGACACCCTGGATTGTTTTCCTCTCCACATGAACCATACCAATGCGTAGTTAGTAAGCTACTTGTGTCCTGCACACTCTGTTAGATGTTCCAGTACCTACATCTGTATGATTTCCAGCTGCAAGATACAATGATACACATGTTTTTCCTCATCTTTTCCTTTTTCATTCTAAAACTCACTTCCAGTTAAAGCCACTTTCTCAATGTCCAATCTGCCTTAAAAAAACAAGCTGACCTATGTAGCCTCTATCCTTCAGACTCTTAGCCCTGGATTATAAGATTTGGCTGTAGGTAGGGGGAAAAAACATAGAAATATGTGACTTCAGGTGAAAATAAGAAAATTAAAATTCATTAGTTTTCTATTATAGGCAATCATCCTGTTTACACCCTCCCTATTTATGCATTACCCTTGTTAGCAACTCAAGGACAGTAACTTTATCGTATTAATCTCTGTATCTCAGAATTTAGCACAGTGCACAATTACCAGTTGGGACTCAGGAAATGTTTGCTCACCCAAATTAAACTTTAAGAGTGTAAAATATGATTTGATCAGATGTTCTCATTGTGGAAGTTGCTAATCCATGTGACTTTGGAAGCTAAATTAGCTTATCCAAGAGAGTCCTATTTAGCATAATAAACTAAACCTGACAGGCATTCCCAGTGCAAGCACCAATTTATAATGATTTATTTAGGAAAAAATAAATGACAGCTGTCACAAGGTACATATACCACCTGTGCAACTCTGCCATTTCGGTGTCTTATCTCACTTTGGCTTACAATTATAAGAGTATGGAAGCATAGAGTTGTCAAGAATCTGAAAGGTTATCTACCCAATACCCCATTTTAAAGATAACAGAACTAAGATCCTAAGCAGTACATAATTGGCCTAAGACACAAAGCTAGTTAGTGCCAGAGGTTAAGACTCAGATTTCCTTTCTTTTGACAAGTCCATGTCTTCTTTACAGAACACATACTTAACAGATGGTCACTAAGGACACTATTTTGCATGTTGTATAAGAAGTGGTTCAACTCTGGTTGAATGATAGAATCCTCTCTGTAGCTTTTATTTATTTATTTTAATTTTTTGATGTTTATTTACTTTTGACAGAGAGAAAGACAGTGTGAGTGAGGGACGGGCACAGAGAGAGAGGAAGGGAGACACAGAATCCAAAGCAGGCTCCAGGCCCTGAGCTGTCAGCACAGAGCCTGACAGAGAGCTCGAACTCATGAACCTCAAGATCATAACCTGAGATGACGTTGGATGCTTAACCGACTGAGCCACCCAGGTGCCCCGAATCTTCTCTGTAGTTTTTTTTTTTTTAATTTTTTTTTTCCAACGTTTATTTATTTTTGGGACAGAGAGAGACAGAGCATGAACGGGGGAGGGGCAGAGAGAGAGGGAGACACAGAATCGGAAACAGGCTCCAGGCTCCGAGCCATCAGCCCAGAGCCCGACGCGGGGCTCGAACTCCCGGACCGCGAGATCGTGACCTGGCTGAAGTCGGACGCCCAACCGACTGCGCCACCCAGGCGCCCCTCTTCTCTGTAGTTTTTAAAGAGGATGCATGCCTGGGCCATATCCTTATAGATTCTGATAGTGAAGGTGGGGCTTGGTGACAGTTGAATTCACTGCCAATTTCAGCAATAACTATTTCTGATATTTCAACCATAACCACTTGTAAAAGAACATCTTAAATTTTTGTTGTTGTTATGAGGTGGTTCTCACTGGAGGAATATATTCTAACAAACCAGAGATTCCAGGGTCAGTAGGCCTAGATCCTAACTGTCACAAACTAGCTTCATGTTAAAACTATGTCCAAAAGAGGGACACTCGGTAGCTCAGTCGGTTGAGCATCCAACTTTGGCTCAGGTCATGATCTCCCAGCTTGTGAGTTCAAGACCCGTGTCAGGTTCTCTGTTGACAGCTTAGAGCCTGATGCCTATTTTAGATTCTGTGTATTCCTCTCTCTCTGCCCCTTCACCACTTGCACTCTCTCTCTCTCTCTCTCTCTCAAATATAAATAAACATTTAAAAATTAAAAAAAAAAAAAAACTATGTCCAAAAGAAAAGACAGGGCAGAAGATGATCACATCTTTCTTGGGCAAAGGAGGGATATGGTGTCTAAGTATTGATGCATTCTAAGTATGTATTGAATACCTACTATGTGCTGGCACTGTGCTAGGCACTAAGGATACGACTGTGGAAACAGACAAGGTTATGGCCCTCATGGAACTTACTGTTTTGTGGAACTCTTTGATATAAAAGGATCTGTAGGGGCACTGCTTCAGATTCTGTCTCCCTCTCTCTCTCTCTGCCCCTCCCCCACTCATGGTCTGCCTCTCAAAAATAAATAAACATTAAAAAATAAAAATAAAAAAATAAAGGGATCTACAAGAATTGTCAAGGGAGCAATTCTGGACAAAGTCATATACAAAGACAGAGGATCCTAAATTGTATGATGTGAAGAGAAATGCAAGCATTTCCCCATGATAACTGCTAGTGTATGGGAATGGTGAAAGATGATAGCACTTCAGAAAGGACTGGCTTTGCTGTGTGTGCCAAGAATCTTAAGCTTACCTCTTAGGTCAAGTTATCAGACTTTTAAGTACGAAGTCCTGAATCTTGTTAAAAATGCAAATTTGAGACACTGTCCCCAGAGAATCTGATTCAATAGGTTGGAATGGAGCCCTTGGATCTGCCTTTTTTACCCAGCACATCAGGAAATCTCAAACAGGTGGTGAGAACCTCTCCTGCAGTTGATGCAAGACAGTCTCAAGAATAGCTAGACATTTTAGAAACATCAGTGGTCTTGAGTTCAGGCCTCTAGGTCCCTGCCAGATTCAGCTCCCTCTCTACTGTTCCCCAACACTTCTTCTGTAACTCTTGTCTAAGCACAGAATTCTATCCCAACACCCTGAACTCATGCCATGAGCAGCAGCAGCAGCAACAACAAAAAAATCATATTCTTACCAGAGATTACAAAGTGGGTTTTGTCTACACTATGAAGTCAAGTCAGGTGAGAATTGGGGCATAACTGGACAATTCCATATGAAAAAAAGTCCAGACCTAATTCACTGAATGGGAAAATCTCTCCAGTGAGAAGAATCGACCCAACAACCTTAGGTAAATACTGGCTTAAATAAAAAGTATTGCAGTTGAATACATTAGTTCCTATCAAGGAAGCAACAAAGAAAATACTTGGAGAGCCAATGAAGCCATTAAAAATTCTGGTCACTTCCATAAAACCTCAATGGTGTTTTGGTTTTTTTCCCCACTTCAAGCTATCATGATTATATTACCAGAGCAATGAACTGTGTTTCTAACCATTAGAAAATCAACAGCCTAAGGTGGCATACTATGTGTGGGATTGATTGGGTTACGGTATTTTAAAGAATGTGAGGTACCAAGTCATTATTTCAATATTGTTTAAAAATTAATTAGAACTTTGCAGAACTGTTTCAGAATGTCAAGGTTTAATTAATGTATTTATTTAATAGATCCTTCATTCGACCTTCTTTGCAGAAAGCCTGTGGATATTTCAGCATTTAATAGTCTAGTGGGGAAGAAGAAGAGTGGATTTTTGTTTTTATTGGAGAGCTGAAATACACTCATTGTCTTTTTATCATGTTAGTAACTCTTTGTGTTTCAGGTAAAGCATTATTAATTCATGTCCAATGAGAAATATAGAAGACTTTTGATGATGTAGCAAAAACTAAAACATAAAAACAGCCCTCTGAAGGGAAGGGGAGGAAAAGATCAGTCATTTAGATGAAAACATATAATTCAAGGAGGTGGCCAAAAGTATGGCTTGTTTATTTCCTAATAGTCAAAAAGAAATGTTTCAAATTTAAGTCCTTTTGAGGGGCGGTGGGCAGGGTTGTTGGGGGGGGGTGCAGATTATTTTACAATGTAGAATTTTTAAAGCATTTCTGCCTTCATTTTACTCTTGTCTATATGAAGACAGTTGCCATTTAGGACATATGAATGTCAAGGCAGTTCTTGTCAATAATGAAAATAGAATTCCCTCTAAACTCCTCCCCATTCATTTTAGTGAACAGTTTTTATAATGCATTAAACCAAGGTTAAGTTTTCTTGTCAATTCTGATCTCTCCTCAATCGCTCTAAACTCTCAGAATCTATTTCCCATGCTGCTTAGTGAAGCTTCCTCAAATGATTCTTTATTAAACAACACCTTAGCAGCAAAAGCAAGTCTGATGCAAATTGAATTGAAGTAAGAATATTCTTCACAACAAACCCAGCTTCTTTTCTCCCACAATAAGACTGTCTCAGCTAATCCCCTGCAGACACTTTGTGCAGCTCACACAGGAGGAAACAGTCACCCCTGCCTCAAAGTGTAAACAAAGAAAAGCTCTCTTTGCTTAGGCTCCTCCTCTGTAAGACTATTATATGCTCCAAACACTCTCCTGTGTTTATGAACAAAAGCATAGTTCTTTAAGCTCTCAAAAATGTTTAAATATTATGTATATCATCACACATTCAGACGCTGACACTGCTATTATTTCACATGACCACCAATTGACTCCAACAGGAGTCATTTCCTTAGAACGGCCATTATTATCTACATAGCAAGTAAATTACTGCCTGGAACACACTGTTTCTGTGTGGCTGCACTACTGGAAATTATACCCAGCTCCATCTTGTAATATTGTCTTAAATGACTAGGTAGAGTCCTAACAGCACCGTACCCCCAATAATATTTCAAATGGTGTTCAGAGAGCTCTGTTCACCTGAAAAATGTGAACATCCAGCCCACAGAAAAAAATACTATTATTATGCCATTTTGCAAACATTATCACAAACAATAACACGTGGCAAATAAATCAATTGTTAGTGTGGATTAAAACTGCGAGCTCTGACTGTGGAGCTCTGACTTCTTTGGTTTAAACTCACCCTTGTCCCCACCCACCTGAACATCCCCTAGGCCAAAGTAAACCTCTCCATCAATACCTTGGAGCTCATCCCCTCCTACCTGTTGGCATCTTGGTTCTATTATTTCTTCTTCATCTTTTAGACTCAGTCTCTCCCTCTGCATTGCCTCCTTTCCCTCTGCTAGAGACTTTCCCATCAAAAAATAATCTTTCATTGACCCTGATTTTCCCTTTAAATAACTATCCTATCTCCCCACTTTCCCTCACTTCACAAATGAGAGGCAAATGCTCAATAAATATTTATGGATTAAATGGATGAAAAGAAATCTATTTCCCTATAGCTTCATTTCACATTTACTCCTCATTCCACTGCAATCTAATAAAAGTACTGAGCCCACTCCTCTACTAAAACCAGTCTCCAGAGGTAGCCAATGATTTTCTAATTTAAAAATCCATGAGCTCTCTTTGCCTTTCATTCTACTTGACCTCCACTCACATTGCTAGCCAACCTCTATTATTAATATTCCCTTTCTCGAGTTTCCTTGCAATATCCTAAGTTTCCTCTTGCTTATATTACCAATCCTCCCAAACTTGTTGGTGACCCATTTTTCTAACCCCTCCCTCTGCTCACTCTATGCTCTTCCAAGAGGAGTTCCCAACCACTGACCCAATTTCAACTACCTTCTCTGTCAGCATCTTTCAAACTTATAATTCTAGTCCTCATTTTTCTTCTACTTCTCAGACTTGCCTTTCTAAATTCCCTTTGTACCTCTCCTCACAAATGTCATATTGGAACCTCAAACTTGATAAATCCAAAACATAACTCAATCTTCCCTCCCTTCCATTCTTAAGCCTGCTTTTCTTCTGTGTTTCCACCTGAATGAATAAAAGTACCATCCTCCTGGTTATGTAGCTGAAAACTTTAGAGCTTTTGAGGCTATTTCCCTTGCCTGCAACTGCACTCGGCTTTAAGTCCTGTCGATGCTGTCTCTAAAGTGTCTCTTGATTCTGCTCCATACTTTCATTACCCTTAAAATGTCCTACCTCAAATTCTTTTTTTTTTTAATTTTTTTTTCAACGTTTATTTATTTTTGGGACAGAGAGAGACAGAGCATGAACGGGGGAGGGGCAGAGAGAGAGGGAGACACAGAATCGGAAACAGGCTCCAGGCTCTGAGCCATCAGCCCAGAGCCTGACGCAGGGCTCGAACTCCCGGACCGCGAGATCGTGACCTGGCTGAAGTCGGACGCCCAACCTACTGCGCCACCCAGGCTCCCCAAATTCTTATAATCTTTCAATTAGAACATTATGGAAGCCTGTTAATTGATCGCCCTGCCAACGGTCTCATCCTTCTCCAACTCATTTTTTGTATAGTAATAGACTAAGTTCTCCGAGAGTGGGGATGGCTTTGTCACCTGTGTATTTCCTCCACACAAGAACTCAGTACATATGCGTGGAACAGAACTCTCATTGCCAACAATTATCTTCCTAGTCCAAAACACAAATCTGACCCTGTAAATTCACTGCCCCAAAATCTTCAGTGACCCTTGCTACATAATAAACAAAAACAAAAGCAAAAACAAAAACTCCTTAGCATGACATTCAGAGTCCTCTGTGGCCTGCTCTGAACCTACTTCTCTGCCTGATCTCCTACCATATGTCTCCATCTCCTTGCCCTCCAGCCACACACACTATATACATAGATATATACATTCCTATATCTTGGAATATCTGTTTTCTATCTCTGCCTATTGAAATCCTATTCAACTTTTAAGGTCAAACCAAAATTCTACCTCTTCAATAAAGTCTTGTCCAATTCTTCCCATAAGAAATAACTGTTCCCCACTCTGTGTACTCTAGCACTTTGTACTTCCTTCTAGTACACAGTGCATTGCTCCCTGCATTACAGGTAGGGACGCAAGAGTTTCCTCAGTCAGACTGAAGCAAGCTCCTCAAGGCCATCAAGAAACGCCAACTACACTTATGCCAGTGCCTCACGATAGTAATAGTGTCCAAAGTACAGAAGGGCCTCTGGGAAATCACAGCAATGATAAAGTAGGGTGGCACAAAAACATCAAAATGATTAGCACTGTCTCTAACACCAGCTGGTATTAATAGGTGAGCAATACTTTTATGAACTTTCTGAGGGGAGACTGTCAAAAGAATATCACCTTGCTTGTTAAAAGATTATCTTAGCTAAGGAGAAATATAAGTTGTGAGTCTAGTGGCTTTTTATTTTTTTTATTTTTTTATTTTTTTTCAACGTTTTTATTTATTTTTGGGACACAGAGAGACAGAGCATGAACGGGGGAGGTGCAGAGAGAGAGGGAGACACAGAATCGGAAGCAGGCTCCAGGCTCCGAGCCATCAGCCCAGAGCCTGACGCGGGGCTCGAACTCCCGGACCGCGAGATCGTGACCTGGCTGAAGTCGGACGCTTAACCGACTGCGCCACCCAGGCGCCCCTAGTGGCTTTTTATTAATGCACGTTTCTTTTGATTTATTGTTAACACTATAATTGCTCCTTTGAATTACTGAACTGTGTGCCACAGTGATCCTGAGTAGGATTAGCCCCCAGAGTGGGCCACTGTTGAAGACCTACTTATTTATCTTCTTATTTGCTTTAATACAAAAGATGCATCTCAAGAAATCAAGCAATTCAAAGCCCAGCTGTTCAACAGGTTACATTAAGGGATGTTAAAGTTGTCATTCAAGTGCTACTAAGAGATAGAAGTGAGATCTGATCACTGGGTTCAGAAATCTGGAGCTCAGTGATAATCTTGATGAGTTTGGATTTACTGAAATGATGGGAAAGAATGCCTGATTGGAGTGGCTTTAAGACACAATGATGGCTTCCACAGAATGGTAAACCAGATTTTCTAAAAGAGCCTTTTTGCTACAAACCAAGTACATCATGAATAATACATACTGTTTTTAAGAACTGCTGGTTTTGCAGGAACTAAGAAAAATATCCAAGCATCTCTACCACCACGACTGAAAATTAAAACAAAAAACCCAAGAACTGAAACGTAAGTAGGCGGCACTGTGCAATACCAAATAAGAGGAAATGGGGTAAGTTGAATGCAAGCAAATGCAGATACCAACCTTACTAACTAAGAGTAAGCCATGAACTAGCTGTAAGACACAGCACCCTAGCCTCAAACCCTTACATTATCCAAATGTCTCAAAGGGACTAAAGTGATCCCAGGTTGAGAGTGAACTGGGCTCTGAGCAGAAGCAAACGCCAGTTTTTCTGGAGAAAAGCATCCCAATTTAGGCCTGAAGTACTCTCTCAAAGTAAGATCAAATAATTATGAGCTTACAATTAAATAAAATAAAATAAAAAATTAAATTAAAAATCTCCAAACACATGAGCAAGAACCAACCAAAACAATAAACAATAGTGTTAGACTCTTCAAAGACTTCAGATATTAAAATTAACAGTTAAAAACACAAAGGGAAAAACTGTATGTTGAAAAAAAACCCAAAGACATAATAGATGAAAGTATACAATAAGCAGGTAGTAAGAGGTAAAAACAATGACCAAGCAGATTGAAAAAATAACTAATAAAACTTTTAGTGATTAAAAACATTATTTTTGATATTAAAAACTCAATGGATGGGCTAACAGCATTCTCACATAGCTGAAGAGAGGACCGGTAGCTAGAAGACAGATATGAATAGATCAGAAAGCAGCACAAAAAGATGTATAATTTTTAAAGAGATATAAGAAATATAAGAGAAATGAAAGATAGAATGCAAAGATCAAACAATCCTCTATCTAAAGTCCAGAAGGAGAGAATGAGAGAATGGAGGAAAATCAACAATGGAAGAAGTACTGACATAGAATATTCCAAAATTGACAAAAGACATCAATCCACATATACAGGAAGCACAATGTCTATCACTCAGGGCAAATGAAACACATCATGCCAAAACACACTATCGTGAAAACGGAAGAAGTGAAAACAAAGAGACAATCTTAAAGCAGTCAAAAAGAACATAGATGTTAAACCTAAATCTTGACAGCAAGCTTCTTAATGGAAAAATGGAAGCCAAGAAGAGAAGGCAAATGTTTTCAAAATAGCACTGAAAAAATATGCAATATAGATTATTCATCTATTCATTCATTTATATTTACTAAGCAGCTACTCTGTGTCAAGAACAGACCACAATCACTGCCTTCATGGAATTTACATTGTAGTAGTGGGGACAGAAGATAATTTAATTAAATATGTCAGATGATATGGAGAAAAAGCACAAAAAGGGGATGATAGTACAAGGGAAGGGAGAGTTTGTAATTTTTAATATGGTGCTCTGGGAAGGTATCATTGAAAAAGTGATATTTAGACAGAGACCTCAGGAAGTGGGAGTGGGGGCAGCTTAGTGGGTACCTATAAAGAAAGCATTACAGGGAGAGATGGTAAGTTGAAAGGCATGTGGCAGCTCAAAGGCATGTTTAAGGAACAGCAAGAATGCCAATGTGGTGACAGCAGTGAAGTAGGTAAGAATGGTAGGAAACAAGGTTGGAGAGACAGCAGAGCTAGGGGAAGGATATCACATGGAACCTTCCACATGACTTTTAGAACTTAGGCTTTTACTCCACATCAAATGGAAAACCCTTAGAGAGTTTTGAACAGAGTCATCTCATGATCTGATTTACATTTAAAAAAAAACTTTTTTAAATGTTTTTCTATTTTTGAGAGGGAAAGAGACAAGAGTGCAAGCAGGAGGAGCAGAGAGAGAGAAGGAGACACAGAATCTGAAGCAGGCTCCAGGCTACGAGCTGTCAGCACAGAGCCCGACCTGGGGTTCGGACTCACAGACCACTAGATCATGACCTGAACTGAAGGGAGCCACCCAGGTGCCCGTGATTTACATTTTTAAAGAAAGGCAAGGGGAGAATCAGGAAAAACCAACTGGGAAGCTATTGCAATAATCGAGGTCAAAGAGGACGGTGCCATGTACAAAGGTAATAGCAATGCAAATGGTGAGGAGTGGTCAGATCTGAAGAAGTGTCAAAAGGATTTGTTATGGTTTTGAAGTGGTTTATAACAGAGGAGTTGTAGATGGACAGCTGGAAGGATGCAATTGACATTTACTCTGAAGAGGAAAACTGTGATCAGAGCAATTTAGAGGGAAGACCAGGAGCTCAGTTTGGAACGTCCTAAGTTTGAAATGTGTATTACTCACATGGAGATGTCAGAAGGGATACAGGAGTTTGGAATTCATTTGTAAGGTTTGGACTGGAGACATAAATTTGGGAGGCGGCAGTAAATAAACAGGGCCAAACAAAGACATTTTCAGATAAATGGCAACTGAGTTTACCAACAACAGTCATTCATGAAAGGAATTTCAGGAAGAAAGGAAATAATCCCTGAAGAACTCTAAAATTTAAGAAGAAATGGTAAACAGTGATTCTGGGAAATTCTGCTACAAATAAACATCATCAATATAAAATAATGATAATGATAATAACATTATTTCTGGCGTTCAAAATTTTAAACGGCAAAAACATTCTGGACAATAGCATATATGACAGAAGGTTAATTAGAGTACAAATGTTGGAGGATCCTTGAATTGCTGAAGAGGGAATTAAGATGTTAAATTATATTAGATTAAGTGTCTGTGGTAACATCTCAAGGGTAAGTAGAAGGACAGAAATAGTGTATAGTTTTCAAACCAGTATATCAAGCTCTCTCAAGGAGAGTGCAAATGGTGTTTTGCACTGGTCAGTTGTTCGCTGTGCAAAACTGTCATGCCCACTACAAGATATTCAGCATCCTCAAATTCTCTGCTTTCCAAATGCTAGAAGCACCCAGTCCAGATACTGTAACAACGACATCATCAAACACCTCCACGTATTTCCAAATGCTTGCAAGGAAGGTGCTACGTGAGCCTAACATGAAAACCACTCAAGTTCATGGATGAAACAAGCAAATTAATTTAAAAGTTTAGCCACACCCCGCTTTTTTTGTAGGGTGGGTTGGGGGAGGGTACCTCCATGACTCAGTTGGTTAAGCATCTGACTCCAGCTCAGGTCATGATCTCACAGGTCGTGGGTTTGAGCCCCACATCGAGCTCTGTGCTGACAGCTCAGAGCCTGGAGCCTGCTTCAGATTCTGTGTCTCCCTCTCTTTCTGCCCCTCCCTCCCTCTCTCTCTCTTAAAATAAATAAACATTTTAAAAAATATTTTAAAAGTTTAGCCACACCCCAAAATAAAAGGCAAGAGCAAAAAAGTGGAGGAAGAAGGAACAAATAAAGAGCACAAAAAAGGAAAACACAAATCCAAATATATAATTAATCATGATAAATGTAATTGAACTAAATTTGCCAGTTAGAGTGTTAGTTGGATTTTTTTTTTATTATCAATGGCATTGTTTATAAGAGACATACCTAAAACTTAAGGACACAGAAAGACTGAAAATTTTAAATCTTAACATTAATAATAATACAAGTTTTGGGAAAGAAAATTAGGTTAGTTATATAATTACATATATTAGAAGATACATATATTATTAGATAACACATATTAGGTGATTTCAATTTACTTCAATTATTGCTTGGCCAAGCACACAAAAACCACAAATAAGCTATATATGATTTGAACAATTCAATTAGCAACTTCAAATGTATGTAAGATATAGATGTATGTTATTTTCATTATATTTTTCTGCTATAAATATGTGTATATATTTGTATGTGTATATATGTGAGTATATGTGTGTGTGTGTGTATAATCCTACACCTAACAATTGAAGATCACACATTCTTTTTACAATCATTATCATGATTCAGCTAATTTCTTCATTGAGTGATTATTGTGTGCTAAGGATTATTATAGGTACTTGACAGATATTAACTAATTCATTTAGTCTTCATAAAGCTATTATGAGATAGGTCTATAAGTGCAAAGCTGAGATCTGACCCTAGGTAATTCCACTCTAGTGTCTGTTTTTAACCATCACAAAACATCCTCTAATGAAACATTTTCAAAATGTAATCACTTATAAGGGCATAGTGCAAATTTCTACAAATTTAACAAATTGATCATACAGTGGCTAAAGAAAAAAATTACTCACAGCAATTATTAAAGAAGGTAAGGAAGACTTGATTCAAGGCTACTGCCGTGGAGTTGTGCAGTAGGGGAGAGAGAGATTAGGCTCAACTCCCTAACAAAGACCTTCTCCTTGACCAAACTTGAGTCAGGTTTCTCTGAGCCCTCTTCTTCAACAGGCCCCAAGCTTGCACTCTACCCTTGGCCCACTTGGCCCCCAGTTTTAGCAAGAATGCTGCTGGGTCAGTTAAGCAAGAATCCCCCACCCCTGATATCTGATCACCTTGGCCTCCTTTCAGCAAGAATCTTGTCAAGTTGGTTTAGCCAGGACCCCTCTATTTAGTAATCCATCCATTGATCTCCCCCTTGCTCCTTGGCTATAAATCCCCACTTGTCCCTGTTCAGACTTGAATCCGATCTCTCTCCCTTATTGCAAAAGCCTATTGCAATTGTCCCCTTCTTGAATAAAGTCTTCCTGTCTTTAACAAGTTTTGAATAATTATTTTATTTAACACAGTCCACATTCTCTTAACACAATGCAACTCAGAAGTTAATATTATATAACAGAAAAAGGTAGTTTTAAATCTTCATAAATTTGGATATTTAAGGCATACATATATAATCCCACATACTTTAAATAACTCATGGATCAAAAAAATAAATCATAATTAAAAATTTTTTTATCTTGTCTCTGATTAAATAAAATGTTGCATATTGAAAGTTGGGGGAGTGTGCCTGGGTGGCTCAGTTGGTTAAGTGTCCCACTATTGATGATCTCAATTGTGAGATTGAGCCCCACATTGGGCTCTGCGCTGGGCACGGGGCTGCTTTAGATTCTCTCTCTCCTCCTCCCTTTGCTCCTCTGTGCATGCGCACTCTCTCACTCCTGCTCTCTCAAAAGCAAACAAAAGAAAGAAAGAAAGAAAGAAAGAAAGAAAGAAAGAAAGAAAGAAAGAAAGGGAAAGTTGTCAGGTTTTGAAAACAATACTATGATGGAAACATTAAGTTTGCCATTGTCTGTAGGTCAATAGCAGCCAAATATTAGCAATTTCCTATGGTTTAACCTAACTAAATCTGTAGCCTCAAATGCTTATATTAGAAAAGAAGAAAGGCTAAAAATTAATGGGTTAAGCCTCCAAATGAAAAAAATCAGAGAACAACAGAATAAACTCCAAGAAAATAAAAGAAAGTAAATAAAGATCAAGTATTTTAAGTAAACAGAAAAAAGCCTGCCTTTGAAAAGACTGAAAGAATTAAGAAAACTCTAGTTGATATGATCAAGAAAAAGGAAACCCAAATAAATAATACTCAGTTTGAAAGGGATGTATAATTACCTATATAGGGTAGGTTTAAAAGATAATAAAATACTATGAATAGCTTTATGCCAATCTTTGAAAACTTATACAATATGTATAAATTCTTAAAACAATGTAATTCAGCCAAACTGTTTTGATAAGAAGCTGGAATACTAACTATTAAAGCACTTAAGTGACTAGTCAAAGATCTGTATTTTTAAAAAGACCCACATTATTTTATAGGCAAGTTCTACCAAAGTTTTGAGGAACATATTTCAGTATCCAAAACGTTCCAAAGAACAAAATGTGAGAAAATACTCTCCTACTCCTATGTATGGCCTAGTATAACCTAGTATAATCTTGATTGCAAAAGCACACAAAGTCAATTATAATAAAGAAAACTATTCTTTCTCTATTACACAGATATAAATTGCAAATTAAATATTTATAAAATAAATCTAGGAATATAGAAAAAGGACTGTTACCAGGAATGGAAGGATGGTTTAAAAAATAGAAAAATTTATAAATGACATTTCTACAATTATCAATTAGAAAAAAATCATATGATCATATGTAGATTTTGTAAGAGAACAAAAATAAACATGCATTCATAATTTTTAAAAATTTTAGCAAACAAAGAATAAAAGTAAATTTTCTTAATTCAGTAATAACTTTCTACCAAAAAAATCTATGGCAAAATCACTCTTAATGATAAAATCTTAGAAGCATTCCCTTTAAAATAAAGAAAAATGATATCCATTATCATTGCCTTGAACACTTACTGACATCCTAACCAGCAGAGCAAATACAAAAAGGAAATAAAGGTTATAATTATTGGAAAGAGAAAACAAAATTGTGCATATCTGCAGATGATAACATTGCCTATTTAGAAAACAAAAAGATTGTATAGATAAATGATTACAATCAATACAAAAGTTCAGTATAATAATCGAACCTATGGTCATTCCATATATATCAGCTGCATTTCTACATACAAACAACAGTTAGAAAATGCTGATTTTAAAAAATAACATTTATATAAGCAAATATAAGACATGCAGAAAGCCCTATGTTGATAAAAATATATGATGCTCATGGGTAGGGAGACTCAATATCATAAAGATGGCAATTCTCACCAAATTTTATCAATAAACCCAAAGCAATTTCAATTAAGAATTTCAACAAGACTTTAGAGGATTCTAAAATTTATGTGAAAGAGACTAAAGCCTAAGAATATCTCACACACCTGAGTAAGAATAAGTGGAAATTTGTGCTATCAAATAGCAAAACATTATAAAGCTATAGAAGTTAAGTATATTTGCTATTTTAAAAAGATAAATTGAGGGGCGCCTGGGTGGCGCAGTCGGTTGAGCGTCCGACTTCAGCCAGGTCACGATCTCGTGGTCCGTGAGTTCGAGCCCCGTGTCGGGCTCTGGGCTGATGGCTTAGAGCCTGGAGCCTGTTTCCGGTTCTGTGTCTCCCTCTCTCTCTGCACCTCCCCCATTCGTGCTCTGTCTCTCTCTGTCCCAAAAATAAATAAACGTTGAAAAAAAAAATTAAAAAAAAAAAAAAAGATAAATTGACTGATGGAATAGAATAGAGTCTCCCAAAACAGACTGATTCATATATGAAAATCTCATATTAAAGAGTCATTCATACAGGGGCACTTAGGTGGCTCAGTAGGTTAAGCGTCCAACTTTGGCTCAGGTCATGACTTCAGGGTTTGTGAGTTTGAGCCCTGCGTTGGGCTCTGTGCTGACAGCACAGAGCCTGGAGCTGGCTTCGGATTCTGTGTCTCCCTCTCTCTGCCCCTCCCTGCACTCATTCCCCCCCTCCGCCCCCCTCAAAAATAAACATTAAAAAAAAGGAGTCAGTCATACAGAACATTGGGGGGAAAGAGAACTTTTTAACAACTAATACTAAGACAACTAGTTATCCATTAGGAAGAAAAATAAATTGATTACCTCCACCATACATTAATATCAATTACAGATTAATTAAAACTTAAATGTAAAAGGCAAAATCTTACAACTTTTAGAAGGCAGGACAAAAGCATGTTTTATGGCATTTGTGCAGAAAAGAACTTCTTAGACAAACAATGTAAAGAGATGTTGAATCACTATGCTGTACACCTGAAACTATGTAACATCGTGTGTCAACTATACTCAAATAAAAAAATTAAGACATAAACAAGTATTCCCCAAAGAGGATTAAAAATTTGTTAATGAACACATAAAAAGTTGATCAATCTCATGAATAATCAGGAATATGCAAATTTAGACCACAATATGACACCATTTTACACTGATGAGACATCCTCCTTGATGCATATTCTTTTGACATCCCCCCCCTCCCCACCCACATCACTAACCACTCTTACCAATTCTCCTTTGCTGAATTTTGCTCCTCTTCCTGATCTCTGAATATTGGAATGTCTGAACTCAGTCCTCAGATATATTCTCTTCATTATGTTCTTATGTGAGTTTACCTAGTCCATGGCTTTAAATACCACATGCTAAAGACTCACAAATTGGTATCTGCAGCTTCTACCTCTGTCACGAGCTCCAGACTTGTATATCCAACCATCTATATGATGTCTCCACTTGGATGTCTAAAAGGCATCTCAAGTTCAACATATCCAAGACAATTTTCTTTTTATTTTTCTGCCCATTCTTCTTTCTGCCCAGTCTTCTACAGCTCAGTAGATAGTACCACCATTCATCCAGTTGCCCAGAGCAGAAACCCAGTTTTTTCCTTTACTTATCTTTATCTCATACCACACATCCAATCCATCAACAACTTATATGAGCTTTACCTTCAAAATATACCTCAAATCTGGGGTGCCTGGGTGGCTCCGTCAGTTAAGCATCTGACTTTGGCTCAGGTCATGATTTCACAGTTCATGAGTTCAAGCCCTGCGTGGGGCTTTCTGATGTCAGTGCAGAGCCTGCTTCAGATCCTCTATGTCCTTCTCTCTGCCCCACCCCTTCTCTCTCTCTCAAAAATAAAATAAACATTAAAAACCTTTAATACACACACACCCCCAATCTAATCCTTGCCACTTCCACCACTACTACCCTGTGGTCAAAGACACCATCATATCTTTTCTGTATCACTACAGTTAGCTTCCCTGCCTCCATACTGGCTCTACCCCCACTCCCAGTCCCTTCTCCACATGTAGCCAGAGTGATCTCTTACAAACATAAATCAGATCACACACTCTCATGCTTAAATCTTCCCATGCTTTATATTGTACTTAGTACAAAACCCAGAGTCCTCACCCTGGTCCATCTGACCCTAGATGATCTGGCCCTGGCTATCTCTTTAACCCCATTCTCCCCACTAATCTCACTTCACTTATTCTGTTTCAACCATGTCAGCATTTTTACTATTTCTAGCAGGTGTCAAACTCATCTCTACTTAAGGGTCTTTGCATCAGTTCAATAGTGCCATAGAAAGTTTTAGGTTATTCATTCCTTTCATTAGAGTTTCAGTTAATTATTACCTCTTGAAGCTGATATTTTTACCCAAAAGAGTCTTCATCTTTTTCTGATTTATGTTTTCTTGACATCATGGATGGCATTCTGTTTCATACACTTCTTGTGTATCTCTCCCACTAGAGAGAAAGTTCTGTGAAGGTAAAGACTTTGTCCTATTCACCGTTTTGAACTGTGGATAGTAGCTGGCAAAAAATGTTTGTTGGTCAAGTGAGTTTGGGCCCATTTCAAATAGCTTTGGAAGTTACAACTGAATTCTCTCTTTCTAGTTGGCAAAACTATCTACTAAGTAATTTTGTTTGCATTAAATTTATGGATTTATGTATCACTGTACACTCTAAAGTAAGCTCACTTCCTAGTAGAATAATTGTTTCCTGTATCAACTTTCCAATGTTTAAAATAATACTGAAAGCTTTGGAAGTAGAATGCCGACAGAAAGTACTATTTAGATGCAAACAGCTCATTCATCAGCATCATTCCAAATAAATTATAGTATCTCCTAATTTGATAATGAACTTCCACTTCGATAAGAAAGCATAGTCCTATGGAAGGTACCCTGGACTGGACATTAGAAAATTCACAGCAGATTCCTTCTTCAGTCTCTGATAAGTATATATACCTATTATTTAGGAATGCCTGGGTGACTCAATCGGTTGAGCGTCTCACTCTTGGTTTTGACTCACGGTTCAGGAGTTTGATCCCACATTGGGCTCTGTTCTGTCCGTGCAGAGCCTGCTTGGGATTTTCTCTTTCCCTATCTCTGCCCCTCCCCTTCTCTCTCTCTCAAAATAAATAAATAAACTTAAATAAAACTGTTATTTAATAATTCTGCTAAATACAAACAGCTGCCCTAAGGTACTTCCAATGAATTCTCTATGGATAATTAGAATTATTGACATAGGAATTAGAAAATATTCTTTTTATTAAGATTATCATAAAATTATTGAGATATTTCATTGATTTCTATGTCTTTGAACTTATAGGAAAGGTTCATAAAATTCCAAAAGAGTTTAATATAGATTTTGTAGGGTAGGGATAATTGTCATAATAATAAACCACTTATTTTACCTCCTAATACTTTCTTATTTAAGTATAATTAACATATTATATTACTTTCAAGTATGCAACATACCTACTAATACTTTGATAATATAATAATTATGTCTCAGGATAAATAATATAGGAAGTGTTTTGATAAAAATGTTTTTTGGTAATATTTTAAGCACCATAGAAAACAAGAGATGCTGAAAATCTGTATGTGGGTGGTTGTCCTGATTTTCAACAGGAAAGATGGATTCTGAATATTGAATGTCGCTTATATTCCAAACAAAATTATTAAGTAGACTATTAAGTACAGACAATATAAGCCTTTCTTAAAAATGAAGGTGATGACTGTAGTTTCACATAGTGTTGGAAGTCCTAGCATCAGCAATTAGACAACAAAATAAAATAAAAGGCATCAAAATTGGCAAAAAAGATGTCAACCTTTCACTTTTCACAGACAACATGATACTCTATGTGGAAAACCCAAGAGACTCCACCAAAAGACCGCTAGAACTGATACAGAAATTCAGCAAAGTCGCAGGGTACAAAATCAATGTACAGAAATCGGTTGCATTTCTATACACCAATGAAGCAACAGAAAGATAAATCAAGAAATTGATCCCATTTACAACTTCTCCAAGAACGATAAAATACCTAGGAATAAAACTAACCAAGATGTAAAAGATCTGCATGCTGAAAACTATAGAAAAGTTATGGAGGAAATTGAAGAAGACACAAAGGAATGGAAAAACATTCCATGCTCATGGATTGGAAGAATGAATATTGTTAAAATGTCAATACTACCCAAAGCAATCTACAAGGGAGGCATCACAATCCCAGACTTTAGCCTCTACTACAAAGCTGTAATCATCAAAACAGCATGGTATTGGCACAAAAACAGCACATAGATCAATGGAATAGAATAGAGAACCCAGAATTGGACCCAGAAACGTATGGTCAACTAATCTTTGACAAAGAAAGAAAGAGCATGCAGTGGAAAAAAGACAGTCTCTTTAGCAAATGGTGTTGGGAGAATTGGACAGCAACATGCAGAAGGATGAAACTAGACCACTTTCTTACACCATTCACAAAAATAAACTCAAAATGGATGAAAGACCTAAATGTGAGACAGGAAACCATTAAAACCCTAGAAGAGAAAGCAGGCAACAACCTCTTTGACCTCAGCCACAGCAATTTCTTGCTTGACACACCTCCAAAGGCAAGAGAATTAAAAGCAAAATGAACTATTGGGACCTCATGAAGATAAAAAGCTTCTGCACTGCAAAAGAAACAGTCAACAAAAACAAAAGGCAACTGATGGAATGGGAAAAGATATTTGCAAATGACATATCAGATAAAGGGTTAGTATCCAAAATCTATAAAGAACTTACCAAACTCAACACCCAAAAAACAAATAATCCAGTGAAGAAATGGGAAGAAGACATGAATAGACATTTTTTCAAACAAGACATCCAGATGGCCAACGGACACATGAAAAGATGCTCAACGTCACTCATCATCAGGGAAATACAAATCAAAACCACATTCAGATACCATCTCATGCCGGTCAGAGTGGCTAAAATGAACAACTCAGGAAACTACAGATGTTGGCGAGGACGTGGAGAAACAGGAACCCTCTTGCACTGTTGGTAGGAATGCAAACTGGTGCAGCTGCTCTGGAAAACAGTGTGGAGGTTTCTCAAAAAAATTAAAAATAGAACTACCCTACAACCCAGCAATAGCACTACTAGGAATTTATCCAAGGGATACAGGAGTGCTGATGCATAGGGGCACATGTACCCCAATGTTTATAGTAGCACTTTCAACAATAGCCAAAATTATGGCTATTCTTATGAAAAGAGCCTAAATGTCCACCAACTGATGAATGGATAAAGAAGATGTGGTTTATATATGCAATGGAATACTACTTGGCAATGAGAAAGAATGAAATCATGGCATTTGCGGCAACGTGGATGGAACTGGAAGATATTATGCTGAGTGAAATAAGTCAGTCAGAGAAGGACAGATAGCATGTTTTCACTCATATATGGATCTTGAGAAACTTAACAGAAGACCATGGGGGAAGGGAAGGGGAAAAAAATAGTTACAAACAGAGAGGGAGGTAGGCAAACCATAAGAGACTCTTAAATACAGAGAACAAGCTGAGGGTGGATGAGGGGGTGGGGGAGAGGGAAAAATGGGGGTTGGGAACTGAGGAGGGCACTTGTTGGGATGAGCACTAGGTGTTGTACGTAAGTGATGAAAAATGGGAATCTACCCCCAAAACCAAGAGCACACTTTACACAAATTTAGCCAATTTGACAATAAATTATATTAAAAATAAATAAATAAATAAATAAATAAATAAATAAATAAAACCATTAAACTAATAAATAAAGAAAAAATTCTTAACAGCCCCCCTGCAAAAAATGATGGTGATGATTTCTAGAGACCAACAGAGGTAAGCTAAAAAATATATTCAAGCTAAGTTTACCTCATTTTCTCTTTCCTTTCTTCCTTCCTCTTGATTGGAATTTTTCTTGCCTTGTCTGTCTTTGTTGTTTGTTAGGCTAGATTGATAAATCAGCTCAAGTCTATCAAAATAAATATATCTAGGGTTCCTTAAGTCAGTTTTGCTTTTCATCATCCCTGAGTAGTTTGAGAAATACAAACTTGGTGACAGCAAAATTAGATAAAATTATAACTGGCAAAGCTTAACCTTATAAAAAGAATGAATCTGTAACAACCCAGAAAGAGGCATCTAGTTTTGAAATATTTTTATCAATTACTCAAATACAGATACAAAATATTTAATCAAATATGTAAATGACTCAAAGCCAAAAGAGATAATGAATGCTTCTCATCTCAGTGAATGACATTACCATTCATCTAGTCCAGTCCTCTTCCACCACCTGGAATAATTAGGCTAAGTTGCTGAAACAAAGCAATCCAAAAATACAATGACTCAACCAAGATAGGAAATTGTCACCATCACACATAAAAATGCAAAGTGAGTAAAATCGAGCTATAGGGGAGACTGTGCTCCACAAGGTCACTGAAGAAGCTGTTTCTTCTATCTACTTCTGCCAGTCCTTAAGTTATTGTTTAAGTTTGCATAGATGGAAATTGGATCATCAGCACCACATCCATGTTCCAGCCAATGGAATGGGCTGAGTCCAAGGGCAAGCAGCCTTGTGTTTTAGGAAAGGACCTGGATGTTGGCCCAAATTTAGTCCATAATCACATCTAACTGAAAGGGAGCTTGACAGATGTAGACTCTAGTTAGGTGGTTACAAGTATGGTTTAAGTCAGTTTGGGGTAGGTGGTACTATCTCTAGAAGGTAGAAAAGAAAAATGGATACTGGAGACAACTAGCGATTTCTGCCATACATGTCCCAAAATCCAATTCATCACACAGTTAAATCTGTTTGCCTCCTATATATTTCACAAAAACTCCCAGTTACCCATTTACCTCCATCTCCCTTGTCTGAAGTATAGTCACATCCAACCTGTTTTATTACAATAACCTCCTAACTGGGTTCCCACATTTGCACCATTCTTTGTCCCAAATCCATTGTCATTGTTGCAGTCATTTTAAAATGCAAATCTAATCATGTCATAACTCATTAAAATCTTTCAATTGCTTTGTATTGCTCTTAGGACTCACTAAGGAACACTAAGATCCTACACTAAGATTTTACTCTCTTTTCCTCTGATCTCACCTCTCATTATTCTCCTCTCTCCATCCTACTCCCTTCTCTGTGTACTCCAGGTACATTTGTCTTCCCAATTTCTCACCCACAGAATGCTCTCACCTGCCACAAAGATCTTGAACTTGCTAGTCCCTCTGACATGAATGTTCTCCTCCATTTGCCTCACTGACTCATACATCAGCTCTCAACCCAAATTGCTTTTTCAGGGAAAGCTTCCCACAGGCACAGATGATGCCACATTCTTTACTGCACACTGTCATAGCATTCTGTAATTTTGTCATTGTTTGTAATTATACATTTATTTTTGTGATTATTGGAACTAGGGAAATCTGCAGCTTCCAATGATGTCTTTCCACGTCTGTTGTATTCTCTTCCCTGGGCACAGACATTCACAATGCTGCTCTGCTTACAGAGAAAGACCTTAAGTCACAGTTTCTGATAATATTAACTTTCCTTATTCATTCCTTTACCCAACCTTATCTCTTGCAATCTGCCTCAGCTAAGAGTCTAGGTGGCAGGTAACCGGGATAGCTAGCCTGTGTGGCTCCCCTTTCTGCACCACTCCCATGGAGTCTTACGTGTGGAACTAGAACTGAACCTGGGTATGGAACTTGGACTCCACAGGACCATTCCTCACTTCTGTTGCCCTCCCCTGCCCCAACATCTATTCATTTAATCAAAAGATCACTGAAAAGGCCTTTCTGGTCTCTGCCATGTATGTTTCCAGAAATCTACTTCACTCAGGGTCTGAGAAGGTTTACTTTAGATCTCAGTGGTCTCTCATATTTGATCCACGTTTCACTATATTTGGCTGGTATACTTCATAATTCTTTAAAAACATAAGAATTTTCTTTCTTGACTTATATTCTTTGGAGATTTGGGGGGCAGGGTGTGTTGTTTGTTCGTTTGTTTGTTTTATTATTTTTATGAGTTTCAGGCAGGAAAATAGCAATCAAATGGCTTTAGGTCATCATTTTTAATTAGAAGTATCTGTAGCTGTGAGTAAATGCTAACATGCCAGGAAGATGTGTCTATTTATTCTGTGGTTTCACACCTCCAAGAGAATACTTGCCCCACTTTAAGAAGCACTTTATAGTCTACTTAAATAGAATTCCCTCCAATAAAGCAGAGAATATTACAAAATAAATATCTGTGGACTTCCCCAATAGGTCCACACACATTTTAATGAGAGAAACAGACTTTTACAACACACATGGGGAAACAATGTAGATTCCTGAGCCTATGAGTAAGCCCAGATCTAAGATTATGGAACTGCAAATGCTTTGTTTGCCAAACCTCTTGCTTCTAATTGCTCTTCTCTAAAAACTATATAGATAAATATCTGGCATAGTGAAAGCACATACTAGTTTCTCAAAATGTTAATTCTTCTCCTTTTAATGTAAGAAGGAAAAATGCTCTTGTGCTTTAAAGAAAGCTTTATTAAGTGCCTACTATAAGGCAGGGACAGTGATAGACACCAGAGGACCCAGTCTAGTGGGGGAGAAAGACAAGTAGACACAAAAGGACAATCAGTACAGTGCTGTGATAGCAAAGAATGTTTTGATAACACAAAAGTGGACTTCTAATCTGTCATAAAATGGGAATGTGGGAAAGAGGAATGGGCACTTCCTAGAAGAGGAGATGCTGAAGTCAAGTTGTCAAGCTTAAAGAATAAATAGTAACAAACCACACAGAGAAGCAGGAGGAAAGGTATTCCAGGAAATGGAACACCATTATTCCTGTAACAGCCAAGAAGCTAGACATGGCATTTCCAACTCTAAGTTTAGTAAGGTGAGACAACAGAGTGGGAAGAAAATGGCAAGAAATGGAGTTTGAGAAGAGGAAAGCGCCACATCCTTTGAATCAGTTCAGCAAACAATTATTGAGCACCTACATTGTACTAGACACTGAGAATACAAGGACTAAGACACGGTCCCTATTCTCAATAAATTGTAACCTAGTGAATGAAACCTAGCACATAAACAGAGAATTTCAACATTATGTGATAAGTGAATCCATAGAGAAGGGCACTCATCTCACCTTAGAAGAGTTAAGAAAAGATTCATCTTAGCCGAGTCTTAAAGAATAAGAAAAACAACCAAAACACGGACCCATAGGAGTTAGAAAAAGTATTACCAGCAGAAGAAAAAAGAAAGTGCAGGCTTAGAGGTGATAAGTGGTACATTGTTTAGGATATCAACCAAACATAAGTAATTCAGTATTTCTGGGGTACAAAGCATGATACAAATGTTTGGTCATGAGACTGCAGTAAAAGGAAAGAGAATTAATGTCCTGCTAAGAACCTTAAGCTTTAACCTATAGGTGATGCAGAACTACTGAAGAGCTTTTATCTGGAAAAGCATATATATAATATGCTCTGATAATAGTTTAGATCATGGATCTGAGGGAGATCTGTGGTCAAGGTCTAGAGGCTTGGAGGACAATCAGAAGGCTATTGCAATAATACAGTAAAGAGATTCTGAGGGCTTGAACTAAGGTAGTTATAGGTGGATAAAGAGATGGAAATAAATTTGAGAGATAATCAGAAAGGCAAAAATAAGTTTATTGAATGGGAATGTTAAAAAATTAGGGAAAAGGAATAAGGATAGTACCTAGTTTTCCAAAAATTAAGGAAGAAAATACCTACCACGTGTTGAAATTACATTTACTTATATTAGTACATGATTTTAGTGAAGGAAGGAAGTGTATTATTTGTGATTGCTTTTCCAGTGCCTAGCCCAATGCCTTCATAAAGTATGCACTCAATATGTATATGCAGAATTAATGAGAAAAAGCAAGGGATTGGTGGAAATGATGAGTTTGGAATTGAATATGATGAGTTTAAAGATACCTGTAGAATTTCCAAGTAGAAATTTCGCACTGAAAATATTATAGGTTTAGAGCTCAGGAAAGGAAACCAAGTGAAAGAGAATTTGATGCCATCAAAATAATTGAACCAATGGAAACAGATGAGCTCAGAAAATGAGAGGAGGTATTGGCAAAGGATAGTGTCCTGGAAGTGTCACTTAAACAAAACTTTTACTTTATTTGACTCAGTGATTGGGAAAGATGAACAAATTATGCAGACCAAGATCCAAAAACAATCAGGACCATCCACTCTGCACGGGAATTTCCTGCACAAGGAAATTCAGTAGCTGTCAGAAGTTATGTGATGTGCCCAACATAGCCAGCACCCAAGCCCAGATGCTTTGATTCAAAATGGAATACCTTTCCTTCCATACCTGCAATGTCAGATTATCAGCACACCATCATAAGAATTTGTGATGCACAATGCAAGGGCAATAATCATGGTCTGCAAGTTGCCTAGAAACTTTTATTTTAATAGATCCCCAGCTTATTACAGAAGGAAATAACTCAGCAACAGCCAGACATAAGAGATACAAGGGCAAAGATTGGGGAAGGGCTTGGAGTGCCCATGCCATCTCTAGATGCGTCATTCTCCCTAAATCTCCATTTGATCACCAACACAGAAGTTCTCTGAACACTGTCCTTTTCAAGTTTTTATTTATTTTTATTTTTTAATATAAGTTATTGTCAAATTGGCTAACATATCAGATAAAGGGTTAGTATCCAAAATCTATAAAGAACTTACCAAATTCAATACCTGAAAAATAAACAACCCAGTGAAGAAATGGGTAGAATCTTTTAAATGTTCAACCAATATCAATAGTAATTGAAACTTAAATTCTTAACACAGAAGCAGTTCTCAAGTATTGCTCTTAAAACCAAGAAATAGACGTAGGAAATAATTCTTGGGAGAGCTGATTTTATAACTGGTTTGTTCGGGTAGCAGGTGTTCTTGAGAGTAAGGGCAACTATATTAAAATTAACAGCTCTATATGCATAGAACATAAACTACACAAATGGGCCTCACTGAATATACATTCTCTGCACTGTTCTTTCCATATGAATGAGCACTGCTGTGGCAGCTCTCAGCACTTGTTCTTGAACTCTGGAACTCTAGCTACAAACGAGGTTTGTAACATTATGATAATGAGAAGCTGTATTTCAAAAGAGATCATTATTAAAGTGCTCTGCCTTTAATTTGGGTTGCCTTCCTATTTCCGCCCAACTTTATTTGGAATGAGTTGCAATCTCTAACCTACTACCAGTAACAGAAGCTCTGTGTGATCAAGACAATAAATATATTCACAAAAGGTAAACACAGCTTTTGGGGCTTTAAACATCTGCTCTGAAAATAAAACTTTCACAAACACACAGTCATGGGCAAAATGAAACCTTTCTTCCAAGACTTTTTGTATGGAACTGAGAGGTCTAAAACACAAACAATGGTCTCGTCCCAAACCCAATGTGCAGATTTAGCTAATTCACATGTGATGCTGATTAATTATATGAGCCTTTATATACCTGCAGGGAACTCTCAGAGTCCTTTGGACTGCTTGAGATACAATTGTTCAATGGGGCTAAAACTCTGCATTCAAGATTTCAGCTCTAACAAGATCTAGATATTGAGATGGAAATATCCAGGGGTGCCTGGGGAGCTCAGTTGGTTAAGCGTCCGACTTTGGCCAAGGTCATAATCTTGCAGTTCGTGAGTTCCAACCCCCCACCCTTGCCCCCCCACATTGGGGTCTGTGCCAATGACAGCTCAGAGCCTGGAGCCTGCTTCAGATTCTGGGTCTCCCTCTCTCTCTGCCCTTCCCCCACTCACGCTCTCTCTCTCTCTCTCTCTCTCAAGAATAAATAAACATTAAAAAAAAAAAAGAAATTGAAACATCCAAAAGATCTATCGGTTTTATTACTATTTTTATTTCCAATGTGCTCACAATAGGAACAACCACATGTCAACATTTAGTAAATCTTTGCCCCATTTCTCTTTTCTACCCTAGAAATGTAAGACAGATGAGAAACAGCTTATATTCAATTACCTCCTAGGTGGAAAATTTGTTCAGTTTTAGCCAGGAATTTGAATGGTTTTTCCATCCCTACATAACTCATTATCTACTTTAAAATCAGTCTGACATCCTTGGAAAATTACCTAAATATAGAAAGAATTCTATAGCTATTTATCACCACAAAGTTAGTAAAAAAGGGGGAAAAAACCTACAGCAACACAGTGCCCAAGAATAAGGGATGATTACATAAAGGCTGATATATCAATTACATAAATTATTACACACCATTTAGAAGGATGGTTACGCAGATTACATAGCTACATGAAAAATGCTGCTGGCATTAGAAGTCTTCACATAAACCAAAGAAGTGCATTCTCTTATAATCCATAGAAAACAGAGCATCATGTTTGAAAATTATTTTTGTGTTGTTCCCTGATAGTTCTCACCTTCACCCTTCTCTCCATAAGACAATATTATTTAGGTCACCTATTTCCACATATTAGCTTACTGAATCCTCCAAAAATCCAAAGAGGTAAATCATGTTAGTACACTAGAGTCATTATCATTATTAGTAGTATTATGAGTGGTTTATCCGAAGACCTTAGGGATACTTAATTGTCTTTTGGGGATCCCATTCCGACAAGTCAACCAGTTACCAAATTTTAATTGCTAAAGTAACTAAATACCTCCTTTTCTAGCAAAAGAAGACCAAAGTCCTCATTATTTAGACACTGGCTAGACCAGCACTGTCGAATAAAAATATATTGCAAGGCATGCCATTTAAAATTTTCTATAACTGCATTTAAAAAGTAAAAAGAAACAAATGAAATTAATTTTAGTGATATCTTTTATTAAGTCTGATACATCTAAAATATCATCAATTTCAACTTGTAATCAACATAAAAATTATTCATGAAATATGTTAAAATATTTTTTTACTAAGTCTTTGAAGTCTAGCTTGTGTTTTATATTTACAGCTCCTCTCAATCCAGACTAGCCATATTTCAAGTGCTCAGTGGCTGCATGTGGCTGGGAGCTAGCCATCTTGGATAGTGAAGACAGAAGACTTGAGTGATTGCTGAGAGAATGTTGAAAATACTTGTGTAAGATAAATTATGACATAATAAGCATTGCTTTTTAATACCATGTGCCTGCCATTTAAGACAATAAAATTATGTAATTCAGAAGTATTATTATCATTCTTAGCTGAAAGCATTTTTATTCCTTTTTCCTTTCGGTATATCATTCTGAACCTAATATATCTGTAACTTATTGAAAAAACATTAGCAAATGTTATGGAGTATAATAGAATAAAAATATCGTGTCATTGGGCTAAGATGTCCTGGTTGTCAGACAAGAAGTAGTCAAGTATCTTGTATCTTGCAATGAAAGGAGGAGGCCTTCAAGGATGGCGTGCATAGTTCCTAAGCACCAAAAACTTTCTTTAGAAGCAAGTATTGATAACTAACACTTTATTTCATCATATTAAAGGTATTCCCACAGTGTAGGTGTTTTTTCAAGAGCAACTAAGGACTGACGCTGGAAAGATAAGAGCGTTTGAGGGGTGCCTGGATGGCTCCATTGGTTAAACATCTGACTCTTGATTTCAGCTCAGGTCATGATCTCACAGTTCATGATTTTTGGGCCCCGCATCAGCCTTTGCATTGACAGCATGGAGCCTGCTTCAGATTCTTACCTCCTATCTCTTTGCCCCTGTCCAGCTCATGCTATCTCCCTCTCTCTCTCTCTCTCTCCGCTTTCTCAAAAATAAAAATAAATAAATAAATAAAAACTTTTAAAAAAGATAAGAGTATTTTGATAAAAAACAAGTTTTCAAATCAATTCTCAGGACAAGAAGGATTTAAAAACAATAACAGGGGTGCCTGGGCGACTCAGTTGGTTAAGTGTCCGACTTTGACTCAGTTCATGATCTCACAGCTCATGAATTCAAGACCTGCATCAGGCTCTGTGCTGACACCCCAGAGCCTGGAGCCTGTTTCAGATTCTGTGTCTCCATCTCTCTCTGCCCCTACCCCACTCATACTGTCTCACTCTCTCTCTCTCTCAAAAATAAATAAAAATTTAAAAAATTAACAACAACAACAACAACAAACTCCTGAATGAGGTGCACAAGTGAAACTAAAAGCTCCATTTTTTTCAAAATGCTAGGGTTATACTTCACAACCACCATTTAAAAAAATACCCAAAGATGGGAGAGGATGGGTACTCAGAGAAAACAGAGAATGTATAGTTATTGTCTCCTTGTGAATGTTCCTCACCCGCGGCCACAGCTAAAATTAAGCCTCCAAATTTGAAACAATCCTTCCACAAAAGCTAGTTTATGAGAACTCTTCTGAAGCATAACAATAGAGTTTACTGTCTAGTGAGGTCAAATACAGTGAATAGACTTGTAAATTATCACATAGTGTGTGATCACTGGCAAAATATGGAAGGTGTCATGGAAGCACATTCAAGGGGCTAAAACCGAGACTTGAGGAGGAGGGCATACGACTGGGGTTCAGCTTCCTGGAGAATATGAAGCCTAAGCTAACCCTACACCATTGGTAGGTGTTAGCCTAGTGAAAGGAGTTTAAAGAAGAGGAAACAGGTTCCAAGGCCAAGGTTGGGAGAAGCACAGCATGTCAAAAAACCGAGAGAAGTAAGGAGAGCCAGGTAGAGAAGTAAGGCTGGAGGATAAAATAAGGGGTGTGAGCCTGTGGCCCCTTGTAAACTAAGAGTGTGGACTTAATCTTCAAAATAATGGAGAGCCCCTAAAGGCCTTGAATGACTGTCTATGCTTTGATATCCTCCATTTTGGGGGTTCCTAGCACCCTAATACCTTGAAAACCCTAGAACTAAAGCATTTTACAAGAGTTTCAGGGGAAAAAGCAAAAACTATTTAAGCACAATAGTTTCAAGTACAACAGAGAAAGAAAAAAAAGGAAATTCAGTCAAATTCATTCACTGAACATGGAAAGTTAGTATTTTCTCAGTGAGTTCTATTTTTTCCCCCTTTTTTATGGTCTGGTTGTGGTTTCTTTGGAGTTTCATAAAATTAATGGCTTGTAACATCTCATTATAGGGCAGTCTAAAGGTACCTTTCTCATCACTGCTTGAATCTCTGCCTTAAAGGGGATCCCCAGGATGGAAATTTTTCTGAGAGATGGACTGTTGTTCTATTTGAGGCCTTCCTTTCAACATGGGAAAGTTGTTTCAAATCCCTCCCTCGATCTAATACGTGCGCACGCATGCACACAGACACACACACACGCAGACACACACACACACACACACACACACACACACACACTCTGAACTACATAAGAACAAGGGCAAAAGAAAGGGAGAGAGGAATGGCATGGTCAGTTTTCAAAATCATTGCCTGTGCCTGACCATATCCTTTGTCTCCCATTAATGGCCCTGAGAAAACAATCCTTCAATCAAGCCGGTCATCCTCTTGAAAAGATAAAGACATAGCTAATGACTCTTTTTCACATATCATTTTTTTGGCTTTCCTTTTCTAATTTGTTCAAGGTGTTTCTTCTCTCCGGCATTCCACTACCCTCTATTTCTTATTAATTTTTCTTCCACTGACTATCTCAGACTGGCAGCTTTTTCTTAGCTCAGTCTTTAAGCCCTTAGAGTCATTGTTTAAGGTCATTTATTCTATCCTCTGAGAAGATTAAAAAAAAAAAGCTACTTAACATCCTCTGTCCTAAAATTCTGCACATTCTTATGGACCATAACCAGGGAGCCACTAAGGCTTTTCTTCTCTGTTCTATATTTGTAATGTCACCTCCTAATCATTCTTACTTTCCCAGCCCCGATCTGTTTTGTGGATCTCCTAGAAAGTCTTTTCAGGGTCTCCACATCCACACAAAGCAGACTGGGAGAGATTAGACACATTTTAATAGAGCTCTGGCTATTCAGGACAGTAGGTAGAGCATGTATCCACAGGTTTAAAAAATAGTGAAACCCAACACAATGCCAAAGGGAACTGAATCATGAGCCTCATTGGGCATTTATTCCTTCTGCTCCCATGCCACTGGGAATAGAGCTCTCAAACAAGACCAAGGAGCAAAGGAGAAAAACTAGAATAAAAAGGCTTCATGGCAAAATTAAGGTATCTTTAGGGTGAGCCATGCAGGAGAAAATGTGCTGAGCACCTGTCTGTAGTACATTTCTGGTTCAGTCATGAGTATCAACTTAATTCATTCTTCTGAGAAGAAAGCCAAGACATTTTTAAATGCAGAGCTGTTTAGACTTGGTACTCATTCTGCAAAGTTAATAACATTTTTGAGGGTTCATTAATCTCAACAAGGCTGAAAAAATACATTTTCATGTTCTTGCTCTCCAACTTCGTCTTTTTTTTCCCAACTATCATCTTTACAGTATATTTTTACATAAATAATTGGTTATGGCTCAAATTAAAATAACTTTGACAAATTATCAGTCAGGGTAAGGGTTTTTGAGCTTGCACTGGGATGTGAGATAACAGCACCCCAGGGTGTCTCAGGACCATGTGTTATCTTATGATAACATTCAACTCACTTCTTTCTAGGCTCATAAAATACAAGTTTTTCATCTAACAGCTGAAATGACTGTGTTCTGTTTAGATAATACTCCCTTGCTGAAAGGTTAGTTGCAATAGAATTTTTCTGATTAAAGTATAAATGTGGTATGTATGAGGACTAGGATTCGTGTCCCTGGCAACCTGGGTGTCCTCAGAAGCTTTGCAATCCTGTTCTCATAATCACAATTCCTATAATGCTTCACAGACCACAGTGTCCTCTATATTAAAATCCTTCTCCTCATAGATTAACAAGTGGCAAGCCTTCATTCCTACACATATTATAATCTTTCTTTGTGGCATGCACTAAAGACCTCTGGTGTGATGAATTGCCATCTCCCTCAACCTCAAAGGTAACTGGCTATAAAATTGTTTTATGTTCTTAGTATTCTTAGTCCTCGAGTAAAAATACTAGCTGTAATTCATTGTCAGCAATGTGGTATTATTCATAAAGCATTCAAACTGTACTTTCCAGTTTTAGAATGCCATCAGAACTTCCTGATTGAATTACAGTCTAGCATTCAGCTGGGTGTCCTTTTTTCCGCATGAAATTACTCACAAGCATTTCCCAACATCTCTAGGGCCTATGTGGAAGTTCCAAAGAGAGAAGCACTTTGCATAATCCTTCAAAAACTTCTTCAGGGACCTGCAAGAGCCAAGGACTGAATAAAGCTGTTAAAATTAATGCTGGGTAAAAATTAAAACAAACAAACTACTTGTAAAATGAAAATGTATTGGTAGTTTTCCAAAGAGAAAAGATGATGTCTAAAGATATAATTCAATTTCGTTGGCTGGTTTCTAAAGCAAAATTCCTAAATTGATGACATGGGTTTAAACTAACTGTGTCAGACAGTTTTTGGTAAGGTAGAAGGGAGAATGGGGTTTTACTTATTTGTTTATGGGGAGGGAGACTTGTTTTGTGCTGTTCTTTGCTAATAACATTTACCTTAATGCCCCGGTCAAAATCCATTCACACATACACGTTTCACTAATCTCACTACCTTGGTTTGGAAACATCTCTATGTTTACTTTCAAAAGACGATAATTTTACAGGTGACTATATTCAGCTTCTCTGATTCTAACACATAAACAACAACTTATTTTTATAAGTTCTTTCTCTTGATTGAGCATTATTTTTTTTTCTCACATGCTCCCCATAATGTTATAAATTACCTTCCTTGTTAATAAGATGGTATTTTTCTTTGCAGTAGTCCTTCTAGATTTTGCCTGATGGCAACATGTCCAAACCAGCTATCAGTGGAATATTTAGTACGAGGTAATGTAACCAGTCTTCCAAGTGCAAGCTCTATGGCTTTGCAGTGTGGCTGTGTCATAGAAAATCAGAGGCCAAGTAATTTAGTCCATAAAACATGACATTATTTTATGCCTCTATCTCAGACTCTGAGTATTTGTTTTAGACTTGTTTTGTTTCTTCAAAACTGTATGCTAATAAAAATGTGGGTTTTGCTGCCTCGTTGAATATTTAACACTCCTTCATTAAATCAGTTCAGTCAACAGATTTTATTCTAGGATCCGGGGAGAGAAAAATGGCAGCAATCTAATAATAGAAAGGCAAAACCCTCTAACAATATATATTTTTATTTCATTATCATACATTCTGCACCTTCCACAATTTCCAAGGCACTCACTGTCTATAGTAAACTTGTCTAGTCTAGACCTACTAGATTTGTTTGGTGATTTATCATTAAATAAAGCCACTTAACACTGCATAATAAAGCTTAATTAAACATGCCCTAGGATAATTATCTTTATGTATACTTACAGTCACCTATTAGAACAAATTATTTCAATCTTATAATACTAATCCTTTCAGACACCTTAATACTAATATTCTCCTCTAACTTTAACATTTCCTGGATTGATAATCAGCAACCTGGAACTATTGGCATTCATAAAATTAAGATATAGGCCTCTGACCAGCCTTCATAGTAAGACACTTAAGTGGAACTTTTGACTACAATGTTTTGTTTTGTTATTGCCAACTGATCGGCCAAGTTAATTGTTTGCTTTCTGGGGTTTAGGATTATGTGGCTGAAGCACATTTTCCAAATGGCAATATAAGAAAGAACCATAATCAATGGAATTTTATACCCTGAATTTCTCTTATTTAAATATATTTAATCTATGATCTTAAGTGTATTTGCTTAAAAAAAAATCCAGAAACTTCTGCCTTCCACTAACCTTATGGTAAACAATATAACTGCTCTTTTTTCTATAATTTGGTTTATAAGGCACCCCTTAGGTAACTGGAATTTTCAAATAATTGTGAATTTTTTCCATAGTGCCACTCTACTAAGATGGTCCTACAAAGTCCACTGGTAAGAGATCTCCAGAAATTCAACTGCCTGCATTAAATAACAAATGGCATAAAATAAAAACTCTGTGCATCACCCCTGAGTTATTCACACGTCAGCAGGAAACTAAGTGAGGAGTCTAAATTCTGTGTCCTTTCCTATTTGCCCTCTGTGTCATTTATGAAAGAACCCCTCATAAGGCAAAATAACATCAATAGTGATGGTTTTACGCCTCATCTCTTAAATATTCACACCTCAGCAAGAAGCCAAATGAAGAGAGTGGCCTTTATGTCCTCTGTCTAGGTGCCCTTTCAGTAACATTTGAGGGATCCTTCCAAAAGACAAATAACAATCACAATAGCAAATTTATTTCAGAAGAAGGAAAGGCACAGTGAGAAAGGTATCTAACAGAAATTTCCATAGACGAGCTTTGCAATTATCTCTTGCTTTGCTACTCATTTTGGGAAACACCACCCCTCCAACAGCAAGAAAATCAGTTTAGAGTCCTCTGAACAAGCATCATTTCACTGGCTACTCAGAAAGATCTATTTTCTTCCAACAATATTTCATGATTACTTGTCTGGCCAAAATTCCACGTCACCATCCCTTCACCTAAGATATCTCGGATATCCTAGTATTTCACCACTTCCACCAGCTTCCCTTTGTTACCATTCCCCACTATTTTCACTGCTACCCTAACATCTATTTCTCATGAAGGACACCCAGCCATCTCTAAACTTTTCAGAGAATAGGAAAATATTAGAGGATTAGGAATCGGGGCTTAGGAGACATTGGCTCTAATCAGAGAGGCACTAGAGTACATGAATTAAGAGTGAGGCTCAGAGAGGTTAAATACATTGAACCAATCCCAGCTTTACCACTTCCTAGCTATGTGACTGTAAGGTGCTTATTTAACCAGCCAGGGCTTCTTTTTCTCATTAACAAAATGAGGATTATAAACAAAACCAAGGGAGTTATCAGGATTAACAAGGTAGTACATGAAAAGCATTTAGAACCATACTCAGTAGCCTAAGTGTTGAATTCATGTTAGCTATTATTATTAATCCCTACATACTTGCATTATGCTAATGGTAACAATCTTTCATGTTTCCATGTCCTTGTCTGAAAACTGAAAAGACTAGACTGAACTATCTCTGAGATTCCTTTTGGTCTTAAACTATCAAGGGCTTGAGTCTACGGGCACCTGAGTGGCTCAGTCAGTTGAGTGTCTGACTCTTGATTTCAGCTCAGGTCCTGATCTCAGGGTCATGAGATTGAGCCTCATGTGGGGCTCTATGCTGTGCCTGGAGCCTGTTTGAGGTTCTCTCCCTCTCTCTGTCTCTCTCTCTCTCTCTCTCTCTCTGTCTCTCTCTCTCTCCCTCTGCCCCTCCTTTGCTCATGCTCTTTCTCTTTCTCTCTCTCTCCCTCTCTCTCAAAAAGAAAAAGAGTATGAGTCTAATACAATTTTTTTAACTCTAAGTTTTTTTTTTAATTTTTTTAACGTTTATTTATTTTTGAGACAGAGAAAGACAGAGCATGAGTGGGGGAGGGTCAGAGAGAGAGAGAGAGGGAGACACAGAATCCGAAACAGGCTCCAGGCTCTGAGCTGTCAGCACAGAGCCCGACGCGGGGCTCGAACTCACGAACCATGAGATCATGACCTGAGCCGAAGTCGGAGGCTTAACCGACTGAACCACCCAGGTGCCCCTTTAACTCTAAGATTTGCTCCCAGGGTCCTGGGATTGAGCACTGCATGGGGCTCCCTGCTGAGCATGGAGCCTGCTTAAGATTCTCTCTCTCTCTCTCTCTCTCTCTGCCCCCCTCCCCATCTTGAATGTTCTCTCTCTTTCTAAAAACAATAAATAAATAAATAAATAAATAAATAAATAAATAAATAGTGTGATATGTTACAAAATAATATGAAGTCACATGAGAGTGCTAAGTTTACCAGCTAGATAATCTTGAAAATTGAATAAATAACACTTATGGGGAAAATATAATAAATTATATTTTCATTCACATTTGACTAATATTTACTGAGCATCTACTATGAGTGGGGCATAATAATAAATTAGAAAAGCTTCTAATGTGAACATTTCGAAAAGAGTGATGGACAGAGGAGATGAATGGTGTGCCACCTCAGGACCAAGGGAAAACAGCCTGAGAGAAAGAACAGTGTTACTTCAGAAGGAGACTCATCAATCCTTTATAACTAATGCTACTATTATTATTAACAACATCCTAAACCTCAAAAGAAATTTAAAGACATCTTGTTCCCTAAACTTACAAATTATCTAAGAGCATATGGGATAATTTACTTATCAAGAAGTCCTCATAAACTGAAAAAACAATGAAACAGATATTCTCTAGCTAGGGTTTAGAAAATATAAGAAACATCTAAATGCAGAAATAAGTAAGATCTTGGAATCAAAAGTTGCTAAAATGTTCTGAGGACTAAATTCCCTCTCTATTTGAAGAAGAAAGAACATATTTAATTATTCTTTTTTTTTTTAAGTTTATTTATTTATTTATTTTGAGAGAAAGGGCGGGGGGAAAAAGGAGAGAGAATTCCAAGCAGGCTCCACACTGTCAGCACAGAGCCTGATGTGGGACTTGATCCCATGAACCATGAGATCGTGACCTGAGTGGAAATCAAGTCAGACACTTAACTGACTAAGCCACCCAGGTGCCCCTAAAATATTCTTTATGTAAAGACTCCTATGCACAAACTTATTTCAAATACATTTCAAAAAAGCATTATGTAAATACAAGATAATTGTTTTACTATAAAAACAATAAATAATAGGGGCGCCTGGGTGGCGCAGTCGGTTAAGCGTCCGACTTCAGCCAGGTCACGATCTTGCGGTCCGTGAGTTCGAGCCCCGCGTCGGGCTCTGGGCTGATGGCTCAGAGCCTGGAGCCTGTTTCCGATTCTGTGTCTCCCTCTCTCTCTGCCCCTCCCCCGTTCATGCTCTGTCTCTCTCTGTCCCAAAAATAAATAAACGTTGAAAAAAAAAAATTTTTTTTAAAACAATAAATAATAAATAAGGGTACTGGACTGGATTATCTCAAAGGGATCTTCTAATTCTAAACTTATATAAATTGCTTTATCTTGGTAATAATATATTAATATGACAATGCTGGTGCATTTTCAAATATTCTATTTCCTCCACAAAGGAAACTTTGGAAGACTCTACTCAAGACAGCAAATGAAGTGACTGCTGCTAAGAGAATATGAAAAAAAAATGTGACATATCTGTCCCTGATACAGACAAGAAAATTATTTCACACCTAATCCAATCAAGCAAGCCTCCAGGATAAATTGTTCTTGAAAAAAATGCAGGATAAGGTTCTGTGTCTATGCGTGTCTGTGTGCATGAGTGTGTGTGTGTAAGGTACGATATTGGATAACCAGTTTGAGTGGGTTTTTTTAATGAAAATAAACACAGCTAACTAGACTGAATTCTATAAATACAAGCCTATTTTTATGTTTTTCCTATCAATTTTCCAAAATTCATCCTTGAATTTATCTTTGAAGAAGGTAGTTTTTGACTTCAGAGTCAATCATGCTTTTTGAAAAGCAGAAGCTTTTTAGCTGTCATAAGAAACTGTCATTTTTTGTTCAGCAACCTACTATTCTTGATGTTGTATTACACACTGATAAAATACATAGGGAGGACTTAATTGCTTACTTCTTTTATGCTTTCCAAATATAACATGGAAATGAGATGTTGGTTGAATTTAGGCCATGTAGAGACTTATTTCACATATGGAGAAAAGGCAAAATAATTCAATATATTTTATGATAAAAGTGCACAGCGGCTAAACAAATAGAATGTTGGAGATCTACAGTTCAGTTCCAGCCCTGACGCCAGGGTCACTCATTCAGTCAACAAGTATTGATTAAACACCTGCTTTGTGTGTCTGCCTCTTTGGAGTCTATAGTCCCTGAGAGGTCAGAATAGGGGAAAGACAGAGACTAAATAAATCTATAATTATAAACTGTGACAAGTGAAATGAAGAAAGAGACTAGTATAATGAGAATGAATAACAGGAAGAGGGGCATTGATGGAGTAGTCAAAAAAACAGCCTTCCAGAAGGGATGACACTTGACTGCAACTTGAAGTATAAGAATGGAAAAAACCATGCAAATAGGGCAAGGAAAATAGCTCCGGGCAGAGGAAAATGCATGTGCAGAGGCCACGAAGCAAGATAAAGTTTGGCACTTTCAAAAAAACTGAAGAACAGTGTGAATCACATACCCTGCATAGAAAACGATGTCCTAGAATTAATAAATTATCCAGATCCTCAAGAAATAATCCACAGAAGCTATCTGCAGAGTTCAGTCAGATCTCGCTGGACTATGATCACTTCCATGAGGTGCTTGGGGCAACATATTACATTGATTTTTGGCTAAGTCAAAATGAAAGTTAAAAAGTACAGAACGATTTCTATATGGATTCACAAAGGACTGTTCAAATAATCTGGATTTTTAAAAAATCATTCTCATCTCTTATACTGAATCCTCCAGGTTCATTCTTATTCAATTATGCATTAAGGTGTTGGCAGTACCCAGAAATACTTGAACTTTATCCTTTTCTTAGAATGAAATGACTTATTTCTCTAAGACAAATTCTGCCATGTGATAATGAGATACATGTGGCATTTCCCAATAATTATAGTAGTAATTTATATGTTCTTTGGTGAAATGCTCTGATGACATATATACAACTTGCTAAAAATGTGTATAATTAAGTCGAATGTCTATGATAGCTGAGACCAATTCTAAAACTATGATAGCCATTCTCCAACCCAAAATGAAAGGAGCCTTCATTAGCGAAAAGAAAGACCAGCATTTATTTTGTGAAGTTAAAGAGTGGATACAAGCAATAAAAAAAATCGGTTAACATGTATAAGGAAGAGAAGGGTCAGAGAGCTATAGTGAAGTAAAAATAGAGATTCTCCAAATTTCTGCTCCATAACTCTTGCCTCACTGACTACAGTGTGTTGACCAAAACAATTTGGATGGAAAACAGGAACATCCTGCCAGCTCCCAGATGCTCTATCATCATTTGTGCACAGCGAATGACCATGGCTATAGAATACAAGGTCTATAGCTAGGTTGTTTGTTTGTTTTTATTCAGGGCTTCTTCAAGCTTAAACCCTTGAAAAATCAGAAGCAGCATTAAAGAGGGTCATCTTTGTTTTGGCAAGTAGGAGCATCAAACTGAATGGCCTGTATGTGCCAATAGAGTCTGGGTCACATCTCCTTTTGTGATGGAGTGAAGGAATGAACGGAGGATACTGACAAGTCAAGAAAACACATAATAACAAAACAAAAACATTGGTCAAAGAAGCTGACATAAAATAAGTAGATTTTAATATTCAAGAAACATCATTTAAGAACAAATAACTTAAGTCTCCAACTTTTTGAACAGTAAATTTACTCACTTTTAACAAGCGAGACAAATTATTTATTACTACTAAAGAAAGAATATCCTTTACTCAATTTCATTATACACTAACCCATATAAAAAATTAAGGAAAGAACAAGAGGCCACGTAAATTATTACCTGCTGAATCTCCCTTAGGGTATTTGATTTCTAATTAGAATACTAAAAACCACACCCATTAGAACCTCAACTCCACATGAAAACATTAAATTGTAAAATGTTAAAAAAACAAAAAACAAACAAACACAAATAAATAAACAGGCCCCTGAGTGGATCCGTCAGTTCAGGATCTGACTCTTGATTTCAGCTCAGGTCATGATCTCAAGGCTCGTGAATTTGAGTTCAACACTGGGCTCTGTGCTGACAATGTAAAGCCTGCTTGGGATTCTGTGTCTATCTGTGTGTGTGTGTCTCTCTCTCTCTCTCTCTCTCTCTCTGCCTCTCCCCTGCTCTCTCTCACTCTCTTTCACTCTCTGTCTCTCCCTCTCAAAAAAATAAACTTTTTAAAAATAAAATAAAAAAACAAAAGAACAATAAAGTTAATAAAATATCATAAAAAATAATGATGCAACAATGCCTTCTCTTAATATTTATTTTTCCTATAATAATCTATCCTTCCTGTAAATCACTACATAAAATCTATCACTCTGATTTTCTCATATCTCAGCTAAAAAAGGAATGACTAATGCACTGGAAATCTAAGAATATGAAGAAATGTTATCATTTACAGTAATTACTGATTAAGTAAACAGAAAGTTACATTTCAACATTTATATTAACTTGTTTATTCATTTAAAATTGGTTATGTCTTTAATGGAAGGCATTTCGGGTAGCTTTGTGAATTACATGATTTCTCATAGGTGATACATATTTATCACCTACAAGGCTTCTTTTTTCTGGGTTTTCCATTAAAAACACATTGGCATAAAGGCTTTTTTTGTTTGTTTGTTTGTTTGTTTAATGGTACTGGTCTCTCTATAGAAGTAATGTTTACTATTTATGAAAAGAGCATTTTTCTCCAAACTATTTCTTGTTGGCATCACAGGTCAACATCTGAAGGATAAATACTGAGTCTTTTTTTTAATATAACTTATTGTCAAATTGGTTTCCATACAACACCCAGTGCTCATCCCAACAAGTGCCCTCCTCCCTGCCCATCACTCACTTTCCCCTCTCCCCCACCCCCCATCTACCCTTAGTTTGTTCTCAGTCCTTAAGAGTCTCTTATGGTTTGCCTCCTTCCCTCTCTGTCATTTTTCCCCTTCCCCTCCCCCATGGTCTTCTATTAAAAATACTGAGACTGTTTACTCAACTCCTGCTTTATTACCACAGTCTTCATCTATCTGGTCTTTCCATTATTGCTCTTTAAAGAGATAATTTGTAAGAGATGCTTTGAAATAAGGTTAGAGTTTTGTTCTCTCCCCAAACTAAGCCATGTGTCCCCATATGTTAAACACAGACTTTTCTCCGTCTCAGAGTCCATTGTTTTCCGTCCATCCTTCAACACTACTGACCATGTCCACTGCATTATTCCTGTACGTGTTCACACAGGCAGAAGGCAGAGGCCAGAGAGACAGGATGGAACAGCATTTAATATTGAGATTTTATTATTTTCTTTAAATTTTTTAAAATTACATTTCTTTATTTTTGAGAGGCAGAGACAGACAGAGCATGAGTGGGGGAGGGGCAGAGAGAGAGAGAGAGAGAGAGAGAGAGAGAGAGAGAGAGAGAGAATCCAAAGCAGGCTCCAGGCTCTGAGCTGTCAGCCCAGAGCCTGACGGGGGCTCAAACCCATGAACCGCGAGATCATGGCCTGAACCAAAGTCGGACACTTAACTGACTGAGCCACCCGGGCACCCCAATATTGAGATTTTAGAGGTATATTTTCAGAAATAACAAAGAAAGTATTGTTACTGACATAGGAATGTACCTGTAAGGAATCATAATGCAATAGTTTTAAATGCTAGAATCTGTTTTGGTGAGATGGAACCTGCATTTTGGCCAACAAAGGTAGCATGGGTATAAATGGGGTATAATATTATGGATAAACTTCAAATGAAACATTAACAGTAATTTCTTCTAAGTGCAAATAACAGAAACAAATTCTCATTCGAGTTTGCACTGGGAAAACAGAAAAGAAAGATTAATTTTACCTGAAATGGTCAGGGAGAGAGCCATGTTCTAGGTGAGCATAGCCAACAGCAAAGGTGATCTGCCTGGTATCCAACTCCCCTTTCTTCCCTGCTGGAGAGCCCTGATTTTGTCCGGTATCTACCCTTTCCTATTATCCCTCCAAAGTAAATCCTGTTAATCCAAGACACTCATATTAATCCCATTCCCTTTTCCAGAAGTTGGTTTGGTCAGGGCATGTGGCCCAATCCTGGCAAATGAGCTGTGAGGAGACAGAGGTCAGCAAGAGCTTAGAGGGAAGATTTCCCCACTCTGGAAAACAGACACATGGGAAAAGATGTATCTTTTTCAGCAGGACATTGTGACTGGTGGTGATGTTATCTTGCAACCACAAAATAAATTAGCCTGATGTCAAAACTGATACACTGAGAATAACAGACTTTTAAAATGGCAAAAACCTAGGTTCTCAGTGATGTCAATAAGATTTGAATTAACCAACCCTGGAAATATTAGGCCCCATAATATATTTTCTTATTAATTCATGTGAGTTAGGAATTTCCTGTTACTTGCAGTTGAAGGATGAGTATGAATTTGATACATGGAAGGGGAGGAGCCAACAGGTATAAGAAACAAGATGCATAAAGTAAAAAAAAAAGTGAGAAAGAACACCTCTGTGTGATAAAACTGGATGAATAAGTACATTTTCATTTTTTTACTTTTTAAGGCACTTACTGGCTCTGTGATGCCTTATCCCCTCCTCAAATAACATAGTTTTTCTCAGAAAATCTGTAGTGTTTAGGGTGTCACAGAGTTTAGCAAACTCACACACATGTGCATGTATACACATATACATGTGCACGTGCACACACACACACACACACACACACTGTGTTAATTAAGATTTTGGTAACATTGCAGGGTCTTCAGGAAAATAAGAATAATAGTTGCTCATTTCTAAAGAAAGGTGATTTTGTCTTAGAGAAACAACTGTAACACGTTTTTATGATTATGACAAGAGCAGTCAGAAGGTAGAATATGGGGTTTTCATTTCTTCCTTTTTTTTTTATTTTACCCCATTGTTTTACTTGGCACTACCCCGAGAAGCACTGGAATTCATTTTAGTGACTTTATAGTATTAAAAAGTATCTTCAAATAGCCTGTAGCTGACTGAACACTATGGGCATGTTACCTGTTTTAATGAAAACAGGGATGTATCAGGCCTGCAGTTCATCTCTCCATGGAGGAGATTTTCAGCCTCCTTTGCTCTTTTGCTCATCCTTGAAGTATCACATTTTAAAACACAGGGAGGAGGTTGATGTGCCAAGCCAAATTTTTTCTCTTGAAATGCACATCATGTGTAGCATTTCAAAGGTCATTCTCCAGACTTTGTGCTTTTAAATTACAACAACAGGAAAATGAAATGAAAGCATCTAGCCTGTCAAAACCTTAGTAGCATAACAAGCATTTTTTTTTCAGAATGTACAGAAAGCTTTATTCAAGAAGGTATTTTTGAGTTTCCACTATTTGCCCAGTGGCTATCATAGTGCCTGGCACAAAGGAGGCATGCAATAAATATTATCTGAATGAATGAATAAATGAAGATTACAAAAATGAAATGGAAACAATTCCTTACTACAAAGAGATTACAGTCTAATAAGGGAGACATAGACAGATATAATTATTAGGCAAGGTGATAAGTTCCACAAAGGGAATACAATGTGCTAAGAAACCTATAAAGAAGTAATTAAATACACATAGCTAAGACAAAGAAAGCCTTACTCATAAAGGCAATAATGGAAATACAGTGCTAGAACAGGATTAAAATTAAGGATAGGTCATGTTCCTAATGTGGTAAAATAGAAAAATGGGTGTAGTAACTATAGTTTTTATCTTCTAAGCACCTTTTCCCCTTTCTTTTTGTAACAAACCCCACCTCCATCTTGTGTGACCATGGTGTCAGCACATTAAACAGACTGGGTCAATCATGCTACCCATCAACTTGGGCACAGTAATTTAGACAGGGATAGGGAGATGTCCAAAGTTGGGGGGATCAAAACCCTTCCCTAGGGCTTTTCTACATGGAGCTCGCAGAGTAGTGCTCTTTGTCATTTGATTGAAAAGTTCTTCATATATAAGCCCTGAGGTGCCAAAGAGCACGACTCTCTCCCATGAAGAGGCGCATCTATAGAAGAAAATAAATACCAAATGCAGAGAAATGGAAGAAGTGTTATAGAAGCATTTAGGTTCCTGATTTCATACACTTGAAGCTTCATCCTTGCTCTTTACAATTACTTGAGCTAGTAAAGTCCCTTTTTGTTTAAGATACTTTGTGTTAGAGTTCTGATTGTTGAAACTGAAACAACAATAACACATAGAGATTATACGAGGGCCTCAAGCCTTTGGCTGTGTCTGACCATTTCCCCCATAATTAACGCTGGATGGCATTTAAGCTTTACATGTTCAAGCCAGCTGTCAAAAAGGGCAAAGGCTTATGTATATACCAGTTAATACATATGCACTATCAACACATATGCACTTAACAATACAGCCTCAAAATACATTAAGCAACAACTGATATAATTGTACGAATGGATAATAAATCAGTAACAAAGAGGAAAGCTATTAGAGAAAAGACACATATTAGGGACAACAGGAGAGTAATTAGATCTACAACAGAATCATCAGCCATGAAAGAAACCAAACAACAACGTAATAGCATCTTCAAAATCCTGAGGGAATATATGTAGAAATAAAGATAAAATACTGACATTTTCAGATCCATGCTGATTAACAGAATATAAAGCAAACCATCCATAAATAAAATAAGTACTTGAGGATATACTTTATCTGAAAGAAAAGTAAACACAGAAGAAAGATGTGGTTCACAAGAAATAATAACCACAGAAATCTATTTTTTGAGAATTACTATACATAATTATTAATGACTACCAAAAAAGTAACTTACTTTATGTGTTTTAAAATTAAAAACTAAAATTCTAGACAACAAAAACTAGAGAGAAACATGAGAAGGATGCTAATCAAATTTTTTAATAGAATTTATTGTCAAATTGGTTTCCATATGACACCTAGTGCTCATCCCAACAGGTACCCTCCTCAATGCTCATCACCCACTTTCCCCTCTTCCCCACCTCCCATCAACCTTCAGTTTGTTCTCAGTATTTAAGAGTCTCTTATGGTTTGCCTCCCTCCCTCTCTGTAACTTTTTTTTTCCTCTTCCCCTCCCCCATGGTCTTCTGTTAAGTTTCTCAGGATCCACATATGAGTGAAAACCTATGATATATGATATTTGTCTTTCTCTGCCTGACTTATTTCACTTAGAATAATACCCTCCAGTTCCATCCACATTGCTGCATATAGCCAGATTTTATTCTTTCTCATTTCCAAGTAATATTCCATAGTATATATAAACCACATCTTCTTTATCCACTTGTCAGTTGATGGACATTTAGGCTCCTTCCATAATTTGGCTATTGTTGCAAGTGCTGGTATAAACATTGAGGTACAAGTGCCCTTATGCATCAGCACTCCTGTATCCCTTGGGTAAATTTCTAGCAGTGCTATTGCTGGGTTGTAGGGTAGATCTATTTTTAATTTTTTGAGGTAACTCCACACTGTTTTCTAGAGTGGCTGCACCAGTTTGCATTCTAATCAATGTGTATATAAAACAGCTAAGGTTTTTGTGATGTGTGGGCAGTTGGATAAGAATTCAATCTAACTTTAAAGCTGTTAGAAAAAAACATAATTATCTACAAATCAAGACTTCTATTTCTGACAATGTGTTGGATTGAATAACCTGAAACTATGCCATTCGTTCATTCCTTCAGCAAATGTTTCTTTTTTTAAAGTTTATTTATTTTTGAGAGAGGCAGGGCACAAGCCAGGGAGGGGCAGAAAGAGAGAGGGAGACACAGAATCCAAAGCAGGCTCTAGGCTCTGAGCTGCCAGATCCCGATGCAGGGCTCAAACCCACGAGCCACGGGTTCATGACCAGAGCTGAAGTTGGACGCTTAATCAACAGAGCCACCCAGGTGCCCCTCGACAAATGTTTCTTAAAACCTAGTTTCTAGCCCATGGTTTCCAATAGGTCAGATGTAATGGAACACTACACTGCACATGCTCAGCGTCAGCTTTCTCTTTTCCAAACATCTAGTCTTACATACAATTCATCTATGTTTTTCTATGCAAAGGGATTAAAGTCAGACATGGTCAGTGGTAGAAAGAACATACTATTATCAAATCATATTCTTTAAATCAGCAGGCATGTCAATTTTCTTTGAAATGAATTTAATCTAGTTACAAATATGGATTATTTTCAAGATGAGAGAACTCATTTATAGTTCAGCAAATATACTTCCTCTCTCAAATGACAAAATTATATGCAGTACTTTGCAAGACAAATCTTCACTATTAGCAAATAAAATCAAACAGGTTTGCCTAGTATTTTACATATTTGTCAATACATCTTATACACTCAACTGAGACACAGGAAATTTCAGCTAGAGGTAGGTAGCTTTTTGCTGTTCAACCTCTCTTTCTCCTTAAATGATGATGGGAATATTTTTCAATACATTTTCAGTTCATGTGAACATACTTAGTCCTTTGTCAAATGTATAGACTTAGCCAATGTAAATATGCTTAAAAAATTATTATCCACTATAGAAGGGATAGCTAGCTATTCACAAAACCATTGCAACCTTCCTCCTGGGCATACTATACTACACTTTCCAAGCTCCCTTGCAGTTAGATGTGGACATGTGGCTTAGTTCTGCCTAATGCAATGTTAACAGAAGTGATAGCTACACTACTAGGTCCTACCATAAAACCTTCCCATCCACTATCTGGTTGTCAGTATCCAAGTGATCTTGAAAGCCACCTGTTAAAAGTGGCAAACCAATGAATGCCACAATGTTCAAATGGCTGAGTAGAGCACAGTCCCTTTAATCCTGATTTCCTCCACCCCCAACACACAAATATACCAATGGACCCACCTTGCTATTAGGGGAGCAAGAAATAAACTTCTACTATGTTAAACCATGACAATTCCAAGGTTTATTTGGCACAGCAATTAGTCTCTTTTAATTAATACAGAAAATCATTCCCTAAAATGGGGTGTTGCTATTCATTCCCTAAAATGGGGTGTTGCTATAAGAAAAACTAAAATATATGCCATTGGCTTTGTGGCCAGGAAGTGGATAACAAGGAATTAATATCAGAGGCTGGAAAGATAGAGGTCTGTGGTATACAGCAGCAAAACATTTGGTAAAACTACAAAAACCTCAAGATAGATCATGTGCCCACTGACCTTATGGCTCTTCCCAGCCAGAGATTACACTTCCCAGTCCCCCTTGCAATTAAGTAGGGTCATGTGGCCAGCTCTCACCATAATAGGAACAGAAGTGATCTTTGACATCACTATTTCCCTCTTTATATCCTTTCTATCAGCATAATCTTGGAAACCCTATGTTTAAGATGGAGGCTCCACCAAATGGAAGGCACCTAGGTGCCTGAGTCACTGCTTGGAAAACAGCCAACTCCACCAATTAGAAGTATGGGGTTTTAAAAAAATTTTATATGAAAGAAAAATAAACATCTATCACATTAGAAAGATAACACACTTTTAGACTTTTTATGACAGCAGATACCTTAACTGATAAAACAATCTGAAGCTCACATGTCAAAATGAACCAAATCATGTATGCCCATCAACACAATTATTGTTACAGTCAAGAAAATTACTTTGGTAAAAGAACCCTGAAAACATCAAATCAATAAGCATTTCCTTTCAAAGTCAGTATGTTAGGTACAAAGTTAAAAGAACAGGTAAGAGGTTCTGAGAACATAGTCTTGAATGCCAGCTCTACCATTTACTAATTGTAGAGCCTTGAATAAATAGATTTACCATCTTGAAGCCTTCTTGTTCACACATATAAATGAAGAGAATCTACCCTACTTTGTAGAGTTGTTACGACAATACAACATATACAACATGCTTAGGGCATTGAGTAAAGTGCTCAATGATTCTCTTTCCTCATCCAATACTAAGTTCAGGGTATTAAGTGAACCTTAGAAAATTAGTAGTTTGTATTGGAATATAAGGTAACTCTTGAGAAAATTTAATTTAGTAAAAGGCTCCAATCACTGGCCCTGGTGGACGTTAGAAAACACAATACAAGTACAGAATAATAGGGTGAAAGAGAGACAAAGAGCCAGCCTTTCTATCACATCTCAGTAAAAGTCCCTCGGGAAATTATTTCCTTCTTATCTCTTGATTTCTCTGACCCTCCTCAGTCACATTCTCTTTTGTCAAGCACTGAAAGCCTAAAAAACAGTAACAAAATATATAATAAATCAGATATTTCTTTGTGAGCTTAGGTTTTGTTACCTAACCAGCACAGAACTAAACATACCTGCTCTTCCTCCTTTTTCAAGTTAATCTCACATTATTAGGTGAGTATTATCAGGATGAGCATTCTGATAGGCATAGCTAATAATAATAGCAATACTGTAATGTTTGCTAAGCATTCTATAAAGTCCAAAGAACATTCACATCCATTTTCTCATTATAATCAAAGAATCATAATCAAGTAATACCAAGGAGAAGTAAAACTTTGCAGCCATGAATTTCATGAATCAAGGAGAGATTACAGCGGTTTTGTTAATCATCAGTAAGCTGCCACATCACTCCAAAAGACAGATGAAACAGTTTATACTCCAGGTTCTTTAACAGAGTATTCTTTTTGAAGATCTGTGCTTCTCTGATGAATTGTCATCTGAGTTAAAAGCTTTATGAATAGAGAAATGACAGATGTCAACGAATAATACCAAAGCCAAATGCTTCATAAAATAGCATTACACAGCAAAAACAAACAAAAAACTTCTGTTGTTCTTTTTAAAAACTTCTTTCTCTTTAGGCACACACGTGCTAAAAATGGATACAACAAGACCAAAACACACATACAAAGGTGATCATTCAGACACAAGGTGAATAAAATGACTGAAGTTCTTTGTGATGAGACAATGCATAAGATAGATTCAAGTCTTAAAAGCAAGTGTAAAAATCAATGCATGGTATACAGTGAAATGCCAACAATAGTTATTAACAAAAGCAACAGAGGAAAAGCAGCAATTTTATGCATCAATGGCCAAATTCCACACTACAAATTCACACACACACATGCACATGTGCAAATGCTCCCATGGAGCTTCCCTTAGTACAGAGCTTCTTTTAATTAAGTGCAAGCTCTGTGCCTACCATGTCTTGCTTGTCTGCAGAGGGAAGCAAAAATTTAGTTCAATAACACTAAACAACACTGATCAAAGGACAAAAAAAATTTTTACTGTATATCTGACAGCATGTTTTTAGCCAGCAGCATTTTACTTTCTCATTGTCTCATGGGAAGTCTGAATTCACAAGAAAGTACTCAATTACAGTGCCAACCACCCTGGACACCCTCAATTAATATTCATGCATGAAGAGGATAAGGATAAATTTCAAGATCCATACTTTCTAAAATAGAAATTGGTTTGGCCTATAAACTGACATGCGAAGAATTACTATCCTTTAGAAGCAGTTCAAATTGGGCTTTAGCATATTTTTTTAACAAGTCCAAGTGCTATGAACAGAAGAAGGCTGGCCCTAAAAACTCAAGAGGGGAGCTCTAGTCTATGCTCGGCCAGCAAATTGCTCTGTTCATCCTCAATCCACTCAACCTCTCCTGAGCCCTAAATTTTCTTATCTAGCTCATAATCTTCTTGCCTATCTCACTGGGATATGCTGAGAATTAAATGAGATTGAAGTTAGAAGTGTTATATGAACAAAAGATATCACTGACTCTATGTTTTATTCAAAATGACACTCACAGGAAGTGGTCCAAGATGGTAGCATAGGAAGACCCTGAACTCACCACCTCCCATGGGCACACCAATTCTACACCTACATCTAGAGCATTTCCTCCAGAAGAACTGGAGTTTGACTGACCACCTTCTGCACAACAATAAATACAGGAATCACACATAGAAGGATAGTAGAAACAGAGACATGGTAATGATGGGAACACAAACTTGCCTGCTCTGGGGGGCAGCAAAACAAAACAAAACAGCAGCTTAAAGGGCAACCAGCAAAAAATGAAGGAAATCCATTTAATCACCCTGGAGTCTGCCAAATGATGGGGAAAGTGCTGGAATTTTCTCCATGGTCAGAGGCACCAGTAAACCCATTTTTTATGTCCCATTCTACTTGGATAGCACAGATAGGAGCAGAGTCCTCAAGTTCTAGCTGGTCTGCTAGAGTCACCCCAGTGAACCCCAGGCCACAAGCCCACACCATCTCCAGCCATCCTAACAAGGCAATCCCAGCATGATGTACCCCAGGACCCTCCTGATCTGCACTGAACCCAATCATGCTGCCAAGGTCAACCAAGTGCAGTGTGCCCCAGGACCCATTGGCATATGCATGTGCTAGCTTCATCTGTCCCACTAGGGCAGCCCCAGTGAGGGACACCCCAAGACTCCCAACCCTGTACTCACTCTACCTCCAGCTGGCCAGCCAAAGCCATCAGGTACTTGCAGTCTACACAGGGCACATTTCTATACAAGGCCACTCCTTCAAGACAGGGAGAGGTAGCTGTTCTGCCTAATTCATAGACATAAACACAGAAACTCAAATAAAATGAGAAGACAGAAGAATATGTTCCAAATGAAAGAATAAGATAAAACTCCAGGAAAAAAAAACCCTAATGAAACAGAGATAAGTAACTTAACTGATAAATAGTTCAAAGTAGTGGTGATAAAGATGTTCACTGAACTTGGAAGAAGAATAAAGGAACACAGTGAGAACTTCAACAAGAGACACAAAAATATAAATAACTACGTAGTTATTTATAAATATAAATAATTAAGTAGTTATTTATAAATATAAATAAGTAGTTATTTATAAACATAAATAACTAAATATTTATAAATATAGTTAATATTTATAAATATAAATAACTAAATAACTATAAATAACTAAACAGAAGCCACAGAGCTAAAGGATATAATAACTAAGCTGAAAAATACACTATAAGGAATCAGTAGCAGATTAGATGATACAGAAAATATGCATCAGTGATCTCGTAGACAAAATTTTGAGAATTACCTAATCAGAATGGCAAAAAGAAAAAAAGAGTTTTAAAAAATAAGAATAGTTTAAGGGACCTCTGGAACAACATCAATCATAATAATATATGCCTTAGAGAGGTCCCAGAAATAGAAGAAAGAAATGGGCAAAAAACTTAGTTGAAGAAATAATGGCTGAAACCTTTCTTAACCTGGGGTAGGGAACAGACATCCAGGTACAGGAAGCACAGAGAGTCCTAAACAAGTTGAACCCAAAAAGGTCCATTCAAAGACATATTATGATTAAATATGATTATAATTAAAATGGCAAAAGTTAAAAAGAAAATATTTTTTAATGTTTATTTATTTATTTATTTATTTATTTACTAAGAGACACAGAGAGAGAGACACACAGAGATAAAGAGAGAGAGAAATGAAGGGCAGAAAGAGAGGGAGAGACAGAGAGAATCACAAGCAGACTCCACCCTGTCAGCACAGAGCCCAACATGGGGCTTGAACTCACAAACTGTGAGATCATGACCTCAGCCAAAATCAAGAGTTGGACCCTTAACTGAATGAACCACCCAGGTGCCCCTAAAGAGAAAATCTTAAAGGAAGAGGAAAAACAAATAGTCACATACAAAAGAAACCTCATAAGGCTAGCAGCTAATTTTTCAGCAGAAACTCTGCAAGCCAGAAGTAAATGGCAAGACATATTTAAAGTGCTACGAGTGAAAAACTTGCAAACCAAGAATACTCTACCCAGCAAGGCTATCATTCAGAACTAAAAGAAAGAGAGCTTCCAAAGCAAGATAAAGCTAAAGTTCATCACCACTAAGCCAGTCTTATAAGAAATATAAACAGGTTTTTTTTAAGTGGAAAAAAAAAACATAACTAGAAATAAGAAAAATACATGAAAGACAAAACCTTACTGGTGAAGGCAAATATATAGTAAAGGCAGTAATTCAGCCACTTAAAATGTTAGTGTGAAGGATAAAAGACAAAAATAAGAAAATCAACTATAACTACAATAAGAAGTTAAGGGATACACACAGATAAACATGTAAAGTCAGACATCAAAAGCATAAAACATGAGGGGGAGTGGTAAAAATATATTATTTTAGAATGCATTTAAACTTAACCAATAATCAGCTTAAAATAGACTGATTATAGGGGCAGCTGGCTGGCTCAGTCGGTTAAATGTCCGACTTAGGCTCAGGTAATGATCTCACAGTTTGTGGATTTGAGCCCCATGCTGGACTCTGTGCTGACAGCTCGAAGCCTGGAACCTGTTTCAGGTTCTGTGTGTGTGTCTTTCTGCCCATCCCCTGCTTGCACTCTGTCTGTCTCTCTCTCTTTCAAAAACAAATAAACATTAAAAAAAATTTAAATAGGCTTATTATATATATGTATATATGTCAATATATACGAACCTAATTGTAATAACCACAAACCAAAAACTTACAATAGATACACAAAAAATAAAGAGAAAGGAACCCAAATATAACACTAAAGAAAACCATCGAACTGCAATGGAAGAGACTAAGAGAAGAAGGAACAGAACTACAAAACAATAGAAATCAATTAACAAAATGGCAATAAGCATATACCTATCAATAATCATTTTTAATGTAAATGGATTCAGGGTGCCTGATTGGCTCAGAGTGTTAAGTGTCTGACCCTTGACTTCAGCTCAGGTCATGATCTCACAGTTCTTGGGTTCCAGTCCTGCTTTGGGTTCTGTGCTAATAATGGTGCAGAGCCACCTTAGGATTTTCTCTCTCCCTATCACTCTGCCTGCACTCTCACTCTCTCACTCTCTCTCTCTCTCTCTCTCTCTCAAAATAAATAAATATTAAAAATTAAATAAATAAATAAATATGAATGGACTAAATGCTCCAATGGATAAAAAATAAAGAAGGTGCACCTTGGGGCGTCTGGGTGGCTCTGTTGGTTGAGCATCTGACTTCAGCTCAGGTCATGATCTCACAGTTCGTGGTTTGAGCCCCACGTTGGGCTCTGTGTTGACAGCTCAGAGCCTGGAGCCTGGTTCGGATTCTGTGTCTCCCCCTCTCTCTCTCTGTCCCTCCCCCACTCATGCTTTGTCTCCCTGTCTCTCAAGAAGGAATAAACTTTAAGAAATTTTTTAAAAAATAAGAAGGTGCACCTTATTGCACCTGGCTGGCTCAGTCAGTTAAACGCCTGACTTCAGCCTAGGTCATGCTCTCATGGTTTGTGGGTTCGAGCCCCACGTTGTGTTCTGTGATGACAGCTCAGAGCCTGGAGTCTGCTTCAGATTCTGTGTCTTCCTCTCTCTCTCTCTGCCCCTCTCCCACTCATGATCTGTCTGTCTCTCAAAAATAAATAAATGTTAAAAGAAAAATAAAAAATAAAAATATAAATATAAATAAATAAATAAGGCCCATCTATATGCTTCTTATAAAAGCCACACTTCATATCTAAAGACAGAGACTAAAAGTAAAGAAAGAAAAAGATATTCCATGGAAGTGGAAGCAAAAAGAAAAGAAAACTGATGTAGCAATAATTATCAGACAAAACAAACTTTAAAGAACAGCCTGTAGCAAAAGACAAAGAGGTCAATCCAAGAAAAGGATATAACATTCTAAATATTTATGCACTCAACATGGAAGTATATATAGATGTATATATACATATATCAAACATGAACAGACATAAAGGGAGAAATTGACAGTAATATAAATGTAGGAGACTTTAATACCCAACTTGTATCAATGGATAGATCATCCAAACAGAAAATTAGTAAGGAAACATTGGCATTAAACAACACATTAGACTAGACAGACTTAATAGATATATACTAATCATTTCATCCCCAAACTACAAAATACATATTCTTTTCAAGTGTACATGAAACATTCTCCAGGATAGACCACATATTAGACCACAAAACAAGTCTCAACAAATCCAAGAAGATTGAAATTATATCAGACCTTTTTTCTGACCACAGCAGTATGTAACTAGATATCAGTTACAAAAACAAAACTGGAAAAAAAAAAAACACAAACAAGTAGATACTAAACAACACATTACTAAAAAACCAATGGTCAATGAAAAAAAAACAAAGAGGAAATAAAAAAAAAACCTTGAAGCAAATGAAAATGGAAACACAACTTTCTGAAATCTATGGGATGCAGCAAAAGCAGTTTTAATAGAGAGGTTCATAGCAATACAGGCTTACCTAAAGAAGCAAACAAATAAAAATTACCAAGCGAACAATTTAACTTTAAACCTAGAGGAATTAGAAAAAGAAAAACAAAGCCCAAAGTTAAAAGAAGGAAGGAAATACTAAAGACCAGAGTGGAAGTAAACAAAACAGAGACTAAAATAAACAAATAAATAAGAAAGAGCAATTAAACTAAAAGTTGGTTCTTTGCAAATATAAACAAAATTGATAAGCCTCTAGCTAGACTTATCAAGAAAAAGAAGGCCCAAATAAATAAAATCAGAAACGAAAGAGATGTTACAACTGATACCACAGAAATACAAAGGATTATTAAGAGACTACTACAAACATTTAAACATCAACAAATTGGAAAACTTAGATATGGATAAATTCCTAGGAAAACACAGCTTTCAAGAGTGAATCACAAAGGAATAAAAAATCTGAATAGACAAATTACAAACAGCAAAATTGAATCAGTAGCTCCCCTCCCCCAAAAAAGTCCAGACAATACAGCTTCACAGGTGAATTACACCAAACGTTTAAAAAAGAGTTAGCACTTAACCTTCTCAAATTATCTAGAAATTGAAGAGGGAGAAATGCTTCCAAAATCATTTTATAAGGTCAGCATTACCCTGACACCAAAACCAGACAAAGACAACACATACATGTGCGCACACACACACACACACACACAGTGGGGAGGAGAGAGAAAGAGGGAGAGAGAAGGAAAGAGAGAGAGAGAGAAAGAAAGAAAGAAAAACAAAAATATAGTAAATATCCCTAAAAAACATGGATGCAAAAATCTTCAGCAAAATATTAGCAGACTGAATTCAACAATACATTAAAAGGATCATATACCGCAATCAAGTTCAATTTATTTCAGGGATATGAAGAATGGTTCAACATCCACAAATTGACGTGATATACCACATTACCAAAACGAATGATAAAAATTACATGATCATCTCAAAAATGAAAAAAAGCATTAACAAAATTCAACATCAATTTATGATAAATACCCTCAACAAAGTGTGTTTATATGGAACGTACCTCAAAATAATAAAGGTTATATATGACAAACCTATAGCTAACATCATACTAAATGGTGAAAAGTTGAAACCTTTTCTTCTAAAATCAGAAACAAAACGATGCCCACTCTTGCTACTTTTATTCAGTCTAGTATTAGAAGTCCTACCCACAGCAAGAAGAGAAAAAAAAAAAAACTAAAAGCATCTAAATTGGAGGAAAGAAAGAAGTTAAATGGTCACTATTCACAAATGACATGATATATATGTAGAAAACTTTAAAGACTCCACCAAAAAAAAAAAAACTATTAGAACTAATAAATGAATTCAGTAAACTGTAGTTGGATACAAAATTAACATAATTAGTTGCTTTTATACACTAATAGCAAGCTAGCAGAAAGAGAAATTAAGAAAACAACTCCATTTACAACTGCAACAGAAAGAATAAAATACCTAGAAATAAATTTAACCAAGGAGGTGAAAGACCTGCACTCTGATAACAATAAAATACTGATGAAAGAAACTGAAGAAAATACAAATAAATGGAAAGATACTCCATGTTCATTGATTGGAAGAATTAGTATTGTTAAAATGTGCATACTATCCAAAGCAAGCTACACATTCATTGCAAATCCTATAAAAAGTTCCATGGCATTTTCCACTAAACTGGAACAAAAAGTCCTAAAAATTTTATGGAACCAGAAAATATCCCCAAATAATCAAAGCAATCTTGAGAAAAAAGAACAAAGCTGAATATAACATGCTCCATGATTTAAAACTATACTACAAAGCTACAGTAACCAAAACAGTATGGCACTGGCACAAAAACATGTTGACCAGTAGAAAAGAATGCCAAGAAAAAAACTCACACATAACATGATCAATTAATCTATGATAAGAGAGGCAAGAATATACAGTGGGTAAAACACAGTTTCTTTAATAAATTGTGTTAGGAACACTGGACAGGTACATGCAACAGAATGAAACTGGACCACTATCTTATAACATATACAAAAATACATTCAAAACGGATTAAAGACTTGAATGTAAGACCTGATACCATAAAACTCTTAGAAGAAAACATAGACAGAAAGCTCTTTGACATTGGTCTTCACAACATTTTTTTAAACAGTCTTCTCAGACAAGGGCAACAAAAGCTAAAATAAACAAATGGGATTATATAAAACTAAAAGCTTTTGCACATGAAGGAAAAACCATCTACAAAATGAAGAAGCAACCTACTAAATAGGAGAAGATATTTTAAAATCATACATCTGATAAGGGATTAATATCCAAAATACATAAAGAACTTAATTTATTATCCGAAAATAATACTAATAATTCAATTCTAAAATGGGTAGAAGACTTGAATAGACATTTTTACAAAAAGACATAGTGATAGCCAACAGACACATGAAAAGATGCTCAATATCACTAACCACCAGGGAAATGCAAATCAAACCCACAATGAGAAGTCATCTCACACCTGTCAGAATGGCTATATCAAAAAGACAAGAAATAATAACTATTGGTGAGGATGTGGAGAAAAGGGAACCTTTGTACACTATTGGTAGGAATATAAATTGGTGTAGCCCCTATGGAAAATAGTATGGAGTTTCCTCAAAAAAATTATAAATAGAACTATCATATGACTCAGCAATTTCACTTCTAGCTATTTATCCAAAGAAAATGAAAACACCAGTCCAAAAAGATATATACACTCCTATACTCGTTGCAGCATTATTTACAGTAACCAACATATGGAAGCAAACTAGTATCTACTGATAAATGAATGGATAATGAAGATGTGGAGTATATATACAATGGAATATTACTTAGCCATAAAAAGGAATGAACTCTTGCCATTTGTGACAACATGAATGGACCTAGAAGGTATTATACTAAGTGCAATAAGTCAGACAGAGGAACACAAATACTATATGATTTCACCTAAATGTGGAATCTAAAAAACAAAACAAAACAAAAACAAACTCATAGATACAGTAAACAAATTGTTGGTTGCCAGAATGTTGAGGGTTTGGAAGGGGGGCAGGCAAAATAGGTAAGGGGGATCAAGAGATACAAACCTCTAGTTATAAAATAAATAAGTCATGAAGATGCAATGTACAGCAGAGGGAATATAGTCAATAATATTGTAATAACTGTAGGGTGAGGGGTGGTAACTAGATTTATCATGGGGACCACTTCATAATATATAAAAATATTGAATCACTATGATGTACACCTTAAATTAATAAAATATTTTATGTCAAGTATATTTCAATAAATAAATATATATGTAAAAATTAAAAACAAAGTGACACAGCCACAGGAATAGTTACAAAAACATATGGGCATCACTGAGTAGTTTCACATGATCTCAACTCTTAACATCTCTCAAGTAATGTCAATTAATTCTTCTCCTTAGACATCCAGATGGCTAACAGACATATGAAAAGATGCTCAACATCACTCATCATCAGGGAAATACAAATCAAAACTATGATGAGATACCACCTCACACCTGTCAGAATGTTGAAAATGAACAACACAAGAAAAAACAGATGTTGGCAAAGATGTGGTGAAAGGGAAGCCCTCTTGTACAGTTGGTGGGAATGCAAACTGATACAGCCACTCTGAAGAACAGTATGGGGGTTCCTTAAGAAACTAAAAATAGAACTACCCTACGATCCAGCAACTGTACTCCTAGGTATTTACCCAATGGATACAAAAGTACAGATTCGAAGATGTACATGCATCCCAATATTTAGAACAGAATTATCAACAATAGCCAATCTATGGAGACAGCCCAAATGTCCATCAACTAATGAATGGATAAAGAAGATTTGGTATACATATATATTGTATATATTACTCAGCCATCAAAAAGAATGAAATCTTGCCATTTGCAATGACGGATGGAGCTAGAACGTATTATACTAAGCGAATTAACTCAATTAGAGAAAGACAAATATCATATTATTCACTCATGTGGAATTCAAGAAACAAACAGATGAACATATGGGAAGTGGGAGGAAAAAGAGAAGAGAGGGAAACAAACCACAAGCATCTGACTCTTGATTTCGGCTCAGGTCATGATCTCATGGTTTGTGGGATCAGCCCTGCATAAGGCTTTGTACTGACAGCATGGCGTCTGCTTGGGATTCTCTCTCTCCTTCCCTCTCTGCCCCTCCCCCACTCACACTTTTTCTCTCTCTCTCTCAAAATAAATATACTTAAAAAACAAAAAAGAGGGGCACCTGGGTGGCTCAGTAGATTAAGTGACAGACTCTTGGTTTCAGCTCAGGTCATGATCTCACGATTTGTGGGTCCAAGACCTGCATCAGGCTCCAAAGCTGCAAGCATGGAGCCTGCTTGGGAATCTCTCTCTCTCTCCCTCTCTTTCTGCCCCTCCCCCATTCACACTGTCTGTCTGTCTCTCTCTCTCTGTCTCAAAATAAATAAACTTAAAAAAAACCATTTTTTAAAAAAGAAAGAGAAACTGTGTCTATATAAACAGTCATAGAACTATTCTAATAATAATGTTCATCCAGTTTAATCCTCCATTGGCCAAGGCATAGCAATACTCTGAGTCACCAAAGTAAGAGCTTGAAAAGGTCTCTAATGTGTCCACATCAGTAGGCTGGATATGCAAAATCTGAGAGAATGTACAATACTTTGAAAAGAGAAAGAGGTTTTTTTTTAATCCCAAATTTTGTGTCACAGACTATTACATATTTTTCCCTATACACTGAGGGGAAAATTTTTATTCCAACCCTTTTCATTTTTATGAGCTTAAGTTGGCAAAGTGACTTCATATATGTGTGTATGTATGATAAAGTTCTCTTAAGATAAATATAATTAATATACAAAATTCCCATTTCCTGCAAGGTTTATATTATTCTACAAATGAGTAATTCTCACTTTTATAATTTTAATCTTGGGCTATAAAAAATAAATAAGTAATAACTGGTGTTAGAAGTTAAAATAATAGGGGCACCTGGGTGGCTCAGTTGGTTAAACGTCTGACTTCAGCTCAAGACATGATCAAACTCACAGTTTGTGGGTTTGAGCCCCACATCGGGCTCTGTGCTGAGCACTCAGAGCCTGGAGCCTGCTTCACATTCTGTGTCTCCCTGTCTCTCTGCCCCTCCCCTGGTCATTCATTCTCTACCTGCCCCCCCCGCCCGCTCTCTCAAAAATAAATAACCATTAAAAAAAATTGTTTAAAGAAGTTAAAGTAATATTTACCTTTAGGGGAAGTGGTAGTGATTGGGAGGGAACATTGGAGGGATTATAAGGGGGCTGAAAATGCATATTTCTTGATGTTGGTGGTGGTTACAGGAATGTAAGAATCAATATGTTTGCCCAGAAATTTACAGCTTTGACCAAGAAGGCTTTACATGGGAAATGAAAGTGGTAAGGTTAAAACGCTCAGTTAAAACTATAAAAATAGAAGGGTTACTTTGGAGGACATGAATGATATTGGAAGAAGACTCACCATGAAGGAAATATTCAATAATTTACATGAGAAATCCATTTGTAAAGAAGAGGCAGGAACGAGTTATGATCTGAGATGTCTATACTCCAAAGCACAATGGGTAATAAATTTAAGATACTAACACAAGGAAATAAATGCAACTTTATTTATAGAATCAGTAAATATTATTTACTCAATGCTGATCACATATTAAGCCCTGGATTACAGAGATGAAATACAGTGCATGTAAACCTCAGTGGCTGAGACCTACAGTCTAGTGGATGAGGCAGATTAGGGAATTAACAACTATAGTATTTTAAATACTAGTAGAGATGCATATGAAGAGATGAGGGACATCTAAATCAAACCAGAGGGTTAGGGAAAGCTTACTAAAGTAGGCGGTCCTTAAATAAGAGTCTCGAAGAACAGAAAGAGCAAGGACAGTCTAGACAAAGGAAATAATATATTTCCCAGACTTGACAGGATAAACTCACATCTAGATTTCAGAGATGACAATGCATATTTCAGTGAAAAGAAACCTGGATTGGAGAAAAAGCAGTGCTACGAGTAGAAAACTTGTAAGAGGACTAAAGGAGAAAGAAAGAGACCCGAGACTACTCAGGGGATTTCACTATTTGGAGGCTATGAATGTCACACTCCTAAACAGATGTTTTAAAGGCAAAAAGAGAATGAAAACTTAGATTTACTGAATATCTACTATGTCGCTACTAGACATTGTGTTAAACACATTCACATATACCATATCAAGATATGGCAATTATGGAGGGCTTCAAAAAGCTATGCATCTCACAGAAATCTATTTGCTAAAAGCACTGTATCTAATAAATTCTTGGTGTGCCTTGATAAGAATCCCTGTTTGAAGTGTTAAAAGGAAGAATAACGATATTGCACTCTGAACTCAGTTTTGATCAACAAAGATCAGAAAATTAGTTCATGAAACAGAGGTGGTATTAACATTGGGGAAAATCCAAAATGTTATCTTAAATCTGTTATAGTCAGGGAAAGGACTGCTAAATATAGTCAGACTTGCATTCTAAATATAGTCAGACTTGTTACTGGACAGTACTTTCTAAACCTTTCAAGTACAGGGACTTCTTTTATAACACAAATCATGTTTCACAGACCTTTACATGGTAGTTACATCAATTAGTTAAAAATACTTTTTAATTAAAAAAAATAGACTTTACACATATGTGTGTTGAGGGGTGATTGAACAAGCATTACTATCATAAAAGCAAATATGATTTTTAGAATTTGCTTGGATGCACCTGGGTGGCTCAGTTGGTTAAGTGTCCGACTCCAGCTCAGGTCATGATCTCACGGTTTGTGTGTCTGAGCCCCTCATCTGGCTGGGTGCTGTCTCTCAGGCTCTGTGCTGACAGCTCAGAGTCTGGAACCTGCCTCGGATTCTGTGTGTACCTCTCTGCCCCTCCCCCGCTCGCACTCTGTCCCTGTCTCTCAAAAATACCTAAACATTAAAAATTTTTCAAAAAAAAATAGAATTTGCTTGAACATTTGTTCCCAAGAAAGTAATTAGAAATGCAAAATAACATAAATACTAAGTACAGCAGAGTGCTTTTCATTTGAACAAACGTTACCTATCTATAAAATCCATTTTAATATATTCTGAGTACAATCTCACCAGCACTGTTTTTATCAGGTATTAACAAAGTGCAAAGTATTGTGAATAATATGCACATTTATGAAACCTACTCTTGTAGAATGACATACAAGGTTGGATGCCTGCTCCTGCCAGCAGGAAGTGAACAATTTCTCACTTTGGAGAAGTGCATTATATCTTTGAGGCTAACCTGGGGTCATTTAGTAAATTGTCTTTTCCAAGCACTAAATAGCTACCAGCTTCAAATAGTTAATGAACCCCATAAAAAGCAAGTGATTTAGTTCTTTCTCCCTGGTAGGGTCAAGCCAGTCTATTCATTAATCCTCTCCCCATTCAAGTGAGTCAGGGAAGGCACACATATTATAATCCCAATTACATGACTGGGACATTTAAGTCCAGAAGTGCTTACTGACTGGCACAAGGCCACAGAGAAGTTATGTGCAGAGCTGTGACAAGAACTCATAAGCCTCTGGGTCCAGGGCTAAGTCCACAGAGCAATCTTGTAGAGCTGCTATGTCTTGGCCTCGATAAATCTGAAAATGTCCTCATGTAAATAAGCCCAGTTCAAGTTAAAAATAAAATCCTTAAGATATGGATTTCTCCCTGAAAATGTAATCCTACTTAAAGGAATTATTTTATAAATGAATAATGAAACATTGACTCACAATTTATTTACAACAAGAAGATTTTTACATCTAAGATGACTGAATGCAGTTCATAAATAGTACTAAAACCAGAAATCGCTTTCTCATGACATTAAAAGAACTGGATTTACTTTGAAGGCTGGGCCCCAAATATGGCAATCTGCATCACATAATTAATGAAAGTTCAGGTAGAATGACTGACGATTCCTTCATCTCAGCAGATTACTGGGTTGAGTTGTTGAGCAATCCTGAACCCGATTTTTGGTTAGTGACTCAAACTGATTTAGATAAACATATTAACAGCTGCAACTTATCCAACAATCATACAATGATGATTTGGTGCCATATACTATAAGGTGTTCAGGTATGTGAGCACAACAAGTTGACACCCTCATGAAGCTTATGACCTAATGAGAGAGACAATCAAATATGCACAAAAGTGGATATTACAAAAGGCGACATGTGCTATGAAGAAGAAGTCTGGTGAGCATTCGGTTGTATAATGGGGGGTAGTGCATAATCACCCATTGTAATGGGGTATGAGTGAAAGATTAAGCTGTTGGGTATGATTCTTCTGAGAAAGTATGAGTAAAGTTAACCAGACAAAGAGGGGCAAGGAAGGAAATGGACAGCCATATGATCATATTCCATATTCAGGTTTCCCTTCTATATTTTATGCCAGTTAAATTTCACTTTCTGTTACTGGAAAATAGTAAATTTTTTCTATTAAAAAGTATTTGCCTATCTTATTTTTATTGCTAATTTACTTGGGGTGATTACAGTATTCAGAGCTCTTTGTCCACTCTCTTACTTAATTCTATTTGATCCTTATACCAACTCCATCAATTAGGTAGGATAATACTGTTAGGCTCATTTCACATATGAGAACCTTGAACCCAAGATAGAAGGATTTATTCAATGTCACATTGTCAGTCATCAGTGAAGCCAGAATTGGAATCTAGATCTGACTTCAGGTCCAATGCTATTAAAGGGAGACTCAGATCTGGACCACACAAATAACATTAAACAGAAGAAAGAAGTTCTAGAGTGACTTGTATACATGACCATCATTTATAATTTTGGTGCAAATCTCATCTTACAGCTTGAATTAGATGAATTGGCATAACATATTTTTCAAATGTGCTTGCCAGTATATATGACTTTAATAGAGGAATTGTGTTTATCAGAATCCAATCATTTGGCTTCTCAAATTCAGATATTTGTTAAATATTTTATTCATAGAACTCATAATCTAAGGATGCTGTAAAGTGCATCTTTGTCCTTAATTTTATCCATTTTTACTAGATAATGGATGACATAAACCACATAATTTATTCAACCACATAAACCACATAATTTATGACATAAACCACATAATTTACTAGATAATGGATAACACAAACCACATAAAACTTAAAATATGCTGAGTTGATAGAAATATAACAGTGCTATTAGTAAATTTAAAGCTCGTCTTAAATAGCATATACAGGGGCGCCTGGGTGGCGCAGTCGGTTAAGCGTCCGACTTCAGCCAGGTCACGATCTCACGGTCCGTGAGTTCAAGCCCCGCGTCAGGCTCTGGGCGGATGGCTCGGAGCCTGGAGCCTGTTTCCGATTCTGTGTCTCCCTCTCTCTCTGCCCCTCCCCCGTTCATGCTCTGTCTCTCTCTGTCCCCAAAATAAATAAAAACGTTGAAAAAAAAAAATTTCAAAAAATAAATAGCATATACAAACAAAAATATGTGTCATTGTATACATCTAAAACAATTTTAGTTAGATTTAAATTTCTAGTTAAAGATTGCCAACCAATCCCTTGAAAATGAATGCCATTCAACAATGCTGATCAATACATAGCTGGAAATACAAGAGGAGTTTCAATCTGAAGGGAAAATTATTCTTTTCCTATTACCTCTTCTCTTTATTGCATGATGAGAATGTTTAATTTTACTTTTTTATTTTTTTAATCCTTTTAAGTTTCATTTAAATTCTATTTAGTTAACATATAGTGCAATATTGTTTTCATTGGATCATCACTTACATATAATACCCAGGGCTCATCACAAGTACCCTCCTTAATACCCATCACCATGTAACCCATTCCCACACCCACCTCCCTTATACACCAACCCTCAGTTTGTTCTCTATAGTTAAGAGTCTCTTATGGTTTGCCTCCTTTTCTTTTTTTTTCTTTCCTCTATGTTCATCTGTTTTCTTTCTTAAATTCCACATATGAGTGAAGCCATATGGTATTTGCCTTTCTTTGACTTATTTTGTTTAGCATAATACTCTCTGGCTTCATCAATGTTGCTGCAAATGAATCTTACTCTAATTTTTAAATCAATAATATGTAAAGGACTGCTAATCTATCATTTTCTATTAAAATGACACCTTGTTACTATTAATATGAAAAAAAAATCTAACCTACTTGGCTCTTGTTTACAGCCTCTTTTGTTACATTTACTAGAACCAAATATCAGTAGCTAAAACTTGATAATAGCTCTATACTTGAATCTAACCTCTGAGCCCTTCAGAGCTGATCCACATTCTTCTACACTGGCCTTTCAGCCAACATTTGTCTGTCACACCAAGATCCTGAGGGTGACAACAACTATAAAAATGTGTTACATTTCCAGGTGAGTCAATGCAGCTGTCCTGTGAATTATCAGATACTCTACATGTGCTAAAGGAAATGCTGACATAGTGTCCAAATGAAAAATGAAACATAGACAGGGAATGAATGAGCTTCTTTTCTTTTTGGACTCCTTCCCTCCAATCTGAGATAATTCTTTTCATCTTTCCCTTTACCAACAAAAATTTGATTTAGAACAGGATTATTTTTTGGTACTTAATTAGTACTTTCAAACACATTGTCGGAAAACATACTGATTGCATCAACTAAGCAGTTTGTTTCAGACTATGCAAAGGTAATGACAGACTTTTTATTTAAATATCCAATTATGAATAAAGGTGAATTATTTTGACATAATTACTCAAGGCCAGAGAATTGCACTGATTTATAAGGACAAACCCAGACCTTATGTCCAGTACTAATTGGGGGCACTGTTATAACTGAAAAGAAAATGTGATGTTTGGGTCCAGAAACTATAATTTTAACTTGTCTGAGTTATGTAAAGGTCTTTCAGGTATAAGATTTTTACAGATGGAGAGCAATTTATTAATAACATTTATTATAAAACAGACATGAATAAGATCAGAAAAATTTATTTTAAGTAACTGAAAGGAATCTTAGAAATTATCTGGTCCATGGGTGCCTGGGTGGCTCAGGTGGCTGGGCATCCAACTTCAGCTCAGGTCATGATCTCATGGTCTGTGAGTTCGAGCCCAGCATCAGGCTCTGTGCTAACAGCTCAGGGCCTGGAGCCTGCTTTGGATTCTGTGTCTCCCTCTCTCTCTGCCCCTCCCCTGCTCATGCTCTGTCTCTGTCTCAAAAATAAATAAAAACATTAAAATTAAAAAAAAAAAAGAAATTATCTGGTCCAAGTATAATAGTTAGGGCTCCTATGAAAAGCTCTTGGTTATTTCAAAAATTTTGTATTAATCCAAAATCTGAAATTTTGTATCAATATGAAATATTACATAGCATGGAATGCAATGGTTTTACATATCATTCTTCTTATATGTAACATGTGAGTTCCTTATCTAAAGCATGAGTTCCCATGGATAATAAGCAACAGTTTGGCTGTGAACTAGTTAAATCAAGGCCTAAAACTGTTCATTTATGTGGCATAAATAAATGGATGAACTGATAGATGAATGTGAGTTCTGTGTTAGACTGTGACCAGGTCAGGTACTACATATGCCTACTCCCCTAGAAGTTTCCAGCATCCAGCATAGGATACAGTATTATAGTAGCCCCACAATAAGTTTTGTCAAATTGACTCTTTGACCCTTTTCTTGCAAGCTAGAGTAAGACTTCTTGAAACTTCCTGTCATATGGAGTACTGAAGCATATCATGAATATGAAAATCTTAAAACCTATTTCAAAGTGGTTCAAAGAAGCTTCTTAGAATATCTCCCTCATTACAAGTCTCTAAAATAGTTATGTTCATGGGAAGAATTGGGTATGAATCCACAGATAATCATATTTATATGATGATTTATAATCATATTTGGAGGGCCAGACTATTTTTAAAGGCTGTTGAAAACAATAAGGAATCTCTGGACTCAAGCCAGAGAACATCTTTTTATTAAAAAACAATTAATATACAACCTAATATAACTGTATGTTATAAACTAATATATGCTGGAATTTAAACATAATATTAACTATACTGGAATTATGTTAACTATATGTTAACTATACTGGAATTTAAAACATAATGTTAAAAATAAATATTAAAAAAGAATAATTAACATTTAAAAATAAATATTAAAAAAGAATAATTATGTTAACATAATTAACATATTATTTTTGAGTGTACATTGTGAATCAATATTTAGATATATTATGAAATGGTCACTACAGTAAGTCCAGTTAGTATCTGTCACCACACAAAGTTGTTAACAATATTATTGACTATATTCTTCATGTTGTACATTACATTCCCATGACTTACTTATTTTATAACTGGAAGATTATACCTCTTAACCCCCTTCACCTATTTCATCCAACCCCTCCCCTCTAGCAACCATCAGTTCGTTCTCTGTATCTATAAGTCTGTTTCTTTTTTGTTTTGTTTGTTCATTTGTTACGTTTCCTAGATTCCATGTAGAAGTGAAATCATATAGTATTTGTCCTTCTCTAGCTGATTTATTTCACTTAGCACAGTAGCCCCTAGTCTACCTATGCTGTTGCAAATGGCAAGATTTCACTCTTTTTATGGCTAAGTAAAGCCATTGTGTACATATGTATGTGTGTATATTTACGTATGTGTATATGTACTCATGTATACAAACACACATATATACACATTCATTTACCTATCGATGGACACCTAGATTGCTTCCATATCTTGCCTACTGCAAAAAATGCTGCAATATACATGAAAGTGCCATATGTTTAGGGGCACCTGGGCGGCTTGGTCGGTTGAGTGTCCAACTTAGGTTCAGGTCATGATTTCACAATTTGTGAGTTACAGTCCCGCATCAAGCTCTGTGCTCAGAGCCTGGAGCCTGCTTTGGACTCTGTGTCTTCCTCTCTTTCTGCTCCTCCCCCACTCACTGTCTCTCTCTCCTTCAAAAATAAACAAACATTTTTTAAAAAACATTTAAAAAAAGAGTGCATATGTCTTCTCAAATTAGTGTTTTTGTTTTCTTTGGATAAATACTTAGGAGTGGAATTGCTAGGTCATTTCCATAGTGGCTACACCAATTTACAATATTTGTTCTTCCTATCCAGGAGTGTGGAATATTTTTCCAGGTTTTGTTGGTGTCTTCTTCAATTTCTTTCATAAGCTTTCTATAGTTTTCAGTGTATAGATTTTTCACCTCTTTGGTTAGATTTATTCGTAGGTATTTTATGGTTTTTGGTGCAATTGTAAATGGATCGATTCCTTGATTTCTCTTTCTGTTGCTTCATTGTTGGTGTATAGGAATGCAACTTATTTCTTTGCATTAATTTTATATCCTGCAACTTTGCTGAACTCATGAATTAGTTCTAGCAGTTTTTTGGTGGAATCTTTTGGGTTTTCCATATAGAGCATCATGCCATCTGTGAATAGTGAAAGTTTGCCTCCTCCTGGTCGATTTGGATTTTTCCAATACTATGTTGAATAATAGTGGCAAGATGGACATCCTGGTCTCCAACAAGAGAAATTCTTTTTTTTTTTTTTTTTTTTTTGAAGTAGGCTCCAGGTCCAGCATGGGCCCAATGTGGGGCTTGAACTCCCAACCCAGAAATCAAGACCTGAGCTGAGATCAAGAGTTGGATGCTTAACCAACCAGGCACTTAAAACTTCTTAATTGGGAGAAACATGTTAGGGAAATTTCCTTCTTCAGTTTGTACCTTTTCTAAGTGAATCTGCATTTGGAGGTGTTGTTTCATTAGTGACTAGAGCAGCTGTCTTTTCCCTTTCCTTTCCCTGAGTCTACATAGGATGTGTGGGAAGCTACTGCAGCAATTCAGAAGCACAAATGAGCAGAGCCAAGGTGAAACACATATTAAATACACTAAGAAAGAGAGAAAGCCAGCACAGAATAACAAAGCACAGTAGAATGAAAAGAAGCAGCCATAACACTGAGTGTAAAAGAGATCTTATGACCAAGAAAGTCAAAGAGGAACAGAAGTGGGGCAAATAGCTCAAGAAAACAAAAGAAGGAAGGCAAAAGTGGGGAAGAAAATGGCAACACAAAAAGGGTAGGAGAAAAGCAAGACACCAAAAAAGAAGATTTATGTTTGGATGACTTTAACCCCAATGAGACATCTGACAATAGGTCTGAGCTGCACACAAAAAAGATGACTGCAGATAAATAGAAGGTCATGCAAAACAAGGTGGGAGCACACAGAAATATACCAAAACAAGAACAACAAAAAATTAGAAAAGAAAAAATAAAAAACAAATAAACTCATAAATAAATATCAAAGAAAATACTTTCCAAACATCATCAATTGTGGATTATTTTCAACAATATCTGTTCCTATCCCTAAGTTCCCCACAATCAGCTAAATATCTATACTAAGTCTAAAAAGAGCTCTCAGTTTGGAGTCTAGAAGAGCCATGAGAGTTCAGCAGTCATTTTACCATTCCTTCTATTTTAATTCTCTAAGATTTCCCAAATATTTTGAAGCAGTGACAGAGAGAGATGTTATTAAAGAGTGTTATAACTACCTTTTTTTATCCAGGAACCATAAACCCTAAGTCCTGATTCTAGAGACATTTTGAAGCAAAATGGTACAGGGAACACATAAGTAAGAGAAAGTAATTGGTAGTCCTTGGTTATAAATTCATATGCTTTCACACGTGAGATTTTTGTCATTATAAACCTCAGGATGAATGCCACTTGTGAGCAGTTGAATTTCCAGGAAATGTTCCAATTTCCAATAAATTTGGTATATCCATCCAGTAGAAAATTATGGATTCATTAAAAAAAAGCATTCTCAAAGAGTATTTAAAGAAATGGGGAAATATTCATAATATAGCTTTGAGAAAAAATATACTAAATTTTATGTCATAGGATCCCAATTATTTAAAATACATACACATAGGCATATATTAAATAATTTCTTTAGAAAAACTAAATTATGTCCACATTGTGCAGGACAGCAGCCTATACTTCTCATTTGTAGCTCTCACTGCAATGGTTATTACATATTCTATTAACAACTCTTAAACTGCTTGTCTTCTATACCTCAATATGCCCAGCACCCAGCACTGTGATTGATCCATATTATGTAGTAAATGTTTCTAAATAAATTAAGGAATAAAATAAGAAACAGAAGAAGACTGGAAATAAACAAAAATGACTGAAAGTTGTTTTCTTAGGGCTTATTTGATAGAAGTGACATTTTCTTCTTTAAAAAGTTGTATGTTAAAAATTATAAAACAATTATCTTCTATAACCACAAGAACTTATTGGTAAAAAAAAGTCAATCTCCAAAAAGCACATATTATATGATTCTATTTATGTAAGATGTCCAGAAAAGGCAAATCAATAAAAAAGACAGATTAGTGGTTGCCTAGGACTAGGGGATAGGGAGTGAATGCTAAAGAGATTTCTTATTGGTGAGGTGAAAGTATTCCAAAATTAGATTATAGTGATGGTTACACAATACTGTAAATATGCTCTAACCATTAAATTTTATACTTTAAACAGAATTATATAAAATGAAAGTACATCTCAATAAAACTGTTTAAGATATTTAGATATTTTAAATATTAGTAAAGATTATTTCAGTACAAGTTTTTTTTTTTCAATTTGAACCCACAAACAGGCCTTCAGGGGTGTAGCTCTGGATATTGCCTTAAATTTTCTTTTTTCTTTTCTCATCATATTTCAACAAAAGACTTTAGAGAAAACTTTAGTACAAAACGTGGGAATAAGATATATTTCTTAGCTTGCAAACTAGGTTACCTTCTGGATTTACTACACTATTATTTGTACACCCTTCCCCAATACACACACAAATTTTTCCATAATAAAACATAGGAAAACCTATTTTATATCGGAAAATATGCAGCATTTCACAAACAATAAACTTTTGGATGAGGAAGCTGTTACTTCTTACTTCCTTAAGTTTACATGACTCTGACTGACCATCCTCTCCTAAAAATAAGATGCCCTTGTAATGTAATAACTCTCTAATCACTTAGCTCCAAGTTATCTAAATTCATCATAATGCCTTTTGTAACATGGAAATTGGTAGGTAGGGTTTTCCCTGAGAAAGTAAGACATTTCTTTGGATTGCTGAAACTCTCTGGCAATCTGTTAATTTCCTTCAGAGACTAGAGTGTGAGATAATCTCGAGGCAATTGGTGAAAATGACAAAGATGGAGGGTCATGATGCATGATGCTAGCAGGACTCGCTCCATCATATGGTGGGTGGGGTGGGGTGGGGAGACATTAAAATGGCCCAGCCACTGAAATCATAAAGATCAATTACTGCAACATATCAGGATGGACACTGAAAGCCATTTTTATCTACACTCTAAATTTTAACTTTAAGTGCTATAAATTTAAACTCTATAAACTTAAATTCTTTAAATTTCATACTCTATTTTCGACTTTAAATTTCAACCTCTTAAGCAAAGACTTCTTAGTTTTTAATACTACATAAAATCCCACGTATTATGAGAACTTGGTTATAGGATTATACTTAAGGGATAAAAATATTGTTATGATGAAACAATTTCAAAATAGGAGTGAGCAGATAAATTTCAAACTCACTTAACCTTGCCTAATTTAACTATGCCTTTAAACTTTAAATTCTGAAATTGTTCTGCTTTGGCTTTTATGCATGCTAAACATGGGCTTTCTCTACTAAGAGATAGAAATGGATGGATGGATGGATGGACGGATGGACAGATGGATAGATGGATGGGGATAATAGAATAAGGAAATGAGAGAACGGGAAGAAGAAATAAAACTGAGAATTTCGGGGCGCCTGGGTGGCGCAGTCGGTTAGGCGTCCGACTTCAGCCAGGTCACGATCTCGCAGTCCGTTGAGTTCGAGCCCCGCGTCAGGCTCTGGGCTGATGGCTCGGAGCCTGGAGCCTGTTTCTGATTCTGTGTCTCCCTCTCTCTCTGCCCCTCCCCCATTCATGCTCTGTCTCTCGCTGTCCCAAAAATAAAAAAAAAATAAAATAAAATAAATAAATAAATAAAACACTGAGAATTTCAAGTGGCTGAAATTGAAGGACAGAAGGTAACTTCTGTTACCAGAAGCGATGGCTTTAACGTACAATTTAAAAAAGAACAATCGCTCTCTCTTTGGAAAATTTTATCTCTGAGAATCCTATGGACTCAATGTTTGAGTCCTCTCCAAATTGATATGTTGAAACCCTAATCCCCAGAGTGATGGTATTTGGAGATATAGCCTTCAAGAGGTAATTCGGTCATGAGAGTGAAGGCCTCATGATGGGATTAGTGTGTGTGTGTGTCTGCCTGCCTGCCTATCTGCCTCTCTCATTCTCTCTCTCTCTCTCTCTCTCTCTCTCTCACACACACACACACACACACACACACACACACACACAACTATAAGGCAACTGTCCACAAGAAGCCAAGAAACAGGCTTCTGGCAAATCTTGGACTTTCTGGCCTCCAGAATGGTGAGGACTAAATGTTGTTGTTTAAGCCACCCAGTCTATGATATTTTTGTTATAGCAGCCCAAAGGAATTAAGACAAAGGATTTCCAGAGTGAGCAATTCCCATTCCTCCAACTCTCTACTTCACACAGCAACAAGCACATTCTCCCTCCCTTCGCCACCCCGCCAAAGTTTAATAGGTTGGAAATTCTTATGCTAGGATGTCTATACTTCTTATTCTTGATGTTTTCCTTTATTTTACCTGGTGAGGGACAGGTGTGTCATACTATAACACATAGAAAGCCAAGGAAGAATTAAAAATGGCCTACTTTGGGTGACTAGGGAACAAAATACACACAAAAGTAACATACTTTTTAAAAAAGGATTTCTAAATGCCTTGGACATCTCCAATCCTAAAAGTAAGCATATCTGGTCCTGTACGAGAATTCCAATTTTCAATTTCTTTGCCACCTATTGACTGGTAACATTTCCAAAGAACAATTTTACTTCTTTCATTTTTAGTTGATTTCTCTGTTTAGCAAGACTGTGCTTTAATTCATTTAATTTTACTTTTTTAAATCAATGTCTACAAGACCCTCTCAGTCAATGAGTCACCCTTGTTATCCATTAGCCACCTCTCTGGGTTGTTCACTGACCTTTTTGTCCTATGTAGTATTGCTGTAATATTGTAGCACTTTTCGGTAGCTTTATATGAAATTTTTTTGTCATTTTCCACCTTTGGTTTTTCTGTCATTTTTAAACTCTGAACTTCACTCTGTAATTTCTCAGCTTCTATTTTGAACTTGACATTTATTATGTGCTTTTGTGTCCTTAATTACTTTTTGCACTTTGGGGTTGATCCATGTCGGTCTTTTCTAATTCTACTATATTGATTGCTCTACAGCAAGCCTTCTCTCCTCTAAGAACACTGATTGTCTCTAAACTATTTTCTTTCTTGCCAGTGCTGAGAACCAGTGAATTTTTTTCTACTTGTCCTTTCCAGGAAATCCCAGGCTATCCATAGCTGTGGCAACCAGAATATATTCACTTATACTTCTTCATAATTACTTCTTTTTATCATTAACTCTGTACTCAGGTTTGAAAAAGAAATCGCAATGACAAAAGGTGGAAGATACATATGTGTCAAGACCAGAAAAGACATTTTCAGGAGGATATTCGGGAAGCAGCAAAGACATAATAATTGACAAAAATACAAGAAAGAGGAAATAAGAATGGTTTCTTAAAGAATTATAAAATGGGAAATACAAAGTTAAAAATGACAAACACTTCAATCTTATAAAAGTTAAGAATAAATAACTTTAGTGTGCCAGATACAATGGCACCAGCTACTAAGAATACCATCATTTGTCAAATACAGGCTACCATCTTCTCAAATATAAACTTCTGCAATAGTCTCCCCATTGGTCTCATTCTCTCAAGTATTATCTCCCTCCAGTTTATTCTCCAGAATGCCACCAAAGTCATTGTCTTAAAATGCATATCAAATCATTTCTCTGTTGCAAAGCCTTTCAATGGCTCTGTATTCCATCCAGAATAAAGCTCAAATGTTTACAAAACCCTGTATGTCAGGACTTTGTTTATTTTTCCCAAGATTTATATGCTCCAAAAAAAAACATTCTTTACAATCTTCCTCTGAGCTTTTGTATATGCTTTTTACCCCTGCCCAGAATGTTCCTTCCTGTCCAACTCCTTTTGGTCCATCTGATGCCTATTCATCCTTCATGTAGATGCCTTTTCTTTTCTGACTCCTTAACTAAAAGCTAAGTACCCCTTTCTGTATACTACCATGGTTCCCTATATTCTCCTATCATGGCATATTACAGTGTTATAGTATTTTGTTTACTTGTTTGCATTACACTCTAGTCAGCAAGCTATGTGATAGCAATGGTAACATTTATCTTTTTCTTGCCCCGACATTCTAGGACCCAGCACAGAACATGACCCCTAATGATGCTTGATAAATACTTTCTTGGATGGATATTGTACAAATATTTAGGTGATAGGATCGTCTAGTAACCCAAAGCTTAACTTGAACCCCAATTTCCAATTCTTGTTGAAAATCTTTCTGGAATAAATATTGCCGACCCTTGGTATATATTTTAAATAAGGATCATTAGTAAGTTACCTTTGGTATGTGGGGCAATTGCTGCTTCTATTATCTCTTTCTTACCATAGAGAGCAAAATAGAACCTCTCAGGTCAAGCAGGGGCCTGTGTCAAGCAATGCCAAAAGGAGTCAAAGGTACCGTAGCTACAAGATGTCACCAAGACCAGCATCAGCTGACACCTCAGAACTGATAATAAGCAGAAGCAGACGAGGTCTGCAGGGGCCCAAGACCGATTAAACCCCTTTAAAAAGGGGAGGATTTTTGCAGCAAACTGTCAGACTCTACAGACGCGACCCCTCTATGTCTGACCGCTTAAAAAAGGCAGCTGCTGCAGAAGGCTCTGCCCGATTGATCTCTGAACAGACCTGAGATCCTTCACTGCTTGAACATAATGAGCATTAAGTGCCAAGAGCTGACCCAGACCAGACAGAGGTCTTATCTCAACTGCACGCCCACAGACTGACTTTGCCTTTGGTTCATTAACTCCAACACCCTTCTGTTACCTTTGTTGTGTGGTTTGTCTTATGTTCTGCTCTGTGTGCTGTGTAAGAAGCCAAGTTTAATCACATGGTGAAATGTCATTGAGTTTGGACTCCTGAACCTGCTTTATAATTGTGATTAGCTTTGCTTTATGATTGAATAAAGCTGACGTTGTGGGAAGAGACAACTCATGTGTGTGCCTTCGTCACATGCTCATGACACCTACCAACCATTAGGGCTTTTGGTTGGGACCCATGCTATCCAAAATTCAGCAGCTGGTGTTCTCATAGCACCCATCTAGCCCTCTTCACCTGTTCACTCCACTGAAGAGGCAGAGTAACCTCATAAATGGCATCTCACAGCATTCTTAGCCTGACAATAGGACAGATCAAACATCTTAGCACTCTTTCCAAAGACTGCCAATCTCTATATATTCTGTAATGCCTCAGTCTAGTTTTCTGCCTTAGTAAATCTACTAAAATAAGAACAATTAAATTTCTTTGGGATAACTTAGTAGCTTACAAGATCTTGGATCACCATTCTAATTATAGTGTTCTGGGAACTGTAGATTTTAGAGAGGGAGAAAAGTGGGTTGAAACTACACCAACACCTTCTAGAAGTCTCTGAAATCAAAGACTATTTAATTCAATATATCCTGTTTGATGTTTTAAAAATTTTATTCCCTTCTCCTCAGAATTTCTTCTGAAAGTACAGGAAATTCTGTCAAGTAAGGGTACAATAAAGAGATACTGAGTTGAATCAGATTTAAAACATTTTCATATCCAAAATTTAATTTACCCATTAAAGTAATATCAAACTTTTAAGAGAAAAATTCCTAAGAAAAATTACATGAATTACATATATGCCATAAATAGAAATAATAGTACTGATTTAATAGTACTGATAATAATAGTACTGATTTTGCAAGAAATGACATATTTTAATGCCAGGAAAAGGGAATAAAAAGTAAAGTTTAAGGTGGGCTCTCCTCCCCTCTATGGTGACCCCTGCTTTTGTATGTGCTGACTGATCCGTGAAATGGTGGTGGTGGTTTGTGGTCGTTGGTCCCAGGGATTTAGGACCAACATTTGAAAACCCAAAGGGGAACTACAACCATTATGAAGAAAACGGAACAAATGGACGCAGGGAAGTCAGACCTGGTACTCAGAATAAAGCAGCATTTTTTGATGAAAAAAAACAAAACAAAACTGGCTACAACATGGTTCAGGAGAATAGGTAAAGGAAATTTGGTTGTCCTCCTCCATGTTGTGAAGGTTCACCTCTACCTAGAGGCTGTGAAGTTTTTGTAGGAAAAATACCTTAAGATATGCATGAAGATGAATAAGTTAGTTTCTGTATTTGAAAGAGCTGGGAAGATATATGAATTTTGACTTATGATGGAATTAGTGGTGAAAATCGAGGTTACGCTTTTGTGATGTATACTATAAAAGAAAAAGCCCATTAGCCATCAGAATTCTTAATAATTATGAGATTTGACGAGGTAAGTTTACTCGTGCATGTTTAAGCTTGGATAATTGCAGGTCATTTATTGGAGCTATTCCTAAGGAAACGAAGAAGAAATTTTGGACGAAATGAAGAAAGTTACAGAAGGAATTGTAGATGTCATTGTTCACCCAAGTGCAACTGATGAAACCAAAGATCATGGTTTGCATTTGTTGAATATGAATCTCACAGGGCCACTGCTATGGCTAGGAGAAAACTAATTCCAGGTACACTGGAGCCATACCATTCAAGTAGATTGGGCTGATGAGGAAACCATACAGAGCTAAAGTTCTTTATGTAAGAAATTTAATGATCTTAACTACAGAGGAAACAAAGCAGAATTCAACAATTCAAACCTGGTCCAGTTGAATATTCGAGTAAAGAAACTTAGAGATTAGGCTTCTATTCACTTTTTCAACTGAGAAGATGCAGTGGCTGCTATGTCTGTTATGAATGGAAAATGCATTAATGGAGCAAGTATGGAGGTAACACTGGCAAAACCAGTAAATAAAGAATTGAGACAGCATATTAGTGGTCAGATTAGCCCTAATTCTGAAAACCTTATTGTGTTTGCTAACAAAGAAGACAGCCACCTGAAAACTCTATGCAAGCCACCAACTCTTCTAGCTAGTCTCAATAGTCAGCATAGCCCAGGCCCCCCCTGAAATTGAAAGATGCACTTATCCATTTTTTCCTGGAACAAAGCTTACTCCAAGCGGTATGTATTCTTTAAAATCCAATCATTTCAATTTGGCAGTAATGCATTTGGATTATTACTGCAAGAAAAATAATTGGGCACCACCAGAATTTTTACTTATTTCTCATCTAAGTCAAGATGAGAAAGTATTCTTGTATATAAAATTGTTATTCCTGCTATTGCAAATGGATCCCAGAGTCACGTTATACCAGACAAACTGTACTACATTAGAAGATGCAAAGGAACTGTCAGACCAGTTTACATTACTTCATTTGGACAGGGAACACAAGATCTTCAGCCTGGACTATGCAAAAGAATTTGGAGAGAATAAAGAGACTACAATTTCTGTTGCAGCTCAGTATATAATCTTTCTCCTGTTAGTGCTACCCTCTCTTCTGGGACTTCTAGCATGCTTCCTTATACCTCAAGGCCTTATTCTTATCAAAGCTATCCCTTGCCACCAATAATATCACTTGCTACTGGCAGCCATATTGGACAGCAACTATATATCTCCAACTAGGCCTCATTCTTCTAAAGAAGATATTGTAAATTTGAGTATGGAAGTTTCTTTGTAAAGCTTGCAGATTAAAATACTGTTTTATTTTAGAATTAGGTTTGCACATTTGGTTTCCAAATGATAAATATATATTAATTTCAACATAGTAAACATCAATCATAATTCAGAATAACCTACTCTTGTAGAATTTGTAAAAATGCTAAGTTTAAAAAGTTATTCAGTGGCTTCTCTGTATGAAAGTATGGCAAACTACTGTTCCATTTAAACTTTTGGGATTTGAAATACTTGTAATTCCTGAGTGGGCAATAGAACCCAGCAGTTTATGTTAAATTTTGCATAATAATTTTTCTAAATAGCATTTCAAAATATTTAAGCACTTACAGACAATGGTTACACTAGATTTGATTACCAAGGATCACTATCTGTATTAGAGATTATGACAATTATATACCCAGAAGCATCTATTATGTAGAATGAAATGAAGGGCAAAAAGATTAAGATGCAAATTTTATGCAGTGATAAAGAAAAAGCAGTCAACCATTGTGGTCCTTGAAAATAACTATGCAAACATTTTAGTTAATTATTTGTTATAGAAATAAATTATAATTTTGCTGTCAATGTATTTCAGGTTTTTATAGTTATGTTTCTAATGTGGTTTTGATATTTACTGTATAATTATTTCAATAATAACTGTCATGGTTTTTTAATGTTGAAATCATGTGTTGTTTAATTTTTGTACTCGAATTCAAATTCTTTGACATTAAATATGTGATGCTTCTAAAAAAAGAAAAGTTAAGCTTTTGAGCCTTTGAAAGGATATCCAAATCAAAAATACTTTTCATTGGTTTATTAACAGAAAAGAAAAAAATTAAAAGTAATGTTGCTTACTGCCCAAACCAAGAGTATAATTAAGAAACCATCTTCATTCCACTTACTACTAAGAGTAGTGAGTATACTGCTACCAAAAAGAAAAAGGAAATGTGAAACTTCATGTGAAGGATACATAAAAATAAAATAAAGTGCTATCTAAAATATAGGTAGTTTATTGGTGAGTGTGATTTAAAATCGAATGCTTTCTGAGTTAAAGAATGTAGGATAATCAACATGTCAGTGTTAAAATAGGCCATAAATTTTCAAAAGAGGCATCAATGGAAATAAACTGTGAAAAACCAATTTTGGACAGTCCTAATCTAAAACAACCTTAGTTCTCAAATGTATCTGTTCATTTGCTTCTTTTTATTTCTAACTATAAATTTGCTGACAGATGTTGTGGCTCATTATTGTCAATTAAATTTCTGTCTATCTTCTTTGTTTATCCAGTAATCACTCACAGTCATACCCTCTGATTTCATTCCTACCACAAATAAACTTCAGTGTGTTACCAGTGACCCCAGCATTTTCCAGTATGTTCTTCTCATTTCCATCAGACATCATAACTAGCAACTGACTCTTAAAAGTTTTTCCCAGACCAGCACTGACAGAAGCCACACCTATCCTATAACTATCCAATAGACTTCAGCCAATGAAAGTGAATCAGAAATGAAGTCACATAAAAGGTTAGGCATTTGAACACCTAAGTAATGGATATTAAATTTAGGAAATATAAGATAGTTTCCTACCCAGGATCTTTCAGAATATCTTATGTCTGGAACGCTAATTATAGCAAAGGGACTATTACAACTTTACCAAGATGTGTTGCACAAAATAGTAACATGGAAAGATGCCCCCCAAACTCACTTCCATGATCAGTAAATGTAGAAGCAGCTGTACAATATAGCTTTTCTCTTGGACATTCAGAAAGTTCATTAGCATATTAAAAGATAAAAGAAGTCTGGCCATAAAGAAACTTGTTTAGCTTTGTTTAACTGGTATTTGTCAAATCTTTTTGACCACTGAACACCTATGAAGATCCTAGAGAAGTGGTATCCCAAATAGACTTAAGGAAAAGCTGACCTGCCCCGCCATTCATATGTGCTGCCTTTTCTTGACACCCCCTAGGGCTACCCCATAGGACCCCCCAGGGGACCTGGGCATTAGTCATATGATGCCCTAGAACAGTGCTTCTTAAACTTGTATGTGTACACAGCTCACTAGGGATTTTGTAAAAATGTAGATTCTGATTCAGTAGGTCTGCAGTAGGCCTGGAGAGTCTGCATTTCTTTTTTTTTTTTTTTTTTTTTTTTTATGTTTGTATTTTTGAGAGAGAGAGAGAAAGTGAGCAGAGGAGGGGCAGAGAGAGGGAGACACAGAATCTGAAGCAGACTCCAGGCTCTGAGCTATCAGCAGAGAACACAAGGTGAGGGGTGGGGGGTGGGATGGGGCTCGAATTCATGAACGTGAGATCATGACCTGAGCCGAAGTCAGACACTTAACTGACTGAACCTCCCAGGCTCCCCTGGAGAGTCTGCATTTCTTTTTTTTTTTTTTTTTTTTTAATTTTTTTAATGTTTTTTATTTTATTTTTGAGACAGAGAGAGACAGAGCATGAACGGGGGAGGGGCAGAGAGAGAGGGAGACACAGAATCGGAAGCAGGCTCCAGGCTCTGAGCCATCAGCCCAGAGCCCGACGCGGGGCTCGAACTCACGGACCGCGAGATCGTGACCTGAGCCGAAGTCGGAGGCTTAACCGACTGAGCCACCCAGGCGCCCCGAGTCTGCATTTCTAACAAGGCTTCAGGCAATGCTGATGCTGCTGTTCTCCATCACATTTTGAGTATCAAGTCTCTACAGGGCCACTGCAGTAGGAAAATCATCACATCTCTAATCTCTTCATCTTATCCTTCCTAATAATAAATCCTCCTAAAATATTGATCTCAGGGTCATAAGTTCAAGCCCCATATGGGTATGGACATTTCTTAAAAATAAAATCTTTAAAATCAATCAATCAGTCAGTCAGTCAATCATACATACATACATACATACTTTCAATATATATCACTTTGCTGGTCAAAAACTTTCAGAGGTTCCCTATTCCCTTCTATGTTAGTGATTCAACAATAGACATTTATTAAAACTTTACTGTGTGGCAAATAGGTACACAGCCCCTGACTTACAGTTGAGAAGCAATTAGGTGAGTAAGAAACAATGTGCAGACTATTGGTGGGAATGCAAACTGGTGCAGCCACTCTGGAAAACAGTATGGAGGTTCCTCAAAAAAATTAAAAATAGAACTACCCTACGACCCAGCAATTGCACTACTAGGCATTTATCCATGGGGTACAGGTGTGCTGTTTCAAAGGGACACATGCACCCCCATGTTTATAGCAGCACTATCAACAATAGCCAAAGTATGGAAAGAGCTCAAATTTCCATCAATGGATGAATGGATAAAGAAGATGTGGTATCTATATACAATGGAGTATTACTTGGCAATCATAAAGAATGAAATCTTGCCAGTTTGCAATTACATGGATGGAATTAGAGGGTATTATGCTAAGTGAAATTAGTCAGTCAGAGAAAGACAAATATCATATGACTTCATTCATATTAGGACTTTAAGATACAGAACAGATGAACATAAGGGAAGAGAAGCAAAAATAATATAAAAACAGGAAGGGGGACAAAACATAAGAGACTCTTAAATTTGAAGAACAAACAGAGGGTTACTGGAGGGGTATGGGAGGGGGGATGGGCTAAATGGGTAATGGGCATTAAGAAATATACTCCTGAAATCACTGTTGTATTCTATGTTAACTAACTCGGATGTAAATTTAAAAAATAAATTAAATTAAATGGCAAAAAAAAAAAAAAGAAATTACAACTGAAAATAAGTCTCTCTTATTTTCTGATGGTTACCAGAGGGGAGGTAGGTGGCGGAGGATGGGTGAAATAGGTGATGGGGATTAAGGAAGGCACTTGTGATGAGCACTCGGTGATGGCAGTGTTGAATCACTGTATTGTGTACCTGAAACTAATATTATACTGTATGTTAATTAACTGGAATTTAAATAAAAATTTTAAAAAAAAGAAAGAAACAATGTGCAGAATGCTAAGAGCCAAAACAAGAAGGGAATAACTAATTTCTTGAGACCTCTGTTTCTTCATCTATAAAATGAGGGTTAAACTAGACTAGTGGTATTTCATCCTCCATGTACATTGCAGTCACTCATATCATCCTAATGCAGAGTCTCAGCCCAGACCAATGAAATGCTGGCTGTCAGTACCCCACATTCAATAGGGAATAGCAGCTCTTAAAAGTTCCCCAGGTGCAGACAAGTTTGAGAACCAATGGACTAACCAATGATTCCCAAAGTGTTGCCCAACTATCAGTATCACCTGGAAACTTGTTAGAATGACAATTCTCAGGCCTCATTCCAGACCCAGTGAATCAGAAACTCTGGAAGCAGGGTAAAGAAACCTGGGTTTTAACCAGCTTTCTGGGTGATTTTGATACACTGTGAAAACCACTGGATTAGATAATCAGCAAATTTCTCTCTAGGTCTATCATTCTTTGACCTCAAACAGCCTTTTCAAGGACTTTTGTTATCCATTCTTATAGACTAATAGCATAAGCTCTGAAACTAGACTTCCCAGATTTAAATCCCAACTCCTACACTTAATTTTAGTTGTCTGGGTTTTAGGTTCTCATCTATAAAATGAAGATAATGTAGTACCTTTTCCCACAGAGTTGCTATGAAAATTAATGATTTTGTATATGTAACTCACTTAGTAGAGTGCCTGAGAAGTGTTTCAAGTCATTACTCAATTGTCACTCTCACATTGAGTACTTCACAGCCACTCTGTCCAAAACTGCAACCCACTACTACAATTCCCTTTCCCCTCCTCTGGTTTATATTTCTCCTTTGCAATTATTACTCTGTAACACGTATCTCACTTGATGCTTTGTTTATTATCTGCCTTGTCCCACTAAGATGTAAACTCTATAAAATCAAGGATTTTCCCATTTTGCTAAGAGTTGTATCCCCAGCATGTAGTGCAGGGTCTGGCACATTGGAAGTACTAAACTGGTGGGATGAATGGGTGAATAAATGTTAATATTATCAATATTAAATATTATTAGCAATCCAAATTTTTCTTATTGAAACACAATAGCTTAAACTTCTTGTTTATTGTTCTAAATTGTGCTTATATCTTATTACATGCTTTATTAAAATTCTGTCTCATACCTAACAATGCCCTTTTATTAACTTCTGCTCAATACTTCTTCAATATTACCTGACAACTCTGATGGCTTTAGCCCTCTAACTCTCTGAATATCTACACAGTGTTACTGTCTATACAATACAATTTAACACCTATTGATCTTAATTATCAATGGAATAAGTAAGTTCTAAGAAATTTACTGAAAGAGGCTGCATCTGTCATGCAACAAGCATTCATGAAAAATTAGAGAGGAAAGGAATCATGGGAAAACTTACCATTAATTAGTTATGTAATCCTCAAATAACAAAAATGGTGCTCTACCTTTTACAAAGTACCTTTATATACATCAGCTAGTTTTGGCTAGGTGATCTCAAAGACTATGTCTCCTTGCTTTCAAATTTTCAAAATGTCTTCAAGTATGGGGAGACCATTTTTTGAAGTGAAAAGTTAAGAATAAATCATGAAAGTCAAAATTGAAGCAGATAATGACCCAAGAAGTTGTTAAGTTCAGGGATAGTAAATCAGATCAGTGGTTTTCTTGCCACCTACCCCCCCACCCCCATACTCCTGTCAGTCAGGTCTGGAAGAGGCCCACCATTATCTCCAATGCAGCCCTCTAGGCAGCCATTACCAACTGATCAGAGCTAACAGAGAAGGGGTTTGAGCTAACATTTGCCATCCTAACCTAGTCTAATCATCTTGGTGAAAGCAAACAAAACTGATGCTAAGAAATTTAAAGTGACTCATCCAGTCACATATTGGTAGCAGATCAAGACCAGAACCAGCCTCCTGACTCCCCTCCAGGATTCTCCCCACTGCCTTTCCTCATTTATTTCTGAAATTCAGGATTTAAATTTCTATTCTAAAGCAATCAAAACACAGAAAGCAAACCTTTGGCAGAGAGTTTTCATATTAATGCTCATGAATATAACGTTGAAATCAAAAATGACAGTTTTGAGTCAAGTGATAGACAGAGTTGGTTAGTCTGTTATTTTTCAGTTGGGTTTATTTACCGAAGCCTAGAATGTGTCATGACTGGAAATAGACAAAACAGATTATTTTAATTCCACTGTCCTAGAAAAAGAAAAGGAAAATAGTTTTCATTAATAGGAACTGGGCTCAAATCCAGTCCCAAAATAACTTATACTACTGAATCAACTTTTTAAAGGTGACATTTCTCTCATTAATGGGAATGCACTATTATAATATAGTTTAATCACTAAATTTAAATTACAAGAAAAACATATTTGAAGGAATATGAAAAAATAAGAGATAATGGAGAGAAATCTATTTTAATATAAGTAATGGCCATTTCCTCATCATGGAAATTGTGCTCACATTTTAGAATTATAATTTTCCAGATCCTCTCCCTAAAGCAGTTTCCTAATACTGCAATCACCTTTGCAACTCAGTTGGAATGAAACTGACTTGTCAAATTTTACCCAGCCAATTGATAAGTCTGTCTTGATTAACTCTCATTTTTAGGTATACTGTAATTGAAGCTGCTTTTTTGGGAGAAACCATCATCTAACACAGTTAGAAATTGCCCCTGGCACTGTCTGCATTACCCAAGAAAACCAGGACAGCAAATGGCAGTTCTGTTACCTCACAGAGTTAATCCATTTTAGCAACTATGTTACTTAGTTGCAAGGTAACAGCTGTTGGTCCCATAGCTTATCCTTTCACCCTGAGAAAGTGAGCCCAACTCTTATTTGAGGGTAGGATGAGGAAAGTAGCAAGCACACAGAATTTCTTCTCTTCAACATGGACCCTGCCACCACGCCAGAGGGAAAGGAGTGAATGCTTGAAACAGGTAGATGCAGTTCAGGGCCTATACTGCCCCTGCTCCACAAAAAAGGGCAGTCAGCTCCAGGGTCCTCCTGGGGTCTGGATATACACAGGAACAATCCATGTGGGCCTCAGGAAAACCTAGCCACAAACTGATGCTTGCTAGGAGAGCCCTGGAAAACTGGAGTGATTTTCAACTCAACCCTCTTTGTCAGTTGAGATCACTGGTGGTCCATGATTTTGGTCAGAACAAGAATGAAACCAAGAGCTCTAGTCAGACCCCATCATGTTGGCCCAGGCATGGGTCCTTAAGGCAAACAGGATAGTCAAGACAAATCATGACTTCTAGAAAGCAGAACAATAGTTCCCAAGGAATGTTTGTGAAATACTGGAACACTTTGCTTTCTGGCTTAGGTATTCCAAAAATGCAGAGATCGCTTGCCCTGCAGCACGTTATTATTATTATTATTATTATTATTAGTTTTAGTTTTAGTTTTAGTTTTTATTTATTTATTTTTAAGAGAGACAGAGACAGTGTCAGTGGGGGAGGGACAGAGAGAGAGAGCGAATCCCAAGCAGCCTCCACGCTGCCAGAGCAGAGACCAATGCGGTGCTGGAACCCATGAAACTGTGAGATCATGACCTGAGCAGAAACCAAGAGTCAGACACTCAACCAACTGAGCCATCGAGGTGCCCCTCCCTCCAGCACATTATTGAATCATTTTTTAAATCAACCCACTTTCTTATCCGGAAAAGGGGACAAGTACCCTGCCTAACTTAGAAGAAATTACTTTAGCTGGCATCATAGACATCATTCACAATATGGAAGATCCTTTAAACACTACTAGTTACATTTTTTTTTTAATTTTTTTTTAATGTTTATTTTTGAGACAGAGAGAGACAGAGCATGAAGGGGGGAGGGGCAGAGAGAGAGGGAGACACAGAATCGGAAACAGGCTCCAGGCTCTGAGCCATCAGCCCAGAGCCTGACGCGGGGCTCGAACTCACGGACCGCAAGATCGTGACCTGAGCTGAAGTCGGCCGCTTAACCAACTGCGCCACCCAGGCGCCCCTACTAGTTACATTTTTAAAACTCAAATTCCTTGAAAACTTGCTGTATGCTGGCTGATCCAACACAGTAAATAGAGAATAAATTTGAGTTGGAAAGACTTGCCTTGGAATTAGTTTTGTCATTCCTAGCTCTGTGACCATGAACAAGTTACTATCGTTGAGTCCTAGGTTTCTCTTTTATAAAGTAATCATAATAAAATGCATTTCACAGTGTAGCTCTGAAGATGACATGAAAAACATAGGAAGTGGCATAAACATGCCTGCCCCATGAGAAAAAATAAGTAAATTTCTTCCCCTATTTCCTTTTTTCTTACAAAAAAAAATTCCATGTTAAAATGCCTTTGGATGTTGTATATGGCTTATAAATTTAAATAACAAGCCAATGTTTGGATAAGTCTATGAACTGTAGCTTATGTAACTAATTTGAAGCAACTAATATTCATATATGTAATTACATATAAAATTTCAATGAATAACTGCAGTCGTCTAGTTGAACAATTCAAATTGGTAGCATAATCTGGATTTCTTTTTCCAGAAATATATTGCAACTTTATTTTTCTTCCTATCAATCCCATTATGTTATGAGAGAAAGAGGCACAATTTACCCCTCCTCAGTTGAGTAATAGCAATATTTTATGGCCTCTTTCCCATGGAGTCCTCTTTTTTTGTGTTAGATTGACATGTGTCTCTCAAAATATGTCTGCTAATCTGTCTTCCAGAGCCTGCTTATGGGCCTCTAATATTACAAATATAGCAGAGCAGTGTTTGGAGCAAATATGTATAGTCTTGCAAAAAAAAAAAAATAGAGGGGAGGAGGGAAGAAAGGTATGTTTGATGCATTTAAATAGTAACGGTATCATGGCCAAGAACAACAGCAGGCTTGTCCATCTGTCCATCATGAAACTGAGTTGTGCCTACTAGTTATCAACAGGAGGTGGCCATGTGGGCATCAAACTAAAATAGAAATTCTGTCACTCGGAAGACGAGGTGAGGAGGGAAAAAAGGATTAACTGTTTCAGAATCAATTTCTGGGTTAGAATGATGAATACAAAGAATTGCTCCATGTTTCTTATTCACAGACTATAAAATTTTTATTCATTCTTTTACTCATTCATTAAAGATCTTCTGGGTGCTTTTTAAAATTTTTTAATGATTTTTTATTTTGGAGAGAGAGGGACAGAGCACAAGCAGGGGACGGGCAGAGAAAGAGGGAGACACAGAATCTGAATCAGGCTCCAGGCTCTGAGCTGTCAGCACAGAGCCAGATGTGGGGCTCAAACTCACGAGCTGTGAGGTCATGACTTGAGCCAAAGTCAGACAGTCAACCGACTGAGCCACCCAGGCACCTTCTGGGTGCTTTTCAGAATCCAGACACTGTGCTATCCATTATGGATCCAGAGAATAATTTCCTGAGTTACCTGGCTGGCTCAGTCAGTATAGCATGTGAGTCTTGATCTCAGGGTCATGAGTTTGAGCCCCACGTTGGGTGTAGAACTTATTTTTTTTTTAAAAAGAATAATTTCCTTCTTTAAGGAATTCTGTTTCATGAAAGAGACAGAGAAGTAAACAAAAAATTATAATACAGAAAGAAGACAGCCAACGTATATACAATATACAGTGGGAACCCAAAGAAAGAAGTAATTAACTATGCAAAAATATGCCAACTTTACAAATTTGTGATTCATCTTTGCACAGGAACCTTGTGAATCTCTGTAATATTTCAGTGCTGTTATATGTGCTATAGAAGAGAGGTCAACCAAAGAAGTAGAATAAAAAATCTAAGAATTAACAGATAGGTCTTGATCAACTGTTTGCCTTAGGGTGGAAGAAAAAGTGTTATTGCCTTTACTTGCATTTATTGCAGTCCTTTTTTCCTTAAGTATGTATGTATCCTTAATTTTTATATGATTTTTAATCTTATTAACTCTGTCTAAATATGTCATTTTCTATTTTCTATAAGTAAGTTTGAGAGTGTGACCACTGGACAACAGATAGATACAGATATGGATACGGATGTAGATCTAGATACATTTTTAGATGTACAGGTAAATGCAGAAATAGCATCTTGGCTTCTGGAAATATGAATTATGATATAATTCTTAAATTTTACAGTAAAGCATTTTCTTTAAGGCAGTTTCCTAACAGAAGAGTGAATATAAGGCATTGCATTTATTGGCATTTAGCAAAATGAAAATGTTAAGGCAAATAAATCCTCAGTGTGCTTTAAGACCTACTATAAAGACCTCCTTTCGGGGCGCCTGGGTGGCGCAGTCGGTTAAGCGTCCGACTTCAGCCAGGTCACGATCTCGAGGTCCGTGAGTTCAAGCCCCGCGTCAGGCTCTGGGCTGATGGCTCAGAGCCTGGAGCCTGTTTCCGATTCTGTGTCTCCCTCTCTCTCTGCTCCTCCCCCATTCATGCTCTGTCTCTCTCTGTCCCAAAAATAAATAAACGTTGAAAAAAAAATTAAAAAAAAAAAGACCTCCTTTCAATTGCAGAAATGAATAAGGAGTGAATTGAGGCACTCACATTTAAGCTAAAGTAGAAAGTCTGAGTAAACTGTCAGCTTGAAAGTCCAATTTGAGGGGCACCTGGGTAGCTCAGTCGGTTAAGCGTCCGACTTCGGCTCAGGTCATGATCTTGTGGTTCACGAGTTCGAGCCCCGTGTCGGGCTCTGTGCTGACAGCTCGGAGCCTGGAGCCTGCTTCCGATTCTGTGTCTCCCTCTCTCTCTGACCCTCCCCCCATTCATGCTCTGTCTCTCTCTGTCTCAAAAATAAATAAAAAATTTTTTTTAGGAAAATCCGATTTGAATGTTTGCTGGCTTTGTTGCTAACATGTGCACTTGGAAACATAAAATTCACATCAGTTTCACATCAGGTGAAATTTGTTACTCCTCTCTGAGGCAATTTTTGGTGCTAGACCATTTACCCATTGGTTATCTCTGGCATTGGCATTTCTCTTTGTTGTCCCTGAAGCCATGTACCTCCTAGAGCTACATGCATAAAAAAACTATCGTTCCTTTCCATGACCCCGCTCCCCCAGTTACAGGAGCTAAAGGCACATTCTGGAAATACAGCATGAGGCATTAGCACCAGGTACTAGCACCAGGCTTACCCAGAGTCTGGGTCCGCTTTAAAGAACCCACTCCAAAGAGTAACAACCATCACTCTCCGTGCCTCTGTCCTGATGTCCTGTCCTGGTGGCCACCAAACTGAAATGCCCTATCCCCTGACAAACTCAAAAGAACATAGTCACATTGTTACTAATACACATCAATCAATCTGACAAACACAAAAGTTTTAAATTTTATCTCTCGACTTTTATCTCAATTTTAGACACATAATCAGCCTTTTCTACATGCCAAAATTTCATTTGTACATTACATGTATATAATGAAAACCCCAGTGCCCATATAGAGATATTTGTTTAATGGTTTTATTCTGTCTGTCAATTCTGTATAAGTAATTCTTGGTCACTGCTCTCGATGTGTTTCTCTTACTATGAAACCAAGCACAGCTTCACAGGTAATTTTGTTTACTGAATATTCTGTACTGATGGTGGTGGTGTGGGTGATGTTGCAGCTTCTCAGCTCTACTTTAAAAAGTGTAGAAGTGTTTGGGCGCCCGGGTGGCTCAGTCAGTTAAATATCTGACTCTTGATCTCAGCTCAGGTCATGACCTCAAGGCTTGTGAGTTCAAGCCCTGCACTGGGCTCTGTGCTAATGAATGGTATGGAATCTGCATGGGATTCTGTCTCTCCTTCTCTCTGCCCCTCCCCTGCTTATGCTCTCTCTCACTCTCTGTCAAAACAAATAAATAAACTCAAGAAATATTTTTAAACAAAATAAATAAAATAAAATAAAACACAAAGTGTACAAGTGCTGCCCTATGAATTGACACGTTTTTGCCAAGATCTGTGCTATTTCCTATGACTTTTGTCATAGATTTCTAATCATCATAGTTTTTTTCATTCTTTACATCTATTAAAACTTTCCAAAAAGTGGGATTAAAAAATAAAGAGAAAGATGTTCTTACAAAATGAATTGAGTGATGACTCAAGCCTAAGGAGTTTGACTTATAAATGCCATAGAGAAAGGCAATTATTCATTTACGGTCTAAGGCCTGCAAGCTACTTGACATCAAATGGAAGTCAATAGAAGCATCAAGTAGTAGAAGTGAAAAAAAAGGTGGATGTTACCGTGAATGAAATGGTTTCTTTCTGATGGTGGAAGTTGTGATGTCTTTTCTAGATTATCAGATAGCCAATATTCATAAAAGAGAGATAAATATTAAATGAGCAACAGGGAAAAGGGCTAGGTAATACTCAACTTACAAGTGCATCATGGGTCCACAACTCCAGGAACATGCCAATTGTTTACCTTTGAGAAATTATTTTCCCTTAAACCATTGTTGTACATGGCAGCAATGCTTTGCTCTTAGCTCACACAAGCCAAAATAAACTACAATGTAGTTGAAGTACAATGTGGCCATAGTTAATTCTACCTCAAATACACTCAAGCATTTGTAACACAATTCTGAATCACAATTTGTGAACAACCATAAAACCACCATTTCATCAGCATATACATACTACTTCTCAGGTACTGTGCCAATACACTCCTTACCTTGGTCTGTGAAATAATTACTGTTATTCTCTTTTACAGACAGATGAGCAAACAGGCCTAAAAGACTAATTTTCCCCAGATATGAGTATGTTAATAACATTGTATAACTGCATGAAAGAAAATGTCCTTTAAACTGGCTATTCCCCAGTGTTCATAGTTTAGGCACAACTGTAATCCCCACTCAGCGGATAACTTCTGGATGCACAATCCCCTGTAACACACTCATAGAAGCAGGGGTTCCTATTAGTGACCAGCCACACAATGCAATGCATTTACAGCCTTCAGTAACCTTATGTAGATTTAGATACATTATTGGGCCATTTTTAAGCATCTTGTTAAATCTTTAGATCCTATGTTTAATAACCCTTTTAATCTTCTTAAAATACGCAGCCAAAGATCAAAGCTGCTGTTTCAAGTTCCACATTGTATATCTTCCATTTTAGTTTGTACTTATGCAGCATTTTACTTTTTGTTCATAGCTAGGAATAAATTTTCCTTCATGAAGGAATAAACTTTGCACTTAAGGAAAGCAGCATTCATTTTCAATAAACATTCACTAAGTAACCACCTTTCCCAAAGTTAAAGGCTAGGCCTGAAGAGGGCAAAAAAAGTGGATGAGACCTGGTCTGTGCCTACCAGGGGCTTAAAACCTAATTCTGGAGATAGAGATAGTAGGAATGAGGGTTAAAATTTGAAGGGAAGCCCCATGGTCCCTCTCCAAGGAACACCTGACAGCATTTTGCTTACTTCTCTAAGGAGCAAGCTCTGGGCATGTCACAACATGAGAAAGGGGCTGAAAACAATAATCCTCTAAAATAAATGTTAAAGATTCTGCTTATAGCAATAACTCTTCAGGTAGAACGACACAGGGGAAAGGGAGCAGCTTCAGAAGTGACTTGAATATGCGTGAGGATGTGCTTTTACTAACTGTATAGCCCCCACTCACCAAATCTACCCCAGAATCACTGCTCTAGGGAGGATCCAGACGCAGAAGAGAGGATGAGATGGGAGGTCTTGAGATGGGAAAAGATTGAGAACCATAATGTCTAACATGCTGCAGTTTTTCAGGTACAGCTCCCAATGTGTATATTCATTTTTCTATCATCCTTATTTAATATTGAACAAATAATATTTTACACAAAAGTCCAGATCAAGAGGGACTTAATTTGAGTAGGTGATTACCTTTGTCACTCATAAAGAGGCTGTATCTTCAGAAGGCGGCCTGAATCACTGCACAGTTGAGCTGCTTAGAAAGAAGTCTGTGATAAAAACAAGTATGGAGATGGTTATCTAAAGCAAATGATTTTAACTTATTAAAAACCAACATTTTGGGAATATTCTCACAACTACACTTTACACTCCCTAAAAACCTAGAGAATTAGCCTAATTCTCTTCTAACACATAAAATACTACAGGTATCTACTCTTTGCAGGAAACTGTTTTCTTCTTTACTATACTGAAATAAAATTCTCACTGCCTCCTAAATCCTGGTCCTTATTTTTATTATCTACTCTCACACTTCACATCTACCTGTAAGATGCATGCCTAACCAGTTGATATCTCTATCCTGTCTTCTGCTTATATGCAACCTTTTTTCAACACTCCCATTTATGTTTTTATGCTTATCTGCCAAATTGGTGGTAGATGGCATTTTTCTTTTCAGTTTAGCTCTGTGTTTCCTAATTTTAGGTCAAGTATTTTAATGATTTTACAACACATAACTTATTGTAAAAATTTGTTATAAAAACATTTAAAAAAATTTTTTTAACATTTATTCATTTTTGAGAGTGAGAGAGACAGAGCATGAGCAAGGGAGGGGCAGAGAGAGAGGGAAACACAGAATCTGAAGCAGGCTACAGGCTCCGAGCTGTCAGCACAAAGCCCGACGCGGGGCTTGAACTCACAGACTGCAAGATCATGACCTGAGCTGAAGTCAGATGCTTAACCGACTGAGCCACCCAGGCACCCCAAAAAAGCATTTTTTAATGAAAAGGAAAAGCTAATTTTACCATGTAGACATCACTACTAAAATATGGTCATTTTTTCTGTCACTCCTTTTTCTTTTTTTTTTAAGTTTTTTAATTTACTTTGAGAGAGATTGAAACAGCGCAAAGTCGGGGGGGGGAGGGCGGTGCAGAGAGAAAGGGAGAGAGAGAATCCCAAGCAGGCTCCACACTGCCACCACAGAGCTCAGTGCCAGGCTCAAACCCACGAAGCCATGAAATCATGAGATCATGACCTGAGTCAAAACCAAGAGTTGGATGCTTAACCTACTGAGCTACCCAGGCCCCCCTGTCAGTCATTTTTCTATATATGTTTTGTAACTTTTTATTTTGAAATAATTTTAGACTTACAGGAAAGTTGCAAAAACAGTATAGACAGTTCTTATATACCCTTCACCCAGCTTCTCCTACTGTTAACATCTTCCATTACAACAGAATAATTATCATTTTCTATGCATATTTTGACAAGATTGAGATCATACTTTTTGTTCAATCCTTCTTATATTTCATGATAGCATAAGCGTTTCTAACATTTAAAAATTTTCAAAAAAATAAAAACTATTATTTTATTGTCCAAGTAATGTCCTATTTCATCAATGCATATTTTACTTAACTATTTCCATGTTGTTGGACAATTAGATTACTTGGTAATTTCTTCTTTCATTAAAAAAATCCTTATCAACACAGGTTATAATTTTTTAAAATATCTACCAATTTTATAGGTCAAAAAATGGTCTTGGGGCACCTGGGTGGCTCAGTCGGTTAAGCATCCAAAGTCGGTTAAGCATCCAATTCTTGATTTCAGCTCATGTCATGATCTCATGGTTGGTGAGATGGAGCTTCATGTCAGGTTCTGCGCTGACAGCACGGAGCCTGCTTGGGTTTTCCCTCTCCCTCTCTCTCTGCCCCTCCTGTGCTCATGGTCTCTCTCTCTCTCTCTCTCTCTCTCTCAAAATAAAAAACTTAAAAAAGAAATGGTCTCTCATTTGAAGTGCTTTTTTTTGTTACTATTGAAAGTGAACATTTTAAATGTTTGCTAGTTATTTTTATTTCATCTTTTGGAAATTATTTAGGTTATTTTTGTCTATGTACTTACAGATGTCTGAATATATTACAAATTTGTGTAAAGCTTGCATATTAAGAATATTAAGCTTTGACTCAAAGATTACAAATATTTTTACTGTTTAATAATTGCATTTTAATTATTTGTTTTGTATTCATTTTGGTAATCCCAAACAATTTTGCTAATTGAAAATAAAATGTCCCTTTTATAGCAATACTTTGTAAACTGAGATCCACCAACTATTAAGCATCTTGAAGATATGACTCTTGGGAATTATGGGAATTTATTTCCTTAAAAAAAGATTCATATATTATTCAAATTTGACAAACACTGAAATAGGTACAATGGTCAAAAGAGAAATCCCAGGTTATAATAAGACGTCATGTCATACAAAATAAAAAGTTCATGAAAGGATCAACTTGCATTTCACATTCTTTAGTGTTGATTATATTATACTATTTTAATGTCTTAAAAATATCCAGAACTGGGGTGCCTGGGTGGCTCAGTCGGTTGAGTGACCAACTTCGGCTCAGTTCATGATCTCACGGTTCACGGGTTCAAGCCCCGTGTCGGGCTCTGTGCTGACAGCTCGGGGTCTGGAGCTTGCTTCGGATTCTGTGTCTCCCTCTCTGCTCCTCCCCTGGTCACACTCTGTCTCTCTCTCTCAAAAATAAAGATTTTAAAAAAAATTCAAAAAAACTATTCAGAACTAAACTGTAAACTAAAACTAATTTCTTTTTTATTACCACAAACTAAAAATCAGAAAGCTATATTACACTTCAGCAACACCAATTTGCTTAAGAGCCCCCAAATAGCCTGTGCTTTTGTACATCTCCTGCCTCTACCCTTGCTGTTCCCTTTGCTTGTACTCTCTACCATCCCTCCCCTTCCACCCAGTGGGAAACTCCTGGGCCTCACTGCCATTCCCTCTACCATGCCACTCCCTCCTCCCCATTGTCTTAACTATTGCATCTCCTAACTTCTGTAACTTCTCTCTGTTTGCTTTTGCTGTCACATATTAAATTTGCCTTTATAGCTGTCCTTCTTCCCCAATTGTCAGTAATCTAAGAATAGGAGAGTCAGGTCAGCCATCACTGTAGCCCCAGTGCCTAACAAAGTTCCTGATGTATAATGGGAGCCCCATTAGTGTTTATAAAATGAATCAAATTATCCATATAAGGTAACAGTCTTCTGGGAGAGTTGTAAGAAACTCAACCCTCTGTCTCGATTATACTGATAAATACTACTGCAAGTTCATCTACCAACTGTGCTATCAGTTCTGTCTCATATGGTCCACAGTTTCTCTTTGGCACTGTCAATTGATTTCTATTCAGTGACAGTGACTCAAGCAGAAAAGAACACCTTTCCTCAGGCAGATGAGAATCACTCATTTTCCCCCTCTAATGGTTTATGTTGAATAATTTCAAACTTACAGAAGAGTTGCAAGCATAAAACAAAGAACTGTTGCATACTCCTCAACCAGATTCACCAATTGTTATCATTTTGACATATTTGATTTCTTTCTCATTACACACACACACACACACATAATGTATAACATAATGTATAACATTATAACATCGTAATGCATAACATCAGGAATCAAATCTCAGTTTCTCTGTCACTGGTCATATTAACTTTGATGACCCAATAAGGTAGTGTCAGCCAGATTTCTCCTTTATAGACTACCATTTCTCACTTTGCAATTAATAACTAATCTCTGGAGAGGTATTTTGATAATATATGTCATTTGTCTTCAGACTTTTATCACCCATTGATTATTCTCCTGAATCAATTCTTTCCACAACAGTTCCAAAATGGTGATGAAAATGAACTAGCCAGGAAAAGCAACGGAAAGAGTATTTCAGGCCAAAAAATAACAAGTGTGAATACTCTAAAAAGGGTTAGGGAGTTGGCAGAACTAAATGGAAATCAGTGGGACTGGAATATATTGAGGGAAGAAAAAAAATGCTTAAATGAGAAAGGACAGGCAGATTATGTAAATCTTTGTGCCCCAAGGGAAGGAATTTGGATAATATAATTGTGATGCTTTTAAGTGGGAAACCACATGATTTTCATTTTTAAAAGATTACTCTGGCAAGGTGAAAACAGGTATTCAAACAAAAATAGGTACACAAACATTCATAACACAATTATTCATCATAGTCAAAAGTGGAAACAACCTAAATGTCCATCAACAGATGAATGGATAAACAACATGTGGTATATCCATGCAAGGGAATACTACTCAGCCATAAAAAATGAAGCACCAATACATGGATGAACCTTGAAAACATTATGCCAAGAGAAAGAAGCCAGGCATAAAAGGTCACAAATGTACAACTCCATTTATATTAAATGTCTGGAATGGGCAAATTCATAGAGACAGAAAGTAGACCAGTGGTTTTCAGAGGCTGAAGGAAGGAGAATGGGAAGTGACTGATCAATGGATGAGGATCCTTTTTGAAAATGAACTGGAATTACTGATAGTTGTGATACATTGTGAATGTACAAAAAGCCACTTAATTACACACTTTTAAAATTGTTAAGATGACGAATTTTATGTTACGTGAATTTGACCTCCAAAAGGAAAAAGCCCACACTTTGAACAATAAATTGGTTTGTAGGGGAGGAAGCTAGTTACTGCAGAGGGAGTCCATAACTGCTCTAGAGCAATGACAGCAGAGGCAGAGAAAATGGGAAAGATCAACTGCATATTTGGGAAGTAAAATTTACAGGATTTGCTGACGTCTGTAACTGAGGGGGACGGAGAGGTCTAGAAGTATTCAGAAGCTTCAGATTTGGAGGATGAACATGTTTTAAGAAATGAAAAGTTCAACTTCAGACATGTTAGCCATGAGATGCCTCAACCCAATCTGGACTATCCTATGTTACAAAAATTTCACTTTCTGGGGTGCCTGGGTGGCTCAGTCAGTTAAGTGTCTGGCAACAGCCCAGGTCATGATGTCACAGTTGATGAGTCTGAGCCCCTCATCAGGTTCTGCACTGGTAGTGTGGAGCCTGTTTGGGATTTTCTCTCTCTCTCCCTCTCTCTCTCTGTCCCTTCCTACTTGTACTCTCTCTCTCTCTCTAAAAATAAATTTTAAAAATTTCACTTTGTAGTATATTACTTTAACTTTTCTAGACTTGTTTCCTCATCTATAAAACAGGAATACTAATGGTATTTACCTCAGATGGTTGTTCTTAGAATTAAGTTAGGTAATTGATAGAAAGCTCTTATCACAATTTCTAACACATAATAAATCTTCAATCACTGTTAGAGATTACTCTTGTTATAATCTTTGTCCTGATTACTATACTTATTCTATATGCTGCCTATCTGTTCCTCCTTCCAGCACCTACAGATGCTTGGCTGGTTGTGAGCAGTCTCAGACCCTCCCAATCTGCTCTGTCTTGTTCCATCTGAGTCCACAACTGGCCATTATTGGAGACATATTGACAGAGGGACCTGACTGACTGAAAGTAATATTCAGATCCCTTAGACAGGCAAGTACCTTTCTATGGTGGAGAAGGCACACTGGGCTCAAATAATGGCATAACAATTTCCTTATTAAAAGCATCCAACTCATTTTCTTCTACTTTTATACTTCCTTAGCATCTTCCTGTCCTTAATATTTTTTTTCCAAGCTTTCTTCCCATGGGGAAAATATGTGCTAACAAACTGACATGAATATTCTAGTCTACTTGGCAGTTAATTTCTTCATAGAGACCTGTAAATTGATGTTCTTCTGGCTTATAATCAGACTCTTATAGGTTTAGTTACAAGGAATCAATATGCCTGAGCCTCTTAACCTCTGAGTGACCATATAATAACCCAGAGGTTATTAACCTGAAAGCTGTGTCAGACTCTAGGTGGTGATAGTCACTATGATGCACATACTGTAACACTAGGCTGAAATAGTCATCCAGATAGAAGAATACAATATTTCACAGAGTAGTGGTAAGCATTAAATGAGTTAATATATATATTAAAGTGCCCTGACACGTTAGGCTCTCAATAAACATTAGTTTATGTTTTTAATTTTAAATGCAATATATTACATATATTTTTATATGCAAACCATATGGAATCCAGTAGGAGGAAAAATCCAAGTTTGAAAAATTTACAGATGAACTGAAATGAAACCGATTTTTTTTCCCTACTTCATCCCAATCTATCCTTAACCCTCCCTTTTCTAGTTTCCTTTTTAGTGTTTTCTCATTTCTGTAACTACTTTTGCATTTGGCTGTCTTCATAGTTTATCACTCAGCAATGCTTGGAGGATTAATGCCAATAAAAGTGGTATCTGAAAATAACCTTATATATTCTGAGAAATAATTTACCCCCAAGCTCTGTTATCTTGGGCGAGTCACTAAGCCTAAATACGTGACTGTGTCTCATCAGTCAGTAACTGTGCCTCATCAGCCCATCCTATAAAGTCTCTTAGTGTTCCTTCCATGTCTAATATTCATAAACTATATTCACTACTGAATCCTTAGCACTTAAGCACAAAGTAGGTGTTATTGACATTTATGTTGATGATTGTATGGATAGATGTTAGGGCTATATTTTGTTCAAAAATCTGATAAATAAGCCCATTTTTTACAATAAAGAAGATGGAAACCAGTCACTAGTTATCCATAAAAGTTTAAAGTTCTTGTATAAAGAAAAATGATTGACAAAAAGTCCATTGACTGATGGTAAAGAACAAACTCTCATGCAGGTTTTCAATATGCCAATCTCAACGCCATTATGATGGGTGAGTGAACAAATGGATGGATTGATGGATCAATAAACAAAATCCTTTATACAAAAAATATACTTTAAAAATATACTTTTTTTTAAAGCATGAATTTCCCAGCCAGCAATTTTTTCATTGGGGCTTTTTTTCCCCATGTCAGAATACCAGAAAGCCTTGCTCGCAATAACTATCCCTCTGGAGTTTCTGTCACGTTTAAGAAATGATGACACCATTCAATACTGATTATAATAACAGGATGTAAGTGGAGCTTCCGTTTATGGCTCTTTGATTTTGTAGTGGCATATTTACTTTCTAGAAATGATCTTTAGCTCTCTATCTCACCTGTTCCATATTTGTGACTGTGAAATAATTATAAATGATAACCTTCCCACCTCTTTTGCCTTTGTTAACAAACAATTTAAAGAATATGGGGGATCGGGGCCCCTGGTTGGCTCAGTCGGTTAAGTGGCTGACTTTGGCTCAGGTCATGATCTTGTGGTTCAGTCTGTGAGTTCGAACCCTGCATAGGGCTGACAGCTTAGAGCCTGGAGCCTGTTTCAGATTCTTTGTTTCCCTCTATCTCTGCCCCTCCCCCCACTCATGCTCTATCTCTCTCTGTCTCTCAAAAATAAATAAACGTTAAAACAATTTTTTTAAGAATTTGCGGGATTTTAAAAAATTCAATTTAAATCTATTACTGCTGGTATATAACAAAAAAAAACAGGACAACAGTTTGAAAATTAACAAATCAGTTCAAGAATGAGAAAACAATCTTACAGAAGTTTCATTGTCTTTTCCAATAAAACCCACATGTTTCCAGAAAAAGTATTAGAACTATATTTCTGTTTTGTTTTTTCTTTTATCCATAATCGCTGTAGCCTAAATGAAATTATATTTTCTAGACTTCAGTTCCCCTCAGTTCAATTTAGTTCAATTTAACAAACCTTATAGACTCCCTGCTGGGGCCAGCCACTATGCCAGGTTATTAGGAGTCAAAGATTAATAGGACATATTTTCTAACTCGTGAAGTTCATAGCTTAATTAGTACATTATTTTTTGCTTGTTTTTCAAAGCCTCTGTTCCATTCCAATTTCAACCAGAATTGCTCTACTTTTACCAGTTGTATGTTTTGGAGGTTGACTTAAGATATTACTGTTTTGAGACATTTAAAAAGTCACGGATCTAGAGGCAGTAAGAGACATTTAAATAAATATAATGCAGTGTTCTACAAGTAACAACGGTGTTTTCTCAGCCTGGGTTCCCCAGAATACAGGACCTAAGACAAAGGAGTATGATTCAGAGGATAAGAGTTAAGAAAGAGGGAGCAAAGCAGAAAAAGAAGGAGTCAAAAAAAAGATTCATTATGGAGTTGACTAGCTCTATAGATGGCTGGATACTCATTCTTAAAGAACACCTCCTGGGGGAAAAAAGCTGAAATCGACTGTCCATTACTCTGCTCCTCACTAATCAAGAGTGTTCCCTCAGAGCATTACACCCCATCACCCCTGGGTTGCACATGCATGAGACACGGCAAAATCCCAGAGGTGTCCCCTGCTACTTCACCATCCAGTAAAGAAGCCATGGGGATGTGGGGCGGGAACCAGTGAGAGGTAAAAGTGCACAGGCCTGAGGCAAGGTACTGTCAGGCCATACCTGCATGAAGATGGACAGCATTTTCACAGAAATTGTCACAGCAGTCATGGGCTGGAGTAAGAAGGCCAAGAGAATTTGAATGGGGCACAAGAAGCATCTGAACAAGGATATAAGGCACAGAAGTAGAGCAGAGTAGAGAATGATTAATTCTGCTGGAAGGAGAAGGGCCAGGAAAAGTTTCACAAACAATTCCTCAGAAAAGTTCTTCAAATGGCAAAAGGGGGTAGGTATTTCAAACACAAAAAACAATATATATATGTATGTATATATGTATATAATGTATATATATGTATATGCATATATGTATATGTATGTATATATAATGTATATATGTATACAATATTTCTTTAGAAGTAACAACAGCAAGACAATTGAACAAGAACCTCAAGTAATAGTAAGAGCACTGCCAAATTTACTCCTGAACTATAAAAACGTGCTATCTAAAATTTTTAGTACTTGATAAAATGTAACACAAATCTTTAACTCACTTTGCCAAAGATCAAGCATGTTGGTTACGGAGACATATCAGTTATTTTCCGTTGGAGATTTCAGACTGCTGCCAAGAAACTAGCACATTGAACTAAAACCAACAGAAGTGGGAATTCAAAATGGGCACAGTTTACTACCCTTTGTCATCTATGAGCATGGCATTTGCACATTGTTGAGTTGCTATTCCACTCAGAGAAAAGGAAACGTTCATATATAAATCCTGCCTTAATACTACTGGTTAGCTACTTTTTAAAAAGAAAAGAATTAAAGATCATATTCAGAAAATCCCCAAACTTTCATATAGAATTATAGGACGTAAGCTATATATAATTTTTCTTGTTATGATCATCAATTTTGTGATATTTTGATGGAGGTCCTGAGACCTCAATATTGAGTCAGTATCATAAAACCAACACTGTCTAATCTGAGGAAAATATTCATGTGGAATCAAACTCATCCAAAGGGAAGGAAAGTGCAGACTGATCTTGGTCACACATCCCCCCCCCCAAAAAAATCAACAAAATATAAAATAACTCCCCCTCCTCCTCCTCCCTCTCCCCTTTATTTCTCCTCCTCCTCTCCTCCTCCTCCTCCTCCTCCTCCTCCTCCTCCTCCTTCTTCTTCTTCTTCTTCTTCTATTATTATTATTATTATTATTATTATTATTCATTGTAACTATTATTATTAAATAAAACTCATAAACTCACTGACAGAGATTCAAGATTACTGAAAGGATCAGGAACTCACTATATAAACATTAAGTGTTTACCAACAATCTGCCAGTTCAGACAACAGTACCTACCACAGATAGATGTGCAGACACTGACTTGCTCACAAGAAGCCAGCTATCTACTGAAAAGAAGTCTTACAAACACAACACCATAGGGAAATAAGACTGTATTATTCTTAAAGTGTTAAATGAACTGTATAGAGTCTTAGAAACTAGCAATAAATAAATAGTTCCTGACAAGTATTAATTGTCTGGCTCAGACAAGAGTAATACAAAATAGTAATGAGTAGTCAAGGAAAAGAAAGCAGAACTAGAACAGGGTTTTTAAATGATGGACAAAATTTGAAATAGAAAAGAACAGAACCATTTAAGTGCTAGGAACTACATAAGCCAAAGCATAAGCTGGAAACACATACAGGTCGTGGGAGTTGGCTGGGTCACAAAAAAGATAGCACTGACTTTCATGGTCAGTTAGCACCAAGCACCGGGTATGATAATGTTGGACAGTTAAGTTAGGGGCACTGAGTATTATATGGAGAAGTCTGAATCTGATCTAGTGAGCAGTAGGGAGTGACTGGATGTAATAAAGGAGAAATAAATGGTCAATATACAGATGAAGACACCTACAAGAATAATAGTAAGTCTCAAGTTTGAGGGGAAACCTGTGAGGAAAATGTTAAAGCTTTGATGGATGTGAGAGCGGAACCAATATATCAGTAACTTATAGCAAACAGAAGAGATAGGGAGTGATTTCCAGATAGCATGCAATTCAAATGAGATTCTGAGGATCTGTGATACAGGGAGCAGGAGAGAATGAATAACACCCACTCTAGGAAGCCCCATGGGAAACTGTCCTTGTGGCACAATCAGGTTTCTGAAACAGCAAGGAAATAATAGAGGAAACATTCTATGGACTGAGGAGTTGGAGAAGTTGGTCATGGGATCTAATGAAAATTAAATGAGTAATTTAGATAAAGTGCATAACACATAAATGATTTAATGACACATTCAGGGCCAGTGTTAAACCTCACCCCCACAATCTTACAGGGAAGGGAATCTTATTACTCTTAAAACTACTACCTCATTGCATTACCATCCATACTTCTACTGAGTGGCTTGCTTGATCAGGCCACTTCAAATCAAAGTACTTTCGTAGACATTTAACCCCTTATCCCAAAACATCCTTTCAAATATAACAAAATTATTCATGATTATTTATGATATAACTTCAGAAAAGTTGCCAATCCCTGAATTCATCCATGCTTAGCACTTTGTATAGTGCCTAGCATAAAGTAGGTGCTTAGTGACTACACATTCAAATGTTTATTACATGAAATCAAAAGCACAAGTGAAAAAAGAAAAGCTAGATACATTGGATGTCATCTAAATTTACTTTTTTGTGCTGCAAATGATACAGTCAAGAAAGTGAAAAGACACTGTAGGTCAGCTATACTCAGTTTTTAAAGAAGAATGTGAAAAGACAACTCACAGAATGGGAGAAAATATTTGCAAATTATATATCTGATAAAGGACTTGTATCCAGGATATATAAAGAACTTTACAACTCAATAATAAAAAGACAGTCCAATTAAAAAATGGACAATGACTTGAATAGATATTTATCCAAGAAGATATGCATATGGCCAATAAGCACATGAAAAGATATTCAACATCATTAGTCATTACAGAAGTGCAAATCAAAAATACAATGAGGGGTGCCTGGGTGGCTCAGTTGGTTAAGCATCCAACTCTTAGTTTCGGCTCAGGTCATGATCTCATGGTTCCTGAATGCAAGCCCCACATTGGGCTGGGCACTGCCAGTGCAGAGACTGCTTGGGATTCTCTCTCTCCTTCTCTCTCTGTCCTCACTCTCTATCTCTCTTAAAATAAATAAACTTAAAAAAAAAAAAAACTACAACGAGTACAGCTTTACATCTTCGGTGGCTATAATAAAAAAGACAGTAACAAAGAGCTAGTGAGGATATGGAGAAATTGGAACCCTTAGACATTGCTGATAAGAATGTAAAATGAGGGGCACCTGTCTGGCGCACTCAGTAGAGCGTGGGACTCTTGATCTCAGGATCGTGAGCTCAAGCCCCAATTGGACATGAAGCTTACTTAAAAAAAATTATAAAATGGTGTAGCCATTTTGGAAAACATTTTGAAAGTCCTCAAACAGATAAATATAGAGTTACCATGTGACCCAGCAATTCTATTCCTAGGTATGTACCCAAGAAAAATGAAAATATATATCCAGAGAAAAACTTTTACACATGTGCTTATAGAAGGATTATTCATAATAGCCCAAAAGTAGAAACACCCAAATGTCCATCAATTGATGAATGGATAAACAAAATGTGGCATATTCCCATGCAATGTAATATTATTTGGCCACAAAAATTCTGAAACGTCCAGAACATGCAAATCCATAGAAATAGTAAATAAGTGGTAAGTTTGGGGTATTTGAGGGAAAGGGGAGTGACTATTAATGGGATTGAGGTTTCTTTGAGAGGGGACAAAATGTTCTAAGATTAGATTGTGATGGGATGCCTGGATGGCTCAGTCATTTAAGCATCAGACTCTTGATTGTGGCTCAGGTCACGATCTCACAGTTCATGGGTTCAAGCCCCACATCAGGCTCTATGCTGACAGTGCAGAGCCTGCTTGGGATTCTCTGTCTTTGTCTCTGTCTCTGTCTCTGTCTCTCTCTCTGGACATGCCCCCACCACTCACTGTATTTCTCAAAATAAATAAATAAACATTTAAAGAAAATAAAAGAAAAGAAAAGAAAAGAAAAAAGAAAAGAAAGGAAAGGAAAGGAAAGGAAAGGAAAGGAAAGGAAAGGAAAAGAAAAGAAAAGAAAAGAAAAGAAAAGAAAAGAAAAGAAAAGAAAAGAAAAGAGAAAAGAAAAGAAAAGGAAAGGAAAGGAAAGGAAAGGAAAAGAAAAGAAGATTGTGATGATGGCTGCACAATCCTATGAATATACTAAAAACAAAATTGGGGGCACCTGGGTGGCTCAGTCAGTTGAGAGACCAACTTCAACTCAGTCATGACCTCACAATTTATAAATTCAAGCCTCGAGTTAGGCGCACTGTTGTTAACACAGTGACCACTTCAGATTTTCTGTCTGCCTCTCTCACTGCCCCTCCCCTACTCTCTCTCTTTCAAAAATAGATAAAATATAAATAAATAAATAAAAACTGGACACTAAAATGGGTTATGGTGTGGTATATGAATTAAATCTTGAAAAAGAGGTTTTATGAAAACAAAGTCTTAAAATTTTTGGCTGGTTTCTGTTTGTCTCAACAAAGTTTTATCTATGATGGATTTTGTCCTCTACCTTCCTATGGCCCAAGACTGAGCAAATGCCTCCAGGGATGGAAGTAATCCCAATTTCTGCTCACTTAAACAGACTGGTCCCTCAAAATCTTTTTATCACCTACTATGAATCACTTACTATATTGACAAATGGGCCTACCTCTTACTTATATTGCTAACTTAGTTACATCTAAGATGTATACTTTCAGTGACCAAAACCTAAACCAGGTTGATAATTAGTTATATACTCAATTCTATTTAGCTACACCTAATGAAACAATTCTAATAGGGTTAAAAATCACCTCTGATTGGGGCGCCTGGGGGGCTCAGTCAGTTAAGCATCCAATTTCGGCTTAGGTCATGATTTCACAGGTTGTGGGTTCGAGCCCGGCATTGGGCTCTGCTCTGACAGCTTGGAGCCTAGAGCCTGCTTCAGTTTCTGTGTCTCCTTCTCTCTCTGCCCCTACCCCCGCTTGGTCGCTGGCTCACGCTCTCTCTCTCTCTCTCTCTCAAAAATAAACGTTAAAAAAAAATCATCTCTGACTAAAACTAATTGAAGACTCCCATACACCTGTCCATGGGCTAATTCGACACTCTGCTAGCTATTTGATTGTGGCTTCTGGCAGCAAGCAACATGTCAGTCTATATTTTCATGGATCACTTTTCACTGAAATCTTTTCTCTGCATGATCGAAATTTCCTAGAATCATAATGTGTTCTTTGTAACATGTGAAAAAGTGGAGAAATCAATTATGTGTAATTAGACATGGAGTCTCACAGTATACTATTAGAGGTTATTATTAGTAAATTTCTTGACAATAGAAAAGGCAAGAATAGAAATATTACAATGAAGCTATGGTAGGGTAATTTATTCAAATTACTCTTATCTTAAAAGAAATTACTTTACCCTGCTTAATTTTTTTCCTCAATAGTATTTAATGCAAATTGGCATACTTTACATGCATTTGTCATTTTATTTTATTGTCTTTCTTCTCCCAGGAAAATTTGTAAATACTACAAGAACAGTGACTTTGTTTTTTTTACTACCATATCTTCAGCACCTATAACATACAACACTTTAGGGCTCAATATTCCCATATTGTAGGTGATCAATAAATATTTAATTAATTTATCACTTAGAAAGCATTGAAGAGTCCTATGATCCTTGGCTAAATAAAATTAAAAACAGAACATCAAATGCTTTTAAATTTTTACTATTTTATATCACATAATCCCTCCAATTTCCTGAGGACCCCAACTTTACTATGTGCAGAACAAGATTTGGCATTTTCCACACAATGAACACAAATGATTATCGTTTACTGTCATACTATGGTTATTTTAAATTTATTGCTTATTATTGTTGTAATTTACCATGAAGCAATGGCTATGATCTGATTCACATACAGGTTATTTCTTATCGAAAACCACATTAATGTAAGATTTTTCACGATAACAATTATAATTTTAGGATTTTTAAGTAAAATTTTGATTAATATCATCCCTGTAGGTAGTCATATTAGACTCTAGTATTTCCGATTTTTATTATCCATCTTTTCTTCCTTCTTTGCCCTACTCCTATTGTCATCCCTCTACAGAAAATGTTTGCAATTCTTAAACATAAAAATAAATCCAAAAATTATATCACCATTTTCTGCCTAATCTGTTTTTTTTATTATTTATAAAACAGATTTTTAAAGTAATTGCTAAGATAATATTGTAATTTTTATCCTTCTAATCTTTATGAAAGTTTCCCTTAATCTTCCCCTTTTGCCAACTCAGGATCTGTGTCCTCCCACACAGTATCTTCCTCTATTAAATAAGTGACACCATTCACTTTGCTTAATTGTCTATTTTTTGCTGCTGCACTTTGTTCTATCTATCATGACATCAAAGTGGTCTTCAGGACATCCGGATGGCCAACAGGCACATGAAAAGATGCTCAACGTCGCTCCTCATCAGGGAAATACAAATCAAAACCACACTCACATATCACCTCACGCCAGTCAGAGTGGCCAAAATGAACAAATCAGGAGACTATAGATGCTGGAGAGGATGTGGAGAAACGGGAACCCTCTTGCACTGTTGGTGGGAATGCAAATTGGTGCAGCCGCTCTGGAAAGCAGTGTGGAGGTTCCTCAGAAAATTAAAAATAGACCTACCCTATGACCCAGCAATAGCACTGCTAGGAATTTACCCAAGGGATACAGGAGTGCTGATGCATAGGGGCACTTGTACCCCAATGTTTATAGCAGCACTCTCAACAATAGCCAAATTATGGAAAGAGCCTAAATGTCCATCAACGGATGAATGGATAAAAAAATTGTGGTTTATATACACAATGGAGTACTATGTGGCAATGAGAAAGAATGAAATATGGCCCTTTGTAGGAACATGGATGGAACTGGAGAATGTGATGCTAAGTGAAATAAGCCATACAGAGAAAGACAGATACCATATGCTTTCACTCTTATGTGGATCCTGAGAAACTTAACAGGAACCCATGGTGGAGGGGAAGGAAAAAAAAAAAAGAGGTTAGAGTGGGAGAGAGCCAAAGCATAAGAGACTCTTAAAAACTGAGAACAAACTGAGGGTTGATGGGGGGTGGGAGGGAGGGGAGGGTGGGTGATGGGTATTGAGGAGGGCACCTTTTGGGATGAGCACTGGGTGTTGTATGGAAACCAATTTGACAATAAACTTCATATATTGAAAAAAATAAAAATAAAAATAAAAATAAATAAATAAATAAAAATAATAATAAAAGCCATCTGAATCCAAAAAAAAAAAAAAAAACAAAAAACAAAGTGGTCTTCAGTATGTGAAACAACTCAAAAAATAGTTCACAGTTAAACATCATGAAGTTTTTCAAAAATATTCTGGTATCTCACATTTTAAAATTTTTGTCTGTTTTGAGATTATATAGTTTGGGTTCCTTTCCACTACTAAAGCGTCTGTCATTTTTTCTCTTTTGTAGATAATAATTAGGTTTTGTGGAATTTAAAATGTAGATCACATATATCTTAATATCATTAAGATAGTATAGTTTAGCATGGTATAGTTTTATATAAGAACATTTTATAAAAGTATGCAAATAGATTAATCCTTGTTTGGGTGGGAAAACAAAAGGAATCTGGATTTAAATAAAGCTTCACAGTAAAATCTCAGGGATAGTTTTGTGGGAGATGTAAAACTCTCAGGGATAGTTTTGTGGGAGATGTAAGTTAAGCATTTGCTGAGGTTAACAATACAGAACCAATTGCCTTATCAACTGATTAACATTGAAAGCAAGTACATAGTGATGATAAGTGTAGAGGAGTATTTTTTAAATGAATAGATGTGGCACACCTGAACAAAAAGGGCCTTATTCAGAAACCAGTCTGTAACAAAGAAGTATTTTATCTGTTCTATGCAGTCTGAACTCCAAAAACCTGAATGAAATGTTCTACCCTGTCAGTCCAGTTTAGATACTTTTAATACTATTTAGAAAAATTATTTTTATATAATACTTTAAATGATAGTCATAAAGATTAGTTGAGAATTAAAGAAATGTGGTAAGATAAATTGTGGGGTGGGGGACACCTGGCTGGCTCAGTCAGTTGAATGTCTGACTCTTGATTTCAGTTTAGGTCATGATCTCATGGTTCGTGAGTTCAAGCCCTGTATTGGGCTCTGTACTGACAGTGCAGAACCTGCTTGGGATTTTCTCTCTCCCTCTCTCTCTGCCCATTCCCTGCTCATGCTCTCTCTCCCTCAAAATAGATAAACTTAAACAAAATTGTGTGTGTGTAATATATATATGTATATATATATATATATATATATATATATGAGCATTTATATATATATATAAATTTAAAAGAAAAGTTTGATTGGGAAATATTCAGATAAGTAATAGAGAACATAAGGCAAAAATCTGAATTATACTGCTCAAATTTAAAATCTGTACCCTACAGTATACAGAAGAAGAAAAAAGACTGGTTTATCGTTTTTAATTTTTTAACGTTTATTTATTTTTGAGAGAGAGAGAGAGACAGAGTGTGAGCAGGGGAGGGGCAGAGAGAGAGGGAGACACAGGAACCGAAGCAGGCTCCAGGCTCTGAGCTGTCAGCATAGAGCCCAATGTGGGGTTTGAACTCATGAGCCATGAGATCACGACCTGAGCCGAAGTCAGAGGCTTAACTGACTGAGCCACCCAAGCGCCCCAAAAAAGACTGGTTTATTACCCATGTCTCTACATATTTAAATTTTTTTAATGTTTGTTTATTTTTGAGAGAGAGAGAGACAGAGTATGAGCAGGACAGGGGCAGAGAGAAAGAGGGAGACACAGAATCCGAAGCAGGCTCCAGACTCCAAGCTGTCAGCACAGAGCCCGACATAAGGCTTGAGCCCACAAACTATGTGATCATGACCTGAGCCAAAGTCAGACACTCAGGCCAGCCAGGCGCCCCTCTATGTATTTAAATGGTATAAAAGTTATAGTAAAAGATCATGGCCATCAAAGATATCAAAACATATTTTCACCTCATACATCAGAATACTATCTAAATACATGCTGGCTCCTTGTTACAAGTTGTAACGTGCTAATTGAGAATCCTGAACCAGGAGCAACATGAAAAGTATTGTGATCTACTAACACTAAAACCAAAGAAGTTACTGATGGCCTCTGCAAAAAAAATTAGAGCTATTTCTCCTTTGTGGAGAATTAGTTTCAAATTAGGCATTCTAATTTTATGCTGAAGTGACCCACTCAGGTTGGGGAAGAGCAAATTTGATTTTCAAGCATCAATGGGCACTTGTAAAAACTTATCAGTTTGGCTATGAGGATTTTATGAATGGATCACCTTCCTCTCACAATAACCCCAGATGGAATATCAGTATCTGAAACTGACTCGGAACCATTAATTTTGAGAATGAGAGAACAAATAATTAAAAATTATTTATAAATTGTTGCCCATTACAAATATTTACCTGAAATCTCTACCCCAGGTTAAATCTTAATGAGGTCACCTATCCATCAGCATCGCTAAGCCAGACCATTTTCCTAGACCATAACTAGTAAGGGAATCTTTCCATCTATTTCCATCTGAAAAGTTTCACATTAAATTATGCTAAACAACAAGCATTCACATTATTGAAATGATGCAAAACACTGATTAGTTCATCCTCAAAATGTTTAACAAGATCTCAGCAGGAGATTAAGGGAAGTCTAAAGAGAACAATCAAGCTCATGCTAAACAGGAAAATTCACCTAGTCTTACAAAATTGTCACTAATGCACAAAGAATTGGCCAATGCCATACCTTCATGTACAGGAACAAAACTCAGAACTAAAATTTATATGAGTGCTTTATAGAAATGGGATCATTCTGTAAATGGTGCAGCTTTATGTTAATGTTTGCCATAACGAGGTCCAGCACTTTTCATATTAGAACTTGGCAGAACTATCCTTCCAGATGGTCATAGTCATTTCCATTTTTACTACACACATTTCTTTCTCCTTCACTCAAGGCAGTAGAGTGGAAAGGTGTCAGATCCAGGTTCAAGTCCTAGCTTTGCACTTACTACTTTTGCAAATCATTTTTTACCTCTTTGACTCTCAGTTTCCTCTTTCATAAAATGAGGGTAATGATTCCTACCTCTAGGAGCTAGTATGAGAATTAAATAATATAATATATCCAAAGTGCCTGGCATTGGAAAGCTACCAAATAAATATGAGAGGCTTTCCCGACCTGGTATGGATAGAGCTTTATAAGTAGTAAAGTATCATTTGAGACACAAACTTTTGAAATTTTGTGCTATTCAATTTTTCTTCCAAAACTTAATATTGAAGGTGCTATTTTTCACACTGATGCACTATTCAAATGTAAAAAAGAAAAAGAAAAAGGAAAAGAAAAACATCATTATTTTTAAATAGCATGCATTCCACTTCAGGCTATCTGTTCATGACAATGATCCAGGAACATTATTGCTATAACGAGGCACTTCTGAAATCAGTTTTTGGGGCCTGTGAGAACTGGGAGAAATAAAACACCACCAGAAGTTATTGAGACCCAGTGCCTCATGATTAGAGCATCAACTCATACAAAATTAAAAGAGGCAGGAGTTATTCCAGTACTAGTTATATCAGGATTAAAATATGTGTAATAGTCATCTTGAGTCTACTTGGAACAACTAAAGTTCTTCTACGAAATTCAGAAATCATTAGATAGAATCAAATTATCAATAAAAATGCCTTTATTTTTCAAAGGTCTAAGGTTGAGTCTATAGAAAAAAGGTCAATGCCAAGTATACTTAAAGCGGTTTTTCTCATTGTAATTTTAAGCAGTCATACAAAATAGCAATGGTACAAAGCCCTATTACCAGTGTGAAAATAAATCATGCTGCCAAAAGGTAAATATTTTTATCATCTTTAACAACCTTTTTTATCAAAACCTTTGCGAAAATATAGTTACATTTTTTAAAATAACTCAAAGATGTATTTACATGTGAATGATGTGTAAATTATGTTATTACGTTATTTTGATACAATATAGAACACAGCAGAAAAGATTTCATTCAAAAAGTTGGATTGACAGGGGAGCCTGGGTGGTTCAGTCCATTGAGCAACTAACTCTTGATTTTGGCTCAAGTCATGATTCCAGGGTTGCAGGATCAAGCCCTGTATTGGCCTCCACGCTGAGCATGGAGCCTGCTTAAGATTCTCTCTCTCCTTCTGCCCCTCTCCCCTGCTAGCGCACACACACACACACACACACACACACACACACACATTCTCTCTCTCTCTCTCAAATAAAAAATAATAATAAAATAAATTTTAAAAAGTTTGGACTGACAATGTATTTCTTTAACAAGAGCCATAAAAGATTTTAGCACAAACTTAAAGAAATGGCTCTTATATGTTCTGAAAGTAACAAATAACAACAGCTAACACTTACTTAATATTTTAAAAAAATGAATAACCAAAATTTCCAAAATCTGTGTCTCAAATGCTACTTTACTATTTATAAAGTTCTATCCATGCCAGGTCCCTCACTTATTCTTAACAATTCTATGGTGTGGGTATTATTAATATCCCTAGTTTACTGTTGAGAGGATAAAGGCAAAAGAGGTTAGTGAATCTGTCCAGAAATCATATAATTGTAAGTGGAAGATCTGGATTTCAATGTCTGACTCTAGAGGCTACACTTTAGCTATTATGTTATGTTGTTCCATCTCTACCTCATTCACTGGCCAAGTGCTGCATAAGAATGTTGAGTGGAAGCAAAGGTGGGTACTCAATCTACATGGCCTCTTTTAGTTTCCTTAGCCTAATAATTATATGATCTTGGAAGTGGGTAAGTTCAGAAAGAGTCATACTTCTTCAAGTACTCAGTATCCCTGGTTTCTTCAGGCTGTTGCACTTTATTCCAAAGCTAAATGTGGAACAGAAAAGATGCTACCTTCTTAAGCACAGCTCAATACCACATATATGACAACCTTAGAAGTTTCCCAGAAAACGTACCTCCTGCTCTAGCATTAGAACCTTTCTCATAATTTGGAAGCAGAAATATCTGATAGCAGCCGAGCAGCAATATTCTTTTACAGTAGATTATAAGCAATATTTGCTAAAAGAATAGGTGAAATCAGAAAAAGAATGTTCATAGGGTACCCAGAGGCTTTTGAGGAATTGCTCTTTCCAAAATCCTAAGAAAAGAGCAGAATTCCTATAGGGTAGTCTGCTTCCATATGGTTGGATGTAAGCAGAAAGGAAAAGAATCTTCAGAGTGAATTACTACTAGGTAAAAAAGAAAACTAGCAGAGTGTGATAACACTTCTACCAATTGCTAACAGAAAAGGTAGCTGCAGGTAACTTTGAAGGGACATGTGAACTAAAACAAATGCCTAAGGTTTAAGGTCTGAAAGAGCAACTAATAGACTAGAATAATTCCAAATGCAGCTTAATAAGGTTGAGGAAAGGAAGCAAAGGCTAGTTTGGGGATGATTTAAGCTTTCCCATTTCTCTGAGATTATTTTCCGAATTAATTTTATTCCATACAGATATTCAAGGGAAAAGAAAAATAGAATATAGGCTACTTATTATTGGTAGAGCAATTTCTCCGAAATAGAAGCTCATAACTTATTAATGTGTAGCTATAGCTACCCTATAGCTGCAATAATGAGCACATATTTTCAGCATATAATTAAATACATGTACCTCAACACAGGGCATCCTTCCCTACTAATAACAGTAATTTATGGATTGATGCCTAAGAAATGGACATTGTGGGAAAGCAGTAGATACTGTTTTGTATTTTTTCTCTATACAGGAAGCCTTCTCATGGAAGTCAGCAAAATAACTGTTGTCACTACAGCAGTAAATAAGTTTAAATAGAAACTCTAATGTTCAATTTCCTTTTAAAGTAACCTCTACACCCAATATGGGGTTCACCCTCATGACCCTGAGATCAAGAGTTGCATGCTCTCCCAACTGAGCCATCCAGGCACCCCCCCCCATCATTCTGTTTTCAAATTAGTTTCTTCTTCACTGAATTCAAATATCACCTCCCCTTAAAGTCATCTCTGATCACACATCTGCAAATAACCTCATGCCTGCTAAGTCCATGACACATACACGTTAACCTCTCTTCACAACACTTAAAGCATTCTGTGTGGATTATCTTCTTGGTAGAACACAAGCTCTTTGTAGGTAGAATTCATGTCTAATATATTATTTTACCCTCCATAAATAATGCCTGATCCATAGTAAATGCTCAGTATAATATTGGTTAGTTGGATTCAGATTCAGTATAATAAAATAAGTACTCAAAGTTGTCTGCTCTTCTGAGATTTCATTAAAGTTATAATAATCATTTAAAAAACTAACCCATGATATCTCCATCTGGACTCCTCATAAGCAGACTCTAGATAAGGATTTGGATACAAGCAATTTATGGGAGAAGTAATCTTAGGAAATTTAGGAAGAGGGAAAGAGAGTCCTGGAACAGAGGAGAGCCAATAAAGGCTTCATTATCAAACAAGACCTTAGCACCTGTGTCTCACTCCCGCTAGGCAACTCTGGAGTTAGTATAGAACCTGCACCTGAGAGTTATCTCAACAGTAGTATAAGGGAGCTGTGGTATTTACTCATCAATTCTTGTTAGACATCAGTTAAGGGCTGGTGGGAGGAGACACACTGTCTCTGCCCCCATGGGCAGGCAGAGCAAACTCCCACAGCTGGACAGAACTTTCTAAGAGTTGAAGGTGCTGGCAGGTGAAAAATAGGATAGGTTCTGGGAAATTGGAAGTGAAGAGAGGATAGATACCAACAGCATCTACTGCACACAACAACAAGAAGAATGGGGAGAGAACCATAAGTGGGCATGAATTTTCAACAGATTCTCGGAAGACAGAAAGCAGATGTAAGGCTAGTGACTAAGAAAGAGACAGCCCAGAGTACACAGGGAGAAAGTCTAAAGCTCAGGAAAAGTGGCACTGGGGGTCAGGGAGGCTAGGATGGTGGCTCAATGTATTTTATGGAATCCCAATGTCAGGAATGAGACTCAGAAGTTGACAGTGAAATACCGGGCTGAAAACAGGAGTTAACTGTGAGTCTGTTTTGCAGGAAGTGGCAAAATATAGCCTACCATCTGTTTTTGCATAGTTAGTGAGCTAAGATAGTTTTTACATTTTATTCATGTTTATTTATTTTTGAGAGAGAGACAGAAACAGAGCACAAGCATGGAGGGGCAGAAAGAGGGGGAGACACAGAATCTGAAGCAGGCTCCAGGCTCCAAGCTGTCAGCACAGAGCCTGATGAGGGGCTCAAACCCATGAACAGTGAGATCATGACCTGAGCCGAGGTCAAATTCCCAACTGACCAAGCCACCCAGGTGCCCCAAGAGATTTTACATTTTTAAAGTGTTGTTTAAAAAAAAGAAATACTGGGGCGCCTGGTGGCTCTGTCAATTGAGCGTCCGACTTCGGCTCAGGTCATGATCTCACAGTTTGTGGGTTCGAGCCCCGCATTGGGCTCTGTGCTGACATCTCAGAGCCTGGAGCCTGCTTCAGATTCTGTGCCTCCCTCTCTCTCTGCCTCTCCCCCGCTCATGCTCTGTCTCTCTCTGTCTCAAAAATAAATAAAAACATTAAAAAAATTTTTAAAAAGAAATACTGTGTGACAGAAGCTGTATGTAGTCCACAAAGTCTAAATATTACCATCAGCTCTTTTTTTTTTTAATGTTTATTTATTTGAGAGAGAGAGAGAGAGAAAGTGCTCAGGGCAGTGGTGGGTGGGGACAGAGGATCCAAAGCAGGCTCTGTGCTGACAGCAGAGAGCCTGATATGGGGCTCAAACTCACAAACCATGAGATCATGACCTGAGCCAAAGTCAGACACTTAACCGACTAAGCCACACAGATACCCATACCATCAGATCTTTACAGAAAACATTTACTGAGCCCCAGTTTATAGAACACTCAACTGACATACAAGTCCCTCCCCCATCCCAGGAAGTAAGACTACCTGAAGTCAAACACTTAACCATGCACGAAAAGTCTGAGCTATCTTTTCTGACCATTTTACCTCCTGTGTGCCCTTCCTTAAAAAATTAACTTGAGGATGTAAGCCAGAAAGAAAATATACTATCCAAGAAACAAAGAATGCTATTCAGGGGAGGGACAAAGTAAGTCTCAGGACCACTGCTTTAAAAAGGCCCTAGAGAGGAGTCAATACAGGCTATACCTAAGGGATATTGTGTCCCAAGAGGGAGGAAAGGGGAACTGAAAAAGATAAAGATGGGATCAAGTCTATAGGTGGAAAGTTTAAATAGTTAATTCACTGGGATTTGAAATTAAGAACATTCTCCACTGAGTGGCAGAGAAGACTCAACATTAGACCCATAGGGAAGGAAATGTAATATCAACACTCTGCAGTAAATAATAATTATCTGGTCATATTAATGAAAATGTTGTTTATTGACTTAGAAGATTGGGAAGTAGAAGGAGGGAAAAAATGAGAGAATTAAATTATAGTTTATCTTATAAAGTGGGTAGTGAAGAGTACTGTCCACAGCTAATGGAATAGGAAGTGAAGGTTTAATTATGTTGTTCAAGTGCCAAAGGTAATCTGTATGGAAACAGATTATCGATTATTCAATGTAGATAAAGGACAATGAGGAGGTGAAGAAGAGTTCAGTCCTAATCTAGCATATCAAGAAGGAAACAAAATTTGTAAAAATTAAATAAATCAATAAATATTGGTGTATCTACCTTACAAAACACATTTCTTTACATATATTTATATAAAGCCACAATATCCACCCACACCCTTCCCTACCCCCAGAGGTAACCAGCTCTTAACAGTTTCTGTTTTGATTCTTCCAGTAGTTACCACTGTATCTCTGAGATAGAGTAGTTTTTTATAAATTCTTCTGTATTGTTGGACCTTTTTAACCACATGAATTTATTATTTCAATCAAATCCCATGTTTGTCAATGTATGGATAAATGAAAATATTCCTCAGAGTGTCCCCTTCACAGGTAATGTAAAATAAATGTCCTTAAATGTTACAGAGTCTCATTCTGACTACAATGGTGACATAAGATGAGTGACCCCACCCCAAATGAGCCCTACTGCTACAAATGATGCAGGTTCATTTTATAAAACAGAGGCTGCTCTAATAAATATCATGTAAATTAGCACAAAATAAAACAAAATGGAGTGTAATTCAAGCAATGAAGCCAGGAAAAAAGTTTCATTCCTCTTCCTATGAGAATGTTTGCTGCTTTGAGAAATAGGTCCATGTTTTCACAAAACTGAGGTTCGAATATAGTGCTTGCATCTTCTACCTGGGTCCAGTATTTATGGTAAAGATAATTGTGCACCCCATGCACTGGTGTACCCAATGCATCAGCAAACATGGCAAATCTAGAGACTGTCAGCAAAAGTCTCAACTCATTTCAGTCTCAGCTGAATAAGCTTCATGAGGCAGCATTTGGAAAAAGCTAACAAGCAAAGAAAGCAGAATACATAAAACTAGCACCCTGAATTGCACCTAGGAGTAAACTGTGGAACTAGAAGATGAGAACAATGTTCTCCCTGTGGCTTATCCTATTAAGAAATCAGGCCCTGGGGCACCTGGGTGGCTCAGTTGGCTAAACGTCTTAGACTACTCAGGTCATGGTCTTGCAGTTTGTGGGTTCAAGCCCTGCATCAGGCTCCATGATGACATGCTCCCTGCACCTGGCTCTGAGCTGATGGGCTCCGAGCTAGGAGTGGGGAGCCTGCTTGGGATTCCCTCTCTCTCTGCCCCTCCCCGCCCTTGCACTCTCAAAATAAATAGATAAACTTCAAAGAAAAAGAAAAAGAAAGAAATCAAGCCTCACTCATTTCCTGAGTTGCATTTTCTAAAGCTGTTCCAGGTAGACTGCATTGCAGCAAACAAATCTCAAGGAAACCTGGACAGAAAATATACACTGATATTGTTTGGTGAGTGATCCTAACAGTGCCACTTGGCTTTAGCATACCTGACTTAAGCAAGAATATCCTAAGAGTAAATTCTGTACAACCTGAAATTTATGCAGTTTTAAATAACAGATAAACAGGTAAATCTTGATGAAATATTAAAAATAATAAATATTCCTGACACTAAACTATAACCCAGCAGGGCTGATAAAGCAAACTGCTTAATAACTTACGAGCAGAAACAGATCTGGCTTTTAGGCAAAGCTGTGCAGTAAGTAAACTTCAGTGACCCATCTCTACTGGAGCCTCGCTCCTACAAACACCCCATAATCCGACACCTGCACCCTTCAAAATTAGCCAAATGCTTTTTCTACATTATAAAACACATCTCTCCTAGATGTGGCTCTGTCCTCTTCTGGACCCAGTTCTTTAAGCAGAAGTATTAAGCCCATATTGTGGGAATCTGAATAATACAAGCAGGGGCACCTGGATGGCTCAGTAGGTTAAGTGCCTGACTTTGGCTCAGGTCACCATCCAGGGTTAGTGTGTTCAAGCCCCACATCAGGCTCTATGCTGGACAGCTCAGAGCCTGGAGCCTCCTTCTGATTCTATGTCTCCCTCTCTCTATGTCTGCCCCTCCCCTGTTCGCACTCTGTCTCTGGCTCTCAAAAGTCAATAAAATAAATGTTAAAAAAATTTAAATAATACAAGAAAATTATTTAAACGATGAAAGATACAGAAGGAGAAAGATCGATGATGCATTTATGAATATTTGTATACAATATGCCTAAGAATTAACAGGAGTCAACACAAAAGGCAGCACTATTCATGCCTTTGGGGTAATGAACAAGGACAATGAAGAATTGAAGGAAATCTTAGGGAAGGGGACTCTGGAAAGCACAGTCCAGGGAAGAGGGGTGCTATCACTCCCATTTTCTAGAGAAAATTTATGACACAGTAAGATGCTTATAAAAGTTTATACAAAGTTCAAAAATCATATTCTTTTCTTAAAGCTACTTAATTTCTACACCCTACACATTTTTAATATATAATCAAGCTTAACTCCAAGTCATACACTGCTTCAATACAGCATAAGATTAAATTCGCTCAATAAATTATATTGTTTCACTAAATGCTTCCAGCCACATGTATTTGTATTTGTACATATGAAATATAATGGGTTCAGACTTTAATGCTTTGGTTTAATCATGCAGTAACACAGCATACAATGTAAGAAAAAA